>NC_083685.1:27846428-29163214 GCF_033118175.1 Dama dama | reverse complement strand
CACGAGACCATTCTCAGTACAATGTGTTTGTTACCAAATCAGCCCTGGCTGATTTCAGCTTGGGGGGAGAAAAAAAAAATAATCAATACTCACAAAAGTTGGTGGAAAGTTGCTGAATCAGAATCCTGGGAACCTGGGGAGAGACGGTGGATTTGGTGCTCCCCAAAACCAAGTCTGAAGATTTTGGTTAGCCATGGTGTTTTTTAAAGGGAAGTATCAGATATTCATGGAGATGAAGATTCAGAATCATCGCCATCCACCCACTGTGTATAGTTTTGTCAACCCCTTGCGATCTTTCTTCAGATGCTATCTTGTTTACACAGTTTTTTGTTTTTTTTTTTTTTTCCAATCCACTGCTTTATTGTTCACATAGATTTTTGCCAGATTACTGAGGGGGAAGCTGGGGAAGAGATCTGGTCAGCTGTTAACTTTTTATTCTCCTTTACTACCACTTTGATATACAGAAAGAATCAACGAGTTAGACGAAGTATTATGTGATCAAAAGATTTGAAAGTTGTGGTTTGGGCTGGAGGTGAGTAGAGCATGGGGGAGCCTGGTTTAAGGTTAATGTCAGGGAAAGAGGCTCCTGCAGGGAGCTCTTTCCTGCAAAGAGCTGCTTACGTGTTTATGTCTCATGTACAGGGAGGCAGCTTTATCTCTGAGACGACAGGTTTTCCAGCTGAGATTGTGTTTCTTCTAGTCAAAATTCAAATAAGATCGGGTCCAGGTACACAGAATGTGCCCATTCAACCATGGTTTCCTAAGAAGAAAAGTGTCTTCTGACTCTTACCACTAGAAAAAGAGCTGGCACTTAGATCCTGTTTGCAGACTGTCAGTTCACATGTCCTGCATCCTGATGAAGCAAACACGGCCTTTTTGCTGTTAAACTATAAAGGTTTCGAATCTTAACTGCTACGTGATTGGCGTCTCTTGTATTTAAAGCAAATATGGCCTTTTCTCCACTACATTTTCCATCTCAGTTTTGTTGGGTTTACAGAAGTAAGTGCACTCAATTTCTTTTTTAATACTTCTCCAAAACTCTGGTTAGCTTATTGTAGAAACAAGTAATCGAGAAACCAAGCACCAGACTCGGAGAGTTGGAGAACTCAGGTTTATTACACCAGTGGGCCCAGAGGAGTTAACGCTAAGCTCTGAGCCCCGAACAAAGGGGTTACAGGGTTTTTATACAGGGACAGACATTATTAAGCGGGTTTGCAGGTTGGCAGGGGCTGGGCAATTGCAAAGAGCAGGACAAGGGTAAGTGAGATAAGCTCCAGTTTCTAATATTGTGAGTCCCCACTTTCTGAAACCTACCTGATCCAGACTTTGCAAGGAGCAAGCTGAGTTACAGAGGCAGAAGGAGCAGGAGGTTGTGTAAAATTTTAACTTTTCCTCTTCAAGCTCTTCTTAACTGTATTAGTTTCTCACAGATTCCATGTTTTTCAAACACAGGAAATAACAGAACAAGTATTATCAGCATGCACAGCCTCCTCATAACTACAACAGCCAGCAGCCCAAAGGGTATTATTGTCTGGTCTGCTCTCCTGAGGCTCATGGGAGATCATGAAGGAAAATAAGAATTGCAGGAAGAAAAGAAAAGTTAAATTGTTCTTCAAAATTAAATTTTCACACACCATGGCTTTTTAGGAAGTGAGGTGAGGAAATAAAAAGCAACATGCAATGAGAGAGACAGGCAGACGTGGGTTTAGAGAATTAGGGTTTCTGCAGGAAGCAATCATGATAAGTAAGACTGTGGGTCAACACGGCTGGTGAGGACTTTCAGGTCATTTATGCTTCTTGTGATACCTGTTTCTAAAACTTTAAGACAATTTAAATTCTTAACTTTCATTTTATACAAACAGTAGCATACTAATATCTGTACTTAGCTAATTCTGTACTTAGCTTTTTAGTACTTATTTTTTCATAGAAGCATGACATTCTATGATTCAAATATAATATGATATAATTGATTGATTCCATATTAGTGGACATTTATTTTGTTACCAATCTTTGATACTTCAAATAGTGAGTAAAATTATACATGCATAATTTGCATTTGCATCCTTATATTTGCATATAAATGCACAGAAGTAACATTGTTGAGTCAGAGAAGGTCTTCATGTCAATTCTGATTGTGTTGTTCAATCACTCAGACGGGTGCAACTCTGTGACCCCATGGACTGCAGCACACAAGGCTTCCCTGTCCATCACCAACTCCTGGAGCTTGCTCAAACTCATGTCCATTGAGTCAGTGATGCCAACCAACCACCCCATCCTCTGTTGTCCCCTTCTCCTCCTGCCCTCAATCTTTCCCAGCATCAGGATCTTTTCCAGTGAGTCATCTCTTTGCATCAGGTGGCCAAAGTATTGGAGCTTCAGCTTCAGCATCAATCCTTCCAATGAATATTCAGGGTTGATTTCCTTTAGAATTAACTTGTTTGATGTCCTTGCTGTCCAAGAGACTCTCAAGAGTCTTCTGTAGCACCACAGTTCAAAAGCATCAATTCTTCAGCACTCAGCTTTCTTTATGGCCCAAATCTCACATCTGTACATAACTGCTGGAAAAATCATAGCTTTGATGATACAGACCTTTGTCTGCAAAATGACGTCTCTGCTTTTTAATATGCTGTCATATTTGTTTGTCATAGCTTTTCTTCCAAAGAGCAAGTGTCTTTTAATTTCATGGCTGCCATCACTGTGCCCAGGGATTTTGGAGCCTAAGAAAATTAAATCTGTCATTGTTTTCATTTTTTCCTCTTCTATTTGCCATAAAGTGATGGGACCAGATGCCATGATCTTAGCTTTATAAATATTGAGTTTTAAGCCAACTCTTTCACTTTCACATTCATCAAAAGGCTCTTTAGTTCATCTTTGCTTTCTGAAATTAGGGTGGTATCATCTGCATATCTGAGGTTATTGATATTTCTCCCTGAAATCTTGGTACCAGCTTGTGATTCATCCAGCCCAGCATTTTGCATAATATACTCTGCATAGAAGTTAAACAAGCAGAGTGACAATATACAGTCTTGACTTACTCCTTTCCCAATTTTGGACCAGTTCGTTGTTCCAGGTCCTGTTCTAACTGTTGCTTCTTGACCTCCATACAAGTTTCTCAGGAGGCAGGTAAGGTGGTCTGGTATTCCCATCTCTTTAAGAATTTTCCACAGTTTGTTGTGATCCACACAGTCAAAGGCTTTAGCATAATCAGTGAAGTAGAAATAGATGTTTTTCTGGAATTTTCTTGGTTTATCTATGATGCAAAGGATGTTGGCAATTTGATCTCTGGTTCCTCTGCCTTTTCTAAATCCAACTTGTATATCTGGAAGTTCTCAGTTCACATACTGAAGCCTAGCTTGAAGAATTTTGAACATTATCTTGCTAGAAAATGAAATGAGCACAATTGTATGGTAGTTTGAACATTCTTCTGCATCAGGGTATTTTCTAATAAGTCTACTCTTTGCATCAGGGGGCCAAAATATTGGAGCTTCAGCATCAGTCCATCCAATAAATATTCAGAGTTGATTTCCTTTAGGATTGACTGGTTTGATATCCTTGCAGTCCAAGGGACTCTCAAGCATCTTCTCCAGTACCACAATTCAAAAGCATCAGTTCTTCAGCACTCAGCCTTCTATATGGCCCAACTCTCACATCTGCACATGACTACTGGAAAAACCATATCTCTTATGAATATAGATGCAAAATTCCTCATGAAAATACTAGAAAAGCTAATTCAATAGCATATTAAAAGTATTATGCACCATGAACAATTGGGGTTTTTATCAGTATATAAATCTTGTTCAACATAAGATACCAATCAGGGGACATCTCTAGTGATCCAATGGGTAAGAATCTACCTTCCAACGCAGGGGACGTGGGTTTGATCCCTGGTTGGGAAACTAAGATCCCACACACCGTGCGGCAACTATGCCAGGGCACCGCAAATAGAGAGGCCACATACTGCAATGAAAGACCCCACATTCCACAACTAAGATTCAGTGAAGCCAAATAAATAAATATTTTTTAAAAAAGAATACCAATCAGTGTAATACATGAATAAAATAAAGGAGAAAAAATACACATACTGATTTCAATTGACACAGAAAAAGCAAAAATGCTCACCTACATCACTGCTATTCAACAGTGAAAGTTCTAGCCAGAGAAGTTAGTCAAGAAAAAGAATTAAAGGCATCCACATCAGAAAGAATAAAAATCTTTATTCACAAATGACACAACTCTACATATAGAAAAGAAGAACCCAATCAAAAGCACTAGAGTTAATAAACAAATTCAGAACACTTTGCAGAATATAAGATTGTGTCACAAAATGTTATGCTTCTACATGCTAGTAATGAACTATTCAAAGGGAAATTAATAACTTGAGTCCATTTTTATAACAATATTCAAAAGAATAAAATGCCTAAAAATAAACTTAACCAATGAATTGTAAGATTTATATGCTCAAAATTAAAACATTTTTCAAGAAATTAAAAGGTCTAAATAAATGGAAAGATATGCAGTGTTTGGTGCAATGAACACTTAACAATTTTTAAATGGCAATACTCCCAAAGTAATCTACATATTCAATACAAGCCCTATCAAAATTCCCATAGTCTTTTTAACAGAAATGAAAATCCAGTCATCAAGTTCATACAGATTTTGGAAAGAAACTTCAAGAGCCAAAACAATATAAAAATAAAAGAACAAACCTGAAGACCTTCAAAACTCACAACAAAGCTACAATAATAAACAATGTAGTATAAACATAAGCACAATGGAATAGAACTGAGAGCCCCAAAATGAAGCCATTCATCTGTAGCCAATTGATTCTGAACAGTGTTATGATCAATAAATCGGGAAAGAACACAGATTATTTTAAAAGTGATACTGGTGAAATGATAGCCTAGGGTGACCCCTACCACACACAATATACAAAAATCAACTCTAAATATATCAGTGACTTATACAAGAGCAGAAATCATAAATCTCATAGAAGAAAATACAACAGTAAATACTTCTGACTTGGACTTGGCAATAATTTTTTAGATACATCAACAAAAGCATTAGAGTCAAAAGAAAAAGTGGATAAACTGGATTTCATTAACAGTAAAATCTTCAGTATATCAAAGGATGTTATTGATAAGGTGAAAAAGGAAACCCTTAGAAAGGAAGAAATATTTATAAGTCACTATCTACTTAGGGTCTGTCTGATAATCAGAACAAAAAATAACTCATAACTCAATAAGAAAAAGACAATCTGATTTTTTAAATGGTCAAAATAAGCAGCAGAATGATAAAAAAGAACTTAAACAGACATTTCTTCAAATAAAATATACAAATGACCAACAAGTATATGAAAAGGTGTTCAACATCATTAGTGGTTATGAAAATGCAAACTAAAACCACAATGAAGCACCACTCACACACACTAGGATACCTAAAATCCAGTAAATGAAAAATAGCAAGTCTTGTCATGGTTGTAGATGAATTATACACCTTATACCTTGCTGGTGAGAAGGTTTAAAAACTGCAGAAGAGAGTTGGCAATTCCTCAAAAAGTTAAACATAGAATTACCAAGGAACCCAACAATTCCAAGCCTAGGTGTGCAAGAAAAAAATTAAAATAGATCTTCAACCAGATAAAAGGACACACATCTTCATTGTGACACTATTCACAATAGCCTAAAGATGGAAGCAACTCACATTAATGGGTTAGTAAATAAACAAACTGTAGAATATACAAGCAGCAGAATATTATTCAGTCATAAAAGTGAATGAAGTACTAATGCATACTACATGGCCAAAACCTTGGAAACATGATATTAAGTGAAAAAAGCCAGGAATGAAATATCAACACTGTATGATTCCATTCATATGACACATTCATAACAACTAAAATCACAGAAACAGATTGAACAGTGGTGGTTAGCAGAGAATGGACAGTAATTTAATAGACGTGGAACCACTTTGGAGAGAAAAGACTGTTTTGGAACTAGATGGGGTTGCTCATTGTATAACATTGAGAGTGTTCTCAATGCCACTGATTTGTTTACTTTAAAATAGTAGATATATTATGCAAATTTCACCTGAGTTAAAAGTTTGGTATGGCAGGTATACATTGCTATATTTAAAATGGATAACCAACAAGGAGGTACCCTATAGCGCAGGGAAATCTGCTTAGTGTTACGGGGCAGCCTGGGTGGGAGGGGAGTTTGGGGAGAATGGATACATGTATATGCGTAGCTGAGTGCCTTCACTGTTCACTTGAGGCTATCACAACATTGTTAATTGACTATACTCAAAAACAAAATAAAAACTCTGGGAAAAAAAGATTTTTTAAAAGTCACAGGAACAAAAACAAACAAAAAAGTGTGTTAGACTAACAGGCTAGAGAGAGATTTTTCAAGGGAACCTTCAGCTTTATGATTCATGCTGAAAGTTTCATGTTATAATTACACTAAATAAAAACATTTTCTTTTGCCTAAACTGAATCTAAAAGTGCAATTTTCCTTTTAAGATCTATTCCTCAACGTTGTAGACTCTTGCTCAAAGACTCACGCTCAAAGTTTCATCTTATAATTCTAGTAAGTGAAAACATTCTTTTTTATCTAAGCTGACCCTAAAAAATGCTATTTTCCTTATAAAATCTATTCCTCTACATCTACAGAATTTTAATACAATTTCATTTTTAAAGTCGTAATCTCTTGGTCTGAGACTAACAATAACCTTAACAAAACAAAGGGAAAGCACTATCACATGTTTGAGCCTTAAGGAATACTTATTTCACCCTATTCTTTCATTAGATAATAATGAATTAGATGAAAAAGAAAAACAAATTATAAGAATGCAAAAAAATTGTTGGTGAAGCTATAGTCACTGGCAGTATTTCTCATGAACTATATAATAAGGCCCTGGTTCACATCACTGAAAGCAGGAAACCCCATTAAAAATCATCACCTTATTCAAAAACCTTCAACGAAACATCTTTTAGTAGTAATTTTTAAATGACAAAAACAACAAAACAATGAATAACTTGCTTCCTTTCCAATTTGGTAAAGTAAGAATGCATAAAAACACACACTAAGCTGTCAGAACGTGTAGCTTTTTGTTTTGTAATGGACAAATCCTGATAACCATCAAGAATAATCAACTTTAAACTTGCTATTCAAAAGTTGAAATTCTTTTTATTTTTGTGACAGATCCAGGAATCTCTCAAAGATGAAGGATAAAGAATAGTTTGCACTTGGCAGTTTTTATTATTCTTTCCACTGAGGGATCTCAAAAGCACTTGACCTGCATTAATTCAGCTCCATGAAACCAATTTTGATGTTCTGTCAAGGAGAACGTTTTTCTCATCAGGGGAGGAACTCTTGACACATTCACGAACATTCTTCCTGTTTAACTGTAAAATGTGGACTTTGGTTTAGCTCAGAGTTTCTTTCGTTTGTTTTTTTAGTTTTATATTTATTTATTTATATTAGAATATCACTACTTGACAACATCGTGCTAGTTTCTGCTGCACATCATTGTGAATCAGACATGTGTATACATATACCCCCTTCCTCTTGAGCCTGCCTCCCACCCCACCCCCATCCCACCCATCTCGGTCATCACAGATCACAGAGTCGAGCTCCTTGTGCTATAGAGCAGGTTCCCACTAGCTCTGTTTTATTCATGATGGTGTATATGTGCCAATCCTAATCTCCCACTTCACCATATCCCCCACACCCCCCTCCCCACCATGTCCACAGATCTGTTCTTTACATCTGCATCTCTACTTTTGCCCTGCAAATGGTTTCACCTATCCTTTGAAGGGGCCAGTTTGGGGCAGACTAGGATGAGGACTCCCCAGAACTAGATTTCCTAAAGCTGCTTCTTGTCCAAGTTCTTCTGGACTTTCCTAGGAACCATTATTTTTCCCATTCATTAATGTTCCACTATCGAGTTTAAAGGTGGGATAGTGGCAAAGAATCCATCTGCAAATGTGGGAAACACAGGAGACATGGGTTCAATCCCGGGTTGGGAAGATCCCCTGGAGGAGGAAATGGCAGCTCACTCCAGTATTCTTGCCTGGAAAATTCCACAGACAGAGAAGGCTGACTGGGTACAGCCCATTGGGTCTCAAAGAGTCGGACACAACTGAGCATACACAAACATCGTGTTTAAAATATCAACTGTAGCCAACTCTTTTCCTCAGACCTCCAAACACCCCCCTCTGTTTCCCCCTGCAGCATTCTGGCCTCTCATTTATGATTCCCACTCTATAAACACAAGCTCAGCAGGAAGATCTGTGATGCTGTAACCCCCATCCCTCGGTAACATCGCCTCTGATTCCCACACCTCACACTTGCCCCAGAGACCCTGAAGGTCTCCACCTTTGGGACCTTCCATACAAAGACATCATCTGGGGCCTCTCTCATCCTGCCCCTCAAACTGGTCCTTATTTAGTAAGATTTGGAAAAAGTAGAAAACTTGAGAGAATAAAAATATTAAAACTCCCATAATCCCATTTGTCAGAGATCACTGCTGAGAATTAAGAAAAGGGAAACAGGACCAGCATGTTCATTCAAACCCCAAACCCTGATCTCAGTTGCATTCCAGACAAAGAGGCCTCTGACGGCAAGAGTTCCATTGAGAACAAAGGAAAGGGAGAAAAAATTCTGCAGTTGACCTTGAAACCAGCCAGACTCCAGGTACAGTTTGAATAGAACAAGGCAGATGATCTAGTTACCTAAGCTGGAGGGTCAGGCCTAATTAACAGCATCTAAAAAGACTGCCTTTCATGTACCCCTAAGTTCTATTTACAGTAGCCAAGGCATGGAGGCAAGCTCCGTGTCCATCAACAGATGAACAGATAAAGAAGATGTGGTACATATATGTAATGGAATATTACTCAACCATTAAAAAGAATGAAATAGTGACATTTGCAGCAACATGGACAGGGCTAAAGATTATCATACTAAGTGAAGTAAGTCAGACAGTGAGACAAATATCATATGATATCTCTTATATGTGAAATCTAAAATATGACACAATTGAACTTATCTACAAAACAAAACAGACTCACAAACATAGAGAACAGACTGGTGGTTGCCAAGGGGGAAGGTTGTGGAGAAAGGAAGGAATGGGAGTCTGGGATTAGCAGATGAAAATTATCACATACAGAATGGATCAATAGTAAAGTCTTATTGTTTTGCAGAGGAAACTATATTCAATATCTTGTAATAAAACATAGTAGAAAATAATATGAATAAGAATATATGTATTTGTATGTATAACTGAATCATTGTTCTGTATACAAAAAACTAACACAACATTGTAAATCAACTATACTTCAAATTTTAAAATTATGTAATTAAAAATAAAAAAGAATAAAAAGGCTGCCTTTGCAATTGTATCACTAGTCATATATCCTTTGCAGTGTCACTTTAACATACCAAAGTTTATCCACTGGTTATGCTGCCTTTTAGTAAGTACAATTTTAATTTATTGTAAAACTATCTGTGTAGTAAACAACACACACATGCACACCTCTTACTTAGTCTTAGACCATTCCTAAGATTCTTGGTGGGTTATGGGTATCCACATATTGGCTAAGATCCTTTCTGTTGTGAGAAATAATTCATTTGAGAATTTACTAGCTTGCATAACTCAAGAGTTTTAGAGGTATAGAGAAGGAAATGGCAACCCACTCTAGTATTCTTGCCTGGAAAATCCCAAGGATGGAGGAGCCTGCTAGGCTACAGTCCATGGGGTCGCAAAGAGTTGGACACAACTGAGTGACTTCACTTTCTTCCTTTTCTTTCTTTCTTACTTTTAAGTGACTTGAGTTGTGTCTTCACTCTGGGCTAAAATGATGCCACTGGAACCCCCCAATTAGCTTTGCCGGTCCCAAGATGTTTGCTCCATCTTGTGGTGGTGTCTTCTTGTCTCCTTGTGGTGACTGCCTCTGACCACCCCCAGTGAATTCAGATTCACACCATTGCAACACTGGACCCAGCAGAGGGGTCAGTCTCCTCGGGACAATGAACAGAAATGCTAGCATCAAGTCTCACCTAGCCTGACGTAGGCTGTGCCCACCTCTGCACCAAGCCCTGTCCTGTGGATGTGGTCAGTTCCTCTGAATTTACAGGCTGGGTGGAAGTGAAGGGGGCTGCCCTCAGGAGCATCAGGCTAAGTCCCAGGAGTAAATAAATCTGTGACGCTAACAACTGTCCACTGAGTGATGTTTGTGTGACTTTTAAAACACTGGACACCCATAGACTTCATTATTGTCAGTAGGGTAATGAAAATAGGAACTTCTAATTTTAGTCAGCACTGTATTTGAAGTATTGTCCATATTTCAGAGGTTTGAATTTGTTTCCATCATGTATTTTTTCATGAATTATCCGTTCCTGTCTTTTTTCCCTTTCAGTTTTTTTTGACATGTCATTGACATACAGCATCAGATAAGTGTAAGGTATACACACGATGACTTGATTTATTGCTTAACACAGTAAATACAGTTAAATCCACCACTTCACCACTACATATAGTTCACCCCCAAAAAAGAGTAAAAAATGTCTTTTTATGCTAAGAATTCTTAGGATTTACTCCCTTAGCAACTTTGAAATAAACTAGTTATAGTCAGCATCGTGCACATGCCATGCCCAATACTTCTTTACCTTGTAACTGGAAGTCTGTGCCTTTGATTGCCTTCATCCAGTCTGTACCTCTGGCAACCATAAATCTGATCTCTTTTTCTGGGAGACATGTAGTTTTTACTTTTATATTCCACAATTCCTGCCATCTGCAGCAACATGGATGTTTTGTGGGCAGTGTGCTAACTGAAACAAGTCAGACAAAGACAAGTCTGTCCTTCACTTAACTGTTGTTAAGGAGTTTGGTTTTGTGTTATTGGTCTTTTCTCTTTTTTTTGGCTTGCCAGTTCATGCTTTCCGTGTTTATTCTGACATTCAGGATGATGCCTGATGATAGTATAATTTTATTCATTTGCAACAATGCTTTTTTTTTTTCTTTGACTTCCGTGTCTACCAAGAATTATATAAGATATATTGATCTTCCAGTAAAAGACTCTAGTAAAGATACATCAGGCTTTTTTTCCTTGAACACAGGTTGCTCACCCCATTTTGCCTGGTATCTCTTAACTGTTAGCTCTGTAAACAGAGGACTACACACAGAATTTTTCCTCCCCTCCATCCTCCCTACTTATATTTCTGAATATTTGTCTTCTTCCGAAGTTTTCACTTTTTCTTACAGAGAACCAATTAACCAATTAGGTAAGTTGGTACTTAGCATCTGCATTATCTTGTTGTAAAATAGATGGCTGGTTGTTTTCAACCTTTTGTTTCTGTTTCTGAATTCTGAGAGACTTTATCATTTTTGTCCTTCGTATTGCTGATCTTATTTTTACAGTGTCACAGTTATAAAGATTTTACAGTTTTGACCTTTTCTCTTATACCAACTGCCTTATATCAACTTCTTTTATTTCACTCATAGAAACCATATTTCTTTGAAGTTCATCAAAGCAAAAAGCAGATCCTACCTAAAATACTCTTTTCCGTTCCTCCTTCCATTATTCTGGGAGCCTTCTGTTATTCCATTCAGTTGCTTTATTTAGCTTCCAATTATCCCAACCTAAATTTCCTTAGAGTCTTGATGAGGGGATTTTCTCAGATGCTCTTGTTTTCCACTTGGGCAATTTTAGAGAACTTGATTATGAATGCAAACATGAGGGACTGTTACAAACTGAATAAACCGAGAAGTCAGGGGATGGTAGCAGAACCATATGAAAAATGGACCAAAATTTACATTGGCTCAGCTCTGTCTCTGTGATGAGACTGGACCACTTATATAGAAACAGCCCTGCTTGCTCCTAGTCACCTAGGAAAACTGTTCATCCGAGATGCAGTTCACTGATATAGACGCCATTCCTGACCCGAGGACCCACTCTCTGCCCAATTAAGGTTAAGAATTACTTCTAATGCCAAAGATAACTTACCAACTAGTAGAAAAATATTTCCAGAGATGGCACTATGGCTATTATAGGTTGTTGCTTTCGACAGACTTGTGTCCCAAGGCTGCTCTGAGATTCCATGGGTCTGAATCAATTAAAAGAACTTCAAAAGTTTTCTTGTCAGTTTTCCAGCTTCCTTGTCTTGTCTGAAAGTTTTTGCTACCTTCCTCTCCAACACTGTTGATGGAGTTAAAAGTTGGAACAATATAAGGGACATCTGGCAATACCTATAACATCCCTGATTTATCACTTCTATGTCTAAACATACACAGACTTGGCTGCATACACACACACATGCTGCATTTTTTAAATTCACCCTAAATTTTTACTGGCAAAATCTCAGTAACAACCTGAGTGTTATATCAATGGGACAAGGCTATCTTATGAGGATATATCTCACAAAAAAGATTAAAAGATACAAGGACTTCCCAGGTGGCTGAGGGTAAAGAATCTGCCTGCCAAGCAGGAGTTGCAGGTTCAATTCTTGGGTCAGGAAGATACCCTGGAGAAGGAAATGGCAACTCACTCCAGTATTCTTGCCTGAAGAATTCCATGGACAGAGGAGCCTGGTGGGCTACAGTTCAACGGGTTGCAAAGAGTCAGACACGATTTTAGTGACTAAGCAACAACAAAAGGTACAAGGTAAAAGATGGGAAAATATAACAACTAAATGTTATGTATTTTTAGGAGAGTTAAAAAATAGAAAATGATAAAATGATATGTGTATAAGCATATGGGATATAGGAAATATACTCATAAAAGCTTTGAAAACATCTCAAAGACCAAACTGGCCACAAATTGGCAATAAGTTGTAGATGGGAAACTTTGGGGACATTTCCTCTTAATTTTATACAATTCTATTTTTCAGGACTATTTTCGGAAATTTCTAAACTTGCCAAACAAAGAAAGAATATTCAGAGTTTAACATTAGTCATTCAAATTGGGCTACTTTCAGTACTGAGCAGGACCCTGTGTGGCTCCTGGACACAAAAGCCTTTCTGTGCCCCCCATTTCATGATTACAGGAAATATGCTTCATTCAGCCTCCATGACCTTCCCTCAGTTTCAACAAGCAGATTTAAGCAGCTGCTAAGCAGGGAAAAGAGGAGATGCAAAAACAAGGGAAGAACCATCAAGAAGCAATAGTGCAGCCTTAAGGCAAGGTCCTGGTTCCCTCTTAAGAGAGATACATAACAGTATTTTTGAGCTGTTTTGAAGAGGCTGAAACCCCCAGTAGGTAGGAGAAGTTAACTGTCTGCTGCCCACAAGCACGTAGACCCCAGACCAGTTGGAACCAGAAGGTTAATGATGCTGACTCCTGATTACCTCACCACCAACCAATCAAAAGAATGTCCACAAGATGATCACACCCTCTTTGGACCATTCCTATATAACTCCTCACTCATAGAAAACATATTTCTTTGAAGTTCATCAAAGCAAAAAGCAGATCCTACCTAAAATACTCTTTTCCGTTCCTCCTTCCATTATTCTGGGAGCCTTCTGTTATTCCATTCAGTTGCTTTATTTAGCTTCCAATTATCCCAACCTAAATTTCCTTAGAGTCTTGATGAGGGGATTTTCTCAGATGCCCTTGTTTTCCTGCCTCCTCCAGGGTGAGACTCACAGTTTTGAGGGCATTAACCCACTGTGGCCCCCCTTTGCCTGGAAAAGCAATAAAGCTGTCTTTCTTCTACTTTCCCTTAAACTCTTGTCTTCAAGACGGAATTGGTACAGAGAGTGCATTTGGCTTCATTGTGCTGACAATCTCCTATGGTCAGTTCTCATGCTCAGTTTCATGAATCTGATTTCAGACGCGGACAGCAGTAAAGGGCAGCTTTCAGCAAGCAACAGCAAGCAGTACCTGGAAGCAAGGTCTTGGTTTCCCAGACTGGGAGTCCTAATTACTGGACCACAGGAGCCAGCAGTTAGGGCTAGAGTCCCTAGTCCTTGCCTGCCTAGTCAAGAATGAATTCAGGTAAGGAGGCAGAAGGTAAAGAATAGAATAAAAAGTTTATTGAAAACAAAAGCATGTGTGAAAAGGTGCATGGGCAAACTCACAGAGAAAATCGAGCCTTTATAAAGTTTAAATGCTTTATATGAAAGCAGTTTTCTGGGTCTTTGTCTTCCCTCAGGCCAATCATCTTGCTCTGCCTCCCACCCGCCCAGTTAATCTGTCTCAGGACCCTCCCCTGGGGTATGCACACATCCCTTAGCCAACATGGATCTTGAAGTGAAGGCTTCTGGGAGGAGCAAGACTCACTAAGGCCTGGAATTATCCTCTGACTTTTGACTCCAAAGAGCCTTTCTGCACACATGTAGTATCTCCCTTACCCTAAAAAAGGAAAAAGTAGAGATCCCTTAATCCTTTATTCAGACAGGGTTTTACCTCTCTTTGTCCTTGCCATGATTATTTCCTTGAGATGTTTACAAGAGAAAAAGACTGGCTATTGACCCTGTTTCTGTAACTCTTCTTCATGAGCTGCTTAATCTACACATCCACCGCACTCAGGACCCAGACACAGCATGGACCTCATCCTAGTAACAGGATCCTATGTTGTTCAGCCAGCTCCTAGGTTGTCCCTGGATGGTAGCTCTCCCAGGAGGATGCTAGGATCAAGGGCTTCTTCTCACATCCTGTGTAGAACAGCTGTTCAGGGAATGCTCATGAATTCATAGTTTAGTAAGTAAATTGCTGAGCCCCTAAGTATGTTTGTATTTTCAAGGTTTGCTTTGTTTGACAGCATTTATTCACAAACAAAAGAAGGATCATTCATACTTTCACATTATTTCTCTTTTCAAAATAAATGCTGAACTATTCATTAACTTTAAGAATTTAAGTAGATTTAATGACAACCTTCATAATATACAAATTCTTCTTCCTCCTGGGCATTTTTCCCATCTTTTTATTTCTTTTTTGGTTTGTTTGATTGGTCTTTTATTTGTTTCACTTTTTCCCTCCATCTTTACACATTAGATTTGCTATGAATAGAACTCATAGTATGTTTTTTCATGTTTTCAAAGGCTTTTCTGCCAGCCTGAGTATTGAAGTCGCTTCCTCTAGTGCTAAAAAAGCTTTCCTCCTTTTTTCTAACCCTCTCATCTTTGTCCTTAAAGACAGTGGAACAGCCCCACCCAGTGCTGCCACATTTATTCCAACAGTCATACAAGAACAATCAACAGGATAAAAGAAAGCATATCATATGAAATTTTGCTCTGAGTTTAAAGAGGGCACCTGGGTACTCACAATAAGAAACTTCCTTCCCAGTAGAAAAGCAAACTTCTTGTCTTCTTTCTAAAGCTTTGACTCTAATGTCAGGTAGAATTTGAGCAATAGCAATTCATGGCTTTCCTTGTGGCTCAGGCTGGTAAAGAATACACCTGCAATGCGAGAGACTAGGGTTTGATCCCTGAGTTGGGAAGGTCCCCTAGAGAAGGGAAAGGCTACCCACTCCAGTATTCTGGCCTAGAGAATTCCATGGACTGTTTAGTCCATAGGGTCGCAAAGAGTAGGACATGGCTGAGTGACTTCCACTTTCATTTCTGTTACCATTATGAGTCATTGAATTTTCACAAATCCTAATGCATATGTAGGCTTTAAAGTCTATTCATCAGGTCTAAGGTTCTTATATTTTTCTTGTACATTGCTTCCGTCCAACATAATTAGAATCAATGGGAATTGTTGTTGGACTGCAGCATACCAGGCTTCCCTGTTCTTCACCATCTCCCAAAGACTGTTCAAACTCATGTTCACTGAGTTGGTGATCCCATCCAACCATCTCATCCTTTGCCATCCCTTTCTCCTCTTGCCTTCCATCTCTCCCAGATGATGCATGGAGATTCTCCAGTAGAGAATACTGGAGTGGGTGGCCACGCCCTTCTCCAGGGGATCTTCCCAACCCAGAGATCGAACCCAGGTCTCTCACATTGCAGGCAGATTCTTTACTGTCTAAGACAACAGGGAAGCCTTCATTGGTGAGACTCAGTTCATTTCCTTCATTGACAAAAGTGCCCTTTCTATGGTTAAATGATTTTGATGGTTAAATGAATTTCCAGAAAAAGACCTGTGATTGAGGACAGTATTTCATCTAAAGATTTTTGCCTTGCTGGCAATAATAATCCTGTTGGTTTTGGGAATAACCAAGGTCAATTACTCATCTTGTACTTTGTACAACCACCAACAACAAATATTTATAAATGTCCAGAAAAGAAATTCTTTTGCAATCTTTCTAGATGTCACTTTGGAAAATTCTTATCTTTAAAAAATAAAAAGGATTGATCATGATTAGGGTGACAAACAAGGGCACTTTAAGAATGAAAGGAGACACTATTAATAATTATAGCAGGACAACAGAGGCAAATCAAGAGGGTCTAAAACACCAAGAACTGACTGTCACCTCAGTAAGATTTTCAAACTGAAATCCACATTTCAGATAATAAATGACAGTAGATTTTTCCATGTCACTGGATTTAGTAAAAAAAAAAAAAAGAGTTTATTAATAAATCTTTTAACAGTATGTACAGCAAAGTTTAGATTCTTGCAGTGTTAAAAAATAAAACACAAGAAAAAAATCTTTTTGAAATTAGTTTACTTATCTATATTAAGATGGCTAGCCCATAATTTGTTTTGTAAATTCAGAAAAAATCTTCATTTCATTTTCAAAAACTGATGACCTTCAAAATTTTATATTAGCATATTTGGCATGTTTATAAAAAAATAAAACCTAGAAATAGGTTATTCTCTATGAAGGTACTTGAAATGCTATAATAATGATAAAGGTATTGATGGGCCCACTGTCTCATCCAGGACATGTGTAAGAGAGAATGAGAAGAAAAGGAGATGAAAGACAGATTTGACATCAAAGCTCCTGCTTTTATGTTTTATGTTATTTCATTCTTGAAAACATTATTTAAAGAACATTGTGTCAAGGACAAAAAAATTCATAGACTTAGAATTGATTGAATCCAGTAAAATAATAATTTTTATCAATACACTTCAATGCCCCTGTTCTCTGGAGTTGAAAACCATTAAGCAGAAGTTTGATGTTTCTTATTGTAACATAATTTGCAAAAAAAGTTACTAAGTAATGACTTACATTGAGTTATATTGTCCCAGAGCCTACTACATTTGGCCCTCCATAGCCTAGAGAGTATTTGGTGAATTATTTTCCACTTCATTTTCTTTTTCTCCCTTCCTCCCTTTCTTCCTTTTTTCTTTCCTTCCTTTCTTCTTTCCTTTTTTCCTTGCTTCTCTCCTTCTTTCCCTCCCTATTTTTCTTTTTCAATAAAAATAATTACCCCGGAATGTCAGTACATAAACACATCTTTCTGTGAAATAGTCGTGCTGTCAATGTCAGAGGCAGTTTTCAGAACACTTGCTTGAGATGCTGGTCACACTCTGTGGGGCTCCAACTCTTGATGAAACTTTCTCCTGTCAAATTACAGCTCAGGTTTTAAATGTGACTCAGAGACTCTGTACAATGAATTTGAAATGTCAGTTTTATGAGTCTCTCTGCAGTACACCACATGAATTTTTAAATTGTCCTTTAGGTCTACCAAAGGAAAAAAAAAAAGTGCATCTTCCAATCCTAGTACTAAATATCAGAGACTGACACAGACATAATCCATCATATTTAACAAACACATTATGATTTCATTAAGCACACAGTCATCCCAAAGACTTAGTCATCTAAGAAAAACCAAACACTGACCACGACAAAGCAGCATCTGAAAGAATCAGGTAAGAGACTATTATTCTAAAATATGGTTGAGTTATTTAAAATTTAACAAAAGCAGCATTTACTGTTCATGAGAAAACACAGATTACTCGCAAAATCATGTTAGGATAGCGGTTAATCATTTAGAGGAGGGATAAGTTAGAATCATAATGATCCTACATAAAAAAAAAAAATCTTTAAGCACTAGAAAAAAATCTGTTTGTATAGATGATGCTGGAGCTCTGGGTTGTGAAAGGCCTTTCAAACACACCCGATGGCCGTCAGAGAGATGGATCCCAATGCCAGCTGGTGAAGCAGAGAAAGTGAGCACACAGCTTGTGGGCATGTTATATTTGTGTCAATAAAGTCATGAGAACTCTGCCTCCCAGAAATATATGCATATATAAACATAAAGTTTATATATATGAAAATAATAACTATGTATATTACACATATACATAATTTTTAACCTTATAAATTAAGTTTATGATTTCCTGGTGGAAATTTTTCACTAGTCCATTTTTACTTTGTCCCTATGTTCAAAGGCAATCATAATCACTATAATCTAGAATTTTACATTTAAATCATTATCAATTTCTCTAAAGTGTAAACTTTTTAAATAAAATTTTTATTTTGAAAGAATTGCACAAGTCTTATAATGAGTTTCCAAACTGAGTTTTAGGATAGGCAGAATAATCCCCTCAGATGTCCTCATATGAATTCTCAGAGGTGGAAGAAGGGACCCCCAGACAAGGGTGTAGGCGGTCTCTAGGAACTGAAACCAGTGAGGGAACAGATTTCTCCTAGAACTTCCAAAACCGTGTAGCTTTGCTGACACATGATGGTTACAAATGACTTTCTGACTTCATTGTTTCTTCTACTTTTATTAGTTAGTATTCTTACCATAAAAGATTCAGATCCCAATTACAGTTCATTGGAAGGAGGGGTTTCCACACCAGCAAGTGATTCCCTGACCCCAGCTGGGTGTCCTACAATTCAGCTCAATCCTGACTCCACCTCTTCATAGGCTAAGGGTTTCCCACACAAGACTGTCCCCCACCACTTCACGTGTGAATCACAAGCCCATGTTGCACCTGCACTTCTGACTAATGGACTGTAGATCAGAGGTTCCTGCAACACCCTCCTCAGGTTTAATTCTCTGGAACAGCTCACACAACTCAGAGAAACATTATATGATTAAGATGATCAGTTTATTATAAAAGGATGTAACTCAGGAACAGGCTTCCCTGGTATTGCTCAGATTGGAAAGAATCCGCTTGCAATGCAGGAGAGACCCAAGTTCGATTCCTGGGTTGGGAAAATCCCCTGGAGAAGGGAATGGCTACCCACTCCAGTATTCTTGCCTGGAGAATTCCATGCACAGAGGAGCCTGACAGGCTATACAGTTCATGGGGCTGCAAAGAGTCAGACACAACTGAGCGAATAAGTGCACACACAACTCAGAAACAGTCAGAAGGAAGCAGTGCACAGGGCCGGGTATGGGAAGGGTGTGGAGCTTCCCCAGTCTGAGCCCACCTCTCTCCCCAAATCTCCACATGTTCACCCTCTGAAGCCCTCTGAACCCCATCCTTTTGGGATTTCAGAAAGACTTAATTACACAATCATGATAGATGAAATCATTGACCATTGATGATGATTCAACCTCCAGCCCTCCTCCTCCCTGGAGTCAGGGGTGGGACTCCTTCAGTCATGTGTTGTTTCTTCTGGCAACCTGCCCCTACCTTTAGGTGACCCCAGATTTTCTAAAACTCACATCATTAGCATGACAAAAGACAGCTTGATCTCCCTCACAACTTAGGCAATTCCTAGGAATATAGAAGGCCTGTGCCAGAAAAGGGGACAAAGACCAAATATATATTTCTTATTATAAATCAGAATATAACAAAAGTATTATTATAAACTTCTGAATTTTTAAAGGCTCTATAATCTGTTACTATCACTCATTTATCAGATTTTCCCAGGTTTGGCCAAAGCTGTTGTTGGTCAGTCACTCAGTTGTGTCAGACTCTTTGCAACCCCATGGACTGAAGCACATCAGGCCTCCCTGTCCTTCACCATCTCCAAGAGTTTGCTCAAACTCATATCCGTTGAGTCGGTGATGCCATCCAACCATCTCATCCTCTGTCCTTCCCTTCTCCTCCTGCCTTCTATCTTTCCTAGCATCAGGGTCTCTTCCAATAAGTTGGCTCTTCACGTCAGATGGCCAAAGTATTGGAGCTTCAGCTTCAGCATCAGTCCTTCCAATGTATTCAGGACTGATTTCCTTTAGAATGGACTGGTAGGAGCTCCTTGCAGTACAAGGTACTCTCAAGAATCTTCTCCAACACCACTGTTCAAAAGCATCAATTCTTCAGGGCTCAGCCTTCTTTATGGTCCAGCTTTCACATCCATACATGACTACTAGAAAAAAACATGGCTTTGACTAGACAGACGTTTGTTGGCAAAGTAATGTTTCTGCTTTTTAATAAGCTGTCTAAGTTGGTCATAGCTTTTCTTCCAAGAAGCAAGCATCTTTTAATTTCATGGCTGTAGTCACTGTGCCCATTGATTCCGGAGCCCAAGAAAATAAAGTCTGTCACTGTTTCCATTATTTCCCCATCTATTTGCATTGAAGTGATGAAACCAGATGCCATGATTTAGTTTTTTGAATGTTGAGTTTTAAGCCAGCTTGTTCACTCTCCTCTTTCACCCTCATCAAGAGTTCGTTTTCTGCCATAAGGGTGGTGTCATCTGCATATCTGAGGTTATTTTATATTTCTCCTGGCAATCTTTCCAGCTTGTGCTTCATCCAACCAGGCATTTTTCATGATGTACTCTGCATATAAGGTGGCCAATGGAAACCTATGAAACTGTTTTCTATGTCCTTTGAGGTTCCCCCCTTCATTTAATTCTCATCTGTTTCCTGACACAAAATGTTGCAAGCTCACTTTGTACCTTCCCTGTGACAGCTCTGGAATCAGACATTTTCCCAGAGAATTCTGATAATTCTTAGTGTGGAATGTCATTTAGGGGGGAAAAAAAGGCATGACCATTAGTTGTGCTCACAGTCATTAGTGGAAAAGAGAAAGTGTTAGTTGCTCAGTGGTGTCCAACTCTGCAATCCCTTGAACTGTAGCTCACCAGGCTCCTACGTCCGTGGAATTCTCCAGGCAAAGGATCCTGCTGTCATAGTCATTGGGTTGTCCTCATTTTAAGGCCCTTTTAGAGGTCAGAGTTAGGAAACTGAGGGTTTTTTTAATTATTATTATTTCATAATGACACTTCTAACTATAATCGAATATCATAGTGTTATTTCCTATTTTTCCCATTTTGTATTCTTTCTTTTACAATAAGAACTCTGATGCCCTGAAATAACAATATATGCAGTAATGTTGTCAGTTTGACAGACACAAAATAGTTTCAAGTTATTACATCTGTATGTACCATTACCAACAGCATAGTTATTATGAGAAATGTGATATTTCATTGCAGTTATTTTTGTTTTCAACTGAGCTTCCAGCATCAAAGCACTGTGCTCAAAAGGCATTATTTTTTCAGGTATATTCTTTGTGTTGTTAACACACTTTCAGTGTCTAATTCTGTTAATATTCAGATTTGGGTATTTCCCCTCTTGTTAATCTCATTGTATTTGTTGGAAATATCAAACAGTAACATGTTTCTAGAATTCAAAGTTACACAAGCCATAGAAGTTGTCCTTTAATGTTTCTTAAGACAAAAAAGCAGGCACGTTTATGTTCTTATAGCCCTTATTTCTTCCACAAAAGTAGAATAGTGTGTATACTCTATGCACTTTACTTATTAACAAAATATCCTGGAAATCACTCCAGTTTGTAAATTATTCTCATTCTTTTCACTGCTACATTTACTCCATAATCTAAATATTTGTTCAGCTAACAGCACAATAGAGATGTCAATGGCTATAAGTATATGATTCTTATTTTCTGTTTTCTTCTTTCAGCAACTTTGTATGGATATAGGTGGCTTTTCTTTCTTTCTTCCTTTCTAGCTTCCTTTCTTTTTTTCATCTTCCTTTCCTTTCCTCCTTCTTTCTTTCTTTCCCTCTTTCTTCTGTCTTTCCTCCTGAGCTTCTGGACAATGGAAGAACTTGGAGCAACTGATGACTTTCCTGCTTTAGAAGTATATACCCTCTATCAGTTTAAGGCAGTGCAGTTTAAGGGTGATCTTTTTGGATGAGGGGCTTGGTATGTTTGGGATTCTGTCTTGTTTCTGCAGGATCCTTAACTTCCCACCTCCCCTACTCTTTGGCATCCCATCTCTCACGGTGCCTGTCTCTGTGCCTTATTGCTTTGATTGTATAGCATTATTTGGTGTTATGGTATTATCTGGTACTTTCTACTACAAAAATTACCTGGTAGCAAGATTAGAAGGAAAAGCCTATTTAATACCTATAACCTAACATTTGTCAGCTATCAGTAGCTACAACAATACAAAAACTCACATCTGTGGATCATCACATTGGCTTTCAACATTTCATAATAGTGATATAAACATGTAGACAATGTATGTCACTATAAGAACAGTGAAATCTGATTAATAGATCTATTTCTTGAAAAGTTGTATTAAACCCCACAATTTTAGTGGATTCATCTATTTCACCTTCTACCTATTTCAAATTTTTATCTGCAGATTTTAAAACTATGTTATTATTCAAAGATGCATACAGTTTAGCATTTTAAGATCTCCACTTGTGATTTTTGTCATTACTAATTTATTCAGATCTGTTTCCATCATCTTTGTTGTTGTTGTTCAGTCACTAAGTCAAGTCTGACTCTTTGTGACCTTATGGACTGCAGCACATCAGGCATCCCTGTCCTTCACTGTCTCCCGAGCTTGCTCAAACTCATGTCCAAGGAGTCCATGATGCCATCCAACCATCTTATCGTCTGTCGCCCCCTTCTTCTCTTGCCTTCAATCTTTCCAAACATCAGGGTCTTTTCTAATGAGTTGGTTCTTAACATCAGGTAGTCAAAGTATTGGAGCTTTAGCTTCAGCGTTAGTCCTCCCAATGAATATTCAGGATTAATTTCCTTTAGGATTGACTGGTTTCGTTTCCTTGCCATCCAAGAGACTCTCAAGAGTCTTCTCCAGCACCACAGTTCAAAAGTATCAATTCTTCAGCACTCAGCCTTTTTTACGGTCCAACTTTCACATCACCTTGGGCTTCACTAGTGGCTCAGCTGGTAAGGAATCTGCCTCCAGTGAGGGAGACCTGTATTTAATCCCTGGATTGGAAAGATACCCGGGAGAAGGAAAAGGCTACCCACTCCACTATCCTGGCCTGGAGAAATCCATGGACTGTATAGTCCATGGATAGCAAAGAATCAGACATGACTGAGCAGCTTTCACTTTCACTTTATTTTGTACTATTTGTCTTTTTTCTCTTTCATTTCTTTCATTTGTTTTCTTACTTTCAGTTGGATTGACTGATTTTATATTTGTTTCACTTTTTCTTTTATTGCTTGCAGATTATATTTTTCATTTCTAGTCTTTCTTTCCACACCCCCCACACACACTCACACACACACATATATGTTACTAGACATTGTTATGCATATTTAAGCTTAGAAAAGTCCAAATCAGTTCAAACAAGATACAGACTCAAATAAGTTCTGGTTCTATGATTTGTTGTTTATCTGACTCTCACATCAGGGCTTTTATTGTCATGTGTTTGTGATTCCTGAGTATGAACAAATGCTCCTTAGATATTCTGTATGGGAATTTTAAGGCTAATTTAAAAGTGAGTTCTTCATGCAAGAATATAGAGCGTATTTCGTCAAGCAAACACAAGCTTCAACTTTTCATTTCTCTACATTTTTTCTTACCCATGCTTTCTGGACTCTTATTTTTCTAAGTTTCAAGCACAACTAGCTATTTTTAAATAGTTTGTATATCTTATTCAGAATTTTGAAAGTGAAAGTCACTCAGTTGTGTCTAACTCTTTGTGACCTCATGGACTATACAGTCCATGGAATTCTGCAGTACAGAATACTGGAGTGGGTAGTCATTCCCTTCTCCAGGGGATCTTCCCAACCTTGGGGTCGAACCCAGATCTCCTACACTGCAGGCAGATTATTTACTAGCTGAGCCACAAGAGAAGCCCAAGAATACTGGAGTGGGTAGCCTATCCCTTCTCCAGCAGACCTTCCTGACCCAGGAATCGAACCAGTGTCTCCTGCATTGCAGGTATATTCTTTGCCAACTGAGCTATCAGGGAAGCCAAAACATAGTCCATGGAATTCTCCAGGTCAGAACACTGGAGTGGGTAGCCATTCCCTTCCCCAGGGGATTTTTCCAACCCAGGGATTGAACCCAAGTCTCCCACATTACAGGTGGATTCTTTACCAGCTGAGCCACCAAAAGCCCAGGATTTTAAAGTCTAAAGTACATCTAGCTTGTCATAATGCTAGAAAGGGGGATCAATCTGTAATTTTGTTCTGAAGCACTCATTAAGGATTTCAGAATACTATTAGATTAAAAAATATTAAAAGAATTTTCATGTGGATTCTTTTATTCTCTAATATACAATATTATATACAGTAAATATTATCCATAGGGTTTTCTCTATCCTTTGCTATTGAGCTTTTTTTTTTTCTTTTTTGTTTCTAGTATTTGAGCACTGAAGAAATCTACCATCTTAGAAGAGGAAGACAAAAGGACAGATTATATCCTGGCCAAGCTCTGATAAATAACTCCAAGAGGGACATTTCTTGTATAAGTCAGACAATTGGTATTTTTTTATCATTCAAGTCACTGAAAGCCAACTCATTTTTTTTTTCCCTCTAGAGAAACACTAGAAAATGATTAAGCAGGCATAATTTATGTGTATGTGACTGGAGAGAGAGAGGTCATTTTCCTTCCCTTTATTAAATATGTAGAAATTGTCTCTTTGAAAGGAGTGGCCAGAACCTTCAAGGACCATGCATCAGAGCAATCAAATTCTGTCTCTTTCAGATCAAGAACAGATTGTAAACATGGGAAAATATCTAGAAACTGACCTTTCAGTTTGCAAGGTCATCTGAGTATCTCTAGGAACAATCATCCTCAAGATATTTCTATAAGCAGCAAGAAACTGCCCTCACTTCCACTGAGGCCATGGATCATAACTGTAGTTGCTTATGGCATTGTTTTCTTGTCAAACGAGAAGCTTCTTATAGAAGCTGAAGACAAGGGTGACATCATGGAGAAGGAAAGCTGGGAAATTGGAAAACAAAGACCAGATGATGACATTCAATCCCTCATGCCTAAACTGAGCACTGCATGTGTAGTCACCTGCAGTGACTTAGTTTCACTAAGCAATGCAGTCCCTTCTCTTTATTTCTTAAATTTTTCTCTATTTTGATTTTCTTGTTTAAAAACAAAATCAATCATGCTAAGAATCATCATTTCATAGTCACTCAACCGCAATATATATGTGTGTATGGGCATCTGTGAGTGTGTTAATCACTTGTCATATATATATGTGTATATATACATATATCCTATATCACCAGTAAATATGCAAACACAAGCAAAACTATAAATACCAGTATGTATATGAATAAGTATAGTTTTTTTTTTCTTTTGAATGAATTTAAATCATTTACCCCAGATTTTTATATATTACAAAGAGTGCCGCAAAACTTGTATCACCAAATAGAGCGCTGATATTTGACGGTGGCCAAGTACTGTAGAGTAATCGGAAAAAAAGGAGATAATGAGACCTGTATGGAAGGAGAAGCCAGTCTGTCATAACTAGCTTCTTGACTTCAGGTTATTTACTAATACTCTTTGAATTTTATGCTAATTTAAAGATGAAGTTTTTTTAACTGTCAAAATGATGAATCATTGCAATACTTGGAATTCTGTATGGAAAGAGATGCCACCTTCATATCTGCTACAGTGACCACACATGCTGTAAAATGAGAAAGTATCAGCAAATGCAGCCTATACGTGTCACCCAGGACTAGCTCAACATTTATGACTACAACTTAAAGAATGGCATGATATCTAAATTGTTATAAGGATCATTCAGAAGGAACTAGTATGGTTTGGCTTAGAAAAAGAGAAAACTAGGGTAATATATTATTTCAAATATTTGACTTCAGTTTCTCAATATAAAGATAGAAGCCGCTCAGTCGTCTCTGACTCTTCATGACCCCATGGACTTTAGCCTGCCAGGCTCCTCCCTCCGTGGGATTTTCCAGGCAGGAATACTGGAGTGGGTTGCCATTTCCTTCTCCATTCTCAATATAAAAGAAACTATAATCAGTTGTTGGAAATGAAAGCCAAATTTTGACTTCAATAAACAGAGAATTTTTTAGCAATGAATGTTTAGTAATGAGACAAGATGTTCGTTTACTGAATTTACTTATAGGAAGGTAGATTGTTTTAGGAACACATCATGTGAGAACAATAAAAGAAGGAATATGTACTCAGTGTCTGGCATCACGATAACCGCTTTCAAGAATGTAACATCACAGGGATTAGAATATATTCTTGCGCGTGGTAGGCATGAAGTTCTGGATGAACTTTAAACTCATCCCTATAGACAAGCCTATACCAGTTAACTCACACACACACGCCTTCCAGTTCGCGCTCTGTCAGAAGGTTCACTATAGAGCCCTCTTTCTAAAGCTTGTCTGTCACACTACGGGGGTTAGGGGCTGTTAAGTAAAACTAACTCAACTCAGTATCAGCTTCAGTGTATTTCTTTTATTCTGAAATTTTATGAAGTCATGTAGTGAAAAGCTGCAGGAAAAGAAAAGTGGTCTACTAGGAGAAAATGATATATTGTAAAGCATTAAAGTCAAGCTTAAAAGTAAATATTATTCATGTTAAATAAAATTACAGAATATAATTTTTATCACAAATACAAGATGATCTCATTTTTATTTTCTTTACTGAAAATCAAGAGATTCAAAAACCCCCCAAAAAATATAAGAAACCACAGATTTTAGCCTAGTCTACAGAATTTTGACAAAAAGGAATAATCTCTTAATGTAAACTTGAATAATATTTCCAGGCCAAGTTTAGTAAAGCAAAATGTAAATAGTGTTATTCCATTTGGAAGTATAATAACTTTAGACCCATAAGAGTGATGAAGAAAATATTATCCTAATTCTAGTAATTTGGTGACGTTAAAGCTGAATGATAACTTTAATACAGTATTTCCCCAAAACATCATTCTTATCCAAGCCTTAATAATCCTGATTATTATCTCACCGTCTTCTCATCCCCACCTAATTTGCATACAGAAAAATAACTTCTAGTAACATTACTTTACCATATTGCTCTGCTGTTTAAAAGAACTAGGGTACCTCCTTATTGTACACAATGGGCCTCCAATCTGCCTACTGTGAGCACAGAGTTGCTGTAAAAGATTATTTTAAATGGTAGAAGAAAGGTTTCATCCAGGCAGTATTATGAAGCTACAAGGTTATAGCTTCATTTTCTCTCTCCTTCTCTCACAACATTCATATCCTGTCTCCAGGATTCCCTCCCCTCACTTGGCGCCATTTCAAAGCATCAATTATGAAGCTTCCAGTGCTGCACATCTCTTGTTCAGTCTGCACTGTAACTAGGACGCTGGGTCCCTGAACAGTCAGACTGAGTAAGGTAGAGTCAGTAGCTAAAGACGTCACGTGCACGATCCCTTCAGGCCCTTACTTTACTGGATGGACAAGTGTAGGCATCAATTTGTTAGGGAAGCTGGAAAGGGAGGGGGAGGATGGTGCTGAGCTATCACCTGAGGAGTCCTCAAGAATAGAAGTGAACAATTTTCTAAATAATTTATTTTCATTCCAAAAGTAAAACAATACTCATTTTAACAAATCTGTACCAGGTCACAGGGGTACTAGGGGGCAAAAAGAAAAAACTATTGCAGAGTTTTTAAGTAGGTTCTGAGATATTGTCAGAGTTTTCTTTTATTCTCTCCAGGTTTATGAAGACTTTGAATGGGTAGTTGCTGTTTAAAGTATTTTTAAATGTTAGAATAATGGTAATGACTAATGTCACTGGATAGATTTTCCAGATAAGAATATTGTCTACAAAGCACCATTTCTCAATAAAGCCAAGTGAGTTGCCCAGGGCAAAGATTATTTTAAATAGTAGATTATTTAGAAATGTGAATTCAGTAAATAGGAATAATATTTACAATAAAGTTTTGGTCTAATTCGCAAAAAGAAAACAAACCAAAACATGCAGAAAAAAACTTACTTAAATGCCTTTGTGAGTGATAACTCTAGGTTTGTATTCAAGTAGTAAAATCAATTTTTATTATCTATTATGTTGTCAAGCCTTTGACTGTGTGGATCACAATAAACTGTGGAAAATTCTGAAAGAGATGGGAATACCAGACCACCTGACCCACCTCTTGAGAAATCTATATGCAGGTCAGGAAGCAACAGTTAGAACTGGACATGGACCAACACACTGGTTCCAAATAGGAAAAGGAGTACGTCAAGGCTGTATATTGTCACCCTGCTTATTTAACTGCTATGCAGAGTACATCATGAGAAACGCTGGGCTGGAAGAAGCACAAGCTGGAATCAAGACTGCCAGGAGAAATATCAATAACCTCAGATATGCAGATGACACCACCCTTATGGCAGAAAGTGAAGAGGAACTAAAAAACCTCTTGATGAAAGTGAAAGAGGAGAGTGAAAAAGTTGGCTTAAAGCTCAACATTCAGAAAACTAAGATCAAGGCATCTGGTCCCATCAAGGCATGGCAAATAGATAGGGAAACAGTGGAAGCAGTGTCAGACTTTATTTTGGGGGGCTCCAAAATCACTGAAGATGGTGATTGCAGCCATGAAATTAAAAGACGCTTACTCCTTGGAAGGAAAGTTATGACCAACCTAGATAGCATATAAAAAGCAGAGACTACTTTGCCAACAAAGGTCCGTCTAGTCAAGGCTATGGTTTTTCCAGTGGTCATGTATGGATGTGAGAGTTGGACTGTGAAGAAAGCTGAGCGCAGAAGAATTGATGCTTTTGAACTGTGGTGTTGAAGAAGACTCTTGAGAGTCCCTTGGACTGCAAGGAGATCCTACCAGTCCATCCTAAAGGAGATCAGTCCTGGGTGTTCATTGGAAGGACTGATGCTGAAGCTGAAACTCCAATATTTTGGCCACCTAATGCAAAGAGCTGACTCATTTGAAAAGACCCTGATGCTGGGAGGGATTGGGGGCAGGAGGAGAAGGGGAAGACAGAGGATGAGATGGCTGGATGGCATCACCAACTCGAGCGACATGAGTTTGAGTAAACTCCGGGAGTTGGTAATGGACAGGGAGGCCTGGCATGATGCGATTCAAGGGGTTGCAAAGAGTCAGACATGACTGAGCAACTGAACTGACTGACTGATGTTGAATTTTTAACCTAAGAGCTCTTTGTTGTTTGCATTCTTTCTTTGTTTTCTTATTCTTTCATTTGAATTTGATTCATTCATTTCTTTTCCCAAATTCTATCCAGTGCTTTCCTCCCTGCCCCACAATAAATTGTGCAATCATTTATTTTAACCTATATCTTCTCTTCCACATGACTAGTTTCTTTTTTGTTTGCCTCACATTGGCTTTCAGTTCACATTTCAGGATGGCCTTCTGGGTTGCCATACCTGGGATCTCTGTGAATGTCCTTGTCCAGGAGCCCCCCCAGACCGCAGATCTCTAGGAGCCCCGTGTTTCTGGGAGCAGCCTCACCTCTGGGATAAGCAAGGGATGGATTAGTCTGGAAAAGTGTTCCATCAAAAGCCTACATTTGTCTCCATGGTTCTGGTGTCTTGCCTAACAGTGATTTGTTGTTGCCTAATTAATCCTTTTAGTTTTTTAAGGAAAAGCCTCTACAAGGTGTTTGCTAGCTGTTAGGGAAGACTTTCCCTGCCTCCTTGCCTCCATTGAGAGGGTGTGAAGTGGAGTCGGGCCAGCAACTTGTCTCCATGGCTGCCACTTCCTCATCCATTTATCTGTCATCACTCTTCTCCTCAAAAAGGTATGGAATCATCAAATCACCCCTGTTCTCTAAATTCCCTTCCTTTGCTGATCCTATGACTTTATTTCATTTTAGGCTTATGAAAGGAATGATTTCAGTAAGCCCAGACTCTTTCATCTTCCCATTCAAAGAAAAGCGCTAAATTCCTTAACTTCAGATATCTGGTTTTCCTTAATTAACAATAATCTTTTGATGTTCAGTCTACCCATCCCTTTTTGGAACACTTCTAAGTTACCTGACTCCTTCCCCTGCCTCCTGGAACAGTTCTCTCAGGGTTACTTGAGAAGTTGTCCACCAGGCTTAAAGTCCTAAAATTCCTTTCAAAGAAAACATAACTCTCAATGTTTAGGTTTTAACCATTTTTTTAAGTTGACACTCCCTGGGTCCACCAAGGACCCAGCTGCGTTCCTGTATAATGGCACTACTTTGGCATGTCATATGTCAAAATTCAGGCTTCCCTGGTGGCTCAGATGGTAAAAAATCAGCCTGCGATTCAGGAGACCTGGGTTCGATCCCTGGGTAGGGAAAGTCCCCTGGAGGAAGGCATGGGAACCCCCTCCAGTATTCTTGCCTGGAGAATCCCCATGGACAGAGAAGTCTGGTGGGCTACAGTCCATGGGGTCACAGAGTCAGACACGACTGAGTGACTGAGCGCAGCACAGCATGTCAACGTTCCATCTTACAAAAAAGAGCAGTTAACCCACAATGGAGAAAATTTTAGCCACCAAAATTCCAGGGCTTCCAGTTCAGTGATGAATAGTGGTCCACATTTCTCAGAAGATCTTAGGAGGGTCTCCTGTCAGCAACCAGGGAAAGTGCTGGGACGTGAACAAATGGAATTACCAAAACTGTGGAAGGCTATATCTGGTGTGTGTGATGACCCCTCTTGGCCACCTCGAACCTTCAGAACGTTTGTGTGATCTGGTGTTTGGGAGAAAATGGAAAGTCAGCTCTAACATCTCACTGTGATGTCAGGTCCACAGTGTCTCACAAGTGAAGACAAAGGGAAAACAAGAGGACTTGAGCCATGGAGGACACAGGAGGCCCTGAAGCTGCCTGGGGCTGCGGGGCTGGAGATCAGGACCCCACACCTGGATCACCAGGAGCAGGAGATTCCCCATCGGTGACACAGGCTGGTTACCACACAGTACAAAACTGCGATGGGTCAGATAATGCTACTAATCAAGACACACACTGTCAAAAAGTGCAGAGAAGTAGCAAGACAAGATGGTGTCCCCACAAGGCAGAAACGCAGAGTGACAAAGTGATTTTAGGCATATTTGCAATAAAAGAACTGAAATGATACAGTGGTACCCATGGGTATCCCTTCCTTCAGTCTGAGCCGAGAGATGGCATCGCATCCTTCCAGGCCAAGAAGGAAGGAAGGATGTCTGCCCATCACAGCTGCTGCTGAATGACTAGTCCACTCAGTGACCTTTGGAAAGTTCAGTGGTACTGATCTCAGTGAGGCAGCAGTGAGCAGTGGCGTGAAGTGAGACCTTAATTTCTGCCCAGAAATCGAACCTGGGTAGCCTGGATGAAAGCCAGGAATCCTAACCACCAGACCAGCAAGAGTTAGGGGCTAGAAGCTATTTTTCCCTGGATTTTTATTGTTGTTCAGCCACTAAGTCGTTTCCAACCCTGAGACCCCATGAACTGCAGCAGGCCAGGCTTCCCTGTCCTTCACCATCTCCCGGAGTTTGCTCAAACTCATGTCCATTGAGTCAACGATGCCATCCAACCGTCTCATCCTCTGCTGTCCCCTTCTCCTCCTGCTTTCAATCTTCCGCAGCTCAGGGTCTTCTCCAGTAAGTCAGCTCTTCGCATCTGGTGGCCAAAGTATTGGAGCTTCAACATCAGTCCTTCCAATGAATACTCAGGGTTGATTTCCTTTAGAATTGACTGCTGTGGTGAAAAATTCATTTATCATGGAGGCAGAAGCTATAAAGGCAAGCATAAAGTATATTATTAGGGACATAGTATAAAACAAGTGGGAGAGGACACAGAGAAACAGTTTATTTAGTTAAGACAAAAGCAAGGCAGAGATGCACACCCAGGGAGAAAGGGTGTGAGCGTAGCAAGCATCCCCTCAGTGAGGAGGACTGCTGTAAAGAAGAGATGGTTAAGTCACCTTATAGGTCAGTTCTTCCTGGTCTTTGTCTTCCTTCATGTCAATTATCTGGTATTTTTTTCCCACACCTGACCTAACCTAGGACCCTCCCCTGGGTACACACAAACCCTTCAGCAAAGATGGATCTTGAAATGAAGGCTTTTGGGAGGAACAAGACTCATTATGGCCTGGAATTATCCTCTGACTTTTGACCCACAAGAAGTCCTCATGTGCAAGTGTAGTGTCTCCCTTGTTCCCAGAAGAAGGGAGAGGGAGGTCCCTTAATCCTTTATTCAAACAGGGTTTTGCCCCTTTTTGTCCTTGCCATGACTATTACCTTGACCATTGCCTTGATATCACCTTAAGGTGTTTACCAGAGACAAACACTGGCTATTTACCATGTTTCTGTTGGTAATTCCATTTTAGAGGGCAAACAGGAGGCTGAATGTAAATATCTTAACTGGAGTCCACCTATCTCTTAACTCAGAAAATGCTAACAGTTAAAGTATCCAGCCTGAAGCCCACTTCTCCATACCCCATGAAGTGCAAACAGGTTGTAAATGTCTAACCTAGAGCCCATCTATCTCCTATCTCAGTATAGCCTTTAGCACACAGAATTTAAGCCATGACCCTGAGTGCCCCAGGGATGTGGGTCAGAGAAGCTACAGTCTGGGTCTCTATAGCACCGTTGGTTGCATTTTCTATTCAAATCAGCCTTGAATTTCTCAGAAGTCCAGCTGCATTAAACAAGGCCATATTGCTCTTAGGAATTAATTAAAATATAGATATATGTAATATAGTATATGTAGTTAATATTTTAACTAAATATATGTATACATCTATTTTATATTTATGTAATTATGAATATTTATTTAATATATACTTTATCTTATACATATAAAGACAGTTCACTCAGATTTACCATTACTTGTGCTTCATTACAATGTCATAAAGACAAAGACAGGTTCTTTTTTTAGATAAACAAAAGATCCCACTGTATAGCACAGGGAACTATATTCGGTACCCTGTAATAATCTATACAGAAAAGAATATGACAATGAATATATAAAAGAATATATATACACATATAACTAAATGACTTGCTGTATGCCAGAAACTAACACAACATTGTAAATGAACTATACCTCAATAAAAACTTTCCTTGAAAGATCCATTTCTCTAACTGTGCTTTCCTCTTAACAAAAGTTCTCCGTGGAGAGGGCTGGGTTTTCCCAGGAGGGGATCTTGGAGGACATCCCGGTTGCTCCTCTCAATACTGAGGTGCTGACAGGGACCCACAGACTGTGTCTCTGAGGCTACTCGGTCGCAGGGAAGAGGCGGACTCAGGGGAGGACACAGACTTCTCTCTCTGCTGGAGTTCCAGCCCCCAACTTGCTTCCTTGCGTGGCCCTTAAATCACCCAATCTGGTCAGAAAAACATCAGACACGTTTCTATTCAACATTATGAGTTACATAAGGAAATGTTTGGGGGAAAACAATGACACGTTTTGGAGGAGAGGAAACTCTTGCTTTTAATCACTAATTAGAGTGGTCTGTAATGAAGGATGATTTGATGGCATTTTGTTTTATAGCCTGAGTATTTACACTTTTATTGGCTCCACAAACACCTGGAGTAAAAAGCATTGCTTTCATGTTGTTAGAAAAATATATTGTTCTCTTGTTATTGTTGAATGTAAATGACAACCTGATAGATTGAATGTAGCAAATATTGATTTAGTGCTGGCCAAATCAATGCATGTCCCAAATATTTGCACTGTGCCATTGAAAATTAAATCAAAAGCTCATCATAAAAAAACAGTAGCAGGCACATCAGAAAACTTTCCACACAGTGAGCTTTCCTACAGACCATTCCTTTTACAAAGAGACTAATTTCACTGAGGCAAAAGTCTTTATTACTTTTGGTATATAAAATTCTTTTAAATGTCATCTAGGGAGTCTGAGGTTAATGAAGCAATTTTAGAAAATGGCCATTGTGGAGCTGTAGGTTCACACTGAGGTTTCTAAGATTCTGGGCAACATAAAGAATAGTTTTATGTCCATAAATATTGCATTGCCTTTGAATGAGATGGGGAAGGAACTCAAGCAGAACTTTGAGAAGATTCTAATTCAGATTCCAAACAAGAGGGAAGGTCTTAGCTATATGAAATAGTATTTTGGTTGGTTTTTTTTTTTTCATTTTCTGTAAATGCCATTACAGTCACTGTTTGAAGACCACATACTATGACTAAATCAAAGACATAAAGTACTAAAAAATGTTTTGTCTTAGATATTTTAGATGATATAATATTATAAAAAGTTATCATTACAGTAAAATCAAAATAAATTCATAATTAATGGTAGTGAACCAGAATTATCATCAGTATATAAAAGAATTCATTTATATTTGAAGTATTAATATTATATATATCCATTTATCCTGGCAGATAGAGACAAGAAAGAATGAAAGTTTCCACAGATATAAAGAAAGGAGACAGGTGGGAGAGATGGAGAAGAAATACTCATATTAAAGGCTTTCTTTAGAAAGAGGAAAAATCCTGCAAGTAGATTTGGTTGGCAGATAGTAGTCAAGGTGCCATTAGGGAAGTCAGGTGAAATCTTAAGATTTTTTTAAACTGGCTGAAAAATTTTGTGTGTGTTTTGCAAAGCCAAGGGAATACCTTGATTTCAAATTCCAAGTCTAGGGAAATGGCCTAGATGGTGATGCTTTTCCCTGGACTCTACCAATCTCAGCACCAAGAGCACTGCATCCTGGGAAACTCCTTGATGCTATGCAAACGAGGCTGTTAGTCTCTTTCTCCAAGTATGTCCATATCAGCTTCAAGTGGTAAAAGCAGGGGACCTAGTTGCTGCTTTACAATGGGCTCCAGTCACACCCTGGATTTAATACCCTCTTCACTATGTACCTGCTCGATGACCTTGAACACTATATCTCTGAGGTTCAATTCCAACGCCTGTTAAAATTCCTAAATAAGTGTAAATGGTCATAAAATGATGTATATGAAGCAGTCTGAAATATACAGCCTTTTCATTCTCTACAAAACTCCAGCTGAAACATAACAGACGTTCTCAGAAGAAAAAAAAAAAAAAAGTCAAAATCAGGCTTAATACTGAAGCTGCTCAAAACCTATTTTATCAATATATCCATGCTCAAGTAAACACAGAGGACAGAAAATCAGCCCTCTTTTCCAATAGTCCTGCAAGAATAGAAAGCAGAGTCTACAAACAAGGTGAGTGGCCGATTCAATACTGATCGGTAACACTGACACTGTATGCCAATTCTTCACGTCTCAGACTGGCTGTTCTTTCTGTTCAGGACTTCATGTTTAAAATGCAAGAACAAAATAGAGATATGTCTCAAGCCAACCACAGTGATTCAGGCCAGACTGCCCTCCACAGTCATTTTATTGAGTGAGAGAAGAAGGATAGGAAAGTATATTTAGCCAGAGTCCTTCCATCCTGGTCTTTTAATCATCTTTATCTTCCTAATGTACAATAGAGGAAGGGGCTTGAAAAGCAGAGTGTTGTTCATTTTAAGAAATATTAATGGCAACCAGCTGCAAAGGAAGAAAGGAAACATTCTCTGCCCTGAGAATCTAAAGAAATAATCTCTTGTTCATAAAAGTGATTTCCCCTTGTTATTGAGCTGACAGTTCCCTGGGGTCCCATTCTTAATGGCAGCCCAGCTCCATGGGGGTTAAATCACTAAATTTTATGTGTCCTCAGCTCATTTTCATAATTACAATATCTCTGATTAAGAACAGAAAGGCTCTTGTGCCCATAAGACAAGTTTGCATGCAAAGCAGTTATGCTTTTTATGCATTTGGGGGAAGATTTCTGCTGATTGCCAACACTACCTTAGTGATTACTGTCACTAAATACATGGGTGAAGTGATTGTGTGTCCTGAACATGAAATCAGTAGTAGAAATAGATAATTGTTTATATATAATCTTATTACTTTTGACTTTTAAAATGAATGTAAACTTCAGAATTTTGATAATAGGTTTTTGCACCAGTTTCAAATAACTTTTAACAAATGCTCTTTTCCTAGTCCGTATCTTTTCATTTATGGAAAATTGGAAAAGGTTCTACACATCTCTTTCTTCAAGGAAAACATCATTTGAAACTGGAAATAATCAGTTTTATTCTCTGTTTAACATTTTAAGCAGGATTACATTGCTATGGGATATGTTAGTAATTTTTTGTATGTTTATTCAGCTATTCTATATCATAAGAAAACTATATTCAGTTATGATTCTATGCCTGCTAATATTGAGAGTTTTTAGAGTATCTAGAAAGAATATTATAAATTACCTCTTAGATATCACCAATAAGTATATTACAAAAGTTATCACAGAATCAGTTCATTATATTACCATAATTGAGAACCCAGCATTTGTTTCATTAAATATATACATTTTCACTAAGTTTTCATAATACTGGCCACTTATTTGGTCGTGATCATCAGTGGTTGTCCTACTTTGGGTTATTTTTTTTTCCATTAGTAATTCACAGCTAACCTAATAAGTATGATGCTATATGGTGAGTGAGAGACTGTCCACAGCTTTTTAAATTGTCATATCAGCCCTGCCAGGATAACATATCTCTCCCTTGAATACACTATTCAGAAAATGTATTGCAATAACTACTCAAAAGGTGAAAAAGAATCAGCTCTTTTCATACTTTTGAAAGACTAACAAGATAATGTAATGTAGATTTAACAGAATGTTTTTGTTTTCCAGTTGCCATGGTTAAGTGGCACACAGCATACAAGATTAATCTAACAAAAATACAATACAGAATATTTTCACAGTAGGAAAAAAAAAAATTTGAAAGACAAAAGCCAGCTACTTTTCCCAAAGAAATCAGAGCTAGAAAGTTCATCTGTGAATGGAAACATTTGCACTGCTTTCCAGTGGGGTCCTGACTAGCACCAGGAGGGAAGAAATCCCTAGATACGTGAGAGATTTGAAATAAATGCTGTGGGAAACCTGCCTGAACTTTCCTCACACTCTATGCAAACAGACACTATTGCAGGACATTCTTCTGTCACCTTATCCATGAATATTCCACATCCCCAGGGAACCACAGTAACCTTATCCAGGATCCCATCAGGGCATTTGAAAATGTCCTTCCAGATGACACACACTCATAGTTCAAGTTCCAGTCTAAATTATGCTAATGTGTTCACATGTGCTGAGTAAGTCTCTTCAGTTGTGTCCAACTCTTTGAGACCCTATGGACTGTAACCTGCCAGGCTCCTCTGTTCAAGGGAATCTCCAGGCAAGAATACTGGAGCGGGTAGCCATTCCTTCCCCCAGGGGATCTTCCTGATCCAGGGTTCCAACTCCAACCCACGTCTCTTTACATCCCCTTCATTGGCAAGCAGGTTCTTTGCACTAGGAAGCCCAAATTATGCTAATACATTTTGAAAAATAAATTTTTCCTTCTATGCCTTTTCTCCCTATTTATAAATCTGTATTATCTAGTCAATCTTCTATCTTATTCACACAGATTTGCTATTTAAAAAAATAAATTATATAAAATACTTTAATAGATAATAGAATTCTATGTATAAACTCTTTGTCTCATCATGAAAATAAAATTCTAGTATGGGTAACCAATGACCTAGCAATTACAGTGGCCTATAGATAGAGGGAAATAAGGATTTCTCTCCTTCTGAAGCAACACCCTTATTTATGTGTGCTTCTGACTCTCCTTCCAGGGCTGGACATTCCTGATATGATACTGAAGTCAAACCTGTTTCATCACTGTCAACTATGAGTCATTCATTCCTAAATTGATTAGACATAACCCAAGAATTATAGCTCTGTAGGGACAAAGGGGTATTTAAAGATCACCTATTTGAAGTTCTTCATAAACAAATTGAAGCAGTAAGTGAGGCAAATAAAATGGAAAATAATCTTCATGGAAGAAAATGAGATTTGATGATAATAACAGATTACAATGACTACAGGAGTCATTAGGATGAGGATATGGGAGGGACCAGGAATTCCATCAGCCTTTCTAGTTGTGACCATCCTGGAGGCTGATGTAGGAGTGATAGCACATGACTTCCAGAATCTACCCTCCTCCATTTGGAGGGGGCCTTCAGCAGTCAGTCAAAAGACCATGCTCCTCAGGATTTGTCAGAAAAGAACCAGCTGGAGAGAGTGAGGGGAGTGGGAGAGTTCTTATCTAAAATGCAAGTTTCCAGGTCTCAGACCCTGAAGAAATGGTTAAGAGCTAGACTTTAACGAGAACTCCAGGGAATTCCCATGCACACTAGGTCTTAAGGAGCACTGGATAGTGATTTGAGTGAAGACCCCCTCCAAATGGAGGAGGGTAGATTCTGTGATTGGAGGATTCTGCTGAATTTATAGACTGAGCAACTTATCCCGAACAATGATTTTGTTTTCTTTCGTCCCCATGTGTTATCCATAATGTTGTTCAGTCGCCCAGCTGTGTCTGACTCTTTGCGACCTCAGGAACTACAGCACTCCTGGCCTCTCTATCCCTCTCCATCCCTCGCCATCTCCTGAAATTTTCCCAAGTTCATGTCCATTGTATCAGTGAGTCCATCCAGCCATATCATCCTCTGATGCCCTCTTCTCTTCCTCCTCTCAATCTTTCCCAGCATCAGGGACTTTTCCTATGAGTCGGCTGTTCACATCAGGTGACAAAAATATTGGAGCTTCAGCTTCAGCATCAGTCCTTCCAGTGAGTAATCAGGGCTGATTTCCCTTAAAACTGACTGGTTTGATCTCCTCTCTGCCCAAGACTCCCAGGAGTCTTCTCCAGCACTACAGTTTGAAGACATGAATTCTTTGGTGCTCTGCCTTCTTTTTGGTCCAGGACTCACAATCGTATGTGACCATTGGGAAGACCATAGCCTTGACTATAGGGACCTTTGTCAGCAGAGTAATGACTCTGCTTTTCAACACACTGCCTAAGTTTGTCATCACTTTCCTGCCAAGAAGTAATCATCTTCTGATTTCATGGTTGCCGTCACCATCTGCAGTGATTTTGGAGTCCAAGAAGAGGATGGGCTGCTTCCACCTTTTCCCATTCTATTTGTCGTAGAGTTCATTGAGTTCTATCTTCACTGAGTTACACAAGCCCCTTCACCACAACAAGGCAGTGATCCATGAAGGGGTTTATCTCATAATGTTCACCAGTAAAATAGATTATGTTTTTGTTTGTAGGGACTGTTTTCTATTTTACCACTACACTTGATAGAAAAGAACCTCATACAATAGCAGAGGATGAGTGTTTTCAGAAAGGAACAGTTCAGATGTCAACAATCCTTCTAGAAGTATTGAAAGAGGACATTCATAGCCTCCATGGAGGCCCATTGAGGGAACGAAATCAGCAGGTGAAAACTCAGCCATCTGCTGTTATGGTAAATTTTAATGGAATAGGACTTTGCCGGTCATCTTATTTCCTTCTTTCTTTTGTGAGACTGGAACCCCACAGCTTCTCTCATGGACTTAAAATACAACTTTAATTAATGTGATACTATGACATTGAAACTCCCTGAAAGAACTGAGCCTCAGTTAGGAAATGAGTAAGAAAATTTGGGAAAACAGTGTCTGAATTGAGCAGCATGGTGAATTAGAATTAAGACAGCATTGTGGACCTGGAAAAGTAGGTACAGCTCTCCAAACCCTAAGCCTCATTTACAACATCAGGAGTAGGTGAGGTGAGCTCTGATATCCCTGGTTCCAGGCTTGTCATCTCTGGAAGTTCAGCACCTCAGTCTCTCCCATCCACCCCAGAGGACACACAGGAAGACATGGCTGTTGTCACAGATGTGGAGTCCACAGGGTCCTGCACATAGACCATCCAGGGGACCAGAGTTTACAGGGGAGGGAAGAAAGTAATAAGTAGAACTGCTTAAGATCAGTTTTTTTCTTCTCTCATGTATTTTCCTCACTTTCTCCTTCACTTTGGTGCAGCTGGTTTGGTAGCCAGCATCCAGATGTCCTCTCATTAAGGTGGTTCCTTGGGATGGATCTGGGGAAAAGGGACAACGAAGCTCCAGACAGCTTTGCGCCTGGTCTGAAGTTGAGATACTCTTGATGTTTACACATGATTCAAGTCACTAGCCCACAATATGAGAACCAGATGAGGGTTTGGGGGAAAGGCCCTTAACTGGTGATTTAGATGCATTTTTTCCCATGAGACTTCCCCATACACAGACTCTTAGAAACCCAATCAGAAGGGAAATCTATTTGATTGATCAAGGTACAGTGATCATTTCTCACCTCTCTAATGACTAATAGTTACTAAGTTAAACTCATTCTCAACAAAATAACATAAATATTCTCTTTAGATTATCTTGCAAATGATTATTTTGTTTCTACTGTCTGTTCATATAATTCCTCTTGGATCAAACAACTTGAGGCAGAAGATAGCTATTATATTAGAAGGATATTTTCATAGATTCAGTTCAGTTCAGTCCCTCAGCAGTGTCCGACTCTATGCGACCCCATGAACTGCAGCGTGCCAGGCCTCCCTGTCCATCACCAACCCCCAGAGTCCACCCAAACCCATGTCCATTGAGTCGGTGATGTCATCCAACCATCTCATCCTCTATCGTCCCCTTCTCCTCCTGCTCTCAATTTTTCCCAGCATCAGGGTCTTTTCAAATGAGTCAGCTCTCCGCATCAGGTGGCCAGAGTATTAGAGTTTCAGCTTCAACATTAGTCCCTTCAATGAACACCCAGGACTGATAAACTAGAAAATGTTCACTCCAATTTTGCACATAGACAAGGAAGCCACTTCACACCTGAAAGTCAGATGTAAACCTCATGAATGACATACTGTGAGCATCTTGGATGATGGAAGTCTCTCTCATTCAGGTGCTAATTCCATATATTTTTCTTAACACAGATGTACAGAACATACTTTTGGACTCTGTGGGAGAAGGCGAGGGTGGGATGTTCTAAGAGAATAGCATTGAAACAAGTATACTGTCAAGGGTGAAACAGATCACCAGCCCAGGTTGGATGCATGAGACAAGTGCTCAGGGCTGGTGCACTGGGAAGACCCAGAGGGATGGGATGGGGAGGGAGGCGGGAGGGGGGATCGGGATGGGGAACACATGTAAATCCATGGCTGATTCATGTCAATGTATGGCAAAAACCACTACAATATTGTAAAGTAATTAGCCTCCAACTAATAAAAATAAATTTTTAAAAAATCATAATGAAACTAATGCAACATTGTAAATCAATCATTGTATAGTATTAAACTATACTTCAATAAAAGATAAAATTTTAAAAAGAAATCATAATGTTCAAACAATTTAACCACCCAAGACCCTGATGAGTTTTGTCTTTGTTGTATCCCAAATGCATTAGTTGAATTAGGCTGCTACCCTTTGACGATGAACAATGCAGAGGAAAAGAAAGACAAAGTTCATTTTAATCAAAACTTAAATACCTAAACCTATTTTCAGTGCTGGATTATGAAAATATAATGCCTGGGCACAGGATAATAACCAACACTCAGAATGGTTATGGAGTGACAGAGCAGCACATAATCAGTTCCACCACTACCCTTGTGAAATGAGCAAGTGCTACAGAAATTCACTGGAGGCTGTCCATTAAAAATCTAATATACATAATGAAGCTAGCATTTATGGAGCTATGGAATAAAGCTAATAACTAGGGAATAATTATTACTAGTGTAGACATTTTTCTTAATTCTTCATTTTTCAAAACATACAGCCATGGTATTATATTAAAAACGTGATTTAACTGATGAACATTCAACTTCAAAAAGCCTTTTGTGTGTAATTTCCATCACTGAGGTGTTACTTGAGAATTATAAAAATTGAAATAACTTTTACATGCAGCCACCATGCAACCTAGCAATTCCATTTTTGGTTTTTTATCCCAGAGAAATGAAGACTTACATTTTCTGTACAAAAACATGTACAGAAATGTTCATAGTATCTTGATTCAATAACCTCAGATTGCAAATTACCATCTTCAGTGAGAGAACAGATAATAAAAAATAATAAAACAGATATAAAAAACTTATATAAATATCATGGAATATTACCTAGCAGTATTTAAAAAAAAACATCTATTGATATGCACATCAACCTCAATGAATCTTCAGAGAAATAAACTGAATGATCAAATTCAATCTTGAAAGTTTACATATTGTATGATTATATTCATGTAATATTTCAGAAGTGACAAAATTGCAGAGCAAGTTGGTGGCTTCCAGGGGTTAAGGATGGAGGTGAGGTGAGCAGGCAGCAAGTGGATGTGGTGTAGAAGGGCCCTTGAAGGAACCCCTGTGCTGATGGTAATGTTCAGCATTTTCACTGCATCAATTCCAATTTCCTGGTTGTGTTAATGTACATGTAATGTGACCGCTTTACAAAATATTGCCATTGAAAGAGATCATTAAAAGGTGCCTGGGATCTCTCTGTGTTACTTCTTATAACTGCATGCAAGTGTTAGTTGATCAATCATCTCTGACTCTTTGCAACCCCATGGACTGTAGCCCACAAGGATCTTCTGCCTATGGAATTTTCCCAGCAAGAATACTGGAGTGGGTTGTCATTCCCTTCTCCAGGGAATCTTCCCAACCTAAGGATCAAACCCAGGTCTCCTGCATTGCAGGCAGATTCTTTACCATCAGAGACACTGGGAAGTCCTATAACTGCATGTGAGTCTACAATTATCTCAGGCTTCCCAGGTGATTCAGTGGTAAAGAATCTACCTGCCAATGCAGAAGATGCAGGAGACTCGAGTTTGATCCCTGAGTCGGAAAGATTCCTTGGAGAATTAAATGGCAACCTGCTCCAGTATTCTTATCTGGAGGATTCCATGGACAGAGGAGTCTGGTGGGTTACAGTCCCTGGGTTCACTAAGAGACACAACTAAGCATGCAGTCACTATAATTATCTTGAAATAAAAAATTAGCTTTAACAGGTATTGAGAAAAAAACTAAAAAATCAAAGAAAATACCCTCTTAAAAGAATTTCCAAGGAATTAGATATATGTTGTATATAATTTTAAATCAAGAGCTTGGAGGGTGTCATCATTAAGTCGTGTTCACTCAACTTTCAGATGAACAAGCACGTAGAATTATGACACCTCCCAGTGAGTGTTGCTGCTGGTGGAGCTTCTGATCCATGACTCTTTGGCCAGAACAAAGAAAGAGTTGTTCTAATTAGTAAGTATGACTGTATACTCTCTCAGTGGAAGCAAAGTCAGGGCAAACAATGATTTTCTAAATGTCTCTCTAATGCATGAAAACTTCACTAAAATTGTTGTCAACTTTAATGCTGCTACACTGGATGAGTCAATTTACCAGTAACTGTCCAATGGGTGACGTTGCAAGCTTGAAACTCAAACCAAAAGTCTCTCTCATCAACAAAAGCACACAAAGCTTCCTCTTTTTCTGCTGTAACTTAGAAAACACAAGACACAACGTAAGTCAGCAGTGAAGAAGGAAATGAAGTGAAATGATGATGGAGATGTGAAATGCTAGACTCCCAAAACTACTACAGGTCTCAGGTCCTCACAAACAGGAAACAAAAGAATTCTGAGGTGAGGGTGGCCAGTCCAGAGAAGATCACAGAAGCAGCCCTCCAGGTCAGGTCACTGGACAGAGGCACCAGCAGAGGCTGAACTTGAAGCACCTTGACCTAAGATGCACAAGCTCTCCACACTCAGATAAGATGGATGCATGGATTTTATTATTTTCATGTTAAACCAGACTGATAAATAAGTTGCGATAAGAGGATGTATGTGTGTGAGTGCTCAGTTGTGTCTGACTCTTTGCAACCCCATAGACTATTACCCACCAGGCTCCTCTGTCCATGGGGATTCTCCAGGCAAGTATACTGGAGTGGGTCACCATTTCCTTCTCAAACATAAGGGAATATGCAACTGCTTAAACAACCACACCCAAGGAGGATAAATTACACCCAAGTATCAACACAACATAAGCCAGAGACAATGAAATGATTATCTCATAATTCCCAAATCAGTCTCATGAAAAGAACTATTGCATCTGCATTGGGTTTCAGAGCATCAGCTATGCAGTCCCAGAAAAGGAGTGGGAACAGAGCTAGAAAAGAAATAAAGAAAGGGAAGAAGTAAGAAAGAAACAAAGAAATGAAAGAAAGGAGGGAAGGAAGGAAGGACAGGCTAAAATTTGAAGTGAAATTTTTAAAAATCTAACAAGTTCTGATAGTAATCTGAATAATAAAAACTGTGTTACCTGACTGACAAAAGAGTTAATGTGATCTTAGGCTAAAGTATACAGACAGGGAAAACTCCAGAACAAAGATAACATTAGCTTCAGATTCATGAGTGTATTTTATTCTTCACTGGCCATAAGCCATATGGTGTTTTGATAATAAAAAGAAAATAGGAAAACTCAAGCAGTGAAAGAAAATTGAAGGACTCCAGAACTTGCTCATGGGTCATGGTCAAAGGGCTTGTCTAGAAAACAGGTGACATTGGGGGAAGGTCTCAGGTCGTCCAACATCTGAATGTATCATTCAGTGAGGACTGGGGGATGGTGATGACTTTGGTTCAGTAGCATCTATATATTAGGGCTTTCCCCCAAGTTAGTGGGTTTCCTTGGGAGGTGAGTTCTTGTATAAGGTAAGTTCGGTATATTCGAGAGGACTCTAAACAATCATTTAGTGAATGTGTTGTACAATGTAGTCAAGCTTTAGATGAAAAGTTGTATTACATGAAAGTAAGGATCTAATAGATTTTCATAAACACAGTGTGCATGTCTGCTAATTACCACTTCAAGGAGCCACATATATATTTATTCATAACTTGCGTGGAATATAAGATCCATTAAGATAGGAACCCTTCCATTCTGATTCTTTATTTTTCTTCCATGCATCGGAAACAGCAGAAACCCCATAGATGCTGTCAAATGAATGATGTCATTTCACTCAACTGTCAAACACATCCATGAAGTAGGTGCTACTGACCCCCATTTGACAATAGATGACGATTAGATCGACTAAGATTTATTAGGGTTCCCAAGGTGTTCAAGTAGAGTCAACACTGACTCCAAAACTCATGCTGTGACACTGTAACATTTTCAGGATGGAAAAAAATCACAGGAAAAACAATAAGTAAATAATTCTGGTGGTTTGCTGAGCAGAATGGTCCTCTCCACTTCCCAATGTCACTTGTTGCCATGGTTTCTTTTATCAGCACTCACACCAATGACAGTCAAGCTAGCAACCTCCTAAACTGAAAATAGCTAACATTTTCAAGGAAATTAGAGCAATGTGGATGATCTCTTTATACCTTCAGTTATATTTCTCTATTGCTCTCAATTCTGACATGCCAAAAAAAAAAAGAACAAACAAAATTCTGCTCTGAAGTGCACATATGTGAAAAGCGTTTTTGAAAATTGCTCAGTCGTGTCTGACTCTTCCTGACCCTATAGACTGTAGCCTGCCAGGCTCTTCTATCTATGGAGAATACTGGAGTGGATAGCCATTCTCTTCTCCAGGGGGTCTTCCCAACCCAGGGATCAACTGCATTGGCAGGGGGGTTCTTTACGATCTGAGCCACCTGGGAAGCCTTGTAGTGCGCATGCACACTAGTAAGCATCCCGATTTTATTGACCTCAGCACACAGCGCCACACTGGGGAGACAGGAATGTCTTTGTCTTCAGATGATGTGAAACAGTAACACAGCACAATTCCCTTTTATCTTTTGGGAAAAAGGAAAACAGGTGATATCCCAGCATTTATCATTTTTCTTATTTTCTTCATTTGAGATCAGACCTTTATCCAGTGGTTCAGAAATTTCAAATCAAGTAACATAATATAAAACATTGTAAAATGGCAAGGTATGTGAGGAAAAGTAATATTTTTGTATATCCATGTTCTTAGAAAATGTATTTCTTTACCTAAAAATGAAATGATAGTGTAACATCATGGTACATTACATCTAGAAGCAAAAATAAAACCATAAGCTTTAACTTTGTAATTTTGCAAGTTGTGGAAAGCTCAGGCCCCAAGAACTATAGTGATCTGCAAGTCGGCGGCAGGTTGTAAACAAAACAGTACTCTCTTTGTTTCCCATTCTATTGTTTTTCCACCCAAATATCATGCTTCTTATCTTCTAGTGATGTTCCAAAAATTTACTTAAAAAGAAGAGCTAGAACACATTAGTTCCCTTAAAACATGATCCTTATCTAATGGAGAGTTTAGAAATCAATTATTTTCATTTACAAAAAGACACCAATAGAAATTAAAACAAAAATTCCAGCAACTATTGTTTACTTTTGATACATTTTGTATATTCAGATAATTTGCTTTTAAACTTGACATACATTTTGAAAGGTGATTTCTTTGTTAATAGAAACTATCTCACACATGTGATGGAGTAGAGGCTTCCCTGGAGGCTCAGATGGTGAAGAATCTGCCTGCAATGTGGGAGACCCAGGCCTGATCCCTGGGTCCCCTGGAGAAGGGAATGGCAACCCACTTCAGTATTCTTGCCTGGAGAATTCCAGGGACAGAGGAGACTGGCAGGCTATAGTCCATAGGATCGCCAAGAGTCGGACAGGACTGAGTGACTAAAGCTATATGCACACACACAAGGGCAAGTGACAAAAGAAAGGCAAAGCTGAGCTCTTATTAATTTTTAATGACAACTGGGACCACAGAGGTCTTTGATTTTTGCATGCCATCCACATGATAAACTGGTGTTTCATGTTGTTCAGGAAAATAAAGCAAATTTAAGTAAAACATTTTTAATTAGTGGATTAATGATGCCTTTTTAAAGTAAATGCCTGTACCAGTAAATGAAAAATTCATTATTTCCAAAAGCTGGTTTCTTACACTTAATGATTTCTCCTAATAGGCAGATAAATTGAACAACAGCGTATGAAACCTATTAAGCTGCACATTTTCACAGAGAACAAAACTGAATGTTGTGTTACAGGTTGTTGATGAACTAATCAAAAGTAGTGAAACAAACAACATTCTACAAAGGCTTCTCTCTTTTTTTTTTTTTTCAAAGGCTTCTCTTATGTTGGTGTGAAACTTGCTTTGAAACAACTATACAACAGCACTTTTCTTATTTGCTTAACAGAATAATCTGAACTGAAATAAAAAGCACTTACCAAAAGATTAACTTAGCCCTTGAGAACACAATTCTGGTTGTGTTTATGCTATATTTATTTGGGATCAACTTCAACACTACTTGAAATGTCCAGCAAATAAAATGTACCCCAAAAAATAGGTCAACTAGATCTGTAAATATCTGGTTAAAAATATTGACATTACACAGCATTCCAAGCCAAGATTCTCTTAAAAGTCAATAGTAACACTGAATTGCCAGTGGGGTATAACAACCAGAGACTTGGCCTCAAGGGTCAGCTGGACTTCCTCCGACTCTGGCTTAGAATTTCACAGGTGAACGTCTTTGACTATAGCTTGTATCTCACTGGACCTCATGGACTCATCTGCAAATTGGCATAATAATATTACCTATTTCAAAGTGTAATTGTGAAGTGTGAGTTGATGCATTATTCACATGTATTAGCTGGGGATGCTGTTTTTAGTAAACATAATTATTGTTATATGTCTGCTGATAAAACATGGTTAATATCTTCACCAGTCAATTGTGCTTATCACTATTTAACAGGGTCCACAAAGCAGAGATGGTACATCTGCTTGTTTGAAAACTTTAATCAGTTTCCCCTATGCTGTTTGGATAAACAAGTTCTCAAAATAGAACAAAAGTATAGCTGTGTGCTTTCCAGGTGGCTCAGTGGTAAAGAATCTACCTGTCAATGCAGGAGCCACAGGAGACTTGGGTTCTATCCCTGGGTCAGAAAACCCCCCTGGAGGGGGCATGGCAACCCACTCCAGCATTCTTGCCTCAAAAATCCCATGGACAGAGGAGGGCTACAGCCCATGGGGTCACAGAGTCAGACACAATTGAGCGACTGAGCACGCAGGCACACACATGGCTGTTGTCACCAGAGTTTCCAAAGGTGACCCTGTACCACCCACAAGTATAGCATTGAATGACAGCTAAAGTAACACGCCTTAATTTCACCTTGAGGGGGGAGTATTTATTTAAGGTAAGAGGATATTTATTGGATATGATTTAATAAACTAGGACAGTCTCCATTGGAACTTATTTCTGTCAGTCTCAAAGTCTGGACTGTGCTCCCCTCTGACCCTGTTTACTGAAATTATACTCATCCTTCAAGACATGAATACTATTTTTTTTCCCAAAAAGATATATGTCAATAGACAAACTGAACTAGATTATTCTTTCCCTCTGATGCAGCAGTAAGATTCTTGGGCCTCTGTTTGGCCATCCTCTATTCTGTTCCTATTATTGTACAAATGTCTTGCTGTGTATACCACAAGGGCATGATCTGAAATGTCTTCTGAGTTCATTTCAAATCCCCAGAGGGCTGCAAGGACAGACGTGGTCTGGGGCTTCCCTGGTGGTCCAGTGGTTAAGACTGCCTGCTCCAATGCAGAGACTGAGATTTAATCCCTGGTAGAGAAACTAAGATCCCACACACCCTGGAGTGAAGCCAAAAAAAAAAAAAAAAAAAAAAGAAGAAGAAAGGATGTTAAAAAAAAAAAAAAAGAAATGATCTGGCTTATATGTTCTCTCTGCATGGCTCAGCACTCCCACCTGGAGAAGAAGTGTCTGGAAAGCTCTGTTCCTGGCCGTTCATGTATCTGTCCTCATCCTTTTAGTTTCAAAAGTCAATCCAAAAAAGAGGCTTTCTCTGACACAACTTTTAAAATATCCAAGCCACTCTCCTCCCTCACCTGGACCACGGCAGTAGCTTTGGAACTATCCCCTGGGGACAGAGACTGTTTTCTTCCCTCCCAATATGGATGCCTTTCTTCCTTCACCATCTTAATCACTGTAGGCAGGCAGGATTTCAGGTACCATGCTGAGTAGCTGTTATCTTGTTCCTGATCTTAAAAGCTTTCAGTCTTTCATCACTGAATATAATGTTGGGTTTGGGTTTTTCATATATGAACTTAATTATGTTGAGATAGCTTCTTTCTATACCTCGTTTATTGAGTGTTTTTATCATGAATTTTGTCAAATGCCCTTTTTGCATCAGTTGAGATGATCATGTGGTTTTTCTCCATCTCATCAATGTCATTTATTATGTTGATTTTATTACAACATCAGGCATGTAGTGAAATTGTCCTCCATCTCCTGTTGCTGACCATCCTTCAGCTCTATCATCTCCCACCTCCTCTCCTTCTTCCAGTCAGTAACTGTTCTTGCCTGTCCACTCCATGCCAGCCCCTGTATACCAGCTGTTGTGCTGTGCTACTGTACTTTTCAAGGCACTGTACTGAAAGATTCAAAATATTTCTTTATTCCCTGTATTTGTTTTTATTTATTATTTGTGTGAAAAGCATTATAAACGTCTTACGGTACAATTCTATAATAGCTGATTGTGCTAGTTGGGTACCTAAGCTAACTTTGTTGGACTTACAAACAAACTGGACTTACAAACACACTCTTGGAAAGGAAATCATTCATATGTAGGGAACTTGCTGTATCTTCTCATTTAATGGTTTTATGAAGCAGATTGAGGCAAACTGAATGGATCCTGGAATCAAACTACACTGCTAGATCTAGGTACCAAATGCACAAACATTTGCTCCAGAATTTTGAGCAAATGAGCTAAAACATATAAACCTTTGTTTTCTATCCATAGTCAACCAGGCTCAAGGATACAGACAGAGGTTCCAGACCACCATGTCCGCCCAAGTTCTGCAATGAGATTGCCAAACTGAGAAGTCTGAGGGAACAATTCTTACAAAACTCCCCTCGATTCATGCTCCAGATGGCAGATTGAGGGTCTGCAGGACTCTTCTCATTTCAGTCCAGCTAACTAAATCTGAGGGTGCTCACAACTTCCGTCAAGATTGAGAATTTCCTAGAACAACTCACAGCATTCATAAAAATTAGACACACTTATGTCTCTATTTACTATTGTATACAATTGTTGTGGCTGTTGTTCACTACCTAAGTCATATTCAACTCTTTGTGGCCCCACGGACTGCCGCACGCCAGGCTTCCCTGTCCTTCACTATCTCCCAGAGTTTACTTGAACTCATTTCCATTGAGTGGGTGATGCAATTACTATCACTGTTTAATTATAGCCAAAGGAGACAAATGAGAATCAGCCAAGGTAAGAGGTGCAGAGTGGAATGGGGGGGGGGGAGGGCAGGGGTGTATCAAATGTGAGGCTTCCTGTTTCTCAGGAATATGTACAGACTGTCACCAACCCAGACTGTCACCAACCCAGGGGGCTCAGCAGACCTCAATATTCGGAGTTTATACCTGTGTTTCTTTATGTAAGCTTGGACGATTGAGTCATTGCCATGAGCTTGAACTCAATCTCCAGCCCCTGGAGGCTGAACTGATGGTCACCTGGCCAAAAGCCCTAATCTTCTAATCACGTGGTAAGTCCTCCTCATTAGCCCAATGCAATCAGTGGCAAACCACTCCAGTATCCTTGCCTGGAAAATCTCATAGACCAAGGAGCCTGATGGGCTGCAGTCCCATGGACTAAGTTCACCCTCAGTCTCAGTTAGCGACTGAGTGACTAACAAACAGAATCATCTCATCAGCAGAAACCATGCAGTGTGGACTTGAAGATCCACCATGAATGACTAGGATACCTCATCTCCCAGGTAACTCCAAGAGTCTAGAGGATACTTCCTAATAACTGGGGACAAAGGCCAGATCTCTGTGGACTGAGGCAAAAATTTTTATTATATGTTTCCAGTTTATAAAATGAGTTTAATAACAATCTTATATATTGGATTTTTCAAGGATTAGATGAATTTGACAAGTAAATTACTTGTATAGTTCATGGAAAATCTCTGAAAAAAATTTTAGTTATTATTATGATTATATTTTCTTTTTCTGCTAGTCCTAATTCATTTGCTCCCTTGACAACTATATAATGAGAGTCTTCATAGTTCAGTTCTCAGAAGAAAGTTCACATATTTGCAAATGGAGTTGTAGAAGCAATCTAGGAGTCACCTTGAGGACTTGGAGAAATTAAAAGCTCTAGCTGATTTTCCAAAGTAAGCATGAAAATTAAGTATGAAATAGTAATTTATGATACTGAGTGAACTGTTACATGCAGATCACCATTCAAAATGAAATTCAGAAAAATGTGGGGAATATTACAGAAACTGATTAGTGGGTTCAAAATTGATTAAATGAAATTTTTTCTACTTTAATTTTTTCAATTTATGGAAGAAAAATGCGTTTTTTAAATTTGTTTATTTTCTCACATTGCAGTAAAACATGAAAATAATGATCAGTATGTCTAGTTAGGCTATGTGTCTGAGAAAAATGTCTACTTATTTAATGTGCCAACTCAATAACATACAATACCTCTGCCAAAGGAAAATAAATGTGTAAAAGAAATATATGGAGGCTATTAATTTCACAGATGAAACCAGTCCAACAAATTCTCATTAACCCCTGTACTAAAATGTTCTGTGAGACCAATTTGTGTCCTGCCAGAACTGCGTACTTAATATTCTCTTTATAATTTTAATTTTTTTCTCTTTTTCCCAAAGGCCTCAGTATTAAAATAAGAAACTATGCATCACAATTCTAAGGTTAATCTTTATCTGCCTGTTGCTCATCTCTGGCTAAAGTGTAGAGTAATATATGGTGGTGTATAGTGAATGAATCAAAAAATGTATTTTTTTAAATTTTCTTTTGTTTCACATGTAATTGGCATATCTAATAATGCTCCCAGTGATTTTAAATAATTAATGTTACATTATTTGGGTCATATAATAGAAATAAAATGCTCTTTATTTTATGATTCACATTACCAATGAATACAATAAAACTATGAATCTTAGATGCAATCTTGGCAGTATTGGTCCACACAGTAGTCAGAGTCTGACTCAGAAATAATATGGAAACATGAGATTCTGTTTGTTACATTTTCATGCACGTTGTTGTTCAGTCACTAAGTCCTATCCAACTTCTTGCGACCCCATGGACTGCAGGCTTCCTGACCTTCACTAACTCCCAGAGATCACTTAAATTCATGTCCATTGAGTCGGTGATGCTATCTAACCACCTCATCCTCTGCCATTCCCTTCTCCTTTTGCCTTCAATCTTTCCCATCATCAGGATCTTTTCCAATGAGTCAGCTCTTCGCATCAAGTGGCCAAAGAACTGGAGCTTCAGCTTCAGCGTCACTCCTTCCAATGAATATTCAAGATTGATTTTCTTTAGGATTGACTAGTTGGATCTCTTTGCAATCCAAGAGACTCTCTAGAATCTTCTCCAGCATCACAATTTGAAAGCATCAAAATTCTTTGGTGCTCAGCTTTCTTTATGGTCCAACTCTCATATCCTTACATGACTATTAGAAAAACCATAGCTTTGACTAGACAGACCTTTGTTAGCAAAGTAATGTCTCTACTTTTCAATGTGCTGTCTAGGTTTGTCACAGCTTTCCTTCCAAGGAGCAAGCATCTTTACTTTCATGGCTGCAGTCACTGTCTGCAGTGGTTTTGGAGCCCAAGAAAATAAAATCTGTCACTACTTCCACTTTTTCCCCTTCTATTTGCCATGAAGTATTGGGACCAGATGCCATATCTTAGTTTCTTGAGTGTTAAGCCAGCTTTTTCACTCTCCTCTTTCACCTTCATTAAGAGACTCGTTAGTTTCTCTTCAGTTTCTGCCATTAGAGTGGTATCATCTGCATATCTGAGGTGGTGATATTTCTCCCGACAATCCTGATTCCAACCTGTGATTCATCCAGCCCAGCATTTTGCATGATGTACCCTGCATAGAAGTTAAATAAGCAAACTGACAATATATAGCCTTGATGTACTCCTTTCCCAATTTGGAACCAATCAGTTGTTCCATGTCCAGTTCTGACTGTTGCTTTTTGACCTGCATGCAGGTTTCTCAGGAGACAGTAAAGTGGTTCTGGAGTTCCCTTGCTTTCTCTATGATCCAATGAATGCTGGCAATTTGATCTCTGGTTCGTTTCCCTTTTTAAAACATTCCAGGTTCCTAGGCAATATTTTTCTTTACAACATTAGACTTTACTTTCACCACCAGTGCATGCATGCTAAGTCACTTCAGTTGTGTCCAACTCTTTGTGACACTATAGACTGTAGCCCGCCAGGCTCCTCTGTCCATGGGATTCTCCAGGCAAGAATATTGGAGTGGGTTACCATGCCCTTCTCCAGAGGACCTTCCAGACACAGGGATCAAACCCATGTCTCTTATGTCTCCTGCTTTGGCAGGCAGGAGACATAAGCGCTTACCAGACACCTGTCATTTACCAGACACAGGCGCTTTACCACTGGAGCCACCACAACCGAGCACCATTTCTGCTTTGACCCAGCCTCTTCGTTCTTTCTGGAGTCATTAGAAATTGTCCTCTGCTCTTGGCCAATAGCATATTGGACACCTTTTGACCCAGTGAACGCATATTCCAGTATCATATCTTTTTGCCTTTTCATACTTTCCATTGAGTTCTCATGGCGAGAATACTGGAGTGGTTTGCTGTTTCCTTCTCCAGTGGATCAAATTTTGTCAGAACTCTCCACTATGACCCATCCATCTTGGGTGGCCCTGCATGGCACGGCTCATGGCTTCATTAGTTTCAAAAACCTCTTCACCAAGACAAGGCTGTGATCCTTGAAGGGGTTTCATATATGTATGTTCATTTAACTGACAGTTTTCCATCTAGGTATTAGTCCAACGTTTGCCCATGGATTGAAAAAACTTATACTATCACACTGGGGGGAAAAAAAGCCAAACCTGCATTTTAGTATTTCCAAGACTTGCTTTACAGATTCATTTAGCAAGTACTTTGGGTGTGGGCATGGAATGAACTCACACATGATGGGGAAAACCCAAGATAACTGTAAATTTGTCAGTTTCCCTTGTATCTGCTGGCAACCAAAAATTGTCACTGGCCATCTGCCTTCACAAGGATTAGGTTAGTAGCCACTGTAGCTGCTGACATGCAACACCCCCTAAAAGGAGTTCAGGGCAGAGATCAGAAACGAGATGCTCTGTGCTCTGGGGAAAACTGGCAGAACAGGTCTTCAGACAGATATTTTCAGGAGAAGACTTCATGAGCCCAACTCTTGTATCCCCTATCTAGCATGCATGCCTGCTAAGTCGCTTCAGTCATGTCCAACTCTGTACGACCCCTTAAACGGCAGCCCACCAGACTCCTCTGTCCCTGGGATTCTCCAGGCAAGAACACTGGAGTGGGTTGCCATTTCCTTCTCCTCTCCTATCTAGAAAAGCACTAAAATAATTAACAGAGACATCTGCTCCTTGTGACTAGCAACAAGCATCTGCCAAAATATGTGCTTAATTACATGTACCCATTCACCAAAACCACATATATACTGACCTTCCCCCCTCCCCCACCCTCTCTTTGGAGCAGTTTCTCAGAGCTGTCTTAGAAGCAGTCTCCTGGACTGCAGTCCTCATTTTGCCCCAAATAAAATTTAACTCACAACTCTCATACTGTGCAATTTTTTTTTCCCTGTCAACACTGCCAATTTTGGTTTTGTATATTTTGACTCAGAAACCATAGCAGTTTAAATTTCTATACTGAACCATACTCAACTTCAAATGATACAAGAAGTCTGAACACATTAACTCTAATTTGTATATTATGGTTATCACGGATTTTAGCTTTTATCTTCATTTTTCTTTGACTCTGTGAGGTATTATGTTTTATACTCCGTGTTTACTGAAATATGCCCTCAGATAACCATTTTGCTTGCTCACCATTGCTTTTTCCCTCTCAGACCTCTCAAACACAGTTGCTTTTAGTCAGAACAGGCTAGAATATACTCTTTACTTAAGGTCTATTTGTAGTAAATGTCCTAGTTTTTGTTTACATGAAAATGCCATTAATTTGCTCTCATGTCTAAGGTATAGTTTTATTGATTATACACTTTTATGTCTATGGTTATCTCATTCAGAATTTTGAAGCAGTAGCCATTGTCCTCTGGTTTCTATGGAACAATCAGCTGACCATCCAACTGTTAGTTCTTAGATTGCGATCAGTCAGTTGTCTGTGGGTCCCTGTAAGATCCATGTGTCCGCAGTGATCTGCTATTTAGGGGCACTCTGTTGGGGTGCCTATGACCAGGAGGAGAGACGGGGTCAGGGGGCCTCACCCTGGCACCACTCACATTTGAGGCTGGATAGCTCTGCGTGGTGGAGGGTGTCCCGTATCTTGTAGGAGGATTAGCGGATACCTGGGCTTTACTCAGCTGATGCCACCTGCCAGACCACAGCCCCCTCCCCAGCTGTGTCCACCAAAGTGCCCCCATAAACTGCAAATATCCCCAGGGAACAGAGTCATTTCACATTGAGAACTTCCCAGTTAGTTTAGACAGCAATCACAAAAACACCTTCAAAATGTATCAGTAGATTATAACAACAAATATTTATGTCTCATCTATGCTACATGCCCATTGGGGGTTGACCATGGCTTTTCTCCATGTCTTCCTTTGTCTGGGATCTAGACTGGTAGATAAGCTTTTATTTAGGGCATTTCCAGGAATCACGGCAGGAAGAGAATGAAAGGGAAGAACAGCTGGACAAAACATACACTAACTCTCAACACTTCAGCTTAGAAGGGACCCTTGACCCTGATACTTCCGCTTCATTAACTCAGGCAAGTTGCACTGCCAAGCTCAATATTAATTGGGTGAAAAATATTTTCCTCCATAGGAAGCATCAGGAAATGTTTGAGAGTAATAATACAGTCTCACAGAAGATGAATATGCTTTCATTTATTTGACCTCTTGAATCTGCTGATTGCAATCTTTTGTCACCTCTAAAAGAAATCAGTCCTGAATATTCACTGGAAGGACTGATGCTGAAGCCGAAGCTCCAATATTTTGGCCACCTGATGCCAAGAGCTGACTCATTAGAAAAGACCCAGATGCTGGGAAAGACTGAAGGCAGAAGAAGAAGAGGACGACAGAGGACGAGATGGTTGGATGGCATTACTGAATCAATGGACATGAGTTTGAGCAAGCTCTGGGAGATCGTGAAGGACAGGGAAGTCTGGTGTGCTGCAGATCATGGGATCAGAAACAGCTGGACACAACTGAGTGACTAAACAACAACAATATACTCTCAGTATAACTACCAAAGTTTACTCTCTTCATTGTTCTTCTCTTCCGGAATTTCGATCAGTGTTGTATTCAACTTTCTGAACACTCTTCTTATCTTACACTCTCATTTTTACATATGCTTAATCTTTGTACTTCATTCTAAATAATATCTTTAAATACATCTTTCAGTCTACTCATCTTCTCTCTAGCTATATTTAAGAATCTATTCTTCTGTTGATTACTCTTAAATTTTTATGTGTACATTTGACTTAATAAAGATGTACATTAATATTTCTACATTACTACTAATAATTAGAAAGCTTTGATCCACCTTACATTATAAAATTTGCCTGGCAAAGTAGTCCCTTTGTGTATTTAAAATCTCAGTTTTTTCATTTATCATCATTAAGTTGTTTTCATACTTTCCATATATGTAAATTATGCATTTACCAGCATTGTTTTAATTTTTTACTATAGTTTTCTTCTTTTCTAAAAACTTTATCCTTTCATGTCAGCAAAATTTTATGACTGACAAAAATTAACCCTTATTTTAAGTTTCTTCATTTTACCCTCATAATTGAAGGAAAATTTAGGTTGATAGTTATGTTCTCTCAGTACATTCAAGGTCATGTTTTTTTATTCCTCAATCTTCCTAATATGAAATTTACAGTCAAATTATAATTTCTGCAATTGTTTATAATGTGTGATTTATCACTGCTCACTTTAATATATTTACCTTCATCTTTGTTGTTCTGCAGTTTTTCTATAATAAATCTCAGCACCTAATTAAATATCAGGACTTAAGTTATTTCTATAATCTGAGGAATTATTTTTTTATCAGTTCAAGATATCATCTATTAGTTATACTAATTTTGCTTCTTCTCTACTTTTATTTGTTTTTTCTTTTGAAACCCTATTAGATAAATGTTGCCTCTATCTTAGTCTACCTCTGATATCTCAATGTTTTAATACTTTCAATCTGTTTTTTGTTTTTGCTTTTTTCTGTGTTCAATCAACTGGAAGAGAAGATAGTTTCTTATACAGGGCACAGGACATTTTAAAAGATGCTATAAACAGGTACAAATAAATACAGAACAAACTGGCCACTTAAATGCATAAAAAATAGGAAAAGTTTTCTGTATCATATAAATAATGAAAAATTTATTCAATGGCACGCAACAAAAAAATTTCAGTATTTTAAGTAAAAATGTAAAAACAAGCACTCTCATACAATAAATGCAAATCATTATCTGAGTGAAGTAGACTCATGCTCATATATATATATATATAATGTATAATAATTATATATATATATAATGTCTTTTTTTCTTAGTTTGTTACCAAAAATTCTTAACTATAATGGTGAAGAATAGCAAGAAGGTTTATAAAAAACAGAAATTATCTAACAATATTGCTGAACTCTGTTACTTTTTGTAAATTTTTGCTGTCCTCTCATTATACACCCTGAAATAAAAAGGAAACAATAGGAAAATCTATTTCATTCATCCTTCCAATAATTCTTGCAATCATCACTATGATTCCAACCTTAAAGCAATCAGCCAAATGTAACTTCATGTCCACTTGAATCTTCACAGCTGTGACATTTCATCCCACGTCCCTTTGACCAAGACTTCTCATAGGACCAGTCCCAGCTACACTGTAGTAAGATATCAATCGCTTTCTTACTAGCCAGTAAAGAATATGAATAAATTTAATTATCTTTGACTTTCAGACTCGAAAAATAACAAAAACAAAAAAAATTGTCCCTGAACCAGAAGAACTTAGATCATTATTGGTTGTTGTTGTGGGCAAGTGATGGGTTGAACAGAAGGAAGCCACTCTTGAGAAATTCTGTTCAGCCAAAGAAAAACAAAGGTCAATATATCTCATGTGAGTGAGTAACTCTGAAAATTATACAGAAGTTTCTACTTTATGTGGAATATTTCCAAACAAAAATGTCTAAATGCTCACTATAATGTTACCAAGCTTTCCACATATCTACAGCGAATTCTTCTCTTTCTTGATATGATCCAAAACAGCAGCAAGCATCTGCTGGGAATTGATGGTGATGAAGGTCACAAATTGTTCCTATGCTAAGCACTCCTGAGTGGGTTTAGAGCAGAAGTACTCAAAGAAAAAGGAAGAGAAAGATAGCCTTCTATGTAATGGCTCATGTTGTTAATGTTTATAAATTTCAGAGAGAAGTAGCTTGAAAGAAATTTGTTCCCATTTCTGTAATGTCAAAGCAGATATTTCCAACTAAATAATAATTTTTGCTTTCTTTTTTTTGTTGATGGAAAAGGTGACCTTGAAAGCACATAAATGATCTATCAGAATTGGACATCAAAATACCCCAGTTACATTTAGATTGCTTTTACTCCTACAGACGTAGGGAAGATACAGGTCATTGGAGCACAACAAAGAAAGCATATAAGTAAGCATGATTTTAAATGATGTTATATAAAAACTTGTCATTCTTTATTTGGCCATTTGAAAACCCCAGGTCCTTCATTTCACTAAAGTTTCTGTAGAAATTTCATCTTCTTGCCTACTTCTAGAGGGACCAGGTAGGTGGTTTCGATGGAAGATGGTTATAACCCCACCTGAATACTCTAAAGAATCAGAGATGACTCAGAGACAAGCCTGGAGCCTGCTGCTTCATTGTCTCCATGCTTCTCTAACTTAGAGTTTTCCTGCTTCTGGCCCTTCCTTCAACTCTCCTGATCGCCCTATGGCAGTCTTGGTGAGAAAGACATAGACTAACCCTTCCTTCAATGGTTTCCCTAATAAACGGTACTAATTGTGGAAACGCAGGAACCAGCAATCACTTTCCACCATCTCAGCCCTCATCAACATCATTGTATAGGCAGGAAGAAAATAAAACTTCAGCAAACAGTCCTTTACTGGGAAAATAAACGGCCTGAGATAACTCCCTTCAGAACTGCTCAATTACACTAATATAAGAATTTAAGAAAAACAGAAACATTCACACTGGTGACAGCATCTCTAGAATATGTAACAAATTGTATATTGATGTTGCCCTGAAGAATGCCACTTCTCTTGCTTGGCGTCTTAATGCTAGTGCATTCTCAAGTTCCAGATGACAGCTGCAGAGCCATTTTAAAGCCATCAAAAAATTCATGCTACACAATGGTCACAGCTGGACCCATCGATCAAACTGTTTTTGCTCTAGCGAGATTCAGGAGTTGTCAGATAATTGAACAGTGCATGTTCTGGACGTGAGAATTTTAGCCATGGGAGCTAGATAGAGAAGAAAGCAAAATGTCAAGCTTTTCTTGTCATTATAGCCTGAGAGGAAGATTTTTAAAACTCTGCTTGATGCTAGGATGCTTCACAGTATCTGCATTCAGAACTGGGCCCTATAGTTGCTATCAGCTCCCTTGGTCCTTGAGGTGGAGAGCATTTAAATTTAAATGTTGAGGATTGAATTAAAATGCTGATTCTTACCCTTGTGAAAGCAGATTGTTCAGTATGCATGAATATTCCTGTCTTCCTGGCCAGGATCCAAACTAAGAAAAAGAAGCTTATGATTCACCATCTCAGGTGTGACTGGCCATCAGCTCCACTATTTGTGCACTTACAGGTGATACATATCAGTTAAGATGGTTTTCACTGGATGATAAAGAAATCCCTGATTCTAAAGGCTCAGGTTACGACAGTACTTTTAAAAATCCTATGTAAAAGCACTCTGAAGCTAAGGCAGTGCCAAATTCAGTGCAATCAGGGCTTCAGTTGCACTGGCCCTGGGGCTGCCTGACTCTGCCATCCTCTCTTTTGTCTCACACTACACTCATGATCACTGTCTGCACACGAGCCTCAGTGTCAATGCCTTAGATATGTTTCAATTCATGTCATCCTCATAGTAGTCCTGCCCGGTAGACCTCTTAACTATTCTTATTTTCACTTGAAGGGACTTGAAGTACATATTAACTCAATTATTCTCAGAATATCCAACGTTGCCCACTTCACAGAGAAGGGGAGGGAGTCATGGGAGATTGGCCACCTTGCAGAAGACCAGGTGGTCAGCACGTGGCCAAACTGGGGATAGACGCCAGCATCCCACGCGGAAGCCTGTCTTCTTAACCATCAGGCTGTCTAATCTTATGCTTGCAAGTTGGACTGGCCTCTTCAGGAATTTCTTCCACATGGGACAGTGTCAAAAGGTAGATGAGGTGCCCACTCCCTTGTGTTCACTTTAAAAGCCAAGAGCCCCTTCAGACCTTTGCTAGGGTCTCACTTGCCAGAACTGTCACACTTGCCCCACCAGGTGGTCATTGGCAAGTGGACCAGCAGCATTGGGATGGGCTCCCACCCTTGGGATCCATCCTGCAGGGATGCAGAACTGGGCTCACCCAAGTCTCCTGGAGGAGGAATCCCAGGACAACTCTGCCCACAGGGACTTGGAAAGGATGGTACGGTGCCCACAGCAGGGTGTCTGTTGTAGGCGTCCACCCCAGAGCCACATTCCCAGCATGTTCAAGCACGTACCAAGCACGTGAAGTCAAAAAGTCCTTGGCCTCAGTCTTCCCTTTGGAATTTCAAATCATGACATCATTGTGCCAGACACATATTAGAGAAGACCATGCCTGGAACAAATCTATCCCCATTTGGATCCACCTTAAACCAGAAATCCGTTCTTTGCTCTGACAACATATGTGTTGAAAACCTTTGTGCCATTTTTCTGGTGTTAATGATACAGAGGTGAAGAAGCAGTCACGTTTGTGGAATTTACATGATAGTGGAGGAGAGACTTAGCTGAGAAAATGTAAATGAATATTATAATAGCAAGGGAAGGGCCAGAGTTCAGAGTGGTGGGATGAGGTGGGGGATATTTTAGAAAGGGTGGCCTAACAAAGCTTCTCAGAAAAGATGACATTGGATAAAGGCTTCAACAACATGAAGGAAAAAGGAGGTGGCTTGATGTAGTTTAGCATCAGGACCCTGAAGTTCAAGGACATTGAATGCCAGCGTGGCTGCACACTTGTACAAACATCACCGCCTTTGCCTCTGGTCCCTCAACTGCATAACCAGGACATCTCATATGACCATAAGGAGGATTAAATGAATGAGTACCTTTCATGATCCTTGTACTACAGGGCACCTGGGACTCTGTGAGTGCTCGGTAAACGTGAGCTCTTGTCATCTCTGAAATAGTAGTCTGGGTAGAGGTGATAGCAGCTTATCCTAATAGGAAAGATGCTCCTGGGAAACAACAGGCAAGGTGGGAGCCCGCAGAGTGGAGGCTGAGTGAATAGGGAAGAACGTGGTGGGGGATGCGATCTGAGATGGAGGCAGGAGCCTCAGCACTCCCCTTAGTAAGTCCCAACTCTGGCTCTTCATCAGGTGACCTTCAGATGAATTAATCCGAATCCCTAAGTGAAGCTCAGGGTTAGGTTCTGAAGTTCAGTCAAAGAGGAAAATCACTGATGTCCATTTTGCCTGCTAAAGAAAGGAGCTTAACTTTTGATTGTAAGAGAAATACCAAGCCACTGAAATAACCATGATGTCCTGCCCTCTTCTGCCTTCAACCTTATTTCTGCACATCAAGTTCCTGACTATCATTCAAGGATGTCACATTCTCTGAGGTTAGAAGGCTCCTATGACAACTGTACCTCCCTCCGGACCACCAATACTTTTCCTTTACCTCCAGATGACACAGAACCTCACAGACTGTGTTGTGTTGTGTCCACACCTTTCATTCCACACCAGGAAGTAAAGTCTTCCACTGTAGGAACCAGTGTCTTGCACATTAAGATACAAAGAGGTATTTTTAAAGAATGAATTTAGGGGCCTTTCTTAGAAACAATGACTAAGAATAAAAACTAATGTTTTATAAGGACTTCCCTGGTGGTCCAGTGGCTAAAACTCCATGTTCCCAATGCAGGGGGCCTGGATTCAATCCTTGGACAGGGAACTAGATTGCACAGGATGCAACTAGATTTTGCATGTGTACATGTGCTCAATCACAGAGTCGTGTCTGACTCTTTGTGACCCCATGGACTGTGTAGCCCACCACAGCTTGCTCTGTCCATGGAATTTTCCAGGCAAGAATACTAAAAGATCCCACATGTCACAAGGAATATCAAAGACCCCTAGTGTTGCAACTAAGACACAGCACAACCAAATAAATATTTTTTTTAAAGATATAAAAGTAAAGCTAATGTTATGCCAAAGTCCCCATTGCCTTGGGAAACCAGCCAGCTCAACATCCATCCAAATGTCAAGCACTGAAAAATGAAGAGACCAAAGATATTTTCATCAGGTTAGAGATAGTTGCTGAAATTGGAACCACATAGAATGTCATGATGCAAGAAGGAAAGAAAGACAAAATAAGAATATAAAATGTGCGTTCAAAGTTTCATTTGCTCCAACAAATTAAAATAACATAAACACAAAGTTGGAATAGGAAATGGCAACTCACCCCAGTATTCTTGCCTGAAAAATACCATGGACAGAGGAACCTGATGGGCTACAGTTCGTGGGGTCACAGAGTTGAACATGACTGAGCAACTGAACATGCATGCATGCTCCGTTCTAGGTCTTCATCATGGTACACAAAAATGATAGATTCAAGTTAGGTGCAATTTCAAAAGAACCAGCAAAAATCATGAGAAAATAGGACCCCTCAATTTAGACTGATTTAAGACAAAATTGTTTGACGACTTAAGTGTGTGTTCCACTTCCTAGATATAAATGTGCTCAGCTTTATGTGCACAATTTATTTTGATTTGTCATGTATCATCTGTTTTTCATGACTGTGATCAGCCACCAGTTTGTTATAAGTTCACAAGTGGATGAATATTGAATGGGAAAGAAAGAAAAGTTAGCTTCTGGGGCTTCTCAAGTGTTTTTCAATAAAATAAATAAGAAAAAATTAGGTTGTCAGTCTCACAAATAGAGGTGAACTCCGTGTGGAACAATGGCAGTCACTTTACTTGGGAACTTCCCTTGAACAGCAGTCTACAAACAAAATAATGGTTAAAAATGGCCTTGTGAGTTCAGAGCTGGAAAAGCATTTAAACGTCTGGCTAACTCTCATTCATGTTGTGATGTATGGTTCTCTTGGGTGCAGACTGTCAAACTGAGTTAATGTCAATGAAAGAAAATGGGAGATGGACTTTCAGATGTTCTCATTCAGCTAAAAAGAAAATTACAGTTCAGAGTTTTTACTAAGGGAGCTTTTCAAACACCCACTCAGTGGGATGGAAACGGTGCTTTAGAAGAGAGGGCTCATGGGAATACTAAAAGAACTTGGCATCACTCATCATTTTTTAACAGTGAATCCAGGCCATCACTTCTGTGCTTTCAACTCAAAAGAGTAAACAGGTGCTAAAGATAAAGTGATCCTCCCTGTAGCTCAGACGGTAAAGAATCTGCCTGCAATGAAGAAGACCCAGGTTCAATCCCTGGGCCGGAAAGATCCTCTGGAGAAGGGAATGGCAATCCACTCCAGTATTCTTGCCTGGAGAATCCCATGGACAGAGGAGCCTGGTGGGCCACAGTCCATGGGGTCGCAAAGAGTTGGACACGACTGAGCGACTAATGCTACTACTACTAAGGATAGTAATCACTGGATTCATGTGGTCACTCAGTTGGTTAGGTGAATTGGGAATAGATACTCTTAAGCAGCTTTCAACAAACCAACTACTTGCATCAATCAACTGATACCTTCCATTCCCTCTTAGTTCATCCTCGCCAATGTTGGCCATGGCCCATGACCTTCTGAACCCCACCTTCTACAGACATTAGGTCAGGAATGGTACCACAGCAGGCTTTAAAGTTGATAGGGGCATTCAAGATAATCTATATGGGATCTTCTTTACGTTTTTGTTTTCTTTTCTTTTCTTTTTTCTTGACATACAGCAAAACTTGGGCTTTGGTAAATGCAAATGTAAAAAACTTAGACTGAAATTTTCTAAAATTCAAATTTTACACAAACTATACCTGTATATATTGTTCACTAGGAACCTTAAGTCTCCTTCTGTTTGCCAAACTCAAACATTTGTACAGCATCTGACAATTAAATATTTGGAGCTATCTCATTCTGGATGGTCCTCTGACCAGCAATTTAATTTCAGAACATCACCACTTTTGTCAGTAAAACAGGGTTTGTGCAATTCTTTGACTTTGTTTTTGTTGGTGGTGTTCATTGGCTTTTATAAAGTATCTGCTGCTATGTTTTGTAAAAATAGAGTGGAAAACAAAAATTAAAGTGTTGATACTTGTTCTAACAAGTCTCAAAAACTTAACAAGGATGGATAAGATTAAACTGGTCACCTGTCCCAATAAACTACTCAGTTGGCCTGAAGTTGGTCTAAAGTTAGTCAGCCATGAGCACGATTGTGAAGTTAAAGATCAAAATGTAAGACATATGCAATGCTAGAAGTATTCCTAATTGTAACCTGAAACTTATCTTTTAAATTATCAGTAAAGTTTGTATAGGTCTTTTTTTTTTTTTTTTTTAATTTATTTTTTTTATTAGTTGGAGGCTAATTACTTCACAACATTTCAGTGGGTTTTGTCATACATTGATATGAATCAGCCATAGATTTACACGTATTCCCCATCCCGATCCCCCCTCCCACCTCCCTCTTATGAATTTTTTTCCTCTTTAACTTAGAGTATCTTTCTGTGTGTTCATGGGAGACTAATGCTTTGCTACTGCTATGAGACTAGCTATTGACTGGTGGAATGGATTCCAGGTTATTTAAATTTCTACAGATATGCAACTGAAAAAAAAAAAAAATAAGCTCCAAATGGATCTAATGTCAAGATTAAAAGCACATGTGATCTTACGGTCTGAAACTACTCTATATCTGCAAGTGTTAAAAGGAAATGTCCCTGTGGAAGATATAAATATACAGGATAAAAGGAAGCATTTGGTGTAATTCAGTCCTCTCTCTAATAAGTAAACTAACAATTTTAAGTAGACTAGGAAATATGAACATAAGAGTCAATCAAATACTGAGCACAGAGTCAAGTATGAAATCTCAAAATTGGGAGACTGAGTAATTCATGGAAGCTAAGGGGAGAGAGGAGCATCAGAAAAATTAATCTGTGAGGTTAGGATCTTGGCATCTTTAGTTGGGAAAATCTGAGTCAATCATTCAGTCACTGCTTGGCTCCAGAGTTGTTCTACCAACATCTTCAGCATCAAACATTTTAAGAGAACCATTTTCTCACCCAATCCCTCATCCTGCATCTTCTTGCCCAACTGTCCACTCTTCAAAATGGAAATTGAAACTTGAATTCAGGAATCTGAACCAGACACAAACAGAAAAGAAGCTAGTCATTCACAGTGAACATGTGTCCATAAGCAAGGTTTGCCTCCAGTCCCGGGGGGAACGTGCTATGAAATGCTGACAGACCCTTCACTTCCAGCAGATGGTGAGGACGAGCATGTTTGTAGAGTTGTGTTAACATCTGTCTGTGAACCTCATCTCCATGGCATTGGTAGCTTATGGTGAACAGTGTCCAATTTGTGATCTCCGAAGAAGAAGATTTAGCTTCGGGACCAGGGACCAGGCTTGATCACTCAAGAGTTTTTGTGTAGCAGAGTTTCATTAAAGTATAAAAAGGGACAGAGAAAGCTTCTGACAGAGACTTCAGAAGGGGACAGAGAGTGCCCGCCTAGCTAGTGTTAGCAGGGGAGTTATGTACTTTTTTAGTTGGTTATTGACAATAAATGTTGTAAAGGTTGTAAAGATCTTACTAGACCCACTCCCACAATTTACAATTTAAGATGACAGGATTAGAACTAACAATAGAAAGATCTTACCAGACTCATTCCCATAATATACATTCTAAGATAACAGGATTAGTCCGAAGCTTTTCAAGGAGAAACTGTCCTCAAGCAGGATACTTTGTTGTTATATAATCCTTAGGACAGAGTTCAAACTGAGTTCTTTGTTGTGTAATCATCAGTTCCAGGCTTAAAGAAAAAACTATTTCATGTGACTAAGATTAAGGGAAGTAGAAGAAAAAAAAAGATGTTTGTCCTTTCCTCCTCCTTGAGAGCCTCAGACCCCTTGCTCCTCCTGGGGGACCCTGGACTTCGTATCAACCTGCCTAGGAATTGACTGTCTCATTCCCCCCTTTTCTTTTAGGAGAATTATGTTGCCAGGGGAAAGGGACATCATTTTTGTTCCATAACTACGTCCTGCTGTTGAGGGGTGTCATCCCTAAATTGTTGAGGCAACATATTCTCCTAACCCTGATATTGAGGATCTCTGATCCAGGGGCCCCAAGTAATAGTTGGAGGAGGCTTTGGCACTCATAGGAGCCTGGACAACCATTTGTAACTTAAAAGGTTTTGGACAGAAAAAACGTTTTATGTGACTAAGACTAAGGAATGTCGGGGCGGGGGGGGGGGGGGTAAAGAGACATTTGTCCTTTTCTCCTCCTTGAGAATTCCAGACCCCTATCTCCTCCTTGAGAGCTCCAGACCCCTTTCTCCTCCTGGGGGACCGCGGACTTGTTATCAACCTGCCTAGGAACTGACTCAGCATCAACCACACCACCCAAACAGGAAATGCATAACTAAAGCAAGACGCTACACTTAGTATCAGGCATCCATATTTGAACTGACAAAGAATCTTCACATACATTTGACAAACAGAATTAGCATCAACTGTCCCTCAAAGAACAATTTTCATCCTGGATAAGACATGAAAAGGAAAGCAGACAAGCAGGAAGTGTTCTTATGTAGCATGTTTAAGAGTCCATCTCAATTGGTGGCTGTGGACAGCTGGTTTTAGCCTCATATCTTCCTAAATGGAACCCTAGGTCCATCGTTAATTAGCTGTGTCCTTAGGTAAGTTATTTAATGTCCCTCAGTTTCAGTTTCAGTGGTTAAAGGACGAGAATTGTGGGCAACTCACTGCAAGAATAAATAAGATAAGGGATATCAGCAAACCAGCTAACTCTTAAAAAGTGCTCAGTAGAAGTTCCTCTCCCTGATTTCCTTATAAAATAGTCTCCATTGCTTTGATCTGAATTCATAACTGCTTCTTTATTGAAAAGCAGTTCGCTGGGGCTATGAACATGAAATGGCTGTATTTTTCCAGTCACTCCTCTCAGCCATCCTCACGTGAATGCCCTTTCCTGTCCCTGAATGGCATCACAGCCAATTTCACAACTTTCTGAATATTTTTCCTTATTAGAATGTGGTCCAGTTCAAGTTAAAATTCCAGTCTCAGATCTAATTCAACCCTTGCCCTTCTGCTGCTGTGAAGTTGTCCAAGGAAAGAGACATGGTCAGCTCCCCCCATCTCCGATGCCCTTGTCAGCCTGAAGCCCTGGATCATCATGACCAGATGATGGGGGGTAGGGAGGGACAAGGCAGACGTTACTTTGCTGAACCAGGACCCCCTGGAGGGTCATCATTTCTCCTCTAGCTGTTGATGCCTGGCCAGCATTGCCCTCTCAGAGGGACACCCCAGGGCCAGCCCCTCCTTGAACACACCTATGAAGCCCTTTGAGGCCCCCCAGTGCACAACTCCCTGAAATGATAAACTTGGGTCTGGTTCAGTGTCCAGGACAATCTAGCTCCAGCCCCTGATGATCCAACAAGCCCACTACTACTTGGATCCCCTACAGAGTGAGCTTTCCAGAAAGACAGAGCTACTATGTGACCAGCAATCCTACTGCTGGGCATATATTCAGAAAAAATCATAATTCACGAAGATACACACACCACACACACACACCCCCAACGCTCATTGCAACACTATTTATAACACCCAAGTCATGGAAGCAACTTAAATATCCATTGACAGATGAATGGATAAAGAAGGCGTGGTACATATATATAATGGAATACTACTTGGTCATTAAAAAGAGAATAAAATAATGCAATTTGTGGTATAATGGATGAACCTAGAGATTATCACAGTAAGTAAAGTATGTAACACTAAGTAAAGTACTTACTTTCATAAGTAAAGTCAGATAGAGAAAGACAAAGATCACGTGATATCATCTATGAAAGTGAAGTCACTCAGTTGTGTCCGACTCTTTGCGACCCCATGGACTGTAGCCTACCAGGCTCCTTCTGTCCATGGGATTTTCCAGGCAAGAATACTGGAGTGGGTTGCCATTTCCTTCTCCAGGAGATCTTCCCAACCCAGGGATCGAACCCCGGTCTCCCACATTTTAGACAGATGCTTTATCATCTGCACCACCAGGGAAGTCTCATATCATCTATAGGTGGAAGCTAAAGTATGACACAAATGAACTTATCTATAAAACAGATAGATTTACAGACTTAGAAAACAAACTTAAGATAACTAAGGGGGGAAAAGGGGGTGATAAATTAGGAGTTTGGTATAAACACATACACAGTCTTATATAATAAATAGATAAACAACAAGGACCTGCTGCATAGCACAGGGAATTATACTCAGTACTCTGTAATAACTTAAATGGGAAAGAATCTGAAAAAGAGAATCAGTTTAGTTCAGTTTTTCAGTCGTGTCCAACTCTTTGTGACCCCATGGCCTGCAGCATGCCAGGTTTTCCTGTCCTTCACTATCTCCCGGAATTTACTCAAACTCATGTCCATCGAGTCAGTGATGCCAACCAACTATCTTATCCTCTGTTGCCCCCCACCCCCACTTCTCCTCCTGCCCTCAATCTTTCCCAGCATCAGGATCTTTTTCAATGAGTTGACTCTTTGCATCAGGTGGCCAAAGTATTGGAGTTTCAGCTTCAGCATCAATCTTTCCAAAGAATATTCAGGGTTGATTTCCTTTAGGATTGACTGATTGGTTCTCCTTGCTGTCAAGGGATTCTCAAGAGTTTTGTCCATCATCACAGTTCAAAAACATCAATTCTTTGGCACTCAGCTTTCTTTATGGTGCAACTCTCACATTCATAAATGACTACTGGGAAAACCATAGCTTTGACTATATGGACCTTTGTCCGCAAAGTGATGTCTCTGTTTTTGAATACACTGTCTAGGATTGTCATAGCTTTTCTTCTAAGGAGCAAGTGTCTTTTAATTTTGTGGTTGCAGTCACCATCCACAGTGATTTTGGACCACAAGAAAGTAGTTTGTCACAGTTTCCATTTTTTTCCCTATCTATTTGCCATGATGTGATGGGACCAGATGCCATGATCTTGGTTTTTTTGAATCCTAAGTTTTAAACCAGCTTTTAAACCAGTTTTTAAACCAAGTAAAACCTTCCTCTTTCACCTTTATCAAGAGGCTCTTTAGTTCCTCTTCACTTTCTGCCATTAGAGTGGTATCATCTGCATATTTGAGGTGGTCATATGTCTCCCAGCAATCTTAATTCCAGCTTGTGATTCATCCAGCCTGGTACTTCTAATTGATGTACTCCGCATATAAGTTAAATAAGCAGGGTGACAATATATAGCCTTGACATACTCCTTTCACAATTTAGAACCAATCTTTTGTTCCATGTCCAGTTCTGACTGTTGCTTCTTGACCTGCACAGGTTTTCTTGACTTTCCAGCTTTCTCAGGAAGCAGGTAATGTGGTCTGGTTTTCCCATTTTTTTGAGAATTTTTGTTTGTTGTAATCCACACAGCCAAAGGCTTTAAAGTAGTCAATGAAGCAGAAGTAGAGATTTTTCTGGAATTCCCTTGCTTTTTCTATGATCCCATGGATGTTGGCGATTTGATCTCTGGTTCCTCTGCCTTTTCTAAATCCAGCTTATACCTCTTAAATTTCTTGGTTCATGTATTATTGAAGCCTAGCTTGAAGGATTTTGAGCATTACCTTGCTAGCATGTGAGAAGAGCACAATTGTGCAGTAGTTTGAATATTCTTTGGCATTGCCTTTCTTTAGGATTTGAATGAAAACTGACCTTTTCAAATCCTGTGGCCACTGCTGAGTTTTCCAAATTTGCTGGCATATTGAGTGCAACACTTTAACAGCATCATCATTTAGGATTTGAAATAGCTCACTTGGAATTCCATCACCTCCACTAACTTTGTTCTTAGCAATGCTTCCTAAAGCCACTTGACTTAACACTTCAGGATGTCTGGCTCTAGGTGAGTGACCAAATCATAGTACTTATCCAGGTCATTAAGACCTATTTTGTAAGTTCTTTGTATTCTTGCCACCTCTTCTTAATATCTTCTGCTTCTGTTAGGTCCATACCACTTCTGTCCTTCATTGTGCCCATCTTTGCAAGAAATTTGGGTATCTCTAATTTTCTTAAAGAGATATCTAGTCTTTCCTATTCTATTGTTTTCCTCTGTTTCTTTGCATTGATTCAGTACTGAGGAAGACTTTCTTATCTCTCCTTGCTCTTCTTTGGAAGAGCATTCCAAAGAATGCTCTTTGGAGCATTCAGATGGGTGTATTTTTCCTTTTCTCCTCTGCCTTTCACTTCTCTTCTCAGCTATTTGTAAGGCATCCTCAGACAACCACTTTGCTTTCTTGCATTTCTTTTTCTTTAAGATGGTTTTCACTGCCTCCTATACAGTGTTAGAAACCTCCATCTATAGTTCTTAAAGCACTCTATCAGATCTAATCCCTTGAACTTGTTGTCACTTCCACTGTATAACCATAAGAGATGTGATTTAGGTCATACTTGAATGGCCTCAGGGTATGGGTTTTCCCTACTTTCTTCAATTTAAGTCTGAATTTTACAATAAGGAGCTCATGATCTGAGCCACAGTCAACTCCAAGTCTTGTTTTTGCTGAATGTATAGAGCTACTCTGTCTTCAGATGCAAAAAATATAATCAATCTGATTTTGGTATCGACCATCTGGTGATGTCCATGTGTAGAGTCATCTCTTGTGTTGTTGGAGGGGAGTGTTTGCTATGATGAGTGCCTTGTCTTGGCAGAGCTCTGTTAGCCTTTGCCCTGCTTCATTTTGTACTCCAAAGCCAACTTCCCTGTTACTCCAAGTATCTTCTCTCTTTTGCATTCCAGTCCCCTATGATGAAAAGGACATCTTTTTTTGGTGTTAAATCTAGAGGGTCTTGTAGGTCTTCATAGAACCATTCAGCTTCACCTTCTTCAGCATTAGTGGTCGGGGCATAGACTTGGATTACTGTGATGCTGAACTGTTGCCTCGGAAAGGAACATGTCATTCTGTCGTTTTTGAGATTGTAGCAAAGTACTGCGTTTTGGACTCTTTTGTTGACTATGAGGGCTACTCCATTTCTCTAGGGGATTCTTGTTCACAATAATAGATATAAAGGTCATCTGAATTAAATTCACCCGTTTCAGTCCATTTTAGTTCACTGATTCCTAAAATGTTGGTGTTCACTCTTGCCATCTCCTGTTTGACCACATCCAATTTACCTTGATTCATGGATCTAACTTACCAGATTCCTATGCACTATTGTTCTTTACAGCATTGAACTTCACTTTCACTACCAGACACATCCACATCTGGACATCGTTTCTGCTTTGGCTCAGACTCTTCATTCCTTTTGGAGCTATTTCTCTGCTCTTCTCCGGGAGCATATTGAACACATACAGACCTGGGGGGGGGGGGGGGCTGATCTTTCATTGTCATCTTTTTGCCTTTTCATACTGTTCAGGGGGTGCTCAAGGCAAGAATGCTGAAGTGGTTTGCCATTCCCTTCTCCAGTGGACCATGTTTTGTCAGAACTCTCCACCGTGACCCATCTATTCTGTATAGCCCTACACAGCATGACTCATAGTTTCATTGAGTTAGACCAGGTTGTGATCCACATGATCATTTTGGTTAGTTTTCTGTAATTGCGGTTTCCATTCTGTCTGTCTTCTGATGGATGAGGATAAGAGGCGTGTGCAAGGTTCCTAATGGAAAGGACTGGCTGTAGGAAAAACTGTGTCTTACTCTGGTGGGCAGGGCCATGCTCAATACATTTTTAATTATCTGCTGATGGCTGGGGCTGTGCTCCCTCCCTGTAGTATGGCCTGATATGTATTTATTTACAACTGATTCACTTTTCTGTACACTTGAAACTAACACAACAGAGTAAATCAACTCTACTCCACTATAAAATAAAAATTAAATTACAAAAGAAAAACAAAGAGAGTGCAGCTCAGCCACAGGAGACCTCCATCTGACCCATGAAAACATATGTTCTTGCCTTGATGACATGGCAGGGAAGCCTCTTCTCCCCCAGATCACCTTTGCCCCTACCCACGTGGGCCTCTGGTCGAGGAGCAGGTGGGGTGCCCAAAGGAGCGTCCACCTGGATGCCAGACTCCAGGCTGCCCTTGGAGTCCATTTCCACAAACCAGCCTTTATCCCACACACTCCCCACTAGCCCCACCATGGTCCCTGAGGCTGGGGGCTGGGGCTGGGCTGGAGGGGCTCAGGACCATCACCAACACTACACCTCCCAGGAGGCTGATGGCTTTTCCTTCCCTCCTCAGGCTTCGCCTCTCAGTCTTGAAGGGACTGGGCTTCTCACATTCACGGGGCTGATTCTGCAGGTGTGGCCATCTGCAACTGCTGGTTGTTCTCTCCAAAGGGTTGGGGGTGGGGCGGTGGGGGTGGGTTGGGACTGTCAGTCTCCACTATGGATCCAAGCCACCACTTTTAGGGTGAAGTGAAGATGTGCCATCCTAAAGGAAATCAGTCCTGGGTGTTCATTGGAAGGACTGATGTTGAAGCTGAAACTCCAATATTTTGGCCACCTGATGTAAAGAGCTGACTCATTTGAAAAGACCCTGATGATGGGAAAGATTGAGGGCAGGAGGAGAAGGGGACCACAGAGGATGAGATGGCTGGATGGCATCACCGACTCAATGGACATGAGTTTGGGTGGACTTCGGGAGTTGGTGATGGACAGGGAGGCCTGGCGTGCTGCGGTTCATGGGGTCGCGAAGAGTCGGACACGACTGGGCGACTGAACTGAACTGAACTGAAGAGGTGAGTCAATGTTGGATGATAGTATCGCTACAAATATATAAAAATGGCAAAGAAAAGTCTGAGAAACAGTAACATGGAATAAATGGCAGGAAACACACGTTTGGCCCAGCCACACTTTGCTTTCCCCCTGTAATGTTGTCACAAACTTACTCCAACTACAACTGCATAGCTCTGCTTGCCTTCCTCACAAGCCTCCACACAAGATGCGGGATTGGAGTGGGAGTAGGGATGGAATTCAACCTATTAGCTCAGCTCCTCAGCTCTCCTTCAGGTCCCCCTGAAGCAATGTTCCTCTGAGTGCAGGGATCCTCGGGCCCTTGAGGAAGTGTGATGAATGGATTCTCAGGTCTGTGCAGCCACTTTGGCCCTTCCATGGCCCCCTGATGTTTCTTGGGTGCACACAGCCTGCATCCATCCCTGGGTGATCTAACCACCATCTGTGGATGACTCAGTAGCTGACTAACTACAGGCTCAGCCTTGTGCAGAGCTAGACACCCCATTCTCTCCCAGATCCCCTGGTCCTGACAGCCACTGAGACAAGTTCATCTTCCTATGACCTTGGTAGCTGCCATGCCGCCCACAGGTCCTCTGCTCAGCATCCGTCACTTACAGGAGCCAATCTGCATTAGAGGTACCAGTGAGAACCCTTGTGTCTGACCATCCCCCTCATCCTCTGAACAAGGATCCTGGCTCTTTTGTCCTCTGTGGGATGATTTTAAACTCTATGCGCTTTTCCTGTTCATTCTCTGTAACTGTTAAGTTTCCCTTTGAAAGTTCTAACCATTGATGAAAAGAGACTGAACTGCCAAATATTTAGTTCACTGAGATTACTCAGGATCATCATTACCTCCAATGTAGTTGACAGAAGAAATGTGATTTCTGGTAGGTGTGTATGTTACATTATTTTTGCTTCAATTTAGTATTTAAAAAATCTTACTGCAGTGTTGTAATGAGATTGTATTGCCCTCATTAAAGATAAAGATATAATGAACTGTAGATCTGGCAACTGTGTTACCACAGACTTGGAGAGATCTCAGCATAGGTACATATTACTATTATAGAATTTATGATACAGAAAATAAAAGTGGTGTTTAAAAGTAATCCCAGTTAAAAAAAAAAAAAAAAAGTAATCCCAGTTACCACAGAAAATAAACATCTTTTCATAATTTACAGAAGTTTGGTCTTCCTTTGAAATGAAATATTAATACCACTTAGATTTTTCTTTTTTTTTTTTTCATTTAGATTTTTCAAATGCATGGTTCATTTGCTAGTTCAATTTGATTGCTAGAAAATCAATTTGGTAGTTGAAAAAATATAGTCATACTGAGCATCTAAGAAATAACACCCTTGAGCTGAAGGTCATTCTTTCCTTAAAAGAAATTCTATTACATATCATAAAAATTATTTTGAAAAAAATGAAACTAGAGTTTCCTCCCAGGCTCTTTAATTGATATGACCCTGTAAACCCTCCAGGTCATAACTTTGCAAAACCTCAGAACCAATATTTCAAAGTTGACATTGGAGTGAATTTTTAAAGCATTTGTGTTCCCAGCCATCTTTGAAAATGTACCTATGTTGATTTAAATGGTTTATTTTTAATGTTACTAAAATTTAAAGATTGAAAGCAAAGGGGGATGGAGAAGGCACAGGATAAAGTGGTTTGCAAGCATCACCAACTCAGTGGACACGGATTTGAGCACACTCCAGGAGACAGCAGAGACAGAGGAGCCTGACATGCTGCAGTCCATGAGGTCACAGAGAGTCGGATACAACTTAGTGACTGAACAACAACAACAAAGTTTATCTAGGTTTGGTCAGTTTTGCTACTTTTTAAAAAGTATAATTATCAGTTACAGATGTGTGAATAAGATATGAAGCCAAAACGTCTCTAAAACTCTGAATTTTCTGACCTTTCAAAACAATAAAATAACCTAGCCTTTCATTTGGATCACAGCTTTTTATTCATGGAGTAATGAGAGCTTTCCCTCAGTGTGTGACACATATTTATTACTTGTTTTAAATAGCAGGGTTCACGTCTCCCAAAAGCAGGATTATTAACTGGAACAAAGGTGGGATTCATTCAGACAGTCTTGGGCCAGGTCTGCAGTAGCAAAGTGGAGAATACAGGCAATTAGCAGCAACCACTGAATATTCACTTTTCACAAATTTTTTCTAGAATGCCCTGTGAATAACTTTAAAGAAAGCAATCATGTCTACCTTCACAGTGTTTAAAATTAAATAGAAAAATCTAAAACGGAGCATCCTTACAGATGAATAAATATGCTAGTAATTTAAAAATCTAAACAAATGCATCAGACATAGCTTTTGCTTGGAGCACACAAGCCTTTACAGATGAGAATATCGCTGTAATTCTTTCCTTGTTTGCCCCAGACACAGTTTGAGAAGACTAGAGTCCCCAGTAATACAAGGCTATCTGTCATAATACAGAGGAATCACTATCAGTTTTCCCCTCTAGAGGTCTCCCCAGTTTCATACATTACTTTGCACATGGGATACATGGTCCAAGTAGGCTGGAAACATAGCGTTCCTTGGAAATGCACACCCAGAAAATGCACTTTGGAAAATTACAATGTACAGATAGTGTTTGTCCTTCCTAAAATGGAATCCTGGCCTGGGATTGCTTTCTTCCTTCAAGATAGAGATACTGCAGGTCAAAGTCCAGACAATCTGGGCTGTTTTGAGACATTGTTGTAAATAAATAATTAACGTCATTCTAAAGAGATCTAGCTGGCTATTTTAAAAATAAATAAACAGTGATGAGGTCATTTTTCCCAATTACATTGGATACAATTTTTCAATTTCTATAAACAAGTTTCAATTAATCATTTTATCTTTTCTACAGTAAATTCATTATTTTTGTAACTACATTTTACTGGGGCTTCCCAGGGGAAATTAGTGGTAAAGAACCCACATGCCAATGCAGGAGATATAAAAGATGTGGGTTAGATCCCTGGGTTGAGAAGATCCCCTGGAGGAGAGCATGGCAACCCACTCCAGTATTCTTGCCTGGAGAATCCCATGGACAGAAGAGCCTGGCGGGCTATGGTCCATAGTGTCACAAAGAGTCAGACGTGACTGAAGTGACTTACCATGCATGCACACACCATGCATATTTTATGAATGAGTGAATTAGGTTTCTGCTGTAACCATGCTGCATGGCAAACTGCACCCAGATTTCTGAAGCTTATGAAAACAACCATTTTTTCCACAGTCACATGTTGGTGGGTGATCTGCTGTTTGGTTGATCTCACCTGGGCTTGTCTCATATTCTGAGCTAGACAGGATCATAAGCTTCAGATTGGCCTGGGTCTTCTCTTCAGGATGAAAGAAAGAGAGAGGGAGTAACTCCTTGAGATACACTCCTCTTGAGGCAAAGGGCAAGTGTTCCTAAAGTATCCGCTGAAACTTGCCAGGAAGGCACCAGTTTGGAAAGCCAATGATAATCTCTGCCCCACATTTCATTCGTGCCAAAGTAGTTGTCACGTGGCCAAGCCCAAAGTCAGTGATTGAGAAAGTAGATTCCATCCCCAGGAGAGTAATAGCTCAGCAAGGAAGAAATGAAGGACAAAGGAGCCGTGATACAGTCCACCTCAGAAATAAAAAGACGGATAGTAATGCCCACTGTCTGGGATAGCTTGCAAACACCACATGGGGAAGAAGTCAGGAGAGAGCAATGCAGCTGCCAGAAAAGGACATCTCAAGGTCACACCTGCATGGTCATCACCGTCAGTCCCTGATGCTGACGCCCTCCTGACTCAGGGACACAGCATACCCTGTTCCCCTGCATATGGGTTAGAGTTTCGGCAGCAATTTCCCAAATGGTATTTCTTCTGGGTTTAGCTCCAGCCTCTGCCCAGGATATTCACTCATCAAATCCTTCACTTTCACTCAACCTGGGTCTTGTTTTCCCACTGCCCCCTCTCCCCATCAGCACTTGGCACTTAGAACCTGACAACCTTGGCTCCTGACCCTGGGTATTCCACCCAGGGATCATCCAATGTCTTATTTTTTTAATAATCTTTTCTTTTTTAAGATTTTATTATATATTGTTATTTTTACTAAGCTGGGTCTTTGTTTCAGCTTGCAGACTTCTGTTGTTGAGCCGGCTCAGATGCCCTGAGGCATGCAGGACCCCCGACCAGGGATCAAACCCATGTCCCCCACACTGCAAGGCAAATTCTTAACACTAGACCATCAAGGAAGTCCCCATTCAATGCATTGTTGAGAATGTTTATTCTCAAAACCATTGAAAGTTACAAATCATTCAAAATATATTATGAATTTAGATTATTAATAACAATGTTGCAATTCATTTTTATATATTTCATTCAAAGTAAAGGCTAAATGTAAGCTGTTGGACTTCCTAGATATCAGAGAAATCATGAACTATGGTTGAATAGAACAGTTTCTGCTTTTATCCCTGCCCCTGTCATTAAGACTTCCAGTCACTTTCTACACGACATCTATTCCGGTATTTGATTTTCTGGCAACCCCATTCATATGAAAGCTTCAGATAATCCTACTCAGATGATACTAAGTGAGACAAAGTTATAACATTATCTCTGGTAGTTAAAGACACACATATCTTTTATTCAAAACAAACACCAGTATCACATACATGCAGCCCTTCCAATTTCAAAGCTTAGAAATTCCATCCAGATTTTACAAATGCATTTAAATAATGCAATTCCTGACATAGACAGTACATTGCGTTTGAAAGAGAAAGTGAGAAAGTGTTAGTCACTCAGTTGTGTCTGACTCCGCGACACAACAGACAGTAGCTCACCAGACTCCCCTGTGCATGGGATTCTCCAGGCAACAAAACTGGAGTGGGTTGCCATTCCCTTCTCCAGGGGATCTTCCTGATCCAGGGATTGAACCTGGGTCTCCTGCATTGCAGGAAGACTTTATTATTTATTCTTCAACCCTATTTTCAAATAAGCATCTGATATAGAACTCTTCTCCTCATGAACTGCATTTTCAGATTGTTTCATGGACTCAAGACCAGTCATTTCAGAGATCACACAAGGATTATCTGGAATGAACACTCTACAAAACATAAGATTATTCTGTAGGCTTCTAGCATGATGGAGATTTGTCTGTAGTTTGCAGAAACTGCCTGGGGTACAGATAATAGCAAACAAATTTAAAATAAAATGTATCTTTGATATTTTAACTTTTATGAAGAAAATAAGCAGAGAAATGGGGTAGGAAATGACTTCCAGAATGTGTGCCGCTTGAATTATGGTGGTTAGGGGAGACATCTGAGCTGAATCTAAAGGAATAAAGGGCTGAGTGGTGTGGGTTCCCAGCAACGTGGGCATTGGGGAGGAGAGAGCTCCAGGCTCAGAGGAAAACAGGCAAGATCCTCATGTGTGAATACACCTGCGGTGACCAAGAGACACAGTGAGGGAGGCGGCATGCTAATGCCCAGGGAGCAAGGGGAAGCATGGTACCTGGTGGGATCATCATGGTGGGCAGGTCAGCAAAGAAATTTAACATAAATGACCGTGGTTTCCAGGGGGGGTGAATTTCAGGAATCACTGGGTACAGGTGAAGAAGAAATTTGAGAATGAAGAAACAGAGAAGAAATTTGCCAATGATGAGATGGCAAAGACTAGGTATTTGGGGACCTTATTTCTATGCTCTCATTTACTAACTACATAGACTTGGCCAAATGAACCACTCTTAAGGCCCTCATTTCTCTTATCTATAAAATGTAGGTATCTATACTGTCAAGGTGCTATCATAGGCTTTAATTAATTAAATTAAAAATCTAATGATCTAACATTGACTGAAAACTAACACTGTTATATTAAGCTTCTTTATGTTAATCATACTTGGCATCAGTTTCGTCCTTCAGTCTAAAACTATAATATGTATAGCTTTGTGGCTGGACAAAGCAGTATCCTAGCAATAGAGAAATAAGTGCTTCCTTTATACTAAGTTAATAACTGCAATGTGCTCACTTATGGATGGAAGGGAAAATGCTAGAGCTCTGATAGAAACAAAAATTCTTTCAAAAGATAACAAATAGAATTTACATACTCATTGAGTCAACACATACTTGTTAAATACCCACCAAATGTCAAAAACTATGATGATCACTAAGGAGTCAAGGTTAGTGCTAGCATAAGGCTGGGATTTCACATTTAATTGGTAATTTATCAAATTAATGAATAGTTATAATTAATAAATTGTACAAATGATACTCTGGTTTCAGTTGAAAATAGATGGAAGAGAACCAGAGTATCTGCAGCAGTCAGGATTCTCCAGAAAAAAAAAGAATACAAGAACTTATTGATTGCTTGACTGGTTTATTACAAGGAATTATGGAGGATGATTACCACACGATTATGGAAGCAAGCAAGTGTCAAGACCTGCAGGGTGAGTCAACTGGAGACCCAGAATCTTCTACAGGATGGAGTCTGAAGACCTGCAAACCAGGAAAGCTGATGGCAATGTTCTGGTCTGAAGGTCGGCTGCCTTCAGGTCCAGGAAGAGCCAGGGTTTCAGTTTGAGTCTGAGGCGGAAGCCTGCCAGTGTCCCGGTTTGAAAAGAGTCAGGCAGGATTCTCCAGATGAGCCATTTTTTCTATTCAGCTTTCACCTGCTTGCCCACGACCCACCCACATCCAGGAGGGTAACCTGCTTTACACAGGCTAGTGACTTAACTGTTAATCTCACCCAAAAACACCCTCCTGGAAACACCCAGATTATGTCTCGCCCAGTGTCTGGGACCCCTGTTGCCCCAGTCAGGGTGACACATAAAATTAAACACCACGATGTCCACTTTTCAAGGTTGACTAACACAAATGAGTGATGACCATGGCAGTAGAGCAGGGAAGAACTGCAAAAACTTAAAAGGAGGTAAGCGAAGTGGGAACTGCAGGGCTCACGAGGAGCATATCCTCCTGAACCAGATCACCTGATGCTTATTGGTGGCGTTTGGGAAAGGGGTGTGTGTGATGAAGACCATGCGTGCAGAGGTAAAGTAACTCTCCCCCAACAAGTCCCCGGGCTCTGGCAATGCCACGGGGGTGTACGTTTCTGCGTGTTCCTGGATGTGTATGTGTGTGTGTTTGTATGTGGCTGGGAAGTGGGGTGCGGACAAAACTAGGTTAAAGAGAGGGGGCAGATTTACTAGGTATGCTAGATATATACTAGACATACTCGGTAGGAATGCACTCCTCCTGTGCTGGCCACTGGATCCTGGAGTCAGTACTTCAGTTTAAAGGCCGCACACGGCACAGAGCTGTGAGCGAAATATTAATGACAGCCTTGAGAAGTCGCCCAGTTCAGTCTTCCGCCTTGAAGGACGCACTTGCATCTTGAGAAAATGAGACTCAATCTTTCTATTACTCTATTTCTTCAGAAAGGAAGATTCTGGAGGCCAATTCGTTATCAGAAACACTCAATTTCCTCTACAATACCGCCGCACACACTGTTAGCGTATAATAAAACGTCCTTAGTACTTACGTGCTCCAATAACGCAATTACTATTGCTTCCTTAGCGCTGTGGGCTGGTTTTCTGCTCTTCGGCCGTAGATGCCGCTGTGTGACAGGGGACTTGCTAATTGGCCTCTTCGGACCGCAATTCCTTCTTTTTAAAAGGAAAGTTTTTTAGAGAGTCATTATGAAGTCTTCCGTTTTAATTTTGTGCCTATGATTTCTATAGATTTAATACTAGATATCCCACCCCCCCGCCACGCCCCCGCCCCAGCCAGGCACTTCTGTTTTTAAAAGTACCATGCTGCCCTCATGTGGTCAGACGTGAAATGACACACATTTAAGGAAACCACAAGTACGATTTTTGTTTTAATTAATGTCAAGTGAAATCCTATACTTTAAAATAAAATTCAAAAATAGTAACAAAATCCATTTGAATCACCTGTCCACTAAAAGCGTCAAGGCTTTACCCACTCACACGGATGCAAAATTTCCCTGTAGGAATAATAATACAGATTCTAACGTGAGTTAACATGAATGAGCATTAGCTAAGAGCCAGGCAAGGTAAAATTTTACATACCTCATCTCTCTTAATTTTCAAGCATAGGCTGTTTTGATATATTATTTTTCAGTTGTGGACACTAAAACACAGGCTGTTAATAAATAAATGTAAAGGCCAGTATAAAGCTGATTTTTCTGACTCAGAGCCCAAATACTTTCACCATCATCTTCTTGTCTTGTTCCATTCTTTTATATTAACAAAAGTACATTTTCTAATATTCCATTATCAGGAGACATGCATAAGGAAAGGGACAAAGAATTCTTGAAAATAGGGTGAGATAATATATATGAAAACTATACAAATGCAATGCCTAGTATGAAAATAGGAGCTCAAAATATGTTAACTTCTTCCTGAATTAAGTATCCTATTGCTAACAGAATAATACTACTTTATTTAATAACTAATATTCACTACCAACCTATTGGGATGTGAATCAAAAAAGAGATTAAGTATCTTAAATCAACCAGTGAGTAATGATCTTCTAAACAGTTCAAACCCTATCCCTGGTAAGTGAAAAAAAGATCTGTTAAGAGCTTAGAAATGAAAGAGGATTTATTTCAGGTTTATATTTTTACTGGTTGACTGCACAAGGCAGATCAGCAGTGACTGCATTTCAAGTTGCAAAAAAAGAACTATTTTTAGTTTAAGAATGAGAGGACATGTCTACTCAGAGAAGCAGTAGCAGCCAAAATACCGTGTTAATCTCTCGCTCTCCGGGGGCTGACCATGTGAAATTTAGGAGTATTTCATCTCATTAGAAAATTTCTCATCTGCAAATTAAAGAGATTAGATTCTAGGGTTTGATCCTAGTGATTCTAAAAAGTCTTGAGTTCAGATCATCTTCATCTTTGGTCTACTTTGTTTCATAATTCTATAGTCATGTGACAGGAGGATTTGTGTTTGCTTAGGCTTCATTTAACTTTTTCAGTTATTTGTCAACCACCCACCTGAGATGTGAGGTTAACACTCATACCTTTGCCCATAATAAGTCAATGATAGAGCATGTGCTACCAGATCTTTTTAAAGCATCATATGGACAGAGAAAGCCAGTGACTGAATTTCACATGCCAATCTCTCTCCCCAGATCCCATGCAAAAATAGTGCTGCTGGCTCTGCCAGTCATGTTTCCTCTGCTTTGTTTCAAATTTCAAGAACCCTATTTCTTTAAACATCTGTAAAGGAAGAAATAAAAACATCAACAAAAAAATGTCCACATTTGTTGGGTCAGTGAGACTATCTAAGAAGGAATTATTATGGTATTTATAAAACCTAAACAAGTTAGTCATTAGGAAGTTACCATATATCCCTGATAATAATAATAGCTAGGTTTTATGATGTATGACTACTAGTCCACTGTTGAGATCAGTGAAGGTCACTAAGATGCAGAAAAGACAAGTAAGGCTACCATCTGCAAATATGGAACGATTTTCGCATAAGGACTTGACAATAAAGAGAGCAAAGTCTACAGATGTTGGTTCTGCATCTTATCCCAAAGGGAAATTTTATAGCCAAACAACCATAGCTGCTATTATGAATCAACGGCTATGGCTTAAGAACTCTTGACCCATTATCTCTATTCCTCATAACAACTCCAGAACTAGGAATTATATCTAACTTATACAGAACGTAATTGAGGCCCAAGAAAAATAAATAATTCTTTAAGGTCACACAGACAATAAGCAAACAAGAAGGGTTCATGTTTACCCAAATCCAAGGTTGTGTTTTGGGCTTCTCTGGTAACTAAGACAGTAAAGAATCTGCCTGCAATGCAAGAGACCAGGGTTCTATCCCTGGGTTGGGAAGATCCCCTGGAGAAGGAAATGGCACCCCACTCCAGTATTCTTGCCTGGAGACTTCCACTGTCAAAGGAGCCTGGCAGGCTATAGTCAATGGTGTTGCAAAAAATCGGGCATGACTGAGTGACTAACACTCAGCTGTGTTTTATCCACTTTTTGTCACATGCATTCTGGTATTGCCTAGGGTCTTAGTTCAAGAATTGTCTTAAAGACCATAATGAACAAATATAGTATTAAAAATGGTAATCATCAGGAACAAGGTAAGGATACTCTTTCTCAGCACTGCTTTCAGCATCATACTTGAAGTCCTATCTAATGCAATAGGACAAGAAAATTAAGGCTATGAAGATTTGAGAGGGAAGACATAAACTGTCTTTGTTCACAGATGACAGATTAATCAATGTAGAAAATCTGAAAAAATCAACCAAAAAAACTCCTGGAACTAGTAAGTGATCACAGCAGTGTTAAAAGATACAATGTTAATATGGTTAAGTCAATCTATTTTATGATAACAGCAATGAACAACTGGAACATGAAATTAAAAACATAATATCATTTATATTAGGACCCCTGAAATTAAATACTTAAAGAAAAATTCAAATATATTACAAGATCTGTATGAGAAAAACTACAAAACTCTGATGAAAGATACCAAAGAAGAACTAAATAAGTGGGAAAATATCTCACGTTCATGGATAGAAAGACTCAATATTGTCAAGATGTCAGTTCTTCCCAGTTTAATCTGTGAATTCAACAGAATCCCAAAGTCCCAGCAAGTTATTTTGTAGATATTGACAAACTGATTGTAAAGTGTAAATGGAGAGGCAAAGGATACAGACGAGCTAAATCAGAGAACAGACACTAACTGACTTTGAGACTTTGTATGAAGTTGCAGTAATCAAGACATCATGGTATTAGTGAAAGAACAGACAGCTTAAAGAAATAAAAACCTCAGAGAAGATCCATATAAATATAATATAACACACAAATTATAATCAACTGGTCTCTGACAAATAAGCAAAGGCAATACAATGGACTATCTCAACAACTAATGGTTCTGGAACAGCTATGCTTCCACATATAAAATAACAAACCTAGTCACAGACTTACACCTTTCACAAAATAGAGACCTGAATGCAAAAAGCAAACTATAAAAATCCTAAAAGATAACATAGGAGAAAACCTAGACTACCTTGGGTATGGTGATGACTTTCAAAGCGCAATACCAAATTCACAACCTATGAAAGAAATAAATCATAAGCTAGACTTCATTAAAATGTAAAAGTTTTGTCCATGAAAGACTATGTCAGATGAGTGAAAAGATAAGACACAGACTGGAAGAAAATAGTTGAAAAAGACACAGCTGATAAAGAATTGCTATTCAAAATATACAAAGAACTCTTAAAATTCAACAATAAGAATATATATATGTACACATATATAAATATATATGCTATATAAATATAATATATATTAAATATATTGTATATATATATATATATATAAACTACCCATACAGAAAATGGGCCAAAGATCTTAACAGACACCTCACCAAAGAAGATACATAGATGGCAAGTAACACATAAAAGTATTCAATATCATATGTTATTAACAAAGTACAAATGAAAACATCAGTGAGATACCACTTCACAGCTTTTAGAATGAATGAAATCCAAAACACTGACATCACCAAATGCTGTCAAGCCTGTGGAATGGTAGTAATGCAAAATGGGGCAGACACTTTGAAAGACAGCTTGACAGTTTCTTACAGAAGTAAATATACTCTTACCATACAAGACAGTAATGGCCCTTTGTAGTATTCAAACAAAATTGAAAACTTCTGTTCACAAAAAAAAAAAAACCCTGCACGTGGATGTTTATATTGTAGAAGCCTTAGTCACAATTGCCAAAACTTGGAAGCAACCATGATATCCTTCAGTAGGTGACTGGATAAATAAGCTGTGATTTATCCAAACTAAAGAATATTGTTTAGCACTTAAAAGAAATGAGTTATTAGGCCTTGAAAAGACATGGAGGAAACAAATACATATTACTAAGAGAAAGCTAAGTTAATTTGAAAAGGCTGAATTATGTTATGATGCCAACTATATGACATGCTGGAAAAGGCAAAATTGTGGAGAATATAAAATGATTGGCAGTAGCCAAGGGTCAGGGGTTGGGAAAGACAAATAGGCACACAGAGGATGTTTAGGGCAGTAAAACAATTCTGTGTGATTCTATAATGGTGGATACATGTCATTACACATTCATTGAAACCCATAGAATATTCAATAACAAGAGTGAACCCCAATGGAGAAGAGTGATGAGCTAATATAGATCATTGATTATAACAAACATACTATCCAGTGGGGATGTTTATGGTGCGGGAGATCATACCTGTGGGGGTAGGGACAAGAAATATATGGAAATTCACTGTGCTTTTTGTTCAATTTTGCTCTAAACCTAAAACTCGAAAAATACAATTTATTAATTTGAAAAAGACAGTGATCAACTAAAAATTCATTTAAGCTGAGTAATCCTTCAAAGCCATGAAACTGTGCCATTCTGCAGTTAACTGCCTCTGTAGTTCGGCTGCAAGTAGTTCTCTTTTTCATATACCTCCTGGACTATAGATTTTTCTGTGATTGTTGACTGTAAGGCTAGATTTATGGTCAGTAAGAGCCACCCTTATTTATGCAAATTCCACCTGAGGACAGTATTTTCTCCCTGTAAGTCTTCCTTTTTTCTCACATCTTATCTTTGCAGCACTGTGATTTTTGCACAGGCAATAAAAGTCAAAACATATGTAATTGTTCCAGGCTCCATCTAACTCCAGGGAATGGAGAAGTATTAAAACAGAAAATACATTAGTACTAATGACATGCAGATAATAAAGGATATTAGAATTACTTTTCTTATATTATGAAAAGGACACATTTTTGATACTTAAAATCATTACATGAAAGAGAAAGGGAGTTTTAGGCTCTTGCAAAGTACTACTGTCATGTGAAAAGTATTGTTGATACCTATGAGTCCTAGGTTTTTCTGAAATTCTTAAGACTATGGAATCACCCGGAGCTTCCCAGCTGGCACTAGTGGTAAAGAACCTGCCTGCAATGCAAGAGACTTAAGAGATGCGGGTTTGATCCCTGGGTCAGGAAGATCCCCTGGAGGAAGGCATGGCAACCCACTCTGGTATTCTTGCCTGGAGAATCCCACGGACAGAGCAGCCTGGCAGGCTATAGTCCATAGGGTCGCAAAGAGTCGGACCCAACTGAATTGACTTAGCACCGCACAGCACACAAGGAATCACCTTAAGTCTATGAGAAGAGAATTGCTACTATTTTGCAATAGTTAACAATGGTTTTAAGATAAACCCATTAGCTGTCACCATAGCCTACTTGCAGTGCAGCAAAGCTAAAGCTTTTCTCTGCTCACATTTACTCAAATGTCAGCCACATAGAAATGGATTGAAGTTTCTATGGAAACCATTTGTGGTTTCAGTTGTTTCTCGGGGTATTTTATTTCATTAATTGTTTGGAGAAAGGAGATATACATTAAGGCTTTTTATTAATGACATTTTCCCTCCTGGTTGGAAGCTGATGAGTGGAGTTACCACCTCGATCTTTGTTTTACCACATTTTTGGCAGCCCCCAGCTGCAGCTTTCCCTGTGGCTGAGAAAATGGGATGAACTACTTTTAAAGCCTACAGATCCTACCCATCAGCAGTGACTGTTGAAACAGCATCTCTCTTCTCTCGCCTGAAAGGAAATTTGAAAGTCTGTACCTAGAGATTTTTGTAATTTATTTTCTCTTTCAGGATTTATGTAGTTCCTATGATTCCCTGGTGGCTCAGATGGTAAAGCGTCTGCCTGCAATGCGGGAGACCCGGGTTCAATCCCTGGGTCAGGAAGATTCTCTGGAGACGGAAATGGCAACCCACTCCAGTACTCATGCCTGGAAAATTCCACGGATGGAAAAACCTGGTGGGCTACAGTCCATGGGGCCGCAAAGAGTCGGACACGACTGAGCGACTTCACTTCACTATGAAATGCAGCCAATGCAGGATGTCAATACAACTTTGATGACTGTATGAATTCAGTTAGCAACAACAACAAAAGGGGATGCATGGTGGGGGAGGGTTTTGTGGCATTGATAAAGCTTTCAGTGCAAAATTCAAGACCGAAGAAAATAAAATATTTCAACCCAAACATTAGCTAATTAATTGGCTGGAGGAATAGAATCCCCTCCTGTGCTGGGTGGAGAAAAGTCAAAAAGGAGAAAAGCAGCTCTTCAACCCAGAGGTGATAGAAGGACTCGAATACACTATCGAGTGTCATGTTGTCCTGTAATCATATCAAAACATAGAAAACTTGTGGTAGACTACAAAAATATTAATAATAAAGAAAAGTCAACACAAAATAAAACTAAGAAGAAACAACCACAAATGTTCCTTGGAATAACTGAGGGCAATATGGGCTCTGAAGCAAGAGCTTAATTTACATCTCATCACAACTACAGACTACCTAGGATCTTAAATAATTTTCTTTCTCATTATGCAAGTCAGTTTCTTCATCTGTGGAGGGAGGATGAAAATTCCTACCTTGCGGAGATGTTGTAAGGATCAGAGGTGGTGGGTAAGGGTCCTTCTCATCAGTATATTCATTATCTGAAATCCTGAAATCGTGAGGTTAGATGTTACACAATTCCCCATATCATGAAAAACATCACTAAAGTACTAATCTCTTACAAAATTAATATCCATTGACGCATTTCCCCCAGTTTAAAGCTAGCAACTTCCTCAGCTTATGCTTGACAAACTTTAGCTGATTAAAGTTTACAAAATCTCATTCAATGAGTACTGTAATGCATCTCTTAAGAATGTTCAGAATTTAATAAAGTGTTCAAAAATGAGGATGAAGAACTGGAAAGGCTGCATACCAGAGATGAGAGCCAGACTCCGCTGATTCAGATGGACCAATTTCAGATGCACAACCTCAAGCAAGTACCTCAACTTTTCTGTGTCTCAGTTTCCCAAGTACACAGCAGAAATAATGATAATACCATCTCCTACAAGGGTTTGTATGAGGATTTAATAAAGGTAATACTTGTAAAGTACCTAGAATAATGCTTAGAAAATCAAAAACATGGGTTTTTATTAAGAAAAAATAAAAGCAAACAAAACAACTCTATAGCAAAGTCATTTTATTTATTTTCATTTTTTTAATTGAAATTTAGCTGGTTTACAATGTTGTGATAATTTCTACTGTACAGCACAGATTCAGTTATGGATATATATATAATTTTTTCATATTTTTCCTGTATGGTTTATCACAGAATATTGAATATAGTTCCCTGTGCTACACAGAGGACCTTGTTGTTTGTCCACCTCATACAAAATAGCTTGCATATGCTAATCCCAACCTCTCAATCCATCCCCCCCACACACCCCTCCCCTTTGGCAACCACAAGTCTCTGTGTCTATGAGCCTGTTTCTCTTTTGTGGATAAGTTCATCTGTGTCTTATTTTAGATTCCACACGTAAGTGATATCCTATGATACTTGTCTTTGTCTAGCTTACTTCACTTAGATAAGCAATCTCCAGGCCCATCCATGTTGTTGCAAGTGGTGTTATTTCCCTCTTTGTTATGGCTGAGTAATATTCCATTGTATATGCGTACCACAGCCTCTTTGTCCATCCCTCTTGTCAATGGACAGTTGGTTGCCTGGATGTCTCAGCTATTGTAAACTGTGCTGCATAGCAAAGTCATCTTAAAGTAAAATGATTATAAGCTAAAGAAAACCCAGAAGGTTTATGACAAGATAGAAGCAATAATAAATAATGATTTGACTGTCACAGAACTTGAGAAGCATTTGTGAAGCAGACAAAGAGCCGGATTATTTTCATGATTATTGTCACACACACACACAGGTGACCGTGTGGGCCGTAGGACCGCTTGTATCCAGATGAGGCCTTGGCAGCTGGTTTCCCAGACACACCAGTGGGCCCAGCTCCTGGTATTCACAGCCTGTGTCCTCTCTGCCCCTCACCCTGGACCAGGCTTGGTCTATGTAACCCTGGGCAGCAACATGCCATGCGACTTCAAAGTCAGGTGGTCCCAGAAGACGCTGCTGCCTCATCTCAGTCACTCCCTTGCCTGTTCTCCCCACACCTCCAATCCTCATGCTGGAGGAACACAGCTTGTAGGCTCCGTGGAGCCCTGGGGAGAGCCCAGGTGGTGGGGACCTGAGGCTTTTGTCCAAAAGCCTGAGGACATCTGAGAACTCCTACCAACAGTGACATGAGCTTGAAATCTCCACCCCAGCCCTGTGACGCTTTCAGAAACCACAGCTGCTCTCAGCAGCTTGTCTGTGTCCACTGGGTTGGGGGGGGGGGGGCGGTGGTGGGGAGGCACAACCAAGAAGTTGAGAATTATGTTTTATTTGGCAGACATCCTGATGAGGTAAGCCTGGGACAGCCCTCTCAGATCACTCTGAGGGACCTCTTCAAAGAGGCAAGGGAGGAGCCAGGGTATATAGGAGCTTTTATAACAAACACCAGGGAGTAGGAACTTCAAAAGATTACTGTTCATCAAAGAAAACCAGACATCTCAAGTTAAGGAATTCAGAGCTTTTCTATGTTTGGGAAGATGCAAGAGTCTGGGCTCACTGAAATCATTCCTCTAATGTACACCTCAGCAGTCTGGGGCCAGTGTCCCGTGTTTTCTCAGCCTGTCACCCTGGGGTGCTTTAATGAAGTTTGGCTTAATGCTGGGTGGTAGGCACCCTCTTTCCTTCCTGTGTTTCCTTAGGACTCACTGTCTGGGTGGCTGTAATGTGAAGGCTTGAAGGTGACAATATCTTTTGCTCAGTGATATGGCAGGCTTCCTCACTGACATCTGCAACTGCATGAGACAGCCTGAGCCCAAACCACCAAACTAGGTCCCTCTTAGCTGCTTGCTCCACAGAGACAATATGAGATCATAAAGGTTAGCGCTCTAAGCTACTAAGTTTGGGGTCACTGTTGTGTAGCAACAACTAACACAGAAGCGAAGGAAGTCCTATGTGCTATTCTGCAAAGTTAATGAGAAAAATTAACTCCCACATAGATGTAATTGATAGTGTTTATTCTTAAAACTAGCAAGCCTTTGACTTGTGGATCACAATAAACTGTGGAAAAGTCTTCAAGAGATGGAAGTACCAGACCCCCTTACCTGCTTCCTGAGGAATCTGTATGCAGGTCAAGAAGCAACAGTTAGAACCAAACATGAAGCAACAGACTGGTTCCAAATTGGGAAAGGAGTACGTCAAGGCTGTATACTGTCACCCTGCTTAACTTATATGCAGAGCATATCATGCGAGATGCTGGGCTGGATGAAGCACAAGTTGGAATCAAGATTGCTGGGATAAATATGAATAACTTCAGATATGTAGATGACACCACCCTTATGGCAGAAAACAAAGAAGAACTAAAGAGCCGCTTGATGAAAGTGAAAGAGGAGAGTGAAAAAGTTGGCTTAAAGCTCAACATTCAGAAAACTAAGAGCATGGCATCCTCTCCCATCACTCATGGCAAATACTTGTGGAAAAAATGGAAACAGTGAGAGACTTTATTTTCTTGGGCTCCAAAATCACTATAGATGGTGACCTCAGCTGTGAAACTAAAAGACACTTGTTCCTTGGAAGCAAAGCTATGGCAAACCTAGACAGAATATTAAAAAGCAGAGACATTACTTTATCAACAAGGTCTGTCTAGTCAAAGCTATGGTTTCTCCCGTAGTCGTGTATGGATGTAAGAGTTACACTATAAAGAAAGCTGAGGGCTGAACAATTGATGCTTTTGAACTGTAGTTGGAGAAGACTCTTGAGAGTACCTTGGACTGCAAGGAGATACAACCAGTCCATCCTAAAGGAAATCAGTCCTGAATATTCATTGGAAGGACTGATGCTGAAGCTGAAACTCCAATACTTTGGCCACCTGATCCGAAGAACTGACTCATTGGAAAAGACCCTGATGCTGGGAAAGATAGAAGGCAGGAGGAGAAGGGGACAACAGAGGATAAAATAGCTGGATGGCATCACTGACTCGATGGACATGAGTCTGAACAAGCTTGGGAGTTGGTGATGAACAGGGAAGCCTGGCGTACACAGTCCGTGGGGTCAAAAAGAGTTGGATGTAACTGAGCGACTGAACTGAACTGAACGTGCAACCTTCCATTTTCAAGATAAAAGCTTTTTCAATCACTTTTCAAAAAACATTTTGATAAATAACTTTGATTCCCCCTTAACCTTCAGAGACTTTTACAGTCTGAGAGTTTCTTGCCCCCCTCATCCTCTGCTCCCTCCCACTTTCTCTCCTCTCTACTTACGCTGTCTTTGATGTTTTGGGAAAGTGCAGTCACAGTCCCACCTCAAGGATGGGCACTGACCCTTCCTTCCATCTGCTACTCTTCCCCCAGATTCAGGAGCATCTCACTGTCACTCCTTAGTCTCTTCCTCAGGGAAATTCATCCCAAACATCTTATTGAAAATTGCAGCCCCACCTGCTCACACTTCTGACTCTCTGTATCCCATTTCATTGCCTTGTAACACATTTTGCTGGTTTTCATGCATATCTTTCTTCACTGGACACCAACTCCATGAGGGCAGGAAATTTTATCACTTTCATCACTTATTTACTAACAGATCCTCATCAATCAGAACCATGTCTGGTACTTAACAGGTGCTCAACATATATTTGCTGAGGTGAGCTTAGGGAGTAAATTTACTTTAAATGTCCCCCCCCCCCATACCAATATTCCTGCGGTAAGGTGGCTATTCTATTTAAATATGTTGACTCAGTAGGTTGTCAATAAACAGTAGCTATGATCTGAATGCAAACTTCTGTTTATATTGGGTTGACCAAAAAGTTCCTTTGTTTGTTTGTGTTTTTTTGGTAAGATATTGCAGATATGCACACATATACACACACAGTAACTCCCCTAAATATGAACAAGTTCCCTTCCAAGAACATGTTTGTTCAACTTGTTCATAAGTCCAATAAAGTTAGCCTGGGTACCCAACTAATACAATTGGCTATATAGTACTGTACTGTAATAAGGTTTATATTTTTCACACAAATAATACATAAAAGGCAAACACAAAAAATAAAGAAAACATTTTTAATTCTACATTACAGTATCTTGAAAAGTACAATAGTACAGTACAACAGAGCTTCCCAGGTAGCTCAGATGGTAAGGAATCTGCCTGCAATGCAGGAGACCTGGATTCAATCCCTGGGTTGGGAAGATCCCCTGGAGAAGGGAATGGCAAACCACTCCAGTATTCTTTCCTGGAGAGTTCCATGGACAAAGGAGTCTGGTGGGCCCACGGGTCACAGAGAGTCGGACATGACTGAGGGACCAACACACACACACACACACACACACACACACACACACACACACAGTGCATCAGCTGGCACGCAGGGACTGGCACGGAGTGAACAGGCAAGAAGAGTTACTGACTGCAGGAGGGAGACGAGGTGGGAGATGGCAGAGCTGAAGCGTCATCAGCAACAGGAGACAGAGGGCAAGCTGCAAAGTCACTCACTCCTGACGTTGATGCCATAGGTTCTGGTTCCTCGACGGATTCAATTCTATCTACCCTTGATAGCTTACAGTGAACGGTGTCGGATTCTTGATCTCCGAAGATTTAGCTTCAGGACCAGGGACCAGGGACCAGGCTTGATCACTCAAGAGCTTTTGTGTAGCAGAGTTTTATTAAAGTATAAAAAGGGACAGAGAAAGCTTCTGACATAGACATCAGAAGGGGATGGAGAGTGCCCCCCTTGCTAGTGTTAGCAAGGGGGTTATACATTTTTTTAATTGGTTATTACAATAAATCAAAAGAATGTCTCAAGGTTGTAAAGATCTCACTAGACCCACTCTCACAATATACATTTTAAGATAACAGGATTAGTCAGAAGTTTTTCAGGAAAGAGAAACATGTCCTCAACAGGATACATTTTTGTTATATAATCCTTACTAAGGAATATAGAAAAAAAAAGTTTGTCCTGTCCTCCTAGAGAATTCCAGACCCCTATCTCCTCCTTGGATACCCCGGACTTCTTGTCAACCTGCCTAAGAATTGACTCTCTCCCCCTCTTGAAAAAAATGACCCAGTAATGTCTGGCTACTGCCGCTGCTGCTGCTGCTAAGTCACTTCAGTCGTGTCCAAATGTGTGTGACCCCATAGACGGCAGCCCACCAGGCTCCCCCGTCCCTGGGATGCTCCAGGCAAGAACACTGAAGTGGGTTGCCATTTCCTTCTCCAATGCATGAAAGTGAAAAGTGAAAGTGAAGTCGCTCAATCGTGTCTGACTCTTAGCGACCCCATGGACTGCAGCCTACCAGGCTCCTCTGTCCATGGGATTTTCCAGGCAAGAGTACTGGAGTGGGTTGCCATTGCCTTCTCCGAATGTCTGGGTAGTAACTCTTTTTTTTCTCATCATAGGTGACGGAGTAGCACTGGGTTGAATTCCGAATGGCTGCTGCAACCTCCGTGCACCATTCTACATTCAGGCCGTTGTGCCTCAAAAGCTAACAGTGCCGCCTCAGATAAAGAAGATTCCCCTGCCATTTCCTGTGTCCTGGATCTCTTCTTAACGGTGCCAGCTATGTCACCGTTGCTTTCACACTTGCTTCTGGACATCCTGAACTTGAAATAAAGATACAGCCCTGCTGTACTCTATGCAGTACTGTACAGTCAGGTACACAAAACACAACCACGTGCAGGGGATGCATGCAGGTGACAACGTACACTAGACATGTGAGCTAGTCTCTGGGATGGAACATGTGAACCCATGTCCGTGTCTCTGAAAGTTCGCCACTTGAAGGTTTGTATATAGAGGACTCACTGTATATATATTAGCCTGAGTGTCTTACAAGGAAGGTCTAGATGCAGAACTGCCAGGGATGATATGAACACTTACGTGTGAACTCACCATTTAAATTAAATCTTTACCACCTACATTCTTAGAGCAATCATCTCATCATATATGCATAAAAAAAGTTTCCATGTCTTTACTCCTAATACATTATCTTTATTAACATACATTATCTTTATTAACAATTTTCTATCAGAGAATAGCATGACTCCCTGTACCTAGGTAAAAACTAAAGACGTAAATCAGATAGTGAGTCTAAAAAGTCTAAGAGGGCTGCCCATGACATCAATTCAGAAGACTTCTGGAAGCCATTTAGAAAAGATTATAGCAGAGAGACCCAGTAAGCTGCCTGTGTGGGTGTGTGGCCTGGGTAGCCACATAGGACCCTGTGCAAGAGAGACTCATCCTTGGTTTAATGTTCTACTGTTGCCATCCTGAAGTCCTTACTAACACTGTTTACACGGGACCCTGCAAATCACATAGCTGCCCTGAAGCCAGAGAAGACAATACTACTCACTACTGTAACCAAAAGTGCTACAGCTGCTCACTGCTCAAAAGCCATTAAGGAGACTAGGTTGGTGAAAAGGAAAATTTGCTTTTGGATTCTGGCAACCTGTGGGGAGGGTGCATGCCTGTCCACACACACACACACACACACACACACACACATGTACACATACACATACACCAACAGTCAGGGGGCAAGAAATTTTATAGATAGATGGAGGGGGCTACATGCAGAAACAGCACAGTCAGCTCTGACCATCATCCTGAAGTTGGTCGTTGGAGATCTAACCAGTGTCATCTTGTTTGTTTTAGGTCCAGTTAATCTTCAGTTCCAGGGTCGGTTTGTTTCCATTTCTTCAGGCCATTTCTCAGAACTGTGGCAGCTACCATGATGGCTACAGTCTGGTCATCACACAGTTAACTTCTCTTACCTGGTGGGGGTTTCAATATCTATAAGACAGCTCACAGGCTATGGCTCAGAATATTATCTATAGCCCTTGAGAAGGAACAAAATGTCCTTGACTTTGCTTACTGACTGAATTATTATTGCTTTGTCCTGTCAGACTGTTTTCCTTTGTGTCTGCATTTTCCCACTTCTCTGATTAAACGTATTCTTTGGCTAAAAGTTTTTCCACAAACAAAGGCAGGCAGAGGACATAAGGGACAGGGACCACAGGACCCTCTCTGTTTCAGTACTATTCACTGCTCAAGGAAATGAGCAGAGGTAGAATGACCAGGAAAGAACATGAATTTTCCCTGGGGGAGACACTCCAGCCTTCTCCCCTGTGTCCCTCCTGAGTTAGGGGAGCGGAGAAACAGCACCAAGTTTGGTTCACTGCTTGCTGTTCCAAACGGGAACCCTGATGCCACCAGCAGCAGGCCCGGGAGACGGTTAGAAAAGCAGAATCCGGACGCACTCCAGAACTCCTGCATCAGAATTTGCATTCAATGCACGCTTTAAATTTGAGAAACAAATCTGTGCCGTTCCAAAAGCCATCCATGCACGATGACAATGCACGTTACAAGTGGCCTGGTCTCCTTGTTACTACTGAACTCAGGTCGCAGCTGCTCCCAGCTCAAAAGCCAAGAGGCAAGTGTGAACAGAAAGGATAGGTGCTTTAATCAGAAAAGCCAGCAATCTGGGGAGAAGGTGGATTCATGTCCTGAGATGAACTCTAAAGATTTTGTGCAGTCACGGTACGTTTTCAAGGGAAAAACAGATGGGAGCACAGAGTCTCAGTAAGTCAGGGAAGCAGGAGGGTGGGATCAGCGTGGTCCTCCATAGCTGCAGGCTGGCTGACTCTTCAGATGTTATCTTGCCTGTGTGATCCACCAGCAGGACTGCTCAGCCGGCTGTTCTGGGTGGAGAGTGAGCCACATTTTAGCTGCTGAATTCTTCATTCTTACCTCTTTTTATTTAGGAGAATCAACAGGTCAGGCTAGGGATGGTGTGCGTTCAGGAGAGCATAAGACAGGAGTTAGTTTCACTGCCTAGGGATCTCATTCCTAGAATTAGGTTTTTAAGGTTCGAAGGCATAGAAACGGGCAAACAAAAAAAAAGAGCAAAAGAGCCACTTTCACCCCTAAAGGGGATCTTCCACCTTCACCAGAACATCCTTAACCTGAAATGCTGCCAGAATGGGATGTTAACTGATTTGAACATTACTTCTGTTGTGTCTGTGGTCCATTCTCTAGGATTAAGTTGATATGAAGTGAAATGACTTGAAAAGATAATAAAAGAAAACATGAAGAATGGGTTACTATGAACTAAGCTGAGCAGGGGGAAAGCAATGTAATGATAATAAGAGGGGGAAGTGAAGTCACTCAGTCCTATCCGACTCTTTGCGACCCCCTGGACTGTAGCCCACCAGGCTCCTCCGTCCATGGGATTCTCCAGGCAAGAATACTGGAGTGGGTTGCCATTTCCTTCTCCAAATAGGAAGAAAGCTACCTTAAAAACAAAATAGTTAATAAACCAAGCGCTTAAAACGTGCTGGGCATCTTACAAAGCGTTTGAAATACTTTATTTAAATCTCAACACAAACGTTAGAAGTGCCACCTTCAGAAACTGATTTCCAAAGTTTGAACTGGCTATGATCTAAATCATCAAAATGTGGTGTATTATTTTCACAACTGTGTGTTTTGATACACAATTATAAACTCCTGCTGAAGGAATGTCTGTGTAAATTCACAAGCATTTTGGGAATTGGGCTCCAAAAGTCAGGGCCCATCACAAAGAGAAACAGAATTAAGGTGCTTTGGATTCCACTGTTGCCTGCATCCTTCCACCTGAGATAAAGGAAAAAGAAAAAAGATCAAACTTCACTTGATGCGGGAAGTGCAGGTCCCACAGCTGTCTGCACGGTCACACTTCCGAGTAAAGAAGCTCTTTTCTAGCAGAAGTGAGACTACCCCAGGGCACGTGGTCCTGGGCAGGTGCTCGCACTGAAAATAGCGTGAACCCTACAGTTTGCAGCCTACCCGACATCCGGGCTCAGAGCCGCCAGGACCGAGGGGGCGTCACCGTCCCAGCCCCGCGCCCCGCCCCGGACCCGCCGGCGGGGAGGAGCTCGGAACCGAAGAGGAAGCGCGGGATGGAGCTGCGGCGCCTCTGGCTTCTCTGCTGCTGCTGCTGCTGCTTCTGCTGCTGGGCCCCCTGCCCCGCCCTGACCCCGCCGCTCGGCCGCCACCCGCTCGCCGCCTTCCGGGTACCGCGCACGCCGGGGGAGCCCTTCCCGCGCTTCCAGTCCCGGGCTGGGCGGGGCGGAGGGGCCGCGCGAGCCCCACCCCCGGGGTCGCCGGCCGCTTCCGGTCCCGGGCGGAGGGCGGGGCCCTGGAGCTCCACACCGTGGAGTCGCCTGTGTTTTCCAGCCCCGGGGGAAGGATGGGCTGGCCGGAGGTGCCACTCGAGCCAGTCCCGGCGGGTTACCAGCCCAGTCCTTTCCCGGGGCGGGAGGTGGGGCTGGGGCACCTGGGCGCCACACCCGGGGCGGGGAAGTATCTCAAGCCCTGTCCTGTCCTGGGGCTGAGGGGCCACGCGAGCGCCACCCGCGGGGGTCGCCTACCCTGTCTGGTCCCCGGGCCGGGAGAGGGGGCACCGGAGCTCCACCGCGAGGGGTTGCACGCCCCGCCTGTCCCCGGGCTGAGCGGGATGGAGGGACCACGCCAGCACCACCAGGAAATACCTGCGCCGTCCTTTCCCGGGGAAGGGGTAGGGGGCACTCGAGCGCCATCCCCGGGGGGTCGCCTAAACTCAGTCCGGTGAGGCGCCCTGGTTGCAGACCCGGACTCCGTCTTAGGGTGTCCCAGGGCATGCTGACCCAGCATTGGTCCTCCAGGAAGGATGTGTGCCTGAGGGTTTATACGACACGTCCCAGGTTGCCCACTGATTATGTCCAAGCTGGTCCTAATTGAAAAGCACAGCCTCCGGGCGTTCTCTCAGCCTCCCCAGACTGTGCATTTCAAGGACTGGAACCAGAAGTAGGCAGAAGAAAACTGGCCGTTTTCGGAGGGAGAACACTGATCACCTCCTCCTCAAATCAGAGTTTTATCGGCCAGGAGCCAGCATTCAGAGCTCAGGGAATCCTGCCAATGATTTTCCTGAACCCAGGCTCTTGGACTAGCTCACACAAGTTCATCTGACTTGGTGGAGACTGATTTAGAGAAGGGGGTAGGGTTTAATTTCCTCTTCAGATTATTTTGAAAAGGCTTCATGATCTCAGATTGCACCCCAGCGTTAAAACTCAGGAGCACACCAGTTAGCAGAGTATCAATAAGGTTTTTCCTCAAACCGAGGAAGCTGCAAGAGAATGATTTAGAGTGTACCTCACTGTGTTCTATTAATATATATCGCATACTATTTAATAGTTTTAAGTTGTGAGAGGTCATCATCTTGGTGTAATTTTGCTGTCAAAGAAAATTCATTCCTAATTGGGAAGTGTGAAGTCAGTAATCCTGCTGCTTATTTGAGTTGTATTTATTCTTTATCCTAGTATTTTCTTGGGGTTTGCCAGAGATTCTGAAGCTGTGCACCTTTCTACCCCTCCTGCTGGTCCCCTGGAGCCCCAGTGTGGGAAGTGCCAACCTCTCCTGATTCTATTTGTATTTTTGCCCAAACCAAGATATATATTTTATCTCCTACTTATTGCTCTAGCTTTCAAAACCAGAAGCACTGGTATAATCGCTTAAGAACGAAGTTTCTGTTCTGTATTCTCTTCCTGCTCTGAGCTTAGTGACATGTGATGGTGAAGTAAACCCCTTTGGGGGAAAATAATCAGTCCCACCTATCCTGGTGATGTGTTCACTGACTGAAGAAATAGAAGCACTGCAATACTCCTCAAAAATATATTTGAGGATTGGAATCACAAGGAGGCCAGAGTAATGAATATATCTTAAATATGTGTTATTTGTATAATTTATAATTATGTGTGCATTTGCTCATATCATATACTCATACTAGAGGCCCTACCCAGACAATGACAGCTAGGAAATACAGCTAGCTCATGTCAAGAGAAGTACAAGAGTGCTTGTTGGAAGACGTAATTTCTCTTTTAAGTGGAGAAGGGCAGAGTGATGAAGATTTTCAGCACATTTTAAAAATCTTGAGAGAACCTGAAAAATTTCCAAAGCAATTGCCCCTGGTGGGACTTGGCTTCATGAGATGTTGTGACTCCTTTCCACACTTGCTGAAAACTGTGTTTGAACCTAGATGGCTGTTTGAGCCTGGAGCAGACTGGACATGAACAGTTAGAAAGGGCCTTGCTCGAGCATTAGGAAGCATCCCTAATGCTAAAAATTTCTTTACTAATATAAATCAAAATCTGAAAGATCTACTTTCTAGTCACTCAGATTCTTCACTCATAATATCCTTTACAGTGCTCATCCAAAGAAATTACTGGAACAGATATGCTAGTGAACTACTGTCAAATCAGAAGAGTACAAACTCTCAAAGATCCACAAGGTATATATACATTGGGGGCTCCAGCATCAAGAAGAACAAATGACACTGCTTTCCAGGAAAAGAGGTGGTGTGGATTAAAAGCAGAATCTTTCTATCAAAAAGGGCATTACGTATTCACTTGCCCTTACCTTAGAAAAATAATAATAAGTTGGTTTGGGGGGGGAATATTACCATTTTAAAGTGAAAAGGCATACATAAAAAATATAACCCTTTAAAGAAATTGTTAAAAAAGAATTCTTCACAATGAATTCTGGCCATTACATTAAAACTAAAGATGCTCCTTATTAAGCTTGACTCCAATGTATAAAACTGCTGTTGTTCTCTATAAATCTTTTAAGACTGAATACAAACACCCAGTTTTTAATGGGTGGTGTTTGATCTCATCCATCTGCTGTGAGCAGTGGATGCTTATATGTACACATGTGAGATGGTCCTTTGGTTTCACACCTTCTAACAACATTAAAGACATTTTCCAAAAATAGTTTGTCCTCATGCCCTATTGGGATCTATTACTATTCACCGCAAGAACAGAGGAGAAGGAAGAGGGGGAGCCTAGAGTCCTTTAGAAACAGAAGAGCTGTTTGTGCTTAATGTTTGGTAATTTTTAAAAATTATTTCAGTCCCCGTCTCCCCCAGCAAGCAGCAATACCTAAAGTGATTTATAAGAAATCCTCCAAAGAGAGCTCTGCAAAAGGGTCCTTTCCTGAAGCTCTGTGAGGACTGTGACTGGAGGGGCTGGAGGCTGCCGACAGCTGTTTTTCTGTGCTGCATGAAAGGATTTTTTCGTGTTGTATTTCTCCCACATCAAGCAGAGCACTAGTTACGTGCAGCGTGTCAGTTGGTACCTGTGCTCCTGATACAGGGCCAAAGGGGTTTGGTGGTCTCATGACAGGCTGGCTGTATATTAAGCTTGGCTGTGTCATTACAGGTACACTTCCCATTTGAGGAGGGATTCCATATCCTATCATGCCTGTTGGTGTAGTAGCAGGATAGGCCATTACAGGGGGGGCCATTGTTGCAGCATTCCACGCAGTTGTTGGTACAACCTTTGGTTGCCAGTTAGATCCTCCAGTTAGCTTCTTTTCACCTGGCTGACTCCAAGTTACATCATTCTTAGTGGTTCCATTTCCAGTGCCAAGATTGCCCACAAGGTTGGCTAAGGATGAATCCAAGTCATCAGATACTAACTTGTTAGGTGGGAGTTTGGCAATGGGAAGACTCTGGTTCTGAGAGGCCACTGTTGGTTTGAGAAGTCCACCCCCAGAATCTACAGTAACATTGGTAGATTTATTTCCAAACACAGATTCAAAGTCAACATTAAGGCCAGCTGAAGGAGGCCTTAATGCCTAAAAGGCCACCCTAACAAGAGGGACTAACATGTGTTGTGACTGATGCTCAGTATAACTCTGGAAAGCTTTACTCCTTAAAATTATGTCAGATTAGGAGTTGGTTGAGTTGAAATTCTCTATTTACCTATCTGGCGTAAATTACAGACAGATTCTAGAAAATTCCCTGGGTCCATAATCAAGTTAAAATTTTAAAAGTTTAAAAATTAAAATAGAGTTATAAAGTGCTCTCTGTGATGTGCTAGGGAGAACCCATAGGTTTTAGGGTGAAAAGTAAATATGGAGGGCCAGGAGCTGTAGTTTTTGGCTCTTTATATCTTATTTAGGGAGACTAAAGAGGTCTCATGTCTGCAAATGCATTGATGAACAGTGGCTCCTGAAATGTAGCGTGGAAAGGTATTCAGGGAACTGCAGCTGTTGACACAGCTGGAGAAAGGGTCTGATTGATTAGTAATTTTTTCACGGTCTTAGGTTCACAGTGAAAGGTTTTGTGCCTGCCTTACCTGTTTTCCTAAATTCACTGTGAATATTCCGTGAGTGGAAGTTAGGTGGCATCTGTGATCCTTGCTCACAGACTGTTATTCAGTTACTGTTGAGTGAAGACCACACTCCTCCTGGGATGATTATGGGATGCCTCTCAGGATAACTGACAGGGAAAGGGGGCGATAGCACTCATGCCCCCCCCACCCAGCCTTTTCACTCCTTAGAAGCTTCTGGTGCTCAGGAAGCCCCTGCTCTTCTTTCACGCGCCTGATCCTTATGCTGGAACCCAGCTGTGCACTGACCTTTATTCCTGCTCCCTATTTGACCAAGAGCAGCTGGTCTCCTGACCACTTTGGGGCTACAAACCCAATAAGGGAACCAATGACCGTTGTATGTACTCACTTCAGAATAATGTTTATATGCCAGTACACATGTGATTTTGCCTAAAATTTCAGAAGCTTCACTTTTAAAATGCTTACCTTAATGATACATGTGCAAGTTTTTAAAAAATTAAATTATACATACTTGGAGGCATGTTTGTTTACATGTAAATAGATCATTTTGCAATGAATGATCCTAATGAATGAGCCACAGACATTTGCTATTAATAGCCCCTGAAGATCTGGATTATTTCCTCCAAATAAACTTTATCCAGAATTCTTTAAACCACAATTTTCATCTAACTGAAACATTAAGAGGTGAAAATGATGTAAGAGACTCTTGTTCAGGTGGTAATTTCTAATGGTTCTAGCTTAATGCATATACTGCCAAAATTAAAATATACCAGAAACTTGAAATCTTGGGTCAAAATTTATTCATTCATTTGTTCATCTGTCCATCTATTTATCTCTTACTTTAACATTTACTATGTATAATGTGCTGACTTTGAAAAAAAAAAGCACAATATAAGAGTTTCAAGTTAAGTTTTGTTTGGGGCAAAGTGAGAACTATAGCATGGGAGACTGCATCTTAGATAGCTCTGAGAAACTGCTCCAAAGAGGTAGTGGGGGAGTTCAGTATATGTGTAATTTTAGTGGAAAGGGAGTACATGCAATCAAGCACATATTTTTTGCAGAAGGTTTCTGCTAATCATGAGGAGCAGATGTCATCATGTAGGAGATGCAAGAATTGGGCTCATAAAATCGGCTCCTGAAGATACCTGTCTGAAGAGCTCTCCTGCCAACTTTTTCTTGAGCACAGGCACGTCATTTCTGATCTTCACAGAGAACTTCTTTCGGGGGTGTTGAAGGTCAGCAGCTGAAACGGCACATGATTTAATCCTTCTAGAGGAAGACATGCACCTGTGGCAAGTGCCAATTTGTAGTTGATGATGAGATGGTCTAGGTTTTCTGATTGATTCAATGGCGTATAAGACACAAATGGATTCTGTTAGAAGTTGGCCTCTGGTCAAAGTAGGCATTTCATCAATTCCTTCCCTCAGGTTGATCAAGTTTCCTTTCATTCACTGCTAAGAGTCCTTATCATGAAAGGATTATGAATTATGTCATATGCTTTTTCTGCATCTATTGAAAATATCATATGGATTTCCTGTTTTTATTCCGTGAGTAGGGTGTATTATGTTGATTATTCAGATACTAAACCAACGTAGTCTCTTTTAATGGACCTCACTTGGTCATGATCTATTGTCTTATAAAGTTTTGAATTTGATTTGCTGATTTTTTTTTTAAGGATTTTACATCTACAGTCATGAGGGCTATTGGTGCATATTTCACTTGCCATGAGGTGTTTCTGTCTGGTTTTGGAATCAGGCCTTATATAACCAGTTGCAAGGGGTTCCCATGAATGTGTGTGTACAATTGGTAGTGGCATTTCTTTTTTAATTATATGGAATTCACCAGTGAAGCCATCTGGGCCTGGAGTTTTCTTTGGGGGATGATTTTCAGTTAGGAATTTAATGACTTTATTTGATAAAAAGTTGTTCAAATTCTCTATTTTTGTTGTATCCAGATTTGGTGATGTAGGTCTTCCTTGGGGATTGTCCATTTTGCATAGGTTATCAAACTTGTTGGCCTCAAGTGCTCAAAATATGATTCTTCTAATGCCTGAAGCATCTTTGTGGTCCTTCTTTCCTTCCCAATAATGATGATTTATGTGTCTTCTCTTTCTTCTTTTTTCTTTATCACAGGAGTCAAGACTGAGAAAGTGCAGGGGAGGGGGCCTCAGGGAGAGCATCTGACTAGAGCAAAGCTCTAAGCTGAGAGAAGGGGGAGAAAGGGCCTGGGGGGTGTGCCCTGGACACCTTGCGGGCGAGGGCAGGGTCAGGAAGCCATAGGGATGCATTAATCACAAACCAACCTTCAGGGGAGCCCCTTACCCTAGTAGGACACCTGAGTGCTTGGTCGTGGGCCAGGTTGTGGGAACCTGGGTCTCCTCGCTGCAGTCTGTCTGTGAGGCCCACCCTCGTGGCTGCATGTACTTTCCTGTGCATCCATAAAGGTCCTGCACCCTCAGGACCTCCGTCATCCCTCCAACTCGCAGTGAAGTCCAGGATGCCTTTAGGACCTAGGAACCCTCTGAACTGCTCAGCAGTTTGCAGTCACTGGCTTATATTTGTCACACACTCATTTTGTGGTCCAGTTCTATTTTTAGATGTATACATCTTCTTCCCAAATTATATTCAAAGCCTTGCTTCATCAAGATTATCTTTTGAATGCCTGAAACTCGATAACTGTTGATAATTTCATAGATTAGCAATCCTTCCACATATGCTCAGTAAGGAAAAATACAATCATGATAAATCCCAGGAATAATTTGCTTAAAAATAAACAGCTTATGCCATTTGCAGCAACAGGAATGACCCTAGAGATTATCATGCCAAGTGAAGAAAGTCGGACGTTGAAAGCCAAATACCCATATCACGTATATGTGAAACCTAAAAAATGGTACAAATGAACGTGTATATATAAGCCAGAAATAGACTCACAAGACATAGGAACCAAATTTATGGTTTCCAAAGGGTAATTGGGTTGGGGGAGTTATAAATTAGGAATTTTGAATTAATGATATACACTACTATATATAAAATAGATAACCAAAAAGGTCCTACTGTATAGCACAGGGAACTATATTCATTATCTTGTAATAACCCATAATGAAAAACAGTCTTAAAAATAATTATATATACATATGTAAAAAAAGTAGCTTAGAGCTATCAAGGGCATGATGTATATAAAATATAATTATGCGTTATTCAACAAAAAATGCTAATTAAGCATCTGTTATGTGCCAGGCGTGTGCTCAGTGAGGCGGAAATGGCGATGAATAAGACAGACCAGCCTGGCCCTCATTTTGCTTATAGGTTGATGAGACAGACACACAATAAACATATAAGTGAACAAGTAAGTTTAGAGTAGCTGAAGTTAGAAACTTAATGAATGGTGGTCTCCTGAAGTTGTTATTTACTCCACACAGTTGGTTAGTACTAGCAAATTGAAGCTTGTTTGTGTAAAAGATGAGCCTAACATACTTACCACAAAATTCAAAGTGGAGGAATCTGTAAACAAAGATCTAATTTTCAGACAGACAAACCAAGCCATTTTCCTGGGACATTTCCAGGATTGAATCTCTTTCCCAAAGCCTTTTACCCAAGTGAAATAGAGATCTCTGTAAAACCCAGATAGAACCACACTGATTTATCCAGTAGTTATTTATTCCTTTTTTCATGCTTCATTCATTGTGCTAAGACAAAGACAAAGATCACATAAGTACTTACTGGTTACAATTCCTACTAGTGTCTGGTATTTATTTGCAATTTATTTTCTTTTTTTCACTATATTAAATAAGCACAGTTAGTGCTTTGAAAATTCTTGGTAAAGATGAATTATAAATGGATAAGACATTCCTTTCCCAGCCTCAGAAATTATTCCTAAAGTCAGATAGTATTTTTAATACAAAATATTTATAAATCTAATCTATTATTTTAGGTAACCTTTCATTGTGATCCACAGGAAATAAATCAAGCATTTACTTTTGCATCTGGAAACTATTTCTAAGTCAGTTATATGCACATTGCTCCAGAAAGTTAACATAGGTGATAGAAATTGGTATATTTTGTTTTTTTTTTTTCTTCTAGGAAAGTCTTAGTAGACAGCGATACTTGAATTCTTTATTTTCTCATGAAAACTCCACTGCCGTCTATGGAATAAACCAGTTTTCTTATTTGTTTCCTGAAGAGTTTAAAGGTATGGACTCTGGGGTTATTAGCTGATTAGTTTCCTGATTTTAATTTGTTTCCTTAATTTTTAAGAATCTTCAGTTGTGAATCTAGTAAACTGAGTAATAGTTAACATTGATTAAATACTTAAAAGTGTCAAGCAAGTACCTGATGCTGACAGTTGGAGAAAAAAGTTCATGGCCACTTTCTTCTAATAATCACTTAAGAACTAAATACTATAAATGCAGACATTTTCCTGTGGCTCAGAGGAATAGCACCTCATCCCTCCTCCAGTTTTCTATGCTATTTCTGTTCGAGACCCCCCCTGGTTATGATAAAACAGATGTCAATTATACTCATTTTTTTATTGACTGCTTCTGTCAAACCATTTCATGTGACAACCTGGCCCTATTGGAAGAATTCTCATCTTTTATAGCTTTTGTCTACACCATTCCAATTATGGAAAAGAATAAAAGGCAGACTTTATCAGAAGCTCCACTGTTTCTGTTGAAACATCCCTCTGAAAGGAATCCCTGTAATAATGTTGGCTGTCCTTTCATCTTGTGTGTGTCCTCAGCTATTTATTTAAGAAGCAGCCCTTCCAGGTTTCCCCGATTTCCGGCAGAAGAGTACACGTCCATCTCCAACCTGTCTTTGCCATTAAGATTTGACTGGAGGGATAAGCATGTCGTCACCAAAGTGAGAAACCAGAAGACGGTATGTCTTAGGTTTTTTTTTTTCTTTTTAATCACTTTAGGGTGGGAGTCACTTTTGGGGTCAAGTTCAATCAAACTTGGAATGGAACCATACTTTCAGTAGGTAAATTCACACCTCGGTTATCACAAAACAACGAGAACAGGAGACCACCCCCCCTGGAGGGAGGAGGCGCTGTTAGGCCCAGCTTCACTCAGGGGATGAGCTCTGGGGTGTCCCTCTCTGCCTGCCCGGCCCCCACTCAGACTCCCAGGACTCTGCAGAACAGTGGGTGGAAGGCTGAAGGAGGGGAACCAAGTTAAGTAGCTCAAAAGGGAAACAACTTGAAATCAGGAGCCTGGTCCCTCAGTGCCCCCTGAACCCTTGGGCCCATCCCTTGAGCTCCCTCAGAGACCCTGCCCCCAGCCCCACCCCTGCAGAATCACACACCTTTTATCTGTGGTCCTTAAAAAAGCTGTCAGATCTGCTTTGATCTGACATAGACGTGCCTGGAAATTACCAACTGTGCAAAATCATAAAATGAAAATGAAAGGGATTGTAGGAGAAATGAGGTTAAGACTCCGCACTAAAAATTCATGACACATTAAAAAAAAAAAAAGAACAAGAAAGTAATAAAAGTCACAGCACAGTTTTATCTGTGTTAAATGATAAAGAAATGTGTAGGCCCTGCAGTAAATGCAACCATTTACCACCATGTGATATCACTTATATGTGGAATCTAAAATATGACACAAATGAACTTATCTACGAAACAGAAGCAGGCTCAAGACACAGAGAGCAGACTTCCTCTTGCCAGGGAGGAGGGGTGTAAGGGGATGTATTGAGAGTTTGGGGTTAGCACATGCAAGCTATTACATATAGAATGGATAGACAACTAAGTCCTCCTGTACAACACAGGAAACTGTATTCAATATCCTGTGATAAACCAGAATGGAAAAGAATATGAAAAAGAATGTGTGTGTGTGTGTAACAGACTCAGTTTGCTATACAGCAGAAGCTAATACTACATGTAAATCAACTATACTCAATGAAAAGATCAATTTAAAAAATGCAGCCATTTACCTTACAGAAGTCCTGGGTGTGCCTATTAAGATTATCTGGAATCAGGGAAAGCAGAACCCCAGATGCGGGGGGCGGGGGGGGGGGGGGTGCTCATAGCCCACAATGAGCCGTCTTGCTGGCAGACACTAGAGGACAGGTGCGTGTGCCCTGCACCCCTGCCAGGCACAGGGATGTCAGCTTACCAGGAAAGGTTGACCCCTAACTACAGGGATGTGGTCTCAGTTTGTCTGCAGTGGGAACCTCAACAGGTCACTCAGCATCCTCTTGTAAGGCCAGCATTTTGGATCCAACAGTTCCCCAGTGACCATCTCATTAAGATGATCTTTTGTTTCTCAGATTCTGTATTTGTTGTTGTGGATTGAAATAACCACCATATCATGTGCTTTATTACTGGATTCTAATGAAGAGTGATGCAGTTTGCTTACGGTGTCTTAAAGTAGAACTTTTATTTAGAAATCTTTGTAGTAAAGGAAAGATGTTTTGGAGCAGCCACCACCCTCTTGGGGCAGCAGTAGGTGGGTGACCTGAAGCAATATGCATTTACCTTTCTCAAGGGGTGCAGAGCCTGCAGTAGCCTCCCTTAGTGAATGCTGTACTCTCCACATGCCCTGGAGCTAGAGATGTAGATAAGGCCACGTGAGATCCCTCAGAACGTCACTCCACAAGGACCACCAGCCGCCCTTCCTCTCTTTCCTGCAGCAGCTGGTGCCAGGATTAAGGTGGTTCCACCCAGTTTCAAATCCCACTCTCATCTCTGCCTTTCCTGCGATTCTTTCTTATGTGAAATTCTTGATTCCATTCCCTTTCATTCCTTTGTTCTAGTTTATCCAATAAAAGCAAGTTAAGAGACCCAGAGTCAAAAAGATTGTTAGTATTTCAATGAGGAACGATTACTGTGGGTGCCTATAGTTGGGACATTACCTGTGCGTTCATAATCCTGATGGGCTAACAAGTCTTTTATCCAGGTCCTGTGCTTATCTGTTAATGAGAATAAATATGCACCATGCACCCCTGCTCTGCTCACCTTTCCCTGCCTTCTGCCCTTGGAGGGGAGGTGTCGGAGGGCAAAGCAGAGTGTCAGGGTAGAAGCACAGACACACTTTTTCATGTTTTTTCCATGATGGTTTATCACAGGATATTGAATATAGTCCCATGTGCTATACAGTAGGAGCTTGTTGTTTATCCGTCCTATAAGTAATAGTTTGCATCTGTTAATCCCATAGTCCCTCTCCACCCCTCCCCCACCCCCTCCCCCATGGCAACTACAAGTCAGATACCTACGTTTGTGCTGACTTGTTTTTTTAAAAAGAACATCAGTCCAAGTGTTTTCCTAATCTCTAAAGTTCACTTTTATTTTGCAATGTCAACTGGCAATAGTGATACTCCCAAGTTACCTTTAATGAATAGTGCATTTGGATGCTTATAAGAGAATTGAATTGAAAGTCAGCAGGATTGGCCTTTATATTCTGCAGGCCTCCAGATTCTGCTCACTTGAGTTGATCATTTGTGTTGTCAGAGATGTCGCTAGATGTGATTGGCACATTGTTAGATAACAAATATCATTCTATCTCTGTTTCTATCATCATTCTATCTCAGTGTGGTGGATGCTGGGCCTTCAGCGTGGTGGGTGCGGTGGAGTCTGTGTGTGCGATAAAAGGGCAGCCCTTGGAGGCGCTGAGTGTCCAGCAGGTGATAGACTGTTCTTACAGCAACTATGGCTGCAACGGAGGATCCCCGCTCAGCGCTTTGTACTGGCTCAATAAGGTGAGTGGCTCTGCGGTCTTTTAAGCTGCTTGTTCACTGTGCATTCAGTCTGTCATTTACTCAGTAATATTTTCAAGTTTGGAAATGTAGCTAACCAGAGCTTGAATTAATCCAAAGATTTCCCAGATATCTGACTATGTATATTTAGAAATGGGATCTTTAGGAGGTAATTGAGGTTAAATGAGGTCATAAGGGGCTTCCTTGATGACTCAGCAGTAAAGAATCGTCCTGCAATGCAGGATACGCACAGGAGATGTGGGTTTGATACATAGGTTGGGAAGATCCCCTGGAGGAGGAAATGACAACCCACCCCAGGATTCTTGCCTGGAGAATCCCATGGACAGAGGAATCTGGCAGGCCATGGTCCATAGCATCGCGGAGTTGGACACGACTGAAACAACTTAGCATGCACACACGAGATCATCAGCCTGGGACCCTAAGTTGATAGGACTCTGACAGAAGAAGAGGATGAAGAGGGCAGGGCCTCTGTCTCCCGTGTGAGGACACGGTGAGAAGGTGGCCGTCTGCACCTCAAAGAGAAAGTTCTCACCAGACACTGACCCTGCTGGCACCTTGACCTTGAACTTCCAGTGTCCAGAACTGTGTGAAAATAAATGTCAGTTATTTAAGCCCTCCACCCCAGAAAATAAGAATTGCTTCTGTGTAGGGCAGCCATCAAGAGAGAAACCAAAGTGTGAAAAATCTTACCTGCCATCTGTGTTCAGAAAAATATTTATGTTTATCCCCTAATATTATTTAGTAAATGCTTTTTTTGCAGATGACCCATAAAGACAGTGTATGATTATTCATTTCCATAGAACTTCTGAATGCCCAGATTAAAAGGGGACTAGAGGTCAGCTGGTTGGGTGCCTCTGTGTAGATGCAGAACTGAGCCCTGGGAGGTGAGACCCTGCTGCCAGGTCAGTAGCTGAGATGGGCAGCACCCTGGCCCTCTCCCCACCTCCCACCCACCCCCAGCACACACCCTCTGACACTGTCCTGGTCCATCAGTAGTGGTGTTGAAGCCACTGATGAAGGTTCTGTTGTGTAGTATGAAAAGCTGTCAAGACAGAGTTCCCAAAGCTGAGGATCCCTCTCTTCTTCGTTTGCTGAATCTGGAGTCACCGCCAGATGAATGGCACAGAGAGCAGCGATGGAAGGATGCTTGTAAGCATAATGGATGACCTCAAAGACTTGATAACCTAGAGCCAGAGCTGTGGAAGGAAGATATTTATGCTCTTATACCTTCAGGAGAAAGATGACCAGACTTTATTATTGAATCAGTGGAGGTTCTAGGAACGGGAGATAGAGAGAAAACAGGAGCAAAAGACAAAGACAAATAGAGTTTAATTACCTAGTGAAGTGAAGTCGCTCAGTCATGTCTGACTCTGCAACTCCATGGACTGTAGTCTACCAATCCTCCATCCATGGGATTTTCCAGGCAAGAGTACTGGAGTGGGTTACCATTTCCTTCTGCAGGGATCTTCCTGACCCAGGGATTGAACCCAGGTCTCCCGCATTGCGGGTAGACGCTTTACCATCTGAGCCACCAAGGAAGTTTCCATAAAAAATACTTTAAGTTTTAACTTAAGATTTTCATAACTCAGAGAATACCCAGATAATGAACTGTGACCAAGTTGAATCTTAGACTCCTTGTAGTAAGTGGTTTGATCTTTGACACAACCATGTGACATAGATTATGTTGGATGATGATTTTCTTTCAGCTGCAAGTCAAGCTGGTGAGAGATTCAGAATACCCATTTCAAGCCCAGAATGGCCTCTGCCGTTACTTTCCTGACTCATATTCTGGATCTTCAATCAAAGGTTATTCTGCATATGACTTCAGGTAAATGTCTCCTCTTGTGGTTTTCTCTGTGTTTCTTAAGTTATTATCTATTGACTACTTGGAATTAATAAGTTGATTGGCAGCATTGCTTCATACTTTTAAATGTTTTAAAATACACTTGATTCCCTGGTGGCTCAGGTGGTTAAGAATCTGCATGCAATGCAGGAGACCAAGGTTCCACCTCTGGATCGGGAAGATGCCCTGGAAAAGGGAATGGCCACACACTCCAGTATTCTTGCCTGGAGAATTCCATGGACAGAGGAGTTTGGTGGGCTACAGTCCATAGAGTTACAAAGAGTCAGACATGACTAAGCAACTAACACTTTTATTAGAGAAATGAATTGGCAGTCACCATGGAGGTCTATGGATGTTGTTTCTTAAATATGATATACTTTTTTTCCATGTCTCTACCAACAGAAATAATGCAGTTAAATCAACACATTTAAATTCATTTGAAGGTATAATTGATACTTAGCACCTCCTACCAAGTTTGTGTCACAATTACCCTTAGCGCATTTCAGTCTTACTCTTGAATTAATAATAATAGTAAAAACTTGCTTTCTGTAGAGTCTGAAGCTAATGGCAAGCAGTCTTACTTACCAAGAAGCATTTTTGAACCCCCCTCCCTGTACCTTACATTTTTCAAGTCCTTGACTGTCAGAAAGATATAAAATGAAGTTTTCCTATTAGAGGCAAGTGGACAGAGTATATAACCGGGCAGGTGACGAGCTCATCCTGCAGGCGTGATGGGATGCGTGGGTGGGTGAGGAAGGGACTTGTGTGGGAGTGGGAAGGGCGTGATGACTTTGAGTGGGTTCAGTGGAAACAATCATTTAAAAATGCTTTAAAAACACATGGCACTCAAAGCCAGCTAAAGTACCATTATGACCATTTTATTTAGTGCAAAATAGGTGCTCAGGGATGAGACACAGAACCATCCAACTCCTTGCTTCATTTTTTAGAAGTATGAAGGAAGCTTTGCACAGGGTTTTGAAACAGAGAAAGTAAAAAAAATTAAATTTGGCTAAGGTGACAGACTGGTCTACTACTTACTGAATATAAAAGCATCTCTGGGTCTAGATGGCATGCCCCCATGGAATCTGAAAGAAATCATAAGTGACTCTGGATCCTCAAAGTGGAACCCACGCCAGCATCCATGTTTCTGAGGACGGGCTGGCCATCCCCTCGGCTCCTGGCTGCCAGAGCAGCTGTCACCTGCCAGCTCAGTCCCCAAGGGCAGGATGCACAGAATCGTGATAAACGTGCAGGGTCCCTGAGCACGCTGGTCCCTGCCTCCCTTGAGGGCGAAAGTCACATACTTTCTAAGTGAGCAAGTGAGCCCCTATGCTGCCAGATCCTGGAGAGTCTAAGGTTAGTGTGTGCACAGGATCCTCCCGAGGTTGACAGTGTGATCAGAGAGAACTCAAGGCATCCCTTGTCACAAGGAGCAGAGTGAGAAAGTTAGGGAGAAATAAAAGAATAATGGGCATCGGTCTACTTTAGAGAGAGAGACAAAGCGAAGGTGACTGCAAGATTCATCTGTCCTTGGATCAGAAGGCAGAGGCCGCTGTGAAAACCCACCCCCCATTACACAGAATATTAAACTCTGAGAACATGGTGCCAAGCTAACCACATTAGACTCTCTCTGCAAGAATACCTTCCTTTGATTTATTCATTCATTCACATATTTTACTGAACCCTGTTTCAGGTTCTGGGGATTTGGCAGTGAACACAGCGGACAAAAGCTCTGCCCTCTGGGCTATGTTTTAGTGATAGAGACAAGCAGTAAACCAAAGAAATAAAAATATGAATGGTCTGCTAGATGAAATAGCTTTAAAGAGAACTAAACAGCCATGAGGTAAAGAGGAAACAACAGCGGTAGAAAGTTGCAATCTCAGGATGGAAGCCCAGGAAGGGGGTTCCTGGAGAATGTAACATTTAATGAAGACTTAACTCTGCAGCTACCTGGGGAAACACAGCTCCTGGCAGAAGGGATTGTATGTGCAAAGGCCCTGTGGCAGACACTGGTCTGGCATAGCAGTAGATCAGTGAGGAAGCCACTGTGACTGTCCTGTCATCTCGTGTGGCGTCATATCATGAAGAGACACACTAGACTGGAGGTGATGAGGTGACAGAGCTCGTCAGGGGATGATCTTGGGGCAGAGTTGGACGAATGGTCTTAGATGTCTTAGATGGGATGGAGAATAAAGCCCCACAGGGCGTATTGAGGGATATCTGTGAGGATAAGCGAGGAGAATGTCAGGGAGTACTCTGGGATTTTTGCCCTGAAAGACTGAAAGAATGGAATTGCCAGACATGAAGCTGGAAAGTCTAAGACAGGAACAGAACAACAGGTCCTCGTGAGACAGACACACAGAAAGTAATCCCAGGAATCTGGGAGGACTAGGGTGTGAAGCAGAACCAGAGAGCCAAGTGTCCTCAGGAAGCAAGTTGGTCCTGGGGGTAACCTGGCTCTCAGTCCCACCAGGACCTCCAGAGCTGGGCAGACTATGCATGTGAGAGATGACGCCCCACCCGTGTTGGTGTACATCATCTCCCGGGAGTTTCCCCTGACCTCTATTTTTACCATCATGCTCTCTTAGTTTTTTAGTATGCCCAGACAACACCAGCCCAGATCATAGCTCTCAGCCAAAAAGTTCACAAAATTGTCTTCTAGCTCTGAAAAGATATATTTACATTTAAAACCCTTCTGAATCCTAAAAGCCTAATCTAGCCTTAAAAGCAGAATGATCATTCATACACAGGCTGCATCCTGCATTTTTGCTCATCAGAAACAGACCTCAGGAAAAACATTTCAGAAGCCAAACTAGAATATGAACATGACTATTTAAATAAATAAAAAGGGAAAGAACCTATCACGTATAACTAAGGATGGAAAAACTAGGATGCCATAGGGAAGATGAAGTGTAAACCCATGTGCTCATCAAGGGTCTGTAACAGGTAAGAGTCGCCCTAATCTCCAAATCTTTATGACAGTAACGTTTAGGAGAATTCTTAAAGACTGCAGGGTTTGTCTCTTACTGATTTGGGAAAGTGATGGTAAGCTCATGGAATATGATAGTAGTTCCATATTGGGCTAAAATGGAAATAAAGATACTTTTTGGAATATATTGTAACTTGTGTCTAGACCACACCTCTCTGAAAGATGAGTGACAACAGTTCTGGGGCTAAATGGATCCTTTCCCTGGAGCCTTTCCCTGCTGGTCTAGACCACAGGTGCCCTCCTATTTCCTGTTTTCCAGCAACTATGAAATCTTTTTCCTGGTCCTCCCTCAAGCAGAGATCATAACTGAACTGTTTCCATGACCCCATTGTGTTCACCGCCTTCTGCAATTCCCTCAAACGTCTCTCTTTCATCCTTCTCCTTCCCTCACACCATCTCTGTAAAATGATCTTTGATTTTACTGGAATAATTTACTGGATAGCTTTTGTTATCTCTCAAAGGTGGAGGCAGTTGTCTTCTTGTTAACATGGAGAGTATCATGTTTGTCACTGTTGCATTACAAAACATTCCACAAACTTAAAATAGACAAAATACACTAAAACCGGTGCTGAAGAAAACTAGTTTATTAGATAACTTAGAAACGAGGGAAGGACACAATGTTTATTGTAAACCTGGGGTATAATTTATGGGTCAAGCAGACTATGAAATCTATGCCTATAATTGTATCTTTATGTTGATTCTGAAGATGGGTACAGTGGCTGTGTCATGAAACTGGAATTTGAACCAACTCTGTGGAACCTCAAATCCCATACCCTAGCATGTTCTCCTCCAGAATTTTATAATTTTGACTCTCTTTAATGAATACCAATTATTTTTACAGCAGCAAAAATTAGAAATGCCTGCTTGTAAATCTCCAAAAACATTGTCTCCTTAACAGATAATGTGAGTGATTGTTTAGAATGAACTTGTGGTTTCTATTTCAGCAAACCCCATTGGTAGGCACTCATGTTTTTTCCTCTTCTGTGGACACAATATCCCCTTGATAGAAACTGGTCTACAGCTGGCAGGATGAGGGCTTATCTACTCTTTCTAGCCACTAATCCACCATGCTTTGCTACAGCAATAAACTATCAAACGCTATCTTAATGGGCTGAAATATCAGTAACTTGGCTTCAGTGTCCTACACCCACAAAGCTGACCTTTAAAAATACAATTAATGGTGTAATTATGTACTTTTAAGATTGATGAAGGCGACATGTTATGTAACATCAGACTTTACCAATTCGGGTCCAGGTGGGAAGGCAGAACTGCACGCCCTGCTGTCTTCCCAGTTCAGCCCTGGTTCTCCTGGCATCTTAACATCCCTCCTCCCTATAACTACACTCCCCGCCGCCCACATTTTTGGGTAGCTCTTTTCTATAGTTTTCTTTATTTGATGTTCACTAACCTAGGCTGTCTGTTCTCTTGATTTTTACTTGGTGTGGCAGAGGTGATGTGATTCACCACATCCAGGCTTTCCACTCTCCTTATTAAGAGAATCGCTATATTTTAGCGTGGTACTTTGTCAACCAGCTATAAAATTTAATTTCCCATCTTCCTTAAAACTAACCTTGGCCGTAGGACTGACATCTAGCCAGTGAGACCCATGCAGATGTGTGCAGAATGTGTGATCACTTCTGGGATCTCAACAGGGACATAGCACCTCCCGTTTCTACTTCTTACTGTCTGAAATATGAGTGAAATGGCTGGCACTCTAGCAGCCTTCTTGGATCATGAAGTGATCTTGGGAATGGAAGCCTCTTATAAGAAGAACCCAGATCCTGGTATCCTGGAGCCCATAGTGCTCCTGGACTGCCAGTCTTCCAGACTTCTTACAGCCTCCTTTGTTTAGAACTTGATAATTGCCACCAAACCTACTCCTTGCCATATACTGATTAAATACATCACTTTTGTAAAATATTTTTACCTTGGAAATTAAACTTCTTAACCAATTTTTTTTTTCTTTTGATAGTGGCCAAGAAGACAAAATGGCAAAAGCACTTCTTGCCTTGGGACCTCTGATAGTGGTGGTAGATGCCATGAGCTGGCAAGATTACCTGGGAGGCATTATACAGCATCATTGCTCCAGTGGAGAATCAAATCACGCCGTCCTTGTAACAGGCTTTGATAAAACAGGTGAGTGCTGGTGAGACATGACTGATTGCTTTGCAGCTTGAACCCCAGCTTGACACGTGATTCCATCCTTTAAAATGCTGAACCTTGGTCCTCTTACATCTAAGTTCTCATGAGCTTTATACAGCTTTGCCATAAACTTCCAGGTATACACGCCCTGCAGATCCCCTGGTCAATTTTTGGTAGATGCCATGTTAAAATGACACTAAATTCTTGATCTAAATATTGGACATTCTCCATCTGCAATGTTTAGGATAATTGCTGGGAAAAGAGAAGTGCTTATTATTTCATCATACTTACTTGGCTAGTTTGTTAGCATTTTGTTATTTTTTTTTGTTTGTTTATTTGCTTTCTTAAAACCACTCTACTTTTCAGGAAGTGTTCAGTCATGTCTGACTCTTTGAGACCCCATGGACTGTAGCCCACCAGGCTCCTCTGTCCATGAGATTTCCCAGGCAAGAATACTGGAGTGAGTTGCCATTTTCTCCTCCAGGGGATCTTCCTGATTCAGGGATCGAACCCACATCTCCTACATCTCCTGCATTGGCAGGCAGCTTCTTTACCACTGTGCCACCTGAGCTTTAAGTGAACATTCTTTCACCACAACTATGTTCTCCAGGGTCTGATTTATATTTTGTAGGAAGTATCCCATACTGGATTGTACGGAACTCCTGGGGAACTTCATGGGGCATCGATGGCTATGTCCGTGTGAAAATGGGAGGAAATATTTGCGGTGAGTCTTGAACTGATATTGAAAATTCCAAGCTCAGTGTCAAGGAAGAGAGTGAATAGATTAAAATTATGAGCCTGTCCCATCCATAGTATGCATTCAGGGTTCTCAAACCACTGTTACAATAACAATGGTCATCCTTCAACTAATTGATAAAAATAAAATAGTGTTTTTAAAAAAAGACACTACTGCACATATTCATGTTTTTAAGAGGGACTGTAATAAAAAAAAACCAATGTAATGAGCAGAACATTGTAAGATATAGCAATAATTTACCAAAGTTAACTACTTCCAAAAACCCACTTAAGCTGAACTTCTCCAAAAATGTCTCCAATTCCAAATTTTCTTTTTATAACTATATGACTGTCCATTATTTTATGTATTATAATGTCTACCTTAGGATCATCAAGAATCACTTCTTCTTTGTATCAAACTGAGTGAAAATCTGAGCATTTGTGTTGTTTCAGATTTAATATACCTCTTGCCATCTACAAAATTCTAGCAAAAAATTCTGTTCCCTGGAATTGAGAGGCTTAAGAAAATACCAGACACACTCTTTTGTTGAATAATAACATTTTTGTTAAAGAACAACAACTTAAAATAGCTATTTAAGTATTTTAAATGTATCCTTAAAATCTATATTCAAACCCTATTCTAAAACTTTTGATCTGGAAAATCAGCAAGTTTTCTGAATTGAGTTGATCCAAACTATATTGTGTATGAGAGCATTTATTTTATTTCTCATTAGTTCTAACAAATATACAACTTTTTAAAAGCTGTGGAATGCCCCCGGTTGTGATATTTATAATAGAATGATAGTCATTTTTAGATGTTTTTTATAATTAATTTGGCATTGCTACTGAAGTGGATAAAATATGAAACAGTGGTCTGTTGCCCATAGCTGGAGCCCAGTTCCCTATTTGAAAGTGCAAAATTCGCACAGAGAAATTAGAGCAATGAAACAAATATGCTAATTTAAGCCAATCCCCTTGAATAGGTCCAAATAGATTTTTTAGCTGAGGAACAGTTTACTGAAGCTTTTACAATAAATTCTGAGTTTAAAAAAAAAAGAGTTATGGAAAACTTTGGGAGCATATATATTTTTTTGCTTCTTTTATATATATTTGTAAATACATATATGTATATATGTGTTACTTTGGCTGTGCGGAGTCTTCTATTCAGCCTGCAGGCTTTCTCTCGCTGTGGCACGTGGTGGCTTCTCGCCCAGATCAGGCTGGCATGGTAGTTGAAACACGCAGGCTCAGTTGCTCCACAGCATATAGGATCTTGGCTACCCAACCAGGGATTGAACCCACACCCTCTGCATTGCAAGGGCATATTCTTAACCACTGGGCCACCGGGGAAGTCCCTGAGAGCCCACATTCTGATTCAATCTAGCGACAACAGCTCCATTGTTCCACTAAATGGCAACTAGAGCGTTGCAGCCGGAGCACCAGACCCCAGCCACGCCTCTCCTTTCAGCATCCCTGAGGGGCTTTGCAGGTAGAAGGCTGATGTGGTTCCTGACCCCTTGCTACCTCCAGTTTATCTCTGACTGTGGAGGGTGGTGCCTGCATCTGGACTGAGGGGCGGCTACTGTTAAAGCTCTAGAAGGAGAGTTGCAGGAACATGATTCAGACACTGGTTCATCTTCACCTCGATCATGACTCTGTTCCCTGCCCCCACTTCTCCCAGCCCCCAGCTACAAAGGGTGGTTCGGATCATTTCTTTCTGTTCCCCAAGTAAGTCTGCACACCCTGCCTGGTTAGTCATTATATAGGAGCCCACATCCTTACCGAAAGTATTTCCTGAAAGTTAAATCCCTGATACGATCACATTACTCTCATGAACAACCACTGAAGGCAGGTAGCAACTCTGTGGCCCCAAGAAATTTTAAAGACACAGCTAATCACAGACAAATCCAGTTTTCAAATAGGATGTTTCATCGCTTCTGCCATGGCATTGTGATCCCTGCTCTTTCATGCTAAGGAAGCATCACACACTTGTGACTGAAATTTTGTTGAAGTTCAAGTCTTAGAATTTAAAGGTTTTAAGTTATATTTAAAATAATGCTATAAATTATTGTATTGTCTCTAAAATATATACAAATGCATTCCATATTTCAGATACATTAATCTGTTCAGTTAATAAGTTTTGAGTTTTTTTTAATAGTGTCTTGAAATAAAAACATTAAGCATCTCTGCTGATACCTGCTTTTGAGTTTGCCATGTTTATGTGGACAGGTAGCTAGAACCAGTAAGCTATTTTCTTACTAGATATTAACTTTCTGAACCCAAATCAAAACTGTCTTAATATTTAAAAGAGATGTAGTGCTCACTTCAGCAGCACATTTACTAAAATTGGAACAATACAGAGATTAGGATGGCCCCTGTGCAAGAATGACATGTGAATTAGTGGAGCATTGCATATTTTTCGAATGGAGAGAGTGGCATGGAAACATATACACTACCATATGTAAAATAGATAGTCAATGGGAATTTGCTGTATCACTCAGGGAACTCAAACTGGGGCTCTGTAAAAACCTAGAGCAGTGGGAAGCGGTGGGAGGTGGGAGGAAGTTTCAAGAGGGAAGAAACATATGTAGACCTATGGCTGATTCATGTTGATGTATGGCAGAAACCAAGACAATATTGTAAAGCAATTACCCTTCAATTAAAAATAAATTTAAATTTAAAAAATTAGTGATGAAGGGTTAAATCATAGTGGTGCATAAGAAACTCATTCACATTAGTGAAAAAAACAGCATGTAAAGAAAAAATAGAGTACTACCAATGATTTCCTTTTTTTCTTAGGTATTGCAGATTCTGTTTCAGCTGTATTTGTGTAATGTGTTTGCCACATTGAGAGTCGAATACGAAATTGAAGGTTCATGATTAGAGCTGACACTTCATTCTTGGCATTTCATCATTATGCTTTTGCAACTTCCGACAAAAACAGGTTCTAGGACCTGGTCATGTTGAAACGAAGCTATGAAAATTTAGAGAGAGGTGGACCGCCCACCTCTGCAGGAAGAAGACCAGCACCACGGCCTGGGAGGAAGACTGGGAACAGTTTCCTCCTGGGAGGAAGGTCGGATCAGGAAGTGTTTTAGGTCTCTTCATTCTGAAGCACCTATTATCTGGTTTTGTTTGATTGTTGTCTCTATTTGTCCTTTGTTTGTTTTTAATGACATATTTCCAACAGGATTAAAGAAAGGATAAGCAGTCCTTTTCTTTTATGGGATTCAGTCACCAGCCTCAGCTGCCCCCACACACAAGAACAGCCAACTTAGAACTGTGTGTGCCTGTCATAGAGGTATTCCCAGCCTCCCAGAGGGAATTTCATAAGAGTTGTGAAATGCCAATTGCTTTTCCCCCCAAAAATGGTGCTCACCCCTTGACCTATGCAGAGGTCATGTAGAACGAGCCAAAAAGACAATCACTTTTTAAGACAAACGATTGAAACTAAGTAACCCATATGGCAACCATGTAATGGGAAAACCTCAAGTAGCCTTGCATGAGAGATAATGTTATTTGTGAATTCTCACTGTCAGTAGGATTTCAATGCATTTTTTTTTTTTTTAATGTGGACCATTTTAAAAGTCTTCATTGAGTTTGTTACAATATTGTTTCTGTTTTATGTTTTGGTTTTTTTGGCCTCATGGCATGCGGAACCGCAGCTCCCGGACCAGGGATCAAACCTGCACCCCCTGCTTTGGAAACACCAAGTCTCAACCACAGGACCACTAGGGACATCCCTCCAGCACATTTTATTTCCTCCTTGGTTCTCCCTGGATTGAGGAGCAGTGGGCCTTCCTATATTTTCTCACCTTTTCTCTTTACTCTCAACTGCAAAACTTTAAATCTTCCTCATGGTCTGGCTTCCTTGGCTAAAGTCTCATTTTTTACCTTCCATTTCTATTTTATAACCATTTATTTGACTCCAGTAGTCTCTAAGACTTTGTCCTTGTCAGGACTTCACCTGTCTGCCCTTCTGTCGTGTGGAGGCACCACTCCTTTCAAAGTTCAGTCTCAGTAATCTGAAACTGTATTAGCCAAAATGTGAGCTCCCCAGCCCCTGTTTTTCCAGTTTTCTGCTTGTTTTTTTGCAGACTCCCATCTTAGCTACTTTTCTGTGCATCCTTTGAGGTTTCAGCTCATCCCTGGTTCTTTAGGTCATCTCCTCTCTTGCTAAGTCAGTGTGGCTGTGTAAGAACCTCAGAGCATGAAATCTGCTCTTCTGATTGAATATAAGTACAATCGTATTGTAGGAGTTAACACAGCTGCATCAAATACTGCATATTTAAGCATTTCCTGTCTAAGATGCATGGTCACTTTCCAGTCTCAATAGAAGCAAAATTGTAAAGGTAGCAACAACCACTGAAAACAATTGAGATATCCGATTTTTTTCTCTCATGGTTGGCCTTTATTAATCTCCTTATTAGAAAAAGAAAATCCACAACAGGACACTATTTTTTTTCCTTACACCAGCCAGAAGCAATTTCAAATGATTATGTGTTGACTCAGGTTTAGAAATGCTTCAGAATGAAAATTGATATTTTATTTGATTAATATTCTAAATATCCAACTGTACCAGAAAGGAATATGTCTTGATTGTCCTAGTTTGTGATGATGTACTAATTCTTTTAAAATGTAAATGATTTTCTGATACTCTTTTACAAATGATATTTTTAATTACAGAATGATGCATACTTTTCAGCTCTTGTGGATTTTTATAAAATTAATAATGAAACAACCTATATTTGACTCTGAGTTGAGAAGACTCTGTCCTTGTGTATGGCTTACATTTTGTGAACACAGTGTTAATGTGTTTTATATTCACACAGGAGTTTCCTCAGTTCTGAACCCATATATTGATTTTTTAATTTTCTCTGTAGACATGTTCGGCTTCCCAGATGGTGCTAGTGGTGAAGAACCCTCCTGTCAATGGAGGAGACATAAAGACATGGGTTCGATCCCTAGGTCGGGAAGATCCCCTGGAGGAGGGCATGGCAATCCACTCCACTATTCTTGCCTGGAGAATCCCATGGACAGAGGAGTCTGATGGGCTACAGTCCATAGGGTTGCAAAGAGTCAGCCATGACTGGAGTGATTTAGCATGCATGCACATAGACACCTTAACTGCAATGTCTGCAAACCATCTCCTTTCCCTCCTTAGAAAAAAAACACACACACAAACAAAGAAATTCCCCACACCTCTTAGAGTCTCTGTTTTTGGTAACATCATGAGCATTATATATTGACCCAATCAGTAAAATTGAGGGAAATCTTGAGTGTTCTACCAGTTAGGCTATACCTGATCCATCACCTGATCATCTGCCACTTCTCTATTTCCTCTCACCATCCTTCCCTCAGTGCATATTCTTTAGCATCTCTCACCCCCACTGCCCAGGAGTTGACCCATTACATCCATGTCCTTTAATCCAAGGCTTCTCAAGTCCCCAGACCAGGAGTCACCTGAGGATGGGAAACTGTTTCATCAGTCCCACCAGGTGTTTGTGATGGACAGGATGCTATCTATTCTGTGTTCCCTGGGTTGACAGTTCTAAAAGACACCACAATCATGTTATCCCCACCCCCACCCCCCATTTTAGCCTTTTAAGGGTCTCTCCATGCCTAAAAGGTCACACATCAGCTCTTCTAAAAGAGATTTCCCAAAGAAGCCACTTTCTGGTGACAGCTCACAGTAAATGGTGCCACTGGATTCTGGTCTCCAAAGGAGAAAATTTAACTCTAGGACCAAAGACAGACTCAGAGCTTTGTGTAGATTTTATTAAAATAACAGGGATAAAGAAAGCTTCCAGCAAGAGGCAATGGAAGGGGGAGGAGAGGACCTGCTCACTAGTTTAAGTGGGACCTTATATACTTTTCAACTACCTGCTGAGAATAGATAAAAAGAATACCTCAAGGTTGCAAGAATTCTAAGCCCCTTTCCCAAAGCATGCATCCTGAGATAACTTTGACACAAGATTAGCCAGGGAGAAGGGTTTCTGGCAACTTCTCCAGGTGAGATACACTGTTGTTGTGTAATTAGGGGTACAAGTCTTGAGAAACAGGTTCCCAGGCAAGATCTGTTATAATCATAGTCATTAACATAGAGCCTAAGAAAAGCATTTCCATGAGTAAGACATTGCAAGCTGTATGATCATTAGTTCCTGGACCTAAAGAAAGGCCAGTTCTCAGGCAAGATAACATTGTTGCACAAGGCTTAAGGAAAGCCTGAGTGAGAATGTTCACCTCCTCCTTAAAGGGCCTTGGACTGCCTGCCTGAGCTTTAACTCTTTCATTCCCCCCTTTTTCTTTTAGGAGAATATGGTTACCAGGGATAGGGGCGGAGAAATCATTCCATAACTTCTTCCTGCTGGTAAGGGGTGCAGACCCTAAATGGTTGAGGCAAAATATTCTCCTTACCCTCATATTGAGGATCTCTGATTCAGTGGCCCTGAGTAATAGCTAGAGAAGTAGGAACTGTAGGATCATGAACGACCATTTGTAACTTAAATCCCTCAAGCCACTTATATACAAATTTCATTATACAGTTACAGATATAAGGAGAAAACAGGAAGGATAAGATGATTACAATTTTTCCAGTCAAGCTAATTTTCCACCAAGAAGGGCTTGTAAACCAAGATTGTATCTGTGACCAGAGTGGGACATCAGGGAGTCCATTTTGAAGAGTGACCAGAATCTCTGCATCACTGTTACTTTGTCTGGAAAGCCGTTGTATCCTTTAGAAAGAACAAACAAGTAGATGAAAAGGCAGAGACCACAAATCAGTAAAAGAATTAATGTAATCAGCAGTCCAAGCAGTTGCAAGCAAGAGTCAACAAATCAGCTTACATTTGGTAGTAACTTTGATCATGGTCTAAAGAGAGTCAACACTCGGGCTGCCCTGTTTATAAGAATGGAACCATTTGGTGTGTTTATTTACATTTTGAATGTAGTAGTAGTTGAAAGAGTGACAACCTGAAACTTAACAGGCAAAATAAATATCACCATTTCTTTTTAAAAGAACAAGTCTGAACCCCAATGTAGACAGCTGTCTTAGGGAGACTTAGACCACTTGTCTAAGTTTGTCCAAGTAGGCTTTAGCCTCTTATTGTGGTATTAACATATCAGCCAACGTAGTTGTCACCACTAACAATTTTAGCATTTTTCTAGGTATGAAAAGATGCAAAAATTTGGGCTTAAGAAAATGTTTACCTGAAAATATCTAACTGTCCAAAGGCCTGTTTTATCCATTTTTCCAGAGCACAGAGTGAGACCTAATTTCTGATTTCTACCCTGAATTCCATTCAGGGGATGTTGAAGGTCAGTAGCTGTAATATGCATGATTCAATCTTTGTAGAGGCAGACAGCAAGTGCCAGTGTTCAGTCACATGGCCCCTTTATGGCCATGAGTTTGACCATAGTTTGGGGGGCATATAATGACCACCTTGTCCCACAGTGCTGAGAAGGCTCATTCCCAGATCTGTTGAAGATTTCACTGACAGGCCACTCAATGTGCTGTTACTGGACTAGGCCCTGTGAGTAGCAAAAGTCTCTGGACTGCACCTGTCTCACGAGTCTCTTGGTCCAGGGAAATATTCCCTGTCGTTGCTTCTTTTCATATACAGAGTCACACCATTATAACTATGGATTTCATATGGAACTGTATACTATCATATCAGTGGCTCAGTCACACACTTCCTAATATAAGGGACAATACTTCTTGAAACAGGCAATACAGAAAACAATGTAGTTAGCAGTAATAGTAAAATCATAAGTAAGAACTTAAGTCAAGAACTTCCATTAGGTGTAGCCCAGTGACATCTCCAGGTCACCTGACTTAGTTTGTTAAATGACTGTAGCTTACTGTTAATCTCCTGGTTGTAGGCCCTGGAGCATCTGATCTTTATTCAAAGATTGGTTACTGAGATAAGGTTTAGAAACAAATTCAGAGTGTCCTTTTTAATAACTTAATTAAACCTCTTAGCAGTGTAACATAACCACAAGGAACTATCTCGGAAGTGAGTCTTAGTAAACACAAGTGTGTGTTAGTCACTCAGTTGTGCCCGACTCTTTGCGACCCCATGGACTGCAGCCCACCAGGCTGCTCTGTCCATGGGATTTTCCAGGCAAGGATACTGGAGTGGGTTGCCATTTCCTTCTCCAGGGGATCTTCCCGACCCAGGGATCAAACCCGGATCTCCTGCACTGCAGGCAGATACTTTACCATCTGAGTTATGAGGGAACAAAGCTAGAACTTAATATTAGTGAAACATAATAGATGCCATAGGCCTGACATCAGTTGGGTAGGTTTTTTCTTTTAGAGCTCCCCAGTATACTTTGAGATTTCTGTATATGTCAGGAGACAGGTGTGTTTTTTTTTTGTTGTTGTTCTTTTTAAACCTTAATGAGGCTGTTCAGAACCCAAGTGTCTCCAATTTCTGGAGGGATGAGACAGAAAACAAAAATGTTTTAATTTTACCCACAGGGATAAATCATTAAACTGTTTTAAACCATCAGTAACTTAAGGAGAAGAACTTCTTTATATCTGAAAACAAAGATTAGAAGCCTGTAATGTGTCAGATAAAAAAATCATAAAAATTTAGTCATATTTAGCAGCCTATTCAATCTCATGTAACCAATCCCTTTGTTCTGCTGTCCCTGCCCAATGACCGAGGACATCAGTGAAAACAATAGCCCTCAAGAAGCTCGTGACGTTTTTTGCCAATGTCTGTATGACCTGGCCAGCAAAGTGGGTGCCCCAATCATTGGAGATTGTAGAAAACATATTTTAACCATTTTTATCCAGTGTGAAATATTAACCCTGAAGCCAGGAAAGGCTTTATCTTATCAAATAAAAGTGAGGTTTGTCAGGGAGCTGGGAAAAGTCAAGTGGCTGTCTTGGATTTCCCATAACCCCAACTGTTTGGTTTATAGCCATGGTTTATCCATTTTATATGCCCTATGAGGGGTTAATTTTTGTAGAAGCAGAATAAGATTTGTCTATGTGTGCCATAGTCTTTTATCATAAACCACATTCCAGGAAAACTTTGTTCTTTCAACAGGAAGAGAAAACCAAATTCCAGATTGGTACCAGCTTTAATTTACTGTGAAACAATAGTTATTCACTTAGAGTAGCAATAAAAGATTTCAAAGGCAGTTTAATGTCTTAAGAAACTTGTATCATGCACAAAACTCTCTTCCACTTGCCACAAAACCTTTTTACACTTTCTGTATTCATCACTTTATTTGCCCATTCAGAGGACAGCCACCTATAAGTTCAGATTTACTTCCTTTTTCCTTAATAGAATATAATTCCATTCCTTATAGTTTTTTATTGAAAACACATGTCCTACTTTCTTTCAGCAACCATGAACTGTACTTTATATCATCATTTTGTAGGTTGGTAAATATAGATCACCCAAAGCTATATCATTTGCAAAAGTATCTTCACACTGTCTATGTTAATTAGATCAATAAACAAACATCAATACCAGGTATCAATTCAATAGTGAATATTTCCCAGTTCACACAAGCCTGAAATTCATTTTAGTTTAATTTATTGAATTTAGAAGTGTTTGATATGTATGCGCTTACTTCTCTTCAGGCCAATCAAATAGAGCTCATTGACCAATTAGCCTTTAGCAATGTTGTCAAGGATGGAAATACACACTGAGACACACATAAATCTGGACCGACAGAAACCTCACAGTTTTCCACTTAAAATTTAAAATGTCTCTTTGCCTTTTTTTCCTTGGCCTGAAGTTCTACCAATTTGCTTATGGCTAGAGTCCCAGACAGAGTGGGCTGTGTATCTCAAGGACATGATAAGAGTTAACTTCAGGTTTTCTCCCAGGCATGATTTGTTTCTCAGGCAGGATCAGACCTCCAAAAAAAGTATTTTAACAAGCCAGCTTTTTCCTAAGAACCAGTTCTGTAATTTCAAAAGATTTCATTTTAACCAGTTTTCTCTGGGGTCTAAAGAATATCATGGCCATTCAGTGTCAAAAATGTCATCTCTCCTTTTTGTAGTCATAGTTTCATAGCTAAACTTTAAACCAGAGAGTGTTCTAGTTGGCTCTGATGACAGGGGTAGACTTGACTGATAAGATGTTGTCCAGGCAGAAAGTGTCTCTCCGGGGAGGTGAGGTCTTCCTTAAAACAAAGAAACCCTGTGTATAAGGGATATTTTAGTCTCCAGGGATCAAATTTATCCCAGTTTTTCAAGATACAATTCAAAGGGGTGGTTCTGGAACTGTTAGTTCCCATCTGTAAGAGAGAAAAAAGGGCACCCAGTGTCATGGTTTTTTTCTATGGGAGGCATCCCTCCTTGCTCTAGATGGGGGTGGAGACAGGTCTTCCACCTAAGCTTCCTTCCCTGGCCGGAGTTAACCTGTCTCTTACCAACGCAGGTATGTCATTACCATCCCTCCCCATTCTACCACTAAGGTGGGGTGGAGATGCACTAGGGGTAGACCTGATGGCATCTCAGATTGATATCCAGGTCCTCACCATTAAAACCTTGGCTTGATTTTTTGCTCCTCCTCTGATGCCACCTGGGGTGATATGTGATACAAAAAAGAGGTGGTGAAGGGCCAGCCAGCAAGGAAAAAGTGATTTTTGTCCTTGAGCTATTAGGGCCAATCCTTCCAGTTCATTTCCACAGATTCCGCAGAAGAATATCTAAGGAGTTGAGACAAAAGCCAGCAGAGAGCATACTCTGGCCCACTAGGAGCCAACCTTACCCAAGGAAGAAGCCCATTGCACTTCCAATCTGACCAGATCCTAGAATTCCCAACCTATGTCCTCAGAAATCTCACAGTTGCCAGCAGAGCCTCCATCCATATGGACTGGAGGCACAGCCATGACAAGAACTCACTTTCAGGTCGCTGACCCCCAAGGCAGGCAGCTCAGAGAGCATTTATACTGAGATATTCCTGGAGTCAGAGCTCCACCCAGCTCTTGAACGTGCTTCTGTCTGCAGTGCATGAAAAGACAAGCCAAGTGTAACTTTTGGCTTCTAACAAGCGTAAGTGCTTTGTGACTGTCAATCCAAATTTGGGGTCTAAGTAATAGTACACAGTATCAGTATGGATTGCAAGTCCCTTGAAAGTCTATGATTCAACAGTTTAGGTTAGTAATTTAAATTCCCCAGGCAGTTATGAAATGGTCAGAGGGACAAGGAAAAGCTGACTGGGGAAAAGAAGTTTGGTTCATATGCTTCTGAGCTAGTAAAGTAGAAACTTTACAATAAAAGAGTAAAAGAGTCCCAGCTCTGAGTATTCTTACCTTGTCTTAAAGATCCCGGACAAGCCCGCAAGATGATAGCTTATGGTAAATGGTGCTGCCGGATTCGTGGTCTCCGAAGTAGAAGATTTAACTCCGAGACCAAAGACCATCTCAATCACTCAGAGCTTTGTGTAGATTTTATTAAAGTAACAAATATAGAGAAAGCTTCCAGCAAGAGGCACTCGAAGGGAGCAGGAGAGTACCTGCCTCAGTAGTTTAAGCGGGACATTACATACTTCTCAACTATCTGCTAAGAGTAGATGAAAAGAATGCCTCAAGGTTGTCCTAGTTCTACGAGACCCTTTCCCAAGGCATATATCCTGAGATAATTTTGGTACAAGATTAGCCAGGGAGAACAGGTTCAGGGCAACCTCTCTGGGGAAGAAATATTGTTTCTGTGCAATCAGGGGTACAAGTCTTGAGAAACAGGTTCCCAGGCAAGATCTGTTACAATCATAATCATTAACATAGAGCCTAAGAAAAGCACTTCCATGAATAAGACATTGTGCTGTGTGATCATTAGTTCCAGACCTAAATATGTATCTCAGGCAAGATATATTGTTGCACAAGGCTTAAGGACTGCATGAGCAAGACTGTTCACCTCCTCCTTTAGGGGCTTTGGACTGCCTGCCTAAGCTTTAACTCTTGCACTGGCTTCTCAGTCTCACCAGCTACTATTCCACGTGGGTGTGTGCTGGGGTCCAGCTCTGACAAGCTGCTGGGCACTCACCCAGTGAGGCCAAGAGCAGAGCAATGAAATCGTCATGTATTTAGTAGAAGTCATAATGAAAAACATCAAGATGTTCCTGGATGTGATTTCACTGGGATCTCAGAGTGAATACTAAATTGGGCAGCCATGATTTCTTGATTTATTTAAGAATTATTAAAAGTGCATTGTAGACACTAGAAGCAAGTTTAAATGAGGCATTCTAAGTGGTTTTGGAGTAGGAAATGGCAACCTAATCCAGTGTCCTTGCCTGGAAAATTCCATGGACAGAGGAGGCTGGTGGGCTACAGTCCATGGGGTTGCACAGAGTCGGACACGACTGAGTATGCACCCATAGTACATAAGTGGTTTTGACATTTACATAAGAATTAGTGATACATCATTTGAAAAAAACACTTACAGCTGTATAACCTAGCACACCAAGAAACGAGATAAAAATAATTAAATAAGATTACTTATTAAAAGAATAAGTCTTGACAAATAACATTTATTTCAAACTTCCAAGGCATCTTGGTGACAGAACATCCATTAACATATTTCTTCACTACCTCATGAGAGAAAGCAAAAATTGTAAACTTTGTCCCCATTAAACAGATAGGAAACTGGGCATTAACCTCATTGTATCAAAATAGGTAATTAATAGATGCATTTACTATCAAACTTAAGGGACTACCACTGGCCACCATGCTATTTGTCTTTGGATTTTTCAGCCTAACCACCATCAGGTACTACATAAGTATACACACACACATACAGCAAAAGCAATTATATGTAATTTAGAGATAAACTAGACAGTATGATTCTTATAAGAAAAGTTGCAATTGAGACCAAAGAATAGTTCAGTTCCATCAAGAACTTGCTTCTTACAGAGATAATCACCCTAGGTCAAGTTTACTCTACATCCCAAATTTTTTTATAATATTTTCATAACAGAAGTTCCACTAAGTATTGCCAGGCCATCCTAGAAAGAGAAGAAAGGAAATCCTGTCTGATCTAAACTCTGGGTCTCACACTTTTCATGACAAATGAACTTGGTCATTTCTTAGTTTATCTGTCTCCTGTTTTCTGGAAAGAATACCCCTGGTCACCTCAATTCTGCCGTGCCTTAGGGTGCGCTCTGCCTCCCAGACCATGAGCCTTGGGGCTGGGAAGAGTACTTTTCCCTCTGGGAGTCTAGAGGTGCTAAAGCCTGGATGCAGCCTGAGGACAGAACTGGGAAGAGCAAGGCCAACCCCTACTGAGAAAGAGAGGTGAGACCAAGTTCCCCCCAGGTGCCAGGAACTGAGGTCTCCAGGGCCCGCATCCATGCCTGGGGGCTCCAAGTTTTCCAAACTCTTCTCACATATAGGATCTCCTGGAGTAACTGCCCAGTGAACCCCTCGAGGTAAGTTTCAGATAGATTTCTGTCCTTGGTCACCAAGAGTCCTAACAAATGCAATCTATGTTTCCAAAAGAATACACGTCAAAAACAATTTTAATACTTGCAAAAATGTTTGACTGAACACCTCTTTGTACAGAATGACACATTTTATTGCATAAAATATTTGAAACAGCTGAAGTTTACAAGCTTACAAAGTTTGAAATGAGATAACCATTACATTACATGGTTACATTAAGATAAGTACTAGGATATTGTTTTTAACAGGAAAACACACTATGTACACTATTATAATTTAACCGAATTTCTTATCTTAGTGTTTAGTCTGTTATCACAAACATGAGATGATAAAATTATTTCTAGGTTTGAATCAGCGCTACAGTGCTATATGTTTAATATATGCTATATATGTATATATATATGTAAGTACATATATTACATTAGGACTCTGTATAGACATGAAAATTCATAGAAAATTTTAAAATGCAGACTGAGAAAGCAATATTCTTCATGGATTTTTGCAGATGATTTTAATCTGATTCATCACTGCTGAAGTAAGAACTGTCACAGTATTCAGCCGTGTAAAGGAACTTATGAATGACTGGGTTCATCTTCGGAATCCAGTGTCGGGGAACCAGATATGTTGAGAGATTAAATAAATCTACAAATACCTTGTACCTATCACTGGAAAAACACATATATACAGATGTTTTAGAATTATTGATATGAAAGATTTTTAAAATTTTCAAATAATGATATTTTACCATAAATTTCTATATTCTATCATATTATATATGTTATGTGTAGTACATATCAAGTAGTGTTAGTATTAAGATTGCTTCATTTTTATTCCATATCCAAAGTTTATGTCCATAAAACAATATTACGTGTTTCAGTGATCAGGACCAGACTGGGCCAGAACAAAACCTAGAGTTATTACTGTCATGCTACCTTCATAAAGATAAGGATGTGTTCCTGTTTCTGACTTTTAAAGGGGTGGGATGCAAAACAGTAAATTGAAAGCAAATAAAATTCCCAGTTGTTCACTGGAAAATATTTCCCACCTGTAAAGTAGCCGCCAAGTAATAGACATGAGTGCATTGATATATTGAAACAGCATCTCAGATTATATAATAAAAGTCTGTAAGAGCTGTTTTCACTTTTAAGATTGCTTTTGTGTTTGTTAGACAACTATTTTCACTTGTATTTCACTTGCAGAAGAACACTTGTCTTTAAAATCAAATTTGGGTTCATATTTTGCTGTCATTTGCAACTCATGTGACTTTGGTCAAGTTGTCCAAAGCTTGGTGTTTTGGTTTCCAACTTCATAAAATAAAAACCACAATCCCTTCCTCTCACCAGGGCTTTGTGATGATTTAATGAGAAAGTGACACACTAGGAAGGTGGTTTGTATTCACTATTCCCACCACCACTGATGGGTGTGCTCACTTTCTATGATCATTTATTGTTTCATGCTCACAGAATTTATTTCCAGGAAAGGAGAAAATGTGTAATGATTATAAAAATTCAAACTAATAAATTTTTAGAATCATTCAATCTAACTTTTATTCCTGGGAAAATGAAGATGTATAAAAATAATGAAAACAAACTGTGCATTTTATAATTTAGTCAATCAGGTGGTAAGATTAGGGATGAAAATAGGTGAATTACAAAGAATTTCAGGGTCACTTTGCTATATAGCAAAAATTAACACAGCATTGTAAATCAACTATACTTCAAAAAACTTTTTTGAAGAAATTTAGAGATTAAATGTGAACACCTCATTTATTCTCGAGCTGATTCTCCTTTCCCAAGGGGCCATATAAGTTTTCCAGTTTTCAGATGTGTCTATATATCTATCTATCCATAACATTGGGAATACTAAATAAGAAAATGAGTGTCCTTGAAATCTCTCTAGCATGTTTTGAGTGCTCAGTAAATGTTGCCCTCTTTCCTTGTAAATAATATGAGAAGGGCACTCTGGAGACATGGAAGTGGTTTTTAATACTGTAAAAGTCATTTCAGTAAACAAGCTGTGTCATTCATCTGGCCAAGAGGACATTGGTGATATTAATGATACCTGTTTTAGTCTAGCCCAAACCTGAGGGAGAATGAGTTGAAAACACTTCTCCTTGGGTTAACTTGGTTCCCTCCCTCACGGGTGATGAAAATATTGGTACCCTGCCCCCTCTCATCCCAGGATCCAATTGATGACCTTCCGGAAATAAGGATGTTTACAATGATCTCCAGAAGCTTCTGTAGGAATTCCTTAATTTAAGGATAAATGTGTTGCCAGCAGTTCAGACAGGAGCAAGTGTAAGTGTCTTGCCTAGATAAAGCACCTCTCCGTGGAGAAACAGGCGCTGGCAGCCCCGTGGAGGTGAGGGGGAATGCCGGCTTACCTCACGGTGGAGCGCAGGTACTGGTACCCAGAGGACCCGCCGGTGCCCGCCTTGCTGCCGAGCATCCTGTGCACCATGCACACGTGGTTATCTAGGTGAACACACACATTAGCTCCGGGGCGTGAGGAGGAGGGGTCGGAACTATTATTGCCTCTGCGAAAAGGCTCCCCTTATCATTCCCTATGGGAGCTTCGTGTGTGAGCCAATGCAGGTCAAGGGGAGACTGCCCGGCGCTCCGCCTGGTCCCCGCTGCGCGGTGCATCCACTCTTCCCTAGGATTAGCTCTTGGATGCCAGGGCGGGGGTGGGGGCACACTGTGACTTTTATGAGCACTTGTTCCTATCGCCTTCATGGGGCCCTTCCTCCATTAAAACAAATCTACTGGCATTATATTTTCAAATTGCATTGACACAAAGACGACTACATTACTGTTATGAATTAAAACATGTTCTTTGACCTAAAGTTTACTTTTTCCTTCTGATGATCCCTGGTGGCTCAGACAGTAAAGCGTCTGACCCGGGTTCGATCCCTGGGTCGGGAAGATCCCCTGGAGAAGGAAATGGCAACCCACTCCAGTACTCTTGCCTGGGAAATTCCATGGACTGAGGAGCCTGGTAGACTACAGTCCGTGGGATCACAAAGAGTCGGACACAACTGAGTGACTTCACTTTTCTTCCTGATGATCAAACACAACATTTTCCTGGGCCCGCAAAGAACATGTGAGCTCTGAAAACTGCCTGCCATTTGCACTGGGTGGGTGGCCCTCAGAGAAACTGCTGAGCTGTTTTTTCACAAAGTAGCCCATCCCCCCCAACACACACACACACACACACACACACACACACACACAAGTGGAGGACAGAGGGCTAATGGTGCTTGGAGGGAGGCAGGGTTGTGGGTCAGGTTGGGGGGAAGGGCTTACATCTCCACTTGGTCATGAGTGAGTCCACATCCATGAGGAAAGTCAGGAGCTGGAAAGGGACCTGGAACCTGGGCTCTTCCCTAGGGAACAAAACCACCATCATCATCTGGACCATAAACATGTCCAGCCAAGTCCAGAGTGTCAGAAAGAACACATACTCTGCAATCTGCTGGCCCCAAACCAACATCCCCTTTGCCTCTGGGGAGCTGTGACAGTTTTGATCACTCTCCCAGGCTTAGGGGATAACACGATTCATCTTGCAGTGTGTGTTTAAAGACTCTAGAAGATTCCTTGAAGTACATGAAATAACCAGAGTCACACCCCACCCCCATTCTCATAAAAGGCAGACACAGACACCATCTCAGGTTTTCTAGCCAGTAATAGCCTGGCATGCTGCGAATCATGGGGGTCGCAAAGAGTCGGACACGACTGAGCGACTGGACTGAACTGAATAGTCAGAAACTTCTTCCAGGCAAGGATATTAAACTGTGAAAACAAAGGCTGCCTGTTAAAGTTTCCTCTAATACATATATACATAATAAATATATATAAATAAAATAAAATATATATATGTATATTTTTATATATTTCTTAAATTTATACATATATATATAATTTTATTTACATATATATATTTCTGTTTTCATCTCCTTCATCAGCTCCCTCTGTGTATTTTCTGCAGAGGATACATAAGCCTGAATGGCATATATTTACTAAGAATTGAGGAAAACAGTCAAAACTGTTTTTTATGCTGCTGCCATTCTGAAAAGTAGGTGAGAGAGGATTGAAAAACTAAATGAATTCAAGTAAGACATGCAGTAAACATAGATTTTTGTTTGTTTGTTTGTTTGGCTTTATACCAGCATGGCATCTATTGCTCTGACACATTCAATTTATGAAACACAAAGATGGGCCTCAGACATGGTGGGCGGTGATGACAATTAGACTTGAAATTGCAGAGCAAACAGAACAGCAATTTATATGGTGCTTCTACTTCATTCTTTTTCATTTTATAAACAGGAATAACAATGTCATTAAATGACAGAACCTATTTCATGGCTAAGATTCTGAGATAGATTCAACTTCTGGTCCTTAGGACACAATGTCACAGAATTTAATGAAAAGGATATTTGATTAACTTGTGTGTCTGTGTGTTTTTAACCCATGACAGGGATAACATTGGACTCTTACTATTTAAAATAAAGAAAAACCTCATGAAACTTCACAATTATTTTCTAAGCTTTCCCCCAAATCTAAATGACTTTTTAAAAACTATGATTGCAATGTATAAGCTTTATACTGGATACATTATCTATATCTACTCCTCAATTTTTGCTTCAAATTCTCTTCTTTTGACTTGTTTTTACCTGTAAAAATATATCATCAAGGCCCCCTGAAGTGCTTTGTACGATAGCCGTCTTTCTCCTGCAAGACATGGAACAACTTTTAATTTAATAGATAATTTAAGGCCCTCCTCTTAATTTGGCATCATCACCTTAAGTAATTGTTCATGTTTTTAGAAAATAATGTGAATGTTAATTAAATATTTAATCCCTTAGCTCGAATTTGGAAAACTATCATTTAAAACATTATTTTAGTATTAGATTTTAAAAGACAAAATAATACACACATGTATACACACACACACTTTAAATTCTCAAAACTTTTAAATAGAGCTAGAAATCATGCAATAAACAGCCACAGACAAAAGGACTTGACCTTTTTTCCTCTAAATACTTAGTTCCTGTATCATTTATGAATATCTCACTGAAAATAATGCAACTAAATTATAGAATTAGAAAGTTTATTAAATATACTTTGTCACTTTCAAAATAAGAAAAAATTGATGAAGATAACTTGTAAGATAAATTTTAAAATTCCTTACTTCTATGAATGGAAATATCAATGTCCATTTTATCCCCCCAAAGTGGGGTTTGGTATTTTGGTCTCAAAGTCTTATGTTCCAGGGGAAGGATCCTCTGAATAGAAATGCCTACCTTTACTAAGGAGATGCTCATGACGTTTCTCATCAAATAAGGACAGTAATACCTCTTTCTGCTTCTGATATTCAGCCATTTGTTCCTCCTTTTCCTCTGACTCTTCCTTAGCCTTTGGGAGGAAAGCTGCATTAATATTCCCAAGAGAAAATAAATTCTTATTTTAGAAAATATTGCTTGTGAGAAATAGACTAGCCCAGGTGCAGAAAAGGTGTCCCTAGGATATATATGCACTGTATCATCTTAGAGTATAGCTTGGAAATTGTGAGCCAGGCCCTCCCTCATGCCCACTGGTTCTACCCTTTTGTTTAAGTTTAAATGATTTGTTAAACTCAAATACTCTTTTCATAAATGTCATGATAAATGAACTCAGGCAAAACTGGAGTGACTATGAGTGATCAATAATGTCTAATTTTAGACAATAATTATTTAATACAGGGAGTAAATTAATTCCACTTAGGAAAAGTTAAGAATTCCTAGTCAGAGAAACTACTAATTCTACTGAAAATCTATCTTCAGTGCAGTATTCTATAAATACAATTCCTTAGATATTTTTCACCGTTGTATTTTTATTCATTCGATATTTATTGATTTGTTTAAGGAAATTTGCATTTTCCTACCTTCAACACATGCTCTACTTAGGACTCAATTACTTAGAGCAAAAATCAGTTACTCCAGCTGACTTCCATTTATCAGATCAAGCATATCATGTGGTCAGAATGTGTGTGTCTTGTATGGCCAATGGACTATTCATTTATTCAGTAAATGTCAGCTAGTGATAGAGAAAAAATAGTGAGGAAAAACTGAGACTCCTGATCTCTATCTGGTGAAACAGTGAAAACTTATTAAATTACAACCATACAACTAGGTTCATCCGTACCATTTTTCCACATATATGCATTAATATACTTTATTTTTCCTCTTTCTGACTTACTTCACTCTGTATGACAGACTCTAGGTGCATCCACTTCTCTACAAATGACCTAATTTCGTTCCTTTTTTATGGCTGAGTAATACTCTATTTTATAAATGTACCACATCTTCATCCACTCTTCTGTTGATAGACATTTAGGTTGTTGCCAGATCTTAGCTATTATAAACAGTGCAGGGTAGGAATAGAGATGAATATGTAAAGAACAGATGTGTGGGCATGGAGGTTTGGAAACAGAGGGCCAGACAGCGAGATAAATTGGGAGATTGGGATTATATATACACTATGCATGTTTGTGTTCAGTCACTCAATCATGTCTGACTCTTTTGTGATCCCATGGACTGTAGCCTCTGTCCATGGGATTTTCCAGGCAAGAACGCTGGAGTGGGTTGCCATTTTCTCCTCCAGGGAATCTTCCTGACCCAGGGATCAAACCTACTTCTCTTGCATCTCCTGCAGTGGCAGGAGGATTCTTTACCACTGTGCCACCTGGGAAACCCTATATACACACTACTATAAAACAGATAGCTAGTGGGAAGCTGCTGTGTAACGCAGGGAGCTCAGACTGGCGCTCTGTGATAACTTAGATGGGTGGGGTGGGGGATTTGGAGTCTCAAGACAGAGGGGATGTATGTATACATATGGCTGATTCACCTCATTTTACAGCAGAAACCAATACAACATTGTAAAACAACTATACCTCAATTTTTTGAAAAAAAAATTTTAAATAATTGTAACCATGGGCAGTGAAGTAAAGGAGCAATGTCATATCATCCCAACTTATAGTAGCAGAGAGGTCAGGAAAGACCCTCCTGCTGAAGTTTTCCTTGAACCAAGACTTGAAGACTGGGAAAGAGTTATCTGAGAAAGAAGAATGGAATCTGAAATTCAAAGAGCCATATAAGCTAGAGGTAAACAATTAAGAATTACCGGTGTCTAAGCAGATGCCGCAGCAGCAAGTGTAAACAAGTTCACCCAGTGGAAGAGGAAAAAGAGGATACAAGGGACCTGAGCCCATGCATTGTGAATCTCCATCAGTTACTGGTTTCACAAAGAAACATGAACCCATGAAAGAGCTGGAGAAGTAAGGGTCAGAAAACTAGGTGAGGACAAAATGTTGATACCAAAACTATGGGGGGAAAATGTTCAAGAAAGTGTAGGTAGTCATTAGTATTAAAGCCAGTAGGAAGTGAAATAACATGAAGATAAAACGGCCATTGGATTTACGTACGGGGGTCATTTGTGAATGACAGGAAGGAAGACTGAACCAGGGTGAGAATTAGATGGAGAAAAAGAAATAATTACACTCACTGCTCTTCAAAATACCCTGCAAATCTGAATGCAATGTAATGTTCACAATATCCCTATGAGGTAAATACTCATATTTTACATTTTGCCAATGAAGGGAGGGAAGCAAAGAGAACTGGGTAGCAGAAGGGTATGTTACACGGTCACCAAGAAGGGAAGGGGAATTTGACCCACGACTGTGATAACACTGCATGGTGCACATAACCTCTCAAGATGCAGAACTGAAACAACTCTTCCAAAAATTTGGTCATGAAGAAAGGATGAGGGCCCTTAACATGAGAGAAATTGAGGAATCAATGGTATTGTTTTAACTGAGAGAAGCTTGCCATTGTCTGAGGAAGAACTCAGCCAATAGGAAGAACTCAGCACACATGAGTGAAGGGGAAGTTAACGTGACTTAATGTATTGGTTGACTGGTCCTTTGGGAGCCCACTTCTGTCTAGAAGCAATCATAACATGAAACTTTCAATTAAAATGAAAAATGTCTATTAGTCTCATCTCCTCAAAATCTTACCTACAATAAACTCCTTCATTTATTTTTTATTATGCATCAATAAAATTACTTGTGCAATATATTCCAAGCAGATGCACATGTAAAAGAAAAAGAATATAAGGAAAATGAAAGACTAAGAGAAAATAAAATTCCCAAAACTTCTCCTGTAGTAAACTTATGTTTACTTATGGTTTCAGAAATACCTGAATCTTCATGAATTCTTCTTCCAAACCTTTGACAATGTTCTTTTCAAGCTCTCCCCAGAAGTTAAATCCATGCGGCTCTAAACCTGGGGTTCTTTCCAGCCATGCCTGAAGTAAATATTTTTCAAGTGAATACATTGTAAAATTTAAAATATGTAAAATGCTTTGTAACAAACATTTGTGAACTTGAAATATAAAATTTTCCTGGTTTTGAGGAAAATGTCAATACATCCTTAATCTTTTTGTGTGTAAATATTTCTCTTGCCTTTCAATTTCTGCAGTCAAATGCTCTACCGCTGAGCTACATCCCCTCTCCCCTTCAATTTTTTCATTTATAAAACAGCAGTGTTTTTTTCTCCTAATCTAGAAGACAATCATATTAAAAATTTACTTTTTATTAACAAATTATTACAGAAATCCCAATTTTGTTCTGTAAATCTATGAACATATGTATATGTTGTTTTAATGAGGTATACTAGTTTATTCTCAAAATAGTTTATGTCTTAGGAGCTGAAGGAATCATAACATATATAATTTTATTTGATCTAAATGCAAGGACACTGTGTACTTAGCAACTTTGAAATCAGCTAGCTACTCAATTATTTCAAGATTCCACAGGATTTTTAATCTAGAAATAAAAACGAGTCCATGCATCTCTGTGAACTCTCATGTAGCCTATTCTTGGTTTTGAATTTAACTTTGTGATTCTTTGTCTATAGCCATTAAGTGGCATTAATAGTATATTAACCTAAATCTGTATTTAAAATGCCCAGGGGATTAGTGAGCAGAGCATAATTTGATAAAAGTTTGATTTGCCAAGTAAAACCTTTGTCCAGGAAATCAAGACTGTACATCCTTATTTAATAATTTTCTTGTGCAGAAACTAATAATTCCTCAGGACCATGTACAGACCCACAGAGAATTAGATATGACTGGGGGAAATTCTGAAGGACAGAACCTTAGTGATGAACCTTAGTGATGTAGTTTAATTAAGAAACATACTCAACTTGTGGAACTTTTCAATTACGGAATATTTTAAAGTAAAGCTCATTAAATAAATAACCGTACCCAATTTAAAAACCAGCTAACCCAATGCTAGTTGCTTAGCAGGAATGTTTAAAAGGATTGTTTTAATAAAATATAGAGGTTATTAAATAATCATTGACTATAGAAATATCTCTGAAGTTCTCAAGAGAGTTCTTAATATTTTAATTAGTGGAATTTACCAGTTGAAGTATTTTTATAAATTCATTCTTCTCTTATTTACAACAAATGCAACCCCATTTCGACAGGAGTTTTGAAGTCCGGACCTCGCAGAAGCTCAGTGAACAACACGTGCTGAGCGAAACGTCCCGTCTGCGCACGCACCTCCACCAGCTGCAGAAGCGTCCTTTCCTGCTCCGACTTCAGCAGAAGCTCGTTGTCCTTCCCTCCGAAGTTGTCGCGGTAGTGTCTTCTGTTGTAAGGGACCCTCAAGCTCTGCAGAACCCCTATCTTATTTTCTAACAGGCGGAACTGCAGACTCTGGAAGCCGGACGCCGGGGATAAGTACTCTCTTTAAGAACAGGTCCCGGGAGAGAAGAGCAGGGGAAGGCGCACATTGTAAATCGCTGTAACACTGCCTTCTTGGGGAGAAGGGAAGGTGGTGGTCATGTGATTCTGCAGGTGTCACCAGGCAAAGACACGCAACAGCTCGGGGCTGAACCTGTGACTTGGACTTGATCCAAATCAGGACAAGGAGCACCCAGCCATCATCCTCTCTGTAGGCTGATGTTTGTATAGTTTGTGAAAGGTCCTATGTGTACCAATGTGTGTTTATATCTGTGTATGTATGTTCACATGTGCACTTATATATACACATGCATACATGTACATGCATGTGTGTATACTAAGTTTTTTCTCAAGATAAAGACAGATGAACATTGAGCAATACTTATTCAGTAGTGCTAAAAAGTCCTTTATAAATTTTCTTCAGTTTCTCCTTAAAGTTCAATTCTTAAAGTTCAGCTCTGTGAGGCTCTACAAGTGAAGTGAATGGGGTGTTGCCTAGCACAAAACAGGGCATCACAAAATGTGGTTACTCCCACCAGGCACAGCCCTCACATTGCTATAAATGGTCTCCCTATAACTGGTACTAAGACTTCAATTTGTTAAGTATATACTAAAAAGGAATTCCACTTCTTTTCATTTGATTTCCAACCATGTAGAGGACATTGCTTCTGCACCCCATGCTCTTAAAATTTCTTCTCAAATCTTAATTATGAAAAAAGTTTTCTTATAAAATTTATAGTTTGACTGCTAAACATTCCATAACAACCTAAGTGGGACAAGAATCTGAAAAAGAATAGATACATGTACATGTATAACTGAGTCACTTTGCTGAACACCTGATGCTAACACAACATTATTAATTAACTGTAGTCTAATATAAAATATATATAAAATTATAAAATAAAATTTTAAAACATATAAAAAATATTAAAAACATATAAAAATAATATTTATTGTTCAGTCCATAACTTATACTGTCAGTTTTGGGACTTCTTTATATATCGTTCCTGTTTCTCTTGTACTTTTGGTTTCTAATCATTTAAATTTAGTTATGTGTATTGTATCAGCCTTTTAAGCCATGCTAAGCTGTCTAAAATCCTTTTGGGATAAAACCAGGGTATGCATGATGAATTGAATTTAATAGGTTCTGTTATGACTATATGCAAAAGGAAGAGACGAAATATTTTCAATAGCTACTCAAATGCTTCGAGACGACGGCTCCCACGTGCTCACAGTGACAGAGGGACTCCTTAACGCCACACAAAACAGCAGGCTCGTTCTCCCCAGCCCATCAGAAGGGAAGGGTAACCCCTGCATGCTGGCAAAGCCACGTGCACACCTGAAGTCATTGAAGTCCAAGGCTGTCATGGTCTCCAGGACAGAAAACTGCTGGACCAAGAGTTTGAGGATCACCACCACTCGATGCATTCGGGTGACCACCTTCAGCATGTTCCTCTCATCCCTGACCTGGGTGTTAGGAAACAAGACACTTGAGTAATCAATCCTCAATTCTGGGAGACACTAAATAGAGTATAAGTAACAATGCACTCCTGTGGATGTTATCTCTACTTTAAAGAAAAACATTTGCATTAAAATGTGCCTTAGGTAGATGCTAAACTAATGGCAACTCTGAATTGTTTGCAAGGAATGTCTGCAACATTAAAATCATCTTTTTCTTTAAAACTAGAAAAATTCTATGGAAGTTCAATTTAAGTAAATTCTGGAACACAACTCCCACTGATTTCAAAGCAAATGTCTCTCTTAGTTTTGCTCTGAGGAATAAAGTTTAGGAGAACCTGGAGACTTGTGGGTAAGGATTAAGCAGACCCTTGGGTTCCTCTGTTCTGTCCCAAGGGCAGGAGTTGCCATGGAGATGGATGGGGATGATGTTCACTGTCTGAGGATGAATGTTCTCTCCTTCCCAGCCGCCTTGGCTCAAGGGCTCTGAGCTGGGGAACACAAGGCTGTGTCCTGGGTCCTCCAAGGATGGAGGAAGGTATGTGTGCAAGAAGTGGGCTGGAAGGGAGGCTGAGGGAACATCACCAGGATTCTGACTCTTCCTCCGCCCACCCTGTTCCTCCTCATCCTCTTCTGGCTCATCCTCCTCTCTTGTCTGTTCTCTTTCCCTATCTCCACCTCTCCTCCTGTCTCACCTCCCTCATCATTGCTCCTATCTTCCCATAGCAAACATTCATTAGAAATACAATTCTGATAGCTATTTATTAAAAAATCTACATTAGCTGTCCTGGCAATCCGCCATCATTCGTAACAACTTTTTGCAGGGGAAAAAAATTGATTTCTAAACAAAGGACTTGAAAATAAAATTTGAAAGGAATCTTAAAGCAAGGGCATGGTGATAATTACACTGGAAGAACATGACTAAACTCTCTACACTACAAACATTTTTCCCCTTAAATACTAATTCCACCATTTGGTGTTAAGCTTTTCCCATTAATAATATTTTCTACACTCTCAAAGAAAAGTATGAAAGCAATATAGTGACATAGCAACTCACATGGCCATTCTGAAAGATCTCACGAACAGAGTCTAATTCCCACAGGATCTGCTTAAACCAGAGTTCATAAGCTGCAAGGAGAAGATCATCATCAGTCAGGAGCCTTTTGACCATAATTATATGAAAGACAAGGCTAACACATTGAAAGAGAAATAAAAATGTAATTTAAAAGTCAGTAAATGCCAACATAGTCCTATTTTATGCTACAAACAAGTATTAGTGATCAAGTTAAAATAGCCTCCTTTTAATGAATGTTTTAATATGTCAGGTATGTTATCTATATGCTTTATGTTATTTTCGAACTGATTTCTTTCAACAAAATATTGTAAATGTCTTTTTGGGATATAGCAAATAATCTTATCTTCCCATGTGGAAGCTGGAGGTGTGTGGAGAAGCAGAAGTAATACTGAATATCTATAAAGTGAGATATTAATATTCATTAACCTTATGAATGGGCTTCCCTGGTGGCTCAGACAGAAAAGCATCTGCCTGCAATACAGAAGTTTGATGCCTGCAACATGGGTTTGATCCCTGGGTTGGGAAGTTTCTGTAGAGAAGGAACTGGCTATCCATTCCAGTATTCTTGCCTGGATAAACCCATGGACAGAGGAGCCTGGTGGGCTACAGTCCATAAGGTCGCAGAAGTTGGACACCACTGAGCAACTAAGCGTGCATGCACGCACCCCAATGAGTATGACAACATTTTTGTTTCTAGAGATTTAGACTTTACAGGGAGAACAAGCTATGAATAGGCTGAAACTCTGTCATATTCATCAGTTTCCCTCAGCTCCTGGCATAATGTGTGAGATAAGATAAACACTGGGTGATTATTTTATAAATAGATAAATTAAACAGCAAACATAGTCATTAAGGGAACATGGAAATGAATCATTTTAATGATTGCTCATGCATTCTGTTTGGGCAAAGGCTGTGCTTCTGTACTAATGAAGAGAATAAAATTATACCTTTAAATTAGAGCTAAGGAGACTTTAGAAATCGAATTTCCATCTTTAGACAAAAAGAGCAAATCAAATATTTTTTGATCAGTTTATTTATCAATTTTTCAAGTTTGACTTTGGGTAGCAGGTCCTGTGACCTGCTGACCTTGTGTTCTGATGGAAGGAAAGTTTCTCCATCAAATGATGCAAGCTACCATTTACTATGAGCTCATTGCATGGTGTACCTTGAACCAAGTGTGTAACACACTTTATCTCATGTCATCCTCACAGGAGCTCTGTGAATGAGAAGATGTAATCATTCTTCCCATTGTACAGATGGGGAAATGGAGAGAATTACTGGTCCAGAAATCAGACTGAGGTTGCATCATCTTTAATGGTAGAGATGGGATTCAAAATAGATTTCTGATTCTAGATGTATGCTGACCTGCTGTCATTCTGCCCTCATTGATTTTGTCTTGGTATAAGCCACCAACAGAATGTCAACATAAAAAACAGAAGAAGTAACACAGTAAGTCAATTATTTTCCTTTTTTTTTTTCCTCAAAGGAGTTGATTATATTAGCCAGTCAGTGAAGAAAACAATCATTTGAGGAAAATATAGAAAGAATTGATAAGACAAAGAAACGTCTAGAAATTTAGCACTGATCAGCATGAGACACGGGGCCATGATCAACCAGAGGACAGTACTATAACATGAAGGATTTAGAGTAAATCTTAATGTTTTGGGGTAACAGAGTTCTGTAAGACACATATTTGTGAAATCTTGCATACAATTCAAAGAGTTCTGAGAATTCCTAAACTTCCAAAGTCAGGGACTCCTATGTTAAAAAAACCACTTCCCAGAGGTTAGAAGTCTGGAGAGAATGAATACATGTTTTAGATAAAATTTATATTCCTGTTTCATACCAGATTTCTGTAGGACATGTAAAGTTACAGTAAATGTGAGTGATCTATTTCTTGAAAACAGCTCTGAGTTGACAAGTAGTGACATCTTAACTTTCAGATTCTTTGTGAATTCCAAGAGATAAAAAGTCTCTTCGGATTAAGGACAAAGTCCTACCTGATCCAATAAATAATGAGGTAACAGAAAGAAGACTGTAATAAATCCCAGAAGGAGGACCTATGATAATTTATCTGACAGCAGAGCATTTGCAAGCATCCTAACAAATGTGATCCTTTACTTTTCCACCGTTCTACAGTTAAAAGTGTCGTAACTTTCCTCATTACTAATGGGAAACTACTATGAATAGTTAACTATTCAACCCTGTGTGCAACTTACCTTGATGAGTTATGATAAAAAGATGTTCATCATGGATTTTATTTCCTTTTATTTCACTTTGAAGCTCCTGTGCATTCAAAACTTTTTCCAACTTCAAACAAAAAAAAAAAAAAAATAGAAAAACTGATTTTGTAGAAACTTTTATTTACATGATGAATAAGTTACAGTTAGGATCTAATGTACACCATAGTGATTGTAGTTAATAACAATGCATCATATACTAGATCTTAAGTGTTATTACCACAAAAAAAAAAAAGGTGATTATGTGACATGATGCAGGCATTAGTTAATGCTCTGGTAGCAATCACTATGCCGTATGTAAGTGTAATCAAGTCAACATGTAGGCAACTTAAACTTATGTGAAGTTATATGTCAATTATATCTCAATAAAACTGGAAAAAAGATTACAAAAAGACTGATATTGAAATTGCAAAACTTGATTTTTACCAACTTTAATAAATAGAATATGATACTATAAAGAGAAGTCTACCAAATAGTCAGGAACCAATCTACTTTCTTTTAAACAATTAATGTCTCTTCACAAGGAGTGAGTTGAATTTATGAGTTTTATTCTTTTCAGAAGAAATTATATCTGTGTATGTGTGTGTGCTGTCATGTCTGACTCTTTGCAACCAAATGGACTGTAGCCCACCAGGCTCCTCTGACCATGCGATTATCCAGGCAAGAACACTGGAGTGGTTTGCCATGCCCTCCTCCAAAGGATCTTCCCAACCCAGGGTTTGAACCTGAGTCTCTAGAGTCTCCTGCATTGGCAGGTGGATTCTTTACCACTGTGCCACTGGGGAAGCCCAGAAATCTATCCAAATATATACTATTACCCTCACTGAGAAATCACATCCCTTCCATCTCTTGAAGCCCGTGCCATAAAGGCTCTATAACTTGCTTAGCCTACTGTGTGTCTGCTGTTCTTTTATTCTCCTAAAGAGTCAGTTCTAAGAAGGTCTTAACATTGCCTATCAGCTCATCCTTAGAAACCCATCAACAAAGTCATCAAGGACTCTAATCATTTCACATCTTAAAAATAATCTCCAGCAAGTTCCCTGGTGGTCCAGTGGTTGGGACTCCATGCTTTCACTGCAAGAGGTGAGGGTTCAATCCCTGGTCAGGGAACTAAGTTCCCACATGCCAAGTGGCCAAAAAAAAAAAAAAAAAAGATAAAATAATGTTCAAATACCTCTTTGTAACACCCTTCTTTCTTCCAAACTTGTGTCTTCAACATTTCCACTTCACAATAAAGAATTTAAAAGAGAAGCTGTCTGGCTACATTTGCAATTCTAGGCTGGGATTTAGTAACCAGGTCTCACGTGAACAGGTCATGCAATGCCAGCCAGTTATTTATGCTTTCTCTGCCGTTATTGTACTTTTGTCAGGAAGGTAAAACTTCACATACAAGTCTTTAGAATTTTCTAACAAAAATGTATGCTCGAAAAAGCATACATTTGTATAAAAAGAGATATCTTTAGATCCATAAAACTATTTGGTGACTGAGAATCTTTATGACCCCATGGACTATAACGTCCATGGAATTCTCCAAGCAAGAATACTGAAGTGGGTAGTCATTCCCTTCTCCAGGGTCTCTTCCCAACAGAGGGATCAAACCCAGGTCTCCCACATTGCAGGCAGATTCTTCACCAGCTGAGCCACCAGGGAAGCCCAAGAATACTGGAGTGGGGAGCCGATCCCTTCTTTAGGGGATCTTCCTGACCCAGGAATCAAACCGGGGTCTACTGCATTGCAGGTGGATTCTTTACCAGCTGAGCTACCAGGGAAGCCCAAATGCAAAAACACAAAACAATCTCCAAATATGAAAATGTCACGTAGCTGAGTTTAGGGCCTAAAAATGACAGATAATCCTTGTAAGGACCCTGCCACTTACTTGCAGGTAGTTTCCATAGATAAGTCCTCCTTTCCGGGCTCTATTCACACCGGCCTGTGATTTGTCTTCTTCATTGTCTTGTGCAGAGAGTGGTTTAAAAGCATATCTGCAGGTGAAAAAAGTGAAGGGGGCAAAAATAGAGCTTGAGAAATCACAGTACTGAGTAATAGGAGCGACAAGAATTCTCTTATTCCTAACTTTTCAAAGTAGCTGATTAAACAGTGGGAGAAGGCTGACAGTTTTCACACTTGCTCTTGAAATTCTGAAATTACTGTTCCTATTTGACACTCTTAAGAGCTTTACCATACTCAGGATAGAGGTAAATACTCACCCAAAGTTGTTTCCTACAAAGGGGCACCCACTCATGGTGAAGATGTCAGGGAAGCCCAGGGCTCTGACTATAGCTGGATGATGAGGCTGACCTTCCCAGATGGTCCACAGCTGCTTTTTATGTACCCTGCCCTCCCTGCCCCAGCCAATCAGCCCCTTTGCATCTCCTGGTGGGACTTCTGTTTCAGTTGGTACAGAAGCTGAACTTTGGCAAACTGTAGAGTGGATTTATGTCTGGGGCAGTTTGTTTGCTATTGACCTGAGTATTCTGCCAACAGTATTTGACTTGCTAAGTTCTGCTGTCACATCCAAAGTAACAAGCAGTAAATAAATCGATGAGAGGCAAAGTTTAAAAACCCGAAGATTTAACTAATCTATTCCAAGAACACATTTGCATAGTGTTAGAATGTATTAAAGAATGAGCTTGTTAAAAAAACAAATATTTAAAAAAAAAAACAAATATTTATTCTCTTGGTCTTAGATTTAGATATTCTTACAACTCCAAAGCCAAAGAAAGACCTTGAATGTCTCTGGTGAAATAAATTCATTAATCAATAGAGGCAGGATTCACGCTTAAACCCCAATTTCAGCCCCTTTTCAAAGTTTTTCTGGTCTGAATCTCATCTAATAATTAGCAGCAGTCAGGCTGCTGTACTGTATTAGAACTTAAATGCATATTATTAATTTACTGACACTTGGGCATACTGACTATGCCTGGGTACTGGGAGTCAACCCACTTTGTCTGCAGATAATTTTAAAACAGTAATAACATAACTGGAGTTCCAAAGCATGCCCACGAGAAAGTATTCTTTCTAGAAAATATTATTGATTGGCCTAAGTTCTAACTGTTGCTTTGAGGTCCATGGAGCCAGAGCAGGAACTCCATCCTCCCTATCCATTGCTACAGTGCACAAAGAACCACACAGAGATGGCTTTTCCTATTTATCTCAATGGTCAGTTGATGTCTAATTCACCAGAGTCGCTAGAGGTCAGAAGCCTCATTTCCATTCTTGGCCCTACCACTGACTAATTTGTGATATGGGGAAATTAACATGTATATGTATCAACTTCACCAAAAGAAATGAAGATGTTTAAAATTAACTGTAGTTTCAAAGATCTTGAAAGTGAAAGTCACTTAGTCGTGTCCAGCTCTTTGTGATTGCATGGGAATTCTCCAGGCCAGAATACTGAAGTGGGTAGTCGTTCCCTTCGCCAGGGGATCTTCCCAGCCCAGGGATCGAACTGGGGTCTCCTTCATTGCAGGCGGATTCTTTACCAGCTGAGCTACCAGGGAAACAAAATTCTGATTTTATGATTATAATAAATCATAACATTAATGCAGTTTTACAGAAGGATAAACAGAATGAAAATGTTATAAGAACTTGGAAATCATGTAAGCCACATCCTTGGCCCCCATATTCCCTTGGGGGTTTTACACATATACAGGTGTATGTGCTCAGTCACCTCAGTTGTGTCTGTCTCTTTGCAACCCCATGGTCTGTAGCCTGCCAGCCTCCTCTGTCCATGAGATTTCCCAAGCAAGAATACTGGAGTGGGTAACCTTTTCCTACTCCAGGGGATCTTCCCAACCAAGGGATTGAACCTAGGTCTCCTGCATTGCAGGCAGACTCTTTACCAGCAGAGCCACAAGGGAAGCCCATTGAACCACCTGGGAAGCCCTTTTTACAGACAGATCTGGCAATTGCTTATTCCCAGGACAGGGGTTTGTCAGCAGGAGAGACAGAAATAGTTCCTGGTATCCTGGCCTGGAGTGGTTGGAAGCAGAGAATATTTAATAGCTCCTCTTTCTACACGTGGTTAACTAGCTATGAGTTTACAAAGAGTACAGCTAAATAATCTATTCTATTCTCTTTAAGGTTGAGAATTGTTCTGCACATACTGGTCTCTATACTAGTGAAAGAAATAAGGAAACTTCTTTCACTATGAATTAGAAAAATTATTTTAGAAGCAAAAAGTTTTCTTCTTTTTTAAAATAACATTCCACTTGGATCTTGTGTGTGTGAGTCACTCAGTCACATCCAACTCTTTGTGATGCCATGGACTGTCGCCCACCAGATTCCTCTGTTCATAGGATTCTCTAGGCAACAATACTAGAGTGGATAGCCATTTTTTTCTCCAACGGATCTTCCCAAGCCAGGGATCAGACCTGGGTCTCCTGCATTGCAGGCAGATTCTTTACCATCTGAGCCACCAGGGAAGCCCTCAGACCTTCTAAGTAGGGTCAATTCAGTTACTTATGCAACATGAGAATTAATTAATCAAAAATGTGGATTCAGTGCATCAGAGAACACATAAGTTAACCTAAGGACAGTAATTACAATAATGATCCCTCACACACAAATATTCCTATTTATTTTTGCAATAGAAAGTATAATGCAATTTTAGGACTGGTTGTATTCTGGCCAGTGTCTTGTTAAAACTTACATGTTGCCACTTGGAAATCAATCTGTCAGGCTGATCCCTACCTCATAGTGAAAATTTTTTCTTCATGATCAGATTTAAAACTTCTATAATCAATACAGTGCTTATTGCTCCAAATATATTTTATGTACTGGACAGTTTATACAGACATTGTAGAAAGATAATTTTAACTCCAAGAAATCTCATGGTGAGAACCTCAGACATCAAAGAAGGTGAAAAGAGAAGACAGACTTATGGGAACAGACAATGTTTTGTGGTAGTCTTCCAAACTCATCATGTGTTCTCACACACGTAACTCTCTGCACACATGAATTTCAGAAGGGAAACGCTGGACAAAAAGCTGGCTGATGACCATGCTTAGAAGACAAGAATCATGCCCATTTTTTGACCCAAAGGAAACTACAAATCACCCATCTGTTTATAGGTAAAAACACTGAAAACTTGGGTAGCAAAATAACCTTGTCCCCAGGTATGTCCTAAAACGATTCTCCTGGTAGCTCAGCTGGTAAAGAATGCACCTATAATGTGGGAGACCTGGTTTTGATCCCTGGGTTAGGAAGATCCCCCGGAGGAGGGCATGGCAACCCACTCAAATATTCTTGCCTGGAGAATCCCCATGGATGGAGGAGCCCGGCGGACTGCAGTCCATGGAGTCTCGAAGAGACATGACTGAGCATCTAAGCACAACACAGCATAGCACATGTCCTAAAAATATTAAAAGTATTTTTAAAATGAACTATTAAAAACCAATGTCTCTGGTTCTTTCTTTGGTCTAAGATTAGGTGAAGAAAGGGAACCTATGAATGATGGAGCAAAGAAAAGAATTGGCAATAACTGGTATTGGGCTAAATCTAGAAAGTGAAGGAAATTTGCTTTATTCCTTCAACCATCGCACTATCGGTTTTGAAAGACCATCTGTAATCTTCTGTGGAATGTCCCATTTCCTTCTCTCACTTAGAACTGGGACAACCCCCGCAACCCTACTCCACAAACCACCTGTTCCCATTTTTCTTGCTCAACAGTTAAAGATGGTGCAGATAAGGAAATAGGGAGTCAAGAATGGAAGTTCTCATGGATAAATGACCCAGCATTCTATTTTTCAGAAGATAATTCTAAAAAGTACCCTGCACCCATTTCAAAACATCCGCCAGGAAACCTCAACTTATCTACCTCCGTAAGGAATCTTGGTTTTGGCTTTTCCCCCTTCCCTGCCTGTCTCACCTCCCCCACTCCTCACTACCTCCTCCTGGGACCAGTTTCCATATAAGCTCCCCCTGCTCAAGCCCTTGCCTCAGGCTCTGCTTTGGAGAAAACCAAAGCAACATGAAGATCTCTTATCCATCATGAGATTTAGAACATTTAGGAACTGAGTAGTTACCTTTTTGTTTGTCAAAATCATTTTCCTTTCCAAGCAAAGTTCTATAAACATAGCAGCCATTCCACAATCCATTTTCACTGATTTATTTGGTGTGACAAATCGCCACTTGTTATATGAAGTAGTCTTTCATTGGTTGTTCTTGTATTGTTATTGTTGATATTTTGCTTTAGTCCCATAGATGGGAGTCTCAAGAGAATTAAAATGCATTTTAGCTGATATTTAAATTTAGTCATACAAGTAGGAACTATGCAAAGTCTATTTGATAAAACTTGGAAAAGTCATCAATAAGTAAATTTTGCTCAGTTGTAATTATTATGACATACCCAAGAAAAAAACAGAAAAGACACTATTAGAACACCAATTTAAAGAGAAGGGGTACTCATGTTGCTAATCATAGATCAATTAAGGAACTATTTCTTCCCTCGGTGTGGATTTAAAATGACTGTGACCGCCTAGAAGAGAGCATAGGCAAAACATCCTCTGACATAAATCATAGCAATGTTTTCTTGGATTGGTCTCCCAAAGCATATAAATAAAAATGAAAATAAACAAATAAGAACTAATCAAACTTAGAAGCTGTTGTGAAGCAAGGAAAATGATTGAAAAATGAAAAGACAATCTATGGAATGACAGAAAATATTTGGACTTAACCTCCAAAATATACAAATAACTCATATAACTCAACAACAAAAGACTAAAACTTCAGTCAAAAAATGGGCAGAAGACCTTAATAGACATTTCTCCAAAGAAGACATACAGATGGCCAGTAGGCACAGAAAAAGATGCTCAACACCACTAACTTTTTAGTCAGTTCAGCCGCTCAGTCGTGTCTGACTCTTTGTGACCCCATGAATTGTAGCACGCCAGTCCTCCCTATCCATCATCAACTCCTGGAATTTACTCAAACTCATGTCCATCAAGTCGGTGATGCCATCCAGCCATCTCACCCTCTGTAGTCCCCTTCTCCTCCTGCCCCCAATCCCTCCCAGCATCAGGATCTTTTCCAATGAGTCAACTCTTCCCATGAGGTGGCCAAAGTATTGGAGTTTCAGCTTCAGCATCAGTCCTTTCAATGAACACCCAGGACTGATCTCCTTTAGGATGGACTGGTTGGATCTCCTTGCAGTCCAAGGGACTCTCAAGAGTCTTCTCCAACACCATAGTTCAAAAGCATTAATTTTTCGGTGCTCAGCTTTCTTGACAGTCCAACTCTCACATCCTTACATGACCACTGGAAAAACCATAGCCTTGACTAGATGGACCTTTGTTGGCAAAGTAATGTCTCTGCCTTTTAATATGCTGCCTAGGTTGGTCATAACTTTCCTTCCAAGGAGTAAGTGTCTTTTAATTTCATGGCTGCAGTCACCATCTGCAGTGATTTTGGAGCCCAGAAAAATAAAGTCAGCCACTGTTTCCACTGTTTCCCCATCTATTTGCCATGAAGTGATGGGACCAGATGCCATGATCTTAGTTTTCTGAATCTTGAGCTTTAAGCCAACTTTTTCACTCTCCTCTTTCACTTTCATCGAGGCTCTTTAGTTCCTCTTCACTTTCTGCCATAAGGGTGGTGTCATCTGCATATCTGAGGTTATTGATATTTCTCCCAGCAATCTTGATTCCAGCTTGTGCTTCCTCCAGCCCAGCGTTTCTCATGATGTACTCTGCATATAAATTAAATAAGCAGGGTGACAATATACAGTCTTGACGTACTTCTTTTCCTATTTGGGACCAGTCTGTTGTTCCACGTCCAGTTCTAACTGTTGCTTCCTGACCTGCATATAGGTTTCTCAAGAGGCAGGTTAGGTGGTCTGGTATTCCCATCTCTTGAAGAATTTTCCACAGTTTATCCACTACCTTTTAGAGAAATACAAATCACAACTACAGTGAGGTACCACCTCCCACCAGTCAGAATGGCCGTCACTATAAAGTCTACAAATAGCAAATGCTGGAGAGGGTGTGGAGAGAGGGGAACACTCCTGCAGTATTGGTGGGGTTGCAAATTGGTACAATCACTGTAGAAAACAGTAGGGAGATTCCTTAGAAAACTAAAAATAGAATTTCCATATGATCCAGCAAACTCACTCCTTGGAATTTACCCAGACAAAACTATAATTCAAAAAAAATGCATGCACCCTTGCATTCAGAGCGGCACTGCTCACAGCAGCCAAAACATGGAAACAACATAAAAGTCCATCAATAGAGGGATGGATAAAGAAGATATATACACATATATATAAATACATATGAATACTACTCAGCCACAAAAAAGAATGAAATAATGAAAGTAGCGCAGCAACATGAATTCAACTAGAGATTATCATACTAAGTGAACCAAGTCAGACAGAGAAAGACAAATACCATATAATTTCATATGTGTGTAATCTAACATATGGCACAAATGAACCTATCTACAAAACAGAAACAGACTCACAGTCATGGAGATCAGACTTGTGGTTACCAAGAGGAGCAAGACGGAGAAGGAGGGACTGGGAGTGTGGGGTTGATAGATGCAAACTGTTACATTTAGAATGGACAGACAAGGTCCTAATGTATAGTACAGGGAACCGTATTCAGTGTCCTTTGATAAACCATATAGGAAAAGAATATTAAAAAAGAATGTGTATATATGTGTGTGTGTGTGTGTGTGTGTATAACTGAGTCACAAGATTGTAAATCAACTATATGTCAATTGAAATATATATTTATATTTTTTATAATCCCATATATGAACATGTTAATCACTCTGTTGTGTCTGACTCTTTGTAATCCCATGGACTGTAACTCACCAGGCTACTCTGTCCATGGAATTCTCCAGTCAAGAATACTGGAGTGGGTTGCCATTTCCTCCTCCAAGGGATCTTTCCAACCCAGCGATCAAACCTGGGTCTCCTGCCCCACAAGCAGATTCTTTACAGTCTGAGTCATCAGGGAAGCCCTATCCCATATATATGCCATATATATATATATGTAATATCATTTAAAAATATATATGTCATATCATTAAAAATATATATGTCATATCATATATATATATATATATGTCATATCATTAAAAAATATAGTTCCAGTCCTCATAAAAATCAGCCAACTTCAGTTTTCCTAGAATAAATCATTCAGAAGCTAAACCTACTGCACCCAGCTCTCAACTGAGTGAAATACCTCAAATTACCAGATGGACATAAGGATTCTCAACGTTCAACTGCCCATGATATATGTATGTTCAACCCAATTATTTGCACAAAAAGTAGTTGCTTATGATGGTAAGGAAAATATAAAATTAAGTTGGTAATATTTAAAGAAAAAAAGGATGCAATTAATGCTTCTACCTTCCCTTTCTATCACCCTTTGTTCAGGAGAGTCAAAAACCAATTTAAAAACAGCTATTTAGCAGAGAAGGAGCCTATTGATAGTATTTACAAAGGAGAGGCTAAACATGGTTAATCTTAGAAGAACATCAATGAACTTTGTTTTCAAATTAGAAATCTCAGGTACCATGATTTGTATATTTAGAGCAAATATTTACACGTAGGCAGGTAAGTACATCAGCGACTTGCTAAGCACCTGCTCAGTAAAAGTTGTTCAGGGGCAGTTAACCATCTTCTGTGCGTTTTTAATTCTCCCGAGTTCAAAGTTTGAATCAGTCACTCCCAAATAATTGGCCAAAATGTGTGAAATGATTTCCAGGAATGGGGAGCAAATTCAGTAAAGAGAAAGAGAAAATAATTGTGTAGTTTTTGTAATGTCCACTACGTGCCAAACACCGTGCTAGAGTTGCACAAAGGTTCATAGGTTTTTGGTCCTCTGAGGACTGACGCTGCACTTGCTGGTGGTTGACAGAGCTAAAGTATAACCCAGACTCTCACTCTAAGTCCTTGCTCTCTCTCCTACAGAGCCTGCCTTGTGTTTCCCAGCTGGTAGACTGCAGTAACATCTTAGGAGATAACAGGTCCTGGCACAGAGCTCTTGAAACCCTTGTAATGTCTTAAGTGATTAGAGTTTTGGGACGGGACTTCCCTGGTGGCCCAGTGGTTAAGACTTCACTTTCTAGTACAGGGGGCACAGGTTCGATCCCAGGTCAGGGAGCTAAGATCCCACATGCCTTGTAGCCAAAAAACAAAACATAAAAGAGAAGCAATATTGTAACGAATTCAATAAAGGCTTTAAAAATGGTCCATGTCAAAGGGTGCTGAGAACATCTTTTGTTCTAATATTTGGCCTTTGACCCCAGCCCCGACACAACTCCTGAAAGCCCTGTCATTTGCTGGATGACAGGAGTGTCTTTTGTTCTAATAAGGCAACTCTGGGTGGGTCCTGGCTGAGGAACGGTCACTGGAAAGAATAAGCCATGATTAGACGCTTGGGGTTTTCAGCCCCACCCCCACAATTCTCTAGTGAAGGGAGCATGGCTGAGAATGGGCTTAAAGACGGATCTTGCTGGTGTGATGGAGCCTCCACATGCACCCCATAGTATGGCATCCAGCAAGGCTGCAGGTCAGTGACTGAGGGGAGGTGCGGGGAGGTGCTGAGAAAGTGGGGGACACTCAGAGGGCACAAGGGCTCTGCACCCCTCCCCACACACCGTGCCCGACACGCCTCTTCATCTGGCTGTTCATCTGTGTTTTTAAACAAACTGGTAAATATAAGTAAGTGTGTCTCTGAGTTCTGTGAACTGCTCTAGCGAGTAATTGAACTGAGGAGGGGGGCATAGGAGTCTCCAATCTGTAGCCAAATCAGACAGAATTTGTGGGTGACCAGAGGAACTACGATTGCAGTTGATGTCTGAGGGGTGGGGAGCAGGCCGGTGGGGCTGAGTCTCAACCCGGGGAATCTGATGTGATCTCCAGGTAGACAGAGTTAGAATCCGGTTAAGTCACAGGACAGACACCTGTTGGCGTCCAGCTTTCCTTTTCCTTCCTTGTGGGTGCTTTCTGTCCTTGCCCATCTCATGGTTTTGGGGGGAGCTCTTGGTGGTCTCTGCACCTGCTGCTCTGGGGCGGAGACCCTGCCTGTGAGGGCCACCCTCCGCAGCAGCCCCGTCTGGGGAAACAGCCCGGCCCCTGGCTGGTCATCTCCCTTCTGCTTAGTCTTCAGGTTAATTTGCTGCCCACCCTCTTTCTGCCCTGGCCCCACATCCAAGGTGGGGTTTGAAGTCTGCATTGGTGTAACACCAGTTATCAGTAATTCCAGAGGGAAAAAAGAGAACTGCTTGGTGTGGGGGGAAAACCTGTACACAGCTGGTGAAGGGGAGTAAACTGCTCTGTGAAAAGTAAAGGACTCACAACAGGTGAAACCCTGAGTTTCTTTTTCTTTTTACATACCTTTGCAGATTCTCCACTTTATCAAGGATCAGGTCCCATGTTTCTCATTTCTGTAAATCTAGGAATATCTTCAGTTATCTTATACTGTAAAGAAATCAGTTTTCATGATCATGATTTGCTGACTTGACTTTGATTTTAACCTTGATTGTATTAATACTACATGATAAAATTGCAGTATCCAGAGTCTGACCTGTAAGGTAAGTTTATTAGTTTCTCCAGGAAGTAAGTCATGCTATTCTCTTTCACTAGTTCCAAATTTGCTTCAAGGCTTGAGTCTGTTTAAACAGCCAAATTAAAAGTAATGCATCCATGAGACAAGTGCTCGGGGCTGGTGCACTGAGAAGACCCAGAGGGATGGGGTGAGGAGGGAGGCGGGAGGGGGGATTGGGATGGGGAACACAGGTAAATCCATGGCTGATTCATGTCAATGCATGGCAAAAACCACTATAATATTGTAAAGTAATTAGCCTCCAACTAATAAAAATAAATGAAAAAATAAATAAATAAATAAAAGTAATGCATCCAAACTGAATAGGATGATATATCACTAGGACACCCAAAGATTTACAGCTCTGGTGTAAAAACTCATGTGCAGTATTTTCTACACAGAATTTTTATCTCATAAAATCCTAGGTATTTAAAATACAGCCTGGGTTTCAGAAGTTAAAATCACTTAGTTTATCATCTGTCCGACAGTGGAAAATCCTTTAAAATAGTGTACCAAAATAGAAATAATCTTAAATGTTAACTAAAACTACCTTATTATAAGTTTATTTAAAATTATACTAAAAATTCATTCAATCAGAATAGTGAGCATGGTGACTATGTTATAAACAGTGTTCTAAGCTCAAGGGTTAAAGTGATGGGCAGAACAGAAAATATCTATGTAATAATGTTAATACCCTTAGTAAGAAAAAATGACAATAAAAATTAAGACAAATTGGTAAAGATGAAAATTTTAGATCACAATGGATAAAATAAAACAAGTTCATGAGACAGGGCTTGGGACACTTGATTGATAAGGCAAGGCCATCGGAGAGGTGTCATCCATGAGCCCAAATGGTACCAAGGAGTCAGCCAGGCCCAGATCTGGGTGAACAAAATAAATGTAAGGATGCTTGAGTCTTGTATATTTTAACTCCAAAGCAAATCTATAAAAACTTACACATAAGACTGCTCATCTCCAAAAAAGTTAAATTCACACAGGTAATTTAATATCTGTTGATAGCATGTGCTTGGCTCCAGGATGACTGCCTACAGTTGTTTCAAGGCAGGTCTTCCTGAGTGTTGCTTGTCAACAGTGATGAGGCTGCGTCATGCCACCATCCTTCCAACACTTCTGTCTGTTCACACAATTGGGAAAGATCTGTTCCAGCGGAGCACAGGGATGACATTTTTTTTTTTTTTTTTTTTAGCTTTTACTCTTTTATTGGAGTCACACTTCTTACATAACTGTGTCTGTTGGCTTTTCACACCAACATGGGACAGTGTTCCAGGTGATTAGATGTCCACAGTGTTCAGAAGTACTGTCTCCTATTCCATCATGGCCCTCTGCAGCTACAGATGGCATTGTAGCTAGCACCTCAACAGTGCCCTAATCACCAGGTAAGGAGGCTGGAACACTCTCTATGTGCCTGGTATGAACAAGTAGATACCCATTCAGTTCACCTGCATTCTTGTCTCATTTGCCCAGGACAGATGTAGGTTATGGATGATAACATGAATATGAACACGAATGCACAGCTCCCTGTATCATGGAGGAGATGTGACCAGAGCCTTCCTCTGTTTGCATAGGAAGCATCTTCAAGGCTAGGATGGAGGGTTAAGAAGATTCCTCTCGAGCCTGACCTATCACAGTTGAATGTTCTCTCCATGAGCAGGTGCAGGACAGTTAGCTGGAATTCTGAACAGAAAGAATGCAAAACTATTGCCCTTTAATGAGAATAAATAACTTACTTTTCATAAACAGATTCTCAATCCTTTGGCATGCTATTTTCTGAGGAATTTAAGATATAGAAGTTTAATGAAGATGCCATTTTAAAAAGAAAACTTTTTCGAAAGAATTTAAAAATCTATTTCAAACTACTCATTCCACTTCAGATGTTGGGACTGAATCATCAGTGAGTCTATGTTTAGAAACAATAATTCTGATTAAATGAAAATTTCTTCTTAACAGCTCTGTAAGAGATGTCTGTTTAAATGGCCACCACACTGCGAGCTAACTCCAGTTGTCCACGTGTCCTAGACCAGCACTGTTTCTACACGACACCAGACAAAAGCCAGTGCCACTTCATTCTCTTCCTTCTCCAGAGGGCCGTGCAAGTTGCATTTTCCCTCTCAGTCAAACTCCTTGGCTTGCAGTTCTTAACCTAGGCCATTTCTTTCTAACCATCTCACTTCACAGGTGGGAAAATGAAGGCTCAGAGAATTTCAAAATATGGCTTAAATGCAACATCTACTTAGAGACAGGATTGGAGTAAAACCATTTAAAAATCTTCTGCCTCCAAGAAGGGAATAATCATTCTCCTGTGTTACATTGCTTCTCTAAAAGGAGACTGGGTTAACTAAACAAAACACATGCAGGAAGTGGAATAAAATCTAGTTATTTACTATGTGTTTATACCTCTCATTCCAAAAGAAAAAAAACTTTCAGGCAATTGATAATATATGTTCAATGAGCATGAAAAAATAGTTAAAATTAGACAGAGAACAGGGCAAAAAGAGAATGAATGTAGGAAAATAAGATTAAGCCAGAAATGATATTATCATAAGGCAAGCTGTAAGAATCTAGACAGGTTTTTTTAGAGAGGGAGCCAAAATTTACTTCTAAGTTTTCTAGCAGCCAATGCAAAGAAGGAAGTTAGATAAGTATGCAAGTCACAGTTTTGTTAAAATAAAGATAAGTCAGTTATTTAGGAAATCCACAAACAGTCCTGGTAATGAAACAGAGAAACACCCTTTGTTCTAGTAAACAGAGGTTCCCTGGTGTAGGTAGGAAGCTGCGGTGGGGAGGGGCTAAGCCAGGACTCATCTCCATCAGGAGATGTTTCATTGAGGGTTATGAGTCCCTGAATAGCATATGAAGCTGTATTAATACCTTGCAGTTTCAACCCATCACTTTAGTGGGCGTCTGAGACAGAATTGCCCTCACTGATTTCATGAGAGTCATCAAAATAAAGGTTTCGGTCATCAAATGCTGGCTGTACACACACAGGCTTAGATTCTGCAAGGCTTCTTCTTCTTTTTTTTTTTTTTTTTCATCCGGACACATGGTGTGAAGGGAAAGGTTGGATGAACTGGGAGATTAGGTTTCACATAACTGCACTAGCATGTGTAAAATATTTAATATACAGCTAGTGGGAAAAGATACCCCATGTCCAGAGACAAAGAAGAAGGGATGGGCACAATCACGATAAAATCAAATCCCATTCAGACTGTAGAAAAACAATACCAAAGAAGTTCTCACACTGTTGTGAAGGTTCTGAACCCCATGTCAGGCTTCCCAGCCTGGGGATCTGACAAAGGGACTGGGAATCCCCAGGGAATCTGACCTTGAAGTTAAGCAGGATTTGATTAAAAGACTTCCACAGGACTGGGAAAAACAGAGACTCCAATCTTGGAGAGCACAAATAAAACCTTGCACACCAAGACTCAGAGGAAAGGAGCAGTTACCCAACAGGAGACTGAACCAAAATTACCTGCTAATGTTGGAGAGAGTCTCCCGTGGAGCTGTGGGTCAGCAGGGCTCACCCCCGGAATGGGGGCATTGGTGGCAGCAGTCTGGGAAGGTCCCCTTGGCATAAACCCTCTTGGAGGTCACCATTAACCTGATCATAGAGCCCATAGACTCAAGGTCTGGGCCACCTCAGGCCAAAAATCTACCAGGGAGGGAGTGCAACCCACCTGTTGGCAGATAAATAGATTAAAGTCTTACTAAGAAAGGCCCTACCCACCAGAGCAAGTCCCAGTTTTTCCCACCTCCAGGCCTTTCCATCAGGAACTTTACACAAGCTTCTTAGCCTACTCCATCAGAGGGCAGACAGAAGAAGCAAAAAGAACCACAGTCTTACAACAACTAAAACAAAAACCACATTGCAGAAAGTTAATCAGCATGGAAAAGCAGAAAGTTATGTCCCCAATGAAGGGACAAGATAAAACCCCAGAAACACAGCTAAATGAAATGGAGATAGGCAGTCTTCCAGAAAAGAATTCAGAATAATGATAGTGAAGATGATTGAGAAGATGCAAGAAATGTTTACCAAAGACCTACAAGAACTAAAGAACAAACAAAGAGAGATAAATAATACACTAGAAGGAACTGATAACAGAATAACTGAGGCAGAATAATGGATAAATGATCTAGATGACAGAAAGGTGGCAATCACTGCCACAGAATAGAATATAGAAAAAAGAAGGAAAAGTAATAAAGACAGCCTAAGAGACCTCTGGGACAACAATAAATCCAACAATATTCACATTATACGGGTCCCAGAAGGAAAAGAGAGAGAGAAAGGGCCTGAGAAAATATTTGAAGAGATAATAGCTGAAAACTTCCCTAACAAGGGAAAGGAAATAGTCAACCAAGTCCAGGAAGCACAGAGAGTCCCGGGCAGGATAAACCCAAGGAGGAACACACCGAGACACATAGTAATCAAACTGATTAAAATTAAAGACAGAGACAAAATATTAAAAGCAACGAGGGAAAAAAGATAAATAACGTACAAGGGAACCCCCATCAGGCTATCAGCTGATTTCTCATCAGAAACCCTACAAGCCAGAAGGGAATGGCATGCTATATTTAAAGTGATGAAAGGAAAGAAACTACAACCAAGAATTCCCTACCCAGCAAGACTCTCATTCAGATTTGATGGAGAAATCCAACAGCTTTCCAAACAAACAAAAGTTAAGAGAATTCAGCACCACCCAAGCATCTTTACAACAAATGGTAAAGGAACTTCTCTAGGCGGGAAGCAAGAGAAGGAAAAGACCTACTTATAGAAAATAAACCCAAAACAATTAAGAAAATGTAAGAGGATGGTACATGTCAATAGTTACCTTAAATATAAGTGGATTAATGCACCAACCAAAAGAAATAGATGGCTGAGCAGATGCAAACACGTGCATGTATGCACTTCCACTTACCAGGTCACTCTGCTTGAACCCAAAAATAACAATGTAATTATATTACATTGTTAGAGCAATCACATTCCAAGTATGGCTTGCAATTGTAATTATCTTTTACTTTTTGTCTGGCTATTGACTGTGAGGATTCCTTGGTGGCTCAGAAGGTAAAGAGTCTGCCTGCAATGTGGGAGACCCGGAAACAATCCCTGGGTCTGGAAGATCCCCTGGAGAAGGAAATGGCAACCCACTCCAGTGTTCTTGCCTGGAAAATCCCATGGATGGAAGAGCCTGGCAGGCTACAGTCCATGGGGTCACAAAGAGTCAGACATGACTGAGCCACTGAACTTTCTATTGACTGTGAAAACTGATAAACGTCTTTTACTATTGTGATTATGTAACTATTACTCACTTAATAACTTTGTATCATGATTGGTCAACAGAAAAATAATAGAATTCTATATCACCAAAACTACCACTTAACAGAAAAACCTGCAATCACTTTTAAAATCCAGATTCATATCAGAATTATCTTGAAATTTTTTGAAAAATATAAATGCTCAGGTATTGCTTTTTTTCCTCCAGAGCTCCAAATATTTTTCTAATGAGCAGCTATGTTTAAAATAACTGAAATATTTTAAAATCTTTTACTTTTATCTAGTTTTTTTCACTTTTTCTATTTCATATTCATTGCTTCTATTTCATTTAGTTTATTTTTTCCAATTTTTCCATCTTTTTTTTATGTTCTTTCTCAAGCCTTTATCAAGCATAGTAGAAAAGTTTTTGCATATATATATAATATGTATAATACATATTTTATAAAACATGAATTTTTGGCTAACTAAAAAATTTATGACATTTTGATTCCACTTTGAGTTAGTATGAGTAGAATGCTAGCTTTCTAATTTAAAATAATAGATATGCAACAAGCAACAAAGGTTTACCGTACAGCATAGGGAACTATAGTCAATATCTTGTGATTGACTATTGAACTATAGTCATACCTTGTAATAACTATAATGGAAAATAATTTCAAAAATGGTATATGTGTATATGTATAACTGTATCACACAAAAAAGAATTCTACTTTTTGAAATTTTGTAATGTTTATCTTTTTCCTGTTTTTGTAAATGTCCTATGGAAATCTAATAACAACCTATGAGATATAAAATTTAAATTATATTTATGTAGGATATAAGATTAATATAAGTATAAACTATTATATTTAAATTATTAATGACATCATTCAAGATACTCCTTATTTTTTCTGCACTTGATAAAATATTCTCAGGGAAATGCTAATATGTCTCACTATGATTATATTTTTTTCCTTATATTTCTTCTGATTTTTGCTTTACATACCTTTGTTTCTTTGCTGTTAGATGTCTAATGGTTTATGAGGTCTATATTCTTTGTTAATTGCACCTTTCATCATTAAAAATATTCATCTTTGTTACATTTTATAATTTTTCAAAAAGATACATGTACCCTTATGTTCATAGAAGCACTATTCACCATAGCCAAAATATGGAAACAACTTAAATGCCCATCAACAGATGAATGGATAAAGAAGATGTGGCATAAATATATCATACAGTGGAATATTACATAGCCATAAGAAGGGATGAAATAATGTCATATGCAGCAACATCTAGAGAGTGTACTAAGTGAAGTAAATCATATAGAGAAAGACAGATATAATATGATATCTCATATATGGAACCTATAATATGACACAAATGAACTTATCTACAAAACAGAAATAGATTCACACACAGATTGTGGTTGCAATGGTGAGGAGGGTTGGAGGGGAATGAATTGGAAATTTGGGATTAGTAGATGTAAGCTATTATGTATATTATATATAGGAGGCCTAGACAACAAGATGTTACTCTATAGCACAAGAAACTGTGTTCAATATCCTGTGATGAACCATAATGAAAAAGAAAAACTACATTATTTATATTGAAAAAATAATGGCAGCTTTAAACTTTTTGCTAAATTCAAATTATCATACAGACTTGAGTGTGCAGTGGCTCATTTTAAAGCTGTCAGTCACCTCAAGCTTAAAAGGCTACCGTAAAAAGCCATGGACCCTGCAAACCATGGCCGCTGCCCCCAGCCAAGGGTAGATCTCAGGTCACAGAAGGAAAAGAACCATGGCTGTCTCCTCAATTGTGAGATTAACTTAGCACATGGATAGAGATTCCTCAGCAGTCCTGAGCAAACACTGATCCCAACAGAGAACAGCTGTGGTTAGCCACCTGCTTTGGTGTTTTGTCTGTCCTGGTGAAGTCTGATTTAGCTCGTATACAAAGAATGCTCAGGATTGTTGCAGAAGGCAGGAAAAGCATGTTCCTTGACACTTTGAGGGTACCTGGCTGTTTCTGAAAATCAAACTGACAAAGACAGACTAATAGAAGAAAATTACACAAATGTTACAGAATTTATACATGTACACAGGCGCCTCCATAAGGGAGTGAAGACCTGGAAGGAATCATTTGTATTTTTTGGACCAAGAAACAACAAATTTTGTGAAGAATTAACAAGACAAAGAGGTCTGGTGTAGTAAAGAGTGAAGAAGTAACTCAGGACATAAAGGCTAAGGGGAAAAGGTTTGTTTGCAGAGTCCTCAGCTGACTTTATCTGGGCTGATAAGAGTCTGACTCCAGCAAAAAGGGAAAATTCCTGCTTTTTGCAGAAAATGGGGAGCTTTTCCTGCATTTACTGCTTCTTAATTGCCTTCAACTTGACATAATTTTTATGTCAAAGAAGCATATTTGGGGGTGACACAGCCTGGGGTTTCCTTCTTTATTAAATACTTGGTAAGTGTGGCTCTCCTTTGTATTATCTAACACGGTATTATACACACACACACAAACACACACAGAACAATGTTATTCAATTATTTTATTTTAAATCCCATGTTTTCTTCAGGAGAGAGATTATATAAAACTAAAAGAACTCCAAGAAAAAAAATAGGCCTTTAGATTTTTCTTTATTCCTACAAAAATGTATACATTGTGGAATAATATCAGTACAAAACAGCAGCAACTCAAAAATGAAGGCTACCAGGGCTCCACTTCCCAGAAAGAACCAATCTTTAACTTGAGTCAAATATTCCCATATCTAGAAAAATAATTATTTTTAATATTATAAATTTAGTCAAATCTGTTTACCTATGTTGAAAAATGCAAATATGTGTATATTTGACTAGTTTTATTATGAAATTTTTCAACCCCAGCAAAAACAAGCTCATCTCTTAACAGCTGTAAGCAAACCAGTGTCTCTTGATTTAACTGGTTCATTTCACTGTCCTGAAAATCTCCCCAAAGTTACTCATCCCCACAGAAGCCCTCTCCAATATGGCTGCTTCTTCTCTCTGCATCTCTTTCACCATGGCCAGGGATAGAAGTACTACTCACTTTTTTAAATTTAATTTTTATCTTATATTGTGGTATAGTTGAGTTACAATGTTTTGTTAGTTTCAGGTGTATAGCAAACTGATTTAGTTTTATATATACAATAATATAGATATATATCTGTTCAGTTCAGTCACTCAGTCATGTGACTCTTTGTGATCCCATGGACTGCAGCACGCCAGGTTTCCCTGTCCATTACCAGCTCCTGGAGCTTGCTCAAACTCATGCCCATTGAGTCGGTGATGTCATCCAACCATCTCATCCTTTGCCATCCCCTTCTCCTCCTGCCTTCAATCTTTCCCAGCATCAGGATCTTTTCCAATGAGTCAGTTCTTTGCATCAGGTGGCCAAAGTATTGGAGTTTCAGCTTTAGCATCAGTCCTTCCAATGAATATTCAGGACTGATTTCCTTTAGGATTGACTAGCTTGATCTCTTTGCAGTCCAAGGGACTCTCGAGAGTCCTCCAACACCAAAGTTCAAAAGCATCAATTCTTTGGTGTTCAGCTTTCTTTATGGTACAACTTTCACATCTATACGTGACTACTGGGAAAACCATAGCGTTGACTATACAGACCTTTGTAGGTAAAGTAATGTCTCTGGCTTTTTAATATGCTGTCTAGGTTTGTCATAGCTTTTCTTCCAAGGTGCAAGGGTCTTTTAATTTCATGGCTGAGGTCACCATCTGCAGTGATTTTGGAGCCCAAAAAAATAAAGTCTGTCACTGTTTCCATTGTTTCCCCATAAATTTGCCATAAAGTGATGGGACCAGAAGCCATGATCTTAGTTTTTTGAATGTTGAGTTTTAAGCCAGCTTTTTCCATTCTCCTCTTTCACTTTTATCAAGAGGCTGCTTAGTTCTTCAGTATCCTGTGATGAACTGTAATGGTCTCTGGGGCCTGGTAAGCACAAGGCTTGTTTTAGCCCTCTGAGTGTCTCTGGCAGGTATGGGGTTTGATTCTAAATGTGATTTCGCCCCTCCTACCATCTTGTTTAGGCTTCTCCTTTGCCTTTGGACATGGGGTCTCTTTTTTTGGTAGAATCCAACTTTCTCCTGTTGATGGTTATTCAGTGGTTAGTTGCAATTTTGGAATTCTCGCAGAAGATGAGCTCATGTCCTTCTATTCTGCCATCTTCTTTGAGGTCTTCCAGGTCACTCCTTATAAAAAGTCAAGGACTCAAGGAGAATGGAATCTTATGAAAGAAGGGTGAAGGCAAAGCCAGAAAGCAGGGAGTTTCCAAGGGCACCTCCTTGAAAGGATATATATATATATACACACACACACACATATTCTTTTTCAGAGTCCTTTACAGCCTATAACCTGTAATATAGGTTATTACAGAATGCTGAGTAGAGTTCCCTGTTCTATTAGTAGGTCCTTGTTCTTTATCTATTTCTTATATATATATATTAATGTGTACAAGGTCTGTATAGTCAAAACTATGGTTTTCCTATAATGTACAGTTGAGAGAGTTGGACCATAAATAAGGCTAAGCATTGAAGAACTGATGTTTTCAAATTGTGGTGCTAGACAAGACTCTTGAGAGTCCCTTGGACTGCAAGGAGATCAAACCAGTCAATCCTAAGGAAAACCAACCCTGAATATTCATTGCAAGGACTAATGCTGAAGCTGAAGCCCCAATACTTTGACCACCTAATGAGAAGACCTCACTCATTGGAAAAGACCATGATGCTGGAAAAGACCATGATGCTGGAAAAGACTAAAGGCAAAAGGAGACAGGAGCAGCTGAGGATGAGCTGGCTAGATAACATCACCAATTCAATGAAACTTGAGCAAATTCCAGGAGATGATGGGGGACAGAGGAGCCTGAAGTGCTGCAGTCCATGGGGTCTCCGAGAGTTGGACATGACTCAGTGAGTGAACAAGAACAACAACAAAGTGTGTACATGTTAATCCCAATCTCCTAAGTTACCTCCCCACACCCTTCCCCTTTGTTAACCATATGTTTGTTTTCTATGTCTGTGTGTCTATTTCTGTTCTGTAAATATGTTCATTTGTATCATCTTTTTAGATTCCATATATAAGTGAAATCATATTGTATTTTCTTTTTCTTTCTCTTTCTGTCTTACTTCTCTCAGTAGGTCCATCCATGTCACTGCAAATGGTATTATTTCAATTCTTTTCTACAGCTGTCTACTCACTTCTTCTTGTTTCCAGACTATTCTTTGTTTCTCTTTGAAAACTACATCACTCCTCACTGTTGATATGAAGGACAGAGTCCTGCATAGTCCTTTCATGTTTCCCAGGGATTCTACCTACCGGCAGGTTAGCTTTCCCTTCAGAGGTTGTCCTTTGTTTATTCTTGAAACTTTGAGTGCATGTAGACTACCCTATGTGCAGCCTGTCCAATCTCTCCTCTGATCTCTCCGTCTCCTCTAAGAATCTTGAACTCCCTTTTCTCTCAGCCAGTCAGCCCCAGAGCCATCACCTGCTCTTGCACCACCCACACAGTAGCCATCAGATACATGTGGCTATTGACCACTTGAAGTGTTCTTGGTCCAAACAGAGATGTGACTATAAAATATACACCAGATTTTGAAGATCAAGGACGAAGAGTGGGAAAATGTCTCTTTAATAATTATGTTGACAACAAGTCCAAATAATATACTAGTTATTTTGTTGCATGAGATATATGATTAAAACCAATTTCACCCATTTCTCCTGTTTTAAAGTCTATGAGAAAATTTTAAAAGCTATACATGTGTTTTGTTCTTGTGTCGTTCTACTGAACTCACTTTGAAATCATCACCATGAACCTCAGCTGGGCTCTGCACCTTATTTTCATCTTCTCTCTTCCCCAGCCCTAGAACACAGAGTTAACACAGAAGGAACAGATTCAATATGGAGTCAGGTTTATTCTTTCCTGTTACACACTGACTGCCCCAGCATCATCCACACCATCTCCTCAGACGGAGGACCCTTGATCTCTCCTGCATGTTTTACCACTTTTTCTTCTCTAGCACAGTTCCTTCTCTAACTCATTATGTAATTTACTTACTGATTAGGTTTACTGTCATCTCCTGCTAAAGTAGCACCTCCACAAAATCATCTCCGTTTTACCCACAGATGCCTCTTACAGAGCTGGGAGCAGCATCTGAACCACAGCAGGTGTCCAGACTTTGTTGAATGAAGACAACTATCCCCACAGATTTAATGCTAAACCCGAGTATGGTGTAAAAGTATTTCTCAATTTTTTCCCTGTATTTGAGATCTAATCTTACTGCTCTGTGGTCAGAAAAGATGACTGGAATGATTTCAATTTTTTTGAATTTTCCAAGACCAGATTTATGGCCCAGGATGTGATCTATTCTGGAGAATGTTCCGTGTGCACTTGAGAAAAAGGTGAAGTTGACTGTTTTGGGGTGAAATGTCCTATAGATATCAATTAGGTCTAGCTGGTCCATTGTGTCATTTAAGGTTTGTGTTTCCTTGTTAATTTTCTGTTTAGTTGATCTATCCATAGTTGTGAGTGGGGTATTAAAGTCTCCCACTATTATTGTGTTAAAACTTCAAACATATGGAGGCTAAATAACACGCTTCTGAATAACCAACAAATCATAGAAGAAATCAAAAAAGAAATCAAAATATGCATAGAAATGAATGAAAATGAAAACACAACAACCCAAAACCTATGGGACACTGTAAAAGCAGTGCTAAGGGGAAGGTTCATAGCATTACAGGCTTACATCAAGAAACAGGGAAAAAACCAATTAAATAACCTAACTCTACACCTAAAGCAATTAGAGAAGGAAGAAATGAAGAACCCCAGAGTTAGCAGAAGGAAAGAAATCTTAAAAATCAGGGCAGAAATAAATGCAAAAGAAACTAAAGAGACCATAGCAAAAATCAACAAAGCTAAAAGCTGGTTTTTTGAAAAAATAAACAAAATTGACAAACCATTAGCAAGACTCATTAAGAAACAAAGAGAGAAAAACCAAATTAACAAAATTAGAAATGAAAATGGAGAGATCACAACAGACAACACTGAAATACAAAGGATCATAAGAGACTACTACCAGCAGCTCTATGCCAATAAAATGGACAACTTGGATGAAATGGACAAATTCTTAGAAAAGTATAACTTTCCAAAACTGAACCAGGAAGAAATAGAAGATCTTAACAGACCCATCACAAGCAAGGAAATCGAAACTGTCATCAAAAATCTTCCAGCAAACAAAAGCCCAGGACCAGATGGCTTCACAGCTGAATTCTACCAAAAATTTAGAGAAGAGCTAACACCTATCTTACTCAAACTCTTCCAGAAAATTGCAGAAGAAGGTAAGCTTCCAAACTCATTCTATGAGGCCACCATCACCCTAATTCCAAAACCAGACAAAGATGCCACAAAAAAAGAAAACTACAGGCCAATATCACTGATGAACATAGATGCAAAAATCCTTAACAAAATTCTAGCAAACAGAATCCAACAACATATTAAAAAAATCATACACCATGACCAAGTGGGCTTTATCCCAGGAATGCAAGGATTCTTTAATATCTGCAAATCAATCAATGTAATATACCACATTAACAAATTGAAAGATAAAAACCATATGATTATCTCAATAGATGCAGAGAAAGCCTTTGACAAAATTCAACACTCATTTATGATTAAAACTCTCCAAAAAGCAGGAATAGAAGGAACATACCTCAACATAATAAAAGCTATATATGACAAACCCACAGCAAGCATCACCCTCAATGGTGAAAAATTGAAGGCATTTCCCCTGAAATCAGGAACAAGACAAGGGTGCCCACTCTCACCACTACTATTCAACATAGTGTTGGAAGTTCTGGCCACAGCAATCAGAGCAGAAAAAGAAGTAAAAGGAATCCAGATAGGAAAAGAAGAAGTAAAACTCTCACTGTTTGCAGATGACATGATCCTCTACATAGAAAACCCTAAAGACTCTACCAGAAAATTACTAGAGCTAATCAATGAATATAGTAAAGTTGCAGGATATAAAATTAACACACAGAAATCCCTTGCATTCCTATATACTAACAATGAAAAAACAGACAGAGAAATTAAGGAAACAATACCATTCACCATTGCAACAAAAGGAATAAAATACTTAGGAGTATATCTACCTAAAGAAACAAAGGACCTATACATAGAAAACTATAAAACACTGATGAAAGAAATCAAAAAGGACACAAACAGATGGAGAAACATACCGTGTTCATGGATTGGAAGAATTAATATTGTCAAAATGGCTATTCTACCCAAAGCAGTCTATAGATTCAATGCAATCCCTATCAAGCTACCAATGGTATTTTTCACAGAACTAGACCAAAGAATTTCACAATTTGTATGGAAATACAAAAAACCTCGAATAGCCAAAGTAATCTTGAGAAAGAAGAATGGAACTGGAGGAATCAACCTGCCTGACTTCAGACTCTACTACAAAGCCACAGTCATCAAGACAGTATGGTACTGGCACAAAGACAGAAATATAGATCAATGGAACAGAATAGAAAGCCCAGAGATAAATCCACGAACCTATGGACACCTTATCTTTGACAAAGGAGGCAAGGATATACAATGGAAAAAAGACAACCTCTTTAACAAGTGGTGCTGGGAAAACTGGTCAACCACTTGTAAAAGAATGAAACTAGAACACTTTCTAACACCATACACAAAAATAAACTCAAAATGGATTAAAGATCTAAATGTAAGACCAGAAACTATAAAACTCCTAGAGGAGAACATAGGCAAAACACTCTCCGACATAAATCAAAGCAAGATCCTCTATGACCCACCTCCCAGAATATTGGAAATAAAAGCAAAACTAAACAAATGGGACCTAATGAAACTTAAAAGCTTTTGCACTACAAAGGAAACTATAAGTAAGGTGAAAAGACAGCCCTCAGATTGGGAGGAAATAATAGCAAATGAAGAAACAGACAAAGGATTAATCTCAAAAATATACAAGCAACTCCTGCAGCTCAATTCCAGAAAAATAAATGACCCAATCAAAAAATGGGCCAAAGAACTAAACAGACATTTCTCCAAAGAAGACATACAGATGGCTAACAAACACATGAAAAGATGCTCAACATCACTCATTATTAGAGAAATGCAAATCAAAACCACAATGAGGTACCATTACACGCCAGTCAGGATGGCTGCTATCCAAAAGTCTACAAGCAATAAATGCTGGAGAGGGTGTGGAGAAAAGGGAACCCTCTTACACTGTTGGTGGGAATGCAAACTAGTACAGCCGCTATGGAAAACAGTGTGGAGATTTCTTAAAAAACTGGAAATAGAACTGCCATATGACCCAGCAATCCCACTTCTGGGCATACACACTGAGGAAACCAGATCTGAAAGAGACACGTGCACCCCAATGTTCATCGCAGCACTGTTTATAATAGCCAGGACATGGAAGCAACCTAGATGCCCATCAGCAGATGAATGGATAAGGAAGCTGTGGTACATATACACCATGGAATATTACTCAGCCATTAAAAAGAATTCATTTGAACCAGTCCTAATGAGATGGATGAAGCTGGAGCCCATTATACAGAGTGAAGTAAGCCAGAAAGATAAAGAACATTACAGCATACTGACACATGTATATGGAATTTAGAAAGGTGATAACGATAACCCTATATGCAGAAGAGAAAAAGAGACACAGAAATACAGAACAGACTTTTGAACTTTGTGGGAGAATGTGAGGGTGGGATATTTCAAAAGAACAGCATGTATACTATCTATGGTGAAACAGATCACCAGCCCAGGTGGGATGCACGAGACAAGTGCTCCGGCCTGGTGCACTGGGAAGACCCAGAGGAATCGGGTGGAGAGGGAGGTGGGAGGGGGGATCGGGATTGGGAATACATGTAAATCCATGGCTGATTCATATCAATGTATGACAAAACCCACTGGAAAAAAAAATAATAATAATAAAAATTTAAAAAAAAAAAAAAGTATTTCTCATTGTTCTTGACTTATTGAAAGCCTTACAGAGATTTTGGTCTTTTGTTGTGACATAGTTTTCATGAAGCATTTATCAATATCTTCAGTATCTTTCCTGGCATTCATCTGGATTGTCACATTTGTTTGCTATAGAGTTGCGAAGAGTTTCATCTCGCATACAAACTTACCGTTCACTTCTGAAAGCTAGGCTTTATCATGAGGCTTAGTTGCCAAGGAATCTAACAACTTTTTTACAAATCCAGTTAGAAATCCACCAGACATCTCTTCATTGTGTGTATGAGTTTGTTGGTGTTGTTGCTGTTTAGTGGCTAAGTCGTGTCCAACTCCTTTGTGATTCCATGGACTGTAGCCCGCCAGGCTCCTCTGTCCATAGGATTTTCCAGGCAAGAATACTGGAGTGGGTTGCCATTTCTTTCTCCAGGGGATCTTGCTGATCCAGGGATACCCGACGTCTGCCATAGGCAGGCAGATCTTTACCACTGAGCTACCAGGGAAGCCCACGAGTTTTTAGAACTGCTAAAATAATATACCACAAATACGGTGGCTTGAAAGAACAGAAATTTATTCTCACTCAATTCTCCCGGAATCCTAATTTAATGTGCTGCCAGGATCAGGCTGCCACCAAAGCTCCAGGGAAGATTCCTTCCTGCCTCCTCCAGCTGCTGGAGGCTCCCAAAGATCCTCGGCTGAGGCACAGCGTCCCTCCAATCACTGCCTCCATCTCCCATGGCTTCCTTTCTGTGTCCAAAATCCTGATGATTTCATCTTGAGATCCTTAATGGATCACATCTATGAAGACTCTATTTCTAAATAAGATCATATTGAAGTTTCCAGTGGACATGATTTTTTTTTTTTTAGTTTACCTCCCTCTAGTGTGTGAAATTCACATGAGAAAAATTAAATTATTCCTATTATTCCTGACGATTTATGCCTGTTGAATGTTCAATTTTAAAAATTCACCATCTTTGAGTTTGTTTTGCCTTCTTTCTTGAAGATACTCTAAGCACACAACTTATAACCTTTTTTAGAATAGTTCCCAAATGTATGAAAATTGTGAGGAATCACTATTTTTCCTCTAAGTAGTTGGAAGGCAGGTAAATTTCTCCCAAATATGCCACTGCACAGAGATAAGAGATCAGAGTTGAGAAAAGAAACAGGGACATAAAATCCTCAGTAGAATGTTTGGATAAATTGACCCTATCCAGGTAACCTTGACCCCAGCATCATGAACTATATGGACACATAGTTTCACAACCTCCTAGGCCTGCAGGTTAAGCATTACTAGAGTCCTTCCCCTAGTTTGGCCAATAACAGGAACATGTTCAGTGCTGTGAGGAAAACCCAGAGGTGTTTAAACAGAGACCGTTTCCCTTGTGGCGTGGCAGGGGCTGAGTGACAAACAAACCTCCCACAGACTGGACCAATGGCAGGCTGTGGCAGAGCTGGAGTCCCCAGAACCCTCCATTTTCAGAAGGCTGAGCATGCCAGCTGGGGGTGGGCTTTTTCAACATACAAATAATGAGGGTGTCATTGAGGCACATTTAATACATGTCTATTAACGATGGTATTACAGATATGTGACATTTTCCTGTCTATCTTACTGCTCTGTGTCGAAAACAGTAGCTTCCTATATTTAAAAATTGAAGGATGGGCATTTCATTCAATCAAAGCACAAAATTGCAATTCAGAATTGTTTGGATAACAAGGTCAACATCTTATTAAGTGTCAAGAGATAAAGAAACAGGGAGTCTGTGATTCAATTTTGTGTTTAGCCAAGAGGCTTTGTTTCTAGTATATCTAGAAACAAAGATAAATAAATTTATTTATCTTTATTTATTGCAAAATAAAGACTGAAAGGAAATTGAGTTACTTAAAAGGAACACGCAAGAGTTAGCCTGTCTATGTATTACCTTACCACTCTTTTGATAGCCACCCAAATAAATGAGTGCTAAAATAATTATGAACCCTATCTCTTTCCTAAAGCTAAGTATTTTGGTGCTTTAAATTAATTGATCTGAGTAGAAAACATCACAAGTTTTTATTCTCAGATTAACACTTTTTTGTCTAAAGTGTATTTTTTAATTTCTAATTTTTAATAGATACTTATGGAAGATGAGACAGTAGTAAATACAGCAAACATATTTCAATTAGTCCTTCCAGAAAAGTTGCTAATTTAAAGAATTTTTTAAAAAGTAGTAACCACAGAAATAAGTTTTAATGTATACAACAATTCAAAACTAATTTTAAAAAAATAAGGGAAATCACAAGATAAAGCTCTTCTTTATAGAAGAATAGTGACAAAAAATATAGCAAGAATAAAGAAAGAGAATATCATCTTATAAACATCATAGCTGTAATTAATTCAGATGAGACTCATTGATTTTTGCTAAAATCAGTGGGTGAACAGTTGGGAACAAGAATCTAACTTCCTTTAGGTTACTTATTAATTACAAAGGGAAAAGGTGCATTTACAAAGAAGGAATATGACTGGCATGCCTTAACCAGGCGATCAAGCTTGCTGCCGTCAGTGATACAAGAGACTGAGGTCACATGCTCCTTGATCTGATGCTTTGTGAGGAACACCAATCCCCAAGTGGTTCCCCAGGGACCTTAAGTACCTGACCTAAGACTAATTATGAAGGAGAAACTGTACAGTCCCGACCTGAGAGATATTATGCAAAACATCTGGAATGAATTCCTCAAAACAGCAATATAAGAAGACAAAAAAATAAACTAATGGCTAGGGAACTGTTCTGGATTAAAAGTGAATGAATAAAAATGATGAGGAAATAAAACCCATGATCCTTGAAGGGATTTTGGATTAGGAAATAGAATATTATAAAATTTGACTGGGGAAAAATTTGGAAATGTTCAGTATTGAGTGAGTATTAAATTATACTGTTGTGTCAAAATTAAGTTTCCTGAGTTTGATTTTTACATCATATTTACACAGGAAGATGTCCTTTTTCTTAAGTAATAAGAGGACGGTTTAATTCACAAGGAAGAAAAAGCAAATGTGAGAAAATGTTAAAAATGAATGAGTAGAGTATATAGGTACTCATCGCACAATTTATGCAACTTTAAGTTTGTACTTTTCAAAATAAAAGTACAAAATTAAAGACAATAATTTTCTTGTATCATGATAGCATGTGCATAATGAAAAAAGTACAAGGCTAGGACAGACTTTGTATTCATTCAGCATATTTGTTGAATATGTTGAATTCTTACTTAGCAGTTATTTTTCTACCCAGTTGGGTAAACAACAACAGCAAAAAAACAAAGAACCCTGCTATCATGGACTTTACTTCTCCTCTTGTCTGGGTGAGGGTGGGGTAGCAATGAGGCTTGGACTTGGTGGTAATATAAGTTTCCTTTCTGCGACAAATGCTATCATTTTAAATCTGTGAATTTATTTGCTTTGAATAGATATGATACAGTAGCTAGTTTCTTTCACTTAGTGTTTTATAAAAAAACAATATACTGTAACAAATACAAAAACACTAACCCACAATGCTTACACACAGGGGGCAGCAGAAAATAGCAGCTCTGTTTTTGTGTTAATACAAACCTGAAGCAAAACAGAATTATTTATTGTTGTTGTTCAGTCGGTCGAGTCTGATTCTCTGTGACCCCATGGACTGCTGCATGCCAGGTTTCCCTGTACTTCAGCATCTCCCTGAGTTTGCTCAAACTTACGTCCATTGAGTCGGTGATGACATCCAACCATCTCATCCTCTGTGGCCTCCTTCTCCTCCTGCCCTCAATCTTTCCCAGCATCAGGGTCTTTTCCAATGAGTCAGTTCTTTGCATCAGGTGGCCAAAATACTGGAGCTTCAGCTTCAGCATCAGTCCTTCCAATCAATATACAGGGTTCATTTTCCTTAGGATTGACTGGTTTGATCTCCTTGCAGTCCAAGGGACTCTCAAGAGTCTTCTTCAACACCACAGTTTGAAAACATCAGTTCTTCAGTGCTCAGCCTTCTTTATGGCCCAACTCTCACATCTGTACATGACTACTGGAAAAACCACAGCTTTGACTAGATGAAATTTCTTGGCAAAGTGATGTCTCTGCTTTTTCATATGCTATTAGGATTATCATAGCTTTTCTTCCAAGGAGCAAGTGTCTTAACGTCATGGCTGAATTAACAATCTGCAGTGATTTTGGAGCCAAAGAAAATGAAACCTGTTTCTACTTTTCCCCCATGTATTTGCCATGAAGTGATGGGATCGGATGTCATAATCTTAGTTTTCTGAACGTTGAGTTTTAAGCCAGCTTTTTCACTCTCCTCTTTCACCCTCATCAAGAGGCTCTTTTGTTACTCTGCACTTTCTGCCATTAGAGTGGTATCATCTGCATATCTGAGGTTGTTGATATTTCTCCCAGCAATCTTGATTCCAGCTTGTGCTTCATCTAGCCTGGCATTCTGCATAATGTACTCTGCATTTAAGTTAAATAAGCAGGGTGATAATAAACAGCCTTGACATACTCCTTTCCCAATTTGGAACCAGCCGATTGTTCCATGTCTGGTTCAAACTTTTGCTTCTTGACCTATATACAAGTTGGTCAGGAGGCAAGTAAACTGGTCTGGTACTCTCATTTCTTGAAGAATTGTCCGCAGTTTGTTGTGATCCACACAGTCAAAGTCTTTAGTGTAGTCAGTGAAGCAGATGTTTTTCTGGAATTCCTTTGCTTTTTCTGTGATCTCAAGAATGTTTGCAATTTCATCTCTGGTTCCTCTGCCTTTTGTAAATCCAGGTTATACATTTGGAAGTTCTCTCTTCACATACTGCTAAAGCCTACTTTGAAGGATTTTGAGCATTACCTTGCTAGCATGTGAAATGAGTGCAATTATGTGGTAGTTTGAACATTCTTTGGCATTGTCTTTCTTAAGGATTGGAATGAAAACTGACCTTTCCTAGTCCTGTGCCCACTGCTGAGTTTTCCAAGTTTGCTGTCATATTGAATGCAGCATTTTAAAAGCATCACCTTCTAGGATTTTAAATAGCTCAGCTGGAATTCCATCTGCTTCACTAACTTGATTTATAGTAATGCTTCCCAAGGCTTCCCTGGTGGCTCAGATGGTAAAGCATCTGCCTGCAATGCGCGAGACCCAGGTTTGATCCCTGGGTCAGGAAGATCCCCTGGAGAAGGAAATGGCAGCCCACTCCAGTATTCTTGCCTAGAGAATTCCATGGACAGAGAAGCCTGGTGCAGGCTACAGTCCATGGGTAGCAAAGAGTCAGACATGACTGAGCGACTTCACTTTCACTTTCTTTCAATGCTTCCTAAGGCCCACTTGACTTCACACTCCAGGTTGTCTGGCTCTAGGTGAGTGACTATATCATCGTGGTTATCTGGGTCATTAAGACTTTCTTGAATAGTTCTTCTGTGTATTTTTGCCACATCTTCTTAACCTCTTCTGCTTCTGTTAGGTCCTTGCCATTTCTGTTCTTTATTGTGCCCATCTTTGCATGAAATGTTCACTTGTTATCTCCAGTTTTCTTGAGGAGATCTTTAGTCTTTCCCATTCTATGGTTTTCCTCTATTTATTTGCAATGTTCACTTCAGAAAGCTTTCTTATCTCTCCTTACTATTCTCTAGAACTCCACATTCAGGTGAGTATATCTTTCTTTTGTCCTTTGCCTTTCACTTCTCTTCTTTGCTCAGCTGTTTTTAAGGACTCCTCAGACAACCACTTTGCCTTCTTGCATTTCTTTTTCTTTGAGAAAGTTTTGGTCACCACTTCCTGTACAATGTTACAAAGTTCTGTCCATAGTTTCTCTGGCTGTCTGTCTACCAGATCTAATCTCTTGAATCTATCCTCACCTCCAGTGTATAATCATAAAGGATTTTATTTAGGTCATACCTGAATGATATTTTCCCTACTTTCTTCAATTTAAGCCCGAATTTTGCAATAAGGAGCTGATGATCTGAGCCACAGTCAGCTCCAGGTCTTATTTTTGCTGACTATATAGAGCTTCTTCATCTTCAGCTGCAAAGAATATAATCAACCTGATTTCAGTATCAACCATTTAGTGATGTCAATGTGTAGAGTCATCTCTTGTGTTGTTGAAAGAAGGTGTCTGCTATGACCAGTGTGTTCTCTTGGCAAAACTCTGTTAGCATTTGCCCTGCTTCACTTTGTACTCCAAGGCCAAACTTGCCTTTTACTCCAGGTATCTCTTGAATTCTTACTTTCGCATTCCAATTCCCTATGATGAAAAGGACATCTTTTTTTTGTCTTAATTTTAGAAGGTCTGGTAGGTCTTCATAGAACCATTCAACTTCAGCTTCTTTGGCACTAGTGGTTGGGGCATAGACTTGGGAATAGACTTACTGTGATGCGGAATGATTTCCCTTGGAAATGAACCAAGATAATTCTGTCTTTTTTGAGACTGCACCCAAGTACTGCATTTTGGACTCTTTTTTTACTAAGGGGGCTATTCCATTTCTTCTAAGGGATTCTTACCCTCAATAATAGATATAATGAGAGAAAGTAATTGTTAAGAAATGCTAAGCTGTTAATTTGCTTTATTTTTTTCTTTCCAAGATTATTAGGAAGAGTGTCTTAAAATAATACAAGAAAAGGTATTTTTTACATTGTCTTCCTTTTCAGAACGTATAGTCATTATCAGATCTGTCTAAATCTAAAAAAGTTGTGCTTTACTATTAATGGTTATGCATTTCCCTAAAGAGAAAGTAAAAGTTTTAATTCAAAGGTAAATTTAAAAGTAGTAGCTAAAGATGATCTTTTTGATACCTTTAGATGTAGGTCGATTCAATGAGATCAAAAATTTCATTAGAAACACATAAGATTTGGGGCTTCTTTGGTGGTCCACCAGTTAAGACTCCACGCTTCCCATGCAGGGGGTTCAGGTTCAATCCCCGGCCAAGAAACTAAGACCCCACATGCTGTGTGGCCAAAAAACAAACAACAACAACAACAAAACCACATAAGATATTTTTAAAAAATAGAATAAAAATGTGTCTGTACAATGAATGTGGTGCCAGAATATACTTCTCTAGACACTGCATAAAATTTTTAACATTGCTTATGCTCTGAATTCAAATGCAAGGGCAGAGAAAATATTCCACCCATCCACTCTCTTTATTTCACCTTTTGTGTTTATTAGTAGTAATGAATGGTTTTCTGCTGCTGATACTATTGGTGCAAGTGTGGTAGATAACAATAATTTAGAAACCTCTGGACTCGCCCTGAATTTGATTTTGTCTGTTTGTGAACATGTTAAGGGGCAGTGATGGGAGAAATCTGGAGACTGATCTTTTGCCAAAGGCCCTTGCTCTGCAAATCAAGGGCAGTGAACAGGGCAAGCAGAAAGGAGGGAGAGGGAGGTTCTGTGTGTTTACTGAGCTGCTTAAAGAGGTACATTAATTAACAAAGGAGAAACCAGAGGCACTTGTGAGATGGATGGTGGGCTTAGACTTCACACAGGGGTGTGATGAAGCAAATGGTGGCATTTCCTCACCAAAGACTGAGTTCAAATTTACTACCAGCTGCTGATAGAGGAAAGTGACAATGAAATATTTTTAAAACTGAGCAGAGTCTTCCCAGTGCACCAGCCCTGAGCACTTGTCTCATGCATCCAACCTGGGCTGGTGATCTGTTTTGAGGGATCGGATGGGGAAGGAGGCGGGAGGGGGGATCGGGATGGGGAACACATGTAAATCCATGGCTGATTCATGTCAGTGTATGGCAAAAACCACTACAATATTGTAAAGTAATTAACCTTCAACTAATAAAAATAAATGAAAAATAAATAAATAAAATAAAATAAAACTGAGCAGAGAAGGAGAAAAGGAAGCAATGTTGGAAAGGCGATCCTAAAGTAGAAGAGAGAGGAGGAGGTGTCAGAGCAGGCAGGCCAGAGCAAACACAGTCTTCAATTGTGTCACATGTGAGGAATACACATGTGAGGCTTTTAAAATGCTATTCTCTATCAAGTTAAAGGTAGGCAAGACAGGCAAGGTCTTGCCAACCTTCTTTCCTCCCTATCTGTTCCACTCTTCTTTCCTCTTTGCACTAAGCTCTTATGTTGAAGTAACCAGAAGTTGTGAGGAAGAGGGAGAGGAAGTGAATACATGAAAGGGACTTTAGGAACGTTCTAGTGGGGATTTCCCTGGTGGTCCAGTGGTTAAGACTGTGTGGCAAATCACCCATGGCAGATTCATGTCAATGTATGGCAAAACCAATGCAATATTGTAAAGTAAAATAAACTAATTAATTAATTTTTAAAAAACTAAAAAAAAAAGAATGGTTTCAACTTAGAGTCCTGAGCTTCCAAAAAAATACATGTAGCACATATCTAACTACATTAAAGGTTGGTGATCATATGAAATGTTACCATGGCAACTCTAAAAGACTTTAAATAGTGATACAGGCAGTTCCTCAGTTCTATCAAGAGATGGTGCCATTTAAACACAACAATGCATAGTCCCCAGTTTATTATTTAATATAATATATTCTTATAATTTCTCAGATTTGTTCCTATGAACAAATAACCAGCCTTCGTGCTCAATTGACTTTGAATGCTTTCAACAACCATTTCCTCTCAAGGAGATATTTTTCTGGAGTTTTATTTTGTCATTTTCATTTGATCACTATTTCTGTTCAAAACCTTCATCTGTTATTTAGAAAGAAAATTCAACAAAGAAAAGACATCTTTATCTCCACAAATTTCACTCCAACTGCATTTTGATTCAAAGCGATGCAAAGAGAGGTGGAAATAAAGACCAAGGAGACTTTCTCCCAGGTGCGTCTTCAGAGTCACTTAGCCTGTTCAGGGGGATTCTAAAACCACAAATATTTGTAGGGATCATCCCTCTAGTTCTGAGAAAATGGTTTCCTTAATTATGTTTTTTGGTTTCACTCTGACAGCTTCTCATGAGTCCATGGAGGCCCATAGCTGGTTCTGCCACTGTGTTCAGTTTGCAGATTATGCACTTTATGAGGCAAAACATAGCAACACAAACATTTAAATTGCTCCCACGTTTTATAGCCTCAACTGCTGTATTTTATATAAAGGCCACAAAATGAGTAAGGTTGATGGGAATTGGTTAGACCTCAAGGACTCCTGCTTATTGAAATTGGAGATGGAGCAGTTTGAGAAATCAGACACCCAAGCTAAGAAAGGTGGGTAAGGAGTAAAATCCTCAGAACAGGTAGAATTTTTATCTCTAAAAGCCAGAAATTAACAAAGGAAAAGGAGGTTATATTTTCATTGGGGAAATTTGATTTCCAATATTACTTGGATATACTATAAGTAATACAGTTTCTGTTACTTAGGAAAAGTGTTATTTTGTATGCAGGAGTCAAATATATGTGGCTTTAAAATATCCTTGTACATCAGAATCTGTTTTTGTAGTTTTATTTGGTTTTGTTTCTATGTATCATGTGCCTACAATTTTTATATTAAAATACAGCAAAACTTGTTTGATGTTCTTTAGAATGCTTCTGTCAAGATCAATATTCAATGGAAGGGCCACTTGAAATAATTACAAAGTATCCATTTCAGTGGGAAAGTAAGAAGTTTCTTGCTTTGTGGACTGGTAGACTCCTTATTAAACAAATTCTAATCTTCCTCACAGTAATACATGACCTTGTTGCTTCACTATCCATCCAAAAATATTTTTAAGAATTCTTTTTAAACCTTAGCAAGTGATGGAGAACACCCCAGGAAAGTCAGAGCAGTTGTCAAGTAGATTTATAATAAATGAGCTGAGCTTTGTCAGAGCTACTTAAAATTCACATTTTTCAGAGTAATATTTACAGCCAGAAACACTGCAATTGGCCAATTACTGATTTCTAGATCATTCTTCCCTTTTGGATGGAAGGGCATCAGATTCCCTGAGACTGAGTTGTCCTTCTGTCAGTCAATTCTCCACATGTATTGTAGCTAATGGATAAATAGTATGTAAACAAGCATTATTAAATTTATTTTGCTCATGAATTGTTGGTCCTTTAATGGACCGGAACCTGGTGGTCTGGAGTCGACGATAAGAAAGTAAGAGAGAGAAAGAGGCTGATAGCGCTTGTTGGTCCTTTAATGGACCAGAACCTGGTGGCCCGGAGAGTAAGAGAAAGAGAGAGAAAGAGAGAAGGAATAAAAAGAAAGAAAGAAAGGCACAGGGACCAAAGCTCTGATGGAGCAAAGGTGTTTTAATCAACATGGTGTGGGCATATATACTGTCTTACAAGGTGGTTATTCTCAGCAAAGACAAAGATTAAAATTCCAGACTTACAAAGCATAAGATGATGCCTATCAAGGAGAGAGAGTTGCAAACAATCACCTTTTACCATTTGGCTCATAAAAAGGAAGAGGGTACTTACCACTGTAATGAGAAGTGCCTGGATTCCTCAGCCCTGGGAAAGGCGCGCCTCTCCTCTTAATTTCTGAATATTCAGGAATCAATAAGGGCCAGAGGGTTCCCGACAGATCCAAAACTGCACACAGGAAGCCTCTTGTTAAATGCTTCCTGACAATGAATAATAATAACAAAAGCTTTTCATATATTTCTGATTTGCTCTGGAGCTGTGCAGTTACTCTAAATACATATATTTAGGGACTTCCCTGGCAGTCCCGGAAGTTAAAATTCTGTGGTTCCACTGCAGGTGGCATGAGTTTGATCCCTTGTCAGGAAGCCGAGATTCCACATGCAGGAATATATATATACATAAAGAAAATGTGGAAAAAAAAGAAAAAGAAAATGTGTTGTGCTTAGTAGTCAGTCATGTCCAACTCTTTGCGACTTGTGAACTGTAGCCTGCCAGGCTCCTGTGTCCATTGGATTCTCTGGGCAAGAATACTGGAGAGTGTTGCTGTGCCCTCCTCCAGGGGATCTTCCTGACCCAAGAATTGAACCCATATCTCCAGTGCCTCCTGCATCACAGGCAGGTTCTTTAGCCACTGAGCCACCTGGGAACCCCCATATATATATAATAAGTATGTGTTAATATAGAACCACATGACAGGATATGTATATTATATATGTGTATACATAACCTGTTTAAAATTCAAACAATTTTATTTTTATTTTTTATTTTTATTTATTTATTTATTTTATTAGTTGGAGGCTAATTACTTCACAACAAAATTCAAACAATTTTAAAAAACTGTTCATGGAGATACTATAAAATCTTAGTACAAAGTCAAGCTAATCAGACTAATACATAATTTCCTGCTCAGTGTACAATCTGTGTAAAACAATCATAAAATAATTTGTAATTGTGCCCTAATGCTTTGCGGATGAGACAGAGTCCCTTAGAAAATGTTCATTGGTGTCTTTATGTATCATTGTACATCCCATAACTTAAACTTAGTTAATTGATTAGAGACCTGGGGAATATTAACTAATGATTTAATGAAACCTTTTGGAAGTAAATTAATGCTGATTAGTTGACAGAAAGAATACTTCCTGAATTGAAACAAAGGATATAAAAGTTAATTCAGCTAATCATGAGCATTTGCGAGACTTAGAACTCATCTCTCTTGATTTATTTCTTTATTTTTGGCTGCCCTGGGTCTTTGTTGATGTCTGGCCTTTTCTCTAGTTGCAGTATGTGGGCTTCTTATTGCAGCAGCTTCTCTTGTTGTGGAGCATGGGCTCTAGCGTGCGCAGCATGTTGAGTTCAGGAGTCACATGTCCCAGACTCCGGAGTGCAGGCTCAGTAGTTGTGACAGAAGGGCTTAGTTGCTCCGCGGCATGTAGCCTCTTCTCAGATCAGGACTGTGCCCATGTGTCCTGCATTGACAGGCAGATTCTTTACCACTGAGCCACCAGGGAAGCCCCAAGAACTCATTTCTTAAATGAGAGTTTTAGACATGAAACTTTTCCATCTACCACATCACTACCAAATAAATAGAAAAACACAAGTTGCTAACACGAATTGAGTACTTATCATGGTCTGGGTGAGGTGCCAAGCTATCCCCACTTGCTATTTTATTTAAGACAACCAACTCATGAGGCAGAGAATGTTTTTCCCATTTGACTAAAGAGAAACACACTATTAGAGTAAGAAATGGGCTAAAGTAGGTTTGCATTAACTAGAAGCATTCTCTCATGAGAGACCTCACATACTTATTAGATCTCTGTAGTAGACACGTGTTGACTCCTGAAGAATCTGTGCAACTCAAGATGAATTTTGAGTCCTTACGTGTCCACATAAAAGGGGAGCATGCTTAAAGTCATGTGAGTTGTGTTTTTCACATACAGTGTTAGGTTTTCCTAACTCATTGCTTGTTTTGTCTTTGGTTGAATTTAAGGACTCTTGGAAAAGATCAAGCTCTACCTTTCAAAGAGAACTTCGCCACCTCACACTGACCGTAGGAAGTTTGACCATGACTTTGCCGTCTCCACCTCCTTCCACGGAGTCCACAACATTGTCCGGAATCCGAGTAGGATTCGCAAGGTGGTCTGGCTGCTGGTGGTCCTGGGCTCCATCAGTCTCCTTGTCTGGCAGGTATATAGCCGTCTCGTCAACTACTTCAGATGGCCCACCACGACATCTATGGAGGTACAGTACGTGGAGAGGATAGAGTTCCCGGCTGTGACCTTCTGCAATTTAAACAGGTAAAAACTACACTTTTAGTAATAAATCTCTGTAACTTTGCTAGGTATAAACTTTCTTGGATGACTGAAATAGTTTATTGTGTGCTATTTAATATACACAAAACCACTCGTGGTCTTAAATTGTCTTAAAAACAGAACTGTTGGGGGCTAAGAAGCTTATTGATTTCTTCTCTATTTTCCTTTTTTCCTTCCTTTTTTCCTTCCTTTTTTTCCTCCACAATTATATGCTAGGCTAAGCACCAAACCCTGTGGCTACATAGATGTACAAGTCTTTATCCTTGCATTTAAAAAGTTTGTTTCAATCAGCCAAAAAGAGAGAAACATCAGCAATCACAATGCAATGTATATGGTGACTGTAGATTACATGAAAGGTATGTGCAAGGACTCTGCGAGCACAGAGGAGACAGGCGATGGTCCCTGTCTAGGTCTCACGGAGTGTGATTGTCAAAATGTGGCCAGGCCGTTTGTAGGGGGAGAAAAGGAATGACTTGAAGATATCAGAAAGCACTGTGCTAAAGTTGGAGGTGTGAAATGTTCCCATGTGTTCAGGATGAGATGTTTATTGTAATAGGAATGTGCCCGGCTCCATGGGCATGTGACCTGTGCGCACAATTGGTTTAGCATTCTGTTCCTATTGCACCCTTGTCCAAACCTCCCTCCAGAGATCCGCAAATCCCTGGCTGTGTACCAGGTCTCCTGTCGGGGGTAGGGAGGGAACTTCCCCATGAGGCCATCCGTGAAAACCCTTATTATTGCCTGTGGTCAAGCCTGAAATCCTGTACATGGGATTTTTACCCAGCGGGTGGGGGAGGTGGTTTCCTTCAGATCCACCACTAATCAGCTATTTGGCCATGGACAAATCACTTCACCTTTTAAAGTTTCAACTCCTGTGTGTACAAAATGATATAATATCTATTTAATGTATTTTCGGTTGCATTAGTTCAGGTAGCATATACACCATTTTGTCTCATCCCTGGGGTGGTTCTTTGGACAGGTGTTCAATGTGTGTGTGTCAGTCACTCAGTTGTGTCTGACTCTTTGAGACTCCATGGACTGTAGCCTGCCAGACTCCTCTGTCCATGGACTTCTCCAGGCACAAAGGAGGGTTGCCATTCCCTTCTCCAGGGGATCTTCCCAACCCAGGGATTGAACCTGAGTCTCCCACATTGCAGGCAGATTCCTTACCATCTGAGCCACAGGGGAAGGACAGGGGTTCAATATGTAGTTGATATTATAGCATATATAGTAACTATTACAGCATGTGTAATTGTTAGACTTATTTCAAGATATGTGTCAAGGTTCCAAAGAGTAAATATCAATCAAACACCCCACAAAGGTATTCAATACAGTTACACCATACTATTTTAAAGGGCATGTGTTCTTTTTTAAAATGTTATTTATTTGAAAATTTTTTAATTTATCTACTTATTTTTGGTGGCACCAGGTCTTCATTGCTGTGTGTGGGTTTTCCCTAGTTGCAGCCAATGGGAGGCTATTCTCTAGTTGTGGTGCACAGACTTCTCATTGTTGTGTCTTCTCTTATTGTGAAGCACAGGCTCTAGGGTGAATGTGCTCAGTGGTTACATCTTGTGGGCTCCAGAGCGTGGCCTCAGTAGTTGCGATGCATGGGCTTAGCTGTCCTCCAGCATGTGGGATCTTCCTGGAACAAGAAATGAATTCACGTCTTCTGCATTGGCAGGCAGTTTTTAAACCATTGGACCACCAGGAAAGTCTAAATGGTGTATATTCTAACAAAAGCAAAGGCTGGTTGAAGATGGTCATTATTAAAAAGAAATTGCCTATATCATTTTGAGTATGCCAGTGTGAGGACCCTCACAGAAATTTTCCCCAGAGAAAATTTTACTCAAAAAATCAACCATTTACAAGCTAATCACCAAAATACAGAAGGAACTCTTACAACTCAGTGAAATATTATTTAATGGTAAAAAAAAAAATATGAGCTATCAAGTCATAAAAAGATGGAGGAATCTTAAATCACAGTCAACAGAAGTTTCCCAACTTAGATATCAGACATCAGAGCAGCTATTATAAAGAACTGAAGAAACTGTGGTTAAAAACATAAGGGAAGATAAAATGTCTCATCAAGCAAACAATATCAATAAGGACAGAAATTATACAAAGAACCAAAGGGACATACTGATTTTGAAAAGTGTAATAGTTGAAGTGAAAAACTCACTACATCCACTAAAGGGACTCAGCAGTAGGTTTGAAGTGGCTGAGGAAAGAATCAGTGAGTTTGAAGATAAATTAACAAAGTATGTGATCTGAGAAACAGAGAGAAAAACTAATGAAGGAAAATGAAAAGAGCCTCGGAGAAATGGGAGATACTAAAAAACATAAAAATATATGTAAAATGGGAGTACCGGAAGAGGAGAGAAAATAAAGTAGAAAAATATTTTTTAATATAATGTGTCAAAACTCACCAAATTTGCACAAAAATGTATCTTTAAAATGAAGATAAAATAAAAACATTCAGAGAGAATTCATTCTAGCAGACCCATCATACAAGAAACACTAAAAAGTTCTTCAGACTTAAAACAAGTGAACTCAGAGTTTTCAAATCCATATGAAAAACTAAAAGCACCTGTAAATATACTTCTGCAATTTTAAAAGACATTATAAATGTGTGTTTATTCTTCTTTCTTCTCTTGCTTGTTTTAAAATGCAAGTGTATAATACTTAGGCCCATAATACCTGTAGATCACTCTACGTAACAGCAGATTACACACTCTTCACATGAGCACATGGAACACTTTCAAGGGCAAGTTGTAGCAAGACCATAAAGCAAGCTTCAATACACTTAGAATATTTGCAATCATTCAGAGTATGTTTATCAACTACAACAGAGTGAAATAAGCAGTCAATAATAGGAAGAAATTTGGGATATTAACAAATATATAGATATTAAACAGCACACACTAAATAACCAGCAAAAGAAAAAAGTCACATAGTATTAGACAACACTCTGAGATGAATGAAAAAACACACAGCGTACCTAAACTTACATTTGCAACTCAAGCAGTGCTGACATAGAAATGCATGGATTAAAATAGAAGAATGATCTCAAGGAAAATATTTAATACCCTATAATTTAAGTACTTTCATGTTTTCATTGAATTTTGATTTGTATAAAAGTTTATTTTGCATAATTCAAATCTCAAATCAATGATTTAAACTCTGGTGTCGGATGGTGGCATTAAGAAAAAACTGATAGTGTACCCTGAAGTTAGATATAGTTAATATCCAGATGAGAAATGAGATTCAATAGTGTAGAAACTAAAATTGTAGAAGAGGAAAATTATTAATTATAAGGAAATTACTCTTTCTTAGGTAACATCTAATACATCATTAATACTGTGGTGGTTAGAGACATCTTCAACTCTCAAAGTCTGATTTTACAAATAGATACTTTGAATGTCAGTTCACCAGCTTCTCATGAACATTGTTTAGCAAATGACTGATGGATCATGAAAAGAACTTAGGTTGTCCACTCCCCTGTTCTCACAGCCAGTAGTCTTCAAACATTTTCCCTCATGTTCCATATAAAGGAACTTTAAAAAACTATGTATTTCAGTTGCATTTTTTTTTTAATTATTTTTATTTTTTTTTTCCCACTGGGTTTTGTCATACATTGATATGAATCAGCCATGGATTTACATGTATTCCCAATCCCGATCCCCCCTCCCACCTCCCTCTCCACCCGATTCCTCTGGGTCTTCCCAGTGCACCAGGCCGGAGCACTTGTCTCGTGCATCCCACCTGGGCTGGTGATCTGTTTCACCATAGATAGCATACATGCTGTTCTTTTGAAATATCCCACCCTCCCATTCTCCCACAAAGTTCAAAAGTCTGTTCTGTATTTCTGTGTCTCTTTTTCTGTTCTGCATATAGGGTTATCGTTATCACCTTTCTAAATTCCATATACATGTGTCAGTATGCTGTAATGTTCTTTATCTTTCTGGCTTACTTCACTCTGTATAATGGGCTCCAGCTTCATCCATCTCATTAGGACTGGTTCAAATGAATTCTTTTTAATGGCTGAGTAATATTCCATGGTGTATATGTACCACAGCTTCCTTATCCATTCATCTGCTGATGGGCATCTAGGTTGCTTCCATGTCCTGGCTATTATAAACAGTGCTGCGATGAACATTGGGGTGCACGTGTCTCTTTCAGATCTGGTTTCCTCAGTGTGTATGCCCAGAAGTGGGATTTCTGGGTCATATGGCAGTTCTATTTCCAGTTTTTTAAGAAATCTCCACACTGTTTTCCATAGCGGCTGTGCTAGTTTGCATTCCCACCAACAGTGTAAGAGGGTTCCCTTTTCTCCACACCCTCTCCAGCATTTATTGCTTGTAGACTTTTGGATAGCAGCCATCCTGACTGGCGTGTAATGGTACCTCATTGTGGTTTTGATTTGCATTTCTCTAATAATGAGTGATGTTGAGCATCTTTTCATGTGTTTGTTAGCCATCTGTATGTCTTCTTTGGAGAAATGTCTGTTTAGTTCTTTGGCCCATTTTTTGATTGGGTCATTTATTTTTCTGGAATTGAGCTGCAGGAGTTGCTTGTATATTTTTGAGATTAATCCTTTGTCTGTTTCTTCATTTGCTATTATTTCCTCCCAATCTGAGGGCTGTCTTTTCACCTTACTTATAGTTTCCTTTGTAGTGCAAAAGCTTTTAAGTTTCATTAGGTCCCATTTGTTTAGTTTTGCTTTTATTTCCAATATTCTGGGAGGTGGGTCATAGAGGATCTTGCTTTGATTTATGTCGGAGAGTGTTTTGCCTATGTTCTCCTCTAGGAGTTTTATAGTTTCTGGTCTTACATTTAGATCTTTAATCCATTTTGAGTTTATTTTTGTGTATGGTGTTAGAAAGTGTTCTAGTTTCATTCTTTTACAAGTGGTTGACCAGTTTTCCCAGCACCACTTGTTAAAGAGGTTGTCTTTTTTCCATTGTATATCCTTGCCTCCTTTGTCAAAGATAAGGTGTCCATAGGTTCGTGGATTTATCTCTGGGCTTTCTATTCTGTTCCATTGATCTATATTTCTGTCTTTGTGCCAGTACCATACTGTCTTGATGACTGTGGCTTTGTAGTAGAGTCTGAAGTCAGGCAGGTTGATTCCTCCAGTTCCATTCTTCTTTCTCAAGATTACTTTGGCTATTCGAGGTTTTTTGTATTTCCATACAAATTGTGAAATTCTTTGGTCTAGTTCTGTGAAAAATACCATTGGTAGCTTGATAGGGATTGCATTGAATCTATAGACTGCTTTGGGTAGAATAGCCATTTTGACAATATTAATTCTTCCAATCCATGAACACGGTATGTTTCTCCATCTGTTTGTGTCCTTTTTGATTTCTTTCATCAGTGTTTTATAGTTTTCTATGTATAGGTCCTTTGTTTCTTTAGGTAGATATACTCCTAAGTATTTTATTCCTTTTGTTGCAATGGTGAATGGTATTGTTTCCTTAATTTCTCTGTCTGTTTTTTCATTGTTAGTATATAGGAATGCAAGGGATTTCTGTGTGTTAATTTTATATCCTGCAACTTTACTATATTCATTGATTAGCTCTAGTAATTTTCTGGTAGAGTCTTTAGGGTTTTCTATGTAGAGGATCATGTCATCTGCAAACAGTGAGAGTTTTACTTCTTCTTTTCCTATCTGGATTCCTTTTACTTCTTTTTCTGCTCTGATTGCTGTGGCCAGAACTTCCAACACTATGTTGAATAGTAGTGGTGAGAGTGGGCACCCTTGTCTTGTTCCTGATTTCAGGGGAAATGCCTTCAATTTTTCACCATTGAGGGTGATGCTTGCTGTGGGTTTGTCATATATAGCTTTTATTATGTTGAGGTATGTTCCTTCTATTCCTGCTTTTTGGAGAGTTTTAATCATAAGTGAGTGTTGAATTTTGTCAAAGGCTTTCTCTGCATCTATTGAGATAATCATATGGTTTTTATCTTTCAATTTGTTAATGTGGTGTATTACATTGATTGATTTGCAGATATTAAAGAATCCTTGCATTCCTGGGATAAAGCCCACTTGGTCATGGTGTATGATTTTTTTAATATGTTGTTGGATTCTGTTTGCTAGAATTTTGTTAAGGATTTTTGCATCTATGTTCATCAGTGATATTGGCCTGTAGTTTTCTTTTTTTGTGGCATCTTTGTCTGGTTTTGGAATTAGGGTGATGGTGGCCTCATAGAATGAGTTTGGAAGCTTACCTTCTTCTGCAATTTTCTGGAAGAGTTTGAGTAAGATAGGTGTTAGCTCTTCTCTAAATTTTTGGTAGAATTCAGCTGTGAAGCCATCTGGTCCTGGGCGTTTGTTTGCTGGAAGATTTTTGATGACAGTTTCGATTTCCTTGCTTGTGATGGGTCTGTTAAGATCTTCTATTTCTTCCTGGTTCAGTTTTGGAAAGTTAAACTTTTCTAAGAATTTGTCCATTTCATCCAAGTTGTCCATTTTATTGGCATAGAGCTGCTGGTAGTAGTCTCTTATGATCCTTTGTATTTCAGTGTTGTCTGTTGTGATCTCTCCATTTTCATTTCTAATTTTGTTAATTTGGTTTTTCTCTCTTTGTTTCTTAATGAGTCTTGCTAATGGTTTGTCAATTTTGTTTATTTTTTCAAAAAACCAGCTTTTAGCTTTGTTGATTTTTGCTATGGTCTCTTTAGTTTCTTTTGCATTTATTTCTGCCCTGATTTTTAAGATTTCTTTCCTTCTGCTAACTCTGGGGTTCTTCATTTCTTCCTTCTCTAATTGCTTTAGGTGTAGAGTTAGGTTATTTAATTGGTTTTTTCCCTGTTTCTTGATGTAAGCCTGTAATGCTATGAACCTTCCCCTTAGCACTGCTTTTACAGTGTCCCATAGGTTTTGGGTTGTTGTGTTTTCATTTTCATTCATTTCTATACATATTTTGATTTCTTTTTTGATTTCTTCTATGATTTGTTGGTTATTCAGAAGCGTGTTATTTAGCCTCCATATGTTTGAAGTTTTAACAATTTTTTTCCTGTAATTGAGATCTAATCTTACTGCACTGTGGTCAGAAAAGATGACTGGAATGATTTCAATTTTTTTGAATTTTCCAAGACCAGATTTATGGCCCAGGATGTGATCTATTCTGGAGAATGTTCCGTGTGCACTTGAGAAAAAGGTGAAGTTGATTGTTTTGGGGTGAAATGTCCTATAGATATCAATTAGGTCTAGCTGGTCCATTGTATCATTTAAGGTTTGTGTTTCCTTGTTAATTTTCTGTTTAGTTGATCTATCCATAGTTGTGAGTGGGGTATTAAAGTCTCCCACTATTATTGTGTTACTATTAATTTCCTCTTTCATACTCGTTAGCGTTTGCCGTACATATTGCGGTGCTCCTATGTTGGGTGCATATATATTTATAATTGTTATATCTTCTTCTTTGATTGATCCTTTGATCATTATGTAGTGTCCTTCTTTGTCTCTTTTCACTTCCTTTATTTGAAAGTCTATTTTATCTGATATGAGTATTGCGACTCCTGCTTTCTTTTGGTCTCCGTTTGCATGAAATATTTTTTTCCAGCCCTTCACTTTTGGTCTGTATGTGTCTCTTGCTTTGAGGTGGGTCTCTTGTAGACAGCATATATAGGGGTCTTGTTTTTGTATCCATTCAGCCAATCTTTGTCTTTTGGTTGGGGCATTCAACCCATTTACATTTAGGGTAATTATTGATAGGTGTGGTCCCGTTGCCATTTACTTTGTTGTTTTGGGTTCACGTTTATACAACCTTTCTGCATTTCCTGTCTAGAGAAGATCCTTTAGCATTTGTTGAAGAGCTGGTTTGGTGGTGCTGAATTCTCTCAGCTTTTGCTTATCTGCAAAGCTTTTGAATTCTCCTTCATATCTGAAAGAGATCCTTGCTGGATACAGTAATCTAGGTTGTAGGTTATTCTCTTTCATTACTTTCAGTACGTCCTGCCATTCCCTTCTGGCCTGGAGGGTTTCTATTGATAGATCAGCTGTTATCCTTATGGGAATCCCTTTGTGTGTTATTTGTTGTTTTTCCCTTGCTGCTTTTAATATTTGTTCTTTGTGTTTGATCTTTGTTAATTTGATTAATATGTGTCTTGGGGTGTTTCGCCTTGGGTTTATCCTGTTTGGGACTCTCTGGGTTTCTTGGACTTGGGTGGCTATTTCCTTCCCCATTTTAGGGAAGTTTTCAGCTATTATCTCCTCGAGTATTTTCTCATGGCCTTTCTTTTTGTCTTCTTCTTCTGGAACTCCTATGATTCGAATGTTGGGGCGTTTCACAGTGTCCCAGAGGTCCCTGAGGTTGTCCTCATTTCTTTTGATCCTTTTTTCTTTTTTCCTCTCTGCTTCATTTATTTCCACCATTTTATCTTCTACCTCACTTATCCTACCTTCTGCCTCCGTTATTCTACTCTTGGTTCCCTCCAAAGTGTTTTTGATCTCATTCATTGCATTATTCATTTGTAATTGACTCTTTTTTATTTCTTCTAGGTTTTTATTAAACAGTTCTTGAATCTTTTCAATCTTTGTTTCCAGGCTATTTATCTGTAACTCCATTTTGTTTTCAAGATTTTGGATCATTTTTGTTATCATTATTCTAAATTCTTTTTCAGGTAGATTCCCTATCTCCTCCTCTTTTGTTTGACTTGGTGGGCATTTTTCATGTTCCTTTACCTGTTGGGTATTTCTTTGCCTTTTCATCTTGTTTAGATTGCTGTATCTGGAGTGGGCTTTCTGTATTCTGGAGGTCTGTGGTTCCTTTTTGTTGTGGAGGATTAACCCAGTGGGTGGGGTTAGACGATTGGCTTGTCGAGATTTCCTGGTTAGGGAAGCTTGCGTCAGTGTTCTGGTGCGTGGAACTTGATTTCTTCTCTTTGGAGAGCAATGGAGTGCCCAGTAATGAGTTTTGAGATGGGTCTATGTGTTAGGTGTGACCTTGGGCAGCTTGTATGTTGATGTTCAGGGCTATGTTCCTGCATTTTTTAAACTGGCAGCTAAAATATAAACTATAGCTTTAAATAACTTTATGTCTTAGTTTTAGGAGATCAAAAATATTATGAGATAAAATATGATAAGGATTGACTATTAGGAATAAATATTTATTATTTTATAATGGGAGGGGGGATCGGGATGGGGAATACATGTAAATCCATGGCTGATTCATGTCAATGTATGACAAAAACCACTACAATATTGTAATTAGCCTCCAAATAATAAAAATAAATGGAAAAAAATTTTAATTACTTCATTGATAAAAATCATGTAAATTTTAACCTGTGTACATTTTTTAATTGGAGAAGGAAATGGCAACCCACTCCAGTACTCATGCCTGGAAAATCCCATGGATGGAGGAGCCTGGTAGGCTACAGTTCATGGGGTTGCAAAGAGTCAGACACGACTGAGTGTGTTCACTTCACTTCACTCACATGTTTTAATGTTGCAATAATCTGAAATTTGCACACAACAACCCAGTTTCATTTAAAATAATGTGCAGGAAAACCAAAAAAGAAGCAGTATGTATATACACATACAGGTAATTTGCTTTTGTGTACAGTAGAAATTAACAAAATGTTATAAAGCAACTGTACTTCAATAAAAATTTTAAAACCCTATTTTTTAGCAACTCAGGAAAATAAAAATGAAATGACAAGTTTTATCATATTACTTCAACTTTTCTCAATTCAGAGGGTCCAGTAGGGGCTCAAATACCCTATGTTTAATGCCAAGCTTCACCCTAGCCAGAAAGATGTGCGTAACAGGAAAAGACAAAGTTTAAGGAGTTTTGATTAATACTTAGATGAGTCTTCCATTAGTGTTTGCCTTTGGTAGGGGCCTTGAGATTGCTATACACCAGGTGCATTATATGCTAAGATTTGTAATGATTGACAGGTAAAAACTCTTTCATAAATTGGAGAAGAATCCTGTGGGTGTTTCTTTTTAAATGCTGAGTTAAGGCAGAGGATCTGGAAATTGATTCCAGCACACATACACTTGGATCTATTTTGATGGAGCTCAGCAAAGGACTGAGTGAGGCATCAACATGGACTTGAAATGAAGCTTACTCATTTGGGTCATATAATTTGGGAAAATGTACTTAGAGGTACTAACACACCTAAGAAAGACGGGCTTAGTAATTGGTTATCAGTTATTAAACTGTTTAAATATATCGATGCATTTTTATTATTTTGTTTTACTAGACTTATCAGTATAGGAAATGAAAGAGTAAGACAAGCTATCACTAAACAAGGTTTCTGAAAAATCATATTTGGAAGAGTTTTGGAGCTTGAATTAAAGTTGAAAGTAAACTTGGAGCAAAACAGTTAGATTTTATGCTAAACAAAAATGTCTCACAAAATTTATCACTTCCTTTGTTCCAAATACTGTTGGACTTTATTCACAAAGTTTAATCCATCCACCTAAATTACCCCATGGTCTAACTATTAATAGTATAAAAACAAAAGTTCTAAAATAATATTCTAAAATACTCTCCTCTTTAACCTTTTAATGTATTGTGCTCAGACCTCCTACACCTGTAATAATTTCTTCATTTCTCTGCATAATCATCATGAAAAGAATCCAGTGAACATTGGTATGAGATGGTGTGGGTTCAATCTGTGTAGGATTCCAAGGTCGCAGGGCTTTGGAGCAGACCCTTGGTCCCCTGTTGGTCAAAGAGTTAGAAACCTGAAGTCAACTAGAAGTTCATCCCTCAGTTTAGAGCAAACACTTCTTCTTCACAAAATCTGTTACTAGTGTAAGTTTTTAACTCCCCAAAAGATCACTAAAAACACTTTTGCCCAAGAAAATCAAAGTTGTTAAATATATTCCAATTAGATAAAATACCACGAGGGTGGAGGTTTAATAGTGTCTCTGAAGAAAAAGGAGGTCAAAGAGAATATTTACAGGGTTCTGGGACCTGGGTCAGTGGTTTTAAGAGAGGTCTTGCAAGGCTTAGAGCTAGTTACATAAGGTATTCTATTAATCACTGGTCCAAAAAAGCTGTTTTGCATCTCTAAAAGGATATGGTGTTGGTTTGTTTTTTTTTTTCCCTGTTTTTGGTTTTGTGTATGTCCCACCTTGACTGAAAAAGGGTTTAATGTGACTGTCATGAGAATAAAAAGTTACATTACAGATAATACAAAAGGAAAATGAAAATAAAATACAGAATTTGTGACATAGAGGAAGTCCAGTAGCAAATTCACACACAAACCATGCACCGCATAGTCCTGTATGATCACCAAGAATGAAATGAAAGTTGCTCTCTGCGACCCCATGGATTTTACAGTTCATGGAATTCTCCAGGCCAGAATACTGGAGTGGGTAGCTGTTCCCTTCTCCAGGGGATCTTCCCAACCCAGGGATCGAACCCAGGTCTCCCACATTGCCGGCAGATTCTTTACCAGCTGGGTATGTAATATTCTATGCTGCCTGGCATCTGATTTGACGATAGGAAGTTTGTTCCATTTCAAATTGTATAATAATATAATATCCAAAATATAAAAATCACATTTTGAAAGAAGTTAAAGTATGAAAATAAAGAACCATACAGAATGCAAAACAGAAATTGCTCAGCAAAATAAAAGAATTACGAGGCACTTATTAAAAAAAAGGCAAACACATTACTTCTGCTTTGATTGCCAGCAAGTTGCTTTGACAATAATGAGGCATTTATTTAATAAATATTTACCTTACACTCTTCCAAATATGTTAGGAAAAACAGTTTAATCATCAAAATGATTGTTTGATGTAAGTGGTATTAAAATATATCAATATATTAACCTTCATCATTGGTGTATTAACAAATACCAATTTCATAATTCAGGAAACTGTGTGACAGTGAGATGAAGAATTGCACTGTCATAGCCTTAATTAGCTGTGACAATCAGGGCTCCATCCAAGAAGCAGAACCACTGAATGACGGAGAACAAGGGATTGATCATAGGGATTCAGCCCATTGAATCATAGGAGCTGGGTAAGCAGTCTCTGTAGGGCTGTTGCCTCTGTTTCTGGTGCTGGATCTGAAGTCAGCAGGATCCATGATTAGAAACGAAGATAGATTTGAAGCGAAGGAAACAAATATGAGCAGGGAATGCATGTTTCAGCTCCGATCCTGGTGGCGCTGGTGACCTGCAGGGGGACTTGGCATCTTTTTCAGGTTGCACCCTTGCTTGACCCAGGAGCAGAAGCTGTCTGAGCAGACTGGACAGGGCTGGGGGAACTGCCCAGTGCAGACAAGCTGGGGTCACAGATGCACATACACAACGTACAGAACAACCACAACTCCACTCTGCAATGAACTGCAGGTTGTAACCAGATCCAGACAAGAGGGAGGGGTTTAGCAACGCAGTTGAGGCAGCCACACGGATTCAGCATAAAGCACAGCAGGGCTTGGATGTGAACCCTGGAAATCTGGGTCCTATAGTGTTAACAATTCCTAACACCTCTCTCTCAGAGTTGGGTTGTGAAGATCCGTTTGGATGTATCCAGAGCAAGGTCTGGAAGGTATTCTAGGTAAATGAAACTGTATGTAGAAATTCAAAGTAGAGTGCAGCAGGTGACAAAGACCTCTTAGTAATCCAATTTTGCTTGAATGTATTACAAATGAGGGAAAATATAGGAGATAGGAGGAGAGGATGATGGAGTTCAGATCCCATCTTCGAGATAACAACAAGTGTTTATTATTCTAAATAGTGCCTTTATTTCCGCAAATAGGTTCCAAGCAGAAGCTGCAGCCACATTTAGTGTTATTTTTTTCTTATGGAATATTGTATCCAAAGTCCTTCATCTTCAGGAAATCAGTACCAATTCCACCAGCTCTAAAGAGGCTATTGATTTCCTCGCAAGTGAGCGAAACTTCAGCATTACAGAGTTTGTCAAGGAAAATGGTTTTTATCTCAACAGCAGCACGTTGTTAGAATGTGAATTTTTTGGAAAGCCATGTGGCCCAGAGGTAATGTTGCAATATTTCTTCAAATTTCATCAATATAACAAGCTACTTCTTTGTATCATTTTGCATTGAGGTAAAGTTTACTCCCATGAGGAATCAGTTTAAATTTGCTCCAAGATCACATGTCCTTAGCTCAGCCTTATGGTATCAAGAGGTGTGAATACACATGGGACATGCCTTCTTTTTCATACAGTTAGATAAGGAAAGATAGAAGACAGAAACCTTTGGTGATATTTCTTTCAGGATTGTCCTTAAAGGGAAAACCCCTATCTGTGGTTCCAAGTCCCAGCTAAGGATTCCAGCAACCACAGGTTGAGCTGTACTGTGGTGGGTATTTATTTTAAAACAATGAGTCTATGCAGTTCAAATCCCTGTTGTTCAAGGGTCAGCTGCATATGAAAATGTCTCAACTAGATCATCAGATACAAATTGGCAAGTGCATTTTACCAAAAAAAATGAAAACTGCTTTTGGAATACAGACTAAAATCGCTAGATTTCTATTCTTCCTGCTGTTTTTGCCTTCTCACTCAGCACTATGATTAAGCAAAGAAAGTTATAGGCATTTAAACTTTGAAAGGATCAAAATACTCACCTGATTGTGTTTTCTTTGGTTTATTTTCATATTGGAGGATTTTGCACATGTCTTCACTGAATATGGAAACTGTTTTACCTTTAATCATGGTGAAACTATCCAAGCAAAGGAAAAAGTGAGTGTTTCTGGAAGAGGCTTACACTTGCTCTTCAATGTCAAACAGGTATTGAATTTCTTCAAACTTCACCAGGGTTCAAGGCAAACAAGAATGCACAGGAGTTTCAGGACGCTGTGCCCTGTTGAATCGTTCCCACATATTTGTCTGTTTGTTTTTTAACTAATTTAGTCAAGACTCCCATGATGAAACTACAGACTTGGAGATTGAAAAGGCACAGTTTAGAGGAATAACCTGGACATTTTTAGCTATATTACTTACTGTCATTTTTATGATGCTGGAAATATTCATGTCACAAAACAAGGAAACTAAAGATTTCTAAATCTCAATGTATATAGTAATTTAAGAAGACCTATGAACTTTTAATGTTCAGATAATGTTTAGATTTTCATGAAAATAGGCAATATGTTTTAGAAAGAAGCCATACAGAAACATCTGACAAATCATAGAAATCTATAGTCTGAAAAGGTGATGAAAAATATTGTTATGCAGAAATATGTATCAGTGGGCTTTGCCTAAGCCAGTTTTGTAAATCTGTAATTGACGTAAGTAGATTCTAAGTGTTTAGACCTAGGTGGCAGCTGTCCAGGCTCCTAAGAAATTCAGAGGTGTTCCTTCAAGACTACCTAGTGTAACTCTCACCCAAGGCTAATCCTCACCCTCTGTCTTGCACAATCATTTGTAGTGTTACACAGAGGTATTCTACTCTGTTGTTATGATTTTGTAAATGAAGAATAGCATTTTGAAATGCTATTGAATGAAGTATTCAGAATCACACAATTAATGGCAGAGATGAGAAATAAAGGTAGCATCCCCGAATTTCACCAAACTACTTCCCAATCCAAGTGAACAAGGCGATTGGTTACTTTTCAGGAACTTCTCCTAAGCCACGCTTCATGGTTTCCCCTGTATTCCATTCAAGAGTCCACAGCACTGCACATTGAGATACACACAGCCAGGCTTGTATATCTAGTTCATTGATAGTTTCAAGTTATTTAAATATAAGCCATATGTTCACTTCAAATATTATATAATAGCTTTTACAAGCTAGAATTTCCCCCAGTGTTTTTAGAGTGCAGTTAAAATCTGCAAATTCAGTGCAAAGTTCAATAAGTAAATAGAGCTGAGATATTTCTCCAGACTAACAGTTAAGTGTTCCTTAGAGAGTTACAGAGGGGCTAGGAGAAATAGGGTCCTGAGCATCAAACGCAAGACAGTTTGTTTATTGTTGTTACATGTGCAGTTAACCCGTTCACAAGAAGAACCATCCTAGTACCTCATCAAGGCCACCCCTTCTCCTTATAGCCTGAAATTATAACTAATAAAGTCACCAGAAGTTTGATGTTAAATTTCATGTGCCTCTCTGACAAACTGGCTGCTTCAGGTCCTGCCTTTCGGAAGTGGAACTGCGTCTGGTGTTCACCTCTGCACTGCTGGAGTTCCTTCCAGCTGTGCTCACTGCTGTGGGTTGGTGAAACAGGCTCACTCTGACCCCTCCCTGGGAGTGTGCTCTTCCTGCCTCAGAGTTACAGGAATAAACGCAGCATGCCTCCAAAGGCCCTTTCTGATCCTGATCATGAAGAACTACTGGCTTCTCAGGAAAAAAAAGAGAAACGATAAATCAGAAATTTGGTTTTGTGATAATATATGAAAGTCAACCAAGAAACTCAACCAGTAAAGCAAAACTTGAGCTCCTGAAATGTATGCTTTTACGTAATGAACAATTATATATATATATATATATATATTTGTTTTCTTGTAAAAAATTCTTTATCTGACACAAGATTTACAAAAGAAAAGCACTAGTGCTAAAGAAGTAGTGTAAGTCTTCACTTTTAGGAGAAAATAAATTTGAATTTTAAGTCAGGCCGAATATTTTAATTGCAAAGAGAAGCAGAGGGCCAAAGGATTTTCTGAGACAAATAAGTAAAGAGAATAGCCAAGGAGAAAGAAACTAAAGAGGCAGATGAGGAGAGGGCCAGGGGAACCAGGTGGCTGACAGTCAGGATACGTTCCATGTTTCTACTCAAATTGCCTCAGGCAAGAGGTGACCCGGAGAAAATGGCCCAGGCCTTGATGTGTAGTTTAACCGTGAAAAGTAGGTCTTTAGGTGTTTAATTTTCACAGCTTTTATGTAAAAAGAGATCTCATATTGATATGAAGTATTTGATTTTTAAGTTATTCAAATGCTATCATCAGATGATAAAAATCAGTCTTAAACTCTGCACAAAATTCTGCACAAACTCATCTTGTGCATAATTGACATCAATTCATAATCTGGGAATAAATACTTGTTTATTTCAGGAGGAATTTACAGATGACCCAACCCTTGGCTTTGTCGACGCTGGGATCACCTTTGTTATCCATTCGCCCATGAAGGTGCCGCAGTTTGACGGTCTGGGCTTGTCCTCACCAGTGGGAATGCATACACGGGTGACCATCCGCCAGGTGAAGGTAAATATCAAATAAAGACACACATATAATCACAAAATTCAGAATCTGAGGGAACTCTGACCTCCGGCTGCTTGGAGGAATGCAAAACTTGGCACATCAAGAAGCAGGGCGGATGTCTGCCTTTCCTTCTTCCTGGTAAACAGAGGCTGTGTCCCTCAGTGGGGTAATGATCCCATAAATACATAATAACACATTTCACTAGACACTCTTTTCTCTCCTGCATTTCAAACATCACCAGAAATTCAACAGTTTCAGTTCAGATACTTTTCCATTACTGGGAGGCTCAAAAACAGCAAATTCACAGATACAGTGTGAGTGAGTGCTGGGAAGCCCAGCAAACCCGTCAACTTTGAATTTTTTTGAGTTGAAAATGGACATTAAGAAGGAAGTCCATGTGGCTGAACTGTGCTTTTTCTCAACAGGACTTTCTAGGAAGGATAAAGTCAGTGGGCAGAGCAGTCTTAGAATCCCAGGGTCTGACAGGTTTCCACTTGGCAGCCCCTTGCTCTGTAATTTTCTGGATTAACTTTCTGAACTTCCACCTCCTGAGGGCCAGGGGCTAATACTTCAGGGACTAATACTTCCTTTCACAGTTATTCTGTTGTTCAGTCACTCAGTCGTGTCTGACTCTTTGTGACCCTATGCATTGCAGCATTCCAGGCTGTCCTTCACCATCTCTCGGAGCTTGCTCAAAACTCATGTCCGTTGAGTTGGTGGTGCCATCCAACCATCTCAGCCTCTGATACCATCCAACCATCTTCTCCTGCCCTCAATCTTTTCCAGCATCAGGGTCTTTTCCAATGAGTCGGCTCTTTGCATCAGGTGGCCAAATCACAGTTACTCTGAGGTTTAAGCGAAATAATATAAAGAAAACATTACTATATTGCCTGGCACATAATAGGTCCTCAGTAAAGGATCTTTTCTTAATTGAGGTTTAGTTGATTTACAATGTTGTGTTAATTTCTGCTGTAAAGTGATTCAATTATACATATATATCTATATACATTATTTTTTGCATTCTTTTCCATTATGATATATCATGGGATGTTGAATATAGTTCTCTGTGCTGCACAGTGGGACCTTGTTGTTTATCCATCCTATATATACTAGTTTGCATCTGCTAATCCCAAGCTCTCAGCCCATTCTCCCCACAGCCTTGGTAACCACAAGTCTGTTCTCATGTTTTGATTCTGATTTAAAGGATCTTTTTGTGTGTGTAATTTTGGTTGCTGTTTTGTGACTGGGTTGATGAATATGCTAAAATATGTCAATAAATGATATTTTTTTCCTTGTAGGAGTTCAGTTTTAGAGCACCTTGTCTGATTTTATTGATTCACTACAGGTACAGGCATCACTGACTCAGTTGACATGAGTTTGAGCACACTCCAGGAGATGGTGACGGACAGGGAAGCTTGTCATGCTGCAGTCCATGGGGTCGCAGAGTCAGACACGACCGAAAAACTGAATAACATAGAGCATTTGGGGTGGATATTAAAGGCCAAAGAGTAGACTTAACTTCGGGGGTTTTCAGGTTAATAGAGTAGGCATAGTAGACAAATGTAGTCAGCTAAAGAATATCAAAGGCTTGAGAGAAAAGGAAAGGGATATATTGAGTCAGACAGATCTTCTGACCCAGGTGTTTATTTTGTCTTAAGACAGTCCATCAGGAATACCCGTGGGGAGAATGTAATCCCCACATGAAACTGCAGAACTTCAGGACCTATAGCACCTCCGGCTGCTTGCAGGAATGCAAAGCGTGGCACATCAAGAAGCAGTGCGGATGTCTGCCTTTCCTTCTTCCTGGTAAATAGAGGCTGTGTCCCATTCTGTAACTCTTTACTTAATCTGAAACATGGAAATAAATGTATCAGAAAGCTGTTTCACATTCTTAAGAAATTCTATGCTGGAAAGCCATCCACCTGACAAATAAACCTCCTAGCAGAGATGTCTGGAAAAGAAAAGAGCCTTGTGTTGTGTGAGCCGGTCCCCAAATCTGATTTCAACATTTTCAACTGGGTGCTCTTAAGCTGCTCATCAAGATTTTCTCAGTTTGAAAGAAACAGTAGATCTTCTTACCAATGCTTAATATTTCTTTATTGAGACCTTTTTGTTGTTGTTAGAAAGACTCTGTAGTCTCCCTTTGCATCCAGTCTGAAATGCTTTCAAAACCACAGATGTCTGAGCCAAGCCCTGGACAGGGCATTGGAGCAGGGTGGATGGAGCTGGCCTTGCACTTAACTTCTGCAGCTCCTGGAAAGAAAGGAGCATCACGTGTATCCAACCCGCGTGGCCTGACAAGTTATAACAGGGATGGAGTGAGTATGCAGGTGATCTCAAAACTGCTTGACGCAGAACTCACTCCATGTAATAGCTGGATATTTCTATTCAGATTTCCTTCACCCCATTCTCCAGTGTATTTATGAAGAAGTGTAGAGTGATTTAAGGGATGAAACCAGTCTGATCCTACAAGTTTACCAGTTCCACACATGATGGTCCATCACACATCACATGCGCACACACACACAGACACTCACGCACACCACACATACACTCACACATGGATATGCTGATGTTGCCCCTATAACAAAGGTTGCAACTTGGCAAACTGCTCCTCGGAAATTTTGAGCATCATCATTTCCTTCTTTCTAGAATTTTTATTTTTGGTCTGTGGCTCCTGCAAAACTGGCATTCTATAAAGCTGCTAACTCTGGCTCTGATTCTCATTCCTAATTACAGAAAATTCCGAAGTTACAGGAAAGGGTCTAAATTGATATATGAAAAATAATGTTACAGTTTTAAAATGTATCATTTGTGACAAAATAAAAAAAAATGAAATAACTAATAAGAACCAGACACTAGGCAAAATGAAATGTAAAACACAAAGCAAGACATTTGCACAAACTTTGGGGTGCTTATAGAAATATATCTTATTTGATTTGATCCTTAGTTATCCCTGTAAGTCTGCTTACAGATGAGGAAACTGAGATTTACACACATTAAATGAACTAGCTGAAGAACTCCCTCTAGCAAATTGTAGAGGCAGTTCTAGAAACCAGCCTTTCAGAAGTGGGTCATTTCCAAAATTTCATCCTTCTCGATGTGTGTATGCTCAGTCGCTTGAGTCATGTCTGACTCTTTGCGACCCTATGGACTGTAGCCTGCCAGGCTCCTCAGTCCATGAGATTCTCCAGGCAAGAATACTGGAATGGGTTGCTGTGCCTTCCTCCAGGGGATCTTCCCCATCTGGGGATTGAACCCGTGTCTCCTGCATCGCAGGCAGACTCTTTACCACTGAGCCACCTAGGAAGCACATTGTTCTTGGGATTAAGAAATATCATTCAAGAAGTAAGCCACAGTGTGGTAAAAGACACTTCTTGCAGACTCAGTGTTCAAGGTAGAGTTTTCTTTTTCATTTTCACTTCTTCACAAAGCACGCTTCCCCCTTGTCAGCTGAACTTCTCCACAAACTGTAAGTGACACTCTCTCTTGTTTTCAGGACCATTGAATAAACATTGAGCTCACCCCAGAGATAGATGGATTATAGCAAGAGACAAGTGCTGCATTAAGGTGCAAAGACTGAAGTTTTAGAATCAGCCTGGGATGAAACCCAGCTCTGAACGAGATTGACTTTGTCCCAAGGTTCACAGCAGGTGCTCCACAGAGAGTGCTACTTCCCTGCCCCATCCTACCGCCAGATAGGCAGCCCCACCAGGTTCATGGGTTTATGTATATTTAAATCAATGGATATAGGGAGCTGGATAGAAGATGAAGAGATAAGTCTAAGCCCCCTAATTGCTTAGGCAAGCCACTTTCTGAAACTTGGTTTCTTCATTTGTAAAATGGTGGTTTGCTCATCTTACAATTACCAGAGAAAACAATGAGATGACAAATGTAAAAGTGAGTTCAAATTCCAAAGATATGAACAGTTGAAAATGATTATTCTTATTTTCAGTTCAGTTCAGTTGCTCAGTCACATCCAACTCTTTGTGACCCCATGGACTGCAGCACATCAGCCTTCCCTGCCCTTCACCAATTCCTGGAACTTGCTCAAACTCATGTCCATCAAGTCAGTGATACCATCCAACCATCTCATCCTCTGTCATCCCCTTTTCCTCCTGCCTTCAGTCTTTTCCAGCAACAGGGTCTTACAATTTTAAATGATGTGGACAAATGGAACGAAACATGGAAGGATACAAAAACATTATTTTCTTCCTCCCAGTGTGCATTTTCACTGGGTATTGTGTTTTCATACTAGTTTTTGCAAAAGGATAGATGGAGAGTGTTTTTGTCATTATTTCACTCATTTCATAAAATGGAAAGTCTCTATATTTACCGTTTTTATTTTTAAGGAAACGGGATAGAGTGTGACCTACAAAAGTTTTACAACTGTGTGTCTCCTATACTCGGTAAGTGGCTTAATTTCTTTCTCTATTTTCAAGACTTAATGAAAGTTGCTCAGAATCACACAAGACTTTAAATCATACTATAGATAGTTCAGAAATGAAACAAGAGAGACTATAAGAGGTAGTTATTCAATGTTCTTAAATTTAATAACGATAGCTTACACAGTAAAACACAACGAAAAGCCTTTCTTATTTCATAATACATCTGAATCAAAGATATGTACTATCAAAGTGACAATAAGAGAGTTGTAGTTTTTACTTCTAATTTTTTTAAACTGTAAACATTTTTATAATGAAAGTAGCTTTGTTGGGTTTTCTTATTACATACATGAAACACACTTGTTGTGATTAGTTCAAACATTACAGAATAGGAAAGAATCACTTGAAAATCAATAGAAATAGCATCACTTTGAAAATTACTGTCACAATTTAGTTGACCATTCTTTTCCTCATTCATTTCATTATATGTAACTTATATATAAATGTGTATGGATAGTTTTTACATAAGTGAAATCACAACATACATGACACATATACTGGGGACAACTTCCTCTTAAACAGTGTTTTTCACTTATTTATCTCTTACCTTAACTCTCAAACAGTGTTAACACTCCAGTATGTTCTACAATAATTCTCTCCACAAATATAGTTTTCTATTTATGATTTTAAGTCATTGGTTATTTTATTAAAATGGAATCATACTATATACCCTTCTATGAAACTTGCTTATCTAACCCATTGCAGAAATATCTCTAGGACAACAGGACTAGATTTCAGAGACTCCTTTTAATGGCTGTAAAATATTTCGTGGACTGGGCATGGGTAGAAAAGATCTGATATTTTTAAACAGATTTACAAGCTGAATATGCAGAAGTCACATTACTAAGTGAGGAGTTAAAGTTAAATTGTCAAATTTCTTGTCATTTTCTATCCCTGAAAAAGGATGAATGTGAAGTTTGGGGAAACATCATGCATGCAGTTACTTCTTGGGGGAGTTTTATGGGAAAATGGGATCAGAAGAGTGCATGGGTGTGTGTATGTGCATGTATGTGTCTATGCATGTATGTGTCTGTGCATGTGTGTGTAGGGAAAACGTGGAGGTTATTGCCAGTCATCTTTCAGAACCAGGGAATGCCTACAAAAGTTATGCTCAGAGGAGTATCAACAGGAGAATCTAGAAAACAGGCCCAAATTTGGTCCTTATTCAAGGTCTTGGTGAAAAAAGGGTTCACAGGAAAGAGTTTCAGTAACAAAACCACGAAGAAAACAAGAAGTGGAACATTTGCTGAAAGCAAAGAGCAGTGAGATGTGCCCAGGCACTGACTGGTCCAAAAATGCCTGTGGGCAAACACCACTCCCTTCCCAAGACTCACTCACATGGGTGGTGTATTGCTGAGAAGCCAGAGGACAGACTGAAAGTCACTGCATCCCCAGACCCGAGGACCTCAGCACCCCACGCCACATTGCGCACCATCTTTATTGAGACAAGCCCGAGAATACATTTGGTTTAAACCTCTGTCACTCACTTTCAAGATGATGTTTCTAAGTTCCTCTTGAGGTGACGTAAGGTCACAAAAACTTTCCATCTTTTATCCAAATGTCTAATATCTTATGAAAATAAGCCCAGAGACTTTCTGGTAAAAAATTCTTACTTCTAACAAAGATATGAATCCAGTGACACCATGAATTCAAGGTTAACCCCTAAGATTTCTATAGTCTTCTTTGCTGTATTTGTACTAAAATGTAAACAGAATATAAATACCACTTGTTAAGAAAGCAGTGATTGAACTTGTTAACCACTGTTTTAAACATAGGGGTTTCCCTAAAGGCTCTACTGCAAAGAATCCACCTTCAAGCAGGAGATGTGGGTTCATTCCCTGGGTCAGAAAGATCCCCTTGAGAAGGAAATGGCAACCCACCCCAGTATTCTTGCACATTGAAAGTGAAATGATAAAATTTTTAAAAGCTCTGTCGTCCCCACTGTGAAATAATCTTTTTCTCCAAATATCTTGTCCTAATTTTCACCTCAGACCACATTGAAGTTAAGGGATTGTGTACGGTGGGAACACACAATTCCAGCTGCCCTGTACCTTGTGAAGAAACAGAATACCCTGCGTCCATTTCTTATTCTACTTTTCCGAGCCAAAAAGCTTTGAAATATCTTTCCAAGAAGTTGAATCAAAGCCAGCAATATATCAGGTATTTGTTTCAGCCTTGTACATTATTTCTAATTAACATACATATTTTCTTTACTTTCAAAGACTCCAGGAATGAAATTCTGATCAGTCACAGGAAGCAAGGGCTGACAGCAGTGAATCATCAATGAAAGCCTAGAATTTTAAAGGTAGAAAAGAGCTTGTCTTTCAATCCCTTAACTTAATTGAGTGAAAAGTGAAATGAGGACTGAATAATTTGCTTATAATCTTACACTTTTGGCCCAACTGGGGAAGAATGCTAACATGACTGAAAACATGAAAATCCATTACCTATACATTATAAGTGCTTCCCTGGCAACTCACTGGTAAAGAATCCGCCTGCAATGCAGGAGACCCCAGTTCAATTCCTGGGTCGGGAAGTTCCCCTGGAGAAGGGATAGGCTACCCACTCCAGTATTCTTGGGCTTCCCTGGTAGTTCAGATGGTAAAGAATCCACCTGCAATGCAGGAGACCTGAGTTTGATCCCTGGGCTGGGAAGATTCCCTGGAGAAGGGAACGGCTACACACTCCAGTATTCTTGCTTGGAGAATCCCCATAGACAGAGGAGCCTGGCAGGTTACAGTCCATGGGGTCATAAAGAGCCGAGCGACTAAGCACAACCACATATATTATAAAGTTTGGGTCTACTAACAACTGTATTAATTAAAGGGAATACAAATTATCCTCATTTTACAGAGGAGGGGAGTGAAGTTACTGCATTTCAAGTGAACTGTCCTGTGAAGGTCATTAGTGGCACGCAGAGAATTTATGCCCCAAACCTATAACTCTGGTCTCTATATATTTTCCACAGAGACACATCACTACAATTTTGATGAATTAAAGATTATATTAGGTCTCCTTCTGCCATATCACTCTCCTATCAGAAATAACAAATCAAACTTCATAAAAAATGTTTTAAAAATCAGGCAACATCATAACATTTATCTTTGTATTTTATTTATATTTTTAAGCTGAGGACCTGACATATCAACACAGTATGTTTGGTGTTTGTATTTAAGTCTATTATAATAAAATATATTAACTAATTAAAAGCGGATTTACTTTTGCACAGCCAAGTATCTGACTTTGAAAGCATATTTCAGGTTTTAAGCTGGTATGTGTTTTAATGAAACAAATAAAAAAAACATTCTCCTAGTATAAATTCCTAGACAATAAAATGATCTTTCAAATCAGGAAGAAAAAGTCTTTTCATTAAGGTGGGGTTGATAGATTATCACTTTAAATACTTGGATAAAAAGATAGAAAGCTAGAAAATTTGCAGCTATATCTTTGTCAGCACTCCTGTCTCTAAAATAGATGCCTCTATTTCATTTTAATATGGAAAACTGATGTATTTGTAATATTGTTCCTATTATACTTAGCTGTGCCTAAGAAGAGCACTTCATGTGATTTTTTGGCTAGAAAAAATCCCCTGGGCTCCCTGTTTATCATGCAGAGGATGTAGACTTTATTTTAGAGACATATTGGTGAAGTCAGAAAAGAAACTCATTGTTATACAAAATGACTCTAGAGAACATTGTTGCTTTTTCTCCTAAAATTTATATTATTGTAAGTAGCTACCCATTAACCTCATCCTATAACTGATACAGGGGGACCTTGCAGGCTTGTGACTAGCAGAGGCCAGTGCCAGGAGGGCTAAGGCGAGTGGCTGAATACAGCTGGACTCAGGGCTGTCCAAATCCTAGACAGAGCCAGGGGTTAGAAATCACACATATAATTAAAAATTTGCCTTGTGCACAGAGATCAAAAATCGAAGAGTGGTTAATCAGAAAACATGAAGAGTTTGTTGTTTAGTTGCTAAGTTGTGTCCGATTCTTTCACCACCCCATGAACTGTAGCCCACCAGGCTCCTTTGTTTATGGGACTTCCCAGACAAGAATACTGGAGTGGGTTGCCATTTCCTTCTCCAGGGGATCTTCCTGACCCAGGGATCGAGCCTGCATCTCCTGCATTGGCAGGTGGATTCTTCACCACTGAGCCACCAGGAAAGACCATACAGTTCATTAGGAAGGCAGATATAAAAGCTTAGCATCAGTAGAACTTAAAGCACTCTTAATTTAATCATGAAGTGTGATGGAGGTGGCACAAACCAGCCCCAGACTACGACCAGCCTGGAGCCCCAAGTGGCAGTTGCCGGATTCCATCAAGAAGGAGGTGAAAAGATTAGCCTGATTGAAGCAGGCACTATGGAAGTGAATTGTGGCTGAATTTAGGCCAATTTCATTAGCAAAATAATTTTTTTTGTGTGTTTAATTGAATGAATTTTCAAGTAAAATTTGTATAAAATGATTTGGTTTATAGAAAAAATTATTCATCTTAATTAATCCAGCACTAAAACTTAAGCATGTGGAAGCATTTTTTAGTGTTTTATAAATGCAATAACCACTATTTTTTCTTTGAACTTCTTACCCTCATTAAAATCCAGATTTTATTTTATAATTGTGCTTCTTGACATAAACAAATATTCTTGGATCTAGATTCTGAAAATTTTTCCTATCACCATGAAATGTAGATTCAACGAGACCCAAATCACCAGCAAGTTACTCACTTTGGAGGAGCTGAGTAAACCTTGTGATATTTTTATAGGGGTTTAATTTATCTTCTCTCAAAAACACAAATGGATAATTCTGGGAAATGGCTCTAAGTTTTGTGCTTGGGAAATTAAACAGTATTATCAGTTTACATGCAAATTTGGATCACAAAAAGATTGCAATATTGCTAAAATTTCTCACCTTCCAAAACAACTTTATTATTTCCTTCACTTTGGCTGTTGTTTTATTATTGGCAAATATCATGATACCCCTTGCTTAGCTACTTAAACACAGTGCATTCCCCTGTTACCCAGCGTTAAGCCAATGGAAGTTCAGTAAACATATTAATGATACATTTTGAATTAATTCTATTTGGGAATATTGATTTCTAAATGGTAAACAATAAGGAGAGTGATTTACAACCATGCCTCTCAGATATTAAAAATACCACATAATTCAAGGAATCGCTGCAAATAGAACCTATACTTTTTTCTTTTTTTTTTAACTTTTTATTTTATATTGGACTATAGCTGATTTATAATGTTGTGTTAGTGTCAGACGTACAACTGTTCCAGTTACACATACACACGTATCTATTCTTTTCCAAAATCTTTTCCCATTTACATATTATATTACATAATAGGATCTTTCTTTTTTTTTTTTTTTTATTAGTTGGAGGCTAATTACTTCACGACATTTCAGTGGGTTTTGTCATACATTGATATGAATCAGCCATAGATCTTTCTTAATGAAACTATTGTTGCATATGAAAACCAACAGGTAGTTGATTTTTACCTCAGTTTAAAAGACAGAGAGGTTAACTATTTATATATCTATTAATTCATTGTTTTCTTCTTTGATTTGTTCCCTTATTTGTCCATTTCACAAATTGGAAATGAGTGCCTTTTGTGTGTCAGTATTCCAGAGTCTTCTAAAAACTAGAGATACTTCTGTGCATAAAAGACAAACCCCTGCCTTGCTGCACGCATGCCCTGTGGAGTGAAGATGGTCAATAAATATATGGGGCAACCAGCCACAGTGCTGAGTGCCTGGGAGGGGAAGGGACAGAACAGGAGTCAGAGTTGGGGAGGGCTGGTCTCAGCATGAAGGCCTGAGATCAAGTAAGATTGTCCTGGCAGGGTGACAGCTGGGCAGACCCAGTGCTTCTCAAACTTATCAGTGTCAAGGTCCCTTTACAGTCTTCAGAATCACTGAGGAGCCCAATGAGTTCTCCTTCACGTGAGTTTTAAGTATCAACATCTGCCATATTAGGAAAGTAAGGTGTGACTTCTTAAATTTAATGATTCACTTAAAGCAACAATAATGAATGTGCTATACAGTAACATAAGTAAAACTTTTTATAAAGATTAACTGTTTTCAAAAAAGTTTAGGAAGAGGAGTGGTACTGTTTTAGGATGTGGTAGGTTTCTTCTCGTTTTTGCATTTACTCTGCTGGGTTATGTTGTTTGGTTGGAGAACATGAAGGAAACCTCACATGAAACAGATGTATAGTTCAAAAAGGGAGGCCTGTTTTAATAGCCTTTATAGATAATTGTGATATTTTTCTTTGATGATACATCAAAAATCAACAAGACTAGCTTCTTTCATTTTAACTGCAGTATTTGTCTTGTGATTTGTTCAGAGGAACTGAGGTCAACTCTTGACTCAACATTTGTTGGCACTGTTGAGATCCATGCTGCCATACATGCATCAAGAGGGAATGACAAACGTACTTATTGTTCACACAATGACACTTTCTGTGAACAGAAGGGCAGTCTCCCAAGCACAACTTTTCCTGGTTTGTGAGAGAACAAGGAAAGGCATCTGGCTCTGCCTGACCTTATAGTTTTGGGGTAGGACTTGGACAAATGATCTAAGATGAGGGACAAGGTCTGTGTAATTGAACTTTCCCAGGTGCCAAAGGGGGAAGAGCATGGCTTTCTCATCAGTTTAACTCTTTGAGGACAAGAAAGGGGCGGGGTGGCATTTGAAAGCTGTCAGCTCCGAAATGTCAAAACATATCAGTGAATTTTTCATATTCAATTCTATTTATATTCACTGAACTTGCACTTTGAATGGGTCTTTTATTTGTGCATGGTTTGGAACATCATTTATTGAATGTTAGAAAAATTCTTTTAGCTATGCACATTTTCCGAATATCGATACACTTTATTATATAATACACATTGCAATGTAATACCATTACTTTTCCTACCATAAAAGCCTTTTAAAATTGAGTTATCAAGCTCATCATAGCAGACATAAATTTTCCAAAATTTTAACATTAGCATAAAAGTTAAAAGCTTAAAATTTATTATTGACCTCAAGTCTTATCAGTTGTTCTCCTTGATGCAACAGGCTCATTTTGTTTATTATTGTGAAAATCTCTGCAAAATTTCACATTTTTAAGAACCATAGTTTGTCAGCCATTCTTTCAAGTTAAAATGGTGTTCTATATCAAAAGTGGCTACTGCAGCTTTCTTGAAATAATCATCATAGTGGAAATGTTAAATAACATGTCAGTATTTTATGAAAATAATTTTGACTTTGTGAACTTCCAAAAAAGATAACAGGGACCCCTAGGAATCTGTGTGGACTTCCCTGATTGCTCAAGTGGTAAAGAATCCACCTGCAATCCATGAGGTGAGGGTTCCATCCCTGGGTCAGGAAGATCCCCTGGAGGATGGCTTGGCAACCTATTCCAGTATTCTGGCCTGGAGATTCCCATGGACAGAGGAGCCTGGCAGGCTACAGTTTATGAGGTTGCAAAGAGTCTAATACGACTAAGCAGGCACGCACACTAGGGATCTATGACCACACTTTGAAAATTGCTAGGCTTTAAGGTGATATAAGAGCTGGTCTCAATATTTATGGGGAAAAGCCATTTCAGGAAGGAAAATCGCATGTCAAGAAAAGTCCTAGACGGACAGCACACCTTGTACATGGGTAGAATAGCCTGGAAATTGGTGTGGCAGGAGGCAGAGTAGATGATAGCCAAAGATAGCCAAGATTCAGTCACCATGAACAGGTCAGTGGTAGACAGAAATCTCATAACACCACCGAAGGCTAGTCTCTGGGGAGCTCTCAGCAGGAAAGTGATATGATTTACAAGTTGCGGAAATATTGCCCTTGGTTCTTGTGTGAAGAGCAGAGGGTGAGTATCTGTTGAGATGGAGTACACTAAGGTCAGAAGCAGAAGGAGAAACCAGAAAGCGATTGGAAAAATCCAGGTGAGGGATGACGGAGGTTTAGGCAAAGGTGGTCTCAGTGGATGGGTGAGAGGTTGGATTCTGGGTATATTTGAAAGTAAAGCAAATACTTACTGATGTGCAGTGTTATTGCATTACAAATGAGGAAATATCTAAAGTTTGACTTGGAATATTTGAAATATCTGTTGAACATCACATAGAATACCAAGAGGCAATTTGATGTATTAATGGAGTTCAAGGTGGTGTCTGGGCTGAAGATGGTGAAGGTACATAAGAGTTATTTCAAAATAGTTATTTAGCCACTCTGGCAGCATATAAACATTTCCAGAAAACACTGAGAAAACAGCCTCTGCTCAAAATACTAATGATGTAGGGTAAATGACTACCATTTATTAAAAGCACAACATATGTAGGTTCTGTGCCAGTTCTTTGCATGTATTATTTAATTGCTTCTTGCCACAGCACTGAAATCCTGATTACAGATGAAGCAACCAAGACTCAGGAAAAGCAGGTGGTTTCTCCAGGACCACATAAGTCACAAAGAACAGGACCCAGATTTGAATTAAAGTTAGGCACACACTCAAACATTTGTAAATCATATACTCACTAGATATTTACATTTAATGTGTTTTTTTCAGTTTCTCAGGAATGAAGCACAGAAAAGTTCTTAGGTCAGGAGAAAAATTATTTTCCCTAAATACCAACATGACATGAATGAGTTCAAACTGAAGCTATTGTGATTAGTACTGCACACAATGTCATGTCTAATTCAATACTAAACAACCTCTGAGACAAAAATAAATACTACCTTTATCAAATGGGAATTAAAAGACCATTTGCCAAACCTCTGTCTGTGCCTGTGAGGGCTACCATGTCAGAATAAAGGCTGGGAATAGAAAAAGTCAGCTAAGACTGTCAAAAAAGGTGCTCAGAACCTCTCCTAACACGGGGGGAGCCCAGGGCAACAGAGGGCAACATCAGTTCAGTTCAGTGCAGTCACTCAGTCGTGTCCAACTCTTTGTGACCCCGCAGCATGCCAGGCCTCCCTGTCCATCACCAATTCCTGGAGTTTACCCAAACTTATGTCCATTGAGTCGGTGATGCCATCCAACCATCTCATCCTCTGTTGTCCCCTTCTCCTCCTGCCTTCAATCTTTCTCAGCATCAGGGTCTTTTCAAATGAGTCAGCTCTTCGCATCAGGTGGCCAAAGTATTGGAGTTTCAGCTTCAGCATCAGTCCTAATGAACACTCAGGACTGATCTCCTCTAGGAAGGACTGGTTGGATCTCCTTGCAGTCCAAGACTCTCAAGAGTCTTCTCCGACACTGCAGTTCAAAAGCATCAATTCTTCAGTGCTCAGCTGTCTTTATAGTCCAACTCTCACATCCATCCATATATGACTACTGGAAAAACCATAGCCTTGATGAGATGGACCTTTGTTGGCAAAGTAATGTCTCTACTTTTTAATATGCTGTCTAGGTTGGTCATAACTTTCCTTCCAAGGAGTAAGTGTCTTTTAATTTCATGGCTGCAGTCACCAGCTGCAGGGATTTTGGAGCCCAGAAAAATAAAGTCAGCCACCGTTTCCACTGTTTCCCCATCTATATGCCATGAAGTGATGGGACCAGATGCCATGATCTTTGTTTTCTAAATGTTGAGCTTTAAGCCAACTTTTTCACTCTTCTCTTTCACTTTCATCAAGAGGCTCTTTATTTCTTCCTCACTTTCTGTCTTAAGGATGGTGTCATCTGCATATCTGAGGTTATTGATATTTCTCCCAGCAATCTTGATTTCAGCTTGTGCTTCTTCCAGCCCAGCATTTCTCATGATGTACTCTGCATATCAGTTAAATAAGCAGGGTGACAATATACAGCCTTGATGTACTCCTTTCCCTATTTGGAGCCAGTCTGTTGTTCCATGTTCAGCTCTAACTGTTGCTTCCTGGCCTGTATACAGATTTCTCAAGAAGCAGGTCAGGTGATCTGGTATTCCCATCTCTTTCAGAATTTTCCACAGTTCATTATGATCCACACAGTCAAAGACTTTGGCATAGTCAATAAAGCAGAAATAGATGTTTTTCTGGAACTCTCTTGCTTTTTCAATGATCCAGTGGATTTTGGCAATTTCGTCTCTAGTTTTTCTGCCTTTGCTAAAACCAGCTTGAACATCTGGGAAGTTCACAGTTCATGTATTGCTGAACCCTGGCTTAGAGAATTTTGAGCATTACTTTACTAGCGTGTGAAATGAGTATAACTGTGCAGTAGTTTGAGCATTCTTTGGCATTGCCTTTCTCCGGGATTGGAATTAAAACTGACCCTTTCCAGTCCTGTGGCCACTGCTGAGTTTTCCAAATTTGCTGGCATATTGAGTGCAGCACTTTCACAGCATCATCTTTCAGGATTTGAAACAGCTCAACTGGAATTCCATCACCTCCACTAGCTTTGTTCATAGTGATACTTCCTAAGGCCCACCTGACTTCAAATTTCAGGATGTCTGGCTCTAGGTGAGTGATCACACCATCGAGATTAACTGGGTCGTGAAGATCTTTTTTGTGCAGTTCTTCTGTGTATTCTTGCCACTTCTTCTTAATTTTGTCTGCTTCTGTTAGGTCCATACCATTTCTGTCCCTTATTGAGCCCATCTTTTCATGAAATGTTCCCTTGGTATCTCTAGTTTTCTTGAGGAGCTCTCTAGTCTTTCCCATTCTATTGTTTTCCTCTATTTCTTTGCACTGATCAGTGAGGAAGGCTTTCTTATCCTTCCTTGCTATTCTTTGGAGCTCTGCATTCAAATGGAAATCTTTCCTTTTCTCCTTTGCTTTTCTCTTCTCTTATTTTCTCAGCTATTTGTAAGGCCTCCTCAGACAGCCATTTTGCTTTTTTGCATTTCTTTTTCTTAGGGATGGTCTTGATCCCTGTCTCCTGTACAATGTCATGAACCTCCGTCCATAGTTCATAAGGCACTCTGTCTATCAGATCTAGACCCTTAAATCCATTTCTCACTTCCACTGTATAATCGTAAGAGATATGATTTAGGTCATACCTGAATGGTCTAGTGGTTTTGACTACTTTCTTCAATTTAAGTCTGAATTTGGCAATAAGAGGTTCATGATCTGAACCACAGTCAGCTCCTGGTCTTGTTTCTGCTGACTGTATAGAGCTTTTCCATCTTTGGGTGCAAAGAATATAATCAATCTGATTTCGAATGTGGTCCACTGGAGAAGGGAATGGCAAACCACTTCAGTATTCTTGCCTTGAGAACCCCATGAACAGTATGAAAAGGCAAAATGATAGGATACTGAAAGATGAACTCCCCAGGTCAGTAGATGCCCAATATGCTACTAGAGATCAGTGGAGGAATAACTCCAGAAAGAATGAAGAGACAGAGGCAAAGCAAAAACAACACCCAATTGTGGATGTGACTGGTGATAGAAGCAAGGTCCGATGTTGTAAAGAGGGCAACATACTTTAGGTCTAAATATTTTAAAGGTACAAAATAAGATACCAAACTGTTTGGTAAAATATGGTTGCCCACCTACCTTAAGTACACAGTCAAAATGACAAAGTCAAAAATATCAGTGGAAAACACAGATTTCTTTTCATATGATTGAAAGTTGGCACATACCAAAGATAGATAAATTTAATTATATTGCACATGTTTGAGTGTGGACAATGTTTATATGAGTAACCAAAAAAGAGGAAGTAATTAAAAAACTGAAAAAAAAAAAAAATTGGGCTGACAATCTTGAGCTCAATTAACTCTGCTTTATCCCCAGGGAGAATCTTGTGAACATTGAAATAAACTATAGTGACTTAAACTATAAGATAACCCAGCAGCAAAAAGCAGTGAGTGTCTCTGAGTTACTTGGTAAGTTTTATCTAGCTGTTCCTCAATTTTTTTTTTAATTTCTCTGTTTTAATTGGAGGCTAATTACTTTACAGTATTGTGGTGGTTTTTGACATACACTGACATGAATCAGCCATGGGAGTACATCTGTCCCCCATCCCGAACCCCCTACCCACCTCCCTCCCCATCCCATCCCTCTGGGTTGTCATGGCGGACCATCTTTGAGTGCCCTGTTTCATGCATCAAAGTCAGACTGGTGATTTATTTCACATATGGTAATATACATGTTTCAATGCTGTTCTGTTAAATCATCCCACCCTCCCCTTCTCTCACGGAGTGCAACAGTCTGTTCTTTATATCTGTGTCTCTTTTGTTGTCTTGCATATAGGGTCTTCGTTACCATCTTTCTAAATTCCATATATATGCATTAATATACTGTATCAGTGTTTTTCTTTCTGACTGACTTCACTGTATAGTAGGCTCCAGTTTCATCCACCTCATTAGAACTGACTCAAATGCATTCTTTTTAATAACTGAGTAATATCCCATTGTGTATATGTACCACAGCTTTCTTATCCATCTGTCTGCCGATGGACATCTAGATTGCTTCCATGTCCAAGCTATTGTAAACAGTGCTACAATGAACATGGGGGTACACGTGTCTCTATCAATTCTGGTTTCCTTGGTGTGTATGCCCAGCAGTGGGATTGCTGGGTCATATGGCAGTTCTGTTTCCAGTTTTTTAAGGAATCTACACTCTGTTCTCCATAGTGGCTGTACAAGTTTGCATTCCCACCAACAGTGTAAGAGGGTTCCCTTTTCTCCACACCGTCCCCAGCACTTATCGTTTGTAGACTTTTTGATGGCAGCCATTCTGACCAGCGTGAGATGGTATCTCATTGTGGTTTTAATTTTCATTTCTCTGAAAATGAGTGATGTTGAGTATCTTTTCATGTGTTTGTTAACCATCTATATGTCTTCTTTGGAGAAATGTCTGTTCCTCAACTTTTAAAAAATTTCTATCAGTTTATTTTCCTTTCATATTTAAGGTTTAGCTTATCAACAGAGAAAAATAATCCATGGTGCTTGTCACTCACTTGTCATGTAAATTTGACACTTTTCCAGTTCCTGGACATGTCTCCAGCAAATGCACCAGGGTACTCACAAATGAGGCAGGGTTCACTGGCTTCCCAGGAGGCGTAGTGATAAAGAATCGCCTGCCAATGTAGGAGACTCAAGAGACATGAGTTCCATCCCTGGGTCCAAAAAATCCCCTGGAGAAGGAAATGGCAACCCATTCCAGTATTCTTGCCTGGAAAACTCTGTGGACAACAGAGGAACCTGATGGGCTACAGTCCATGGGGTTGCAGAGAGTCAGACATGGGCTCATGGTCACTCAGCATCTTCCTTCACTCAGATGTATCTAACCTGATGTTTGGGTTGAACATCAGTGTCACTGATCTCTGCACCAAATTCCACCCAGACTGGTCTGCAAAGAATTTGAACAAGTAAAATCTGCATTTAAGTTACAACCACCACCTGCTCATGCTCCTCCATCATTCAGTCCTTGGCAAACTTAACTGCTGAATTCCAGATCTCACTGTCTCTCAGAGGAGGTTGTGGAACAGACAGAAGAGGAATCAGAATCAGGTTAAGCAACCTCGGTCAAGCCCTAGTGGCTGAGCCAATCTCCTCAACACAATGCAGAATCCTCAACGCTCTTGTATGGGCCACTCTGGTAGCTCAGCTGGTAAAGAATCCGCCTACAATGTGGGAGACCTGGGTTCGATCCCTGGGATGGGAAGATCCCCTGGAGAAGGGAAGGGCTACCCACTCGAGTATTCCGGCCTGGAGAATTCCCTGGACTATCCATGGAGTCACATAGAGTTGGACTTGACTAAGCAACTTTCACTTTCCCTTTCATACTCAATCCATCTCCAGGCCTTACAAAAATAACATTGTCCTAAGAATGGTTCAGGGCAAGGAGGAAAACATTAGTAATGTAATCTATTTACAAAGCCAGTGCTTGAGGAGTTAGATTCACAGAGACAAAAAATAGGGTGGTGGGTGCAAGGGACTGGGGAAGGGGGCAGTGATGAGTCAGTATTTAACGAGGACAGAGTTTCTGCTGGGGAAGATGAGAAAGCTCTGGAGACAGATGCTGGTGATGATTTTATGACAATGGGAATATACTTAATGCCACAGAATTGTACACCTAAAACTGACTAACTTGGCTAATTTTATTCTATATACATTTTACCACACACATACAAAAAAAAAAAAAACAAGCAATAAAGATTTACAGATGCTTAAAAACTTGTTAAAAAGAAGGCAGTACTGTGTTCATACATCTTAGTTCAATGAAATACTGCAAATGCTTACAAAGAAATTGTTTGGACACTTGAGGTCATAAACTGCTTGGAAATTTGTTTCTGGAAAATATCATTAACCAGTAAGGCTGTCCTAGTGTCCAATTTCTGTTCTCCATTCTGTTTTCCACTTAGAAGTGAATTTGTGATTGTCTAGAATGTTTTATGAATTTGCTGAGATTTAATACCCTCCAAAGTCCTTGAGTTATATTTTTGGAAATAGAATTTATGTTTTCTTTCACTCTCTTTTTTGAGATAATTATGTAAATGTTACTTTAAGATATTATTTATTGCTACCACATTATTTATGCTAAACTTAATACCATTAGCTCATATTCATATATCAGCTATTATTAACTTTTTAGCTTCAAATAATTTAAAATCTAGTAATGTTTAATTTGTTTTTTATGGAATATGCATGATTTATTCACTTTCTTTATTGGCTTTATTACAGCAGATCTTGGTGGTCAGCTGGGCCTATTTTGTGGGGCCAGTGTGATTACAATTATAGAAATTATTGAGTATATATTCACCAATTTCTACTGGATATGCATCTTGTTCTTGCTGAAGATCCCTGAAATGGCCCAGGGCACTCCTGCACCTCAGAATCACCTGGTGAATAAGGACAGCATCGAGGTATGCTGATGTCCACTTAGGACAAAAGCACTTGTTCTTCTCTTCATGATACCTTCAGATTTACTCACGGCTTATTCACTGCTTTGTAACTTTATGTTATAGTCCTGGGGATAGCTATCTTTTTATACATATTTCATCTCTGTCTGTGTCTTTAATTACACATACATATTGATTTCTATATTAAAAAAAGAAACAGGCACTGTCTTGGGTTTTTTTCCACCATGGAATTAATCAATTAATTCCCAGCACCCAGAACAGTAGAGATTACACAGTAGGCATTTCAGAAATACTTCTTAATGATTGAAAGCTTGTGCAATAGAAAAACACACTCTTTATGATTAACTACATAAGTTAGACATGATAGATAAACTATATTTGAGGAGACAAGATACTTCTTTATTCAGAAAACAGCATATGTAATTTGTGCTTTACAAAATTGCTGAGAGATTTTATTTTGGGGAAAGTTCAACATGATTTCTTTTCTTTTGTCTGCAAAGTCCTATTATATAACTGACTTTTGGAGGGACAGTGTCTATGTCTTGTACAGGTGGATACTTAGAATAAATCTATTTGAAAGTAAATTTGTAGTATATTGGGAGAACACAGTGTTTATCCCTAATATTTGTGTATACTTCTTTATCCCTAATATTTGTGTATACTTCTTTAATCCCTAATATTTGTGTATACTTCTTTAATCCCTAATATCTGTGTATAATTCAAGATTTGCTGTGCTGTCATCACCCCTCAGGCAGTTATTCTACTCTTCTCTTTGTGAGTCTGTTACTAAATGCACCATCTAAACAGCATGTGGCGGGGGGGAGTGGAGGGGGCACCCCTGGAGGCCCAGTGGTAAAGAATCTACCTGCCAAGGCAGGAGACATGCATTTGATCCCTGGTCTGAGAAATTCCCACATACTGTGTAGCAACTAAGCCAGTGCACCACAGCCATTGAGCCTGTGCTCCAGAGCCCAGGAGTGGCAACTACTGAGTCCCAGAATCACAACTACTAAAGCCCGCACATCCTAGAGCCGGTACTCTGCAGCAAAAGACGCTAGCGCGATGAGAAGCCTGCCCACTGCAACTAGAGAGTAACCCCCATTCACCACAACTAGAGAAAAGCCCGAGCAGCCACGAAGATCCAGCACAGCCAAAAGTAACTAACTAACTAAATTAAAATTTTCAAAAATAAATAAATAAACAGCACATGATAATAGGCCAGGTAAGAGTTGGACCATGTGTCTGAAAGGTACCATCACCCATCTGGGAAGCTGTTTTCTTCATTTCTTTGCTTAAATGATGAAGGGCAAATAGTCAGAGAGTAAATGCAATGGAATGGAGAAGAGAATGAAATGGAGAAGAGTCCTTGAGATGAATATTAATTTATGAGTGTTACTTCTTTGGGGATTGATGAAGGCAGCCACACAGAGATTTTTTGCTTTGAAAGTCAAAATTGTAACTCTACCCCTTGCCAAAAAAAAAAATAAATAAAAGACTAGTCCTTCTGAAGCATTTTAAATATTGTAGAAACAAGCAAATCCATGTTTGTGACATGACAGCCAGTAATGGGTCACCCTCAAGTGATACAACACTGAAGAGAGTGATGGTGGATGCAGATAAAGGTTTGAGTCCCTAATACAAACCTCGTCTTGAGAAGGGATGAAGCCATAAAGGAAGCTGAAGCTGTGGAAGGCAACATCCTGAAGCTGAAAGGACAGCTTGGAAGATGCAGCGCTGCTGCAGTGGAAGGCATTAGGGTGAACAAGAAACTCTGGGTTGGGGAGCAAGAAAGAAAAGCCATCTAATGATGTATTTATCACATAAGATAGAGGGCTTTGCCACTAGTGGCTTATCACTTAAATAAGTCAGTTTCACCTTTTGCTCCATTTTAATTTGAGAACCTCTAGAGTTGCCCAATTTCCATCCACAGTGACTACTGTAACTTTAATTAAAGCAAGAATCTTTTTGGAAGTATCAGAAAATGCATATATGCAGATTAGAGTCTTTGGTAGAAATCTAATATCGAATCTCAACATAAAATACTGAAAATTTAGGATTGTCAGTCACCACATGCAGCAACTACTTAGAATTCTTTCAGAAGTCAATTGTTCATGTGTTACCAGGTTTTGTTGAAGATATATCCTGCCACTGAGACATCTCAGTCCCCTCATAACTGCAACATCAGAAGGACTTTTCAATAAAGACAGAGCAACTCAGCCGAGTCACTGATGGAATGGAAATGGTACTCAGCGAGGGCATTTGATGGCGACTCTGGAGCACGTGGAGGGAAGGGAAGAAGAATATTGTATCCAAAACCAGTTTGTAGCTGTGCATTTAAAGCCAGTATGGAGGTTCTTTAAAAAACTAAAAATAGAACCGAGCATACACATTGCATATGATGTAGTGATCCCATTCCTGGGCATATACACAGAGAAAACCACAATTCAGATACATGCATGCCAATGTTCACTGCAGCACCATTTACAATAGCCAGGACATGGAAGCAGCTTATATGTCCATCAACAGAGGAATGGATAAAGAAGTTACGTATATACAATGGAATAGTACTCAACCATAAAAAGAACAAAATTGTGCTATTTGCAGAGATATGAATGGATATATATATGACTGTTATACAGAGTGAAATAAGTCATAAAGAGAAAAACAAATATGTTATTGCACATATATGAAATGTAGAAAATGGTATAGATGATGTTATTTGCAAAACAGAAATAGAGACACAGTCGTAGAGAACAAACATATGGACACCAAGATGGGTAAGGGGATGGAGTGGGATGAATTGGGACATTGGGATTGACATATATACGCTACTGATACTGTGTATAAAACAGATAACTAATTTCAGGGAACTGTTCTCAGTGCTCCATCATGACCTAAATGGGAAGGAAATCCAAAAAAGAGGAGGTATATGTATAGCTGACTCACTTTGCTGTGCAGTAGAACCTAGCACAACATTATAAAACAACTATATGCCAGCAAAAATTAATTTAAAAATGAACATGGTGTATAAAAATGATGCACAGAACTTAATATTCTGAGACTCAACAAGTAAATATTACAAATAAAAAATAAAGCCAGTAAACAAAATCTCCTCAATGGCCAGCTCCTGTTGCTCTATGCCCTAAACATTACAATCCCCTCTCTGCTATCGCAAAGCAAGCTGCCTGAGGTACTGAGGGAAAATTCTTAACTGAAAGTCAGTTTGGAAACCAGCCTCCCTTCATACTTAGAGGGTAACACTTTGGTTGCAGAAAGTAAAAGTGAGTCCACACAATGGGAAAACAGAAGGCTCACTGGGAAGATGGAGAAAGCAATGGCAACCCACCCCTGTACTCTTGCCTGGAAAATCCCATGGTGGGCTGCACTCCACGGGGTCAGAAGAGTCGGACACAACTGAGCGACTTCACTTTCACTTTTCACTTTCATGCATTGGAGAAGGAAATGGCAACCCACGCCAGTGTTCTTGCCTGGAGAATCCCAGGGACAGGGGGACCTGGTGGGCTGCCGTCTATGGGGTCACACAGAGTCGGACATGACTGAAGCGACTTAGCAGCACTGGGGAGACTGACCCTTGGGATTCCCACTCCAGAATAATATTTGGATATTTATAGATATGTGTGGCCAGTCACATGGTCCCACAATAATTGGACGATTAGGAATTTCTCTCAGTGAGGAAGGGAAATCCAAAATCCAGAGATTTTGGAAATCTCTGTCAGAATTCTGAAGGAGAATCAGAACAGCTTATGAGATGCCCGCCTGGAAGACCCCATGGCTGACTCAGAGGGAGCGTGGGATATGAAGGCTGAGGCTTGCTTGTTCTGGCCCTGGAGCTGGTTAATTGGCAAATGAATGTAAATGAGCACAGAGATGTCCCAGCTACGTAATAATAGGTAGGAAATTGGTGTATTCCTTTCCCATGTGGTCAGGCACAGTCCAGAAGACTGAGAGGAAAGGAACTTCTTTCAAAGGCTTTGGGTAAGATGCTTAAGGACAAACACTAGCAGGTAGATTGTTAAAATCCTTACCAGTAACCCTGGTGGCTTCAAAGTGGTTCTGACTGGAATAGGCATGATTTCTATCCTGGGCTGTATTACCCTTTGACTGAAGCCAGTCTCATCATTAAGGGTTTGATGCAACAGATTGTGCTTCTGTTTGATTCTACCCACTACATTTCATGGACCAAAGTAACACATCACTGCTGTCAACGCACCAAAACGGTGAGAAGCTTAATGCTGTCTGGTCTTACGATATTTCCTACCACCTTCAAACTGGACTCAAAACACTTTTACTCAAAGATGCAGAGGCTGTGATAGAGTCCTGAAGAGCTGAGCTGACACCATGAGGGACAGTGGGGGAGGGGCATCTTTGAGAAGGTTTCTTTCCCAAGAGCACAGGGATGAGAATGAAGGTGGAAGATGCTACGATCACACACTGACTTTCTCATCTCAAAATACTTTCCTTATTTTCCTGGATCTAGTCACCGCTCATCAAGGGTTGCACTCGTGTGTCCTGAAGGAGGGGAGCATCACTGTGCAAACAATTGACACCACAATGTCAATTCCTCTGAAAGTATAAATATCGCTAGGGGAACAGAGAAATGCACAGTGTGGCTCGCCTAGGACTGACCAGAATGCTGGCCCCCCGCTCATGGCCACAACGGTCCCAGAGCCTTGCCTTTGGAAGGTGGTCCTTAGGACTGGACAAAAGGGAACATTTCAGAAAGGAGATTTCTGCTACTTGCCTGACTGTGGGTAGTCTGACTGAATCTGAAAAACCAAGTCTGAGTTAAAATAGGTCAACAACAGACAAGGAGAGACTTGGGAGATGGGAAAGGAGCTTGTGAATACAAATAACACCAGGAAGGATGCTGTCGTACTTTCCCTGAGAGAAGGCTTGCATGAAAGAATTAATGTTCTTAATTCTCTCAGGAGCAGCAGTAGTTCATGAGCCAGGCAGATAAGACCCCTGGATTTGTTTTTCCTCTAAGACGGGAAAGTGACCTTAAGCCTATTTATAAAGTTAACCCAAAAAACTACTTGAGTTCATAGCAGAAGAGGTATCATCAACACCCCTTGGTGACCTGCCTGAATGAAGAGCAGGTTGAAATCATCACTGGGTTTTATTTTTCAAGTCATGCTTATCACACAGATGCTTTTACACAGCCATAGGTCACCGATGAGCCACCCAAAGAATCTTCAGAAATAATTGCACATAGAAGCTGAATGTTTGAACTCACAACCTCTGGGGGGTACTATTCATGTACATGCATAAAATATAACAAGTAGAAGTGTCACCAGTGGCTTAGATAATGTTGATCTCAACATCTTAAGACAGTAGGTACCTGGGAAATAGGACTTGGTGTGTTGAGCCAAGTGGTCCTGGCATTACTGGAAGATGCCTGAGAGTATTATGTGTAGACATAATACACTATTCATTTCTCTAAACCAGTGGAGCATTGTACTTGCCAACCATGCTGGGGAAAGGTTTCTATCTTTCATTAATGTCTTGACTACAATAAAACCTACTGTGTTAAAAGTACAACAGCATAAACAGAAATAAGCTACCAAGCCGTGAAAAAGACATGGCAGATCCTTAAATGCACATTGCTAAGTGAAAGAAACAAATCTGAAAAGACAACATGTTGTATGGTTCCAACTATATGACATTCTGGAAAAAGACAAAAATGTAAGAAGAAAAATCAGTGGTTTACAGGATTCAGGGAAGGGAAGGAAGTAACACCCAGAAGATTTTTAGAGCAGTGAAAATATTCTGCATGATACTGTAGTGGTGGACACATTAGACATTTGTCAAAATTTACAAAATGTTAAAAAAAAAAAAAGAGTGATCTCTAAAGTAAACTATGGACTTGAGTTAATAATAATATGCCAACATAGGTATATCAGTTGTAACATATGTATGCAAAACATACATATTAATGCAAAATGTCAATAATAAGGTAAACCAGAGGTAGTGGAGTAATGGGTGTATGGGAATTCCCTACTTTCCACTCAGTATTTCTGTCAACTTTAAACTGCTCAAAAAAATAAAGTGTATTAATTATTTTTTCAAAGTGCAGTGGTGAGGGGTGATGGAGACTCAGAATAGAGGGATGCATTTGTAGCATCACTATACACAGACCACAGTGTGACAATAATTTTCTGGCCAGAGCACTCTCAATTACCAAAGAACTGTCCCCACAGTACATTGAGTGAGTCAGAAGGCAGAATGTCAGCATGTCAAAATGATACCTGGAATCCTGTGTCATTGAAAATCTGTTTCTTAAAGATTAAGGTATGAAATGCTCCCGCAGTCCAGATGGACCTGAAATTTAGTGACCACTGGGCTCCTGTAACTCCTTTGTTCATTGGAAGTGCATTTTTTATAAAAAGAGATCTTTGTGGGAAAGTTTGAGACATGACATTGTAATATTAACTGAGTTATTTAGTCACTAAGTGGTGTCTGACTCTTGCAATCCGTGGACAAGCCTCTCTGCCCATGGGATTGCCCGAGCAAGCATACTGGAGTGAGTTTCCATTTCCTCCTCCAGGGGATCTTCCAGACCCAGGGATCAAACCAGAATCTCCTGAAGTGGCAGGCAGATTCTTTACCCGCTAAGCCACCACAGAAGCCCTTCTGTTAACTGAGATGTGTTATATAAAGTATATCTGAAGTTCTCCACAGCAGCTATATTTCATAATAAAAGATTTATGATTTACTTGTAAACCTTAAAATAAATGACACTTAAGTAAACTATAATCTCAGGATAAAGGTATGTTTAAAAAAAAAATAAAAGTATGTTTTCAGGAATTAACCTAAAACTCCCCACCGATGTCAGAGCTCATGAAATTAATTGGCCAGAGAAAGAAGTAAATTTAAGTTTGGAAGGGTAACCATATGCAGTTGAATTCCGCTATCAAAAGCTATTGGAATGTGCAAAAAATAACGGATTAAGGAAGGAAATGGATAATCCAAGTGGTTAAGGAATAGAAAAAAATTGTGAGACCTGTGGTCGTCGCTTGCATGTTTTGAAAGGGAATTCCTGCACTTCACTGGAAGCTGCAAGACCTGACAGTCATCAGTGTTTTAGTTACTCTGCTAATATGGGTTGACTATTATAGAAATTACTATGGTAAGAATGACAAGCAATGCCTGGGGAATGTGTAGCAAGGAGATGGAAGTGAGAATAAAGGATTGGTTCTGTGGCCTCGCCCCCAGCCTCAAGGATTAAATACCTTGAAAATTCAAGGGATTTATGGGAGTCAACTTGGCTCAGAGCAAAGTGTTAGGGACATTAAATGGAAGCAGCCTTGTTCAGGCTTCAGAGACAAGAAAGCGGAGCAGGCCTTTGACCTTGCTTCTGACCTACCTGGACACTGTCCTAACAGTGTACCTGATAGCGGGTACACCTATTATTACCAGTAAGATGAATGACAATATAGATAAGATAGGGAGCGGGTCTTGGAATTCTTGAACCTCTGGAGGAGGCCTGGCCAAAACAAGCTTGGGTCTTAGCAAAATCCTACAACTAGCAAGATAAAACAAACAGCATTGTAAAAAATATTAATGTGAAATCAGAGCTGCAATTTGCTTGCAAACTGATGATATCCATTTGTGGCCTGAGATTATAAGTGGGAACCCCCAAAACTGCAATTTTGAAGTCCCACCAGTGGGGTGGATGTACTGCCTGGGACCTTTTCTCAATGGGGACTCCAGATTGTTGTTACGCCAGGAAGTCCCAGCGCTGTTTAAACCTGGTTGTTAGTTGGCCCCAATTAGGTGATGTTTGTGCTATTACTCTCCTCTTTCTTTTAATGATTGTATATTGAAAACAAGTTAGATAATTCTCTATTAAATATTGAAATTATTTATTTGTATGTAATGAGTGGTTTATTTTGTTAATGAATCCTTTGAACCTAAAACAAAAGTTAAAACTTCCAGCAACATACCAAGATAACTGAAAATTAGGCCAAGCACTGTGGGTCATGGGAAACACATGCACCTGCATTGTTGGGGGTGTTTCCTGAGCTGTCCTGGAGCTAAGAGCTAGTCACAAACCCTGAGAACCCCCATGATCAGCAAGGAATAAAAGCTGGAGAAGCCCCAGAACTGGAGGCCACCACGGCCTCACATGACTGCACATGTCCTGAGAGCAGAGTGTCTGGGGGCACATTGGCAACAATTCCTGGCTATCATGAAGACTCTTGAATGCTGTGAGCATGAACACTGTTAAAAATTCAATACAAAATGGGGATTTCCCTGGTGGTCCAGTGGTTAATACTTCACCTTTCAATGAATTGGCTCCTTGGTCAGAGACCCAAGATCCCACATGCCTCACAGCCAAAAAACTAAAACATGAAACAGAAGCAATATTGCAACAAATTGAATAAAGACTTTAAGAAAATGACCTACATTTTTTAAAACCTTAAAAAAAATTCTATGCAAATGTGAGAATTCCCAGAGCAGACAAAAAACCATTACTTAAGCAAAATGGAATCTAGCTCATCTCACAAGCGAAAGTGAAACCAGGTTATTTCTTGTAAAGCTCCCAGTTCTCGAGGTGTTCTTTGCCCACTGAACTGTTACTATGTACTATTTATCGACTGGACGTTTTGATTTTGCTGTGTCTGAATTTCCGACAATGCTCAGTTTCTGCTGAGTGTGTGTTCCACCTCTAATCACAAAATCCTGTTTGTTCTCCTTGGACATTTTCTCTCCTTTCTCATTTTCTCTCGTGTCCCTGTCCTGACTGAGGCCTTCAGTGCAGAAACCAGACAATCAAATACTCTCCTGGAATTCCACACCTCCCCTCAACAGTTTATTATATGACAACACCGCAGAATGTGACCCCTCTTCTCACCTCAAATGGTTTCACTGTTTGCAACTTCCCATCACCGTTTGCAAGCTGTCCATCTTACATAGTCAGCATCATTTTTGTTTTTGTTTTTTAATTCTTTCTGGTCCTTTTAATTCAGGACAGCTCTTTGTCCCACAAAGTTTCCATGGTGATTTGTTCCTCAATAACTTTCCTCATCCTCTCCTCTTTTACAGCAATATTTTTTCATGGGAATTCTGCAATCTTTTCCATTCTTCAGTGTTACACCTTCTCTATTTAGTTTCTCCCAGACTTTGATCTCTACTTTGTTCCTGTTTGTCTAAATATGGTAAGACATGTAATCAGCACACATGTTAAAATTACTTAAGTGTTATAATAAATCAGTAGTTAAATAAGATAATTAGATATATAGATTTTAACATAGAAAACAACATATGCAATTGACACTTTTGTGATTATTAAATATAATAAAAAACTGAAAAATTTAAGAAAATAAGATAAACAGCCATATTTCTTTAACTAATAACAAACATGACCAATATCACATTTTGCCCTATTTCCTTCAGGTTTTACATGTATTGAATCATGCTATATGTGTCAGTCTAAAGCCTGCTTTCTTATTTTACATGTTTACTCTGTGTCCATGTCAGCATATGAAGATCTAGTTTATTTGTTCCACAAAATTACCAGTAAATATACCATGATTTATTTATTTTCTCCCAACTAATTCATATTCACATAACTTCAGTACTTTATCTATAGTAAAGATATTGCAATGAAAGTCTGTACACCCCTTTTGGTTATTTTTTAATTTAATTTTTATTTTATTTTATAGCTGATTTACAATGTCATATTAGTTTTAGGTGCACAGCAAAGTGATTCATTGTACACACACATATATACAGGTTGGTATTAGAAGTGAAATTTCTGGGATTTTCTGGAACATACTTCCCCACCTTGACTGTCTCCTGTCAAATTGCTGTCTTAAGTTGCTGTAACAATTCACACAGACAGCAGCAGCAAGAGAATCAGAGTCCCCCTTATGCTGTATTTACCATCAAATTATAATGTGAGCCTTAGCAAGAATAAAAATGAACTCATTGGAATGTCTATATTCAAAATCAGAACAAACAATGGGGAACAGCAGGAGTACAAGTCATATAAAAAAGGACTTAAATCTACAAATCCTATTCGAGATGGATGTAGAGATTGTCATACTGAATGAAGTAAGTCAGACAGAAAAGGACGAACATCACATGATATCCCTTATATGTGGAATCTAAAAGTATGGTACAAACGAACTTATCTATAAAACAGAAATAGAGTCATAGATGTAGAAAGCGAACTTATGGTTACCAAAGGTGGAAAGAGAGGGGTAAACTGGGGGATTGGGATTGACATATACACACTTCTATACTTAAGCTAGACAGCCAAAAACTAACAATACTATGAGCTAGTCCCCTTATAGCACAGGAAACTCTCCTCAATGCTCTGTAATGACCTGTATGGGAAAAAAAATCTTAAAAAGAGTGGATGTATTTATATGTATAACTGACTCACTTTGTTGCACACCTCATACAACATTGTATATCAGCTCTACTTTAATAAAAGTGAAAAAGAAAAAAGAATCCTTTGACACCAACTTTTCCAAAGCTAGAGGTTTTGAGAAAATGAAAAAAAAGATTGAGCACTGCCAAAGTGGCTCAACAGTTTTTACAAAATGGTGAGTTATTATCCACACAATGCCAACTTTTAAGCAAATTCATTATTTCATGTTCTCACACATTTGCATTAAGTTCATACCTATAGAAAGAGGTAGAGTAGCTCAGATAACTCAAATGTAAGCTTCAGATGACATTCAACTTTTTTCATGTGCTAACAAACCACAGTATTTGTTTGTGCTGTTGTTTGATTGCTAAGTTGTGTCTGACTCTTTTGCAGCCCCATGGGCTGTGCGCTGCCAGGCTTCTCTGTCCATAGGACTTCCCGTGCGAGCATACTGGAGTGCATTGCCATTCCCTTCTCCAAGGGTTTTTCCTGACCTAGGGATCAAACTTGCATCTCCTGCATTGCAGGCAGATTCTTTACCACTGAGCCACCTGGAAAACCCCAAACCACAGTGAACCATCAATTAAAAGTGACTTCTACAGTGACTAATCAAATATTCTGAGTAAATGAGTTCATCTTTCTAAAGTGCTGGCAAAGTCTTTGTCTCTGTTAAGAGCAAGTCACTATCACCTTGGAGCTATTCCCCTTATCCTCTTGAGGCCAAAGGGAGCTTTCTTACAATAAAATGCCTTATATTATTTTTGTTTTGAGAGGGAGGGAGGAGAGAGGGAGAAGAAAGGAGAGAGAGAGAAGGAAGGGGGGATGGAGTGAGGGAAGAAAAAAGAAAGAAAGAAAGAAGGGAGTAAAAAAGGAAAGGAAAGGAGGTACCTACCCCTATGACACAGGGACTGCATAATTCTAATCTCAGGCTTGATTCTTTTAAAGATATCTACAGCACTCGTTTCAAAATTCGATTTAGAGAAGGAAAGGGTTTCCCTGGTAGCTCAGCTGGTAAAGAATACACCTGCAATGCAGGAGACCCCAGTTCAGATTCCTGGGCTGGGAAGATCCACTACAGAAGGGGTAGGATACCCACTCCAGTATTCTTGGGCCTACCTGGTAGCTCAGCTGGTGAAGAATCTGCCTGCAATGTGACAGACCTAGGTTCGATCCCTGGGTTGGGAAAGGCTACCCACTCCAGTGTTCTGGCCTGGAGAATTCAGTGGACTGTATAGTCCATGGGGTCGCAGAGAGTCGAACACGACTGAGTGACTTTCACTTTCAGAGAAGGAAAGTGCACACAGTTGCATGCACACTGGGGATATGTGGTTTTATAAGCATGATTTAGACAACTGTAAAAGAAAGCAATCTCTGTGAACTGTGCATTCCAGAGACAAAAACTGCACAGAAAATGCTTCTGCTACGCAGATCTATGACTCTACAAGTTCAGCGGTGTCACAATATCTAAGGACAAGGAAGAGAAATCCACCTCAGGATACTATGCTGAACCAAAACCAACATCACAAGAGGAAATGAAAATTAGAGGGAAGTGCTGTGGGAATTAACAGAGTCCTAACATCTCTGTTGCAGTGTGCTCCAAAGTACCCATAAAAACAAACATCCTATCCATAAACAGACCAAAGAATACAAATATGCCCTTCCCCAAGGAAGAGACACGTAAGAATTCCAGGAAATAATGCATATAGTAAAACTCACTACATAATTGTGAGATAGAATTCAGGGCCAGAAGATTCAATGTAAAAGCACTAGCAGCACTATTGGTCATAGACAGGAAAATAAACAGTCTCCTAAAGCACTCTCTGTCTGATGAGTAACTTGGAATACATTAGGAAACATTATTTATTATCAAGAAATTGTTCTCCCTGACTGTATGCTCTGAAAATAATAAGAAATGAGCACAAAAGTTACGAGGCTCACTAAAACATTATTTGTTTGTAATGGCTAAAAATGGAGATAAACTTATTTAAAATTTTGTTAAATTGAATTGAGGATATATCTCTGTATTTTTTAAAGATAAGGGAAAGTTCTCCAAGATTTAAATAGTGTATATAATATTTGGGGCTTCCCTGGTGGAAGCGATAAAGAATTCTTTAGTGGTAAAGAATCTGCCTGCCAGTGCAGGAGATGCAGGAGACTTGAGTTTGATCCCTAGATTAGGAAGATCCCCTAGAGAAAGAAATGGCAACCCACTCCTATATTTTTACTGGGAAATCTCACGGACAGAGGAACCTGGCAGGCTACAGTCCGTGGGATCAAAAAGAATCAGACATGACTTAGCAGCTAAACAACAACAACAATACGATATTTGAATATTGTGAAAGAGTACATGAAATTTTATTATACAATGACTTAGTGAGAAGACAAACTTGGGCATCTGTTAAGCATATAGAATATGAAAAACAGAACATAGAGACTCAGCATCTGATCATTTTAGCCAACAAGCTAGAGAAGTCTCTCGAACAAATATACAGTATGCTAGACACAGCATTGTGTAATATTTGATACAAAGATATACAACAATAAAAGGGAAATATACTATAAATACATGTATAGTGTTTTTCCCTGAGCATATTTTGAGAAAAATGAAATTTCTTATTATGCGAAGTAGAGTATAATACAGTGAGTTATTTTTAAGTACTCCAACTACTTTTTACAGTGAAGCAAAATTCCTAGCCAAAAATGTGGAATATCTTAGCTTTGGGTACCTATTAGTTAATCTGATTTCATTTTAGTTCTATTACTCAGACTCACCATATTTTTCACTTTCATCCCCAAGTAGTTGCTTAATTCAACAGAAAATAATTATTTCTGTTGGAATTATTTCATAACAGAACAGCTGTCCTCTCTCCCTCATTTATTTATTTTTTCAATCATTTATTTAAATCAGCATGAATTTAGAAAGCTTTTCTTTAATCCTTTGGGTTACAACCTGATATTATCATATTGATGTTATTTCTGAAATAAAATTCATTATAAGAAACACTGAAGAAGTAAGGTCCTCTTTTATTTGAAGATTGATTAGATTTTACATTTCAGTGTCCTGGAGGTATTTGTTTTTAGTCACCAACATTATAAAAAATAGAAGAATGGGAATGGATTGTATCTGTATATGGGAGAAATACAGACCTAACTTTAGTATGGGAAAACCAGGAAAATGTTTTCTATATTTTTGAGAGACCTTGTTCAAAGCTTTAGAAATGAAAAGCAAAAAAGTTTCCCTAGTAGCAGTCCCCACCAATAAAGGAAAACACTAATGTTGGAGATAAGTGCAGGAGTCCAATGTGCCCATCCCCTGGAGGACCTCCTCTATGTCCCTGGAAGGCTGCACTCTGCACTCTGAGCAGGTGCCTTCATGAAGCATGCAGCTAATGATGCTATTTCTCTACTCCCACAGCTCACCACAGCTCACTCTTGGAACTAGTCAATCTCACACCCTGAAAGCTCCAGGGCAATCTGGTTTTCGGGCAGAGAGGGGCCCATCACTAGTAGGACATTTCTCCTGGTGCACATCATATGGATTCTCTTCTTCTATCCTGTGATTACTGCCTTGTGATCTGTTTGGTCCTCCAGACCTGTTTGGTCCCTTGCCTGTGCCACAGGCCTCCAAATCCTGTTCTGCAGTGCTCGTCATCAGATCTGAAGCCAAAACCACCTGTCACATCTCACACTCCTTGTCCATCTGTCCAAGCAGAACTTCATTACCTGACCAACAATCATCTAACTCCAAGACACACTCTGAAAACTCATCACTTGCCAGCTTCTCTGCTCACCTGTAATCTGGAATATGTCAGAGGACACTGGTTGGAAGCTCAGGTTCTGTGTCTGCTTAGAGTGTATAATTGCTGGCTCTTCTCTCATCAGTTTCTGATCTCAGGTGAGGAACTCAAACTTTATGTGCCCTTGTTTCCTTCTAAATAAAATGGAGGCAATAACAAGGATATTTACTTAATGAGTTGCTACAAGGATTCAACACATGCAAGATGTTCTAAACAATGCTGGGGACAAGGGTGCTCTGTAGTGATTGTAGTATTGCCCTAATTGCCACCTGGTGGTTTAAACTTTGTTGTGAGCTTCAAGGAGAGCAGGAGTTATGATCACCCCCATCTCAGCTTGTTCCTGTCTTCTAAGTTCAATTAGTGGTTACAATATGGAAAACAGTTCAAGAAATGCCATTTTAAAAATGAGTTTGTAACTTTTATAGTGTTGACACTATTTTTTAAAAGAACTCCCTTTAAAAAGGCTTTACATATTAGGAAATGCAAAGAGCTGTATTTAAAGAGTTTCTCAACCTCAAAAACTCATACACCAAGGGCAACTTTTTGACAAAAATCCCAGAGAAGGGCTTGTGGTCAGTGTGGTAGAGACATTTACTCCCACTAAAGTCTGAAGAGTCCCTGTGGTTCTGGGACCACTTGCTGAGCACAAGCAAAGTAAAAACTGTTCAAGTACATATGTGTGCAAAACATCTATTAGCTGTCTTTTGCATGATTCATTTTTAGTTAATACTTGGGTAATATTCTTGTCAGTGCAAAAATAGCAGTTTTGGGGAGTTTGAGGTCGGCAGGGAAAGAACAATCTTTAACAGGAATACAAATGAACAGGAGAAATGGAGTGTGGGTGGTTCGATCTTTATAAAGAGGCTTAGATTTGTCAGAAGACAATAGTTGCTGCTTTGTGCCTCATAATTGCTTCTTATGCAAAAATTTCAAAAGAATGATCATGTGAAAATGAAAGGTCCTTTATCATCTCAAAACATTATGTTACTAAATGTTAGTAACTTATAAAAAGGTCCAATTTCTTATTGCTTAAATATTTTCTTAAAAGTCTCTGATAGAACTAATTTTTCTCATTTTATGTGAAATCTTAAAAAATGATACAAATGAATCTATCTATGAAACAGAAACAAAATCAAGGACATAGAGAATGGACTGATGGTTGCCAAAAGGGAAGGATATGGGGGAAGGATGGATTGAGAGTTTGAGGTTAGCAGATGCAAGCTGTTATATATAAAATGAATAAGCAAGGTCCTACTGTATAGCACAGTTCAGTTCAGTCAACCAATCATGTCTGACTCTTTGTGACTCCAAGGACTGCAGCACACCAGGCTTCCCTGTCCATCACCAACTTCCAGAGCTTGCTCAAATTCAAGTCCATCAAGTTGGTGATGCCATCCCATCATTTCATCCTCTGTTGTCTCCTTCTCTTCTTTCCTTCAATCTTTCCAAGCACCAGGGTCTTTTCCAATGAGTCAGTTCTTTGCATCAGATGGCCAAAGTATTGGAGCTTCAGCTTTAGCATCAGTCCTTCCACTGAATATTCAGGACTGATTTCCTTTAGGATTGACTGGTTGGATCTCCTTGCAGTCCAAGGGACTCTCAATAGTCTTCTCCAACACCACAGTTCAAAAGCATCAATTCTTCGGCACTCAGCTTTCTTTATAGTCCAACTCTCACATCCATACATGACCACTGGAAAAACCATAATCTTGACTAGATGGACCTTTGTTGACAAAGTGATGTCTCTGCTTTTTAATATGCTGTCTAGGTTGGTTATAACTTTTCTTCCAAGGAGCAAGCATCTTTTAATTTCATGGCTGTAGTCAACATCTGCAGTGATTTTGGAACCCAAGAAAATAGTTTGTCACTGTTTCCATTGTTTCCCCATCTATTTGCCATAAAGTGATGGGACTGGATGCCAAGATCTTAGTTTTTTGAATGTTGAGTTTTAAGTCAGCTTTTTCACTCTCCTCTTTCGCTTTCATCAAGAGGCTCTTTAGTTCCTCTTGACTTTCTGCCATAAGGATGGTGTCATCTGTATATCCGAGGTTATTGCTATTTCTCCGGCTATCTTGATTCTAACTTGTGCTTCATCCAGCCCAGCATTTCTCATGATGTACTCTGCATATAAGTTAAATAAGCAAGGTGACAATATACAGCCTTGACGTGCTCCCTCCCCAATTTGGAACCAGTCTGTTGTTCCATGTCCAGTTCTAACTGTTGTTTCTTGACCTGCACACAGATTTCTTAGGAGGCAGGTCCGATGGTTTGGTATTCCCATCTCTTTAAGAATTCTCTACGGTTTCTTGTGATCCACACAGTCAAAGGCTTTAGAGTAGTCAATTAAGCAAATGTTTTTCTGGGATTCTCTTGCTTTTCCTATGACTCAACAGATTTTGGCAATTTGATCTCTGATTCCTCTGCCTTTTCTAAATCCAGCTGGAAAATATGGAAGTTCTTGGTTCACATACCTTTGAACCCTCACTTGGAGAATTTTGAGCATTACTTTGCTAGTGTGTGAGAGATGAGTACAATTATGTGATAGTTTGAACATTCTTTGGCCTTGCCTTTCTTTGAGATTGGAATAAAAACTGACCTTTTCCATTTCTGCAGCCACTGATGAGTTTTCCAAATTTCATGGCATATTGAGTGCAGCATTTTAACAGCATCATCCTTTAGGATTTTAAATAGCTCAGCTAGGATTCCATCCCCTCCACTAGCTTTGTCTGTAGTGATGTTTTCTAAGGCCCATTTGACTTTGCACACCAGGATATCTGGCTCTAGGTGAGTGGTCACGCTATTGTGGTTATCTGGGTAGTTAAGACCTTTTTTGTATAGTTCTTCTGTGTATTCTTGCCACCTCTTCTCAATATCTTCTGCTTCTGTTGGGTCCATACCATTTCTGTTCTTTATCTCTGCATTAAATATTCCCTTGGTATCTCTAATTTTTTTGAAGAGATCTCTAGTCTTTCCCATTCTATTGTTTTCCTCTGTTTCTTTACATTGGTCACTGAGGAAGTCTTTCTTGGCTATGGATTTCTTTTTTTACTGGAGAATGTTTTATAAATTAGTACTAAATGGGCAGTAAATATTATTGATAATAATAAAAACCTCTATATATACCACTCACTGACACTTCTTGTCTTTAATTTTTAAGAGGTTATCTTCTATTCAAAAGGATTTCTGCATGAAATAGAGGTACATTTTCTCCCCTTATACTTAAAAAAATCAAAAGTCCAACTCCTTATTAAAGAATTTGAACCTTATTAGGTAAATATTATAGGGCTAGCTTATAATAGAAACATATGCATTAATACAAATACACTAATATGACCTAGTCATTGTGAGTTTAGCTTGGAGTCAAGTCTCCAGCAAGTGTTTTCCAGAGAGCTCTTTATTTCTTAGAAATTAGCTTTAAATCCCCCCAGTTGATCTCCTCATTGTTCCTTGAGTATTAAAAAGAGTTCAGTTAAGAATTTGGATTGTTTTTCTGAGAATTCCCCAGCGGTCAGGCCAAAATCACAGCATCCCTGTTCTGGAACTTTTACCAAAGAAATGTTGGAATTTCAGAGCAAGAATCTACTTTAGACATCATCTTGACCATCTCTTTTCACAGATCAGGAATTTAAGAAATTAGAGGATGTGGCAAGATCACAGGGTTAACCTTGCCCTAACTGGATATGGGCTCTCAACTCTCTGAACAGTGATTTTTGTTTTGGTTTGGTTTTAAAAATCTACCCTATATTATGTCATCTCACCAATATGGTAGAAGGAGCAAGAAGCAATCATTTTAACATGAGCCACATGCAACTTAGCTCACCTAAAATGATTCTGCACGAAATTATAGTTTCTAGAACATATTGCTTGTTTTAACAAATTTTCATACCTTCCTACAGAATTAGCATGAAAACTGTGGGTGAAATTTCTGACCATGATACGTGTGAATAGATTTCAAGCTACACGAATGGTCATAATGGGGTAGAAACAATTATTTTTATGATATACTTTTGACTGTGGGTAAGGGACGGCGGGAGGGAAAATTTCGAGGTTGCACACAGGAAGTGCCCTTCAGTGCAGAGCCGAGAGGGTGAGCAAGTAGCACTTCCTGTAAGAGACCCTGTGTCCTCACGCCCCCATCCAGCCCTTAGATTCTAAACAGCATCCTCTGCTGCCCTCTAGCGGTTCTGAGAGCCATTAGCGAGGTTGCAAAGGGAAATCATAGAGGTGAACAGAGAATTGGTTCCTTTTTCCCCTTCAAGAATCTGCACCCATTTATAACGTGGGGTGTGTTTTCTTCATACACCACAGAGCAATTCTCAGAATCCAGCTGGATGTCCTACACTTCAACTCAGTTCTGACACCGTCGACCCAAAGATCACATCCAGTTCCCCAGCTTAAGGGCTCAGTCCTGCAAGGACATCCCCCACTTTAGAGACCAAAGCAAAGTCACGCTGTCACCTGTGATTCTGACCAACCGGCTATAGGGCCAAAGTTCCCACACTCCCTATTTGGGTTTGATTATTCTGCTAGAGAGAAACAAACTCAGGGAACCATTTTACTAACTAGATGACCAGTTTATCATGAAAGGATGTGATTCAGAAACAGCCTGATGGAAGAGACACAGAACTTCACACCCACCAGCAATTCCCCTTGCCCACCAGCCCAAAAGTTCTCAAAACTTTCAGGTTTATGGAGGCTTCATCACAGAGGCCTGGATAGGATTTAAGCTCCAAACCTGCTCCCCTCACAGGGACAGAGGAGCATCATAGATGCAAATAAAATAGAATAATGAATTGGTTCCAAAATACATTTGTCTGTGCTTAGTCCATGGGGTCGCAAAGAGTCAGACACAACTCGGTGACTGAACTGACTGACTGACTGAGTCACTCAGTCGTGTCCAACTCTTTGTGACCCAATGAACATTAACCCACCAGGCTCCTCTGTCCATGGAATTTTCCAGGGAAGAATACTGCAGTAGGTTGCCATTTCCTCCTCAAGGGGATCTTCCTGATCCAGAGATGGAACCCAAGTCTCCTGCATCTCCTGCATTGGCAGGCAAATTCTTTACCATTGGGCCACCTGGTAAGCTCCCCCCAAAAAACATAGACATATATCCTCAATTCAAAGTGAGGAACTCCTACCTTTACATAACTTTTTTTTTTTTTTTTGGTGGTACCCAAGAGGGCTGAACAGAAGGAAACCACAGAGAAGGGATGAATTCATTCAGCTTTAGACAAAACCATCATAAAATCCAGCTGCTTCCTTCCTCCTCCCTCCGATCCCTCTTGGTTCTCATTCTCTAAGTATTCTTTCTGTGTCTTGAATATGTTTTATCAATATGAATCGCAGACTCAGTGGATATGAGTTTGAGCAAACTCCAAGAGATGGGGAAGGACAGGGAAGCCTGGTGTGCCGCAGTCCATGGGGTCACAAAGAGTTGGACACAACTGAGCGACTGAACAATAAAATCACCATGAATATCAAATAGTTTAGTTACTTAGATACATGTCTTTCACTCCCGAAATGTGGGGAGCTCTTCAAGAGCTGATGCCACTTCACACGTGTCTGTCTGTCCACTCCCCCCACCCAGTGCTGGTCTTGCTGCCATCACTGTGTTGATCCTAAAGAAAAATATCATATAGGAATAGTCCTGAGGAATAGGAGCCACTTGGCTTTACCATAACAGCAGGGAACCAAAATGAAAGTCTATCAGAGGCAAAATGATAAGACATATTTCCAAAAATGGCACTAGTTAAAAGACCGATAAGAGCATTCACATCATTTTTATTGAATCAAAAACCATCTAGAGACAAGTGGAAAAAATAATTTATTACAGGTTCTCTTACACATGAACATGGAACGTTTATACAAGTTATCAACGTGCTGATAGGAAATGCTAAATTTAAAGACAAACATTTGTACACAAAAGTAGTGGCCTTGTATTTTATAAAGATAGATATTAATAAATTATCAGAGATAATGAAGAACAACAGGTGATGATTCCAACAGGAATGCATTCTACGTTGAAATTAAAGGAACTTTTCTCAACATGGCACCCTGGATGGAATCAAGTTCTTGTGAGCTGAGACAAAGGAGCTCATTTCTGGGAAGAAAGGGCCAAGAGGGGCTCTGACCAACCGAAACCCCAGCTGTGCTTCCAGCTTCATCCTTGGATGTAGTTAGAGCCCCTGACGTTTACTCCAAACTAATGCAATAGCTCATTGTGAAACAGTGCTGCCTTCACCAACAGCTGCGTGGGGGTGAATGAGATTTATAACGCAAAGGATAGCATTTTAGAGGAACTGTAATTGCCACATGATCTGAATGAATAACCTGATACTTTAACAGCAAAGAAGTATATTCTCTATTTCTGAAGGGAAATTAACATAATTCTAAATAGATACTATTTTTCTTAGCATGATATATTCTTATTTGGGGAGTCTGAAAATAAATTGCATTTTTCCCCTAAAACTCTGAATTAACTCCTTTAGAAAATGATTTCTATAATGATATGCACCAACACGATAAAATCTTTTTATATGTTATAGTCATTAAAATATACACATACAGAGACACTGATCAGAAGTGGAAAACCATGACATATATACACATGGCTGAATACTGTTCAGTTTCATTTAATTAAATTCACCAAATACTTATTGGGTGCCCACTACTTGAAAACCACCATGCCAGGGGATGTGTAGTCCATCTGAAGACACGTGAAGCTCACATCAGCCACAAAAAGCCAAACTTCAGATAACATACTAAACCTCAAAAATAATCAAAAGCAGAGCTAAAGCTGAATAATGAACAAGGAAAGAGATACACAGGAGAAAGGCTTGGGGAACCATGAAAAGGACCGAGGCCATCACTGGTCCCGGGCCCAGCATCTGTTAGGGGGAGACTGGACCTCACCCTGTGGTCTTAACCCCACTGTCCAGGATTCAGTTTTCATCCTGCTCCGTTTCCTGTAAAAAGTGAGGTAAATAGGGGATTCATTTTCAGTGATAAGAAAGCTTGTAGGATTCCTCAAAATATTTTCTTTTTTTTAAAATAAAATTTGATCTGCATTCATATCTACCACTTTTTTAAGTCATTCCCACCATCAGGTTGGCTGAAACAGAGCCACCCAAATAAAAGGAACAACGCTTCCGGCAAACTAATTTATCAGAAGAACATCAGGAAGCGTGCAAGTGCCAGAAGTAAATTATTTAAAGTGAAAACAGTGAAAAGAAGATAAAGATAAATATTTTACAACTTGGCATTTCATTCCTTTTACGACTTCTATTCTAAAAGCATTTTTAGGGAATGTGCACATCCAGGAAAATACATATAGTCAAAGAGTCTCTCCCCCTCTACAGAACCAGTACATCAACAGGGCATAGAGCACCGGGCTTGTTTCTGATGCAGCCCACTGAGAGAGGGGCAAGGCTGGCGGGACCTTGGTGTCATGAACCACGGTGGGCCACAGGACCCCCGAGCAAACCCCAGTGCTACCCCCCAGCACATGGGTTCTGGCTGGAGTACAGCCATAGCGTGAGCGTGAACCTATGGCTTCCATGAGGAATTATTTAGATTCTGGACACGCATAAATCACTCTTCTCTCCAGGAAAGACCCACCAGGGACTAGAATGTCCAAAGATCCCCAAACATTCCACGAGGCGATGGCGTGGCCTTAGAAAGAAGGATCTGGAGCATCGTGGTTAGGAAACCACCCTTGAAGACGGTCGTGTCTCAGCCCTGGCCGTGATCACATGGAGACCCAGGGCACTGGAGAGGGGGCCAGGGACGCCCCTCACTGCCCACTCACTTGCGGGGTTCCAGCCAGATGACAGCAGAAGAACCAAAACCCGGGCTTCTCTCTCCAGTGCTTTTGGTTTTAATTTCATTAGAGGACAAAACCGTCAGCCATCAGGTCTCCCCTAGAAGCTGCATTGTTCTAACCAACTCACTAATGGGTCAGCGTTTCCGCTGCTGTGCTTACAAGTTCATGTAAGCAAGAATTCTTTGCAAATGAAACATATTTTCAGAGATTACGATTTAGCTCCCCATATTCATACCCAGTCTTAAAAAAGGAATTATATTCTGATGAGTCATACCTCTGTTCCTGTATTTTTTCTGGATAGAAACCAAACTTGCATTGGCTCCTTTTTGCCCTTCATGGACACGGGGCCTCTGTGCTCCAAATGGAATTGCGGGTCTGAATTTTCTGGTGTCATGAGACATCTAAAAGGGGACAGGGAACAGGCAGAGAAGCTTGGTGTTATGGTCACACAGGGAACGTAACATACATCAAAGTTATAAACGGAGATAGGAATGACACACAGTAAATTATTTAAAGGTACCTCTAGGCTTTAGTAACAATACCAACAGCAGAAATTTCTAAGAATATGTAAAATCATTTAAAACTGAAGTAATGACACAATTTTCTCAAATAGAAAATAAATAATCCCAAGACCTTCCCTGGTGGTCCAGTGGTTAAGACTCCACACTCCCAATACTGGGACCCCCAGGTTCGATCCTTGGTTGGGGAAATAAGATCCCACATACCATGGTGTGACCAAAAAAAAGAAAAACACACCAGTTTTTTTTTTTAATTGAAAAATAATAGTAATCCTAAAAGCAGAGTTGATAGCTGTAAAAGGTAATAAAATCACCCAGGGAATTAAAGCAGCTGCAAGGAGACATTTTTCAAGTCAGTAGATACCTAGATGTGTTCTCTGACCTGTATGTATATTCAGACACATTTATTTTCCCTTTTTCTCCAGTGGTTTCTGTTCGGCTTGTGAGGTTGACAGTGTTTCCAAAAAGACAGTAGCGAGGCATCCTCTGTCCTATGACTCCGGTAACTACCTCCCCTGTGTGGATCCCGATCGTAATCTGCAGAATCAAAGCTCTGGTTCAATACATTCAATAATAGGAAGCATTGCTCACGCTATACTAAAGAATTCAGAGTCATCATATAAAAATCATAAGAATTCTCTAGAACTCCAAACATATTACAGACAAAAACCCTCACAAAATCTGACTTTCAAGAGAAACATTCTTTGAAGCTTTCAAAAGTATGAATCTGGCCACTTACATTAGATTTAGGAAAGAGATTTTTAAAAATAAACCAGAAGGGACAGGGGGTTCTTCTCATCCTCATGACTTTCAGCACACGGAATAAAGAAGGTAATTTCAAATAGGTGGACAGATTTCCCATTTCTATGAAAGAATGTAATATAATAGGTTCAATAAAATATTAGGCTTTGTTCATACAGATGCCAAAAGGCACATGAAACGATGCTCAACATCACTAATTATTAGAGAAATGCAAATCAAAACTACAATGAAGTATCACTTCACGCTGGTCAGAACAGCCATCATTAAAAAGTCTACAAATAACAAATGCTGGAGAGGGTGTGGATAAAATGGAACCCTCCTACACTGTTGCTGGGAATATAAGTTGGTGCAGCCCCTATGGAGAACAGTATGGAGGTTCCTTTAAAAACTAAAAATAGAACTGCCATATGATCCAGCAATCCCACTGCGGGGCACACATCCAAAGAAAACTTTAATTCAAAAATACACATGCACCCCAATGTTCACAGAAGCACTGTTTACAATAACCAGGACACAGAAGCAACTTAAGTGTCCACTGAGAGATGAATGGATAGGGAAGATGTAGTACCTATATACAATACAATATTACTCAGCCATAAGAAGAATGAAATAATGCCATTTGCAGCAACATGGAGGGACCGAGCATAGTAAGTGAAGTAAGTCAGAAAAAGACAAATATCATGAGATACCATTCATAGGTGGAATCTAAAATTTGACACAAATGAACTTATCCATGAAACAGAAACAGACTCACAGACATAGAGAACAGACCCATGGTTACCAAAGAGGAAAGGGAGTAGAGGAGGGATAAAATAGGAGTTTGGGATTAGCAGATACACACTACTATATATAAAACAGATAAACAACAAGGACCTACTGCATAGCACAGAGAACTCTACTCAATATCCTGCATTAAACCATAATGGAAAAGAATATGAAAAAAATGCACATACATATGTATATAACTGAATCATATTGCTATACAGTAGAAACTAACATAACATTGTAAAATATACTTCAATTTAAAAAACATTAAAAATATTTAATCTTTGTTGTCAAGATGCAACTCCTTATGCATAATTAATGACTAGCTGGTCAAGAATATAAATCAGTTGTACAAAAGGCCTACTACCATTAAAATATGTGTTTTACCTACTAACCTGAACAGATTCACCATCTACTTGGACCTGGCCAGCAATCTCCATCATATCCAAGGCCAGGTGGCAGATGGACCGTGCGTGGTGGATGCACGGCTCTGGCAGGCCGCTCACCGTCATGTACTTGTCCCCGACAGTCTCCACCTGGTCGGGCGCAGACTGGTTAGTACAAACATGACTGACTCACGTGCCACCCTTACACAAAACATGCTTTTCCAATTGCTATCAATAACTTTCAACTTTCCTCCCCTGAATCTCTTAAAATTCTAATATATTCGATTCCAACAAGAAAACTGATCAGTAATTAAAATGTACACACCAGGCACTTGAAGTCTGATTACAGGCAGGGGACAGAACACAGTATTATTTTTCTCCTAGTAAGTCCTACTTTCTCACCTTAGACATCCTTATAACCCAGTAGAATAATTTATGATCCTATTTCCCCCTAAAACAGTGATGGTTTGATGGGCCAAAGCGCCAACTTCCCTAAGTTTAGTGGTTCATCCTGGTCATTAACCATTTCTTTTTATGATGTGCTCACACCATGTTCCATTGTTCCTCAGGAAATGACCGTAAAAATAAATAGTCCCTGTGGCACTGCTATGACTCCAGATGCCTAGAGATGGTTTGGTTCACATTCTTGCCTTTACCAAGCAATATTCCACTGGCTTCATTTTTCCAATATTATAATTTTTTTCTAACTGAAACCATGGGCAGAAATGCCTTATGAAAGTTTATTTCCAGCTGATGTTATCTAAAAGCAGGTCTGAGTCCCTGGCATTCTTCCTATGCTCCATGACTTCTCTACTGTGCAAATCATTTATACCTTTCAGTAAAAACATCTCTTGCAGAGCACTGAAACGAATGCTATGTTTATATTATGTGTGATAAACCACGTGTAAAGATTTATTCACGTAAGTGCAAATAAGTTGCTAAACATTTTAACTAGGGAAGCATCTGCTCCATTTATTTGAGTTACAGGGAAGAGACTATTTTAGAACAAGAGGTAATTATTTAAGAAAATGGTAAACATGAATGCATGAGAGCTGACTGTACCCAGGCTGCAGGGCTACAGTCAGGGACTGGGACTGCTGCACCATTGGAAGACAGGTCTGAAAATTCAGAGTAATGAATGGAACTGCATTCCGACAGGGCGTGGACTTGCCTTATAAACAAATGGATTTTTCCGGGAGTCCGTCAGAGTGTCAAATCTAGTGTAGAGGTCGTTGAGGAGGTTGACAATCTTCATGGCCCCTTCCCCAGACGCATGCTTGCTGCAGAAGGCGTTGAAGCCCACGATGCCGCTGAAGAGGATGGTCACGTTGTCATATCTCTTTGCAGGCACCGGACGCTTGTGCCTCAGCTCGTTGGCCACAGATGGAGGAAGCACGGAATACAGCAACCTGTCCAGAGGGATCAGGACAGAGCCATCATCATGAGAGATGCTGAGAGCTGCTTTAGCGCTTCTACTGCCCACTTTAGAGACTTTGATGCCATGAGCACAGTGAAGGCTCTGCCAGGATGCTCATCATTAGCTACATTTATAAGTCAGGGCTAGAAAATATAAATAATTGGTTTGTTTTAAACCAATCCAAACATCCCCCAATCCAAACCAATTCAAGGTGTATCAAAATAAGCCAAACAAAACAAACAGACAAAACAAAGGACAGACGCCAGGAAGCTGAAGTTGTTCTATGTGCCCTGTGCTTCAACCCTCCAACTGTGATATTCACAGGATGAAAGAAGTCATCCCAGCACTTAGCTCTGTGGTGTGGTGGTGGTGATGCAGTCACTCAGTCGTGTCTGACTCTTGCAATACTGTGGGCTCCCAGGGACACATTCACCTCTCAGGGGCAAGCTGTCTGCCTCAACATTTGTCACCTGACATGAAAAGAAACAGATTTCCCCAACAAGGGCCTACTGTACAGCACAGGGAAATATACTCAACATTTTGTAATAATCTATAAGGAAAAAGAACCTGAAAAGAATATATGTGGATAAATGAATCACTGGGTTGGACACCCGGAACTAACACAACACTGTAAATCAACTAGACTTCCATAAAAGAAAGGAAGGGCAGAAGGAAGAAAGAAAGGAAATTTTCCTTCCTGCCTCACTTCTCTGTGGGAGAAACTGATAAGGCAGGTAAGAAACTGGTCTGGAGAAGAAAAGATCTCATTTTCATTGACAGTCCTGAGACCAGGCCGATGGCACAAGAAGACACTGGCGTGGGGAGGAGAGGAGCAAGCACATAGGAGGTGAGGCCTGAGAGTGTCCTGGACTAGACAACCAGAGGAGCAAATGGCACCTCCCGGCCTATTTCTCCCGGAAGCGAGCTGTCACTCGGGGCTAGGTATAAGAAGCCGAGGTCTCATTTTTTCCCTAGCTTCAGTGGAATTTCTTCAGTCTTTCATTTTCTCTCTCAAACATAGAACATTTTATGAAATGCTTTAAGGCTGTTTTGAATATTACATGTGCGCAGTAGCATGACTTTGTTTCAACGAAAATTAGTAGTCAACGTTTATAATTAAATCACTTTGAAACTCAAGTATCAACAAAGAGAGAAACCTAGGTGATTTTCCAGTTTAACAGCCGAGCAGGATCTGAGCAACTCAAACTTAACAAATCCAGACGACTTTGAGCCTCAGTTTTAAGCACTATCTCACAATGTATTATTTTTCATGAAGGAAGCTGTTTCACATACTAATAAAATATATAATTTTGAGCTGTTTTCTTGAGCAGTAGGAGGGATTTGAGTACCTGCCTCATCCTGTATACTTCTGGAGATTTGAAAAGTACCTGGAAAGACTAAGGGGTTAGGGCCTCAAGGAAAGTAAAGTGATCTCCAATAAACTATCATTTTCATCTTCATTATACAGAGTAGGAAAGGTGAAGGAAGAGGCTAAGGACGAAGATAGACATTCACCTGGATTCTCCATCCATCTATGCTGTTGACAAACAGTTGACATGTTTACCTTGCATCCACCCATGGGCAACAATACATGTATTAGTGCAAGAAAGTCTGATTAGACATCAGACATCACAGGAAGTGATTCCACTACCAATGCTATGGTGTCAAGTAGAGTGAAATAGTCCTACAGGAAGGAAGGTCAGGTCAATTCTCTAAGATTGCTTCCTATCATACAAATGTTAAAAATGAACACATAAGACCCTGGGTAAAATTCTCTTATGGAAGTCAGTGATTTCAAGCTTTTAATTAATTTTAATTAATATACTTCTAATATATCTCTATTCCTCAAGCAAGGCCAAATGGTATGCACAATGTGTATTTGTTTAAATAAATTACTTGAAAACGAAATACCATCTTAAATGTCACTTACCCATTATTTCAAAATTTAAAGCACCATTCATAGTTTTGTATAGTTTTGTATTTTGATACTTTGGTTCGTGAATCAAATTACAGATGTAATCATTGTCATCATAGACGACACTACAGTCTGTCAGATTCATATCTGCCAAATCCTAAAATAATTTGGCATTCAAGAACTCTTTGAAAATATAATGGCCAAATCTAAGCTCAGCGTTCAGTGTACCCCAGCACCTGGTAGCCCTGGCACAGAGAAGATGCTCAGTACACACTCCTGCATGAAGAAATGGATGAATGGGCAGTCAGACTTGAAACCCACACTTGAGTTATTCTAATGATTTGCAGAGACATGATTTGTCATATATTCTTCCAGCTTGGTTTGTAAAATTAGAAGACATATCCCCATTACTATTACGACTGATTTCTTTCTGTGTGCCTGACAGATTTAAGTGACATGGAACAGTTTATTTAGGACTCCATAACTGTGACAGGTTCCACGACTCGGAGTCTTTGTACAGAAAAGAACCCTTGTATGCTACTACTATTTAATCACTAAAGTGATGTTGCCTCGAAGCCTAAATTATATGTAATGTCCCATTTCTGGGCACTTTGCCTCCCAGGTGATAAGCATTAAGCTAAAATATCTTTACTCAGCTTACAGGAAATGTCCTGCCAAGGCCCACCTCTGAGTGGCTGCAGGCAAGAAGAAATTAACACATACCCTCTGGAGGCTGCTGGGAACCAGGAAACGCTTGGCTTGAGTCCCTCCCCTTTCAGTTAAAAAGAGCCTGAATTCTAACTCGGGCAAGACAGGTCTTTGGGACATGAGTTCACCATCTTCTCCATCTGCTGGCTTTCATAATGAAGTCTCTATTCCTTGTCCCAACACCCCATCTCTGGATTTACTGGCCTGTCACGTGGCAAGTAATCTGAGCTTGGACCCAGTCACAGTCTGGCAGGAGAGCCGCCGAATCCACCATGCAGGAGAGCTCTGCCTGTCATCTGTAACCACAGGTTCCATTCTTACGTGTCCGTCTTTTTCTTTTCATCTTCCAGGGCTCGTAACGTGAGCTGCAGCCTGTCCGTGAGGATTTCCAGTTCCTGGGTCAGCTTGTACTCCTCTCTGAACTGCTCTCCCAGGAGCACGAGGTCCCGGGTGGCATCGTGCAGAGGAATGTCACTCAGGTACAGCCCTCGCCGGGTCAGGTCGTCCAGGTTCATGACACTGTCACAAGGAGAAGGACATACAGTCAGACCCCACGCTCCCATAGCAACACCACCCTGGTTTCCGTCAAGAAGTCTAATCCTGCCACTGCCTGCCATTCAAAAGCTCAGGCTGAAGAAAACTCAGATAAAAGCAAGAGGAATATGACTTCATTCTTCTTAACATGTAAACATCTATCAAAGAGAAGTGAACGTGAAATGCAGTTTTGCCCAACTGCATTTTTTTATGCCGTCAGCCTAAATTGAAAGATAATGTGAAAAGCTGCCTTATGAAACCCACTCAGGTTTTTATCTCAAGGCTGTTACTTATTATTACCAGAGGTTTTCCTCACTATAAAGAAATGAAGAAACAGCTATCTTGGGAATTCCCTTGCGGTCCAGTGGTGAAGATTTCGCCTTCCAGTGCAGGGGGTGTGGGTTTGATCCCTGGTTGGGAAGCTAAGATCCCACATGCTTTGAGGCCAAAAAAACAAAATGTAAAACAGAAGCAATGTTGTAACAAATTCAACAAAGACTTTAAAAATGGTCCACATCAAAAAAAAAAAAAACTTTAAAAAAAAGTTATCTTTACTCTCTTTTATAAGGATAATAACGCTTCTTCTACAAAACTAGTTGATTGTCATCTTATGGGATCTATGACTCTTGTAACTACTTGTTTTCTCTTTCAGGCATGATGACTGGAGGTTGACACCTGATTTATGACCCATCTTCAACATGAATATCCTGTACTCTTGACTTCTAACATGCATTTTTACACACTACTCTATTTTCTGACTCCACTTTCTTCTGTTACTCTTATTTTCTTTGGCTAATTTGTTTCATCTATTTATCTTTGCAGATTTTTATGCATCTTTGTGACTTGTCATTTTTAGAAAATGTAATATTTATTGATTCAGTGAAGATCTGGTAAATAAAGAGTTGACTGTTTTTAAACAATTTAGCCTTTGGTTAAAATATCTTAAGGTTACATTATTGGTTTTAATTATTTAAATGCCAAATAATTATTTCCAGTCATTCATAATAGTAATTTCTCTAAACTGACATAATTGTGCTGTGAATTTACTGAAGAATTTTGGATTAATAAAATGTCTCCCTGAAATATATTCTCAGAATGTCCATTAAAAAAGCAAGAATGAGCACACCAATAAAGGAAAATAAAACAATCAGAGTCTACTGTTGACACATACCCTTGGGGAAAGAAGCCAGATCATCCACCAGTGGTTTCAAGACTGGCCAATTAGTAGAGAAAAAAAAAATGTCTATAAGCTTAAACTGAAAATGAATCATTAAAACGCTCATATTGAGAGAGAAAATAAAATCATGTCATTGTTCAAAAAACTTATTGTTATTTTAATGAGCTGTATGCTTAGTCATTCAGTTGTGTCCAACTCTGCAACCCCGTGGACTGTATGTAGCCTGCCAGGCTCCTCTCTAGGCAAGAATACTGGAGTGGGTTGCCATGCCCTCTTCCAGGGCATCTTTCCAACCCAGGAATCAAACCCAGGTCTCCTGCATTGGAAGTGGATTCTTTATCAACTGAGCTACCAGGGAAGCCCCAAACTATCCTATCCTCTTGGAGCTATACATTTTACAAGTTAAAGTGCTTTTAATTGATCTCTGATGGAATGTGAGTACCACACGAGCAGTTCCCATATAAGAAGGCTTCTCAGGTGGCTCAGTTGTAAAGGCTACACCTGCCAATGCAGGAGACTCAAGAGACTCAGGTTCAATCCCTGGGTCAGGAAGATCCCCTGGAGGGGAAAATGGCAACCTACTCAGGAATCCCATGAACAGAGGAACCTGGCAGGCTACAGTCCACAGGGCAGGAAAGAGTCAGACATGACTGGGTGAGCACACACACACACACAAGTCCCATATAATAACTGGTGATTATGTTACTATGTATCCTATTTCTGCATACGGTAAGTAGCAAGTAGACTCCAAATCTCTGCCTGTACTTCCAAAGAAACGGTTGTCTCCATGAATAAGAACTGTCTTTATTTAGAAGTTGTCTTTCTACCAATGCTCAACTTGGAAAAAGGCAGAAGGAAAAGACATTTATTGATAGCAGATGCAAATACAGTTTGATCAATGGAGGTTATTAATAAAAAATAGGAGTTTATATTCCCTAATTTTGTCTCTCCTATTATCAAAATATATATTCTCAAGGGAAAAACCCCATCATTAGTCTTATATAGTCTTTAATACCAGATTTTTTATAATAATAATAATTATATTATTTTATATTATATTAATATATCAATAATTATTAAAATTTTAATAATTTTAAAGAAGGCTGTTACAAAATCCATTAAATTTTTCAGAAATTTCGAAACAATATTTTCAAGTGAAAAGTGATCATTTGGACTTTAAATTTTTAATCAATAGCCCTCCAAAACATGCTTTGTCAACTGTTACTAAATAATATGCATACATTTTGGCTATACAAATTAAAAACGTACAAAATATCACCTAACAACAAGTTTTGTAATTATCTATTTCTACTGTTCTAACATAAATTTAAACACACATTACTTACTCTGAATTCCCATACATCTTTTAGAAAAGTGCTTTGTCAAACTGTAAAAATGCCAGCCTACAGTTGTACTTCCCTCTGATGTTTACTGTGTCACAAAATTCACATAAATTTTAACTTAATACTGCATTGTGCATAGTATATCTCAGTTAAAGTAGAAAAATGTTTTTAACATAAAATAGTTTAAATCCAGAAATCATTAGAAAAGTAATTTCTTGGTGCCAAATACACCTGTGTATTTACGCCATCGTATTATTAATAAATGCTTTGTAGACTCATTTTCTCCATGATGACTCTCTGGAAGGTACAAAACTACAGAATTAGCTAACTTCAGATTACATATCCACTGACCTAAAGGCATAAACACCCAACAGATTGATTAAGATGTGGCAAATAAAAGAGAATACATGATTTCTTCTGAGTTATTATGTAAGTTCAATGAAATTATCCTTGTTATAGAGAGATGTATAAGAAGAGTTGTAAAATCTAAGTATACTTTGTAAAAACAATTGAATAAAATGTTACTGATTTCCTTTTAGCAAAAGATGGGTGTGTATATCCATCATAATTCATCCAAAAGTGATTACCTTGGTGAGCACAGGAAGAGTATGCTGTCTGCTTCAGGCAAGTAGATCATCTGACCCTTGAGCCGTAAGCAGCTGATTTCAGTGCCCGTCAGCTCATCTTCACACTCTGATTTCTCTACATCCAACAGCCCTTCCTAGAAAAGGCAAGACCCAACAGTCAACATGAGCATCCCTCCCAAGAAGGGCACAGGGACCTCATTCCCACAAAACCATAAGGGAGAACAGGGACCCAGGCAGAACAGAAGAGGCCTTTCACCAGAGTCTGCCAGGTCACAGCCAGACAGCCTGACATCACTGCAGAAATGCAAACTGAACCCAGGAAGACAGGAGCTGTGCTACTCTGACATCCTTGTGGAAAGCTTCGGTGACTCTCATTTCTGATTTTCCATGGAGCAGACAGTAAAGAATCCACCTGCAATGTGGGAGACCTGGGTTCGACCCCTGGGTTAGGAAGATCCCCTAGAGAAAGACATGGCGACCCACTCCAGTATTCTCGCCTGATAAGTCCCATGGACAGAGGAGCCCGGCAGGCTACTGTCCATGGGGTCACAAACAGTTGGACATCACTGAGCAACTAAGCATGACTGGTTCACTCACGTGTGACTGGCCCATCCAGGCAAGGCATTTTCAAAATTCACTTCTGTTCATTTAATCCGTGAATAGAATTCCACTACTCCTCAGACAACCCCCAATTTAGCACCATTGCTTTTGAAACAGGACTCCCTTCAGGGTCTGGTTTTGCTCTCTCTACACCTTCTGAATCTCACAGAATGTTTTCGTAGCTAATTATCCCTGTGGAACATTTCTAATCTGTAACAGACCTTACTCCCTCACACTGAGTGAAATAACATCTTGATTACCTTGCTTCTCAACACGAAGACTGTATTGATGTGTGAGAGGATTCCATGGAAACTGATGTCAATGTGAGGACGGACCAGGGAGAAGACAGACAAGAGACTGCAGTTCCCAGGCTGGAGCTAAAATGCAGATGAAAAGAAAAGGGCACTTAATTAGCACTTTGGTGTATTTTAAATTCCTTTCTTTTGCCTAAAAGTGTCAATGGTTGATTTTGAACATTATTTTCAGACAGCAGATAAACAGTGACTATTTGCTCAATGATGAATAAATTAAGTGAAAGCTGATCATTACTGGAAAGTCATTTTCTCATGAAAACAAGTCCACTATTCCTGCAAAATTCTCCCATTGCTCTTGTGATTAAAAAAGAAAAAAAAAAAAAGCAGCTGTCCTAGGCCAAGTTGCAGTATGCTCAAACATACTGAGTTTATGGTTATATGACTTCTGTGATGTACCAAGTGCTCCATGTTCCCTGACAGATAAACAAAGGTTAAGTGAACGAGTGGCCACGTGAAACAGTAGCATTTCTGTGGCCTTTCATCTCAGGCTCCCAGGGAATGTAATGTCCTTTACCTGGGGAAGGACTCTGTAGATGGCGTTGCCACACTGAGTGACCACAAGATCCCTGTCGAATATGATGTGAAAGGGAAAGGCTTTGCAGAACGTATACGGGCTGATGCGTGATTCCTGGGTACCATTTTCTTCAAATCTGTCAAGATCTTCATAAAAATCCTCTTCTTTTGACTCTTTTTCTTCAATCAAAAATTGAGTATGATCACATTCTTCATTTCTTTGTTGAATAACCTGGATGCCAAAGAGGTAAATGGTGTTAACTGTCTGGCATTTCCATTTGGTTACAATATTTAAATACCTAAGAAATTGGTAATGAGAACCACATTTGGAAGGTTAAATTTTAAAAATTTTAAATATGCAAATACTATATATGCCTAATATAGAAAACTATTTTTGGATACTGATTTAGGAAATTTGAAGACAATAATTATTCACAGTAAAACTGCAAATGCAGTACGAGTCCCTTGGTGGTCCATGCAGCCTCTTTGGTAGAATCTGGAGCAAAGCACCCCCTGTCCCCATAGGCTCAGCGGCCCCTCAAGCCAGGCACACATGTACGGTAAACGACCTACACATCAGACAGAGCAGTGCTGTTTAATATGATAAAAAATGCTGTGTAGAAACAGAGGAAAATTAAATGACAGAAGCACATATCTTAAAATATATGTGATGTCTTTTTTATCTATCACTGGCAAGTATATAAAACTGCAATGCCATATTAGGTAGGAACAGAAAAAAAGAGTCATTTCATACACCACTAATGGAAGGGTATTTTGATTAGTATTTCTGAAGGACAGATTGACAATATGCATAAAAATCCCCCTCCCCAAATTATATTCTTTGATTTAATTCCAAATCTAGAAGCTTATTCTATGGGAGTAATCCTGATTATGAGCGAAACTCTCTAATTTAAAAAATAACTACATTTCTAAATATTATTCACAAGCATGCTTAAGGTATAAAAAAGATTTTTTCTTTTGAGTTTAAGAAACTGCAACCAACATGTCCTCTTAAAAAGGAAAAAACATATCTCAAGTTGCAGCCAGATCAAAATGGGAGGCAGTTGGGAGAGTATTTCTTCAGTTGCAGCTAAATAAGAGAAGCACTGCTCTTTTCCCCCTTTTTCCTTAGTTCACTGCACCAAACTCGGACACTGAGGAACAAATAGCAATTAATATGGACCCTTGTATATATATTCCCACATATTATTTCATGGTGAAATCAGTGTAGTACTATTAAAACTACCACACCAATCTACACTGGTTAAAGATCAGTATTCTCATTTATAATGGGAAAATTTTGCCCCAAGAAAACTCATTCCCTAAAGTCTCCAAAGCAACACAAAGCAATCTAAAAATTTTGATGTTTTGCTCTTTCCATTTCAGCTAGAAGAACTGAACTATATGCAAGCCAAGTTTACGAATTCCTCAATTCTACTCTTCTGCTTTGCTTAAATCTGCAAAATAGCTTTTCTGATTATATTTGTAACCTATCCTTCATTTATCACTTCATGACATGGTCTACTATTTCTTAAGTAGTTAAATTATCTGGTAGCTCCAGACTTATGAGACTTACAGACTTAAGCATACCTCAGGATGGTGGATGAACCTAGAACCTATTATACCGAGTGAAATGAGTCAGAAAGAGAAAGATAAATACCATATTCTAACACGTATATACAGAACTTAGAAAAATGGTACCGAAGAATTTATTTACAGGGCAACAATGGAGAAACAGACATAGAGAATAGACTTATGGACATGGGGAGAGGGGAAGAGAGGGTGAGCTATATGGAAAGAGTAACATGGAAACTTACATTACCATATGTAAAATAGATAGCCAAGGGGAATTTGCTCTATGGCTCAGGAAACTCAAACAGGGACTCTGTATCAACCTAGAGGAGTGGGATGGGGAGGGAGATGGGAAGGAGTTTCAAAAGGGAGGGGATATATGTATACCTATGGCTGATTCATGTTGAGGTCTGACAGAAAACAGCAAAATTTTGTAAAGCAATTATCCTTCAATAAAAAATAAATTAATTAAAAAAGGAATACCTCAGGAAATTAAAACACTGCCCTTGAAAAAACTAAATACACCAAATGTAAATACCCAATACAAATATTTCAGACATCTATTTTGGAGTACTTGAATCAACGAACAGCCCATATTATATAAAGTGTCTATAAGTGATTACCACAACTAAGTAAAAACCTGAATTGTATATAGACGTGCTACTGCTATCAACCTCCCAAGCAAAGACTCTAATCACCATGGCAATTGCACTTTCCAAGTGTGCCCCAGTCAATGTTTCTTTCCTGAAGTTTCTGTGTACCTGCTTCTTGCTCAGCTTGGCTAAGTAATTAACAAACCAAGAGCAGACCAGTGTTACAACCCCCTTGACACAGGCTCCCTCACTCGAGATGAGGTGTTAGTTTGGTGTTAGAATCCAAAGTTGGAAATGAAAGGCATATTGAATTTTAATTGATTTCCAGTGAGATTCCTAATCATGGGTGAATTTCAATCCTTTACTTAAGTTTTTAATTTTTAAATGTCTCTGGATTTGATAACATCATGTTCCATGTTTCCCACTTTCTAGTAGTAGAAAAACAAAGAATGCACCTGGGGAATCATGTCAGAACTAACAGAAACTCCAGAAAAGAAAAAAAGAAACTGAAATGTAATGCAATGTTACTAGATTAAATAAGCAGGATGCTTTCCTAATATAATCAACCTAAATGCTACAAGTTTTATTTGTGTAATACTATACTTAAAGTTTGGGCTTCCCACATATGTTAGAATGTAACTGTATATGTGAGAAAGTACACTGCCTATTAGATTTTCCATAAAGAAAGAATGACCGTTAAAAAAAAAAGGTAAGGAAGCTAGAAGAAAGTAGCTGGATTTACTGCATAATGTGCAACAGCCAGTATTATCTTGAACTAATGTACACACGTCTATGAAAATACTCTAGAGTAAGCGTAGGAAGGATGGCTAGGATTCCAGGAGGTCCTTTTGTGAATAAACACAACCAGAGCAGAGGCTTTAAATTGTCAACATGTGATGGGGAGACTTTACCAAGTAAAAGTCAAGAGAAAGTTAAGAATCAGTCTCAGTGATTTATTCATGCCACTTCTTGCCATCATTTTGAAACTGTCAGACTGTTCAGAAAGTGAACCTGAAGCCTCTATAGGAGATGGAGTCGCATTTGTGCTCTGGTGAGACCACCTCTGCAGAACATGATATTTCTCTAAAAAGTAAAAGGCTTGTAGTTTTTGCCTTTTTACTTTGTATTTATGATTAAAGTTGCACTTGTTCACCTACCAGTGTTTATAAAATCCTATATTTGGGGTGTTTTTTCTATAATAAAATGTTATCATTTGTGAAAAAACTAAACAGTAATAGGGCACCCCTCTCCCCACTTTTGTCAAATTTAGGGCTACTAAAAAATGGCTCTTGTGTTTAAATATGAAGACACACAAAACATAGCTGCCTGGGAGCAGCTCTCTAGGTCAGAAATATGGAAAAGCAATGGTTCCTTTTACTGCACAGTTGTTATATCAGTACCTTAAAACCATCACTCAAAACAGTGGGTATCATCAATAACAAAGCAAGTATGAGACCAGGCTTTTACAAAACAGTCTAATTTTTTTTTTAAAGCAAAACTTTCAGCTCACAAAATGAGATATTCTAACCACATTTCACAGATGGACCCCCCGCAAAAAAAAATCCACAAAGAAGCCATGAACAGTGAAATAATACTTCATATTATTTTAGAATGTGTCCATGGGTTTTTGTATTTTGAAGGCCACGGCTAAGCCAGTCACAGATTCTCCTGCTTCCCAGTAAGTAAGACTCCCAGGAAATGCAAATTAAATTTCCCATTGCCTTAAGCAACGTATAAACGGATAGAAAAATCTGCTCCCACAAGGAAAACTCTCCTGTATAATGCATTCCAAGGCCAAGCATAGAAGATCGCCAGTGCCACCACTGTATGGCCGATCTGTACCTCTGCTGAGGTCCACTAACAGCGATGTCCAAGGGTAAACTGGGAGCCTTTCTAACACTCCAAATATGTCACCCGCGTTCAGAGGAGCCCCTGTTATTGCCCATTACCTTCATGTCTATCTCGGTGCCATGTATCTGCTGAGCTACTGTCTTGATGATTCCGATGACAATATCCTGCAGCCCTTCTCTCTCTGAGTAGTAATGCAGGATGAGTCCTTTGCCCTTCTCTGCATCGGTGCACCGGAAGGAGGGTGCCCGCATGCCTGGGTAGATGGTAGCAAGGTGGTCATGCAGAGCATCAAGGTTCTGCGGGGAAGAGGAAACGGTGATGAGTAAATCCTGCTTCTGTGTGGCAGTCACTCTCAGGAGAGAAGGCTGAGAGAGCAGACTCAGAGCTGAGTCTGGGGGCAGACAGACGGGTCACATGAATGCTCCCAGGGCACACCCTTCCCTGGATGCATCCTGACAAGGCCAGAACCCAGAGAGCCTGAAACTAAGGTAATGCAATTAAGAAAAGCATCTGTGTGAATGAATGAAGAAGGTGGGGTACATACGTACGATGGAATATACTCAGCCTTTGTAGCAACATGGATGGACATAGAGATGGTCACACTAACTGAAGGAAGATAGAAAGACAAATATATGATTTCATTTAAATGTGGAATCCAGTCTGTGTCACAAACTAACTTATCTACGAAACAAAAACAGACATAGAGACATAGAGGACAGACCTAGAGAACAGATTCGTGGTTAATAAGGGGGAAGTGAGTGGGGGAGAGATGAATTGGGAATTTGGGATTAGCAGATGCAAATTATTATATAAAGAATGGATTACCAACAAAGTCCTACTATAGAATAGCACAGGGAACTATGTTCAAATCCTGTGATAAACCATAATGAAAAAGAATATATATATATGTATGTATGTATAATAGAGTCACTTTACTGTACAGCAGAAATTAACACATTGCAAATCAACTATACTTCAATAAAGTAGATTTTAAAAAAGGAAAAACATCTTGATTGTTACAGTAGAAATATTTTAAGGAAGGGTAAACAAACAAGGGGGATATAAAAGGATGCCTGAAGCAGAAAAAAGAAACACAGTTATGAGCTAAAGCAAAGATATGCATATTTACAGGAGTTTGGGCAGCTGTATATTTATGTTATGATAAGTAGTATGGAATTCCCAAAGTGATCACATATTACCATTTGTTTCTCTAACAATACTAAACCTTAATTATTAATTCAAAAAACTATATCAGAATTATAAGCATATGAAAATGTTAGTATATTTCTTTTGTGAAATAATATTTTGGTAATTAAAATCACTTTGGAAATTAAGTCAATCTGCTCAAACTACCGCACAATTGCACTCATCTCTCACGCTAGTAAAGTAATGCTCAAAATTCTCCAAGCCAGGCTTCAGCAATACGTGAACCGAGAACTTCCAGATGTTCAAGCTGGTTTTAGAAAAGGCAGAGCAACCAGAGATCAAATGGCCAATATCCGCTGGATCATCAAAAAAGCAAGCAAGTTCCAGAAAAACATCTATTTCTGCTTCACTGTGAGGCTGTACCTCACAAAAGCCTTCGGCTGTGTGGATCACAATAAACTGTGGAAAATTCTGAAAGAGATGGGAATACCAGACCACCTGACCTGCCTCTTGAGAAACCTGTATGCAGGTCAGGAAGCAACAGTTAGAACTGCACATGGAACAACAGACTGGTTCCAAATATGAAAAGGAGTAAGTCAAGGCTGTATATTGTCACCCTGCTTATTTAACTTATATGCAGAGTACATCATGAGAAACGCTGGGCTGGAAGAAGCACATGCTGGAATCAAGATTGCCGGGAGAAATATCAATAACCTCAGATATGCAGATGACACCACCCTTATGGCAGAGAGTGAAGAGGAACTGAAGAGCCTCTTGATGAAAGTGAAAGAGGAGAGTGAAAAAGTTGGCTTAAAGCTTAACACTCAGAAAACTAAGATCATGGCATCTGGTCCCATCACCTCATGGGAAATAGATGGAGAGACAGTGGAAACAGGGTCAGACTTTATTTTTGGGGGCTCCAAAATCACTGCAGATGGTGACTGCAGCCATGAAATTAAAAGACGCTTACTCCTGGGAAGGAAAGTATGGCCAACCTAGATAGCATATTAAAAAGCAGAGACATTACTTTGCCAACAAAGGTCCATCTGGTCAAGGCTATGGTTTTTCCAGTGGTCATGTATGGATGTGAGAGTTGGACTGTGAAGAAAGCTGAGCACTGAAAAATTGGTGCTTTTGAACTGTGGTGTTGGAGAAGACTCTTGAGAGTCCCTTGGACTGCAAGGAAATCCAACCAGTTCATCCTAAAGGAGATCAGTCCTGGGTGTTCATTGGAAGGACTGATGAAGCTGAAACTCCAATACTTTGGCCACGTCATGTGGAGTTGACTCATTGGAAAAGACCCTGATGCTGGGAGGGATTGGGGGCAGGAGGAGAAGGGGATGACAGAGGATGAGATGGCTGGATGGCATCACCGACTCGATAGGCATGAGTTTGAGTAAACTCCGGGAGTTGGTGATGGACAGGGAGGCCTGGCGTGCTGCGATTCATGGGGTCGCAAACAGTCAGACATGACTGAGTGACTGAACTGCACTGAATTTCTTCAGAGTTTTCAATCAAGGTACAGCCTCACAGTGAACCTGTGAAATTGAACCTTTTGGAACTGAAGTCTTGGAAAACTAATAAATTTGCAAATAAATATTTTCTGTTCTTATAGCTTTGTGATTAATTCAGAACATACCAAATTCCCACTATCTAGTATCACCCTCTAATATTAAAAAAAAAAAAAAAACAGATTTGTTTAAAGATCACCAGAAGAAATGATGCAAACTATACTTTTGACTTGGCTTTTCAGCACATTCATAACTTGTTTGTGTGTGTGTGTGTGTGCTACACATATATAGCACACACACACACAGTGCAGCACAGTGTTGGAGTCATGGGGAAGGTCACTTTAGAATCAAGCAGACTTGGATTTAAATCACGCCACTGTTATCTCAGTCGTCATGTACAGATGTGAGTGTTGAACCATAAAGAAGGCCTAGAGCCAAAGAATTGATGCTTTTGAACTTTGGTACTGGAGAAGACTCTTGAGATTCCTTTGGACTGCAAGGAGATCCAACCAGTCAATCCTAAAGGAAATCAACCCTGAGCATTCCTTGGAAGGACTGACGCTGAAGCTGAAGCTCCAATACTTCAGCCACCTGATGCAAAGAGCTGACTCACTGGAAAAGACCCCAGTGCTGGGAAAGATTGAGGGCAGGAAGAGAAGGAGGCAACAGATGGTTGGGTGGCATCATCCAGTCAATGGAGATGAGTTTGAGCAAACTCTGGGAGATAGTGAAGGACAGGGAAGCCTGGCGTGCTACAGTCCATTAAGTCACAGAGTTGGACGTGACTAAGCGACTGAACAAGTGTCATCTCATGATAATGTGGCCAATTTACCCAATTCTAAGACTTGACTTTCTCTGATAAAATAGATATAACTAAAATGATGTATATAAAACATTAGCACACCCAGGTGTAGTAGGCAAAATAATATTAGCCCAAAGATTTCCAGACCTAGTCTCTTTGAATATGTTATCTCATGTGGCAAAGTGGGGTTGGGAAGTTGGGAAGATTATCCTGGATTAATAGGGTGGACCCAGCCCAATTCCATGAATGACTGAGTCTCAGATGCCAAGAACGTTTCCTGGTTACAAGGAGGGATGAAAGCTGAGAAGGAAGCAGGATTTGAGATGCAGGATACCCTGTGCAGGGCCTTGGAGGGTGGTCCCCTGGGGCCCTACTCAGCCCCCAGTGACAGCCAGCAAGAAAACTGGTCCACGGGTCTATGTATGATTACATGGTGCTGAATTCTGCCAACACCTGAATAAGCAAGGAAATGCCACCCCACCTCCCAGTCCTGCTGGTATCTACATTACAATCCAGGGAGACCCCTTTTAGACTCTCAACCTAGGAAACTATAGGATAATAAATGTGTTCCTTTAAGTACTTAGGCATGTGGTAATTTGTTACTGTAACAATAAAAAAACTAATTCACCGATCAAATAGTAATCTGTCAACAACCGGTGGTTATTGCTAAACAGAACGGGAAAAGCAAACGATCTCAGAATACCAAAGGCCTTGGGAGCACATCTGATACCCCAAAAGACTCCTCTCATCTCTTCAGGGGGCCAGCTCAGAGGGGAATATGGGGACAGGATTCTGTTCTGGGGTCTTTTTGACAGAAGGCAGCAAGCTGGACCTGCAAAGTTCCCCCCTCCCCCGAGTTACAGCTTGAAAATGATTTTTCAACAAGAAATAAAGTATCAAATTTTCAGATTTTCTCTTAAAAAGATGGAATAATTTTTAAATGAAAAGGCATTTAAAACTAGGATTAAATGCCAGAAATAAAGATAAAGAACATGTTTGGGAAAAATAATATCATTTCATATATATTTCACATGTAAGTATAACTCAGTATGCAGAGATTTCAAACTCATATTTAAATGGTTTGTAAATTTCGTAATAAGAGTTGATTTCAGTAAGAAATTAATACTTAATTTAAGTACAATTTTGCAATAAAGATTTGTCATGGTGTTCTTGGGGATGTATCCCAGGTGGCACTAGTGGTAAAGAATCCGCCTGCCAATGCAGGAGACATAAGAGACTCAGGTTCGATCCCTGGGGGGTTAGATCCCCTGGAGGAAGGGGCATGGCAACCCACTGCAGTGTTCTTGCCTGGAGAATCCCATGGACAGAGGAGCCTGGTGGGCTACAATCCATAGGTCACAAAGAGTCAGACGCAACTGCAGCGACTTAGCATGCACACATGCATGGTGTTCTTGGGGGAAAAAAAGGAGCACATCTGAAAAGAAGGTGCTGGAGATGGGCTCAAATGAAGGATGGTTTGCATTCTGAACATCTCAAAGGGGCCAGTTTAGGGAAACAGGATCCAGCAAGGCATCAGAAAGGAGGTGGAGCGAGTGTGGAACAAGATGACTCCATCAGGGCACTGCAGCCTGGCCCCCGCCACGTGCTCATGCCATCTACTCACTGTATGTGCATTGTACGTGCACCACACGCCCACTGTATAAAGCACGTGCACGCATGTCTCGCAGGGTGTGCGGTGCAGGCGGGGGCAGGGTACAGAGCTGGATCAGATCCGCACAACGCAGACCCTGACTGTAAGCAGTTCGTGGTTTAAATCACCCAACAATGTTCAGAGTGGCTTTGGGTGCATGAAAGGGAGCAACACCTCAGAGTGAAGCCGGGGCCAAAGACGCAGAGCATAGGTGAGAGCTGAGGCCTCAGAGACTGGCATTCTGACTCAGATAAACATCTTGTCTCCTCAACTGGTGACCCTGGTTTCTTTTTGAAATGCATTCATGCTTAGTGCTAAGATCTTGTTTTCTTCTCTCAATTTACACCTCTTCTAATTAAGCCAGGCCAATTCTTAACTCAAATAGCAAGTGGTCCTGACTCCAGAGGCTGCTGTTGCCATGGGAAAGGAACTCCACGTGGCAGGCGCTGAGGATGGTCAGTTTACAGAAGCCTCAAGCCACTTGGTAAGTAACACGGCGGGTTTTCCTATGACAAGTTCTTCCCCTGGGAATCCTTTCCTGGGAAGGGAAGACTTGAAGCCTGCTCTTCATAACCCTGCCAGACCCCTCACCGCTCTGCTGATGCTGCAGAAAATGCTGTCAGAGAAAATCTGGTGAGAAAGGAAATCACCAGAAGGGTTTTATACATATCTCTGTTTCCCACAAAGTCAAAATTCAGCTTGTTGCTGCTAAATTAAGCTGTTGCTCTTGTTCCTTAAGAAATTTCCTAATGTAGTCAGGCCCAGGTACTGGATTGTGACTCATTTTACAGAAAAAAAAATTTTTAATGAGTCAAACACTAACTTGAAATATACATTTTAATTCTTTTCTACTTTTTCTTCTATGAAATATTCAAATACAGTGTATCTTAGGTCAGTATGCCCATATCATTTTCACATTTATCTATTTTCATCTTCTGTCATATACTATGTGCACATTTATATGTGCAGCTAAGCAGACGGCAGGAGGTGGTAACCATGGTACCATTTACTTTCTCTGCATCACTGATGCTAAAGAAAGTGAGAGATGGGCCAGAACAGCCCAGAACTCAGGTCAGGAGTCACGTAGGGACAGGCACTGCTCCCTAAATGTGGAGCCATTTTAATTTAAATAATTTAATTACATAAAGTCTTTTTAATTTAACATTTACTTTAAATAAAGTTATTGATGGTACTGAGGTATTAATAATAAAACATTGCTTAAATTTATCAATTCAAAGCAAGTGGGAAACCAAAACGCACGAAGTCAAATGTTAATCTTTTAAGTCTTTGTGGTAACCAATTCTCCAGAGACTGACTGTTTTGTTGAATTTGCTCTTAATTAAATGGACAACTAAAGTGCTTTCTTGGAGCATAAAAGATTTAACACCACTTAATGTAATATTGATTTTCTTTAGATAGTATCTAACCATAAAAATACTCTTGGGATTTCTTTAGTTACAGCTTCCCTTTCGGAGTTTTAATCTCTCAAAATTAAAGCTATTACCACTGCCTGTCTATTATGAAAAAAAGAATTCATGATTAAAAATTAAATTATTTCCAACTGAATACATTAGTATTGCCAAAAATGTGCTTTCTTCACAGACTCCAATTGTTTGCAGCAACCTCAAAAGTCACAGAAAAGACACTCAAAATAGCCAAGAGAAAACCTTGTCTGTCTACACTTTATAATACCATCCATACAAAGCTAATTATTCATCCACATGGTTGTAGCAATATATTCTGAAGAACAAGAGTTCATATTGAAACTGGTATTCTTTAATTTCTAAATATACCCATGGAGGTGGGTATACAAAGAAAAGAGCTGAATGGCAACACATGTATTTCAGCACAAGTAGATTCCCAGGAAACAGTAAAGCCAACCTCAAATATGCTTTCACATCATTCTTCTCAGCTTATGACACTAGAAAACAGGAAGGGAATAAAGAGGAGTTTTGTTCATCTATTTTGCCTCAATATATTAAAAGGCTGGTCTGAGGTTTTCATTCCATTTCTCTTAATGTTCTGATATCATTTTACCATTTTTTCTACATGCAAGATGAAAGAACTGTTTCTCAGGAATTCTGCTACTCTAAGTCTCCTAGCTTTGTCATTTATAGAGGAAAAACCAATGCTAGCATCCTAGGAAACAAGTTCTACATTTAGTACACACCACAGATTTAGGACACAAAAGAGATTTACTAGTCCTTTGAGAAATACTCAAAAGATTCATATTTTTAAAGATTTTGGAATGTTTCAAAATAAACGCAAATTTTCTCTTTCTAATATGGCAAACATAAGCATTATATATATGTGTGTGTGTGTGTGTGTGTGTGTGTATATATATATATATATATATACACACATATATAAGTACAGAGGAAAGTTTCTGAGAATTAAATACATCATTCCCCTGCTTCCAGGGTATCTAATTAAAAATTCCTAAATGATGCGCATAAACAAGTGGAGTAAGGCCTTGCCTTAAAAGTTTTGAGAAAGAGATTTTTCAGTCTTCAGAAACCTTTAGGACTTCCCTGGTGGTCCAGGGGTTAAGAATCCGCCTGCTAATGCAGGAGAGAGGGTTCAATTCCTGTTCCGGGAAGATTCCACCTGCAACTAAGCCCGTGAGCCACAACTGCTGAAGCCCACGAGCCCTGTAGAGGCTGTGCTGTGCGGCAAGAGAAGCCACTGCAGTGAGAAGCCCACCACCGCAACAAAACAGTAGCCCCTGCTTGCCACAACTAGAAAAAGCCGTTGCAGTAACAGCCAGAGATAAAAATAAATAAGTAAATAATTTTTTTTAAAGAATCCTTATTCTAAGGAGGTCCCTTAGAGGTGATTAGGCTCAGCCTAGCGGGTAGGATTCCAGGCTTTAACTGCTGTGGCCCCAGGTTGAATCCCTGGACAGGAAACAGATCCACAAGCCAAGCAGCACAGCCCCTCCCAAAATTAATCAATTTTTAAAAATGAAATCTTTATTCTAGTGGATGGAGAGAAGGGACCCATCTGTGTTATTTGAGAGCATTACTGAAGTTTATACCAGGAAAAAGCATTAAACATCAATCGTTGTAAATCTCTCTGCACTTAAGGAAAGGAATGTGGCACAGTATTTCCTTTCTTTTGATTCCTCACACTTCTGAAAAGCAAGACCAACAAGTATTGTGAGAGTCACATAATTTGAAAATCATTTTTTAAGTTTTTAAGAAAGATGTCATGTCAGAATTTTAATGTGAAAAACTGAAACAAGCAGGACCTAGGTAAAGCAGAAACTCACCCCCACATAATGGGAAACGCCAAGGTCAGGGTGTGAGTGGTATGAGGTCAGAACAAGTAAGAGTCAAAGTTTAATGATACTTTTGTCTTTTCTGCTTCAAGCAACTCCTTGAGAAGTAGCTTTCCAACCGAAAAGATACAGGGACTCTTTTCTAAAATAAATAATGTAAAGGTGGCACCAGTGGTAAAGAATTCACCTGCCAGTACCGGAGATATGAGTCGCAGGTTTGATCCCTGGGTCGGGAAGATCCCCTCGAGGAGGGCAAGGCAACCCACTCCAGTATTCATGCCGGGAAAATTCCATGGGGCATGGTGGGCTACAGTCCGTGGGTTCACAGAGTCTGACATGACTGAATCAATTTAGCATAAGGATTTATTCAAAAAGAAATTATACTTGAGTCACTAAAATTATTTAAATGGTATTTTTAAAATTACCTATTATTACCATCATCTCAAGAGAAATTGTAATTAAAGAAAAAACTGAAAATAGTCATAAAATTACCTGTGTAAACCATTTCACATTATACTGCTTTTAAATTCATGTTTTAAAAAAAAATTCATTTATTTTCATTTGACTGTATTTTGCAAAACTGTGAAAATATATACATTATTCAAAGAAAAATTCTTAAAATTCTAAAATATTATCTTCCTTTAAAAATTCTAACGTATCAAATTTTAAAATTTCATGTGCCAACTAAGGAATGTCACTTGCCACCATGTTCTATAAGAATTTAGTCCCTGAGCCCTATAGCTGCTGACCTTCAATACACCAGGAAAGAAGTCAGGGTGAGGATGAAGAATGAGGAGAACTGCTAGAACAGGCCCTCAGATATTTTCAGGAGAAAATTTTCATGAACCTGGCTTCTTGCATCTTCCACACTTAGAGAAGCACTAAAAACATTAACTATGATACCTGCTCTTTGTGACCAGCAGCAGCTTTGTACGGAGATGTGTGCTTGACTGCACGCCCCTCTCTGCCAACACCCCACACACACTGACCTCCACCCTCATGTTTTTGGGATAGTTTCTCAGAGCCTCCTGAAATGCTGTCTCCCCGGCCATAGTCCTCAGTAAGACACCAATTAAACTCAACTTGTGGCTCTCACATTGTGCATTTTCTTCAAGTAGATACAGATTACAGAAATTGGCATTTGGATGTTGAGAAAAGTTCCTTTTGAAATTCAAAAGTTAAAAATAAAATGAATGGTGCATTTTTTTCTAAAAAATATTATAAATAATTTAGGGAAGTATTAGAATTTCACAGCTGTTCAGGAAAAAAACCTCAGCTTTCCCAAAATAACACTTTGCACAAACATTTAAGAATTTTAGATGGGCCATCAATCCCAGATTGCTCCTGGCAGGCTGGCCAAATTACAGTGTTGTCTGTTAGAAGCCAAAACCTAGAGCCAACACAGATTTAAGGAAATCCCATTACAGGCTGAACACAGGCCCTGGCAGAAGACTCTGGCATATATGAACTGGGAGAGTGAGTGAAACAGCCCCAAACCCACAGTAAAAGTGGAAGAAGCTGAGGTTTCCAGCTAATGATTAGAGAGTATTTGCTTGCTTTTCTACTGAGATTCCTATTTCTATTTAAGCAGGTTCATAATTCAAATCCTAACTGGCCTCTAAGATTATATATGACTCCTTTATTTTTCAGTAGTCAACCTGACAGCTTTCCACGTTCATCTAGGCTTCATTTTATATCTGTAAAATTACTAGGAAGGTAAAGAATATATTACATGATAATAACATAACACCACTGAAAGTGGATCAGTAGCCCTGATATGAACTGACTCATAGATTCCAGTCCCAGAGACCATATGCAATCTTATCTTTTCAAACCCAGATTAATCAAAGCTCAACTTCTCTGTAAATATGTGTACATATGTACATATACCTACTAACACAGACACAAAAAACAAAGGGGAAAATAGCACACAGAATACTGTTCCAATTATCTATGTATCAAAGCACCTCAGACTTATTAGCTTAACACAATGATATCATTCTCGTGTTTTTGTGGGTTATCTGGACTCAGTGAAAGGTCTCAGAGTGGGGTGACATGGAAGTTTGCCATGGAGTCACCATAATGCTCCACCAGGCTGATTCCCAGGATGGGTCACCCAGACACACGAGGGCTCAGTCGGCAGCGCTGCTGCTGTGGTTGGAGCATCTCATTTCATGGTGGGCTCCTCCAGGGAACATCCCAAGAGCGAGTGCTTCAAGACGCTCACGAAAATTTGAAGAGTTCTTATGAACTAGCCTAGGAAGTATTAAGAATGTTTCTTCTGCTACACTCTTCTGATCAAATAATCACTAAAGTCACCCCAGATCCAAGGGATGGGAGCTCTACCTTGTCATGGGGGACATGGGGCAGCTCTAACTTGTCATGGAGGAGAAGTACAATCATATTGCAGCAATTTTTGGAAAAGACAACCTGCAATAATGCAATAGGATATCAAAAGTCAAGGTGAGCGTGGATTAGGGTGGAATACCATCAGATTGGACATTCCTTACCAGCAGTTTTATTGAGCTTTCAAATCTGATGTATTTTCTGCACTATTTTAATCAATACACTAGAAGTTTCACATAGAAATTTACTACAGCAGCAACATGAAACCACATTTTATTCCTAATTCAAGAATAAGAAAGTGGCAAAATAGAGAAAAAAATTCTTGTGAAATACAGTCTAACCTTTAAGACAAGAAATCCAGGAAAAAAATCTATAAAATCCAAAAACCTAAATCAAAATGTCTTCTTACTTTTGTTTATCTTTTTATAATAAATCATATTTCTGGTTACTAAGTTAGGAAAAGGATAATAATTAATTGCAAGGATTATCTACTTTTATAAGCAGTCCACAAACTGATGGTCTCACAGACATTTAGGAAAAATCAATCCCAAATTGTGTAATGTCTAAAGAAGAGTAATTTTCTAAAAAGCTTCCTTTAAAAATGTTTTTTATATTTTATTACTTTACCTACTTAGACTTTTTAGCTATTTTCTGTGAAAGTCTTGAGGTAGATTAAAAATAGACATGATGTAAAAATTCTTAAATTGACTTTGAAAGCACAGGGAGATTGGGTAAACATAACCAGGAATTTTATATTGGCAGCAAAACCTTTCAGGAGAATTGTCCATTATTTAAGCCGTTTAAATTGTCAAATTGTTTAAATACACAAATCAAAGGAAATGACAAAAGCTAAGTGAGAAACAAATATTTTTCTGGAACTGAACTACAGATACTATCTACACAGCATATCCTTGATTATAAAATTTTTATAAAGGAATGGCATTATTAACCAGATAAAATAGCCTATTAGTGGCCAAATAAAAAATATATACATCTAACTCAGAATTAACTAATTCTATCATTCAAAGACTATTGATTGCCTGCTATATACTATGCCTGGTACTCAGAAAACACAAAAATTATTTCAAGAAAAGCAAAAGATATGTATTTTGATACAGTAATTCTTAATAATGTATCCAACTGAGAGGTTGGGACAACCCCAAGGAAGTACCCCTCAGAAGGATGCAAGTGAACAGAGGTGCCTGGCCCAAGGCATGGCCAGTGGCCTCCAGTGTTGGAATTTCAGTAGCTATTTTATTGCTACCTGAGAGCTTCAGATGGAAATGTCAGGGTAAACATTTTGAAAATTTCAATAGATATAAGTAATGTTAGTTGCATATTTATTAATAAACAGTAATTTGCCATGTCCATATGAAAAGGAAATTGGCCTAAGGCATGTCTACTCTTCTATATTTCAGTCTATAATGAATCTCTTAGTAAAGCTATATAGTCTCACTCAAAATGAATTTTTTTTTACCCTTAATAGAATTAATCTTGAGCTATTGGGGTATATGCTTCCTATTTTTGTATAAAGAGCAACTATTCATTTTTAAAATATGTTTTTTCATTCCCAGATAGTATCTGTGATAATACTATCATCAAGGGACTACACACAACCCCCAGCCTCATGGGATTTACATTGCAGTCCCAAACAGGAAATGATCTACAGTGAGAACTCCTGTGTGTAGGGAGATACACACACTATGAAAACATGAGAAATGTCAATTCCCTGACTCCAACAGGGTAGAGGCTTAACAGAGGAGTGGAACCTTCCCGGAAGAAGTAATCTGACCAGCAGAAGGAAGAAGGTCAGTCTAGGAAAAGGAGCAGGAAGGAGCAATCCTGTGAAAAGGAGTAGGAAGACTGTCCAGACAAATGGAAGAGCAGGTGCAAAAGCTCAGAAGATGCAGAAAGCTAGTTAGAAAAAAATATAGTCTGAAAGAAATTCTGTTTGGCTGAGCTGCAGGAGAGGAAGAGAGGTAGATGGGGGTGTAAGTAGTTTCAATTATTTTAATTGCTTTTTACATTTCCAAGGAGCAACTGGGAATCACTGAAGGGTTTAAGCAAGTAAATGATGGAATGAGATATATTTGCTTTTAAGAAAAACCACTAGTTACAGAATGGTGAGGAGATGGAGTCACGCAGAGAGATGAGGAAACCTATGCATTCTGTAGAGAATGGTGGAATGTTCCACGGAAGGCTAGGGGAAATGAAGACAAGTGGTAGGATTCTGAAAAATTCAGTGTTTAGGAAACAGACTCTAAGGACTCAATGATTAGTTAAAGTCAAGTGTTGAAAGACTCAAAAAAATGTTTTAAATATCTTTAAAATAAGGCCTAGTTTATCCTACTCTTTTACAAAGGATTGATGTCTACCATAAAGAATGTTTTATTATTTTATGTAATGAAAAGTGTCAATTTTTATATGTGAACTAGAATCTTAAAAAACTTTATGAAAATCAGTTGCTTTATCTCATAGGCACTTTTTTTAAAAAGTCCATTTAATTTATTTGAAATTAGCCTACTCATACCATAAATATCTACTTTTCAGGAAAGCAATATGCTAATACAACCAGTTTGCCATCAAGATATTCAATTTCAAAACCAGGAAGAAATTCAAATATAAACAATATTGATGAAAACTTTATAGTATTCTAACTTTACAGTTTCCTTACTGTTCATACTTGCACCAAAAAAATAATAATAGTAATAAAATAAAATTGTGTGCAATTTTAAAACTGCCTATTGATTTTGATGCAAATGGACTCAGAACTATTTAAAACAATGTTGTCCAGTGAAAATAAAAGACTTAGGAGCCATTAAAGCAAGTCACAAACATCAGTCATGTATGTTAAATTTTCTAGTAGACACATTTAAAAAAGGGAAAAGAACCAGGTGAAATTGATGTTTATGATACATTTTTATATAACTCAGTATTCCCAAGACGTTATCATTTTACCATGTAATCAATATGAAACAGGCCCGAGTTATCTGCATTCTCTTTGAAGCCCAGTGTGCATTTTACCCTAGTCACATAGAGGCGAGTCTGCAGTCAGGACAGTTCTAGAACCAGGAGAAACCACCAGGAGTCTCCAGTCCTCAACTGAGCCACTGGACACTTAGCAGACAGTCACAGTGAGTAAAGGTAAAAGTAAACTATTTGCATGATTGTTTTGTCAACACAGATGTGACCATTGAGAGAGAAAGATAAAATTAAGAGAAAGAAATTGCAACTGGAACTTAGTTGAGAAAGCGACCAGGAGTCAACAGAAATATTAAAAATGGGAATGCATTCTAACCCCCCAAATCTCAAAATATTTTTAAATCTCAAACTTTAATCCATGTAAAATAATTCATTTAAATACAGCCTGTTAAAGGTTAATTTAAGTATCTCCTGGCAGCGACTTCCTTTGGAAGTGGCAGTTTTTTTGGACACCAGTAGTTTGGTAAATCCATGGCAGAGACTGGAAACCGGTTTCCATCTTGATTTAATGCTGTTTTAAGTTTATAAGAAAAATGTCACTATGTAAACAACAGACATTTTGATTAAACACTCAAGTTCTTATTTTGGCTGTTAAATCAATAACGCAGCTGGACTGAAAGTCGTTTACATTCCCTCCAAGCTGGGCTCCAGTTCAGCTGGTCTTGCACTGACATCATTTTCCAGCAAGATCTGGCTGCTCTCAGCGGCCAGTTTAGAAATATTCTTTACAAACAACCACATAATGTTCAATGTTAGCACATTTTAAGAGGAGAGTCTCAAAAATGCCTGTGCTTAAAATAGGACAGTTGATCCCAAAATAGCCTCTCACCTGATGTGTCATTCACTAGTAAAAAGAAAAAAATTAAGTAGTTTTAACAAGAAAACAAAAGCCTTTGGTGACATTATTTATCTTGACTTCACCTGAGACTGACTCTGGAAGAGTTCCTATTTTCCTCTCCAGAGTAGATTAACTAATATGTAACTCAGAGCAATGATTCTTAAACCTGTTTTGGTGACAGGCTCTTTCCCTGAAACAATGAGCTTCAGGTAGAACTTTACAGATACTGATGAATTATTTAATTACTTAAAGTCAGAATGACTTAGAAAACAAGCCCAGGTTATATACATAAAAGCAGAGCTACTAGCACAAAGACTTATTTTTTAAAAGGCAGTTGAATGGATCACAACACGTTGAGACTTTCAGAGACCACTAGCTTAGAACTTGAATGTTTAGTGTCAGAACCAAAAATTAAAGTAAAAATACGAAGGAAAAATGCCAAAATGTACTCAAGACCATCTAATACTTATTATTTTATGTGAATTAGGGAAAATGTCCCTATGATTTCATTTCAGCAGCTAGACACTCATCCAGCCAACTGAACAAAGGGATTCTAGAGCCCACGTGAGAGAAGAAGAAAATCAGAACTTTTGGACCAGGACCTCAAACTGCTCACCTGCAGAAATTCTCTGACGTTAGATCCCAGGACCCGCAGGATTGTATCATAACCAGATTCTTGACAGAAGACGAAGAACATCTTCCCAAACATTTGGAGGATTTCTCCAGCATTGAGATCTAGTTTATAGATTTGAGAGGCAACAATAGAAACAAAATGTATTAGAGGTAGAAAATCATTAGAGGCAGGAATAAAGATAAGTGCATGACAAAAATGTTAAATATCCTCAATTTCTTTGCACAGTGAACAGATCATAGGAAAAATATCTGGCCAGGAAAATACAATGAAATCTGAGAAGACAGCATATTGACACGTTAACAGTTTAAATCTGTACTTAAAAGCAAAGCAACCAGTTTCTCAGGTTCTGTGACAAAACTTTGAGCTTTTTCAAACTTATATGTAAGGTATAACTTACTTTTTCTGAAAAATAAGAGAAAGATCTTTAAAATCATCAAGAATGCACATGAAGATGAAAAGTGAAAGTGTTCGTTGCTCAGTTGTATCTTTTTGTGACCCCATGGACTATAGCCTGCCAGGCTCCTCTGTCCATGGACTTCTCCAGGCAAGAATATTGGAGTGTGAGGCCATTCTCTTCTCCAGCATATCTTCCCAACCGAGGGATTGAACCCAAGTCTTCCACATTGGCAGGCAGATTCTTTACCGTCTGAGCCACCAGGCAGATATTTGGGTGCAAAATCATTTTTCTTTATAAAAATATGCATATTTAATAACCAGGTTACAAATAATATATAGCCTAAGATCCTGCCTTTTTCTTAATATTGAATTACTGTTATTTCCTAAAATTAAAATTTTTCTTAATATCAATTTTAATCACAGATTAAACACAGATATGCAACAATTCATTTCACCAATGCCCACTTGCTCAAAATGCAGGTTTTTACAACTTTTGATAATATAAGTAACTCTGAAATGAAAATACACATATATCTTAACGCAAATAAATCTAGTTATTTCTTTATGAAAATTTTCTAAATATATCTAAAATTTGAACATTTTTAAACAGACTTTGACTGATGATGCAAAATTATTCTCCAAAACAGTTTATTTTCCCATCAGATTTTAAATGTGTATGATTTCCCCTTTAACTCTACCCTTGACTACAGTAGATTTTTAATTTGCCAATTGTCAAATTTATATAAAAATTATTTCATATTTGTGTCAATTTTGATTACTAGTGATGCTGGATATTTTTCTTATGATTATTATTAATAATTTACCATACTTTTATGGTAATTCTTATATTTTACAAGAGGTAGCATTTTCTCTCCTAGCTATATTTGACAAAGCTAAAAAGCATCCATCCAGTCTATGCAAACTGTAGCCTCACTATAAATTAAGTACTACAATGATAAGAGATACTACTTTGAGAACAACTTTTTTCCAGTGAAGCTTTTTTGTTTTTACTTTGCCTTCTTTGCATGAGTGTAGCTCTCAGTTTCTTGTTTCTTTTACCATTACCTAACAAAACTTGTGTTTACAAAAGAGATTTGGAGATAAGATTTTCTACATATTATGTTTTTGTAATTATTGTGATCTTGACACGGCAACATTAAGTTATTATTACATCATTAACTTATTACATTAAGTATCAATAATTTTTTGCTTCCTCAACACATGGCTTTTTGTGGGGAGGGGCAGAGAGCTCCTCTATTCTCTAAAGAGTTTGTAAAAAGAATAACATGATTTAGTGTAACCTGAGCCTAATACTATATGTGACTATCCTCCCATCAGGGTTGTGCAGTGCACAGCCTGTGCAACTATACAATGTGACCTTGGACCATGCATGCCCTTGGACACTGACGTGCAGCTTAGCCAAAGAAAGAAAGTCACGTTCAACTTACTGAGGACCTTGCTTGCAGCAGCAACCAAATCATATGTTTTAGAATCATCATAAATTATTCGGACAAGAAACTGTCCTTCTTCATCTAATTGTGCCTCTTTTCTAGAAAACAAAAACAAGGCAGACAGGGGGAAAAGTTGAAAGGAAAGAACAGATGTGCCACCTACAAGGATCATATAAAAATGACTTTTTATTTGAAAGAGAATTCACGTTTGGCAAATTTGTTTAAATCAATGACACATCCCTATCAAAAAATCTTATTTCACATCTCCCTCCCCAAATTAAAATGATATATTTGAGTAATTTTAACAAGAATAACATTCATATAGTACTCTAATGCCCAAAACTATACCTGATAATGGATATAATCAAGAAATAGCTTTTGATTAAGTAAACAGTCAGCAAACATGTGTTGAGGCCCTAGGTGTCCCAGGCACAGTTAGAGGCCCTAGAGATTCACCCTTTAGTGGGATAAAGTAGGGAGTTCTTGGGACAAATGTATTCTAGAACAGGGGACAGAAGAAGCATAAAACTAAGATATATATTAGATAGATAGAGAGGTCCAGTTCAGTTCAGTCACTCAGTTGTGTCCGACTATTTGAGATCCTGAACTGTAGATGGACAGATACACAGATGATAGATGGATAGATGATAGACAGATAGATGATAGATAATGGTAATTAGTTTGGAGAAAAGTAAAGCTGGGCAAGGTGGTAGGGGGCGGAGGGGGCCTCAAGCACAAAACCAGAAGCATCATGGAGAAGCTGGCAGTGGAGACAGGTGTGAAGCATCTCTGCAGGGAGCCCTGAGAGGCCAGGGAAACTCACAGGTGCAAAGCACTAGCAGGGTGTGGGGGGAACCATGGAGGCCTCAATGAGGGGATGGACCCTCCAGCTGCACTGGGCGTGGACTGAAGGCGTATAAAATGGAGCAAGGTCAGAACAAGGACAGAGCAAGGTCAGAGCAAGGTAGGACAGAGCAATGTCAGAGCAATGTCATAACGAGGTCAGAGAAGGACAGGGCAAGATCACATCAGAGACGGAGCAAGGTCATAGCAAGGTCAGTGCAAGACATAGTAAGGTCAAAACAAGGTCATAGCAATGTAATAGCAAAGACAGAGCAAGGTCAGAGAAAGGACAGAGCAAGAACAGAGCAGGGACAGAGGAGACCAGCTAAGAGGCCACTGGGACATTCAGGTGAGAAAGACTGATGACGGGACTCAGGGTGAAAGCAGTGGAGGGAGCAAGTGGCCCCGACCCCAGTGAATCTGAAGACAGGTTCCACACGTTCCTGATGAACTGGACACAGGACGAAAGGGAAAGACACCAGAGGACACAGGTTTTGGCCGGAGCAGCTGAAGGTTGCAGTCACCAGGAGCTGAACTGGGACAGACAGTGGGATGCAGACCGAGAGATAAGATCCAGAGCTTCATATTAAACATGTGAGTCTGATGTGCCCGGTGGAGAGATAATATCTTCCATTACATCCGTCACATAATAAATGCAGCAGCTCAAAATGCACATGGGGTTAGTGAAAGGAAATCAGAATTATCATTTGAATAGTGGTCATGATTATATATTTATTTTGATAGGATTGGGATTATTTTTCTCAAGTGAAGTGTTAGTCACTCAGTCATGTTTGACCCTTTGCAATCCCATAGACTGTAGCCCACCAGGCTCCTCTCTCCATGGGATTCTCCAGGCAAGGATAGGGGAGTGGATTCCCATTTCCTACTCCATGGGATCTTCCAGACCCAGGGATCAAACCCGGGTCTTCAGCATTGCAGGAGGATTCTTTACCATCTAAGTCACCAGGGAAGCCTATTTTTCTCAAACCAGCATCTAAAGAGGAGGAAAAATCCATTGTTCAGTGTCCTGAGGTGTCAGACACCTTGTCTGGGTGAGACGCACAAACACAGGCGGAGCATGCATCTGCACCTCTGATTCCCAACCCAGCTGTCTCAGCCCCTGAAGCTCCAGAAGGAAACTGGGTGAACTGTCACCTCAGAGGCTGGGATGGCTTCTCCATGCCACCCCGCAGCCTCACTGCCTTCTCCTCCTCCAAGCAGGGCTGTCACAACAGCGGTCTGTGGCCATGACATGGTGTGTGCCCCAAACAGTAGGACAGCTGATGTTCAGGTAGGATGGAGATTCCCCCAGACACTGTGTGTTCTGCAGAGTGGACCCTGTATACACCTGCAGTTCCACATAACAGTACATGTAGGAGGAAATGCATGGTTTTGGTGGGCACAGAGATGTGAATTTCACAGCCCAGGATTCACCTGTCGAATGAACTTGGACAAATCACAGAAAGCCCGTGAGCATCTCTCTTCAGGGAGGAATGGAGTAGGAGTTTGGGATTAGCAGATGCAAACTATGTTATACAGAATGGATAAACAACAAGGTCCTATGGTACAGCACAGGCAACTGTACTCAATAAGCCAGAAAGATAAAGAACATTACAGCATACTAACACATATATATGGAATTTAGAAATATGGTAATGATAACCCTATATGCAAAACAGAAAAAGAGACACAGATGTACAGAACAGACTTTTGGAGTCTGTGGGAGAAGGTGAGGGTGGGATGTTTCGAGAGAACAGCATCAAAACGTGTATATTATCTATAGTGAAACAGATCACCAGCCCAGGTGGGATGCATGAGACAAGTGCTCGGGCCTGGTGCACTGGGAAGACCCAGAGGAATCGGGTGGAGAGGGAGGTGGGAGTGGGGATCGGGATGGGGAATACATGTAACTCCATGGCTGATTCATGTCAGTGTATGACAAAACCCACTTCAATATTGTAAAGTAATTAGCCTCCAACTAATAAAAATAAATGAAAAAAAATAGCTTGTGACAAACCAGAATGGAAATTATATATATATAACTGAATCACTCTGCTGTGTAGAAGAAATTAACACAACATTGTAACTGAACTATGCTGCTAAGTCACTTCAGTCATGTCTGACTCTGTGCGACCCCATAGATGGCAGCCCACCAGGCTCCCCCATCCCTGGGATTCTCCAGGCAAGAACACTGGAGTGGGTTGCCATTTCCTTCTCCAATGCATGGAAGTGAAAAGTGAAAGTGAAGTCGCTCAGTCATGTCCGACTCATAGTGACCCCAGGGACTGCAGCCTACCAGGCTCCTCCGTCCATGGGATTTTCCAGGCAAGAGCACTGGAGTGGGGTGCCATTGCCTTCTCCGAACTCAACTATACTTCAATATAATAAATTTTTTAAAACCCCTCTCTTCTAAAATGGAAGCAATAATATAACCCTCCTTCCACAGCTGTAGAGAGAATACAAAAGTATGTTCTAAGTTCCTGAAGCATTATGTGTCTACATTGCCAATACCGAAAAAGGAAATGGCAACCCACTCCAGTGTTCTTGCCTGGGGAATCCCATGGACAAAGGAGCCTGGCGGGCTACAGTCTATGGGGTCACAGAGTTGAACACAACTGAGGAACTATCACTCACTCACTCACTGCAAATATTATATTCAAGTTGTTTATGCTTGAAAATAACTGTATATAACACAAACCAGATCATACAGTTCTTAAACCTCCTTTTTGACTTACTATTTGATGGACATCCTTTCATGTCAATAAATATATTTCTATACCTCGACTACATAAAATTGCATTGGTTAGGCATGTTGAAGTTTTAGTCAATATTAAATACTTTTTTTCCACAAGTCCAAATAAAATCTTGCAATCAGTATCTTTGTAGCTAATACTTCTATTTCTCTGTAAAAATTCTAGGTTTAGAATTAAATTAAATTCTAATTTATTCTAGAATAAATTCCTAGAAATGGAATTGCTGATTTGCCGGATATATAGAGTCTAATTTTTCTCATTTTACAACTAACATTTTATTATGAAACAGCATTGGTCAACACACTGGAATTCTGAAGACTCTGATTTAGGGTATTCTAATAAAATACAAAAATTTTTAAATTAAATATATAATAAAGAACAAATTTACTCATGCTCTCACTATGCCCTACTTATTTTTCTTCCAACTGGAATAAATCAAACAACATAAATTTTTGTAATGCACTTAGATTTTCAGAAAGTCATCAATTCATAACTCTTAAACAGAATAGAAAATTCTTCTGCATAAAGCAGAGAAATGGCCATTTCCTTAGAAATCCCCTAACCATAAGTCAATGCATCCCTCTTCTTTCTTCTTTCTCTTGCTTTAATAAAATAAGCGCCCTTATCTTTTAAGCTTTACTTCCTGGAATAATCAGCCCAACATGCTCCCTGGAGGGAGCCTAAGTATAAACAGTAGTACATGAAAGGAAATAATCACCTTCTCAAAAATTTCACAATGAATTCCAATAAATTATTCAATAAGCTTAGTATTCCTTATTTGCTTTCATCTCAGAAAGCACCCTTTAATTATTCTTTTTTTCCCCTGGGGGAGAAGTCTTGCCACAAATAACTGAATACCTGTTATGCTCCAAGCACTCTTCTGAGCATGTTTAATATATCAATGAATGAAACATAAAGATCCCTGCCCTCCTAAAGTTTACACTTTAGCTGGTGGAAACAAACAATAAACATACATTATTATGGTGATATATTATTACAATCTGTATAAATTATTATGTTTACATAATATATATACAAATTTTATAATTTATTATGAGATCAGGCTGAAGGGACAAGTGGGGATGTAGGAGGAGGGGCGGGATGCAAGGGTATGCAGTGACCATGTGAGGCATCCTGAAGTTATGTCCGAGCAGAGGCTCCAGGAGGCCACATACGTCTAGGACCTAATCTCTCTGGACCCAACTCAATTCTTTCTGTAGCCCATTCTTCAAATTGTTCCCTTTTAGGAGTAAAAGCTAATTGAGGATATTACCAACATTTCATTGATAATTGGTTTCCTCCATTAAACTGAGCAGGAGAATTTACAGTGCAAAAGAAGTAAATATCCAAAAAACTACTCTCCAGCAACTTGGCCACTGGAGCCAGCAGACACTTTGAGAGAATGTCTCAATTCTCAGCACTGCTTTTCTTCTAACTTAAAGGTAAATTTAGGCTTGTTCAGACTCTAATCTGCCAAACATTTTGGCCTCCAGAGAGCACAGATGTGATAACAACAATCCCTCAGATGTACCTGATCTCTGAGGGAAGAAAATGTGTTTTCATCAGCTAACCAGAATCACCGAGGGTGACCAACAAATGTAGGAAAAGTTGGGATGTGAGCTACTATTCAGATCACATTAACAACGTCCATAATCCAGGTAATATCACCTTATAATTCTCTGTCCTTCACTTTCTCATCTTACAACTTCCAAGTGTTTTTCTCATTAAAAGCAAAGGATCAGTCAAATATACAGGTACATCATTTCTAACAATATTTGATTTATTTTTTACACGTAGAGTTCCTTTTGTGCTTAAGTTACCCAAATTCAGCCATATACCTTGACCAAATTTTCTAGACTCATTCATTATTCAGAATATATTTTTGAGCACCAATTTTGTTTAATATGTTGATACATTTTAAAGCATACATTTTTTACAAGTGAGGAAAACACAGGCTTCTCTGAGAAATATGATAGAAAATTTTCCTGAAAATGAAAGACTTTTTTTCCTCCAGTGATTTTTAGGTGACAAAAAAATACCATATCAAGCCACAGGCAAATTGGATTAAAATGTATTCAATACTGTTCATCTATCAAATAGCAACCAATGAAACTGCTATCGTCAAACGATCTGGGTTTGTGTGATTACATTCTGCTGTTTCCCATTATAATTATAAAAATCCCTTGGATAAACCCAAACAAATATAGGTTTCCACAATTTCCAGTGTGACTGACAGCAGGGTGTATTATCTTTACCTGTATACTTAACAGTTGTTTGGGGGTTAAGCATTAGCTCTTTCTGGTTGATGCATTATTCTATGAAAGAAATCTGCAGACAGTGATAAATATTTAGAGAGAGTTTTAAGTTGGCCTAAGTGAGTCCGGATGGGGTAAAAGGGCATTTTCTTTAACCAAGTAAACACAGATAGAAAGATACTGACCAGGTTTCATCTGCATCCCAGGTCACAGCCTTCCATTGCACAGCAGCGGGAAGAAGGACCAAGCTCACCCCATGTCCCCAGAGGATGCGCAAGCTCACCCCTCACAGACAGAAACGAGCAACAGATGCACAACCAGTCTAGGGAGAGGGCTCTTCACACACTCAATGCCCCAAACATCTAGCTGGCAAGAGTCAGAAGGTGGGGAAGACGGAGGCGGGAGCAGGAGGAGGACAAGGAAACAGCGAGTGGAAGGAGGGGGGAGGGTCCACTCAGCATCCAAACCGTTAAACCAAAGTTGTACGTGATCTGTCATTAGCTGTCAGAACGCATGACTTCAGGCAGCCGAAACAAAGCAAGCTCCATCTCTCCAAAGAGCTTTAAAAATAAAGTCCTGACTTGCACCTGGAGACAAAACAGGAAACAATTCTATTCTATACATTTGTGGCCATAAAAAGGATTCAAAAATTGAGCCTGTACCCATGAAAAATTTTCCCAGTAGCAACTGATTTCCTACTTACTTTTAGAGATGGCTATTTGCTGGAATTTAAATTGATCATTTACTTACACAAATTACCTTTTCCCACAAGGGCATGTTTATTATGGCAGGATTTTTTTGGTTTTGTGGTTTTGGTTTTGGTTTTGAATCACTAATGCCTAAACACAGGTGCCTGGATTAGAGCATGCACTCAGTGAATGTGTGCATGTTTTAAAAGAAATGAGTTAATTAAATATCCTCCACACGTTCCAAAACTTCCTACCAAAAATCAAACAATCAAACATTACTGGCAGAAGTCCAGTTTATTCTCAAACTGAGAAATGTCTTTACTATTTATCTTTTTTAAGTAGGTATACAAGTTGTGAGAAATATCCAGGCAGCATTTCTCATAACTCATACCTAAGGGATTTTCCTTGCCTAAGGGATGTGAATGGACAGAAAGTGAATTCATATTCCGATGCTGAGTTCCTGCTATTATAAACCTTTCAGGTACGTTGAGTATACTACAGAAACTGCTGGCTAGTAGGCAAAGAAGCTTCCTAGGGAGGTGTGAGAACAGAAATTCTAATACAGGAGAGACTAAACACAGGCGTCTTAAATACAGGAGTCTCAAAGTCTGGTCTCAGGCAGAAAACTCACCTCATATCAATCAACCCAACTCATGACAGCTCCCAGGGCCGCTGATCCTGTAAACACTGTTACCCCACCACAGGCTGTATTTAAAGACAGTATGCAGAGTCTTGACAATAAATCCCAGAATGGTCTGTCTAATTTACTGAGAGGTAAGGACATCCTCAAGGCTGGGTTGTGTCCAATCATTAAAATTAAAACCCTCCCACCATGAAGCACAGATAATAACTACTTATGACATTTACAAATTAAAAATCTACATTGCTTTTTGGGGAACAGTTGTGAAGCATTAACAGCCCCTTGATTTTCAATAGCACGATCTGAAGATTCCCAGAAAGTCTGAGTCCCTGAAGAAGACACTAATTTGGGGGGATCTGGAGGAGAGAGGCCTTCTGCTCTGACTGCTCACCAGATGCTGAAGGTCAGTCCTCCAAGGCCAGGTCTTCATTCACCCAAGTCCTGTAAGTGGTGACAGTCATCCTTTCCCAGGTAACATGGGTTTAACCAAAGACCCACTCTGGATACATAACGGCATTTTTTCTGACTGTGTCCAGTGGTGGCACAAGAGAATCTCATAAGTAAATTGTCCCAGTTCTGAAAACACAATCTCAAACATTCCAAACCTGTTCAGCAGCTTCATAAGAACAAATGACTCCCTCAGCCCTGTGCCTCCTTCATCCTGAGCTCTCCTCACAACACCACAGCTCAGAGTGTTTCCAAAACCGCACAAAAGTCAATTGCTCAAAAGTCCTGAGTCTCTGATTTTCTTTGTCAATGTAGATGTCCTATTTCTAAGTAAGCGCTAAATCACTTCAATCGTGTCTGACTCCTCGTGACCCTATGGACTGTAGCCCGCCAGGCTCCTCTGTCCATGAGGATTCTCCAGGTAAGAATACTAAAGTGGGTTGCCATGCCCTCCTCCAGATCTTCCCAACCCAGGGATCAAACTCAATCTCTTATGTCTCCTGCACAGGCGGGTTCTTTACCACTAGTGCCACCTGGGAAGCCCTATCTCTGAGTAAAACACCTTTAAAAATATAACAGCCACACGCACCTGGACAAGCGTGTGAAAAGTACAGGAAAACAAAGACGGTAGTAGTAACACACACGTATGCTGCCCAGCCTCATGCTAAATCGTCTTTGGAAAAGAGAAGCTTGTTGAGTCCTTCGTGTTTACAGGAAAGCACATAATACTATCACTACAAGCCCACCTGTGCCCCAAACTCTGCTCTGATGATTAAGACATGGGTGGCTTGAGGTAGGAGTTAGTCATGAAGCCTCAGTTCCCTTATTTCTAAAATAAGAATAAAGAACAAATCTGTCCTCTAGGGTGGGCGGGAGGATTATGTGAGCTAACAAGTACAAAGCCTAAAAAGGACCACGACTGCGAAACACATGGTGTGTCCTACGTACATGAGTTGTTACAGTCAATACTGTAGGTCATGGGGAACATCCTCATCTGGTTTCAAAATTTACTTTCGGCATCATAAACATCTACCTACAGTCTGAAAGTGAAAGTGAAAGTAGCTCAGTCTGTCTGACTCTCTGCGACCTCATGGACTATATAGTCCATGGAATTCTCCAGGCCAGAATACTGGAGTGGGTAACCTTTCCCTTCTCCAGGGGATCTTCCCAACCCAGGGATCGAACCCAGGTCTCCTGCACTGCAGGAGGATTCTTTACCAGCTGAGGCACCAGGGAAGCCCACCTACAGTCTAGAAATGGCCTTTAAACAGCACCACACAGGCCTGCCTTTGAGACACTTGCTAAAGGAGGCAGTCTTGTCCTGAATCCAACCCAGTGTCTTGGGGGTTTATGCAACTGGTAATCCAAAAGCAGTGTTCTTAATCCTTTTATTATATCCATGTGTGAACTCTGACCCTTCCAAACAGAGATGTTATAATTTACTACTATATCTTCTGTCATTGCTTATATAAGAAATGCCCATTTCAACAGAGCTTGTATTTTATTAAAAAGAAGCTGAAGATGTCACCATTCTGACATAATAAATCCTTGTTACAGGAAAGAAATATGTGTGACACATACAGACGTGCTCTATTCTCTGAAAATCAGAAAGATAATTCATGCACATATATTATACACACACACACACATAGAGGCCTTCTGCTAGCTATCAATGCCACAGTTTAGCGAGACAAGACAGAGAGCAATCAAATAACAGTACAAATAAGTAATTATAAACTTGTGCATGTACTATGAGGAAAAGTATAGTTTTGGAGGTGAAAGAAGCCATACTTTAAGTAAGATTTGTAGAGGTGGCGCTAGTGGTAAAGAATCTGCCTGCAATGTGGGAGACCCAGGTTCAATCCCTGGGTTGGGAAGATCCCCTGAAGTAGGAAATGGCAACCGATTCCAGTATTCTTGCCTGGAAAATCCCATGGACAGAGAAGCCTGGCGGGCTACAGTCCATGGGGTTGCAAAAGAGTCAGACACGACTGAGCACACACACAGACATATAGAACAGACATGGGAACACGGGTTGGGGGTGATGGACGACTTGAAACAGTAGGATTGACATATCTACACCAATATATGTAAACCACAGCCAGTGGGAAGTTGCTGCCCACACAGGGAGCCCAGCCTGGCACTGTGACGAGATGGCAGGGGTCCGGGAGGGAAGGAGGCCCAAGAGGGAGGGGATATATGTATACACATGGCTGACTCACTTCGTTGTACGGCAGACACAATACTGTAAAGCAACTATACCTCAATTTTAAAAGTAAAAATGCAAAAAATAAAAAAGTAAGATTTTTTCTCACTTTCTTAAGGCTAGGAAATATTTTCATGGGGAGGCAGGAGTGGGGAGCATGGAGTGAGACCCTTCTGAGCAAAGGTGTCACCCTCCCTGGATGGGAAAGGTCAGCCTGGTTGAGGAACTTGAAAACTGGCTTGAAAACCTGCCCACGAGGCTAGGGTGCTGAGAGCAAGTGGGGTTTGAGGGCTGAACGTTCCCATGTTTGGCTGATTTGAAGACTGACCACCAAGAATCTCAACAGAGGAACATGGTAGTGTTTCATGACTCAACAATAAGTGGCAACAGATCAGAATCCCCAGCACAACCTAAGGCACGGTAACAAAAAGGAATAATAAACATGTCAGAATGTTTCCCTTTCCAGGTTATAAAGGACAACATGAGGGATCCTTGTGGTGATGGAAATGTCCTGTATCTTGACTGTGGTTGTGGATATGTGAACCTGTGCATGTGATAAAATCAAATAGATACACAGAAAGGATTTTAAGTAAAACTGAAAAATATGAATAAGATGGATGTATTAATGTCATTATACTACAGTTTGAAACACACTAGGGGAAAGAAGGTCAAGGTTCACAGCTTCTGTCCATCAGTTCTTAGTACTGCATTTGCATCTATAATTATCTCAGTAATTTCAATGAAATTAACTTTGAATTAATTTCAACTTTGAATTAATTTCATTAATAAACCTTCAATGAAAAAAATCTGTTGGACCTCTCAAGAAATACTGATCCATTTCCTTTTAAAATGCTTGTCAGATCACCTCTTCCTTATATTTCTTATATAATTATATAAGTTATATATAAGACTTATATATAAAGTCTTATATTTCTCTGAAACACCTTTTAAAACCAGTATACAAATAAACAGTTCTCTATCTTTGATTAGTTTCACTATTCTTACTACTTTGCTATTATAAGGGGCTGTGATCAATATCCTTCTAGTTAAATCCTTCTATATACCTTAAACTACTCTTCAAGCTACATTCCTATAAGAAAAATTCCTGTATTACAATAAAATTTCTTACACATTAAAAAAAAGTTCCCCTTTTTCATATAGTAGACACCTCTAATCTCGGTATCAGTATAAAAAAAGCCACTCCACTTGGCCAGACATAAACAGAGACACTGTTTCCCCTGCTTTCTGTTGAATGAGCAAAGAGACAAAGCAACGACGGGAAAGCCCCCCGGCCCTATGTCCTGGCAGTCATCAGCCTCTGAGTGGGGCCGGTTCTAGAGTTTTCCTTAAGTGTGCTTTCCTGGTGATGTCTGCACAGTATCAACGATGACCATCACTTTCTGACACAATGACGAGAAACATTTGCAAGACGTTCTCACTCTGGAGAACAGCGAGGGCAGGAAGGACATTGTTTGTGGGGACCAGGTCCAAGGTCCAGTCAGTATTCGTCCATGCAGGTCTGGGAATGAGAGGGGAACACAGATCCTCAGGCCACTCCTCAGCTGCTCATGTTAATGGACAAAGCTCCTCCTCTGACATGTAATTAAGTAATATGCATCTATGATTTTTTTTAATTTTGCAAAGATGACAGATGTAAGGAAAATAAAGACCCAGGTTGTTTGGCTGGGGGATACTTCAGACCACCAAAGAAAAGCCCTGAATTAAGGACCTCGGGTTCCCTAGGGGGTCATGAGAAGGAGTCTTCCTTGAGCACCCAGTTCCACAGGCACAGGGGGCTTCCAGTGGATACATTGGGCCTCCCTCCACCTTCCAGGTTGACCAGCAGGTCTTTCTAAAGAAAAAGGCCCTGATTGTAACAATTATCTGGTTCACCTATTTTTTAATTCAATGTATTCCTTGATTTGTACTGAGAAAGTTTCTGGGGATGAAATGAATATGGCTTCATGTTTGTATGTCACTTCATTAGCTCCTACTTTGGTATTATGCCCGTGACTCAGACAGTAAAGAATCTGCCTTCAAAGCAGGAGACCTGGGTTCGATCCCTGGGCTAAGAAGAAGATCCCCTGGAGAAAGAAATGGCAACCTGCTCCAGTATTCTTGCCTGGAGAATTCCATGGACAGAAGAGACTGGTGGGCTACAGTCCATGGGGTCACAAAGAGTCAAACACGACTGAGCAACTAACAACTTTCATACTTTCTATCTTAAAAGGAGCTGCAGATCTGCCATCAGAAGAGCAGAGTCTGGTCTGAATCTACAGCTTTCTGACGTCATTCCTTAGACAGTCATTCCACCTCCTGAGACTCAACTTTATCATTAAACAAAGAGCACTGAGCTCACTTATTTATGTAGAAAGTAAAACAGACAAACTCAGAGAAGCAGTGTAGAGTGCTCAGTAGGGTTGGAAGTGGGGAAATGGGGAGGTGTTGCTCCAAGAGTACAGACAACCGTTACAAGATGAACAGGTCTGGGGATCAGTGCAGAGCTTGGTGATTACAGCTCACACTGTATCACAGACTGAAACACTGCTAAGAGAGTAGGTTTTAAACCTTCTCACCACAAAAAAACAGTCACTATGCCACAGCATGGAAGTTTTAGTGAATATCATGGTGGGAATCATTCTGCAATTTACAAATGTGTCTAAACCATACATAAAACACCTTAAACTTTCCCAATGTTATGTGCCAATTATATCTCAATAAAGTTGGAAAAAAATGAGCTAGAAAGGCCTTTCTTACTTCAAATGGGTATTGTGGCACTCATGTGAAATTAGTGAGGAAAGGACTTTGGAAATTTTAAACAGCTTTTATAATAAAAAAGGACTTAATGTTTTAAAGCCCACTTGAGCAAGAATACAGGAAGGTATAAAAATTTAATTATACTGCCACAGGAATATGAAAATCTGATTAAAACAAGGCAAAATGTGGTACTTGATTTGGTTTTGTTTTGATAAAATGAATATTAAGAGCATACGAGGACTTCCTTGGCAGTCCAGTGTTTAAGACTCCACACCCCACAATGCAAAGGTCACAGGTTCAATTCCTGAGGGAAACTAAAATCCTACATGCTGCATGGTACAGCCTAAAATACAAAACCAAACCAAAAGAGAACATATGGAAGCAACCTAAGTGTCCATCAACAGATGAATGGATAAAGAAGATGCAACATATACACAATGGGATATTACTAGCCATAAAAATGAGTAAAATTCTGCCATTTGCAATAACATGGATGAACTGGATGGTGTTATGCTCAGTGAAATGTCAGACAAAGAAAGTCAAATACTGTGTGTTATGATTTTACACATGGGATCCAAAATATTAAAAACTAATGAGTTTAAAAAAAGTAAAAGAACATACACTGCATCTTCAAATAACAGATAGAGACTGGGAGGTGGAAGAATATAATGTAGGACTGATTCCAAAGTAAAGCTTCAGCAGAAAAACAGCATCATGAGAGTAAGTCTTCCCACAATGTGCAAAGGGGGAGAAGCGGGACTAATCAGACGCAGAAAACTTGATGGGGGCCATCATAGTAAGAAGGGAAAGTGCTCAGAGCTGAGAAGGAGAAGATGAGCATTTCAGAGCACCTCAAATCCAAAGGGCAGGTACCAGCTGCATGAGATGGAGAAAAGGAAAGAGAAAGGGAAATGACAAGAAGTCACTACCTGTTCTAGAGCGATGACTGCACACTTAAACAGGTATAGTGTGCAGAATCAGTCAATTATTGTCATGTAAGGGTGCTTCTTATCTTTCATGGGAGCTGGGAAGGGAAAACCTGGAAACTCTGGTTCTAGAGTAACACAAGTAACAGCTACCATTTACTAAGCACTTATTTATCAAGAACTGTGTTAAGCACTTTGCAGGCATCATTCAGTATAAAACCCCATGAAGTAGTTATTATCCGTTTCCTTATAGAGTTTAGTCTTCGGAAGTTTATGCAACTGGGAAAGTCACATATAACTAGCCTACAGCCAAGCATCTGCTTACATGAACCATAATGATTAATTCATGATGAGCAAATTCACCAAGAAGCATTATTTTCAAAACTGGAAGATCAGAATATACTATCCAACAGCCAAATGTTTCCACATTTAGCTACAGGCAAAAAAAAAATCAAGATATAATAAGATTAGAAACAGTCTTATATCTCTAAACTGTATTTGAAAGCAAGGATTATATCATACACATTTTTGGGGAAGCTTTCCAAATCAACATTGTTTTACTTTGTAAAAAAAAAAAAAGGAGATAAAAAGAAAGATAGAGCACAGGAAACTATACTCAGTATTTTGTAATAAGTTGTAAGAAAAAAAGAATCTGAAAATGAATATATACATACACATACATGTATGTATAAATGAATCACTGTGCTATACACTTGAAATCAACATGACACTGTAAATCAACTATACTTCAATTTAAAAATGCTAAAAAAGAAAAGAAAAACCAAAATAAACAAAAACTAATACATAAAACATGAAGTCCTGCCACTCTTTGTTCTCAATTGCTATTTGGAGGTGATTCTATTCAGTCTTTTTTTTTTTTTAATTTTTGTTGGAATATAAATGCTCTTGTTTGCAAAGCAGAAATAGACAGGTGTAGAGAACAAATGCATGAATACCAAGGGGGAAAGGGAGGGTGGAAATAATTGGGATTGACATATATACACTATTGATATATGCATAAAACAGATAACTAATAAAAACCTACTGTACAGCACAGGGGAGTCTACTCAATGCTCTGCGGTGACCTAAATGGAAAGGAAATCCAAAAAAGAGGGGATATATGTATAATTATAGCTAATTCACTTTGCTGTACAGTAGAAACTAACATATCATAAACTTTCTATCCTCACTACTCAAACACTTGACTATGCTCCTTAAAAATAAGCTTAACTAGAGAATGAAAGAAGACTTGAATCAATGATGAAAAAAGCATGCTGCCCTGTATAGGTAAATCACAAAAAAACATACCAAATCCGTATGCATTCTTTACGCAAGGGAATCATCTTCCTGACAGTCTTCTACAGGAATGCACTCCAATATTTATCAACTAACAGAGCCATTAGTTTCTTTCCAAATCTCATACGAAGATTCTGAACCCAGTAGTTTGAATCAAAGTTAGTCTAGCCAGGGCCAATGGCAAGGTGACAGAAATGGTTATTAAATTCCATATTGAGGTGCTTTTCTAATATATACATATATATATTAGATATATACACACATATATCCTGGCTTCATGTTTTCCTGAAATAATGATTGACGTTACTCATCACTTAGGAACTGTGGCTTCCAGAAAGGGCCATCTCAAAACTGAAAGGAAAGCAATAAAACAGGATCTGAGGTAGATTCAGAAGTTTCTTTGGCTTTTTTACATGCAGTTATGATCTAGATCAGAGGGACAAACGACAATCCACGAGTCAAGGACCACACACTGCTGGTTTTTGCCACTTTGGGATCTAAGAATGGCTTTTACATCTTTTAATGGTTACATTTTAAAAATGATACACACAATATCTTCAAAATTGACTCTTGGCCTGCAACACCTATAATATTTACCATCTAGCCTTTTAAGAGAAAGTTTGCTGACCCTCAGTCTTGACAAACTTTCTTTTTCTTTACAGTGGAATTTAAAACTCTTGTGAAATGGTTACATTGTTGGTAAGACTGTAAGTGAATAGGGAGTTTACAATGAAGCATTTCTGGCTCTTACCATTTAGGATTTTCTGTCTGGAACCTGTTTGGATTTTACTTATCATTAAATGTTTGGCATCCTTTCTGAAGAAGGATGGATGGCCATTTCCTCCTAAACCAAAAGAGTATGATATGAAATTTTGTAATCAATTTAGATAGCTTTTCACAGTGCAAAAAGGAAGCTAGTGGAGTTTGGTATTTACTGAGATAAAAAAAAAATGTTTTTCATATATTCAGTTTTCATAAAAAGGTACAACTGAAAGTATCTTGGACCTTTGACTACAGAGATCCTCCCTGGAGTAGGTGGTCAGGTCAGAGGAGAACTCAGAATCTCCTAGGGAGCATTTCAAAGTTAAACCCTGCCAAAGTCTCCCATCCGGGCCCAGGCAATGAGGATCTCTGTGGTTCTAAACAAATACCCTTCCAGGGATCCCTCAGGGGTCCCAACAGTGAACCATTCTAAGGCCCACCATGCAAAAAACTCAGCAAGCTTCTCTCATCCAGATACTAAATTGTATCCAAGACAAAATGGGCTCTACCAGGAGGGATGCTGAAATAAAAAAAAATTTAAAAAAAAGTCAAACTTAATACCTGAATTGCAAACACTAGTAAAACTAATAGCATTTCTCTTGCAGGGGCACATGATCCTTGAAAAAGATTCCTATGGTTTGCTCCATTTTACCCAAAAAAAAAAAAAAAAGTTTCATCTGATTTAAATTATTAGCACTTAAGCAGATGAAGAATACTTTTAGATGCAACTTAAAAATAAATTCATGAGTTAGAAGATATTGATATTTAACTAAAATTAATACGTTTGTAAAAAGAATGCAATAACATTCTTAGTGTGATTTGGCAGAGTTAAGGTTTCACATCAAGGGAATTTGTAAATCGTTAGATATTTCCGACTTTCTCTGTGGAAAATATGGCCAGTATAAATGAAGCACTTGATAATTTCATTTCTAAATCTCCTACACTTCTCTCTATGAGGTACAATTTTTCATTTCTGTATTTGACATCATCGAAATCAATAATGGGGAAGACACATGTTCTAAACCCAATTGTGCATAAGACTGTTTAACCACAAGAGCCATCCCGTGCTCTGAAAATTCTGAATATATTCATTGTCATCACACATCCACTAGGAAATTTGGGAATTTCTATCTTACGGATGAGAAATTACCACATGGTTGGTATACATGATGCCTTCATAAATTCACAAAGAAAATGGCTTTAAAATAGTCTTATACATAGGTTACACTGTTAAAAATCTTTCTCTTGATGCCTGCCTCTCTGTAACTGTCTGCCAAGCAAAATAAAAATTATGAAGGTATTAATAAGGTAGATAGAGAATTCAAGTCCCAAAGTAGGCTTTAGTGCCTAGATTCTTATTTAATTGAACCCCATAATCACAAAACTCCTACTTCTCTTTATAGCATGCGGATGTACTCCGTCTTAACATAAACGGCTCAGGGAACACGAAATAATGCTCAAGGATACTGACCCAAGGGAAGGAAACGTTGCAGTCTACTGCTCTATATTTAATTCTGGTAATTTCCATGGAAACAGATCTGTGTAAGAAATCACTGTCGTGGAACTTCATAATAGAGCCTGTTAGAATTCACTGCAACTGTAATATATTTAGGAACAAACAGCATGAAAGCATCACCTACTTGATACAACAAAATGAAATCAGTGAGCACAGGAAACGAGAGTAAATAATAACAATGTGTTCTCTGTCCGTCCGGGTACCACTCTCTGTCCCTCTAATTGAACGTGACAGTTACAGAGTTGTCCCAAAATGCAAGTCCACATAATGGTGGCTTTTGATGTGGCTGCTTGGTTGTGATCAACGGTACAAGTGAAAGGCAAATTCTACCAGAGCGAGAGAGAGAAAAAGAGATCTCTGTTGGACTGAAATGATCAAGGTGTTCGGAGAGCTGGTGACCGTCACTGCAGCAGGTTGAAACCCCCAGTGGCTGCGCTATTTCCGTTCACATCCCAAGCACTGGGCTCACAGATCCAGACGAAAACTAGGATACCCTCCTGCCTCACCACAGTAATAGAAACCAAAAATAAACGGGGCGGGGGATTCACTTTATTTCAGACGAATACACGAGGTCGATTCACAGTTGCTCGATAGGCAGTCTCAAAAGTGAGTTTCAGCAGACCCAAAAGGCTTCCCTATTTATCGTACAAGTCTGCAAAGTGTGTGAACGACCAGCGAGCCGTCTTCATTCGTTTCTGCGGAGGCCTCTGCGGTCCCCGGGGCCCCTCCGCGTGGGAGCCTCCCGGGCTCGGAGCCTGGGAGCCGCCAGGGCGCGGGCAGCGCGTTCCCACGCCCGGCCGGGTTGAGAGGCCGCGGTGACCCTGGGGATCCTTCCCCCCCGGGCCGCCCCGCCCCGCCCCGCCACCCCCGGCCGGGCTCGGGAGCGTGGGAGCGCGGCTGCGCTGAAGATGCGCGTCTCGGGCAGGAAGTGGGGGCGCAGCGGGGCGCGGGGACCCTACACTTACTTGATGTCTTCCCACACCTCAGGGCCGTAGTTGCGGATCACCAGCAGCTCCAGCGCGTGATTCACGAATCCATACTGCGGGACAGGAAGACCCGAGCGTCAGGGACCGGCTGCGGTGGGAAGGGGATTGGGGGCCAGGCCTCCGCAGCTGCCGGCACCGCGCTGGGGAACCTGGTACCCTGCCCCCTGCTTCCGCTCTATTTGGGGTTCGGGTGCTAAGGAGGGGTAGTACAAGGGCGCGACCTCCGCCCCATTCTGGGGCAGCTCCTCTCCGTCACTGTGCGCCCCATCCCCAGGCCACCCCCTCCCACGCTCACCTGTCCCCGCGCCAAGGCAGGTTGCGCCCCAGGAGAGCCCGGCGGAGAGGACGCGAGCCCGACGCCTCTCCGGCCGCAGCGCCCAGAGCCACACACGCGGGCCGGCCCTGGCCGGGCGCCCCTGCGCAAGGCAGCTCGTCGAGCTCAGGAAGGCGCGCGCCGTGCGGACACCCGGGAAGCCAGGGACCAACCGCCCCTGCAGCTAACCCCGACGTTCCCGCCTCCCCGCTCTGGATGCAGGCGAAACGCGAGGCCGCCCCGCGGCCAGCGCTGCTCTTCCCGGGCCCCCAGCGCGCTTCCTCGGCGCTCGGCCGGTTCCTTCGGGCAGCCAGGCCCGGCTGGCGGGAGGCGCGGTCCGAGCGGCCGAGCCCACTCACCATGGTGTCAGCGCCGGCTCGGCCGAGGGACCCAGGCGGCGGCGGCGGCGACCCCGCACCCAGCCCGCGCCCCCGGCCCGGCGCGCCTTGATGGCCACCTCCCTGCAGCTACCGCGAGCGGAGCCGAGGGGCTGCCACCGCCTCCCGGCTCCTGACCAATCGGCGGCCGCGGAGGGAATTCGGATGCTCCGGGTGCCGCCGCGCTCCCGCGCCTGCCCGCCCCCGCCCCCGCCTCGGTGACGAGGATTGAGGCCGCAGCAGTGACGGTGGAGAGGCCGCAGCCGGGCTCGGGCACCGATTCTGGGGCTGGGAGAACGCAGCTGCTGTGGTCTCACCAAATGTATTGTTATGCAAAGATATGCCCTCGGGGAAGCACATACTAAGGAGGGGTGTGTGCATGCGTGTGTGTGTCGTTTGTAACGTGTGTGTGTCGTTTGCAACGCACAAGCCTTAAAAGGAATACGCCCTCGTGGTCGGCATCCTCCTCCTGTTTATCATCTTGCTGCAGATGAACATTTCCTTTGTGGCTTGTTCCCTCAACAGTTTATGGCAAGCTGGAAGCTAATAATACTCCCCTTAGCACATTTCACTTTTCGTCAATGAGAGGAGCTGAGTGAGCGAACTAAAATTTTCAGTACTATTGTTTGGGTGAGCGCCTGTCTAAGTCAGCTCTGCCGCTCACTCAACTGCCTGCCAGGTCCAGGGACTCCATCCTGATGGAATACCTGACCCCACTCGACAGCGGGGAGCCGCGACTCAGGGAGTCAGAAGTTGGCCAGTCATAATTTGGCCTCTTGCTGTTTCTCAGAGGGAACTGCTGAACTGGAAAAAGGCCCAGTACAGAAGGAACAGACTTTTAATTATATAGCTCGCTGTCTCCTTTCTACCAGGTACTTGGGTTAGTTAATGCCCTGAGCCCCACTGCAGGGAAAAGATGAGCCAGCAAGAACTGTCTGCTGATGAGAACTCTGTGCCCGAAGTGCATGGACACGGTTGACTGGGGTTAGGTCAAGAGTGGGGAAGGAAAGGCAAGCCTCCAATGTCAGTGGAGCCAAGAAGCCAGGATGAGATTCTATGATGAGAAAAGGGAACAATGTCACACAATAAAAGTTGTTCTGGTTTCTGTTACCAGAGGCCTACGTTGAAACATAATTGATACAGAAATACTAAACAGCAGACAAGTAAGATGAAGAATAACCTGTAAAATACTCATTTCTATTACTAATGGTGGATTTTTTTTATAAATCAGAGGCTTTCATACATATAAGCTTTCATACTTATATAATTATTAAGATGTTGAACCTTTTTTTAATATTAACTTAATTGTTAACCATTAAAATAGACCACTACTGCATACAATCATGAAAAAGCTAGATACATGACATAGAAAGATGCACTGCTGAATAAACAGGTGACACAAGTATGTGATCACCTTCGAGTTTTGTATATAAAATCTTTGTATAGAGTAAGGTGCAATTTGTATAATAAGAGCACACATATTGATATAAAGGTATCTGCCTGGGAAGACGCATAGAAAAGCTTTGTCGTCTTGTTATTAGAACCAGTGGTTGAAGGAAAAAAGATTTTAACTTTTTGTATCATGACCTTCTGTACCTTTTTATTTTTTAAATGCAGATATGATACTTTTTTAAAATTTTTATTGGAGTATAGTTGATTTACAGTATTGTGTTAGTTTCAGGTGTACGGCAAAGTGAATCTGTTATACATGTATCCACTATTTTTTAAGATTCCTTTCCTAAATAGTCCATTGCAAAATATTGAGTAGACTTCCCCGTACTATACAGTAGGTCCTTAACAGTTGTCTATTTGATATATATATAATAGTGTGTATATGTCAATCCCAATCTTCCAATATATTCCTCCTGGATCCCTTATCCCCTGTTAACTATATGTTTATTTTCTATATCTGTAAGTCTATTTCTGTCTCATAAATTCATTTGTTTCCCTTTTTTAAATAAGCTATATCATATGATATCTGTCCGTTTGACTTACATCACTCACTATGACTAGCTCTGAGTCCTTTCATGTTGCTCAAATGGCATTCTTTCATTCTTTTTTAATGAGTAATAGTCCACTGTGGGCTTCCCAGGTGGCCCTAGTGGTAAAGAACCTGCCTGCCAAAGCAGAAGACAAAAAAGACGCAAGTTTTATTCCTGGGTTGGGGATCATCCCCTAGAACATTCCAGTATTCACGCCTGGAGAATCCCTTGGACAGAGGAGCCTGGTAGGCTACGGTCCATAAGGTCACAAAGAGTCAGACCTGACTGAAGCAACTTAACACACATACATGCACACATATATATCTCACATCTTCTTTATCCATTCCTTTGTTGATGGACATTTAGGTTGCTTCCACGTCCTGACTATTATAAATAGTGCTGCAGTGAATACTGGAGTGCATGTGTCTTTTCAAATTATGGAGGAAAGAAATCTCTTCAATAAGTGGTGCTGGGAAAACTGGATAGGCACATGTAAAAAATGAAATCCCTAACACCATACACAAAAATAAACTCTAAATGGATTGAAAATGTAAGGCCAGATACTATAAAACTCTTAGAGAAAAATATAGGCAGAACATTCTTTGACATGAATTGCAGCAAGATCCTCTTTGATTCACCTCCTAGTGTAATGTAAATAAAAACAAAATAACCAAATGAGACCTAATTAAGCGTAAAAGTTTTTGTACAGCAAAGGAAATCATAAGCAAAATGAAGACAACCCTAAGAATGGGAGAAAATATTTGCAAACAAAGCAACTGACAAGGAATTAATCTCCAAATATACAAACAGCTCATTCAGCACAATATCCAAAAAACAAACAGCCCCATCAAAAAATGGGCAGAATATCTAAATACTCATAAAAAGACATATAGATGGCCGAAAAGCACATGAAAATTGCTCAACATCACTAATTACTAGAGAAATGCAAATCAAAACTACAATGAGGTACCACTTCACGCGGTCAGAAGGGCCACCCTCAAAGTATGCACCTGTAATATTTTTGTAACTTGTTAAAAAGACTTTTTGTTATCTCTCAACCTGTTTTCTTCTGAACTAAAGTTGTGTCTCAGTCTAGAGCGTGCTGCAGTGCAGTGGCCTATACCTTAGACTTTACAAGTAAAAGGGAGAGAATATAGCACTGTTGTGATGGAAAATGAGGGAAATCCACCTGGACAAAGATATGAGAAGAAGTGAGGGATGAGCACCCCTGCCAAATATTTCTTCTCTCTGAATTCACCCTGTAGCCCTCATGGCCCCGTTTGTCAGTAAATTACAATGTTTTATATTCTGACTATCTTACAGTCACCTAAGTGTAAAGGAAACCTTAACGTTTGTTTGGCCTACGAATAATACAGAGCACATGACGTTTAGGAAGAGGAGGGAACCTCCCCGCCATGAGGGGCCCCAAAGGGGTTGTAGGCTTTTGCGAGCACTTCCCCATTGTCACTGCTGTTGACAAAGGAGCAGAGCAGTCAGGTCCCAAGAAGATTGTGCTGTGTTCTCGGAAACAATCTATTACTGCACTCTGGTCTGGATGGCCAAACTGAGGAGAACCAGCTACAGAGGAAAAGAAGGCCCTTGGGGAATGTTTAGCCTTTCTGGAGTCAACATAAACTATTTGAGATCAGTCTAATGCATGAAAAATAAATAAGCAAAACGGTAATATGTGGCTTTCCAAAGCGTCAGCTGAAATGACTCACATTTTCAGCTAATAAAAATAAATGTGTTGGGTAAGTTAAACATTAAGCTATTGTAAGCATTGTTCCCAAAGCTTTTCCAGTGATGGGAAGATACGTACCTTGGGTTGGAGATAAAGAGGAAAGAAACCTTTGGGGGTCGTTCTGTCTGTGCGTTGTTTTTCAGAGCTTTGGTGTTTTGCCAGATTTTTTCTACCAGGGAATTAAGGTTTCTGTTTTTGGATCCTGTCGTGGAGGATCATGTGCTTTAATTTCAATGATTCCTTATACATTTTACTTGATACTCATATGCTTCTTTCATCTGCATGGCTCAGAGCTCAACTGTTTATTTCTTCATGAAGCTTCTGGTGCTCAGTGCTCGGTAAGCACAGAGTAATCACCCCTCCCATGATTTTGCTAATACAGTCACTCAGTACTTACAGCAGAGAATGCAGAATTCTTATGAGCAAAGAGAAAAGTAAGTTCTGGATGCCAGAACCATTTGGCATGGCTCTGGATCAATGGAAAAAAGAGATTCAATAATTCAGATTCCTAAAGCAGTGACATTCAGATTTCCCTTTTAATTTGCAAGTTAACTGCAAGTTAAGTTACATGAAAAAGGTACTATTGAATAGCAAAAGAAACACTTTCTGAAGTTACTTTTTTGTACCAAATTCCTTTCAATGTTTATTGTGCCATCAAAATTTATAAATAAACAAAAAAATGCATACATACATACATATATATGTATTTATAAATAATAAATATATAATGTATATATACATTATATAAATATGTATGCTATATATAATACTTGAACTCTATAAATAAATGGAAAGAAATTAAAATTTAAAATGATGCATCCTGTTGATGTTATAATAATTAAACACTTTAAGATAAATGAACTCATCACCTATATTTGGAATATATATAATTAAATAAAATACATTTTATTCCTGAGGAAACTTATGAAAACCAGATTCAGCTCTCATGTTATGTTTCTGGAGTCAGATTAAAATAAAAAGTAACTGGTCTTACCTTGGCCACAGTCCACACTTTTTAATAAAAAAGACTTTTTTTTTAATAAAAATAGATTTACCATTAATACGTCAAAGATCCAGCTACTTTGAGCTTTGAAACATATTTTAAAGGCCATTTACTAAAAACTTTCTTTTTCTATATCAGGAAACCTCTAAGCACTTTGCTTTGTTGGGGAACAATGAAAATTTTAAGTCTCAGCCTTTTAAGAAGTAATAATTAGTAAAGTCATGAATTATTGTTCTCAGAAGCCCTGGAAGATTTAAAATTCTCATGAAGCCCGAGCTAAATATACTTTCCTCTCTCACTCACCCAGAGATGGTTGAAATCTAGTGCTTAAGTTCAACGTGTCTGTTTCTAAACAGCATTTAGAAACCTCTCGATTCTGTGCTGAAGTTTCTAGTCTGTGTTTGGTTAGATACTGAGTATTAATGATACGAAAGGAAATAAGGGAGAATGAGAGCCACAGATCCAATTGTTTGAATACCACTTTTTATCTTTTCTTAATTGAAAAAGCAAAGAACAAAGTCACGATGGGAACAGTATAGTGTATTGTACCGTTAGTCGTACCAGTTCTTTAGTCAGATTGCCCATTTCTCACCATTTAGTAGAGGAGTGACATAGAACAGGTCACTTAATTTTTTGAGCTACCCTTTTCTCACTTATCAATGGGGAAAATACAGATAAATACACTCCAGTGCTACAAAGACAAAAATACCACCTGCCTCGCAGGTTTATTGTGAACAGCAAATGGCTTAAACCAAGTCTGATGCTTAGGGCAGTGAAAGCCTCTAAAGTGACAAAATGCCTAGTGTCCACCTTACAGAAATGCAGTGTGTCCACTGGCAGCAAATGTGCAGTGAAAAGAATTGAAACCTGGCAGCCTGACAATTGGATCTACCGTGGCGGTTTTCTGCTTGGTAAGTAACCTGGGGTTTCCAATACCCCACTTTATAATCATGACAACAGTGCCTGGCCCACTTTCCTCAGCTAAGGTGCCAGGGGAATCAAAGGAACCCTATTTGAAAGCATCTCACAAACCTTAAAGACCTGTCCAACTTTGCTCTTTACTATCTGGGGTCAGTGAGTGAATAAGCTCGGGACACCATGTAGGAAGCTCTAGGTGACAAGTGACAATCAGATCATCATTTGTTGTGTCTACCTTTCACCTTAAGGTGCCAGGGGAGTCAAAGGAACCCTATTTGAAAGCATCTCACAAACCTTAAAGACCTGTCCAACTTTGCTCTTTACTATCTGGGGTCAGTGAGTGAATAAGCTCGGGACACCATGTAGGAAGCTCTAGGTGACAAGTGACAATCAGATCATCATTTGTTGTGTCTACCTTTCACCTTTTGAATTCTATTCTTTTCTCATTTGCTAAAAATAATATCCAAACCTAACTAAAAGATACAATAATATAAGAATTTTCTAATAAATATGAGTTTAAAATAATGAAAATGAAGCAGATTATCCATTTATATGGAGCATAAGTTTTTTTCCTGAATGAGTGTTTTCTTAGCAACAAAAAAAGTTGAAATTATCCTATATGTGATAAAATTTATCCTAATGTGATAAAAGCTTTCTCATTTTCATTTAGTTTGGTTCAGACCCTCAGTCATGTCTGACTCTTTGCAACCCCATGGACTGCAGCACACCAGGCCTCCCTGTCCATCACCAACTGCTGGAGTTTGCTCAAACTCATGTCCATTGAGTCAGTGATGCCATCCAACCATCCCATCCTCTGTTGTCCCTGTCTCCTCCTGCCTTCAGTCTTTCCCAACATCAGGGTCTCTTCAAATGAGTCAGTTCTTCACATCAGGTGGTCAAAGTATTGGAGCTTCAGCTTCAGCATCAGTCCTTCCAATGAATATTCAGGACTGATCTCCTTTAGGATGGACTGGTTGGATCTCCTTGCAGTCCAAGGGACTCTCAAGAGTCTTCTCCAACACCACAGTTCAAAAGCATCAATTCTTTGGCACTCAGCTTTCTTTACAGTCCAACTCTCACATCCATACATGACTACTGGAAAAACCATAGCTTTGGCTTTTTAAAAAAACTGTTTTATATTAGAGTGTAGCCAATTGACAATGTTGTGATGGTTTCAGGTGGACAGCAAAGGGATTCAGCCATTCATGTACATGTATCCTTTCTCTCCTAAAACTTCCTTCCCATCCAGGCTGCCATGTAACATTGAGCAGAGTTCCCTGTGCTATGTAGGTCCTTGTTGGTTATCCATTTTAAATATATCAGTGTGTACATGTCCATTCCAAACCCTCTAATTATCTCTTCCCCCATCTTTCCCCCACAATTTTCATTGACTTTTGAAGTAAAATAATTGCATTGAATGTACTCTGTAGTATGTCCCTCAAACATATGTATTTATTAAAATGGTATTTAGAATACATTTTGAAGGATCCTTCCTCCACAAGATAAAAAATATCAAGCCGAAATGCGGGGAAAAAAAAAAAAAAAAAAGGCCCTAAACTGGTTTAACCAGATTCAAAGGGCCCTTAATGGTGCTTCACTTGAGAAGCATCAGTACCCTATTGAAAAGACTGGAGTGTGAAACAGCATTTGTTCCACTGAAATGAGTCTAATGCTCTTTAGTTTAAAAAAAAAAAAAAAAAAAAAGCTTTACCTTTAAATAGCCTTTGCAGTTGACCAAGTACTTTCACACACATTACTTCCTGTTCTTGATCTTGTGGTCTGTAAGGAAGATTTTGGGTTGCTCATTTTGGATGTGAGAACCTGAGGCCTGAGGAGAGAGGGGCTCACAAGCTGATGAGGGGCAACCCTTGACCCCTTGACCACAGCCCATTCCTTATGATGTAGCTCTTTTCCATCATGTGTCTAAAGAACTAGCAGGTGGTGTTTGCCTGTTTATTATATTATCTGATAGAGTAGATAAGAATCCAAAGAGATGTCACCTGTAGCATCTGCTGCACTGTGGGGAACAGGCCACTGCCTGCCCCACCTGCCCCATAACTTGTGGTGGTGGTGTAGTCGCTAAGTCATGTCCAACTCTTGTGACCCCGTGAACTGTAGCCCACCAGGCTCCTCTCTCCATGGGATTCTCCAGTCAAAACACCAGACTGGGTTGGCATTTCCTTCTCCATGATAGCTGTGTACATTGGAGCAATTCACACCATTTTCCTTCATTTTTCTTGTCTGTAAAATGAAGACCTTATAAATAGTAATTCTATATTAATACCTTCTGTAAGATTTTGATCCAGATGTTCAAGCTGGTTTTAGAAAAGGCAGAGCAACCAGAGATCAAATTGCCAACATCCATTGGATCATCAAAAAAGCAAGAGTTCCAGAAAAACATATTTCTGCTTTATTGACTATGCCAAAGCCTTTGACTGTGTGGATCACAACAAACTGTGGAACATTCTGAAAGAGATGAGAATATCAGACCACCTGACCTACCTCTTGAGAAACCTGTATGCAGGTCAGGAAGCAACAGTTAGAACTGGCCATGAAACAACAGACTGGTTCCAAATAGGAAAAGAAGTACGTCAAGGCTGTATATTGTCACCCTGCTTATTTAACTTATATGCAGAGTACATCATGAGAAACACTGGGCTGGAAGAAGCACAAGCTGGAATCAAGATTGCCAAGAAAAATATCAATAACCTCAGATATGCAGATGACACCACCCTTATGGCAGAAAGCAAAGAACTACTAAAGAGCCTCTTGATGAAAGTGAAAGAGGAGAGTGAAAAAGTTGGCTTAAAGTTCAACATTCAGAAAACTAAAATCATGGTATCCGGTCCCATGACAAATAGATGGGGAAACAGTGGAAACAGTGTCTGGCTTTATTTTTGGGGGGCTTCAAAATCACTGCAGATGGTGATTGCAGCCATGAAATTAAAAGACACTTGCTCCTTGGAAGGAAAGTTATGACCAACCTAGACAGCATATTAAAAAGCAGAAACATTACTTTGCCAACAAAGGTCCATCTAGCCAAGGCTATGGTTTTTCCAGTGGTCATGTATGGATGTGAGAGTTGGACTATAAAGAAAGCTGAGTGCCAAAGAATTGATGCTTTTGAACTGTGGTGTTGGAGAAGACTCTTGAGAGTCCCTTGGACTGCAAGGGGATCCAACCAGTCCATCCTAAGGGAAGTCAGTCCTGAATATTCATTGGAAGGACTGATGTTGAAGCTGGAACTCCAATACTTCGGCCACCTGATGTGAAGAACTGACTCATTTGAAAAGACCCTGATGCTGGGAATGATTGAAGGCGGGAGAAGGGGATGACAGAGGATGGGATGGTTGGATGGCATCACTGACTCAATGGACATGAGTTTGAGCAAACTCCAGCAGTTGGTGATGGACAGGGAGGCCTGGCGTGCTGCAGTCCATTGGGTTGCAAAGAGTCAGACATGACTGAGTGACTGAACTGGACTGAACTGAAGATTTTGATAAGGCTCGAATGAGTCAACATATATGCATGTATTTTAGATATAGTACAATTTAATTACACATTGGAATTGCTATCTTTATTACATGACTCTGAAACAGGCTGGGACCTGGGACCCAGGACCCTTCACTGCAGGGCTTGCACCTGGACAAATATCTCCTAGAGCAACAAAATGCAAAGAAACATTCAGGGACTAAAAATAACTGCCTGCATGCAGCAGTTGGCGCAAATTATGGACAAAAAAGATACATTAAGACCAAAAGCAAACTTTCACTTCTGAAGAGCAAGGAGCAAATGCAGGGTGCTGCCCATGCCCTCTGCACTCAATACCACAGACGAGGTGGGGAGACCACTAAGCCACCCCGCCAGCCCCACCCATGAACACGCTCCTACTCTCACCCGATATAAGGAACCAGCTCGCCTGGCACCAGCCCCAGGAGTGAGCAAAGAAACCTGTTACTTGTTCTCACTCCCTCCTGCTGCAACATGGGCCTGAATTACTTGTCTGATCCCTGATCAATTTCTAGTGATTAAAAAAGCCAGGTGGCGATAGTGGTAAAGAACATGCCTGCCAATGCAGGAGACTTAAGAGACATGGGTTCGATCCCTAGGTCAGGAATATCCCCTGGAGGAGGGCATGGCAACCACTTCAGTATTCTTGCCTGGGAAATCCATAGACAGAGGAGCCTGATAGGCTACCATGCATAGGGTCAAAAAGAGTCGAACACAACTGAAGTGACTTAGCACACACACGAGGAAGCTAAGAACTTTGATCAGTAACAATTTTCTGTCTGAATTGTATGAATTTTGAACATTCTTCTTGTAAGAAGATGCCATGAAGGGGATGAGAGAATGGGACTCATAGAGCTTCTGGCCTTTGGTCTTACTGTGGACAGCTTACTAAACCTCTCAAAGTAAGGCAGTCATGGAGAGGAAATGTATAATGTATTTAAGAACATATTTTGGTGCTTGACACATGTAAATACTCACCGAATGTGAACTTCATGATCCATTTACGAAATGTGTTTCTACATATGTAATGTAAAAACTCCATGTGCACACATGCTGTATTTGAGATAACGCTTACATCCCACGCTGGCATTGTAGAAAACTGGCATTATAGACAAAGCCATGGTTTCCCCATCCTTCCCCTTATTGTCAATCCAGCCCCGCAGATAGAAGCCAACATAAGCAGAATGAAGCAGCTCTAGCCTGATGCCAATATATTATCCTAAGTGAATGAAATTCAAGCCACCCTGGGGTATGTTTTTATGTTCTATCCACCAAAATAATGGGCATTCACTTTATCGAGCTGCTTTGTTTCTTTCTTCTTGGACTTTGTTGCTTTCATTCATCCCTGCCAAGAAACCAATAAAAAAAAAAAAAAAAAAAACACCACAAACAATTGGCCATACTCTCCAAGGCTGTTCAACCTGCGTTTTTGGCTTGTTACAGAAGTCTGTGGCTTTTCCAATCTAATCTAGGTAAAGATGATTTTAGAGAAACCAAGAGTTTTCTCACGTGATTAAAAAAATGGCACAGTAGTGTGGACTGTGAGATGGGGAGTCCTGAGCTATGATGTGGTCCTTCCCACCTCTGCAGCATCCGCTGTGCTGCGGGAGAAAGACCACCACCTCCCCATCTTCCCCCCACTCCACGACATCTGTGTCCTCATCCCCAGAGCCTAGGAATATGTCACCTTACCTGACCACAGGGGCTTCGCACACTGATTAAGTCAAGAATACTGATACGGGGAGAGGACCCCAGATTTTCTGAGTGGGCCCAGTGTCTTCTAAGCAGCAGCAGGGAAATCAGAGGCAGGGAAGCTGGGAGAGCAGCGCGGAGGTCAAAGGTGTTGATGGCAGTCCTGTCACCTGGTGTATCTGTCTCTTTCCCACTGTTGACTGCTCTGTGTGGTTCACACACATCCCACTGATGTACCTGATACATGATGTAGGACCCCCCACTTCAGTGGACAACCACGCCCTTCTCTGAAGGAAGGGTGTTTCCCCAGGATTATAATGGATCTTGGTCTGTGCATCTCACAGTGCTGCACTGCAAGCCACAGAAGCTATGCTGACTTAAAAGGAAAAGAAACATAGGAATATTGGATAACTCACAGAATCACGAGGAAGACTGTGAAAATGGCGGAGGAGATGTAATTTATGTGTGAGTGAGTGAGTGAAAGTCACTCAGTCGTGTCCGACTCTTTGTGACTCCGTGGACTGTAGCCCACCAGGCTCTCCTCTGTCCATGAGATTCTCCAGGCAAGAATACAGGAGTGGGTTGCAATTCCCTTCTCCAGGGGAATTTATGTGTAATTCTACTCATTCCTGCCAGGAAAAGTGACCCAAAAGCGTTAGTTGTGTTTCATTGGTTACATAAGCATGTGGATTTGGTGGGGGAAGGAAGTGACTTCTTTTAGACATAACCTTATTTAATAGTGGGGTCTCTTTATGTTGCCAAGTACATTACAGCATCTATAGTATTTTCCTGCCTGTCTTTCCATAGTTAGAAACCCTCCTTCCACCACCATAAAAATCATTGTCCATTTCCCAACACTAATTTTTTTTTCTTTTTTTCCCATCACATTTGAACATCAGGAATATGTAAAAGGTGGTGGTTCATCCCAGGAGTTGAGAATGTGGTCTGAGAATGAGCCAGCAGTGAAGCTCGGAGGCTGGGAAAAAAAGAAGAGGAGAATCAGACGAAACTCTTCATCTTAGAGGCAGAGAAAAAAAACCAAAGGAAATGAGTCACATTTCAGAGATGAGCCTGGGAATACAAATCAAAACTGTGATTTATCACGGGTTGCGCTGAAGATACCAATTGTACAACTGAACACAAATGCAGGAAAACCCCTGTGGCCCATGGGCTGTCATGTCTAGACTCTGATTCTACTTTTTCATTTTTCATCTGTGGTTTAGTGGCCTCTCTATAGCACAGATTCTTAGTGACTGTCATTTTCTCTTCCTGATGGTACATGGTCCACCATGGACAGTCTATTTCATCTTCTTTAGACTCAGGGGACTGGACCAGGAATATCAACTCTCTAACCTATCTAGCTTGGGAGATGGGCCCAGGAAGCTTGAGGTTCCTCCCACTTCTGTGAGTGTGGCTGTGGTCCAAGAAGTAGGGAGCTGTGGGTTGCAACGCTTACCTAGCAATCCACATGTCTGTAGCAGTGTATGCAGTTAGCAGACTCTGCCATCCAGTGGGTAAGCACTAACAGAGTTACCGAACCCTTCGAAGGGGACTAGACTAGGCTCCTGGAATTGAAAACTGATTAAAACCTCTTGAGGCATTTGTTTACAGTGCAGCTTTCTGGGCCCTGACCCTGTCATTCTAATTGATGAGTCTGTGGCTATTTGCAAGAATCTGCAACTTTAACAAGAACCCCCTTCCTCCACTGATTCTACGAAAGGTGGTCCACATTCAGACACTCCTGTCCAGTCCCCAGGGTAAGTCACATGCTCAGCACTCCCGGCTCCCCTCCCTTGATGTCCAGTTTGGGAAATGAACAACAGGAACTCCAGGTGGAAAACTTCAAGAGGTTCTCAAGCAGATTGCAGTAGCTACAGATGACGTCCAGCCCTGGCAGTTACGAGCTTCTGTTAGCAGTCCCTTGGCAGTGCTCTTAGTGCAAAACCCATCTGGGAAGACGCCGCCTTCAATGTGCAGCTGGCAGTGGGAAGCCACCAGCATGCAAGCCCTGGTTGTCCAGAGCATCTGGTTACGAAAGACCGCACCCCTGCAGGGTCCCTTTACAACCTGTACTGCAGGAGATGGACTTGACTGTACACAGCCTGGCCGTGAGAGACGTTTCCTGCCTTTGCAAGGTGATGACAAGCTCTTTGTTTGGTTATGTCCTCCCGGGGGTGCCCTACCCCCAAACTGGGAACCGCCAGGCTTATAATAGATGTGTTTCATCTCTCCCTGGAGGGTTCTGGGCTCTGGTCCAGTAGGTTCCAGAGATGATGGACACAGTCCAGAGAGCACCATCCGCGGTCGTCCTAACTCAGGAGAGGGAAGGGGACATTGGACTCACTTGGAGGATCTGGTGGGTTTTGCCACATCACGATTCTCCGCCACTGTCACCTGCTCTCCAGGTTACACTGCTTCTGGCAGCATGGATGATGAGCCTGATCTGGGCAAATCACTCAATTTCCTGATTCTTTGGAACTTCCAGCTACCATGCAGTGCAGGGTGTGGACAGATACTGCCTGGTACCCTGTGGGGCCACAGTGAATGCTTGTGCTAGAGCTCACAGTGATTACCCAAGGACCCCACTTTTTCCTAATGTCTCTTGCAGTGAGGCTGGCCACGTCCTGGAGTTCCAGCCCCAGAAGAGATGTGCTCACCTCCCAGTCTAGACATAACCCACCTCACAGACTTTCCCATTTTCTTTCCCATCTGCCTGATGGGAAGAGGGGACCCTCTCCCCAGGGGACATCATGGAGGAGACAGCTTTGTCTGTCAGGCCCTTAATGACTGCTTATGTGAGAAATAAATTGCTCATGTGGGCACCAAAACTCAGGGTCTGTTTGAGGATTAGCCTGTTAACATAGGCTAACACAGTACCGGCTGGCAGCCTTGCAGATGGCTCACCCTAGTGATGCCAATATTTTCTGTGCCATATACAGCCTTCCCAGGGCAGGAAACTAAAGAAACTATTTTCCCTATACCCTGTCCATCCAAACTGGGTGGACCTGTGCCTTGCCCTCTTGTTAGGAATGCAGATTACTCCTTCTGTAAACAGAAAGCAAAGATGTGAGTTGAGACTTTGTCTGGTCTTATAGTCATCAGGTAGATTACTCACAATAACTGAGCTGTTGATACAAGTACCTGAAGACTGAACCCAGGGCTGTTAAAGCCTGTACTTCAGCTAGTTTCAGGATGCAAATTGACCACCACCGTGTCATCTCCAAGAGAGATACACACAGCTATCTGTGTGTACACTGAAGTGGGTTGCCATTTCCTACTCCAGGGGATCTCACATCTCTTACATCTCCTGCAAGAGAGACACACACAGTTATCTCTGACCAGTACTATGGCAGCATTGTATCAAGGCAAACCTCACTTTATAGAACCTATGTTCTTGACAACTACACACAGTTGTCAAAACCATGAATCAAGTCATATTTAAATGGAACAAGGAAAGAAATTTAATGCAAGAGTCCTATATTTCATGGTAGGATTGCATTAAATTTCATTGTCTTGAAAACTGAGTGTAGTTGTCAAGAACACAGGTTCTGTAAAGTGAGGTTTGCTTGGATACAATTCTGCCATAGTACTGGCCAGAGATAGCTGTGTGTGTCTCTCTTGCAGAAGATGTAAGAGATGTGAGATCCCCCGGAGTAGGAAATGGCAACCCACTTCAGTATTCTTGCCTGGAAAATTCCATGGACAGAGGAGCCTGGTGGGCTATAGTCCATGGGGTCACAAAGGGCTGGACATGACTGAGCGACTGAGCACACACACACACACACACACAATATGGGAACCTCTAGAGGAAGACTCTTGACACAGCAAACAATTCTTTTATCATCATTTTCATAGAGCAGGTTTTGCTATACTAAAGAGGTATTCAAGAATCACAGCTCTAAAACCCACAAAGCTGCAAGGGATGTAAAGTGATAAGGCAGTTTGGGTAGGTTTGTTACCCAATCTAAGCTCATACTGTTTGCCACATGACAGGCCAATAAATCAAGAGACAAGTTGTTGGGGTGAGGATTAGTGACTTTATTTGGAAAGCCAGCAAACCCGAGGAGGTGGTGGACTCATGTCCCAAAGAAACATCTTAACCTAAGTTAGAATTCAGGCTTCTTTTATACTAAAACGGGAGGGGGTGTGGTTGGTTGTTGCAAACTTCTTGGTGTGGGAATCCCTTGATTCTTGCAGTTGTTCCCTCTAGGTCAGATCAGTGTTCCTGTGAACCTCCAACAAGACAAATGCTATTCTTTGTTCTGCAACATTTAAAATAAAAAAGGAGTGTTGGGAAATGCAGTGGACTGGTGAAGATTTATCAGCCCAAATGCTGCCGTTGTGACTCAGGGACAGACATTCCTTGATGGGACAGTGATGACAAATGTACTGAAATTCCCTAGTGATAGCTTTGATCTAGATGATTATGCAAAATAGAAATAAAATAGTCTGATTTTGAAAACTTGGCATCCTATGCTAACCACATCCAGCTTGCAAACCAACAGGTTAGCTTGCTGCCATCTCAAGAATGCTGATGGAAGACATGAGACTCCTGGGATAGTGGTAAGGACCACAGGTTCCTCACATCAGTGGCCGTAGCCAGAGTGGCCAGTTTCCCAAGTGCCAATTCTCACAGGGGGATACAAAGAGGGCCACACCATGGCTGTGCATGTAGTGGTCTGACTTACAGGCAGGAGTCCTGGACTTAAAGAGATGAATCCTTTCTGCTAGATGGTCAGCATGCCTCCCTTTGCTTCAGAGGGAGGTGCTATTTCTATTTCTAAGGCAGCTAACCATATACACATCCCTGAAAAGACAGTGTGAACCAAAGGCAGTCAGAACCTCTGGTCATGAGATGGGCACAAATATGAGGGGACATAGAGAATTGTCTCCCAACAAAATCTACTCCTAGATCCATACCATCCCGGCATTTGGTGTATTTTACAAATATAGCACTTGGATTAATCTGATTGAAAACTGTGCCCAAATCTTTTCAATGTGGCTTAAGCTTCAACTTCGTCTCAGTCGTGTCCAACTCTTTGTGCCCCCATGGACTATAGCCCACCAGTCTCCTCTGTCCAGGGGATTTCCCAGGCAAGAATATTGAAGTGGGTTGCCCTTTCCTCCTCCAGGGGATCTTCCCAACCCAGGGATCAAACCAGGGTCTCCTGCCTTGGTAGGCAGATTCTTTACCATCTGACTCCAAGTGGCAGTGAAACCACCCTGCAGGATTGACCCTAACCATGCCTGACCCCTAGGACTCTGGACCCAGCCAGCATTACAAGTCCATCAACCACCGGGCCTGTCTTACAGAGCCAGCTGTCTCAACTGGTCCTGTTAGTGATGGCTCAGCCTCCACCAGGACCTCAAGGAGAAAGTCCAGGCAATTTTATCATCATTCCTAAGGTCCCTGATCAGTGAGCTGGGTCTGAGTGCAGTGTCTTCAGGACCTGGGTGGTGTCTCTGACTTCAGCAGCTGACAGCATCCATTCTGCACACGAAAAGGCCGAGGATCCACTGCAGGAGAGGCTGGGAAGACAGGCAGTTGTGCAGGAGTTGCAGGAGCTAGAGCCAGGCCCTGCGGTGCTGATGGAATCAGTCAGTGTAAGGGAAACAGTGATTAGATCACAGTCAGGCTTGTCTGGCAGGAAATGGCAGGCCCAAGAATCAGTACAATTTAAGGCATTTAAAACAGTTTGGAGAGCCGCACAGGGCCTGTTCCTTCATGAGAAAGGCTCTGGGCAGCTCTGGAGGACAAAGACGAAGAAGATTCTTCCTCTGCTGATCTTCGGTCAAGGTGGCCCCTCCCTAGGGGCCGGATCATGGCCCCCTTCTACCGTCGTGAACCTATGACCTGTTTCAATAGCTATGACGTCAGCTTTTTCCCAGTTCTCTCCTAATTTAGCTCATACCATTCATCTGGAAAACTCAGGTACAGGAAAGACAAGGGTCTGGTTTTTGATAAAACTTAGAGACGTGAGTTCTATTCCCCACTCAGGCCTGGGTGAGGCACTGAGCGGGGAATGGACCAGAAGATGCTCTACCAAAAGCTCTTCATCCCTGTGATCTGGAGCCCGTCACTCTGGCAAGGGGACCCAAGCAGCTGAACCAAAGCTAAAACTGAACTTTCTAGGTCTTCTTGTTATCTGGACTGCCAACAGATTGAAGTATCGTGCATTCACAATGCTGTGTTAGTTTCAGCAATGTGTGTGTACAGCACAGTGATTCAGATACACACACACATATATTCCTTTTTCAGATTGTTTTCCCTTGTAGTTTACTACGGGATACTGAGTATAGTTCCCTGTGCTATACGGTAGGTCTTTGTTATTTATCCATTTACATACAGCAGTGTGTATCTGCTAATCCCAAGCTCCTAATTTATCCCTCCCCAACCCCCTTTCCCCTTTGGTAACCACAGATCTGTTCTCTATGTCTGTGAGCCAGTTTCTGTTTCATAGATAAGTTCATTTGTGTCATATTTTAGAATCCATGTATAAGTGATATCATATGATGTTTGTCATTCTCTTTCTGACTGACTTCACTTAGTATGTTAATCTCTCGGTCCATCCATGTTGCTGTAAATGGCATTATTTCATTCTTTTTGTGGCTGAGTAATATTCCATTGTATAAATATGCCACCTCTTCTTTATCCATTCACTTGTCTATGGACATTTAGGTGGCTTCCATGTCTTGGCTATTGTAAACCATGCTGCTGTGAACATTGGGATGCATGTATATTTTTGGAGTATGGTCTTCTCCAGACATATGCTCAGGAATGGGACTGCTGGATCATATGGTAGCTCTATTTTTAGCTATTCTTTTTATCCTGTTCATTACCCAGGAAGCAGCCCAAAGGAGGTGATTACTTTCTTCAACCAAGTGAAGTCAGTAACATACTTCTTTATTAAGGTGTATAAATCAGGAGAGGTGATGGGGGTGGAGCCAATAGAAATTTTAGTCTATTTTTGAGAAGCTCACTCTCATGGTATGCAGTCCTAGGTGCTTGTGGGTGACAGGAAGCATGGAAAGTCAGCTGAATAACTTGACCATTAGCATACTGCTGAGTGGTTTCCACAATAAAACTACACCATTGTTAGATTATAAATGTTCCCCAAACCGGAAAACAGTATACAGCTTCTTTTCAAGGGCTATAATAATGTGACTTCAGTGAGCTGATCTGCTTGGAACTTCAACATCACAACCTAAAAAGGTGTCAACACTGGTGGTGTCAAAGCCTGATGTGGCCTGTCTGCCAGGATTCGGGAAGGGGCGATGCTCCGAGCCAGTAGGCAGTCTCACCAGTAGACAGGTGGGTCTACCTTTGGCAGGAGTCCCAAGCCTAGCAGGTGGGAGGAATCTCTGAATCTGAGCTATATTGGGGCCTGACCTATAATAGTGACTATGTTGTGTTTGGTACAATAACACATCCAAGTGGTAATGATGGGAATCTGAGCGATCCAGATTCATTCATCCCCAGGAGTCCTGTCACTGTCCTTGGAGAGCAGGCCCTTAGTGTAGGCATTTACATGAATGATTCAAACAGCATCAGCAACTGTGATTCATTTCCACAGTCAGGACTCCAAATAAAGGAGCCTTTAGCCTGTGGGTATATAATTTTTGAAGGACGTAGGACATTAGTATAACCCAGGAATAAGTAAAAATAGAGTAGGACCCTGGGTTTCAGCTCAGCTAATCTGTCAGCAAACCACGCCCAGATGAGTTAGAGGTCTCTGTGCACCAAGGGCTCTGCTGAGCCAGTAGCTTTGGGGGGAATAATGATGCCCCCCCAATTCTACAGTTGCTGCCTTTTCCTATAAAGCTGAGATGCTTCAGGGTTACACAACTGCATTCTTAAACCATTTCCACTTACTGAGTGAGGCTGTGGGAGCTTCCCACCTTGTTAATCACTGAGACTAAGTCAAGCTGCCCCCAGATGGAAGAGCAGGCCGGAGAGACCAGCAAACTCCTTCTGGTCAGGCATTCGGTTTTGACCAAAGCCTCAGAGCAGCCAATTAGGCTAGACAGTGGCGGTGGGGGGTGGGAGGGGGTTGTCATCACTGTGAGGGAGGTGACAGGTCTAAACCCCAAGAGGGACCTCTGGTGAAGGCTGATTTCCTCTGCCAGGGGCTCTAGTCACCAATGATCAGACCAGAGTCCTGCAGCCTGAAGACTTCAGCTCCTCAAATCGTGGGCGCTTGTTTGGTCAGGAGCATCTCCTCAGACACCAGGAATCAAGGAAGCAGGAAAACAGAAAGGTCACTTCCAAGTGGACACTCAGAGCTGTAACAACAGTAGTGGATTAGCCTAAAAGGTCCCAAACACATTGCTTCCCGTGTCCACTATGTGTGTGCATGTGTGCTAAATCGCTGTCGTGTCCAACTCTTTGTGACCCTATGGGCTGTAGCCCGTCAGGCTCCTCTGTCCATGGGATTCTCCAGGCAAGAATACTGGAGTGGGTTGCCATGCCCTCCTCCAGGGGATCTTCCCCACCCAGGGATCGAACCTATGTCCCCCACATCTCCTGAATTGGCAGGTGGGTTCTTTACAACTAGCGCCACCTAGCCTAAATCCCATTAATGTAATTCACATGCCCCATCTCACCAGGGAATGAGCTAGGATGTGACTTGTAAACATAAGTCATAACATTTCAGTTCCCTCCTCCCTTCCCACCCCTCCTACCCAATATTCAGGTGAGTGCTCACGACCTGTGATCCCATCCTGAGGCAGAGAGACCTTGACCTCATCCCTGTCTTTCTCCTTAAAGCCGCTGAGGCCTGAGTAGGAGAGGTCAGGGAATGCAGGGTGGGGGGCAGGTGGAAGGTGGCTCCCACCGGCTAAGTGAGGAGCCTTCACATTTAATTTGGAGGCAGCTCATGGCTCAGCGAAGTGAACGTCCAATGTTGGGGCCCGACACCCTGGAGCAGAAGTTGGGGTCCTTGGGCTCACACCGTCCATCTCAGCCTGGGGACCGTGAGCTCGGCAGCCTTTGCAACATCGAATTCCAGCTGGTGGTGTGGGTCTCGCTCACTGCAGCTGATGAGAGCTCCACTTGCAAGGCAGCAACTTCTTTTTAAGGAGATTACTTTAATCTGGGGTGTGTGTTGCCCTATTTCCAAGAAAATATCCTTAAATTCTTTCCCAGCTGACAGGTGAGGTCTAGGGTGTCTTCCAGGGCTGTGGGTGTCATTTCCATCACTTGTCGGAGCCAGTCTCTCCGGTCACATTAATCAGCATTGTAACCCAATTGAGGGCACAAAAGGTTCAAATATACGTCCAAGCCTACATGAGTTTTCTGGGGCTGCTGCCGAAACAAGTATCCAGGTGCTTAATAGCAGAAATTTACCGTCTCCCAGCCCAGGAGATGAGAAGTCCAAAACCAAGGTGTCAGCAGCTTGGTTCCTTCTGACAGCTGTGAGAACTGCCTGTTCCCATGCCTCTCACATAGCCTCTGGTAATTCTGGCAATAATTTGTATTCTTTGACTTGTAAAAGCATCACTTCGGTCTCTGCCTTCATATTCATATGGGTTCTCCTAGTGTCTCTCTGTCCAGATTTCTCCTTTCTCTAAGAACACCAATCATGTTGGATTAGGGGGTCTGGTCTATCTGCCCCATGTGACCTCATCACAACTAATTACACCTGCTCTGACCCTATTCCCAAATAGGGACCAGGGGCTTCAACATATGGATTTTGGGGGGACACAGTTCACCCCACAGCCTTCTCAGTGGTTTCCATGGGAATCTGTGTGGTTCCCAAGAGATTTCTCAGGGAAATCTCCCCCAAAGAACCAAGGTCACTTATGGCAGCCAGGACTACTGAAAAATTTCATCAATCCTGACTGTCATTTCTGCAAAGATCTGAGGTTTGTGTGAAAGTCTGTCAGGAGACCTAAACCTAAGAGTTCCCAGGAGTTGCATTCTTCCCTAACAGGCACGATGCTTCCAACATAGCACACGCACCTCACAAGTGAACTAGCCAGTGTTTCAGTGATTCATCTGGTTTCCGCTCACAGGGCATGTGGATTGTCTTCCTTTGTGTTGAGTGTGAATGTCCATTTCCATGAATGTGGTCTGAAGAGGCTGGAACCTTGCTCCAGTCCAGGACTGTTCTTAGTACTGGTTATGGTGACAATGTGGACTTGAGCTGGCAGCCTGACTGGGGAGAAAGCTCTCACCCAGAGGAGTGTTGCAACAACCAAGTCACTGTTGAGACAACTGAACTTGAACCTCCTGCCTGGTACTTGACATGAAACTCCCCACAAGCCTTCCTCACTAGCTGACAAAACAGACGAACACTTATCACCCCATGGAACACACAACTTGGTCATCATCATTGCTACCACATCCCATGGACTGTCCCTTCAAGTCCCGTTGATCAGCCCACAGGACCCTCACCTACCCTCTTCCAGGAAGCCACACTTTCCATCAGCCTCCCATCCTCACTGCCAAACTGTCAAGACTATAAAGAGTGAGATTTTTCTCTACTTGTGAGTTAACAGGTTAAACTGCCATGGTTTCATGAATTCTGGAAGAAGACACATGCATTCTCTGGGCCAGGGACAGAAGACTTCATGGCTCACAGTGATGCCAGCAGACAAAGAGAATCAGAGTGTCTTGTACTGGCTTCCTGACCCCAAACCCATTTCCACAAGACAATGTGATCTCTGCATGCAGTGGTTTGAGTTATAGGACAGAAACCCCCAGCTTAGGAACACAAACGTTTTATAATGGGTAGTAACTGTGCCTGCCTTTTGCTCTGCAGGAAGGCATTATTGCTATTTTCTAAGGGTGCTTGTTGTACAAACATCCTTGAAAAGATCATGTAGAACGAAGGCAGTCAGTCCTCCTATTTCTCTACAAAATGCAAGAGAGTGATGGAAAAACATCTAGCAGCATGCGACCAGGACAAACTGACCCAGAGCTGGTGCTACTAACCATTACACTGCACTCGGATAAGCTGAGCAGTTTTAGTCTTAAATTTAAGGCTTTTCTCCTTTTTAAAAAAGATTTTATTTGTGATTTGAAAAACTTGAATATGAGTTTTGTCAGAAATAGGAGTTTTACATACCTAAAGAAAGATATTTCGGTCATACTAGTAGTATGGGGGTTTCCTCGGTCTGAAACAGCAAGACCCACAAGGAAACAAAAGTATTAAATGTTGTTTTTGCTTAATTCGACAGTTCATTTTCTTTTTAAACAGAACTCATTTAACATTTTAAGATTTTTATTTAACACTTTTATTACAATATTTATGTGGCAGCAATATTTAACAAGCTTCTGAGACACAGGATAAATTTCTGATAGATTTTGCAACTCTGCCAGAAGTAGAACTCAAAATAAATGTGTTATTTAAAACAACTGTGAAAGTAATAATAAAAGAAGTGTTGTTAGTATTAAGGAGGTTTTCAGTGCAAGGCTCAATGGCTCTCCTATTTCACACAGAGAACAATGAAAAGAAGTACTTAAACCAGAAAAAAATTGCTAGATACTTAGAGCAATGCACAGTTACCAAGAGCTTGAGAAAATACATTGAGAGATATGTTTAACATTTGCCAAAAAGAAAACTTTAGTTGCTCATATGTGAAACCCCATAAATCATTCCATAGAACCAAGAGTGAAAGAAATTATTCCCTTTGTGCTTCAAAAATCAACTGGTCACATCTAAGCCAAAATTCACAGACTTCTTCTGGTTCTTCATTCTCCTCTCATTCCAAATAGGACTTGCTATTTTCTCCCTTCTAGATAATAAGTTCTTAGTCTGAGGGTCTCTGCTACCCCACTGGGGTGGCCCAGGAGTAGAATCCAAGGAATCCCCAAATCTCTGGAAATTCACATCAGTCTTGGGGTATAAGAGCATGCGCACATGCTTGGGAGGGTGACGGTCTTATCTTTTATCTTTTATCCAGTTCTCAAAGTGATCTGTGACTCAGTCAAAGTGGAGACCCACCAGCCTGTTGTAACAGTTTTCAGAGTAAAATATAAAGACAATTCACTAGGGTAAGTGAAGAAAATAGTATAATTTCTATTTATTTTCATGCTCTTTTAAAGATAAGCTTCTTACTGTATTTAGTATATCAGATTGAGAACAGCATATTACATTAATCATAAATATTAACAATACATATATGACAACATGTATTTTTATGGATTCATAATATATTGTCAGTTTACTAAAAAATTGTATTAATACTAATGGTGTGCCGAATCCAAAAGGTTGGAGAACGCTGCTTGAAATTAGTGATTATCAAGCTGTGTCATAGGATTCTGCAGGGCATCTCTAAATTACATGTGGGAGGAGGTGAAGGAACAGAACATTCTCAAATACTAATATATTTTTATCCACTTCAACTTTCCAAGATACAATTTATTTGGGGAAGCAGGCAGCTCACTGTGATTGAACAACCTCACTGGCCACCAGTGCTTCCAAAGGCACAGAATTTCTTGAGCTTCGTCACTGTGACTTCCCAAAAGGCTTCAGCTCTACCTTCTTCTTGGGTATATAATGTGTTGGAGTGTCCAACTTCTACAACAGCACCTTTGTTTTGCTTTTCTTTGTTTTAGTTTCCCCCAAGACTACCTCATTGCTCTTTCTTCAGTACAGATGGATTTGGCAACATTTCAGACTAAACAAACATCTTAGCTGACAGTTTAAGATTTGGGCATTATGCAAAGTCCTTTCCTGCCAAGTGATTTTCTTCCCAATCTGTAAGGTTTGGTTGCAATTTAATATTTTGACATGAAATATTTGAAAAATCTGAAAGGCAGCAGACCTTTATCGCAAATCTTCTACCAAAATTTCTGAGATTAAGTCCTAGATCTGCAACTTAAATGTCATCCCAATTTCTATCCCATCTTCCTGACACTAAATTTATTATGATGAAAAAGAATTTGCATTGATAAGAAAAGAAGCCTGGCTTTTAGGATATCATTTTTTTTTTTGCTTAGTTTTTTTTTTTTAATTTGGAATCTATGCATTAATGAAACCTATTTTTTTTTTTGCAGGCACAGAATGCAGGAAGAATATTAATAGTTTTAGAGGTAAAAGTGTGTGGATTGTGTGAGCTGGTCAAAACAGATGCATGTGTGACAGGTCAAGGGCAAAGCTGCTTCAGGAGAAATATAGGTGGCACTAAAGTGTAGAATGTTGCAAGAGTGCATATCACCAAGTAAGTGCACATCACCAACACCATAAAAGAAGCATTTAAAGGGAGTCACACTTCGCCTACAATCTGGAATCAAACACGCAAAAAGCAGAAGGAGACTGAAGGCAACCGGACTGCAAAGGGCTAATCACTTCCAGAAGCTCCCCGCCTCTCACACTGGGAGGGATTCCTCCCCCTTCTCAGGAGAGAACACAAGAGTTTTCCCAGGACTGGAGCCGAATTCCCACAGAGACTGCGACACTATAAAGTCTGCTGAATAAAGCAAGCTGTCCCTGCTTTTAGCTTGTGCTTAGACCCAGGGGATTGCACTTCCCTAGCATCTCTGCAGCAGTCTCTGCAGGTTTGGTTTTGCAGGAGATGAGAAGTCCTTCTTGACAGGCTTTGCAAGGCCTATGGCCGAACTCCCCCCACCTACCCCCGTCCCCCTTCACATGCACCACATCTGTCAACCTTTACCCTGCAAACCCTCCTTTACTTAGCTGTCCCCAAAGGAGATGCACTCAAGCCCACAATCAGGCACAGACAAGCTCCTTGTTCCATGGTTCAGGGAAGGGCAGTACCCAATGACACCACCCTGACAAATACCCATGGGAGAGTCTTTTCCTCTGAGGAATAACGACTTATCCAGGAAAAACCCATGCTCTTACAGCCAGGATAATCCACTAACCCATTCTCTTTGGGACGGTTACCTGTCACTTTAGCAGAGACGTGAGCGTGTCTTTCCAGCATTACACAGCCTAGACAGCATTCGGGCTCTGCTCTAGTGCTCTCAGGGGTGGGGATGGGGGCGTGCGTGCCCCCCAGTCACTCCTCCCTTCATTCCCCCTTACCTTGCCCAGCAGCCTGCTGTGTCCACAACTGCTCCTCACCTCACCATAGCTGCCCCGGAGGGTCTGGCCATGTCACGGACAGGTAATTTGGAGAAAAGTTTAGTAGTAAGAAAAAAAAACTACTGGAGCAACCATTCCTTCTTTCCCACCAAAGGGTGTGAAGGACAAGTGAAAGTGACATGAAATTTCCAGGCCAGGCATCCCAGCTTTGTGTTCATACTCGTGGTCCTGCCTCACTTTCCTCTGAGATACAGATGGATGCTCATTTAGTCATCTGCACAGGTAAACTCCATCCTCATCCATGCTGCTCCTGGCATGCTTGCACAGGCTCACATCTCAGCATCACATTCCTTCCTTTTGCGCTTGAAGTGGTTTGAAAACTGCCGGGGGGGGGAGGCAGAAGCCAATGGTCTGCTTGTTTTGCTTCTTTCTTTTCCTTTTAAGCCATTTTGAACAAACGGTTCTATGGAAATGAATAATAACTAATAATAACGATGATTAACAATCATAGTCACTCTGACAAATGGTCTTTCTGTCCTTTCTGTCCTCCCCCACCCACCAGCTCATTCCAGGCACCTGAGGATGCAAAGTGAACCCTGCACCCCAAGCCTCTGTGTCTGTGTGGACACATGCACTTGCCTGGCAGTCCTTCCCCTTGGCCTGAGGAGCTACGTCTTTGAAGACCAAGACTTTTCTGCAGGCACTGAGTCTCCTCCTTCGGGTTCCACGGCATTTTGTGATTATTTTTCTTATGTTCACCTTCCAATTTTCTTTCTTGATAAAAGAGGCCTTGCTTGGAATTCCAAAAACAGCATTATATGTTTCTAGCACATAGTAGTCATTCAGTAAAAGATGAACAAATACATGAAATGAGTTTCTTCAGTGCTAGGTTCAAAAACTTTGTGTTCCCAACCCGATTAAAAAAATATATTAAAAAAAAAAAAAAAAAAACTTTGTGTTTTCTTACGAAGTCCAGATGGAAGGAGAAAGAGAAGGAAAAATGGGAACAGATCTTTGAACTCTATGTATTTCACTTTGCAGATATCTCTGGGAGACGTCAAGGGAACTCTATGCTCACTTGAGAGCTACATGTGCCAAGTGAATTTATTCTGTGTACTGGACACAAAATAATGGGACAAGAAGTCATGGAAACAACAGAACAGAATAGCTCCTGGAATTCTTAGGAGGAATAGGCATCTGGGGACTCAAATTGTATTACAGAACAGTTGACTTGGCAGTAAGATTCATCCCTCAACCTTGTCAGAGACCCTCTGTGTCCACTCTTTTCTCCATTCTCAACTCCATGCCAGTCTCAAGCCTCTGTCTTGGTCCCTCACTTTCCTTGTCAACTCACCCTCAAGCTCTATCCCTGGGCACCTTCGGTGATCCGGACCTGAATGTGTCTCTGACAAGTACATACTCTAGAATTGATAAGGCAGAGATGAGAAAGGGATTCCTCAAAGTTTTTAGCATCCAAGTTGCAGATTTTGAGCACATCCATCACGGAAAGGTGTGTCCATCTGGTTACGTAGCATCCCACAGTTAAGGAGCCTTTGCACACTAGGCTAGGTAATCTATAACAGGTGATTGAATATTTTTGAGAAAACACATTTTAGTAACTTTTTCTTTGGATAAAATATCAGACTTATGGAAAGATTGCAGGAATAGTATAAGGAATTCCCATGTAGCTTTCACTCAGATTGCTTACATTTCCCTCAGATTTTTCCAACAGAATCTGGTCAACAGAACATGCTGGTCATAGCAAATACCCTCGTCCAACAATACAAGAGACAACTCCATACCTGGATATCACCAGATGGTCAATACTGAAATCAGATTGAGTATATTATTTGCAGTCAAAGATGGAGAAGCTCTATACGGTCAACAAAAACAAGGAAGACCTGGGGCTGATTGTGGCTCAGATCATGAGCTCCATATTGCAAAATTCAATCTTAAACTGAAGAAAGTAGGGAAAACCACTAGGCCATTCAGGTATGATCTAAATCAAATCCTTTATGATGATACAGTGGAGGCGATGAATAGATTCAAGAGATTAGATCTGGTAGAGTGCCTAAAGAGCTGTGGATGGAAGTTTGTAACACTGCAGAGGAGGCAGTGACCAAAATCATCCCAAAGAGGAGGAAATGCAAGAAGACAAAGTGGTTGTCTGAGGATTCATTACAAAAATAGCTGAGGAAAGAAGAGAACCAAATATCAAGGGAGAAAGGGAGAGATATACCCAACTGAATGCAGAGTTTCAGAGAATAGCAAGGAGAGATAAGAAGGCCTATTTAAATTAAAAATGCAAAGAAACAGAGGAAAACAATAGAATAGGAAAGACTAGAGATCTCTTCAAGAAAATTGGAGATATCAAGGGAACATTTCATGCAAGGATGGGCACAATAAAAGACAGAAACAGTAACGACCTAACAGAAGCATAAGAGATTAAGAAGAGGTGGCAAGAATACACAGAAAAACTATACAAAAAAAACAAAAAAACAAAAAAGATCTTAATGACTCAGATAACCACGATGGTGTGGTCATTCATCTAGAGTCAGATATCCTGGAGTGTGAGGTCAAGTGGGACTTAGGAAGTAATAGTACAAACAAAACTAGTGGAGGTGATGGAATTCTAGCTGAATGATTTCAAATCCTAAAAGATGATGCTGTGAAAGTGCTGCACTCAATATGTCAGTAAATTTGGAAAACTCAGCAGTAGCCACAGGACTGGAAAAGGTCAGTTCTCATTTCAATCCCAAAGAAAGGCAATGCCAAAGAATGTTCAAAGGTATGATGCTGAAGCTGAAGCTCCAATACTTTGGCCACCTGATGCAATAAGTCGACTCATTGGAAAAGACCCTAATGCTGGGAAAGATTGAAGGCAAAGGAGAAAAGGGCAGCAGAGGATGAGATGATTGGAGAGCTTCACTGACTCAATGAACATGAATTTGAGCAAATTCAAGGAGATGGTGGAGGACAGAAGAGCACGGCATGTTGCAGTCCATGGGGCTGTAAAGAGTTGGACACGACTTAGCGACCGAACAACAGATTGTTTCTATTTTCCTTCACTGGTTCTCTGTGTGTACATGTGTTTATACACACACGCAGAGAATATTTTTTGAATTCCAATTAATTTACAACTTTTGGAACATAAATTATTAGCAAATTTGAGTCTGCTTAAACAGGTGATAAATAACACACATTTTATGGTTTTTAATTTCCCTTAATTTCTAATATTTTGCTTGTAATACGGGCTCAGTTCCAGAAAGAAAAATATATTTAAGTCTTGATTTTACTTTTAAATATTTTTATTAACTTCATATGCTTGTAAGATTATAACTATATTTTCCCAAGTCCTGTGGTAGTCCCCAATAATAGGACTGACATTTAATGAGCCACATCAGTGCTTCAAGACACAGGATCATTATTGAGTAAATAATAATTATTGTAACATATATAATAATACACAGGGATGCTAAGAGACCTATCAGAAATTACTGGTATTCCTGAGGTCGCCATGGACTAGCCTGGGGACCAATGGAGAGAATTTTTAAATTTTTAAGCTGAGTTACTTCTCAGATCCACAAATAAGAGTTTGCTGTATCTATAGCTCTGCTAATAGTGACTTAAACACTTTTATGTTCCTCTTTCTCTAGCTTTGAGGCTGTATTCATTTAAAAATCAGATCTTATCTCCAACCAAACTCTGTATGTTATTTAGTTCAGCAGAGATCTTAGACTAACATCACTAAAAATAAATGTTTATGTTCCAGAAAAATGTTTTGAAAGTTCCAGAATGAAATCACAGCATCATTTTCTTCATCAACATTAACATTCCCTTTAAAAATATCATTGAGTTATTTCACTAGAATAAAATATTCACAGATGTGTACTTAAGACAAAAGCTTGATTCTGAGGACATATATACACACCAAAGTGCTCAACACAAATACTTAAAAATAAGCTATCAGCAAAAAGTACAAGTCTTATTTCTGACTTCTGAACTTAGATTTTCCTAATGCAACAACTTTCTGTGGCTCAGCCTGGCAATGGAGGGTGTCTGCTGAAATAGGTCCAAGTTACTCCTGTGTGTATAAGTACTTCACTTCTGACTTTATGGCTCACTCCCTGAATGCTGCCTTTACTCCACATTGCTTCAGTTAAAGTAAATCATAATGAGATTATTGCATGTTAATATAGGCCATAATCCTCTTTTACCCTGAAGATGACACAAAAATGAATTAATAGAAACGAAATCACTATTATGAATTAAAATAGCCTTTACCATGTATAGACTTTTAAAAATGTCAAAAAAGGAAATACTTATGACATATTATGTTGTAGAGAATATTTTTATAAAATCATCTTGATATTTACAGGAGAACTACTTTAGATTCATATTGCATCTAACCCATAATGGCTTATTTTGTTTAAGAAAAGGAAAAAGAAAAAAGTGCAACAGGAAAAAAAAAAACCTCAATCTATCTTATTATATATGCTAACTGTTAAATGAGGAAACGGAACAAAATGTACAGTTGAAAGGTTCAAAGAGCTTATGGTATCAAGACTATCATTTCTATTCAAAAAGCGCTTTTAAGGCAACCAGCGCTACCACAAGCACTTTAATAACCAGGGCAGGATATGCAGACAGCTCACCAGGTGGTACAGGTCACTATATCACCCGATTTATGTACAAGGTGCTGAGTTCTGAGGACAGGTAATAAGTGATTCTTATATAACAGAAATATCTCCTCAAAGTCACTTTTTGAGGTTTCTTTGTTTTTCACTGAAAATTTGAATATTGAAGTGAATACATTTTTGTCATGTTAAGTGGAAGGAAAAGTAGATGGTGACTTGGCTCCTGAAATGTTAATACTGGTCCTCAGCTCAACACCATACCAGTGTGCTCTCAGAGGGCCCACTCACGTTCCAAGGAGTCAGACCCCAAAGGCTAACAATCAGGTGTGCGTTTGGTTAATCTATTCCTGATGCTTTGCCTAAAAAATTGGCATTGGCTTCCTCAACATCTTTTTTCTGGAACCACGGCTTTGAAGTTGTTCCTTGCTGATACGCTTCCAGAAAATGACAGATCCCAGGAATGTCACTAGGAAAGTTTGGTGGAAGTTCTTCCCTTGATCGAGGTGTAAACACAAAACCAGGACAGTCTTTGAGTAATCTGGAAAGATTAAAAGGCAGATATTGGTCATAAAACTCAAGATCGACATAACTGTCTAGTCAAGAAAAGGCAACATAACTAAGGGAACATTCCTAAGAATGTTGATAAACCCACCATCTTCAGTGTGATTGACAAAAAATCCTAATGATGTTTACAAACATCATCACAGAATAACAATGGAGAATCAATTCACAATAACAGAAAGTCCCACCAAATAATGGATTTCACTCATATTAGGAAAAATAACTATAAAATATTTTTGTAAAGATATTATCTATGATCTATACAACAGTGTAATTCATAGTAGTGGGAAAAACCCAAATGATGCAAAGTCTAATAATATAAGAAAATAACATTATAGAACTGAAAGAGTTGAAAGATATAAGACACTATATCAATTCATTCATTTTGTAAATATTACTGAGAAATAATAATGGGCAAGAACTTGTGAAAGAAAAGTTCTATATAATACACACACACACATATATATATGAAAGTGAAAGTCGCTCTGTCGTGTCCGCCTCTTTGTGATCCCATGAACTATACAGTCCATGGAATTTTCCAAGCCAGAACACTGGAGCAGGTAGCTGTTCCCTTCTCCAGGGGATCTTCCTAACCCAGCAATTGAACCGGGATCTCCTGCATTACAGGCAGAATCTTTACCAGCTTAGCTCCCAGGGAAGCCATATATATATATATATATATATATATATATATATACACACACATACACACATAATGTGAAAATGGGGTTTTCCCAGTGACTCAGTGGTAAAAAATCTGCCTGCAATGCAGGAGATGCAGGTTGAGTCCTTGGACTGGGAAGATGCCTTGGAGGAGGGCATGGCAACCCACTCCAATATTTTTGCCAGGAAAATTCCATGGACAGAGAAGCCTGGTGGGCTATGGTCCACAGAGTCACAAAGACTCGGACACAACCAAAGCAACTGAGCCACACACAAAAAATGCAAGAATAACTTTGGGATCTCTTTGGATACAGTTTTTATGAATTCTAGGACTAAAGTGAGGTTTAGTTGTATATATGGATATTCTACTTAGTATCTGATATTTGCAATATTTTTTCTTCTTAAATTCCTAAGAATTAAATTTCCTCTTAAATTCAGATGTTCTACCAGCTTTTATTATTTGCTTCATTGGTCCATGAGCATAAACTCATTTTAAATTCTAATCACACTGATTAAGTTACTGGCTCCTCTTCCCATTTGCTTCCCGAGGTCTCTGTCAAATGCAAACTTAATAAGCATCTCTCTGATCTATTATTCAGGCCATGGATGAGAACAAGATCTAAACCAGCTTCTACAGAAAATTACTCATATCTTCCCTTCCACTCCCCAGCCTACAGTGGGACATCTAAATGAAAACAGTGATGATATTGTGCTAAAATTCGGAACTATAATGCTCTGTATGTGCTGAGGAAACCGTTATATAGACATGAAGGTCTCAAGGATTACAGACTTCAGACAGAAGACATGAGAGTGTTCAATTAACTAATTTTATAAGTGCATCAATAAATATGTAGTCTGCAAAAGAATAAAACAAGTGAAATGATCTTTTAGTCATGGATTCGTAAATATTTCAAGTACCTATTATTTATAAGGCATAGTAGTTGGTAGTATATAGTGAAAAATTACAGAATTCCACAGTATTGAAAGTGTAAACTTCAAAGTCTGATAGATCTAAGTTTGAATAACAGCAAAGATGTCAGATTTCTAGCCTTTAAAAGGGAACTATAATAATACACAGGGCTTCCCTCGTGATTCAAATGGTAAAGAATTCACCTGCAATGTAGAAGACCTGGGTTCAATCCCTGGGTTGAAAAGATCCCCTGGAGATGGAACCCCATCCCTAGCTTCCTCTCTTCCATCCTTTGGAGAAGGGCATGGCAACCCACTCCAGTATTCTTGCCTGGATAATTCCATGAACAGAGGAGTCTGGCAGGCTACCATCCATGGGGTCGCAAAGAATCAAAACCGACTGAGCAACTAACACTTTCATTTCCATAATAATACACATCTCTTAGGACAGTTATGAAGATTAAATAAATTGTTTAAACAAGATTTATTAATCATCAACTGGATGTCACATAACACCTGCCATATTGGTAGCGATAAGTTTGATAATATAAGGCATCGGGAAATAGAAACCTGCAGACACTATGGAACACAGATGGGTTTGGACAGCTGAGTGATGCTGAGTAAAGCTGAAACTGAGTAATGAAGCTCACGATCAGGGAATATCATTCATAAGTATGTTATCTAGAGACATGTGTATAAGTATATTTATCAAATCACTTTGCATAATAATGAAAAACTGGCTATCCTGAAATGAACCATGGACAGAAGACAGACTGGCTTACTTATATCCTAGAATACATATTACCTCACAGGCACATCTGGTGACATGTTAGATTTATCTCCGACCTGCCTGGGAGAACCAACTGTTAGATACTCAGGAATCTGCAAGCCAATTAAACCACGGAGAGTCTGAAATCAGCCACAGTGTAGTGTTTATACTTTAGAAATGGTAAATGCTAGAAGTCAGGGAGTATCTACTTCACTTCCCAAGCTGGTTGACCAGCTTACCACTGCATTTGGAATACTTTAACTGAATGAACTAGATTTATATGAACTGGATTTACATCTTATCAAGAAAAAAATCTCAAAAACATAATATTGGATGGATTCAAAGCAAGTTGTAAAAGAATATGGATAGGTTCAGTGGAAGTCTATTTTTCTCTGGTTTTATTTTTGTATCTGGCGCATTTAGAAGTGGCTTTAAAGCAAATCATTAGAATGTATTAAGAGCCTTTCTTAAGATCACACAGCTGGTAAGCCCTGTACTGGGGACTGTAGGAGATGTCTTCTGACTGCAAGTCCTATGCTTTTTAAAGAAACTTACAGATAAACACAGTGTCATGGAATTAGATGTGTTCATTAAATCATCTTTTTTAAAAGATCCAAATTTATAAGAAAAACAGGTTGGAAACATAAAACCATTTAGATGAAAGCTTGAGGGAAGAAAGATCTGAGATTAGCAGCAACAGTCCCAAGGCGGATATTCACATGCGAGGGCGGTTTTCTTACTCCCAGCAACTGGACACCACGTCCTCCAAGTGGCTGCATCAACTCTCCTAATTCTGTCATCTGCCCTTTACACTCCTTGCTTCCTCATGGAATCCAAGTCCTGCTTCTGTGTCACCTCAGGAGTTCCTAGGTCAACCTTCCCACCCACAGGGGTGGCTCCATTACGCCCCATCTGCCAGTTTTGTCTTTAATGATCTTGGATCATCACATACCCTTCTCATCAATCCACTGATCCAAAACTTAAAACGATACCGAACCTAGTCTCTGTGAGTTCTCTGCACTTCAGTAAAAACAAATAAAAATGCAGGAAATTGTCCCCGAGAATAAAACTCCTCATGACATTTAAAAGAAAGGAATGTATAACTGCTATTACATTGCTACTTTCTAAATTACTGATTAGAATTTGAAAACAGAAGTTTGAAGGTAGTGGATATTTTTGGGTGTGGGGATGTAGTCTGTGTCCTAAATGTACATGTTTCATAAATATATCAAGGAAGGTATGCTTCCTAATATTATTTTGTTGAGAAATACCATTCCAGGATTTAATGTTGTATCATTAAAGCTCTGCAAAGAAACAATCACCTTTTATATCTGCATAAATTCTCATAAAATCTACCCTTGTCCTGAACTTAACCATTTCAGGCACAGGGATGAACTGAGATGACCACGTGAGGGTATGTCCAGGGCAGGAGAGGAATGTGTCTTTGAACAGGTGGCATCTGACTTAAGGTCAGATCACGAGAAGGAGGAAAACCGGAGATGATCCGGGAGAGAAAGGGAAAACAGGCACCCTCCATTCAGGAATCAGTTTAGCAAGTCTGATGAATAAAAACGAGGCTGGGGTTGCAGGAGATCCGTGAAATAAGGAGAAAGTGGAAGAAAATGAGGTGGTAAGAGCTGATGTAACTATGACCAGAGATAGCACTTGAGTCAGTGGTTACAAGTCTGATTTTATTCTGGTTGCAGCAGAGGCCACTGGAGGGCTTGTAGGGCAGGGATGACAGATCTGCTTATGGTTTAGGAAGAGAACTTAGCTCTTGTGTGGAGGATGAGCCAAGGAGCAGGCACACAAGATACAAGAGTGAGGGTGAGGCTGGGCTGGGGTGGTGGCGTTAGAGGAGGTGAGAAAGGCTATGTGCAGGACACACGTGTGGAGGCAGGGGTGGGGCATGATGGGGAGAAGGGAGAGATCACTCTGAGGTCCCTGGTTTGAGTAACTAGGTAGACACTGCTGCCCTTTAAAAAGATTGATGGAGTTTTGCTGGGTGGGAAGTAGATTTTATCCACATGGGGGTGGGGAATTGGAAATCAGTTGTTCTAACATCATCACATTAGCCATCTAATAGGTCAGTTAGTCATCTGAGTAGAAATGCAGGACAGAATTATATGAGTTTAGCTCACTGGAGAATCATGGGTCAGGCTAGAGATAAAAGTGGTAAATCATCAAATTTCGGAAACATGAGAATACAGACATGGCTCTGGGCAGGACAATTTTCCAAAGTTTGGTGGTTTTGAGACAGTCTGGGACCTGGGGATCCTTTGCTGCAATGCTTGCACCTGGACAAACTTCTCCTCCAGCAACAAAATACAAAGAAACTGTGGGAGTGAAAATAACTGTGTGCATATGCAGCTGGAGCAAATTTTGGACCAAAAGATACACAAAGACCAAAAACCCAACTGCCACTTCTGAGAAGCAAAAGCAGGGGATTGGGAGCAAAAGTAGGGTACTGCACATTCCCCCTGCACTCAACGCCACCAGAGGGATGGGGAATCCACCTAAGCCACCCCTTCAACCAGACCCCTGGACACACCCTACCCTCACCCCATAAAAGCAACTAGCTTATCCTCCACTCCAGGAGCAAGCAAGGGAAATTTGTTACTTGGTCTCACTCCCTCCTGCTGCAGCAGGGGCCCCAATAAAGCCTTGCCTAAATTTTCTGTCTGGCCTCTAGTCAATTTCTATTGTTTAAGGATGTCAATAACCCGGTGGGGAACGGTTTTGTTGAGACAGCAGCAACCAAGACAAGGAGAAGGTAGAGCTAGGAGGGAACCTGGTGAATCTGTTGTCACAAAAGCCTGAAGAGGAAGATATTCAGAACATCCTGAGATGGTGAGGAAGACAAGGAGAGAGAACTGACCCTGAGTTTAGCAAGGGGCACCCATGACCCTGCTTGGATCCATCGGAGTGGCCTGTGAGGGACAAACGCTGACCAGAGTGAGCTGAAGAGCAGGGGGAGGCCCTGAGCATAGACGACCTGTGTGCTGAGTTTTTCTGGAAAAGGAGCAGGAACTTAAGGAGACAGCAGAGATAGTCTTGGAAACAAAACAAAGATATTACCTTTAAAGAGGTAAGTAAACAGATATGGCTGTATTTTGATGGGAAGAATCATTTCCTTGGAGGAACTGAACATAGAGAAGGCTGATATTTTCTAAAGAAACTGTTTGAGAGGACAGCAAATCCGGAGCAGGGCTGTCAGTTCCCAGGACAGGAACCACACACAGTCAAGGGTGCCAGGGAGCAAGGTGCACTGGATCTGAGCATGACGCTGGTGCGGTCCTTAGCAGGTTTCAACCTTTCTTGTGCAAAAGAAAGCAAGGTTTTCAACTTAGAATCAGGGCTGGAAAGGAAAGTTGTTTGGAGTAGAAAGAAGATGCTAGGAAACCATCATAGAGACTAGTTCACTTGCTTGGTGTATGTTAGCTACCATATAGATCTGGAAAATCTTTTTGTTCTTCGAGGATTTCCATTATAATTTGATTTTTCAAAGCAGATAAAACGTATACACACCTGGCACATGAATTAAGGGCATTCTTTTCGGGGACCATGCCCATCAGCTTGTGTGGTCTCTCTAACTCTGGTCAGAGTCAGAATACCTCCCAAGCCCGTGAGAAGGAATATATTATTACCCTTTGCTTAAAGGATAATAATGGGGGAGACAGGATATACATCAAGGATGACAGCCAGGCTACAGTTATCTCAGGACTAAAAAGTAGACTAAAAAGTAGTTTAAAAACAATTAAAATGAGGATGACACAATTATGGCTTTTCTCTAATATTATCTAAGCAAGAAAAAGTTACGAAGAATGAGACAAATCAATGAACAAAACTGACAACTGCATATAAAAGAGTACATTTCAGGCGCTCAGTGGGGTCATACCTGTAAGTGGTTGGGCTGACGTTGATTTTCCGGGGGACACTGCATGATTCAAATTTGTTAGCCAGGGTGACATTGTTTCCAAAAAGGCAGTAACGAGGCATTTTAACTCCAACAACTCCAGCAAAAACTGACCCAGAATGCAGTCCAATGCGCATCTGAAAGCAAAAAGTAAGTCAGTGTTCTCGCCACTGGAAAAACACTCCTGCTTGTCAGTGCTGTTTGAGGGACTGTTGAAATTATTATACTCTTCGCTCTTCCCACACCTCCTCCTTCCTCCAAACCTCCAGCTGATGTTTCTCTACTCCTTCCTTCCAAGGAAGAACCCCTAGTGCGGCATCAGTCACCCCTCTTCGCTTCTCCAGGGATGCACTTGGGTTTATCACACAACGTGTATTTCACCCGTCTTTCCTATCTGAGTCAAAGCCCCCCACAAACCTACCACAGTCGCCATGGTGACCAGACGCCGTCTCTGCGGGCTGCTTACATGAACCTGCTCTGTCCATTGGATGAGAGAGACAGGACTTCTGGAACCCAGAAGCTGTTTCCCAAAACACGGTCACTTCTCAGGATATAAAGTGTGGGTGTTCAGGTATTTTGCTCACAAGAACTTTATGCCAGACACTACCTCACTATTCAAATAGCCAACTCGGGGAGAAAAAAATTGTAATATTGAGGCAGAAAATGACAGAGGAAGCAGAAAGCTGGCATTGCTGAGCCTGGATAGCAGCAACTATAAACACTTCAGTCAACAACATCTGGATCCTTGGAAAACAAGAGTCGTGCCATATCTGGGTATAAGAGGCAGTCAGAATACACTGAGGTGAATGTTTAGGAATTCTGAAAGCTTTTGATAATTTGTAGAGCAGTTAAGACAATGTTTTAAACTGGGATCTTTTAGACTGAAAACTGGCTGATCTTAGAGGAGGCACAGATTTTTAAATCACTGCTACAACAAAGCAAGTGAGAGTAAGGATGTTTAAGATGACAATCAGACACCACGTTTGCTATTTCCAAGTTCTATGTTCAGTTGACCATTAAAACAAGTTCCATTAGATCCCTGTATTGTACACAGAGGCTAAAGACTTAGTCACTTAGATGTAATTTGGAATACAGGAGACTCCAGATTTCCCAAGTTTTATGGCTAATTTTAGACCTCTTCTAGAAACTTCTGAGAATCATTTGTTAAACCATGAATTCTGCAAAATTTTTAAACAAAGGCACGATACCATGAATCAGGGGATTTGTATTAGAAACCAAAATTCTGCTAATAGCTGGCAGTCTGACTTTTTTAATCGAAGTATATTTGACTTACAATATTATTTTCAGACGTACAATATAATTGTTCGATATTTTACAGATCATGCCCCACACAAAGTTATTATATAATGTTAGCTCTTTTTCCTGCGCTGTACATTACATCCTGTATCTTACTTATTTCATACCTAGAGGTCTGTAGCTCTGACCCCCACTCCTGCCCTCTCCCTCTACGTGCTTCTCACTGGTGACCACTGAGTTATTCTCTGCGTCTGGCTGTCTAACTTTCTCTAAATCTCCATATTTCCCCTGTACTCTTTCCTCACCTAAAAAACTCAGGATTGGGTTACTTTTAAAGCCTCTTCTTCATCAGTTTTACTTTAAGCACAAAAACATAGATTTCTATTGCGTTTGGCTTTTTCTTCCTTAGGAAAACATGGTTCTATACATAAACAATTAACAAAGAACAATTTAAACAAACCAAGAAAAGGTGACAAAAGGCTATCTTCTGCTTATAAATACCAGGCATACTTTCATAAGTTTTTATTTTCTTTGGGCACTCTTCTCATTAAACCAGTTTCTCCCTTGTACCTAGTTACTCTAGCTTTTAATAGGACAAGTTCATTGTAGTGTTTTACTGTTTCTATTGCATAATTAATATAGAAATACATCCTCCTTGTAAACATCCGAACAACACAGACAGGGCCAAGGTCCCTTTGCTTTCTCCCCTCCCTCCCTCCCCCAGCCCTGAATCGCACTTTTGACTCCAGTCCTGAATCGCACTCTTGACTCCAAAGCTTTCTTATCAGAGAACTTTGTAAATTTACAAGCACAAAAATGGTCCAAAGTGTGAGGTGCCCATCATGCCCCAAATGGAAATCTGCTGAGGAGTCTCCCATCCAGGGCCACTCTAGACGGAGCCCTTCCACACACTGGCTGCTGGGCTGGGAGGGAGGCTTCAGAGCATGCAGTGAGTGCATTCTGCCCTTTCTGTCTCCCGCTGTGATTCTCAGCCTGGGCAAGGTCTCCATCGTAAGACACAGTTCACCTGCGGTCTTCCAAGCCTCAGCGGGTGGGTGGGTGTTAGTGAGGAAATCAGTAGAATAAGCGAGTAGACAGTTAGTACACAAGACATGCGGCAGAAAGACACAGAGTTTGAAACCAAAAACATTTCCTATTCTTTCACTGTGATTCCATTTCATGGGGAAGGAGGGGAAGAAGTTGTAAAAGCCTGGGCTTTGCAGCCAGAAACACACAGCTTCAAATCCAGTAGAGTCTTGACCGCCCTTGTCCATCACTGAATTGTGGATTCCTCTACAACATGGTTCAACTATATCATACATTACATATACTACATATATACTAAGTAAAACGATGTTTAAGTCACAACTGCTCCTGTGACACACATCAGTGTTTTTTTCTCACTACTAAAAAGAGTCTGCACTTGTGGTAATTCATGAGTAACCCCTAAGGCCACCAGAAATTTCCTAGGTCAGTACAAATAAAAAGGCATGTTTAAACCTGAATTTATAGGTCAGTAAAGCTAAATTATTATCACCTGGGTAACCATCTTTGAAATTAGCTATAAATAATTCTTGCAATTGCAAAACTGTTAAGTACATTTCTACAAATGTCAAAAATCATGGCACTAACCCCCTTCCCCAAACATACACATCTTAATTATAGAACCCATTTAAGTGGAGATCACTGGGTTTATTATTAATCCAGATATTTTAGGCATTCACTTTGATGCTATCAGACTCCTTATCAAAAAAAAAAGCAAAATATAATTATCTTTTAAAAAATTATAGAAATTAGCTATCTGGAAAAGTCAGACACTGTGATGCTTTTAAAACACAGTGGAGAATTGTTTCACACTCTTCCTATTGCGACCTGGCATCTACGTCTTCTCCCTTCTGGGCAGGCTTAAGGTTGCTTTGACCAATAGTATACAATGGACGTGTCACCGTTTATCTCCTAAGGCCAAGGTGTAAAAGGCCATACAGCAGATACCGACTTTGTTCCGTGGACACCCACCCCCAGGTAAGAAGTGTGACTGTCCCGAGGCTGCCCAGCTGGAGCAGGACATGTAAGCACTAGGCTGACAGTCCCAGTGGGGTCCATCCTCTGCCATGCCCACCCTCTGCCATGCCCAACCACAAAACCAGGCAGGTGAGATAGGCGGTATCTTGAAATAATCCTCTGGTTCAAGTGATGTAATTTCAGCTACTCTGCATGCCCTCAGCCACTGAGAATTCCCAGTGGAGGTACCAGATACTGTGAGAAATGACAAGGTATTCATGCTATGCCTCATCCAAATTCCACTGCACAAAATCAATGCATCACGAAAGCTCTGTGGTTTTACACCACTAATTTTAGGGAAGTGTGTCACACATCAGTATATAACTGGGATGACCATTCTCTTAGAAAACAGTTGTGAAGGCTTACACATACAGCTTCTATTAATATTAACATTGGAGAGAAAAAGAAAGTGAAAGTTAATGGCTCAGTCATGTCTGACTCTTTGTGACCCATGGACTGTAGCCTGCCAGGCTCCTCTGTCCATAGCATTCTGCAGGCATGATGCTAGACTGGGTAGCCATTCCCTTCTCCAGGGGATCTTCCCAACTGAGGGACTGAACCTGGGTCTCCTGCAATGCAGGTAGGTTCTTTACAGTGTAAGTGCTGGCTAAACTTCTTTTTCCTCCTTCTCTCTATATTTTATATCATGCCAGATAGGATTCCATATTATTTCAAAGGCCCATTTCTGAAGGTCATTAATTGAGGACTGTTCTATAAAAGTTAAGTGGCAGATTCACTTCAAGTGGGACATATAAAGATATCTGTTCATGTGTTATCTATTAAATCTATGCCGAGCATGTTTATTTTATTTTATCATCTGCAATAAGACATTATTGTTCTGGGATCTGGCTTATTTAGAAATTTTGGAATTTTATGTGTCCTGGAAAATATTGCTAGATTACCAGTCCACATTCATTCTAGTAAAATTCCTCCCCTGCAGGGCTCAGAAAACCACAAACTATATTTTTCAAACTCCCTCGAAGTTTCTAGATGTACTGAGGTTTTGGTGAATCAGACACCCTTGCACGAGCTCTGGGAACCTGGATTTCTGCCTACAACTTCCCTTGTGAAGCACAGCAGAAGACTGTGTGCTCCCTCTCCCAGGCTTAGCAGGGATCCGGCTTCCAGTCATTCAATTTGTGAGAGTCACGATGCAGAATTTCCACGTTGCTGATGCAATTACAGTGGGTGCAAATCTGCAGTGCAGCCAGTAGCGGAGACAGCTACTTTCTGAGCACAATGGTTTCCTGCCTGGCTGTGGCTGTGTGTTTCTAGAACCAGCTTCCAGATCACAGAGGAAGCCATGGTTCTGAAGCATGGCTTTAGGATCCACTCTTTGAGAGCTCAAGTCATGGATGGCTTCCTTGTCCTAGTGGTCTGTAAGCCACTTAATACCATGAAGTAAATTTTCTGGTGCTTCAGTGAGCTGGAGATCTACTCTATGCAACTAAACCCTGATGGATGCACCATTCTACTGATAACTAACTGTAGGGAAAAAAAGCTAATTAGCCAAGCTGGTGGTGGTCAGGCTCTCTCACCCCATGGCCTCTCACTCTGGCCCCACGTGTTGTAAATACATGGTTATGTAACAACTGAGATAACTTATAGCACTGCGCATGCGTGTCACAATGTACCCACTTGGGCACGGGCCACTTCTGTTCTGTAAACAGATAGACGTTCCACCTGAAAAGCCCTTGAGGCTGCATTATGGCCACAGTTATGGCTGTGTCCGCTGGGTCAACCATGAGAAAATACAGCTTGTCTGCTGCTCTGGCTGCGGTGCCAGTCAGGAGAGAATAAACGTATCTGCAGTTTCTCCATCTCCTTGACTTTGCTTCCAGCTTTCCCGCTGGCGCCTTGCCTACCCTGGGTTCAGAGAACAGTGAGATACAGCAAGACTAACTAACCAGCATTCACTCTCGTGACATCTCCTGAACAACACGTGATCAGCCTCACCTTGATGGGTTCTCCATGGGGAGACACGACTTCATGAGAGAGCTCCATCATCTTGAGGGCCATCAGCGCGATCTGAACAGCGTGGGTGTCACTCTCTTTGTGTAAGCCCCCGGCCACACAGTATGCATCGCCAATTGTCTCCACCTATGCACAACAGATTCTCCACATTACAAAAAAAAAAAAAAAAAACAACCTAGGAAGCATCACAGTGTACATCATAGAGCAGAAATTATATCATGAAGCAGAAATCTCAGCTTCATGGGCCAATGGAACATCAGAGTCAATCACAGACTCTTGGAAAAGGTTCTTCTTTCCAGGAAATTCACAAGGTTTCTAAGCTGAGAGGCAGCACCGTGCTGTGAATACAGTGTCAGGAGGGGTGTCTGCTCCCAGACTTGTCACTGATTCCCCTACATCATTGCACCTCTTTCTCCCCGCACCATGTAAAATGGAGTTTGTAGAAGCAAATGACATACTTTGAATCTATTATAATATGTTTGAGATATTGGGTGATATAGCCTCTCAGCATAAAATACAGTGCTTTGAACAAAGTCACTACTGAATCAAGGTCCTATGAATATAGTTAAGGTTAAAACTGACATTGCAACTTTTCAAAATAACTTTTGGTGCTGTCATAGCAATGATAAACTGTCTACATGAATATTAACCATAAAGCACAGAGACTAAGATGTCAAGCAGGAGGCAGAGACAATGGTGGTTGGAAAGCTATCGGAAATCAATCTCTGCTGTGAATTTCATGTATTGATCAGTTATTATTATTGTCATGATTGTTGTTGTTACGAGTGATTTTCATTTGTCATGCTGAATATAGAAAGCTAACAGTCCATTTAAATCCACAAATAAGCTACCAAATTGTAATAGGTGCATTTTTCTCCTCCAAATTCTTATTGTAACCTAGATCATATCATTGTTCTGATCCAAAGCTGGCAATCTGGAGGGGTGAAGGTGAGAGAGAAGAGAAAGGGGGACAACATCAGCAATTGCTTATTTCACTCAGAATAAATGCCAGAGCCCTTAAGCTGCCCCAAAGTTCTTGTCCTGCCTTTCTGCTGCCCCTGATCCTGATCCTTCTCCTTATTCTCTTTCTTGCTCGCTTTGTCCCAAGCTGCTGGCCTCCTGTTTTCCCTCAAACATAGCAAACATTTGTTATTCCTTTGTCTGGATCAGTATTCCTGCAGGTGACCACTAGACACGTCCTTGGTTTCCTCAGGCTCTGCTAAAACTCACCTTGCAAGGAAGGCGATTCTAACCACTTCTGTGAAATCCCCTCACCCAGCTCCCCTGCACTTGCTCTATTTCCTTCCAGAGAGAGCACACCATCTGGGGTGCTGTGAATTCACGCCTTTGTTGTCTGTTTTCCTGGTAGAAAGCAAGCTCTCTGAGTCTGCTGTCTCATCAACTCCTCCACCACTGAGGCCCAGGATATTCACCAGTGAGTGAGCCCAGCATCCAACAGCATCACCTTGGCCACGCACACAGAGATGCTCTCAGCCTCGGGGCTAAGCTGTCACAGGGCTCAGAGAGGTACTCAGTAGGGGGAGAGGCCCCCTCAGCCCTGCTGATTATCGATGCTGCTGGAGCCCCTGCGCTGGCAAGCGTGGCATGGCGTCCCCGGTGTCACAGGGAGTCTATCCTGTCCCCTATCTGTGTGTCCCTCCCTTGCCCCCTCCCTTCTCTGGGACTCATCACAGGGACCGGACTCCACCCCCCACCACGCTGGCAAACTCTGGAGGACCAGTAAGGATATGCTAAACCACTAGATAAATAATCAAATAAGCAGGAAAAGGACCAAAAGAATGAAAGAAAGAAAATGAAACTGAATGGAGTCCTGGTCCAATTTGGGGACTGGGATACAAGCCCTGCTGCTCCCCAGAAGCCAGCCAGGCACAGGTGAGCCGGTGATGGGAACACACTCTGTATCTTAAGTGTGTTCTGAGGGGAGGCCCCCTCCCCGTTTATTCACAGTATCTCCAGTGTTTCCACACAGCGTCGACATGAATAGCAGGTGAAACGAGGACACAGACTCACTGGCTGGGACAGCAGCCGGGTCCCCAGGGTACTCTGCGCCCCATCCTCGCCATGAGGAGTAAGGTTCTGAACGCTAGAGAGGAGTGACGACATTTTTAAACATTTCAGCAGGGAGCATCGTGCAGCAGTGGGCGGCTTCTGTGAGCAGCTGGGCAGTTTGCAGAGGAGAGCGAGACCTCCTCACAGTTCTGAGAAGAGACCTTCTCAAGACATCAGCTGTCTACAAATAAATACAGTGAATTCCACAAGAGGCCATCAGGCTTAACCTAACCGAAGCCAATTATTTTATCTTTAATTATACATGGACCTCTTTTTTCCCAAGGGAAATACAGCTCTGTCTGGAATTTCCTGTTAGAAATGTTTTAAAGAGAAAGTTTCACCAAGAGCATCTAGACTGGAACCAAGCAGGGCTTATGTTGTCCCATAAATAATTTTTGTTTCCTCTTTAATCATTTATTTATTTCATGTTAGGTTAAGCTCTGAAATGTCAGCTTTTTATGTGGCAAATTAAAACATGATTCAAGCCACATAAATGAGAAGCATGCTTTATTCTTCAAGCCAATGCTGAGAACTATGTAAAATACATTAAATCATAAGAAAACGTTTTACTTCTAAAGAAACAGGCAGAATCTCTTCATTGGTTCTCTTATTAACCATGCATGCTAAGTCACTTCAGTCGAGTCCAACTCTGTGTGACCCCATGGACTGTAGCCCGCCAGGCTCCTCTGTCTAAGGAATTCTCCAGGCAAGAACACTAGAGTGGGTTGCTGTTTCCTCCTCCAGAGGATCTTCCCAACCCAGGGATCAAACCTGCATCTCTTATGTCTCCTGCATTGGCAAGCAGGTTCTTTACCACTAGCTCCATCTGGGAATCCCCTTATTAACAATTAGTAACAGTTACATTAAAACTGTTACATTAAACATACAAAAACAGTTACATGAAAACATTAATAACAGTTACATTAAAAATAGTTTATTATGTTTCAGGGACAATCTCTGTGCATCCCCAGAGCCTAGAATGATGCCTGGTACCCTGCAAGCACTCAGCCAACCCTGCTGGCTGATGAATAACAGATATTTTTTTACCGTAATCTTTATAAGAGCTCTGTTCATGAAGATTACAGGACATAAAGCATGTTATTCATGCATATAAACTGTGAATGGATATTATATCCTCTGTTTCAGAAATGCAAAAGGTTGTTTCACTTTCTCTGCTTACACAGCAAACAAGGCAGAAAACGAGATTTGAAGACAGGCCGTCTCCTGCCCTTGGTCACCAGACAAGCAGGTGATTTGGGTTTCTGTTCTCTGACCGTTAAAAGCATCCTGTTACTCTACACTGAATGAATCTGTCGGAAGATAATTCATGTAATCCTCCTGCTTCTTTACTTTTGCAGATGGAAAGGCTACATCCTCCCTCTTTGAAACATCTCAGGCTTAACAGGCTGTCTTGGTATTTCCCTGGTGGTCCAGTGGCTATAACTCCAAGCTCCCAATCCAGGGGGCCCAGGTTCAATCCCTGATCAGGGAACTAGATCCCACATGCTGCAAATAAGACCCAGAGCAGCCAAAAAAATAAATACTTAAAAAAAAAAAAAGAAAGAAAGAAAACAAAACCAAACCAATTCATCTCAGTTTTCACAGTCCAAGTATCAGGCTCACTGAATTTAAAACGTCACTTTTCTGAGGGTCTGGCAGCCCACTCCGTCACTGTCACCCTGCATTCTGTGGAAAGACACAGTGGCTGTCCTTTCTGGAATAATCATCTCTGAGCAGATTCAGAGCCAGAAGACACCCATACAATGAAGGCAGGATGCCTGCTCCCAGGACAAGCTCCTGGCCCAACGCCCAACTCTCCCCATCCGGGGCCTGGCCGCCTACCTTGTAGACATCCAGCTCTCCACACTGCCGGTCAAAGCGGGTGTAGAGTGCGTTGAGCATGGTGATGACCTGCAGCGGGGAGCACTGGGAACAGATGGCCGTGAACCCCACGATGTCCGAGAAGAGCATGGTGACGTTGCCGAAGCGCTTGGCCTGCACGGCGCGGCCCTGCCACAGCTGCTGCGCCACCTCGCTGGGGAAGATGGAACACAGCAGGTCCACCGTCTTCCGCTTCTCCTCCTCCAGGGCCTGGTGGGCCTGCTCCAGCGTGGCCTTCAGCTTGCCCAGCCTCTTCTTCAGGCCGTCCTGGGCCCTGGCCTGCTCCCCGATCAGCACCACATCCCTCAGCGCGTTGTGGATGGGGATGTCGGAGAGGTACAGCCCTCGGCCCGTGAAGTCCTCCAGTCTGTCCACACAGGGCGAGCCCAGGAATAGAATGGAGCTGGACTCCACCATGTAGATCATCTGGCCTTTGAGGTCCATCACCTGTGGAGAAGGAGGACCAGGCTCTGCGGCTTATTCACGTTCCCAACAGACAAAAAGTGAGGAAACAGGTACAGTGATAATCCCTTCTTTTTTTTTTTTTTTTTTTGAACAAGTCATGCACCTTGCAGGATCTTAGTCCCCTGCTCCCCCCAGCTTTGTTTTTAAACTTGAGTTTTTTCTACTTGTTGACAAAAACAATCGGCTCTCTTGTGCTTTAACTATGAGCTCTAAAATGCATGCAGACATCTGGAGAATATACTGGAGAATTGTTGCTGTTCAGTCGCTAAGTCGTGTCCAACTCTTTGTGACCCCATGAACTGCACCACACCAGGCTTCCTTGTCCTCTACTGTCTCCTAGAGTTTGCTCAGACTCATGTCTATTGAGTTGGTGATGCCTTCCAACCATCTCATCCCCTGTTGCCCTCTTCTCCTCCTGCCCTCAATCTTTCCCAGCATCATAGTTTACACAGAAATCATGATTTTCAATCAACAGTGCCCCAAATTCTTGCTTCCAAGCTTTCTCACCACGTGCCACACTGATGCTTCTGCTCCAATGTTCTCTCGGCAGCAGCCATCAGCAGAAGGGTGCACAGGACCCCTTGGCGAGGGGGCTTCACGTGCTCATCTCAGGTCACAGGCTCACGTGTGTGAAGGAGACAGATGTGTACATATGTGTTAACAAAAGAGAGCCACAAAAGCAGCCTGGACGTCCTTCAACAGTGGACGGTTAACCAAAATACAGGACGACCACACAATGGGATACGACATGGCCTTTGAAAAAGTGAAAGAGACCAGTGTCTAATGACATGGAAGGACACACACAGATATCATTTACTGATAAAAAAAAGAACTGTAAAAAGTAGCTTTTTTGTTTTAAACAAAAATGTACATAATGTTTTTGATTTTGCAATGGACATCTTAAAGTATTACCTATTTTTAAACATTTAGCTGTACTGTGTTTATCATAAAAAGTAATAAAGCTGTTTCCATCTGGGAGGACAGAGAGTGTGTCTTCTGGGTCCACAAGTCAGGTGCGTCATGAGCCTTTCTATGAGCTCAGTTATTCTATTGACTGTGACTTCCAAACTTCTTTTCTAAATCATGCATGATTAGATGCTCTCTCTGCTCTCTCTACTATGAGATGAGAGCAGAACACTTTCTCCCACATTTTCTAACAGTTAATCAAACAAGTTATTGATTTTTTCCATGTCTATTCAATATTGACTTAAGAATCCATTTAGTTGCCTCCTCTAAGAAACAAGTCATTTTTGTTTCTTTGTTGCAGAAATCCTCTTATTATCCAAATTAAGTCAGCTATTTCGTGATGATCGAAGCCATATTTTTACATAAGTATTTTTATAATTCAGTTATAAAATACTCCGTGAATATTTTCCAGGTGACACTAGTGGTAAAAAACTAACCTGCCAATACAGGAGATATAAGAGACGTGGGTTCCATCCTTGGGTCGGGAAGATCCCGTTGGAGGAGGACACGGCAACCCACTCCAGTATTCTCGCTTGGAGAATCCCATGGAGAGAGGAGCCTGGCAGGCTACAGTCCATAGGGTTGCAAAGAGTCAGACTCGACTGAAGTGACTTAGCACAACACAGCAGACAAAGATTTTAAAAGGTAGATTGCATTCAAAAAATATTTGTGAAGTCATGCCTTAAGTAAGCAAGCAAATGAATGCACAAAGAATCTTGTTTTAAATTTATTCCAGCCTTTGAAGTATTTTAGAATTATTTTAAACAGAAATATTTTATTAAAAATTTTGGGGAATTCCTTGGCAGTCCAGTGGTTAAGACTCCGCAACCTGGTCAGGGAACTAAGATCCCACATTCCCTTCACCCAAAAAGCCAAAAAACATAAAGTAGAAGCAACACTGTAACAAATTCAATAAAGACTTTAAAAACGGTCCACATTAAAAAATGTTTAATATATTCTGGACTGATACAGTATATTTTTACATTTTTCACACCCAGTCTTTAAAAGCAAAATCATTGATCCCATATCACAACAGGAAAACTGTTCTTACCCTGGAAGATTTCTTCACGGAGTTGTCCCACCTCCTCACTCGCACCAAGAACTGCATGTTCAGCATGGTCATAATGCCGCTGAAGGTCTGGCTGATTTTGGGGGTCAGGATCTCAAAGTACTCGTCAAAATGAGGCTTTCCTTGCACATCTCTCCTGCTCATCAGCCGCCTGATGCCGTGGCCGAGCTGCAGGATGCTCATATCTCTGTCCAGCATGAAGTGGAAAGGGAAGGTCTTGCAGAAGAGCGAGGCGGGGATGACCAGCGAGGACACGGGCTTCCCAGAGGGCGGGTGTGGCCGGGCGCTCCTGACGTGGACGGAGTAGAGCTCGCAGGGCTGGTCCACGAACTCACGGCAGTCCTGGTGCAAGCGAGAAGGCGTCGAGGAAACCTCCACTTCCGTCTCATACAGTATGCGAGCAGCTGCCTTAATGATGCCGGGGAGAATCAGGGAAGTGATCCTCTTGGGGAAGAAATAGTAAACATGTAAGATATTGGGATCTTTATCCAGGCATAGGATGGACGCGTCCTCAAACCTGCCCTTCTTTTCTGCTTCTTGACAGTGGCTGCTCTGTTTCAGGAGAGTGCTGAAGCTATTTAAAAAATCTTTCAGGGTTCCTCCAACCACACCTAGGATGTATTCATCTTCTTCATAACATATTTTAAAAAGCTCCTCACCAAGAGATTCTTTGAGGATCTCCACTGGAACTCCTGAAAGCACAGAACACATTTTCTGCCATATCATAAGCATTATCTTGGCAGGGCTGTATTTTCACTACTGTTTTTAATACCACCTAATCTGACAATTTAGCTTGCTTTATATCTGCTAATAAGAGTTCCAACCAAAATTAACCATTTTTGTCCAAATTATCTGCATAAATTCATTTCTAAAATTCAAGTAACTCCAAATATAAACCCGAATTGGTTAATTATGAAAGAATGATCAGCTGAGTATAAGATATGACTTTTTATCACCCTGAAACTTAACTGTAAAAGAGCAATTGGAATCACAGGGTTAAGCCTCTTTCAAAAGAAGTTCTCCCACCTTGTTAACATCAGAAACAGTGGCACATGTTGTTAAGGGGTACTAGCCCCCTTGGAACATAAGCATCAGATACAGAATTAATTTCTATCACTGGTGGTGAAATTCAATTTTGTCATTTTCCCCGAGATGATATAAAGTAATAAATTATAATAGTAATAAATATTATTATTATTATTGAGCAAAATAGCATTCTTGTTGTGTAATGTTACCTGAATGAAAAATGTGTTGGGAATATATCATTTACTTTACACAACTCTTCCTTCACTAGTCTCCTTTATTCTTTAAACTCTTTGTATCACATTCTTCTCATCTGTAACTTAGAGGAAACATGGATGCCCTGTTCACAGCACTGTTGTGGTGTTTGTGGGCCATGTTAGAACTGTGCCTGACCCAGAGAGAGGGTTCAGTGCACGTCAGCCATCAGCAGCAGCAGCAGAAGCAAATTCTTTAAATCTTCTACTTCAAAAAAAACCTCACCAGTTGGTCCATGTACTCAAACTTTGAAAAGGACAGTATGACAAAGTCACTCGTCTGCTTGATTCTTCCAAACTAAGTATTAATATGTGAGCAGTGCTCACATTTCTCATAATTTCTCATAATTGCTTCCAACCTTTAAAAAGTTACTTCTGTTACTATGTTGAGTAGAACTTTTCATGCATAAATGAAGGACACTTAGTTACTAAGTTCAAGACCAAAGCATATGAATGTCTATGCATCAGCCTGCCAGGCAGCTTTATCTATTTCTCAGCAAATAAACATTGTAAGAAGAGGAAACGTTTGAGGTCAAACAAAGGTATACGTATGAAAAAGAGCTATTCTTTACATTAACACAAAACATGATATTAAACATTTCACATTGGATGTTACCAACAAATAAACATGAATATTTTAAAGAAAATATTAGTTCTCCAGGTAAATATTTTCTAGGAATAGAAAATTTTAGTTTAAAGGTGAAATAGTTCTATAAACAAATTATTTCCTAATTTCACATACTTAATTCTATTACCTGCTGCAATTGCTTGGTCTGCAATTATTTTTTCAAAGTCTTCTCTTTCCAAAGATTTCCTGAAATTATTTCAACATCTTAAATTATAAACTGACAAATGAATGCTAGAATTTCAGATTATAACATACAAAAATGATGACAGAAAATAATTTAAATTACCTTCTCTGTAGAGGCAAATCTTGACAGTCGAGTTTAAAGGAAAGGAGCAGTGACATGTACAAACCAAATCAATGTTGGAAAACCCCCAAATACACATGATCTAGACTGTTTCATCACTTTTTTTTTTTTTTTTCAGTTCTTTTTTTTTTTTTTTTTTTAGTTGGAGGCCAATCACTTCACAACATTTCAGTGGGTTTTGTCATACATTGATATGAATCAGCCATGGATTTACACTTTTTATAAAGTATAGTTACCTCTGAAACTAACTTCATATAAGCTAATAGGACAGAGGTTTGTACTGACAGAAAACGTTGTGGTACAAAATGGCCAAGGATGATAATAAATCAGGATGGGCTTTTCTGATAAACCAACCAAGAAGAAAAATCTACCTACTGATGGATTTCACTTCTAAGTAAGTCCTTATTTATTTTCTAAAGCAAATACACAGAATACGCTACTTTTAGGTTTTAGGTTCTATATATTTAACTATCAGGCACCATCACATTAAACTTTTATCCTTGACCTAATATAAAATTAGTAACTAAAGAAATTTATTCCTTATTCAATTACTGAACTGCTTTAAGTAGCACAAAAGTTTATAATATATTTATATATTAATAATAATTAATATAATTTAATATATATGATTAATGATATATGATAATAGCATACATTTTGACTGATAGAAGGTTTTTGCAATTTCAACTGGGCAACTTGTTGATTCATGTTTGCTTAATTTTTTTTTGATGATTTCTGATAGTGGTAACTGATTAAAATCAAATTTACAAAACTACTAAAGCATATTAAAAGATACCCAAGTTATTTTGTGGTTCAGTTTGCTATTAGACAAGCCAAGATCACAAATAGGCATAAGTTGAAAATACTATATCAAACGTATTTCAATAAAGCATGATACATGTAGAGAAATTACAAAAGAAAAAATTTTTGACAAGGAAAATCATGCCACTAGCTACTTGATCACATAAAGGTATACTGCTTATAACATGAGATAAAAGACTGTTCAAAATTGGGAAACAAGTATATCAAGGCTGTATATTGTCACCCTGCTTATTTAACTTATATGCAGAGTACAACATGTGAAATCCTGGGCTGGATGAATCACAAGCTGGAATCAAGATTGCTGGGAGAATTATCAACAACCTCCGATATGCAAATGATACCACTCTATGGCAGAAAGTAAAGAGGAACTAAAGAGCCTCTTGATTAGGGTGAAAAAGGAGAGTGAAAAATCTGGCTCAAAACTCAACATTCAAAAAACTAAGATCATAGCATCCAGTTCCATCACTTAATGGCAAATAGATGGGAGAAAAGTGAAAACAATGCAAATTTTATTTTCTTGGGCTCCAAAATCACTGCAGACAGTGACTGCAGCCATGAAATTAAAAGATGCTTGCTCCTTGAAAGAAAAGTTGTGACAAACCTAGACAACATGCTAAAAAGCAGAGACGTCACTTAGCCGACAAAGATCCATCTGGTCAAAGCTATGGTTTTTCCAGTAGTCATGTTTGAATATGAGAGTTTCACCATAAAGAAGGCTGAGCACCAAAAAACTGATACATTCAAACTGTGGTGCTGGAGAAGATTCTTAAGAATCCCTTGGACTACAAGGAGATCAAACCAGTCAATCCTAAAGGAAATCAACCCTGGATATTCATTGGAAGGACTGATGCTGAAGCTGAAGCTCCAATACTTTGGCCACCTGATGCGAAGAGCCAACTCACTAGAATAAGACCCTGATGCTGGGAAAGATTGAGGGCAGGAGGAGAAGGTGGGCAACAGAGGATGAGATGGTTGGATAGCATCACCGACTCAATGGACATGAGTTTGAGCAAAGTCTGGGAGATAGTGAGGGAGAGGGAAGCCTGGAGTGCTTCAGTCCATGGGGTCACATAGAGTTGGACATGACTTAGCGACTGAACAACAACAGTCAGAAAGATGTTATTATCTAAATAACTTGGGGATCAGGCTATGGTATTACATCTAGTGTGAATTAGATACCCCCAACCCCTTGTTATATACTATATTAGTCAGTCTTCAGATTTGTTCCTTCTTCTCATTTAAGCATCTTTTTTTTTTTTTTTTTTAAGAATTAGCCTAAAGCTGCTCAGAGAACTCTTCTGCCAATTCCAAGCAAAGCTTAGCTAAGTCAAACATCACACAGTGACATTCAAAATAAGCTCCCTAAATTTACCTTCAAAATTTTTTTTAAAAGAAGGTATATGTCTGCATGTACACCAACAAATGAAGTGTGTTATACACACAGGCAGACATACACCAGCTATGAGTTCACACATCATGTGATCAAAAGGTACTAGGAAAAGATAAAAGCAAAAGCTTGAAACCAACCCAAAAGGGTATCATAATGACTGTATAAAACTGCTTCACTTAAAACTGGTGGTGGGTATGCTGGATGACTCAGGGAACTCAAATCAGGGCTCTGTAACAACTTAAAGGGGTGGGATAGGGAGGAAGATGGGAGGGAGGTTCAAGACGGAGGGGACGTATGTATACCTATGGCTGATGTTTGGCAGAAACATCATGTTGATGTTGATGTTTGTCAGAAACCAACACAATTCTATAAAGCAGTTATCCTTCAACTTAAAAATAAATAAATTTAAAATTTTAAAAATGGTAGTGGGAGGGAAAGTGAAGTTCCCCTCAGCAGTCAGCACACTGACCTCAGTAGAAACGGCAGCCGACCTGCCAGAAAGATGGGGGAAAAGGCCCAACATAGCCAAGAATTAAAGAAACAAAGCAGAGACAAGCCATTTGGCATCATCAGCAGGCAGTCTCAGAAGAGAAAAAGTCCCTCTTCTTATTTCAACAGTGGTCTAATCATTAGGACAATTTAAAAGTATGATCAACTCTTTAAGAAGTCAAAGAAGAAGTAAAAAGATTTTTCAAAATTTCAAATAAAATCATTTCTTTAAGGTTTGAGGGTTTTTTTTTTTTTTTTTAAAGAGTTCCATCTCTGGGAACACATCCTAATTGAATATCAGCATCAAGCTTAGGCACATTTCAGGACACCAAGCCCTGGGAATAAATTCTGAGTCAACTGGCTGCCAAGGCCTCAGGCAGACAGACACAGTAGCACAGCTCCAGGACTTGCTGGCTATCTTATCAGCCGGACTGAGAATTAAGGTCAGAGGCTCCAGGAATGCTGTCCGTATCACTCTGCAAACACAGCTTCTGTCAGACACATAGATTCACACTCTCTTTTTGGACCTGTCTCTGACCCCTTCTTGGCTTGCCTGCCGCCTGCAGCCTGGAACCAGTTAGTCAGCAAGTGAAATTAAGCCCAGAAAACTCACAGAGCAGATGATCCCCTCCTGAGCAGCAGACACATGGATGAATGTATAAAATATTCCCGACAAGGGTACTGGTTTGCAAAAATTGCAAATTCAACTCTGAAATTTGAACGCAAGTGTTTATTGTAGTATTTACACAGCAAATAATCCTTCCATTTCTGGGAAACCAAAACAAAGCCAAATCAAGAAAATGAGCCAGCAGTAAATGTGCCAAGATGTATTTGTAAAATGAACTCTAAAAATCAGGGTTTGTTTAGTTTTTTTTAATTCACCTTATATATGAAACTGTTACAGAAAGCTTTCTTAAAGAAAATTTCAAAGACAGAGTAGAAGAAAAAGTATGAATAGAACAGGTATCTGAATATCAGTATAATCAGTATAACCAAGCTAGTTAGGAATATACTGAAACACTTCCATAAGGACTGATCCAGTTGTCGCCCCACTCCCAAGTTGTCTACCTCTTGCTCCCACATCCTTCCCTCCTGATGCAGGAGCTAAAAATTTAACCTGTGCAATATTGTAAAGTAATCAGCCTCCAATTAAAATAAATTAATTAATTTTTAAAAATTGTGGCTCAGGCTGGGGCAAGGGGACAGGCAGGCTGCACTGGGACCTGGCCCCAGATTCTTGGCACTGTTCTTCAAGCAGGAGTCTGCTCTGATCCACGCCTTCACTTTGTTAAATATTTCAGAAATTACACCCTAGCAGAAAAGAATAGGCCTTTGGGGAGTTTACTAAATGGAGCAGCCCAGGGTAACATGGTTAAAATCACGGGCTCTGAAAAACCCAGGCTTGAAACTCCGTTCTTCCATTTCCTAAACAGCTATAAAATTCTAGACATTTTATAGAAACCTGAGCTTAGTGACATATGAACTGTGAAAAATGAACACACTTCCTTTCAGATTAGTGGCAGCTAAAATGCTTAGCCCAGTTCCTGGCATACCAAAATGATTCATATATGCGATACACCACTAAGCACTGGTTATTAGTAGCTGTGTCAGTGACTGTAAGAGGAGATTCATGCAACTGAAATAATTCAATTTACCTGTTTTCCTTTATTTTGTGTTTTGCCAATGTTCTCTGAAGGGCAAGGTTCAGACGCTCAAACTGAAAATTGAAAAGAGAAGTTTTAAACACTCCCTTAAATAATCATTTTCTTGAAGATATGTACTTCACGAAAATTTCTTCTGAGAGCTTGTCAGGAAGGAGCAGAAGCATTGCTACTTTAATGACAAGTGTAGTTGAACTACCCCTGTGGAAAAGAGGACTGATTTTCAACGGCTCGCACATTTGGGAAGAAGCCAAGGACTCAAACAAACTTGAATCTGGATGTGGGCTGTGCCCTTGGTGGGTGGTTCCGACAGCCACCGAGCTGGAATCACACAAGAGACTCAGTTTGCTGAAGTCAGGCACCCCTTCCTCCAGGTCAGGAAACCCCTTGGACACGCAGCCAGGACTTCAGTCTCAGCGGGGCTCAAGCCAGGAGACCCTCATTCCTTCCACAGACCCATAGCAGCCCCCTACCCCATGCTGAGATCCTCCACCCTCCCACAGTCTCACATTCTGCTCATGTATCATTCCTGTCTCTTCCTGCTCTAGAAACTCCAAGCATCTGTCTCTTCCTTTTCTTTTATCCCTTAAATCCAATCTGTCACCGAGTTCAGTTGATTACTGATTGAAACAAATCTTGGATTTCCCCAAACTTGTACTCATTTCTTTTCCTTGAACAAACAATCTTCACAAAATACTTACAGTGTTCTTCTCTTTTACTGATTTCTGAGTATCTCATGAATCTTCCTAGATTGCAAAATACTTGTATGTAAGCCTGCATAGTTTTAAATATTGGTTGACAATATCTCTTAGCAGCTTGCTCTCCCTAACCAGTTAATAAGTAGAAAGTAAATCATTGGTAACTTCTTTACATTCCATAAAAAAAAAAATTCTATGTATCTGCATGTGTATACAGCCGCCTTCTGTAGTTTATCCAGAGGACAGTGGAGAATTCTCTGGCTCTGTCCCAAGTTGTGAAATTCCTTTTTCCTTAAGAACTATTTATATCCCTCTTAGACTTTCCACTGGTCAAGTGAGACAGTAAAGTTAAGCAAAATCGACCAAGCTTCTGTTTTAATGAAATTATGAAAAGAACTTTTGGTTTCTAAACAGCATATATTAATAGAACTTAAATGTGAAATTTCTTGAAAGACAATACAAGTGCTGAAAAGAAATAAAATAGAACTTAAATTTACCCATATACCAATTTTTATGATGGTTTAGCTAAGGAGAGAGAGAAAGAAGGGCTGGAGAGTGTCAAGCCAGCAGGCAGATTCTGAGCAAGGGCCCAGAACCCTGTGGCAAAGGGTGATTGCCTAGCAGGCAGAGAGCAGGTTTAGGAAAGGAAATGCGGGCATGTTCTTTTAAATCAGGGAAGGAAGAAGGAAACATTAGACTTGAGACCCTAAAGGAGGCAGGAGCAGACAGCCTAGGGTGCTTAAGAAGGCTTCAATATCTCAAGGGTATTTTTGTTTGTTTTTTTCTTGTCCTTACGTACTGCTTTTTATTTCTATAGGTTATATCATTTTAAGTGGAATCCTTAAAATCTATGGATTTTCAGCAGCTCAATTTTCAGTAGCTCTTTCCAGATCAATTTCATAAAAGTTTGTAGCCATTGGCATTCCCATCAGTTCTATATAAGACTGCCAGTATCAGCTTCACCCCATCAAGGGGCTTTGACTTCATAGAGAGGGACTCTGGAATCACAAACACCAGCAAGTCTTTGTGGATGAAAACCCACGAAACTCTGGGTTGCTCGGAGTTTTGTCCTTCTCTAAAACCTATTCAGACAGAAAGTGAGTACGTGTGTGCATGCTCAGTCGTGTCTGACTCTTTGCAACCCAAAGGACTGTAGCCCGCCAGGTTCCTCTGTCCATGAGATTTCCCAAGAAAGAATACTGGAGTGGGTTGCCATTTCCTCCTACAGGAGATCTTCCCCACCCAGGGATAGAAGCTGCGTCTCCCACAACTCTCGCGTTGGCAGGCAGAATTTTTTACAGCTGAGCCACTATAAGGAAGAGGGGTCATCAGTGACATGATGGTCACTGCCTGCACAGAAGATCTTGGTTGTCCTTCAAGCATTTGCAACCGGCCTTTTTTTTTTTTTCTTATTTTCTGTCTTCTCCACTAGAATAGAGACTCCAAAAGGGCAGGGAAGATCTGTTTAGCTCACCACTGCATGTCAGGCACCTAGAAAGTACCTGGTCACAGGAGATGCTACCTACATACTGATGGAATGAAGGGAGAAAGGAATGAATGCACATCATCTCCCCTGTCAGCCATTCCAAGTCCTGAAGGCTTAGTCTGTAACATCTATATCAGTGAAGCAATGTAATTCAGTATATAATATAATTCAATATAATTCAGTACAGAGATGTTACCATTGCAGCTTGCTCGAAAACACAATTTATATTATTTCCAAGTTAAAATAATTTGAATTACATTTGCCTATACATGATTTATTGCTCTGACCAGGAACTTGGGATGGGCAACAAGGAAAGAAAATCCATCCATTTCTGCCCCTGAAGACTTTCTCCTTCCTCACCTCGAGTACTAGTGGAAATATCACCATCCTCTCTCCTCCTCTTGACCTTTTGGTTAAACATTAGGACACATTTTTACTATTCTCAGTCTGTATTCTTCCTGGTCTTTCATTTCCTTCCCACTGCCACCAGGAACTTCTTTTTCTAGTCCTTTCCTCCTAACATATATGCTGTCATTGTAAGAAAGGACAAATGGTCCCTCTCTCATTGCTGGAGTTCCTAGAACAGGTGTCTTCCTGACTTTCTATGCTGAATCAGAACTCGGGACCTACTGTATAGCATAGGGCCCTCTACTCAATATTCTGTAATAGCCTATAAGGGGAAAGAATCTGAAAAAAGAATGGATACATGTATATGTATAACTGACTCACTTTTCTATACACCTGAAACTAGCACAACATTCTAAGTCAACTCTACTCCAATAAATTTTTTTTTTAAAAAAGAATTTGCTTTTTTTAAGTAAAAAGTTCTGAAGTCCTAGCCAAGCTGTAGCAGCATACGTTAGTGATATTACAGCTAAACAGGCTTTGGTGTCTGCTTTCATCATACACCATTGCTCCTCTGGAATACTGTTATAAATTCAAAACAAGACAAAACAAAACCCACAAGTTTTTCAGACAAAACATTTATTGGTAAAGGCTGCCGGTGCCTAGAGCTTCCTACCTTGGCTCTAAGGCTTCTCGAACACATCGTGAGCCTGCACCCTGAGATGATGCAGATCACAAGAAAATCAGGAGCAGGACTCAACTTCCCTGAGATCTCACGCCTCATGATGCAGAATCAATGGCTGCAGGATGGCTCTGGAGGTACTAGTATATTAACACTTCAGGTGCAACTGCCGTTTGATCCAGTATTGCTGGGAACACTCTGAATGGAATTTCATCGGTCTGGTTTATGGACTAGTTGCTATTTCAGATGATTTTTAACCTTTCTGCCTTTTTTTCTTTTTGCCTAGAGGCTACATTAAGAAAGCTTATGTTTATGTAAGAGCAAAGAAAAGTCACTGAAAGGTTTTAAGTATGGCAGAACCTGGGATGGGATGTTTTCTATAGTTCTTAATGTTCTTCTAGACCAAGGAAATTTTAGCTCATAAGGATAATGGAATACTACTACTTTTTTTCTTCTTGCAATCCAATATTTCACAACACATTCAGAGACTTCAGGAGCTCCTTTAGATCCCCTTAGTCTACAAGGTGTTTGACTTGGGATAAGATCCTTCATATAAGTGTGGGCTGCTGTGTGCCGTGCTGTCGCTTCAGCTGCGTGTCTGACTCTTTGCGACCCCATGGACTGTAGCCCATCAGGTTCCTCTGTCCATGGGATTCTCCAGGCAAGAACACTGGAGTGGGTAAGCCATGTTCTCCTCCAGGGGATCTTCCCAACCCAGAGATAGAACCCACATCTCTGATGTCTCCTGCATTGGCAGGTGGGTTCTCTATCACTAATGCCACCTGAGAAGCCCTCATATAAGCATCTGTGACTCGATTCACTTCAGGAAATGGGTTCTGATTTGCTATAACTGTAGCTAAGATCATGATGCAGTTATTTAAAAAAAAAATACTCTGCTTGAGGAGCTTACAGGATTATTGGGGAGAATTTCTATGAAAAATCAGCTAATAATATAATAGAAGAGCAACAGATTATGAATGAGGTGCAGAGACCGTTCCATCTCCCCTAGTTATCTTAAAGCAAGTGATCTAACTTTTATGTGTCTTAATTTCTTCAAACAAATGAAAAGCTTGCACTAGATGAGCTATAAGACCTTTGTAACCTATGATTCCACGACTCTGGAATACCATCTCCCACTCTAAATCTGCTAAGAATAACAAACTATAATACTTGCCCCCCATAAAACATAACTGGAGTTTACATCTAATTACCAAAAACAAGAACGAGGATGCCATCAAATGCTCTCTGGAGTCTCTTCTTTTGGGCTACTGATGGGACTGAAATTGAACAGTAGGTTAAGCATTAAATCTGTCCACTTAAAAAAGATCAGTTTTTACAAAAGCCCTGTTTAATCAAAGACACCTAGGTGTTTGAATAGCTGATGAAGTAATCTAGTTTGCTTGCTATTCAGCATGAATGTATCCGGCCCTGGGATGTTCGCTGAAACGTGAATGAAAACGGCCTCAGTTGTGGGAAAGAGGCCTGGTTCTTCAGGTCAAGCGCAGCCCTCTCGCCTCCTAAAGTCCTCAGCCTGGCTTTTCCCTGCTACACGACAGCACACCCAAAGCTCCCGTGAGCCCGCAAACAAACAACACAGATTATCCTAAGTAAAGGAAAATAAGAACGCATGTATTTGATATTCTGAATGTTTTTAAAAGAGATTCCAATACATGCATGACTTCCATTGTAGGAATTCAGAATTTATCAAACAAAATAATGAAGCCAACGGGGTAATGACAGGACCTGGGGAAAGCATGGCCGCTCTCCAGCTTCCCAACCTCACCATCTGCTCATCCCATGCTCTGCCCTTGGAAATGAGGGTGCCAACCGCTTCCCAGACTGACACCAAGCAACTGCCCGGGAAGAGCTGCATCTCTCACCCCAGCCAACGCTGGCTGCTGGTGACTGGAACGGGGAGACAGTAATTAAATATTTCCATCTCAAAAGCCACTAGCCAGTCTACTACTGTGCTTATCTTACATTTGAAATAAGTTCCCTCAACTTCCTGCCAATTCTAATTTATCCATTCTTCAAGCTTCAAGTCTCTTCTTTGCCAGTTGAGCCCATATTGCTGACAGCAGTAATTGCTGTATCCTACAAAAGCTGTGTGACTTTGGTCAAGTCACTCAGCCTCTCGGGTCCTTCTTGGGAATGAAACAAGGTTACCCCTGAAGGTCCTTCCAGTCCTAAAAGTCAGCAGCCTGTGGTCCTCCAGTGTTTCTCACAAGGCAAAGGGTTGGTGTGGAGTCAATTAAAAATCATCAATAAATTATGAGAGCCAGAATCTGATTATTTCAATGCCCAATCTCCTAGGCTAAGTGAATTTGCATAAAACTGTGAACACTGACAGAGGGAGGAACACACACCATGAAGACTTTTCAGTGGTTCTTCTCTTTAGCCCCATGGGGTGAGGAGCTCTCCATAAGCCCTGTCTATTCCAAACATATTTTACCTAATTAGGTCTATGGCCTGTCCCCAGCATTTCTTGTTCTCTCTTTTCCCCCCAGTTTTATTGAGAAATAATTGACATACATTACTGTTTAAGTTTACACATACAGCATGACACCTTGATTTACATCTAGTGTGAAATGATGACCCCAATAAGGCTCAGCTAACATCCATCTTCTCATATAGATGCAGCACAAAGAAAAGAAAGGAAAACAAAATCTTTGTCTTTGTGATGAGAACTCAGAGGATGTACCTGATAACCTTCCTACACACCACACAGGATGGCAGGGTCACCATGAGTTACACCCATGGTACTCATTTAACTTATCTTCCAACATCTCAGGACCACCTTCCTCTAATCCCCTTCCTCACCCTCTGCCTCTGGGGACCACATGTATGATCTCTTTTTCTATGAGTTATTGTTTTTTAAGATTCCACATATGAGACTATACAGTGTTTATCTTTCCTGAATCCCTTTAAGGGTGGGGCTCCAGATCTCAAAACAGCATTAGGCTGTGCAGCCCACAGACCTACACCAAGACATGTCCAAACTGGTGACAGGGGTGACATGAACAGGCCTGTGACCCTGACCAACCCAGCAGAACAAGGCGGGGGGGGGTGGTCTCCCCACTTCAGCAAGTTGGCGGGAACAGATGATGCTCTTAGGAATTAGATGAGGGAAACCCAGCAGAGAATAAGTTATTCTCCAAGGAATTTAGCTCTAAAAAAATAGCTAATGAATCTATTAAAAAAAAAAAAAATAGCTTACCACCCATAAGTAACTAATGGGTCTTGGTGGGTGGTGAGAGCTGTGGATTATTTCACCTAATGCTTGTGCAAACTCTATGGACCTGGGACTGTCAGTATGTCTATTTTCAGATAAGGATGCTGAGGCCAAGAGGATGAAACAGCTGCTCAAAGTCATAAAACTTGTCAGAGTGCAGGATGCTTTGGAAAAGAATGCAAGACTGTAAACATTTTAAGATTAAACACAATTTAAGAAAATGATTGCTTTTTAAAAATGTTTTTAAATGTTTTCAGAAAATTGTCAAATTGTCTACATCTACTGCAGCCTTGAAAGTGAGAAAGCGAGTGTTCACATTTTCCTTAGGAAAACACCCTATTACCATTTTCAAAATGTCAGTAAGATCTTGAAAGGGCAGGCACTCACCTCTGGGAAAATCAGTTTGCAAATACTCTCTGCCAAAGTGTGAAGATAGACCCGGCTGCGGCTGGTCTTCCTCCGGGGAAGCCTTCCGGGCGGGTTCTTGTCAGGGACACCTGGACAGATGCCCGGCTGCCCTGGGGTAGCTGCTGGCCCACTCCCTGTGGCTTCCCCCAAGGGCTCTCTGGGGACCTGCCCCGGGGCCAGCAGGGAGAAGGGGCAGTCCCCTGTGATCTGCAGATCCTTCAGCTTCGCACAGAACATGGTGATCGCTCCTGGGCTTGGTTCTTTTTACCAGGATGGACACACAGAAGTCACTAGTGGACCAGAGATGTTGGTGACCAGGGAGTCCAGGGGCTGCAGAAGGTCAGAGGAGAAAGAGGAGTGACTCTGTATTCCTATGGAAAGAGAAAAATACAGGTATGAAAAAGTGAAGACCATACAGTCCTATGTCATTTTCAAGTTAAAAAAAAAAATTCTAGTGCAAATGCCCATTATAAATGGATGGAACATTTGGTAAAGATCTTATTTCCTACGTGTGCATTCTGCTGCTGCTGCTGCTAAGTCACTTCAGTCATGTCCAACTCTGTGCGACCACATAGACGGCAGCCCACCAGGCTCCTCCGTCCCTGGGATTCTCCAGTCAAGAATACTGGAGTGGGTTGCCATTTCCTTCTTCTGTGTGCATTCTAGTATACTAGAAAAATACTTGCTTTTTGTATTTTAATATTTTTCAAATGGAATATAATTTTCTCCAAAATGTCTTTAGCACAAACTACTGATTCCCATTTTTATAGCCCATTTGGTCTCATTTGATTCCACAAGGGTGAAATACTGTGGTTTTATGACAGAAGCTGGGTCTCAAACTATGTCATATCACTGCTGATACTACTAAATTCTCACTAGTCTGTATTTTCTAAAAAATCAGAATAGCATGCATAATGTCTCCTAAACATACCTAAAGAAAAAATGTATATAATGATGCCCAAGTATATGTTGTTAGATCTGAAACATTGTCTTTTACATGAAAAAAATTAATTGAAATGATTACTGCCAAAGACACTTATCTCTACAAATAGTAAAATATATTTAAAATATCACCAAAATGAAAAACAAATAATATTTTTTCAAAAGACTCCTGATTCCTAAGAATAGGCCACTGGATTTACAGGAGGCTTTGAATCCAAATCCAGATGACGCTGGAGTAATCCAAGAAGGCCTCTCTTCCTAGGAGTCCCCAAAGTCAGGAGCATGACCCTTCTCGCTAATTTTCCCCTGTACATTTGTTTTTGTTGATGTTGTAATGGAGTCTCCATAATTCACAACCCATGTCTCATTAGTTAACTTTTCAGTGGAACCATCTGGTTGTAAATTCAGCTTGTCAACAATACAATGATGTTGATTAACTGGGTCCACCGACTATTTCCATACTTGGAAAATCAAAAAACTCAAAAAAGAGGGAAAAAGAACACATGGTCTGGTACAGTGCTAATAACCCTGTATTTACATTTAAGCTTCACAGCAACCACTTGAAATAGGTATTCTTATCACCAGTGGGTCAGAGGCTCAACGTTTGTGTCATCTTTGATTTGAAATGCTAGAAAGTGCAAGAGCTATGGTTCAAACATAGGTACATAGATTCCACAGCCAATGGGTTTCAATTAACTCAAACTCATATATTATCAAGTTACACTTGTTTCTAAACAATCAGGCTTAGTTTATACACTAGAATTAATTTATCTTGAAGATATGGTTTATAAGTTTACATTAGGAAGCAAACAAGAACGTAATTATCCTGCTCGCTGGCTGGTGGTACTTGAATCATCCAGCATAGAGGATTATACTTCAGTCTTTGGAACTGGAGTTCAATTACTTTGTGTCGTTTCTATGCACCTCAGTGCTCTCAGTATGTTCCTAATGTATGTAACATCAGCTTATAATTTGTCACAGATAAATTACTGATAGGCTTAGAACAATGGACAATTCATTTTCCAAACTGGGACAAATAAGGAAGCTGAATTCACATCTGACAGCCCCTGGGGCATTGCTGGGTTATCAGGTTTGGGGAAGATGATGGATGCTGACAGTCCAGAAGAAACCGTTGGAACTCTCTGCTTCTTTTTTTAATTTTTATTTTATATTGGAGTATAGTTGATTTACAATGTTGTGTTAGTTTCAGGCGTACAACAAAATAGTTCAGTTTTACATATACATGTATCTATTCGTTCAGATTCTTTTCCCTTAGTGTGTATTTATTTTTTTAATTGAAGCATAGATGCTTTACAGAATTTTGTTGTTTTTTGTCAAATCTCAACATGAATCAGCCAGAGGTATACATTTACTCCAAACTCCTAATTTATCCCTCCCCCTTTAACCATTTGGTAACCCTAAGTTTGTTTTCTAGGTCTGTGTGTCTGTTTCTGTTTTGTAAATAAGTTCATTTGTGCCATTTTCAAAGATTTCACCTACGTGACTCTGTTTCTTAAAGTCAAACCCCAAATCCTTGTTCATACATAACTTATGAATCTTCAGGAAGGTACAAAGGGAGATGCTTTCAGCATTAAGGAGCAGAAACCATATTCTGCCAGCAGAGAAGAGGGCATGGTCTGTCTCAAAGGCTGCTGGGTGCCCAGAGGTGATCTGGTGATGGAGGACCAGTTACTGGATTCTGAAAGACCTGCAGATCTACAGCTCTCCACCAAGATCTGTTTAAGATTCAGTTCTACAAGTAGCTGTTTCTTAATCTTTAATGTTTCTCAGCAACACTATTAAGCATGCATGCTAAGTCACTTCAGTCCTGTCCGAGTCTTTGTGACCCTATGGACTGTAGACCTCCAGGCTTCTATGTCTTTGGGATTCTCCAGCCAAGAACACTGGAGTGGATTGCCATTTCCTACTTGAAGGGATCTTCCCACCCAAGGATCAAACCCACACCTCATATGTCTCCTGCATTGGCAGGAGTACCACCTATTACTATTTATTAACTCCTGTCCTCTGGCATGGTGTAGATCAGGGGTCCAACCTCCCCATAAAGGCAGAGTGGGTCACTTCAGCTTGTGGTCAACACCTCAACTCTGCCAACTGCCGCAGATACACAGAGGAGAGAGCATGGACATGGTCCCATGAAAACAGGCTGCACAGGCCATAGTACTGACTCATGTTTGCAAAAAGCTAAGCAAATTAGATGAAGCGTTTTAATACAAATGTAATTTTAACCATGGGGTTAGAGTTACTTCCTCATCACCTCTTCCCACTCCCAAAATAGAGAACCTCTCTGGATTCGGTTTTGCACAACTTGAAAGTAATTAAGAGTCTAGTAGATAATTCTTAATAAATATTTATTAATAAAAATCAAAATACCATTATTTTATGTGAATTCTTAGGAAGAAAAATTGTATTAATTGAATGTCATAGTTTCAGTTACATAAAAATATAATAACTAGAAAAGAGGGCACTTAAAAAAGGCCATAAAAATAGAAGATTATATGTTGGAGCTGATGCGGGTCTGGAATTTCTTCCTAAAATCAGTTATTCTGGTACATGTTATAATTTTAGTATTGCACTGAGGATTCCGACATAATGTAGTTTATGAAAATTCTTCCATTATGCTTAATCTTCTATTTAAATTGGATTTCAACCCTTGTTCTCAAACCCAATATTTTATCCTCTTCTCTTCAATCTCATTAGAGCAGGACACAACTGACCAGTCAGACTTCCTGGAAATTCTTTTTTCTCCAAGATGACACAGTGCTCTGATTTCCAGCCAATGTGCCTAACATGTTTTTTTGGTTTTTTTTAATTAAAGTAAAAACAGCAACAGGAAACAAACTGTGCTTACTTCAAGATCAGTTAAGTGTTTAGTCTCATTAAATCACATATGTATCAACAAACTAATTAGCGTCCCTCGTCTGTGCAGCTGATGAAATTACACTACAAACAGATGCAGCCAATGCCAATACCTTGGAAAGTCATGTTTGTCAGTCATTTGCCAGGTTGCCAGGAAGACAGACTATGCTCTTCAAGGGAACCAGTGACGATTCTTTCGTATAACATTAGCAGCAACTTCAGAAATGGTTGGGTCAGTTCCTGAATGCAGTACAGAGCTGGGTGTAGATGTGGTAGTGACATGGGAGGGAAAAAAACAAGTGAACTGAACTGATAAATTTGGTGACAAAGCCTTGGCAGGCAGTGGAAGAGATATTCTCAGAAATTCAAAGAGGTATTTGCCATCCCCCAGGCTGATGATTAAATAGCCTCCAAATTGACTGAACGCTTTCTCCTTTTACTGGTAAGTGATTAATTCCTCTAGAGTGACAATAAAGATCCGTCTATTGACCTCATATCAATAACCAGGATGCAAAAACAGTATATATATATGTATATGTATCTGTGTTTACTGGCCGTACACCTGAAACTAACACAGCGTTATAAATCAACTATACTCCAATATAAAATGTTTTAAAATAACCAGGATGCATTGCTGTGTAGGTAATGAGATACTCCATCATTAATCTCTAAGGAAAGAATTAAGCACAAACCCTTGTTTTCCACATATGAAAAATGCGGGGGTGGGGGGAAGCACCCTATATGTACTCTCTCACACAGAAAACCTGTTTTACAATAGCAGGTCACATGCCAGGCTTAGCACCCAGCCACACCGAAATCTGTGATTCAAGAAATATGTGTTTTAAGATTAAATTTCAAAGTCCAGATTTAGAAGAGTAGCTGAAAGAAGAGAGAACTTCAAAACAAACTCCCTCCGTAAGGATAAAGTGTGCATGCCCCACCCAAATTGTGGCAACCATCTTCATAAACAAATGTCAAGAAGGCAGCTCAATATTCAGAACATCGAACGTTTTCATTCCTCTAAAGCTGAAAAATTGTTCAATAACATTTCAAAAATCAGGACTTCAAAATGTGTTTCTTTTCACTTGGCAGGAAGCAATATTTACAGAACAGTCCCCTGTGACAAACCAGGGAAGCTGGACAAAGTAGTAGAAAAACTGTGCCTCCCTGAGTGGAGGGAAAGGGCAAGGGAGAGCCAGGTTCCTTCATGATGCCCCTGCTCCCAGCTCCAATGCCAGCTCTGCTTTTTTTCCAGTCACAGCCCCGTGCAGCACTCACCCCGTTTACACAAGATTTATTCTTCCACCTACCAGGCTCTGGCTTTGCTTTCACTGTGTCACCCAAGCCTCCTTGCTAAATTCAGTCATGAGCTCCTGAAAGTTAAAGTTCCAAACATACCTGACCTACCCCTGGCATTTTGCTTTTTGTAAGCTCCATTCCCACAGATTCTCCGATGCATTAGCTTGCGTCCTGCTTCCTGCTTCATCCCTTCATTTGTTCACATCCCAGTCTACTCCACAAGCATTTATGAGTGGCCTACTATATATGGCACATTCTTCCAGGTGCAAGGGCAGAGCCATGGGCAAAAGTCATCATAGTCAGGCAGAGCTTACAATCTAGCAGGAAGACTAGACTATTTTTAATTTTTTACTCCTAATTTAGCCCCTCCTCATCTTTTTTCCCCTTTGGCAGCATTAAGTCTGTTCTCTATGTCTGTGAGTCTGTTTCTGCTTTGCAAATAAGTTCATTTGTGTCATATTTTAGGTTCCACGTATAAGTGATATCATACGGTATTTGTCTTTCTCTGACTTACTTCACTTAGTATCATAATATCTAGGTCCATCCTTGTTGCTGAAAATGAAATGATCTCATTCCTTTTTATGGCCGAGTAATATGCCATTGTATAAAAACACCATATTTCCTTTATCCATTCTTTGGTTGATGGACATTTCGGTAGTTTCCATGTCCTGGCTATTGTAAACAGTGCTGCTGCGAACACTGGGGTGCCTGCTCTTTTTGAATTATGGTTTTCCCCAGATATATGCCCAGAAGTGGGGTTGCTAGATCATATGGAACTTCTATTTTTAGTTTTTAAAGGAAGCATCTCCACACTGCTCATAGTGGCTGTCCATAGTGGCTGTACCAGTTGAAATTCCCAGCAGTAGTGTAAGAGGATTCCTTTAGGAAAACTACTTCTGACACGCAGCTCCAAGTATGACGTGTGCTATCAAAGGGGGCACACCCCCGACTCCCGGAGTGACACCAGGGATCCCAATCCAGTACCGGGAGGAAGAGACACCCAAGCTGAATGGTGACTGTGAGCCAAGAGAGCCCCAGAGAAAACAGCATGCTTGGAGGCCAGGACAGACCAGGGCACGTCCCAGGAAATGAACGGGCCCAGCCCGGCCGGAGCGTGCAGCCAGGGAAAACCTGAGGAGGGTGATGCAGATGAGCCAGCGGAGGTCAGGAAGTACTGATGGGGGGTGTGTAAACCATGCCACCTAAACCACCACTCTCTTCTAAGGGCTGGGGGACTAAGAAGTGAGAATACCATTGTATTTTCAAGAGATTATCTGAAATGCAGGATGAGGGCATGAGGGACAGGTCAGAGTTGGACAGGCGGCTGATCTGGGCTGGATCAGAGAGTGGCCCTGTGGATAAAAAGCAAATCAATTTCGAAGCATCTCCGAGAGACAACCCACAGGCTTTGTCTCCTGGTGGGACGTGGGGCTGAAGGCAAGGGAGCCCACAGGCTCCCGACTCACCTTATCAGTAAACCATAGCCCAGGGGAGACCAGGATCCAGAAGAGTACCCTTTAAAGTTGTCCACAGCTCATTTCCCAAGACCAGGTTATTCAGCCATAACCAAGTCCAGATGTGGGGTTTGCAATATTACATGACCATTCATGGGGACTGGGCTGCTCCAATTCTCCTCTGAAGCCTTCTTTAGGGAAGCAGCTCCTCCTTATTCCAAAGCACAGACATGGGCAAGCCGACAGCAGTTCAGATTCTAGGCCGGCTACTGACCTCCACAGTGCAAGGCAGTTCCAGCTCTCTGCACCAGCGGAAGATGCTTAGTTTAAATTTTTGTTACTAAGAGCCCATGCTGGTCACCCTCCACAGAATAAGGAAGTTACCTCTAAAGTTCATGGCAACCTCAGCCCTGGGGACCCAAAACACAAGGAACTCTCCTTTTCCTAAAAATAACTGCCTTGCTAAAGCTACAGCACCGGACACAGATGCTTAACACATTACATTAATTTTTTCTTAAAAATAAGGTGGGCATGATCCATACCTTTCTTAGATTCAGCAGGCAATTCAGTGACAACTTTGAAATAAGAGCAACGTTGATACTCTAGAGCTGGGAGATCTTAACTCTAAGAATTATCACTTTTTGATTCTCAATTTGTATAGAAAACTGTTACAGGATGCTTTATGACTAATTAAAGAGTAAAACTTTGGGGACTATAAATTCTAAATACCTGTGCTTTTAAACCTCTCTACCAGGATTATCACTGAAATCTGAGGGCATACAGTTAGTAGCTCTTCAAATTAAATCCCATTCCCTCATAATGGCAGGTCACAAGGAAATCAGATAAATGTTTCAATATTTTGTTCCAGAAATATGTGGAATACTTTCCAGCTCTTCCTAGAATCCACATCATACTTATACTGCTCAAATAGTTCCTTACAATGACTTCATCTTTTTATGAATATATTTACGGAAAATATGGTGATTCTTACGCAGAGTTACGAGAGACAAGTGATTCCTTTTTACCCTATAAAAAGCCATTTTGTTTTCAACTATTTGCAGATAAATACTGTGTATTTCTGTGATGTGGTTTAGCTCATACCCACCAATGAGGGATAACATCAGTGTAAAATAGGGGTCACCTAGACCCCCATTCGCCCCTGCAAGTCCCCTCAGCTCAGCTTGAATACACACCCTGTCTTGTTACAGTTTCCTTTTTTAGTTCCCTTTCTCAATAACTCATCAGGCTCTTCACTTTCCTACAGTCCCTTCCCATCAAGCTACCTCTTCCCCTTAAACCAGTCCTGTAATTACTATAGTGCGGTATTCATCAGAATTCAGCTTGTCTTTTTAACTAAGCTTGTATGTTTGTTAGGACCGTTATAGCTCTAGCTAGTGCTGTTAAGTGTTGATTGGTTTCACTTCAACACATTTTCTTCCCATAAGTCCATTTATTTTTAGTGCATAATTCTGCAGCATACAGAGATTTTTAGGAACACTTGTATCATGTTATATGAGAAATGCCTGTATTTCAACAGTGTTTGATTGAAATTTACAAGTAAGGTGAAATCCTACTTAATTACTTAGGGAAAAAATAGTCACATTCTCTAAGACTATGGATTTCATTACTATTTAGGTAGTAAACACTGATGAAACTTTCAAAACAGATCAGGTGTGAGGACCCAAGTCAGGTTCCAGAACCAAAGGCTGAGTTAGGTTCCGGCACCAAAGGCTGTGTGTTTAACTCTTGACTCTACCCTTTATCAACTCTGTGAATTTAGTAAAATTCCTAAGCTAATTCACCCCAACTCTCTCCATATGGAAACAGGTATCCTAATAAGAATTATTTCCTACATGTGCTGTGAAGTCAACCATCCCAATTACTTCTCAGGAATAGAGTGATATTGAATCATTTTCTTAACTTCACTGAGCTGCTGTTACCTTGCCCATAAAATGATGAGGAAGCAGGGGTATATGAATGATTAGGGAAAAGTTATGCAAAAGCATTCCACAGAACAATCAGGCTCACAGAAGCAACTAAATAAATGATTGACAAATGTATTCTATCTTCTCAGAAAGACAGGTAATATGTTAAACCTATGACACTTTTAATCATCACTTTTCAAAGCCAAGTAAACTCATTTATAGCAGGTGCTTCAGTTCAGTTCAGTTGCTCAGTCGTGTCCGACTCTTTGTGACCCCATGCTAAGCACGCCAGGCCTTAGTGTACCACAAATACAGAAAACGTTCTCCACTTGAAGAACATTACAGCATACCAAGAAAGTCGTATCTATGTCAACAGTTAGGTTCCGTTTATTGAATTACAAAATAATGGAGTATACAGCATAACCCAGAGCACTAAGATTCTATTTTGGTTTCATCTTATGTAATTCTATTAACTAATAAGTTGCATGCCAAATTTCTTTAATAAAATATTAGAATAAACATTGAAGAACTATGCTAGTTTTTAAATCTCTTTTTCCACTCATTAAACCAAACTTGTTATATCAATCAAGCAAATCTTATATCATTACAGTGCATACTATTTTCAATAAATCCAAATTATTTCCAATGTGGAACATTTTTAAATTAAAACCAAGCTAAAACAGGAATCCCATGGTATCTGATTTTCTTTTCCTAGAATGCTAGATTGACAAGTGGTTAGTATTTATTACACAAAGAATCTTATCTCCAACTTTTGCTTTAATAAGTTACCGATTCTTCTCAAAATTGATTCAATGGTAACCTTTTTATCTATTTACCTCTCAAAGTTAGTTTATTTTGTAGAAAGGTTTAGGTGATGAGGAAGGAGAGGTGAGACACTTAGGACAATGTTTAAGATACTTGTGAAATCAAGATAAGCCACCCAACATCTGACTAAAATAGGTTTGTGACAAGAGTAAAGTCAATTCTGGTATTGACTGTCACATCTGTGGAGCATCTGATTTAATATTTTGAACAATGAAGAGGCATCCAAGTGACTTCCCCTTGATGGGAAAGAAGGGTGACCTCATGAGCATGGATTCACTCTACAGTGGAAGAAAGTCAAATTATCTGAACTCTAACCTATCACATTTGGAAGGAAGATTCTGGAAGAAGACACAATAGTGAGTCTTAATTCTTCTAGTAAAGCCCTTGGAACTTTTACCAAGATCCTTGAGAAAAAAGGACCACAAACTAACAGAGTCATAAACACCTAAGACTTGTAAGCTCTGCTGGAGATGGAACCTTCTCCAGCCTAACCAAGAATAAATTAATCAAGACGTATAGGCCTGGCCACATGGAAACAAACAAAGAGCAAAACAAGGAGACCAAGAAGAAATGCATCGTGATGGAGGCGTGGGTGGTGGAGGAGATGCTGGTCCTGGAACAGTGGGAGGGTCAGAGGAAAATAAACCAGCCCCGAGGAAGACCCGGAAACTCAGGGGGCTGGCAGACCATGGCCTGTGGGTCAAATCCAGCCTGCTGCCTGTTTTTGTCCAGCCCTTGTGCTAAGAATGGTCTTCATATGATGAAGTGAAGGAAAACCGAAAGAATATTTCACGATAAACGAGCACAACATGAAATTCAAATTTCCATGTCCATAAATACAGCTTCACTGGAACACGGCCATGTTGTGCCATAATAAGAAATATATATCTGGTCTCTGCCCACTCTTGCTCTTTTCTGCTTCCTGGCACACAGCTCCCTAAACCCTCGGAATCTCCAGAGCGATGGTCTTTTTTTTAATGCTAATGAGGTAGCTGGTGGCCGGGGGCCCCTGGGTCGCCTAGGACACAGCAAGCAACCTGGGATTAGAGGGTTGGAACTTTACATCCCATCCATATCTCTAGTGGGTAGGGGAAGGAGAGGCTGAAGTTTGAGTTAATCACTGATAGCCGATGATTTTTCTTTTTTTTTTTTTTTGCACTTTTATTTTTTTGATTAATTTTTATTTGGGTATAGTTGCTTTACAATGTGTTAGTTTCCGCCGTACAGCAAAGTGAATTAGTCATATGTATACATACATCCGCCTTTTTTGGATTTGCTTCCCATTTAGGTCACCACAGAGCACCGGGTAGAGTTCCCCATGCTATACAGTAGGTTCCCATTTGCTATCTATTCTATCTGTAGTAGTCTGTATATCTCAATCTCAATCTCTCCCACCCACCCCTACCCCCTTGGTATCCACATGTGTCTCTCTTTCAGCTTTGCAAACACGTTCATTTGCACCATTGTTCTAGATTCCATGTATAAGTGATATTACATCATATTCGCTTTACTCTGACTTATTTCACTCTGTGTCTCTAAGTCCATCCACGTCTCTGCAAATGATGACCAATGATTTAACCATCATGCCTACATAATGAAGCCTCCATAGAAAACCCCAACTGTGGTGGCAAGCTCCTGGGCTGGGGAACATGTGGAGGTGCTAGGAGGGTGGGGCGCCCAGAGCCCATGAAGTTCCAGGTCCTTCCCCACACCTTCCCTGTGTGTCTCTTCCATCTGACTGTTCTTGAATGTATCCTTTTATAATAAATGGGTATACAGTAAGCAAGCTATTTTCCTGAATTCTGTGAGCTCGTCTAGCATATTATGGAACGCAAGGAGGGGAGATGTGGGAACCTTTCATTCACAGTTAGTTGGTCAGAAGCTGACCAGCTTCATGACCAGAGGCATGAATGTGAGATTAGGAGCTGAAGCCAGGGCAGTCTTGTGGGACTGTGCCCTCAACCTACAGGATCTGACACTAACTCAGGGATATGGTCTCAAAACTGAACTAAACTGTAGGGCACCCAGCGGGTGTCACAATTTCTGGGGAAAGGAAACACACACATCTGGTGTTGGAAGTGAAGTACTGATAATACAGGGAAAACAGGGATTTTCATGTTTACAAATTCATTCATTTACACGTGGCCTACAACTGCAGCTTTGGATCAACAGTGGCAGAACCAAGTAATTGCAAGAGACCCCCAAGGCCACCAAAGCCTAAACTATTTACTATCTGATCCTTTATAGAATCGGTTTGCTGATCTTATAAAACATCATATACATTCTCTCCTTGAATCAACACTACCATCCTATGGGGAGTGTGTATTTATATCTTTTACATAAAAAGAATCTAAAACATAGATTATTTGTCCTTGATCATTGCTAGTGAGTGGCAGAAACAGGAAGTGAACCCAGGCCCATCTGATTATAAATCCAATGTGCTAGGGTGCCTTTGATAAACAGGGGACCTTTTCTATATCACAGGGATTATTCCTCAAATTCCTCCAACAGTACATACAGTCTGGGAAAACAAAGATTAAATTTACCTGCCATTGGGCCTGTGGACCGAAGGAATGTAGCCAGGACATCCCAGAAATGCAGGTGTGAGATGCCCTCTCAGGACCCCATGAACTCTCATAAGACCCCGTTGTGCAAAATTTTACTTTTATCTCTATGGTTTGGGGAAGCAAGTAGAGTCAGAAGACAACTAGAAAGTCTGTGGGTGTCTCCGACATGCTCAAGGGGTCTTTATGGTAAAGCAGAGGAATAAATTACAGGAAAGTATATTTTTCTGAGAAATTTTCCTTTAAAATCCTAAGGAAAAGACTAAAAAAGGTGAAAAAATAGAGGTGGACTGGAGTAATGCTGACACAGAAGAGTGTTAGATTTTGAGTAAGACTCCCTCCCCTCCCCTACCATTCACCCAGGGGTCCATCCTGGCAACACCGGAGGAGTGTCTCTCTGGTAGGTCCACGGGGCACAGGCCACTGACCATTTAGAGGCCACCAGGCAGGAAGGGGTCTTCTCAAGTGTTCTGTTCAGCTCTGATTGATGATTCTTGAGACAGAAAACAGTCTTTTGTCATTGACACTGACACACAGTGCTTGAAGCTTATGCTGAAACCAGGCCAGCCAAAGAAATGCAGCAAATCCCAACAGAAATTCAATTCTTTCTGAATTTTTACCTTATGATTGAAAGTGTTAGTCGCTCAGCTGTGTCCGACTCTTTGAGACCCCATGGACTATAGCCCACCAGACTCATCCGTCCACGGGGTTCTCCAGGCAAGAATACTAGAGTGGCTTGCCATGCCCTCCTCCAGGAGATCTTCCCAACCCAGGGATTGAAACCGGGTCTCCTGCATCACAGGCAGATTCTTTACTGTCTGAGCCACATTGGTTCAAAAGAAATCATTACCAGAAATGACACTTGGCTTCTGACCATGGGTTTGCAGGTATATATCTGGATACCGCAAAGGACATGTTGAGAGAGTGAGTCCTTTCCCACTAAATCCAAAATCACAACAACATTGTTTTAAGGCCTTCTCATCTCTAACTGCCTGGAAATAGGGAAAGTTTCAAGAAACTTTCCTGTTCACAGTGAACCCAAACAATGCTTCTCCTTCATTTCAGTATCGTTTACACAAAAGTCAACACAAAGACACAGCATTTACATAACACGAGTTCAGAGCCTGAAGAGACAGTAGAGATTATTTACTGCAATCCTTCCCACTCACAGATGGCAGAACAGAAATCCAGATTCTTGTGACTTGGCCCAAACCCAGAGCTGCTGAGGGTCAGAGGTTACTCAGAAAGGGAGGCCATTTGACCTGGAGTCCAGGGTTCACTCCCATGCACTCTGATCGCCTCCTCAACTGAAAGGCTGGGAAGCCCCCGCCTTCTGTGGGCACCCCACCACAGTGAAATGGCTTCAAGAACTTCACACTTGGTACTCTGAGCTCAAGTTTCACACCTGAAAGTTACTGTACATGCTACACTTCATCTTCATACCACACCAATATGAATGCACACTACAAAATTGTTTTGGCATCTACAGCTTCTAAAACATTTCCCCAGGCTCTTTTTCATGATTTTCTCATCACCTTTTGCACTTTCTCAAGAAGCTATCTTTAGTCTTTCTTTAATTCTCCAAACATATTTTCTAAATAGCCTGACTTATTCATTACCCTGTCTCTGCCACTTAATTGAAAGTTAAGTATGTTTCCAGCCTTAATCTAAGAAGCCAGTGCAGGTCACAATTTATCCAGCTGTAGGCCTCTAGTAAATTATTTTATGCTGAAATTAAAAGACAAGACTATCAGCTTGGAGTCATCTGGTATAAACATGGAAGGGATATAGATGTATCAAGTCCTTATTATATGGGTCACTCCATCTTTTCCCTTTATTTTCCCTAGGTCCTTCTGTACATGCAACACAAACACAAATACGTAACAACTGGAGAAGAAATTTTTTTGAAAATGTTTTCCTATATATTTTCCTTTCCTATTTTATTGTTTTGTATGAGCTGTCCTATTCATTTTTATTATATTTGTCAATTATCTTCCTTTTCCATTTTATTATTTAATGTTTACCTTTTGGGGAAGGGAAAAAAATCTCATTGCACATAGAAATGCATGAAGTTCACTAAGGTCATTTGAAAATGACAAGAGATTGGACGTGAAGTCATGAGCAGAAGGGCATGCCGTCAAAGAAGGACAGTGTGGGTGAACTGAGGGGAAACGGGAAGTTGTGGGGAGCTCAGGAAAGAATGGTGCCAGATATAGTCCAAAATTAAAGTTGGCATCAGTGACAACTGACTAGGTCCGAGGAGCAGGATGACTCAAGTTCTGCCTGGGAGGATGATGTGCCATGAATAGAAATTGGCAGCAGAAGCCAGGTTGAGAGAAGGATGGTCCACTGTGTTTTGTACACATGGACCGTGAACTGTTAAGTGGGACATATGGATAGAGATACATCTAAAAATTCAAGTCTTTAATTAAATAGCATAAAACAGATTAGAGATATGAATCTGTGATTCTCCACATAGAGGAAGTCATTCAAATCAGGACTTTAACTCAAACTGTTCAATGTTAAAGGGCAACAAAAGAAATAGAAAATAGCCAAATTGAAGATTCTGGGAATATTCATACTTAAAGGTGTTATGATTCAGATGGAGAAGCAGAAATAAGGAAAGTGTGCTGAGAAGGAAAAAGAAGAGGGCACTGTTCAAAAAGGGGTGTTTGTTGGGAGTCTGAAGACAGTCAGGGTACAGTGGTCATGCAGGCTGCCATAATACAGCTCCATAAACTGGGTAACCAGGCGGCATGAGCAATATTAATGCATTTTCTCAGGTTCTACAGGTGGGAGACCAACATCATGGCGTGACCATGAATGAGTTTTGGTGAAAGCTGTCTTTTTGGCTTGCAGATGCCTACCTTCTCACAGTGCCTTCAAATGAGGGGGAGAGAGAGGCAGAGAGAATGATAATTCTCGGGTGTCTCTTGTTAAAGGGGCACCAACCCCATCACAAGTTACTGTAACAGGGAAGAACACATCTGACTCCATATTGGAATTGCTTCTTTTTCTTTACCCTTTCTGTTCTATTGCTTTTGCTACAAATGAATCACTAAAGGGATGGAAGTGTACAATAGCTTGAATATCTATTCCAATAGATAGAAGTGTACAAAATGGACTGTCTCTGGGAACAATGCTTCCCATGCCTGAGCATTAAGTTAAAATACCTCTGTTCAGCTCACAGGAAACATTCTGAAGAGGCCCACTTGTGAATGGCTGCAAGAAAGAAAAAGTTAACCCGTCTTCTCCAGGGTCTGGCTGGAACCACAAAATACTTGCAATAATTTATTAAGAACCTCTTGATGAAGGTGAAAGAGGAGAGTAAAAAAGCTGGCTTAAAACTCAACACTCAAAAAACTAAGATCATGGCATCTGGTCCCATCACTTCATGGCAAATAAATGGGGAAACAATGGAAACAATGACAGACTTTATTTTCTTGGGTTCCAAAATCACTGCGGATGGTGACTGCAGCCATGAAATGAAAAGACACTTGCTTCTTGGAAGAAAAGTTATGACAAATTTAGACAGTGTATTAAAAAGCAGAGACATTACTTTGCCAACAAAGGTCCATATAGTCAAAGCTATGGTTTTTCTAGTAATCGTGTACGGATGTGAGAGTTGGACCATAAAGAAGGCTGAACACCAAAGAATTGATACTTTCGCACTGTGGTGTTGGAGAAGACTCTTGAGAGTCCCTTGGACAGCAAGGAGACCAACCAAACAATCTGAAAGGAAACCAATCCTGAATATTCATTGGAAGGACTGATGCTGAAGCTGAAGCTCTAATACTTTGGCCACAGACTTATTCTATTAGAATAGACCTTGATACTTGGAAAGATTGAAGGCAGGAAGAAAAGGGGATGACAGAGGATGAAGATGGTTGGATGGCATCATGGACTCAATGGACACGTTGGAGCAAACTCCAGGAGATGGTGAAGGATAGGGAAACCTGGCATGCTACAGTCCATGAGGAAGCAAAGAGCAGGACATGACTGAGCAACTGAACAACGACAACAAAATATCACCTTCTATACTTTACTGCCTCACGTCCCCTTTTTTGCTTTACAAAAGAAACTAGAATCCAAACCCAGGGAAGATGGTTCTTTGGAACCATCTTTGGAACACGAATCCACCATCTTCTTGATCTGGTTGCTTTCTGAATAAAGCCAGTACTCCTTCCAACATCTTATCACTGGATTTATTGGCCTGTCATGCAGCAAGCTGTATGAGCTTGTACTTGATAACACTCCCACCCTATGATCTCACCTAAACCTAATACTAACCAATAAACATCTCTTTATGTCAATACTATTAGTCATGAGACAAAGACCCATTAGAATGTCTAAAATTTAAAAGTGACAATGTCAAGACTTTATGATGACAGGAAATAACTGGAATTTTTCATAAACTGCTGGTGGGAATGAAAAAATGAACAATCACTTTGGAAAGCAGTTTGGCTGTTTCTGAAAATACTGACATAACCTATCATACTACCCAGTTATTCCATTTCTAGGTAATTACTCATGAGGAAGGTAAATATATATACAAACAAAGGCTTGAACACAGATATTCATGAAGCTGCTTTACTTGTAATAGTCAAAAACTGGAAACAATTGAGATGTCTTCAATCATATGAATGAATGAAAAAGATGCTGAATAAGCCATACAGTGCAAAGGACTATTGTCCAGCAGACACATGCAACAAAGATAAATCTCAAAACCATTATGTGAGTGAATGGGACTGAACACATGAGTCCACACTGAAGTATTACTTTGTATAAAATCTAAGCACTGCAAGCAAACCTATACCTCAGACAGCCGATCAATGATTTCCTGCAAATGGAGGACAGGGTGCTGATTGGAAAAGGACACAGAAGAAATGACAGAAGTGATTTTTATCTGGATTGTGGTGGTGGTTTCATGCGTGTGTACAGCTGTCAAATCTTATCTAATTATTGTCTGTTTTTTGTATTTGAGGTTGTTTTATTAATATATGTTGTACCTTAGCCAAGTTTAAGGGAAAAAAACTCAGTGGAGAACTACAAGAAACCTAAATGAACTAAATTCCAAAGTAAATAGACAAGAAGCCCCAGGAGAGATGAGACCTGCGCTATTTTCTTCCCAGAAGAAGTGGTAGAAGATGCAAAATCTCCCACAGGTCAGAGGCTTTTTATCAGACTTTTAGCAGCTGCAGGAGAGACCAGAACACTAAGAACCCCTCAGCTAAGATGCACATGTGGTATATGACACACACACCCAATACACGACACGAGGAGAGGAAGAAAAAAGTGACCCACAATCAAGAGAAAACAGTCAACAGAAAGAGAACAAGAAATGGCCCAGATGCTATTATCAAACAGAACTTTAAAACAACCATGAGAAATATATAATAGAATCCGGTGGTATAGTTGCATAGCAGCCATAAGAAGGGGTTTCCATTAAGAAACAGAATGCAAAGAAAAAGAAACAATCGGAAATGCTAAAAATCACAGCAACAGAAATATAGAATTCCATTTAACATCAGAGGAAAGGATCAGTGAACGTGAAGTCAAGTTAACAGAAATAGCTCCAACAAAGCCACAAAGAGAACAAAGACTGATCAAATAGATTTGAAATCTGTAGGACAACATCTAAAGGCCTAACATATATGCATTTAGAATCCAGGAAAAAAAAAGAGAGGAAATGGAAGCAGAAAAATATTTGAACAAATAATGGCTGGAAACATTCCATATTTGATGATAGAATCAAGCACAGATCCAAGAAGTTCATTAAAAACCACACATGATAAACACAAAGAAAACTACACCTAGGCATAATGTTATCAGACCTCTGAAATTCAAAGAGATAAAAAGAAAACTTTTTAAAAAATATCCAGAGGTTAAAAAAAAAGAAACAGAGAGGAAATGATATGATCTGTACCTACTTTTCACCAAAGGAATAGAGACTAGCAGATAGTGCAACAAAAATATATGGGCTGAAAGAAGAAAAAAACTCTCTTTACCTTAAGTTGCAAATGCAACAAAATATTCTTCAAGAGTTAATATGAAAACAATTTCCTAAACATTGCAGTCATAACTTTAGACTGGTGGAGTATTTAATGATACTTTTATTTTCATTAAACTGAATTTCTATCGTTTGTACTAAACGTATTAATTTTTCTTGTCTTATGTGTTTTATTCGGAAGTTCATAGACCATCAAAATCTAATTCTAAAGCTCATTATGCTACAGAGTCTAATCTGACTATTTTAAAAACACTATTGATCATATGCAAACCATCAGAAACACTTATATGTAAGTAGTTAAGGTGGTAAACATAGTTTTTTAGAAGATGCTTGGCTAAAAAGACTGGTTCCACCACTAATTTGATGTATGATATTTAGGCAAATTACTTTTCTGCTCTTGACTTTGCTTCCGCATCTTAAATTAAATGATGAGGGTAGGACAATTCCCAGGGGGTTCAAGAAGGGTAATTCGGTTTTACCAGTGCTTGGAATATAGTATGTACTTAATGAATGGTGACTATTATTGCCTGAAATTAGGTTTATATCTTTCTAGCCCCTTGATGTTTCTTTGTTCAAGGCTTGCTTACCAAAGCAGTAGTTGTCAAAGTGTGCAAAGTTCTGCACACCCTGCGGGATGTCTCAAGAGTCACTCACAGGACGTGCAAGGTCAGAACTGCTTTCATGCCAGCACTCAGATACCCTGTGTCCTTCCCAGTCTCATTCTCTCCCAAGGGCACTGTGCGGCTTCCTGGAAGTCACACGACAGCTGCAATGTCACCATTCTACAACTAAAGAAATGCTGCCTGTGTAGACTTTTCTAGGGTAGGAGCTTTAGGGTATGAATGTGATAAATGTATGTATTTTTTTGGGGGGTAAACTCAATTTGTTCTCAAAACTTCTACTGTGCTCCTTCTCCCTGTCATTGGTTGTACTTGCTCTGATCTCTGTTAACTTCATCATTGTCCAATAAATCATTATTCCGAAATTCCCAATTTGTTCTTACACCTACATGTAAACACAAGAAGTAACCACTCTTGTGGGTTTTGTTTTGCATGATGTTAAATTATAATAACTTTTCCTAACTTGAAATTTTCAACTTAACTGTTATTTTAGAATTTAATAATATTTATTCTAATTTAAAGAATAATTTATTTATAGTTTTCTTCTATTTAAGGACAGATTTTTGACTTGAAAAGAGGGAACTGGAAAACTTCCTCAACCCACAGCTACACCGTGTACATCTACCATGGTAATTGACAGCTTCCCAATACTTCAAGTTTTCTTGATGAGATCATGGTGATATTAATTAATGTGATTATTCTGCAGTTCTATAATAAAGTGTAGTTTGTCAACATCTGGAAGATCTGCAAAACAAGAGGACCTGAATTTTCCAGTGACCATGATGTTCCAAACTCATGCAGGAATAAAGGCTCCATTCACAGAAGGATGGATTTTAATGGTTTCAGATCCTATATGGCAAGGAACCTTTATGAAATGATCACTCCTCAAATTTCAAAATTTTTATACCAAAAGAATATCTATAGCTGTATTAAGATACATGAAACCACTCCTTCCTTTTCAATTGTGCTTCAGGGTAAGGCTGGATTTTTTCATACACTTCAATTGTAACAACTTGAATGTGTTAAATATTGAAAATATATTCCTTTTTATTTCAAACAATTATATACTGATTGTGAGTTCTTTTACCAAATACATAGTTACTGCTCACAGATGAAAAACTTAAGTCTCACTAACTGTGTGGCTATACCACCGCTTTACCTTCATCTCACACTCACTCTCCATCGACCAAGGATGCATGCTTCTCTCCGATCCTGGACAAGACTATAACTTTCCTCTTAAAGCTCATTTTCTGCCCTGGAATTCACCACAAGTGCTTTCTTTGTGTTCAGTCATTCAGTTGTCTCCAACTCTTTGAGGCCCCATGGACCATAGCCCGCCAGGCTCCCCTGTCCATAGGATTTACCAGGCAAGAATACTGGAGTGGGTTGCCTTTTCCTACTCTAGGGGATCTTCCAGACCCAGGGAGCAAACCTGCGTCTGTTGCATCTCCTGCACTGGCAGGTAGATTCTTTACTACTGTGCCCCTTGGGAAGCCCATGCCTTCTTTAAGACCTTTCTTTATAAATATTCTACCTATGAAAATCTTTCATCTTTCTGTCTCTCTGAACTCCTGGATGTACCCATCCATCCAACCATTCATTTATTCATTTGTTCATACATCCTGCAAGTTATTTATCAAGCACCTATTACTGCATTCTAAGGGATGTGGTTTCAGGAATTAAAAACAAAACCAAACAAAAACAAGCCAACACTAGAAAATAAAGGAGAGTCTCATGTAGGAGTCAGTGTATGGACATAATAAAAACATGGAAATTTAGTGAAGTGTGCTCTATTATGAGGTGTTCTGTGTCATGGAGACACAGGAAAGCCTGTTTTAACCCTGCCACAGTACTTTGGTAAGTGCTTCCTCAAATAAATGACTGAAGATGAGCCTTGTTGAGTTAAGTAAGAACAACAAAGCATAGGAAACAAGAAAAAGGATTCCAAGGAGCAGAAAAATTTGTGCAAAGGAAAAAGACAAAACTAGAAAGAGTCTGGTGACGAATCACAGCCAAGACAATAGAGCTGTAGGACAGTATTCAAGCAGGAGCATGATTGGAACATGGGACCAGAGTTAGTCGTAAAGTATGCTGTCAGATTATCCACCTGATGTGAGCACCACGGGCTTTCGACACCACTTAAAAGGGTGTGTGACACCTAGCATGCAGCAAAACTTCTTGGTACTCAAAAAAAAAAAAAAAAAAAAATTCTTGGTACTCTTGCAATGACCAATGTTTTTTTATCAAGGACAGCTACTGCAAAAAAAAAAAAAAAATAGCCAAGTGCCATTTTACTGTGTGTAAAACAAAGTGACTGCACCCCAGCTCCCAACATCCACTATGCACTGAAACAGAGTCAATATTAAGACAAGAAGAACTAAACAGATTTTACTCGGTTTGATTTAGACAGATAATCAAGGCAGGTGAGCAAAAATGTTCTAGCCACCTCCAGTTAAGACATTCCTTCGTCAGCAAAGAAGAAAACTAACAGGGAAGAAAAATACAGAACAGTTACCCCATGTCCACTCCAAAGGAATGGATCAATCCAAAAGAGTTGACCGTGGGGCAGGACCAATGGAAGAGAAACTTTTGTAGAGCGTGACCTTATGACACCCGTGACACCTGGCCTTCTTGATCCTGGCCAAGACATCAGGTGAGTTGCAGGGATAATCCAGCCTAAGTAAGATAAACTGGGACAGAGGAGGGGAGAGATAGTGACTTCAGCTAGGATGACCTGCTACCCTCAGACTCTATCCAGAACTATCACATCTTGCTCCACTGGGAAAATTCTTTAGCATAAGATGACACAGTAAAAGCTTAAGAACATTATTCTAAACAGTCCCCACAAAAAAGACCCAGAAATAGAGGCTGTGGCATATTAAACTGTTATTTGCTGTGAAGATGAACAAAGAAGAATGTTAATTATCATTAGTGACTGCAAATATTTTAAGACATTGAAAAAAATGAATTTTTACCCAGAGTTTTCATGGGGAGGACTGCCTTTTGCTGATTACACTTGGAAACATACAATGTTAATCCAGCATAAAAATCTGTTGCTTCAAATCTTGACACATCAAGTCTCAATAATGTTAGTATGTTTATCCAGTGTCTTCCACATTACATTTGCAATCCTCTAAATTCTTCATCCATGGTGAAGAATTAACCTATGTTAAGCTCTATATTCCAAATACACAACTTAAAAGTTCATATTGTAGTAATGAAATATTGTGAAATTGTGTCCCATGTTTACTTAATCATATGAGCCACATATCATTTAACTACTTATAATCGAGCACATCTGAAGGTGCAAAATGGTTGAAAATTGAGAATAAGGAGCTAACAATTCCAGTGCATACATATAGAATTAGACTAGTAACACAACATAACTAATAAAAATACACAGCATTGGAACTTCGCTGGTGGTCCAGGGGTTAAGAATCCACCTCGCAATGCAGGGGACACAGGTTTGATCCCTTTTTGGGAAATGAGGAACCCCCATGCTGTGAAGCAACTAAGCCCATGCGCCACAGTTAGAGAGTCTGTGTGCTGCAACAAAGATCCGATGCAGCCAAGTAAGTAAACAAATCTTTTTAAAAGGCAGAGTATTAAAGTTCTAAGCTTTGTCAACCTCATGGATGGAAACACCTGATGCAAGGTGAGGAGTCACACAATTTCCTTGTTATCTAGAGATGCATCCCAAACTCTGAAGTGTTCAAACTGATGAATGAAAGTCTAATTAAAAGTGGTGCCTAAGCCACACAGCCCTTCCCCAAAACTCAAAAAAAACAAAATGGTTTCACATAACCTAATAAAGAAAGGTTCAGTGGCCATCCCGATCTTGTAACCTAACCCCATTTTACTGTAAATCTTTTCACCAATATTCTCCAACACTCACCGCTCCCAGCTGCCCATTTCACATCATACGATTTCAATCGAATGCTCACGATCTCTGGCGCACTTCTGTTACATGTCTGTGAACAGAATGGGAACTAACCTGAGACGGTACCTCCTCTCATTGTAGACAATTCAGGAAGCAGAGGATAAGACAGAGAAACACAATACCGTAGGATATTGTTTATACGTGGAATCTAAAAACGGTACAAATGAACTTGTTTACAAAACAGAAACAGACACACAGACATAGAAAACAAACTTATGGCTACCAAAGGGGAAAGGGAGGGAGAGATAAATCAGGATTTTGGGATGAACATATACACACTGTTATATATAAAATAGACAAACAAGGACCTACTGTATAGCACAGGGAGCTATACTCAATGTTCTGTAATATTGTGTATGGGTGAAGAATCTGAAAAGAATAGATACATGTATACGTATAACTGATTCACTTTGCTGTATACCGGAAATTAACACAACATGTAAATCAACTATAGTCCAATAAATAAATTATAGCAGAGGATAATAGGATGGGGGATGAACAGGGAGGTGCAGAGAAACATAACAAGCTCTTGCAGATGTGGAAGAGCAACGAAGGTTCTGGGAAGCAGAGCCCAGATTGAGATGTAAAGGCTGAGTAGGTACCAGCCCCTCTGAAACCCAGAGAGGGGCAGGAAATCTAGAAAAGGATGGGATGTCATCCTACTTCCTGCAAAGGGGCACTACAGAGCCGCGGGGTGTGAAGAACTGCCGATGCAGTTCTCCGTCCATAAATGGTTTCACACACTCACACTCACAGCCTCACACACACCCTCTCACACTCACACACCTACACTGCCACACACCCTCTCACACACACACACTCACCCTAACATACCCTCACACTCTCCCACACTCTCACCCTCATATACCCTCACACACACACATCTTCACACACTCTCGTCCACACATACCCTCACATGCTCACACACACTTGCACACCTCTCACACCTACACACCCAGCTGCCTCCTGCACGGCCCCTTCCTTTCGTCTGCCTCTGACACCCTCAGCCCTCCCATATATTTATACCCCACAGGTCCTGCAACATCCAGCAACCTCATCCTGCTGCAAAACCTCCGCTAAGCACCAGACCTTCCCCAGAAAGCCTTCTTCAGCACCTCCCTCCTTGTGGGACTGTGGCTTCTGAGGTTCTCGAGAACTTATAAAACTGCAGCACAAATATCGGTCTCCCGGTCGAGTGCTGACATGTAATTCTGAGACTGTTTCTGGTGCTGGTATCTTCCACACATGGACTTTAACTTCCGGCAGGCAGGACTGTCATAAATTTTGCATCTTCCTCAGTGACATACATAATCCATAATACATTTCATCACGGGATATGGAAGAGTGACTAACCTCTGAAAAGTGTCTCCTAAAACATAAAGTAAGCTGAAGTTTTCGAAAAATCATGTGTTTTGAAAAATCACAAATTCAAAACACGTTCTTTCAATTCTCATTCTTACTGCCAGATACAGAAGTGCAACCGCGTTCTTTAGCTTTAGGAAGAGCACACGGATTGCTGGCAGCAAAGATGCTCAAACGATGCCACCTGACGGACAGGCAGAACTACCGGATGCTGGCCTGGTTTCATCTCAGCTCTTCAAAAAGTATCATTATCCTGGCAAAAGCAAGACAAAAATCAAAGTAACAAATTTAAGGCCCAAGCAAGAGTATGAAGTTAAATATTCTGAAAGAGTTTAAATCCATTAATTTGGAAAAATTTCACCGCAAAGTACTGAAAGCATCTATGGATGTGATAACGGAATAGTTAAAATCATCTTTTAAAATATTATGATGAAGGAAGGGTTGATAGAGAGCAAGGAATCTGGCCATGGTCTCAATTCTCAAAATACAAAAGGTGGATTCCACCAACTTTATAGCCAAGAGCACTTGACACTGATTCCAAGCTCTACTCCCACGAGATTCTCAACATTATGGTCTGTATGCACCCAAAATGTGAAGCGTTGTTACCTACCAGCTAAGGAGAAACAAGGAACCCATCACAAGGAACCCGTCATTACAGAGGAGCCTAGGGTTATTTCCTTCTGTTTTTACAGGTTTACCTGATAGCTAGTCTGCAGAAAGTGGAAATGCATACCAGCAAGGAATCTGATCAAGTCTGTCACAGAATACACCCACTCAGGCCATACAAAGGAATGTAAACTCTGAGGAACGAATTACTTGACCATAACACAAGATGAACAGCCTTCTAAAGATGGCTAATTAATTCATGGGCCCATGAGGGGGAGGTGTCTGGGGCTAAATGTTCTGCCCATTCTCCATTCTGTACAGGTATTGGAAGAAGGTATTAATTATCCTGATTAAATCTGCTCATGCCTCTAAATGAAGAAGAATAGCTAACCTGTCTCATTGAATTAAAATCTGAAAATATCCTGATCCTCTGGAACAATAGGCTAAGTAAAGATAAAGATTATATTTAGTTGCAGTAAATATTTTTTAAAGCCCCACATTTAGTGGCCAAATGTGCAAACTGAGGAAAAGTAGTATACTTGCAAAGGAGAATGCAAAAAGATGTCTAATTAAACAGTGTAGTATGAATGCAAAAACTATAGTGGAAGAGAGGGCAGATTTGATTTTAGGATGATTTAACATATGGGACCCAGAGGAGATTAATTATGCTAGTCCTATCCTCTAGCTTCAGCTCTCAGGACCACACTTTCAGAAAAACAGGAATACACCCAAAGGAGAAATTCCCTGATGATAATGAGATACTCAAATTATGCCAATTAAGGGTGAGTTGAAGAAAATGAACATTACCATAGAGATCTCATGTCTGACTCTTTGTGACCCCATGGACTATACAATCCATGGAATGCTCCAGGCCAGATCACTGTTCCCTTCTCCAGGGGATCTTCCCAACCCCGGGATCAAACTCAGGTCTCCCACATTGCAGGTGGATTCTTTGCCATCTGAGCCACCAGGGAAGCCCCAGAATGCTGGAGTGGGTAGCCTATCCCTTCTCCAGCAGATCTTCCTGGCCCAGGAATCGAACCAGGGTCTTCTGCATTGCAGGCGGATTCTTTACCAACTGAGCTACCAGGGAAGCCATACATGTCTCAAATATTACATATAAAACCTTTCTGTATAAGTACTCTAAAAGGTAAAAATTGGGATATGAACATTATAAAGGCAAAAAGTATAGCTCAATATAAGAAAAGAATTATGCTCAGAACAGGTCAAATAAAGGAATGCCTCCCACATTCAAGATGAATCTTGGTAAGTAGCTTGCTAAATCAATCTTAATATTCACCTTAAATTTGGAAATAAGGTCACCTGCTAAGAATGAAAAAACTGAAGATAATTTGGACTGGAAAACTCTGCCACATGTCTCATGGAGAAATTGATAGGAATTATCCAAGAAAGAATAAAATAACTGCCTAGAGCTATTAACCACCCCTGAAGCTGAAGTTGGAGGGAATCAGGAGCTAAAAGGTCTAGCAGCAAGAGAGCAGAGGGATGGAGCACAGCTGACATTTCTTGCCAAAATCATTGCACCGAGTAAAGACAGGAAAACCTGAGATAATTGGAAATGGCTAAGGAGCAGTCGCCGGAGAGGAGGGTGTTAAGTGGTTTTGAGTAAAGGGGCTTATCGGAAGGACAAGGGGTTGAGGTCAGAAAAAGAATATGAAATGCTCAGCTTTTTCAGCTGGGCAGAAAGGCCCAGGGAGGCGGGCTGCAGTCCTGTGGATTCAATGCTTAGATGTTGAATAAAGTTATAGGCGATTACAGTTAGTCGAAGTGTAGAAAACAAATCCTCTGTTAGTGAAGATTCCCAAGGAAAGTGGAATGTTCAGGAAGTCAATAAGCACAGGTCATGGGGAGAGGGTAAAAGGTGTAAACTTAGAAAGACAAAAGGTAGTTGGGCAGTGGTGAATGAGCAGTTACAAACAGCTCTGAGCCAGCGGCAACCCCATGGGAAAAAAGCACAGCAGTGCTCTTCCCTGCAGGCTCCTCACAAGACAGATGTTAATCCAGAGACAGTATTCCCAAACCAAATACCCACAGCACCAAAAAACTTGAATCGATAACTATGAAGAAGAAAAAAATAATTATGAAGATAACACAATTAAAGCTTATTAGGCACCCACCATGTGCCAGGCATCTTGAATCCAAGGATGAATAGCCTGAGGGTGATTTGAGTTTGAGTGATGCAGATATATGAACAGGTATTTTTTTAATTGCAGTATAGTTTATTTGCCAAGCTGTCTCAGTTTCAGATGTACAGCACTGTGATCCAGTTATACACACTCACACACACACACACACACACACATAGGTGTATTCTTTTTCAGACTCTTTTCCCCTTATAATTTATTACAAAACATTGAGTATAATTCCCTGTGCTATACGGTAGGTCCCCATTGTTTACTTACTTTATATATAGTAGTTTTGTATGTTAATCCTAAACTCCTAATTTATCCTTTCCCTTCTCTGCTTTGGTAACCATAAGTTTGTTTTCTGTGTCTGTGGGCCTATTTCTGGTTGGTAAATAAGTTCCTTTGTACCAGTTTTTTAGATTCCACATATATATGACATCACCTGATAAATGTCTTTCTCTGTCTGGGTTACCTGTCTGAATGGGTATTTTTGATGTAAGGCAGCACAGCGAAAGGGCAAATACAATTACGTCAGACCTGGAAAAAATTCAGAATGAAGAAGTCTGAATTTCCCTGGTCTGCCCAGATCCCTTTTCCGGAGTGCTCACTCCCAAAGTCACTGTCTTCTTTGGGCTTTTTACTAATTCCTACTGTGGTGAGAAGGAGGTGGTGAGTAAATTAACTTGAGCTGCTTTTGATTTTCTGCAATGGAGGGTTTATTTTAATAATAATAATTTTCTTTAAAAAAAGAAAAGATTATTAACAGAAAGAATTCCAGGAAAGCAACTACAAGCAGTTGATAATCACATTTGTGTGTTTGGAGGGGTACGGGGTTGGGGGCTGGTGCCCAGAGTCCGTCCAGTTTTATAACCTACTGCTGCTGGTGGTGACTGGCCTAAAACCCCTCACTCCTAGCAAATAATTCTGTTCATACTCTATAAGCCTCAAGGCTATAGGAAGCACAAGCCTGTTGGCCTACACTCAGGGGACAGAGAAATAAACTAGGTCAGACACTTCCAAACTGTTTGAGAAAAGCACAAGAAGCATAAATAAGTCAGGATAGCCAAAAAATTACTCTAGCGTCAAATTAGTCAACTAGTCTATGAGTGGCTGAATTTATTCATCTAAAGACCTAAAATTTCCAAAAAAACTCTTCTTGTATCAAGAGGGAGAGACCCAACCAAAACTACCACCCAGCCACCTAACAAACGCTTACTGAAAACATCTAGAAGGCTAGTGATGAAAAACCAGTGAAATTACTGGTATTTTAGAAAGAAAAATATGTTTCCACAAATATGCAAAAAAGTAATAAATAGTAATATTTAACAAAAGTTGCTTGGGTAAATATTTATAATTAAGTGGTATAAAAATCAATGACATAAAAGTTTTATTTCCTAGCAAATAAAAGGAAGCTAAGCAACTTCCTGGCAAATTTGACATTCATAAAGGAAATAACAATTTGAATTCACTTACTTCTTTACTTTTTAATCCAATATTGAATTAAATACTATTAATTCCAATTAATTAATCCAATTTTAATCCAATATTGATTGATTTAAAGTTTTTCAAAATAACGTCTTAACATAAGATCATTTAATAAACCATAGTTATAAGAGATATGAGGACCAAGTCTTGTAAAGCTGCATCTCCTTCTATGTTCTCCAGAATGACAAAAAAGTACCTTGGACATGTTATTTTATACCCAGGTACCTTGTAGCAGACCTATAAGGTGCTTTTTGTATTCATACATTATAAAATACCATACCATGCATAAGTACTTTCTATTATATTTGTATTGGGCTTCAAAGAGAGAAAAATAAAATTCCTTTTTTCTCTGTCATGCACTGAAAAAAAGATCTTACAGCATAAGAAGCAACAGAAGGTAGGCATCTATTAATTACAAATTTCTATTAAATAAACTTAAGCTACTTAAGTTTCCTAACAGATACATTTTAAAACATACAAGTGGGTCTGTTTTATGTGAGATGCTTCACTACTGTAACAATATTTAATTATTCTAGAATTTTCCTACACAGGCTTTATGCAAAAAGCCTGCTGTTTTGACATGAAAAGAATAGCTTATTTATTTTAACTCTGTGGTTTTTATTTTTCTATTGGGTCGAAAAATCACTTTAAATTATCTGAGAACCCCGGATTATCTCCCTTGAAATGCAGCGACCCAAATGTTTAAGTAAAATTTCTAGACCCCTGGAAGCAATTCACAAACCAAGCTGTGTAATAACTGACTGCAGACTACACCGGCAACCTCAGCAAATGCCTAATAAAGTTTGCATGGCTTTTTGACAAATTAAGATTTGCTTTGAAATTTTTGACATTCATATTTTTGTTATATTGTTGCCATTATTGACTTTTACCACTCTTCATAATATAGTACCGGAAATGACAACTCCTGAAGAAACAAAACAAAAACAGCCGTTTTAGGAAAAGCAACACATTAGTATTACACTATGAACCAAGATATAAAAATCTACATCCATCACTTGAAGACTCCAACGCTTACCCATGTGTCATCAAAGGATCAAAGATGTTCCTCCTAAGAGCAGTTCTAGTGAAGAGGTAAACATTTAATAAAATCACCATCATACAACAGACGTTATAAATGACGTTATAGAACTATATTTTATGACCTGTTCTTAAAATTCCCAAGGGGTTCAGTTTGTTGGAAACCAAGATGCACTAGTCACAATTAAGCGACACGTTCAACCTTCTGGTTTACTTCGGAAGATACACACTGTTCACCAAGTGTAAAAGGAAGGCACAACCTGTGAAGTGAGGGAGCAAAAGAAGACGCAGGGAATCCATAGCCTGAAACCACGTGACCACAGTGCAAAGCAGCCTCCCCACAAGTGCCCCTGCGAGGCTGCTCAGCCCATCCAAGACGGGCTCCGGGCACGGAGACGCAGACCCCAGCTCACTGCTCCCCCAAATCACAGTGGGACTCACACCCCCCAAGCAGCAATTAACACACGCGCGAGCGGGCACCCCAACACAGACACGCGCGCTCACAAACACACGCGAACACACACCCCGACACACACGCACAGACACACGCGCGCGCGCACATTCACTCCTCGGTGGAGCCCCGGCAGCCCCCCGGGAAGTTTGAGGGCGGCCCCGCTAAGCTATACGGGATCGCAGCCGCCCGCCCCGTAGGAGCGCGAACCGCGCACCGGCGCAGCGCGGCCTCTCTGCGGGCTCCGATCCCCCGGCGCCCGGGCCGTGGGAGAGCAGCGCCCGGCTCCCCGCGTTCTCACGCCAGGGCCCCTGGAGCGCAGCCGCCAGTTCGGCGCGGCCCGGCGCCCACCCACGGCTGGCCTTCCGCCCTCGGCCGCCGCAGGTCCCCCGGGCCCTGAGCTGCCCTGGGCGCCGTCTCCTTTGCGCCCTCGCTCCTCCCGGGCGTGGGAACCCGGCCGGCCCCGGGGCTGGATAGCTGGGAGCTCAGGAAGTCTTCCCAGAGGGGAGGGGGATAGGCCTGGGCCGGGGGCCGCGGAGAGGGCCGCTCCCCTGGCAGCCCTGACCCGCGCGGGCAAACGGCGACCACTTACTCGGCTGCGTCCCAGACCTCGGGGCTGCGTTCTGGGATCGCCGGTAGCTCCCGGGCGCACCTAGCAGATCCGCGCTGCCAACGCAGAAGGAGAGTGGGCAGCAGGGGTGGGGGGTGAGGGGGCGGGGGGCGGGAGAGGAGACCCGGCGGCGGCACCTGCGGGTCCCTGCACCGGATTCCCCACAGCCAGCGCTTCCTCGGCTCCTGCTCAACAGGCGGGGCGGGCGCAAAGCGCTGCAGACCCGGTTCCCGCGCTGCGCCCACGCTCAGCCAGCTCCAGCCTGGGTCTCTCCCAGCGTCTCCATCTCGCTCTCTCTCTCGCTCTCTCTCTCCCCCCGCCCCAAGGATCCCTTACAGCCTCTCCCTGCTGCCTTTGACTTCTTTTTGGAACCCCTCCCCTTCCCTGCAACGAAAGACTGAAAAAGAAAGTAGAGGCTGAAACGCACCATGGTGAGGTCACTCGGGGCCTCTGTCCGCTCGCGGCGCGCCGTCCTCGCAGGAGTCGGTCGGTCGCCTTGGGGGGTGGGGTGGGAGGGTTCCCGAGGCGACTCCCTGCTTTTTGCCCGGAGTCTAGTAGCCAGAGTGGAGAAAAACTGCAGTGAAACCAGCTCGTGGAAAACCAGCTCGGTACTGAGTCCCACCCACCACGACGACCCGACTAGGGCCGGGGAACTGAGTCCTCCAGCCGCCCAATCGCTTTCCCAGCAGTTCCTGTGTGGTGACAGACACCAGGGGACGGGGACAAACGAGGAGAAAGGAAAAAGAGGGAGGGAACGCGAGGAAAATTTGGCCCACTTAAAAATATATATTTTCTGTTGTGCACTGGGCAGGAAAAACTGTAGTTCTCCGTAGTTAGAAACTCCAGCATTTCTGCTGGAAATTGATGTCTGCGTGGATGGAAGACTCCAGCATTTCTGCTGGAAATTGATGTCTGCGTGGATGGTTTTCGTGCCCTGGTTCTCAGGTTAACACCAATCTACTCCTTTGTAAATGCAGTTCTACGGTTGCAGAATATTTACATCTTTCCAGTAGGGTCCTGATTCTGCTTGGTTTGGTACATTTAGTTCTGTTTGGTGGGTGTGCAGGGTGTGTGTGTGTGTGTATGTATTCCAGCACAGAAAAATAAGTTCTTATATAAATGTTTTTAGTCACCTTTCTGACTAAAAAAAAAAACCTCATTATGCTGTTTCATTTTGAATTCATAATTAATCATGATTATTATGCGATCTTTCTTCAAGCCCAGGAACTCTGAGATAGATTGTTTATGGTTATCTCCAGTTCTTATATTAATATTTCTCCCCAAACTTACTTACCTAGTCTGTCCATTTTAGACTCATCTCCCAACCTTGACAACTTCGCTGTTCTCATGGCAAACATCAGTCAGACTAAGAAGACATTTAAATTAGAAAAAATGCATTTAACTAAAATTTGTCTTAGTATTGGGGGAAAGTCCAGACCTGTAAGTTTGTGTTTTTTGGTTCTGCTGTCTCTGGAACTTTCTATTTCTCTACTTGCAACACTTGATAATCTCTTGGGTCAAAATAGCTTTTGTCCTCAGAGTACTTAGAATTTAAGACCTAGGAGAAAACATAAGAAGAAATACTCAATAACACTTAGTTGAAAGGGGATCTCACGCTATTTTAGGAAAGATAAAGTTAATGATTTGAAAATTCAGAGGAAGAAGAGAGATCTTCTGACAGGAGAAGTACTTTGCAACAGAACACTATTAGAGAGAGGTAGACAGGGTAGGTCACATTTGAGAAAAGATAAAATAGAGAAAGTTTTTGTCTTTTGTGTTTTTCAGGCAGAGGCAAACTTGTGAGTGAAGGCCTGAAGGTGGGAAGACAGGACCCTGATGTTCCAAAAGAGAATGATGAACACACTGGCCAGAACGGCCATCATTTAAAAAGTCTATAAATAATAAATGCTGGAGAGGGTGTAGAGAAAAGGGAATCCTCCTACACTGTTGGTGGGAATGTAAATTGGTGGAGCCACTTTGAAGAACAAACTCCATATGGAGTTTCCCTAAAAAACTAAAAATAGAACTACTATATGATCCAGCTATTCCATTCCTGGGCATATATCCAAACAAAACTATAATTCAAAAAGATACGTGCACCCCAGTGTTCATTGCAGCACTGTTTACAATAGCCAAGACAGAGAAACAACCTATATGTTCTAGATGAGCAGATAAAGAAGATGTGGTACATATATACAACAGGATATTACTCAGCCATAAAAAAGAATGAAATAATGCCATTGGCAGCAACATGGATGCAACTAGAGATTATCATACTAAGTGAAATAAGTCAAACAGAGAAAGATAAATAGCATATGATATCACTTATATGTGGAATCTAAAATATGACACAAATGAACTTATCTGTGAAACAGAAACAGACTCATGGACATAGAAAAGAGACTTGTGATTGCCAAAGAGGGGGGTGGTGTGCCGGGAGGGAAAGGATGGATTGGGAGTTGGGGATTAGCAAGCATATAGAAACTATTACATGTAGAATGGATAAACAACAAGGTCCAACTCTTTAGCACAAGGAACTATATTCAATATCCTGTGATAAACCATCATGAAAAAGAATATGAAAAAATATAATAATAATAATAAATATATATATATATATATGAAAAAAGGCAAAGTGTTAGTTGCTCAGTTGTGTCCAACATTTTGTGACTCTATGGATTGTAGCTGGCTAGGCTTCTCTGTCCGTGGAATTCTCTAGGCAACACCAGAGTGGGTTGCCATTCCCTTCTCCAGGGGATCTTCTCCAGGTCTCCCACATTGCAGGCAGATTATTTACCATCTGAGCCACTATGTATATATAAAACTGAGTTACTTTGCTGTATAGCAGAAATTAACACAACACTGTAAACCAACTTCAATTAAAAAGATTTTAAATAAGAAGGAAGTGTGCCATTTCCAGAGTACACCAAAAAAAAAAAAAAAAACTACAGGCAAATGAGGTGGAAGAATAAGTTGAGTCCTGCTGCTGCTGCTGCTGCTAAGTCACTTCAGTCGTGTCTGACTCTGTGTGATCCCATAGATGGCAGCCCACCAGGCTTCCCCATCCCTGGGGTTCTCCAGGCAAGAACACTGGAGTAGGTTGCCATTTCCTTCTCCAATGTGTGAAAGTGAATGTAAATCCATGGCTGATTCATGTCAATGTATGGAAAAAAACACTACAATATTGTAAAGTAATTAACCTCCAACTAATAAAAATAAATGGAAAAAAATAAAATAAAATAAAACAATGAAAAGAAAAGAAGCATGAAAGTGAAGTCGCTCAGTTGTGTCCGACTCTTAGCGACCCCATGGATAGCAGCCTACCAGGCTCCTCCATCCATGGGATTTTCCAGGCAAGAGTACTGGAGTGGGGTGCCATTGCCTTCTCCAGATGGTCTCATTTGTCCACCTCCAGTTGTCATACGTTGCAGGCTTGTATGAAACCTGGTTTTTTTGTTGTTGTTGTTTGTTTTCCTCTACTGGCATTACTTTTCTCAACATGCCTTCATCTTGGATTCAGTTTGGTTCAATCGCTCAGTCATGTCTGACTCTTTGCTACCCCATGGACTGCAGCACGCCAGGCTTCCCTGTCCATCACCAACTCCCGAGCTTGCTCAAACTCCATCGAGTCGGTAATGCCATCCAACCACCTCATCCTCTGTCATACCCTTCTCTTCCTGCCTTCAATCTTTCCCAGCATCAGGGTCTTTTCCAGTGAATCAGTTCTTTGCATCAGGTGGCCAAAGATTGGAGTTTCAGCTTTAGCATCAGTCCTTCCAATGAACACCCAGGACTGATCTCCTTTAGGATGGACTGGTTGGATCTCCTTGCAGTCCAAGGGCCTCTCAAGAGTCTTCATCAACACCACAGTTCAAAAGCATCAATTCTTCAGTGCTCAGCTTTCTTTATAGTCCAACTCTCACATCCATACATGACCACTGGAAAAACCATAGCTTTGACTAGATGGACTTTATTTGCAAAGAAATGCCTCTGCATTTTGGATTATGACTTGCTTAACTCATTCATTCATGCCTTTACCACCCTAAGACACAAACTCTTTAGGAAGGACCACATTTACCTCAGTCCTTTCTACCAGGACCTACTCAGTTTCACCAAGGTTAGCCCTCAGCTAGAGAGTGTCCTGTGCAGGCAGTTCCTCAGACATTATAGATTCAGTTCCAGGCCCCCAAACTAAAGCAAATATCACAATAAAGTGAGTCACATGAATTTTTTTTCCTAATGCATATAAAATATGCTGCTGTTAAAGTGCTGCATTCAGTATCCCGGCAAATTTGAAAAACTCAGCAGTGGCCACAGGACTGGAAAATGTCATTCCAATCCCAAAGAAAGGCAATGCCAAAGAATGTTCAAATTACTGTACAATTGCACTCGTTTCACATGCTATCAAAATTATGCTCAAAATCCTTCAAGCTATGCTTCAGCAGTATGTGAACCAAGAAATTCCAAATATACAAGCTGGATTTAGAAAAAGCAGAGGAACCAGAGATCAAATTACCAATATCTGCTGGATCATAGAAAAAGCAAAATAATTTTTTTTTAAAAATCTACTTCTGCTTCATTGACTATGCTAAAGCCTTTGACAGTGTAGATCACAACAAACTGTGAAATATTCTTAAAGAGATGGGACTACCAGACCACCTTCCCTAGTAGCTCAGTTGGTAAAGAATCTGCCTGCAATGGAGACTCCTGTTCGATTCCTGGGTTGGGAAGATCCGCTGGAGAAGGGATAGGCTACCCACTCCAGTATTCTGGCCTGGTGAGTTTTATGGACTGTATAATCCATGGGGTCGCAAAGAGTTGAACATGACTGAATAACTTTCACTTTCACTTTACCTGCCTCCTGATAAACCTGTATGTGGATTAAGAAGCAACAGTTAGAACCAGACACGGAAAAACTGGCCGGTTCCAAATTGGGAAAGGAGTATGTCAAGGCTGTATGTTGTCACCCTGCTTATTTAACTTATATGCAGAGTACAACATGTGAAATACTGGGTTGGATGAAGCACAAGCTGGAATCAAGGTTGCCCGGAGAAATAGCAACAACCTCAGATATGCAGATGATACCATTTTAACAGCAGAAAGTGAAGAGGATCTAAAGAGCCTCTTGATGAAATTGAAAGAGGAGAGTGAAAAAGCTGGCCTAAAACTCAACATTCAAAAAACGAAGATCATGTCATCCAGTTCCATCACTTTATGGCAAATAGATACGGAAACAATGGAAACAGTGCAGACTTTATTTTCTCGGTCTCCAAAATCACTGCAGATGATGACGACAGCCATGAAAATTAAAAAATGCTTGATTCTTAGAAGAAAAGCTATGACAAATTTAGACAGTGTATTAAAAAGCAGAGACATCACTTTGCCAACAAAGATTCTTGTAATCAAAGCTATGGTTTTTCCAGTCATGTAGGGATGTGAGAGTTGGACCGTAAAGAAGGCAGAGCACTGAAGAATTGATGCTTTCGAATTGTGGTGCTAGATAACACTCTTGAGAATCCCTTGGGCTGCAAGGAGATCAAACCAGTCAATCCTAAAGGAAGTCAATCCTGAGTATTCATGGGAAGGACTGATGCTGAAGCTGAAGCTCCAATACTTTGGCCACCTGATACAAAGAGCCAACTTACTGGAAAAGATCCTGATTCTGGAAAAGACTGAGGGAAAGAGGAGAAGGGGGCATCAAAGGATGAGATGGTTGGATGGTATCCCTGACTTAGTGGACATGAGTTTGAGCAAACTCAGGGAGATAGTGAAGAACAGGGAAGCCTGGCATGCTGCAGTTCACAGGGTTACAAAGTTGGGCACGACTGAGTGAACAACAGTGCATATAAAAGCTAGGTGTACACTACACAGTAGTCTCTGAAGTGTGCAATAGCAAGGTGTCTAAACACAATGTGTCTGCCTTGACTAAAAAAATGCTTTGTCACTAAAAACTGCCAACCATTAGTCAGTCTTCTGCAAGTCTTAGTAGTAAAATCAAAGATCACTGAGGGACTTCCCTGGCAGCCCAGCGGTTAAGACTTCTTCCAGTGCAGGGGGTGGGGGTTCCATCCTTAGCCAAGAGCTTTGGGGCTAAAACCCCCCATGTTTTAGGGTCAAAAAACCAAAACATAAATCAGAAGCAATATTGTAACAAATTCAATAAAGATTTTCAAAATGATTCACATAAAATATATCTTTTAAAAAATCACCATAGCAAATAAAATAATCAGAAAAATCTTTGAAATTACCGAAATGTGACACAGACATGAAATGAGCGAATACTGTTGAGGAAATGGCTCAGATGGACTTGCTCAATGCAGAGTTGTCACAAACCTTCAAGTTGTAGAAAGAAATGCAATAAAGAGAAGTATAATAAAAGGAAGACTGCCTGTGGTCCCTACTCTCTTTGGGGCCCTGTTCTCTGTGGGTTGTGTGAAAAAGCAAAAGGTACAGTAATCACTGAAGGGTGATGAAAGACATTCTCTAATCTGAATGATTGATGTGCCCTGGAAACTTACCAAGAATTCCTTGATGTTAGGGAAGACATCTTTCCAGCTAAGTGCCCAGAAATGAACATGAATTGAAGTAGGGATTCAGTAAAATGATCCTTGAGTGGATAAATGAACACCTGAATATTTCATCATCTTTGAGATCAGTTCTTTCTTGTAGATGATGTGTAGTTTAAAACCTACTTGTCTTCACTTTATTGAGCACAGGAAAGTCGTCATGACAACTTCATCAAAATGTTAACAAGGACAAGTATTCAGTTTAAACAACTTCCCAGTAACTTTGTCTCTCAGGCAGAAAAGATAAAAATTTTCTTCTCAGGATACTTTGTTTTCCCTGTTTGCACAATTGGCAACAGCACACAAGCATTCAACTGTGTATTCTTTTCACACTTGCAAATGACAATGAGAGTCAGAGATGTCGTCTAACTCCTTGCTACTCAGAGTGTGGTCTGTGAATCAGCAGCCACACCGTGACCTGTGATCTTGTCAGAAATAGAGGCTTCAGGGATTTTCCTGGTGGTCCAGAGGCTAAGAGTCCATGCTGTCAATGAAGGGGCCTAAGTTCCATCCCTGGCCAGGGAACTAGATCCCATATGCCTCAACTAAGACTCAGTGCAGCCAAATAAGTAAATGAATAAATAAATATTCAAAAATAGATAAAATACAACTTGACTTAAAAAAAAAAAAAAAGAAATATAGTCCTCAGGCCTCACCCCAAACCTGAGTCAGAACTTTTATTGAACAAATCCTAGTTAACTCATATGCATATTATAGTTTTGGAAGCACTGGTCTACAGTCAGTTCATTAAGTGTGCTCGACCTGGAAATGGGTTTTATGAATCTGTTTAAACCTGGGGATTTTTATAACCAGTGTCTTTCCTTTTTATCTGGGATGTTATTACCATTCAGTTCAAATTAACAGTATTGAGACTGAAGAATTCATCTCTGGCTTCTTGGTCTAGTTCATAAACCAGAACCACAAGTTCACAAACCAAGGGGGATTTAGGGAAAAGCAGGTGGGGGCAGGAGGGAGAAATGTGAGGAAACTGGGTACTAGTGCACATGTACTTTTAAAAAATATTTCAGAAGCAGAACTTCTCTTTATTTATTTATTTTTTATTTTATTATTTTTATTTATTTTTTTTTAAATTTATTTTTATTATTATTATTTTTTTTTCCAGTGGGTTTTGTCATACATTGATATGAATCAGCCATGGATTTACATGTATTCCCAATCCCGATCCCCCCTCCCACCTCCCTCTCCACCCGATTCCTCTGGGTCTTCCCAGTGCACCAGGCCGGAGCACTTGTCTCGTGCATCCCACCTGGGCTGGTGATCTGTTTCACCATAGATAGCATACATGCTGTTCTTTTGAAATATCCCACCCTCACATTCTCCCACAGAGTTCAAAAGTCTGTTCTGTATTTCTGTGTCTCTTTTTCTGTTCTGCATATAGGGTTATCGTTATCACCTTTCTAAATTCCATATACATGTGTCAGTATGCTGTAATGTTCTTTATCTTTCTGGCTTACTTCACTCTGTATAATGGGCTCCAGCTTCATCCATCTCATTAGGACTGGTTCAAATGAATTCTTTTTAATGGCTGAGTAATATTCCATGGTGTATATATACCACAGCTTCCTTATCCATTCATCTGCTGATGGGCATCTAGGTTGCTTCCATGTCCTGGCTATTATAAACAGTGCTGCGATGAACATTGGGGTGCACGTGTCTCTTTCAGATCTGGTTTCCTCAGTGTGAATGCCCAGAAGTGGGATTGCTGGGTCATATGGCAGTTCTATTTCCAGTTTTTTAAGAAATCTCCACACTGTTTTCCATAGCGGCTGTGCTAGTTTGCATTCCCACCAACAGTGTAAGAGGGTTCCCTTTTCTCCACACCCTCTCCAGCATTTATTGCTTGTAGACTTTTGGATAGCAGCCATCCTGACTGGCGTGTAATGGTACCTCATTGTGGTTTTGATTTGCATTTCTCTAATAATGAGTGATGTTGAGCATCTTTTCATGTGTTTGTTAGCCATCTGTATGTCTTCTTTGGAGAAATGTCTGTTTAGTTCTTTGGCCCATTTTTTGATTGGGTCATTTATTTTTCTGGAATTGAGCTGCAGGAGTTGCTTGTATATTTTTGAGATTAATCCTTTGTCTGTTTCTTCATTTGCTATTATTTCCTCCCAATCTGAGGGCTGTCTTTTCACCTTACTTATAGTTTCCTTTGTAGTGCAAAAGCTTTTAAGTTTCATTAGGTCCCATTTGTTTAGTTTTGCTTTTATTTCCAATATTCTGGGAGGTGGGTCATAGAGGATCTTGCTGTGATTTATGTCGGAGAGTGTTTTGCCTATGTTCTCCTCTAGGAGTTTTATAGTTTCTGGTCTTACATTTAGATCTTTAATCCATTTTGAGTTTATTTTTGTGTATGGTGTTAGAAAGTGTTCTAGTTTCATTCTTTTACAAGTGGTTGACCAGTTTTCCCAGCACCACTTGTTAAAGAGGTTGTCTTTTTTCCATTGTATATCCTTGCCTCCTTTGTCAAAGATAAGGTGTCCATAGGTTCGTGGATTTATCTCTGGGCTTTCTATTCTGTTCCATTGATCTATATTTCTGTCTTTGTGCCAGTACCATACTGTCTTGATGACTGTGGCTTTGTAGTAGAGTCTGAAGTCAGGCAGGTTGATTCCTCCAGTTCCATTCTTCTTTCTCAAGATTACTTTGGCTATTCGAGGTTTTTTGTATTTCCATACAAATTGTGAAATTCTTTGGTCTAGTTCTGTGAAAAATACCGTTGGTAGCTTGATAGGGATTGCATTGAATCTATAGACTGCTTTAGGTAGAATAGCCATTTTGACAATATTGATTCTTCCAATCCATGAACACGGTATGTTTCTCCATCTGTTTGTGTCCTCTTTGATTTCTTTCATCAGTGTTTTATAGTTTTCTATGTATAGGTCCTTTGTTTCTTTAGGTAGATATACTCCTAAGTATTTTATTCTTTTTGTTGCAATGGTGAATGGTATTGTTTCCTTAATTTCTCTGTCTGTTTTTTCATTGTTAGTATATAGGAATGCAAGGGATTTCTGTGTGTTAATTTTATATCCTGCAACTTTACTATATTCATTGATTAGCTCTAGTAATTTTCTGGTAGAGTCTTTAGGGTTTTCTATGTAGAGGATCATGTCATCTGCAAACAGTGAGAGTTTCACTTCTTCTTTTCCTATCTGGATTCCTTTTACTTCTTTTTCTGCTCTGATTGCTGTGGCCAGAACTTCCAACACTATGTTGAATAGTAGTGGTGAGAGTGGGCACCCTTGTCTTGTTCCTGATTTCAGGGGAAATGCTTTCAATTTTTCACCATTGAGGGTGATGCTTGCTGTGGGTTTGTCATATATAGCTTTTATTTTAGCAAGCAAAGCACTGGCTGTACAGTTTACCAAGGTAAATTGTCAAACTTCATTATATTTTTTCCTCTCTATTATTCTTTTTTCCTCCTTAAGGTCCTTTACTTTCAATTTGTTTGAAATGCACCTGGTTAGATATCAGGTAACTTGTGATGATTGGGACCATGAGAGCATCCACGTCACTTTTGCAATGTGAGATTTTAATTAAGGAAAGTGGAACAGCATGAGGTCAGAGTCCCTAAATTTCTGGCCCTGTTATAGACATTCATGAAGTAACATGGGTTTGGGGATTCCAAAAGTTTAAAAATGAAAGTGTTAATCTGTCAGTTGCGTCTGACTCTTTGTGACCCCATGGTCTGTAGAATTCTGTCCATGGAATTCTTCAGGCTAGGATACTGGAGTGGGTTGCCATTTCCTATTCCAGGGGATCTTCAAAGGTTCATTCATTCAAGGGTTCATATAGTTCATTCTACTTTCTCAAAACAATGGTGTTTGTTAGCATTAGAGTGATCTCGTCAGCAGAATAATGCCCCCCATACCCACCACTCTGGTCTTGGCCCCAAAATGCCACATCCTGATCCCTGAACCCTGTGGATAGGTTATGGCATGTGGCAAGGGGGAGTTTTGTTGCTGTTATTCAGTTGCTAAGTCATGTCCAACTGTTGTGAACCCATGTACTGCAGCCTGCCAGGCTCCCCTATCCTTCACTAGCTCCCCAATTTGCTCAGATTCATGTCCATTATGTAGGAGATGCTATCTAACCATCTCATCCCCTGCCGCCCCCTTCTCCTTAAGGTGGCACATGGAATTAGGATTGTAACCAACTGACCTTGAGATGGGAAGATCATCCCAGATGATCTGTGTGGGCCTAATGTAATCACAAGGGTCCTTACATATGAAAGATGGAGGCAAATGTGTCAGTGTCCTCATCAGAAAGAGTCAGAGGGAGGCAGCATGAGAAAGTCTTGACCAGAATGACTGGCTTTGCAGATGGAGAGGAGTGAGTACCCAAGAGATGTGTCCAGCCTCTGGACAAGGATGAGGCTGGAAAACCCTTTCTCCCCAAAAGCCTCCAGAGAAGCAGCAGCCACATACACACTTTGATTCTAGCCCAATGAGACCCATTTCAGACTTCTGACTTCCAGAAATGTGAGGTAGTGCATGCCCACTCTTTTAAATAACTAGATTTGTGGCTTTTCATTATAGCAGCAATGGGAAACTAATACCAATTTTGGTCCCAGGAATTGGGATCCTGCTGTAACAAATCCCTAAAATGTAAAGTAGCTTTGGAGTGGGGCGAGACTGGAAGAATTTTGTGGAGCATGATTTTTTTAAAAGCCTAGGTTACTCGGAATGTCTTGAGAAGTGGAATATTACCTGGAATGTCAGTAAACAAAGGATGTCACAGTCCTCAGTGATTGCAACCACCATAGCTGGTGAGCCCAGAGGAAAACACAGGACGCAGGCCCCAGACAGCTGAGGCGCCCCAGACAGTTCACTGAATGATTTCAGTGAACACAGACTCTTGCATCTTCCCATACATAGAAAAGCACTAAATCCCTTAACTTGGGATATCTGATTCTCTTTCGTTAACAATAACCTCTTGATGTTCAGACTACCTGCCCTGTGTTGCCAAACCTCCTTATAACCTGGTTCCTCCCCTCGCCTCCTCAGAGAAGTTCTCTCAGGATTTCTTGAGATGCTGCCTCCTGGACTCAAGTCCTAAAAATTTCTGTTGAATGCAGTATAACTCTGTCCTAGACTGTGAATATTTTTAAGCTCACAGTACTGTTAGTAAACATACGACCGTTAACTCTGCTAGCGAGGAGTCAGAAGCAGGGCAGAGAAAGCCTCCATAATCTGAGAGAACTCCTAACACATCATGAATAATCCGCTGGCAAAAGTACTACCAGGGAAGGCACAGATGGAAATGAACCCGTTATCAGAAAATGGAGGAAAGGAGATCCTTCCACAGTGGCAGACATCAGCAGCATTGTCGTCTGCAGCTTATGTAGCAACGGCGAATTTGGATATTCACCAGAGGCAATTTCTAAGCAATGTGTTGAAGGAACAGGCTGGCTTCTTCTTGCTGCTTGTTGGAAAATGTGAAAGGAAAGAGACAACTTGAAGGAAGAACCATTAAGCAGAAAGAAACCAGGACTTGGTGATTTGAGAAATTCTCAGCTTATCTGGCTGCCACGCCATTCTCTTCTAGATGATGTCCTCTTGCTTTGGCAAGCCTGAGAGGTTTTGTTAATTCTCATATTTGAAAAATCTGCTAAACGTATTAATACAACAGATCCCTGTATTTTAATTTTATGTCCCAGAGTATTAATTATATTGACTCTTTTAGCCCTGCTATCATTACATAACACTGCTGTTCATAAATTGTTTGTGCTCCAAAAGGAAGCCAAAATGTTCTTTTATGGATCTCAACATATTTAATGCTGCTTTTAAAATGCTTCCCTCACAGGAATAACTTACCACTGCCCTGACTTCAGGAAATTGAGAGGAAAACATAAGATAGAAACAGTGACAGAAAAAGGTCCTGAGATAAATGGACTAATGGATACTGCAAAATAAAGCTTTGGCAGACTAGTTCAAAGGTATTTATTGAGTGTAATTATGTTGGATTGCAAAGAGTCAGACAAGACTAAGCGACTAAGCACAGCACATGTTATGTAAAGATATTTGTAAAAAAAATATGTAAAAGATATTTCATATGAGCAAAACTTGACAGGTTTAAAAAGAACAGTTCAGTCACACGAAGATATGTTGTCTGAAAAGGAAAAAAGAGTCCACAACTAAGGTAAAGCTTTTATTCTAACTTAGTTACAAAATACACTTAGGGAAATTCCAGTGGTTAGGACTCTACCCTTTCACTGCCAAGAGACTGGGTTCGATCCATGGTTGGAGAACTAAGATCCCCCATGCTGCATAATGTATCCACATAAATTTAAAAAAAATTTAATACACTTCGTTTTCAATATTGCTGTTTCTCCCCCAGTTTAGTCCCTCAACACCACACCCTGTTCTTACAAGTCTTCGAGGTTTTCCAAAATTGATCATATGAAGACAGACTATTTTCTGAGTCCTTGACTTTAGTCTTTTTTAAATAGAAAAATGAAACTAGCTGCCAACAAAAAAAGTTACTTGAGTTACTTATAGTAACCCCAAATAGGAAACAACTCAAATGTCCAGTAACAAATGGGTGGATGAGCAACTTACAGTACATCTGTAAAATGAAACACAGCTCAGTAGCAGAAAAGAAGCTACTAACCTAGACAGCGACACAGATGAATTGCAGAAACGATGCTGAGGAAAAAAGAAGAACAGGCAAAAGAGAGTACATGTGTCTTGTTTCCATTTATATGAAATTCTAGGAAAGGTAAAACCAAATCTATAGTGACGGGCAGACCCTGGTTGCCTGGACCCAGGGTTGGGAATTGCCAATAAAGGGGCAAAAGATACTTTCTGGCTGGTGGAAATGTTCCACATCATGATTGTGGTGGGGATGATGAGGGTGTATGTATTTATCAAAATTCATCGAATTTTGCCCTTAAAGTGGGTGTTTTATTGTATGTACAGGTGGTGCTAGTAGTAAAGAAACTACCTGCCAATGTAGGAGATGTAAGAGATGTGGGTTCAGTCTCTGAGTCTGGAAGATTCCCCTGGAGGAGGACACAGCAACCCACTCCAGTATTCTTGCCTGGAGAATCCCATGGACAGAGAAGCATGGATGGCTACAGTCCATAGGGTCACAAATGATTGCACATGACTGAAGTGACTTAGCACGCACACACACTTATTTCAATAAAGCTGGCTTTAAAATGAGAGCTGAAAACAACAACTTTCAAAGTTATTTAAAGAAGGATGAATGAATTATTTTCTGAGGTTGTAAATGTTAATCGTCAGGAAAGAATCATAGTAGATTGCACTGTAGGGTGTAATTATATATTAGACACTGTTCCAAGCACTCTATGTGTTAGGTCATTCTTTTCTTCCAGGAATCCTTTGAGGTGAGTACTATTATTATACCTGCTTTACATACAAGAAAATTTAAGTATAGGGAAATTAACCAATTTCCCCTAAATCCACAGGTAGCAAGTGGCAAAAGCAGGGCTCAGACTCAGGTGGCTTAGTTCTAAAACTAGAGTGTGAATCCCTCTGGCCATCTTGCAAAGAGCTGGCTAATTGTGCAAGACAAAGAAGCCCAGGTAAGGCTGATGAAATCTGATTCTCTGGGTACTTGCAGGTCCCAGGAACCTACATTTTAACAAGCACCTACAGATCATTCTGATGTTGCGGGTCACAATCAGAAACACTGAATATTTCATGGTAGTAAAGATGTCTTAGTGAAGAAGTCCCTCGGTGGGTACACATTCCCGACACTGTTATGCAATAGGATTTTCAACATTGGCACTTCAAACTGTTTATATACTCCCTTGATTTCCTTGTTTGATGCTAGTTTAAGCTGCATGTGAGCAGTGAAGAACATGAGTTTCAATAGCTTTATGTCATTATGGAATAGTTAACTAAACTGGTGTAGTAATGAGTTTCCATTTATTTATGCACTTATAGAATGAAAGAGAGGAGACACTGATTCAGAGATAGAGGGAAGAAAGAAAGGAAGGGAGGGAGGGAGGAAAGAAGGAAAGAAAGGAAGATTCCTGAAATAAGTAGACAAAGCATTGGAAGTATATTAATAAAGCTGCTTATAAAAGAAACTAAGGCAATCACACTCAGGTAACCTTATCCCAATTATTCAAATGTTACCAAAACTTGACTTGTCACACCTTCCTTTCATGGCAAGGCATATTAGAAAATAAGCCTTTGACAAAAAGCTGAAAATTCCTTAGCATCTGCCATGTCTGGTCAGTGGTGTTTGGAAAAAACCCCAGAACTCCTACAGATGAAGCATCTTCCTTACCAGGCTGAGCATCTCCCGATTTCAGGGGGTCCTGCAAAGCTGAAATGAAATAGAGTTTAAAAAATCACAGCCTTAAAAGAATAACACTTTTAGAGGAATGCATTTAATCCAAATGAGAAGAGGTTTTTATGTAAATATGAATACAGGAAAAAATCTTTGAGTCCTTCAGTTTTTTTTATTTATTTTTAATTGAAGGATAATTGCTTTAGAGTATTGTATTGGTTTCTGCCAAACATCAACATGAAATCAGCCATAGGTATACATATGTCCCCTCCCTCTTATAAGTCCCTCCCACTTCCCTCTCCATCCCACCCCACTAGGTTGTCACAGAGCCCTGGTCTGAGTTCCCTGGGTCAAACACCAAATTCCCATTGGCTGTCTATTTTACATATGGTAGTGTATATGTTTCCATGCTACTCTCTCCATTCGTCCCACCCTCTCCTCCCACCTCACCCCATATCCATAAGTCTGTTCTCTCAGTCCGCATCTCCATTTGAGCCCTTAAGTTTTAAGAGGAACATTCCAAACCAATATAACATACTCACCTATAGGAAAGAGAGCCGTCTATGTAGAAAAATATGTTTTCAACATTGTTTTTTTGGTAAAAGGAACGAAAAGAATATTCTAGTCAGTAACATGCCCTGTCTTCTTTCAAATATTGTAACAGTTAAAATTTTCTCTGCTTTCACAGTATGGAGATTCCTTTAAAAACTAGGACTAAAACTACCATATGACCCAGCAATCCCACTCCTAGGCATATACCCAGAGGAAAACAAAACTGAAAAATACACATGTACTCCAACATTCATTGCAGCACTATTTACAATAGCTAGGACATGGAAACTCCCTAGAAGTCCATCAGCAGATGAATGGATAAAGAAGCTGTGGTACATGTATACAATGGAGTATTACTCAGCCATAAAAAGGACCACATTTGAGTCAGTTCTAATGAGGTAAATGAACCTAGAGCCTATCATACAGAGTGAAGTAAGTCAGAAAGAGAAAAACATCATATACTAACACATACATATGGCATCTAGAAAGACGGTACTGATGAACCCATTTGCAGAGCAGCAATGCAGACAGACATAGACAACAGACTTATGGATATGGGTTAGGGGAAGAAATGAGAGGGTGGGGCAAATGGAGAGAATAACATGAAAACATATACACGACCATATGTAAAATAGACAGCCAGTGGGGATTTGCTATATGGCTCGGGGAACTCTAACCAGGACTCGGTGACAACCTAGAGGGGTGGGATGGGGAGGAAGGTGGGAGGGAGGTTAAAGAGGGACGGGACATGTGTATACCTACAGCTGATTCCTGTTGATGTTTGGCAGAAACCAACACAATACTTTAAAGCAATTATCCTTCAATTAAAAATAAATTTAATTAAAAATTTAAAAAATGTTTTCTGCTTCCTATACTTTATTTTATAATTTAAAACCACAAAATATGGCATGACAAAAACAATATGCCCCTCCCTGAACAGTCTCATGGGAGTACGCCTGGATCATTATTTCAACACAGGATCCTCACCCTGAAGATGTATTGAACCAGTGAGCTGATGAGTTTATGCCAGAAATACCTAAGGAATGGATATCACTGTTTCTTTTGGTTTCCACTTTACTTGCAAAGACAAGATGTTTCCTTTGAGTCTTGCTCATAAGTGTTCCCTTCTTCTTCTGGGAAACACGAAAGACATAGATCTCAAAGCTACAAAAGGCGTCCAGGGAGACTAAGATGTTCTTAAGGGATCATCTCGCTGGATGGGGCCCAAAGGCCTATCTTGAGCCCTGGTTCAAAACAAGAAAATGATCTGAATTTCAGAGTAAAGAGAACTCTGTTTTGACATAAAGAAAAGGCGGATTATGCAGAGGCAGACTTGTTGAAATCTCACTTTATGAAAATGACAGTTATGGCTGCTGCTCTTATATTTATAAAATACAGTGTTTAAACAGTTGACAATATTACCTATGGGAAGTAGTGTCTTACCAGATTCTTCTTCCTTTCCAGAGGATCTATTTTGGTCTGGTTATAGAAATAATGCAAGCAATTAAAAGGGCCTCCCCTTTCCAAGAAGGGGCAGACATGCAGAGAAGCCCTCCCGGGTAGAGACCCGCTGATGACGCTGGGTAAAATTAAAACGGGATTTTAGGGTTTAAGTGGGCTGGATGTTTAGAAAGGGTAACAAGCTGAAACGAGGAATAGAGAGGGGAGAAAACAGGCCTCACTGGCAGCACATACAGTAGCAGGAGTTCCTGGGAGCTCATCACCTGAAGCTGTGGGCGAGGGTCTGGGAGCTCGGTCAGGGGACAAGACAGAACCAGCGCAGATAGGAAGGGATGCCACAATAGAAGTCTTATACGGTGGGGGTGCATTTTCTCCTCAGTGTTGGCTCAGAACCTAGAGAAGACAGTCTCTCCTGAGTTTTCCTGATCTGAAGCCTGCATGTCCATGGTTTCAGCTCAGAAATTCATACATATTCAGTGGCTTGAAACTCCCGCAGGTGGAACCTTGAATTTAAAAGTGATCATGTGTTGGGAAGACTGCAGGAGCCTGGCAGAAGCAAACACAAATTCTCTCCAGAATAAAAAGCGTTCCCTCAGAATCACCCATTCATTAAAACATTTTGGTAGAAAAACAATCACACAGCAAGCACTGTTCTAGAAAGTGGAGACTTAACAATGTGTAAAACAAAGACCTTTGTTGCCATGGTGCTTTCACTATGAGGGACAATTAAAAATATTAACAAAAAATGTAGGTCATCAGATGGTGGTGTGTGGTGTGAGAAAAAGAAAGCAGAGAAAGACGATGGACACAGGGTGGAAAAGTGGGAGGGAAGAGAAGTCACTGTCTAACCAATGTCATCTTTTTAATATCTCAGGCATAAAATATATGTTTTATTATGAACACTATGTCAGATTGTTTCTTTTCAGGGAAACAGAAATCACTTGATGCATTTTAGACAGAGTTGTATGAAGACCTTGGCGAGGAGTGTGGGGATCAGAGGAAGGTGTTGGTGATGCCAGCTGCCTGCACGTGGTGCTAAAGAGACCGTAGCAAAGGGCAGGACTGATGACAAACCATCTGGCGTAACAACATAGCTTGAAAACATTATTGCAAACACCACACCAGTATGTTTTTGGCCTATTCCCACATACAATATATTTTATAGGATATTGACTTTGCTCATCTAAGTTGTAAATAAATCCACCAGTTCTGAGTTTGGCCGCAGAGAGATGGTATTAGAAAAAGAGCAGGTTGCAGAAGAACACTGTGGGAAGGTGAGTGAGAGGAAAGACAACTCTGGGGGGGTTCCCCTTTTGGGCTGGTTGGTAGACTGAGAAAGCTCAAGACATCGAGAGTGATTGGAACATTAGTTCATCAATTACATTTCATATTTATTAATTAAGTTCACACATTTAAACATATAGTCTACCATTTCATGAGACAACAAATGCCATTTAAAGGTAATGCTTCAATTAATTAGTTAATTATTTCACTTGATTCAATAATATTTTAGTTGCCTAGTAACCTAACCACTGTGAATTTTAAGAGGTGTTATCTAATTATAGTCCCTCCTGGAGTTCACAGTCTATGGGCAGAAAGGACATTGAAAAATAATTGCAAAATAGATACACAGAGTGCAATAGAAATACTTGGAGGGTGTGTAGAAACCCACAGAGGATCATGAGTCATTTCAGAGAGTTGATGAGCTTAATTTGGGATTTCCAGGTTGTCTAATAATTTTCTGTGGAAGTTAAATTATTATTCCAATTTTATGGACTAGGAAATTGTTGCTCAGAGAGGTTGGATAACCTTGTAAAGCCGTGCGGCACCCAGCACAGTGCCTGACACAGAGCAGGGCTCCCAGATGTTTGCTGAGCAGGTGGATGGGTGAGAAGTGACTTGGTGTCGAGAGAAATGAAGATGAAGATGTTATTGCATGCCCTGGTGTTTTCTAAGGTATATATTCTCAAATTTCAGAAAATAAAGAGCTTAGTGCTCGATTCCGATTCCTTTTTTGACTCATGATGTACTTTGAAAGAAAAAGAAGTAAATTTTTATTGTAATAACAAGCTACCAAACAATACTGACAGTGAAAACACACACACTCACACACACAGAAACTGCTTAAAGGGTCACACATAATTGTTAGGTAACTGTAACAAAGGGAATCAGGAAGGCAAGGAAAAAAAGCTTTTAAGAAAGTTCACAACTATATTCATACTCTTTAATAATGGTTTTGTATTATCTTTACTAATTCGACAAACGCTATAAAGAATACCCAAGTACTTTGTATCTGCTTTTGTTGTGCGTTTGTAATCTAATTTAAGATCAAAAGATATAAGAACCTTCTGAGACTGATGGCTTTTGCATAACAATAATTTTAGCCTAGAAGCCAGGTCCAGGCACTTTTAATAAGTTAGTTATCAAGTCAAGTTAATTATTTTCATCATAGTGGAGCAGCAGGAACCTTGTTAGGATTACTTATGTGCTTTCTCTCTTTCTCTCTCTCTGCACATTATGATTGTATTCTTTGGGGAGTTAAAATGAGTAAATCAAAGTGAACTAGAAATGTGGTATATTAGAACATTGCTGCTAGATGGGAAAACAGAATCATAGTGGTAAAGTTGCTGTGTATCAATTTTCCTTTCTTCATGCAAGGTGAGACTGGTGCATAGATTGGGATAATTTTAAGGACATTAGGAATTGTCAGCTGAAACATGGAAATAATATACAATGAAAAATAATTTAACATATTTGATATAAACTTAAGTATGGGAAAGTAGTAAAATAAAGCAGGCATCATTAGTAGATGAAAAATCTTGCCTGCATTAAGTTACTCAAAAACTGAGAATTGGTGACCGATCCTAGGCTAACAGAATGATTTATTGTCTAAACTGCATCATTTATGAGAATGGAGAGCGTGCTATAATAATGATATTGGGAGAGCAGGCATGGAACAAGAATTCCTCCTGGCAAATTGTCTATGACTGTTTTCTTCTCCATTAGGACTGCTCCTCCTGCACCCTCCACCCTCCTGCACACACACATGGGTTCTCAGTACAGAGGACACACTTCACTGAACACAGAGCCTCTGCTCACCTCACCCATCGGCTCTTCAGCACTGTCCATTGCTGCACATCTTTTCTCAATGTCTTTTCCCTCAAGTTTTATCGTGAGGGGCCTCTATTCCTCTTTACAAGGTCATGATGTACAGCAGGAACAGTGGTCTCTGGAGAACGGACTACTGTGCTTTTGGAGCCATAATTGTGGGTCAGTGAAAGGAGAGAGAGACACTGAGAGGATATTGGACTTTTCCCTAATATTAAGAAAGGGACGTTATCAATACCAGTCATTTCTATAGATATCAGGGAAGCAATAACAAAGAACATGAACACCTAACACGGCCGTGTGGTTGAGTAAGTGGATCAGCAGACACATATGCAGCAAATTAACAGTTAACATATGATCATTGTTTCTAGTTTACATATTTTACTTGATTGTCATTTTTCCTTTTGTTGCTTCAGCAGTATTTGTTGTTGTTTATTTTCTAAGTTGTGTCCAACTCTTTTGTGACCCCATGGATTGTATCCTGACAGGCTCCTCTGTCCACAGGATTTCCCAGGCAAGAATACTGGAATCCTGGAGTGGGTTACCATTTCCTCCTCCAGGGGATCTTCCTGACTCAGGGATCAAGACCATGTCTCATATACTGGCAAGCGGATTCTTTACCGCTGAGCCACCAGGGAAGCTTCAGTAGTAAGACTGCTCTATTTTGGAATGCTTCAGGCTATTACCTTTCTCAGGAGCTCATTGCTGCTGCTGCTAAGTCACTTCAGTTGTGTCCGATTCTGTGTGACCCCATAGACAGCAGCCCACCAGGCTCCGCCGTCCCTAGGATTCTCCAGGCAAGAACGCTGCAGTGGGTTGCCATTTCCTTTGCTTCCAATAAATAATTTGTGCTTGAAGTGATTTTTCAAAAAACTCTTAATTTTCCTTGTGAGCTCTTATTTAAACCTATTTTATGGTTATCAGCTTGATATGCAGCAGTCACACCATTTGTTGAGGAGACTCTGTTTGCAGATTATAAGCCTTCTAACATCTCGTGTCTAAGCTTCCCTTCCATACGGGGTGTGGGTGAGGCTAGCTTATCTCTTTCACTCTTGCTGTTATAACCTGAGATCATATTAATGTCATAGGGAGGTCAGAGGGTGGGATAAAATTTAGAGAAGAATCTTCTCTTTCACTTCTCTCATATGTGCTAGAAATATGCTTCCATAAATTAAAGATGGGGTCATCTACTAAGTAGAAATTAAAATTCTAAATTCAAATACTTAATTTTGTATAACTTAACCCTGATTAAAGTTAGGTTGAGAAAAGAGGGTAAAACCCCAGAAACAGACACTTTTAGCACTTGTGCTAGTTGTCTGAGCACAAGTAAAGAAGGAACTGGGTAAACATCACCTTTCGTTTAGGCTAAAAAATATTTCTATATCTGTCTGCATAAAGCAAGTTTAATTTATACTTATTCCATATTTTATGTCAATAACCTATTCTATTTTAATCCTGTTTCCTAAAAGAGGCAAAGAACATTCCTATTATGTGAATTTTTTTTCAGTATTTTCAAGGTCTTTGAGCTACACCACTTAAGTCCTTTACGCTATCTTCACTCTTTCATTCTTTTTTTCTCTGCCTTTCTGATTGAGTGAGTTTCATTGCCCTGTCTTCCAGTTCACTGGCCCTTCCTTCTGTTTTATCTGGTTTGCTGTTGAGCCCTCTACTGTGTTTTCCAGTTCAGATATTGTATTCTCCAACTCTGGGACTTAAAGTTGGTATTTTCCTTTCTTTTCTACCTCTTCATTGAAGTTCACACTTCGGTCACGCATTGTTCTCCTGAACTTGGTGAGAATCTTCATAACATTTATATTGTACTCTTTTATTTTTCATTTGAGACATAATTGACAAGTAGCAGTGTATTGATTTCAGGTGTACAACATAATTTTTTTGTTTTTTCTTGAACTTCAAACTTTTTATTTTGTATTGGTGTATACTCAATTAACAATGTTGTGGTAGTTTCAGGTGAAGAAACTCAGTCATACATATTCATGTATCCATTTTCCCACAACCCCCTCTCCCATCCAAGCTGGCACATTACATTGAGTAGAGTTCCACGTGCTATACAATAGGTCCTTGTTGATTTTCCATTTTGAATATACCAGTATGTACATGACTTTCCCAAATTCCCTAACTATCCCTTCCCCTCAGGCAACCGTAAGTTCACTTTCTAAGTCTGTGAGTCTCTTTCTGTTATGTAAGTAAGATCATTTGTATCATTTCTTCTTAGATTCCATGTATAAGAGATGTCATACAATATGTCTCCTTCTCTAGCTGACTTATTCCACTCAGTACCACCCTCTCTAGATCCATCCTTGTTGCTGCAAATTGTACTATTTCATTCTTTTTAACGAGTGAGTAATATTCTGTTGTATATTTGTACCATATCTTCTTTATCCAGTCCTCTGTTGATGGATATTTAGGTTACTTCCATGGCTATTGTAAAAAGTGCTGCAATGAACACTGGGATGCATATAAGCTTTCAGATCATATTTTTCTCTGGATATATGCCCAGGAGTGAAATTGCAGTGTCATATGGTAGCTCTATTTTTAGTTTTTTAAGGATCCTCCATATTGTTCTCCATAGTGGCTGTATCAATTTATACAACATAATATTTGTATAATAACAAATATTTGATATTTGCATATATTACAAGAGTATCACCACACGAACTCTAGTTAACATGAATCACCTCACAGTTACACATTTTTTCTTGTGATGAGAACCTTTAAACCTTACTCTCTTGGCACCTTTCAAATACAAAAGACAGAATTACTAACTATAGTAACTCTACAATACATGTGACATTTATTTTGTAAATATTAGATATTTGCACCCTTTGAACAATTTATAAGGTAAATCACTTATCTCCACTTCAGTAATGTTTTTTTCTGAGGTTTTAATCTGTTCTTTCATTTGAAATATAGTCCTCTGTTTCTTCATTTTCCTTCACTGTCTGTTTTGAATGTAGTTTTTTAGAAAAGTTTACTTGTTCACTTATAAACCATTTTTGTCATAAGAAGTAAATAAACTTAGTAGTCTTTTATAGACTGAAACTTTATTTTTAAATACTTTTATTTTTAAAACCAGTTTTATATTTATAGAAAAATTCAAATTAGTACACAGAGTTTCTATATACCCCACATTCAGTTTCTCCTATGATTTTACATCTTACATTAATTTCATGCATTTGATATAATTAATAAGCCAATTATGGAATCAGCGACAGACTTTATTTTCTTAGGCTCTAGAATCACTGTGGACGGTGATTGCAGCCATAAATTTAAAAAAGACTCTCCTTGGAAGAAAAGCTATGACAAACCTAGACAGCTTATTGAAAAGCAGAGACATCACTTTGCCGACAAAGGTTCATCTAGTCAAAGCTGTGGTTTTTCCAGTAGTCATGTATGGATGTGAGAGTTGGACCATAAAAAAAGTTGGACCCTGAAAAATTGATGCTTTCAAACTGTGGTGCTAAAAAAGACTCTTGAGAGTCCCTTGGACAGCAAAGAGACCAAAGCAGTCAAAAACCCCAAAGGAAATCCAGCCTGAATATTCATCGGAAGGACTGATGCTGAAGCTCCAATACTTTGGCCACCTGATGCAAAGAGCCGATTCACTGGAAAAGACCCTGATGCTGGGAAAGATTGAAGGCAGGAGGATAAGGGGATGACAGAGGATGAGATGGTTGGATGGCATCACCGACTGAATGGACATGAATTTGAGCTAACTTTGGGAGATAGTGAAGGACAGGGAAGACAGGGTCGCAAAGAGTGGGACATGACTGAACAACAACAATGCTAAGTCAATATTGATAAATTACTATGTAATTCCATACATAGAGTATTCATATTTCCTTAGTTTTTATAAGATATTTCCCCCCCAGAATCCCATCATTCAGCTTCTTCCTTTCCATACTATACACTTTAGTCTGTAGTTTTCCTTTTTTGTAATGTCTACCTGGTTTTAACATTAGGTTAATATTGGTTTCATAGGATGAATTAGGAGATGTTCCTCCTGCTCCTATTTTCTGAAAAATTTATGTAGAATATTGTCATTTATTTCTTAAATCTTTGGTACAAATCACCAGCGAGACCATCAGGGCCTGGTGACTTATTTTCTGGAAAGTTATTCATTTTTTAATTTGATTTCTTTGATACCTATAAGTCTATTCAGCTCATCTATTATTCCTTGTGTGAATTTTGTTAATTTATGTCTTTCAAGGAATTTCATCTAAGTTATCAAATTTATGGCCATAGAGTTATTCATAACATTCTTTTATCACTCTTTAATGTCCATGAAAGCAATAATGATAGCCCTCTGTCATTTCTGATATGTATAATCTGTGTCTTCTCTATTTTTTATTTATTAGACTGACTGAGAGATTTATCAATTTTATTTATATTTTCAAATGACCAGCTTTTGATTTGATTTTCTCTACTTTCCCTCCTTTCAAGTTCATTGCAATATGCACTGCTTTTTGATATTCATTTTCTTATGCTTGTCAAAATCCACCCTAGATACTTGATAGTTTTCCTTGTGCTGAAGTCAGCTTGCTCTTAGATTAATTCAGCTGCTACAGTTTTCTTTTGATTGGTGTTACCATGGTATCTCTTTCCCCATTGCTTTGTTTTTAGCATCAGTTTTTTATATTTAAAGTGGGTTTCTCATAGATAATGTATAATTGAGTCTTTTTTAATCCAGTATACAATCTGTGTGTCTTATTATATCTATACAATTTATACTTAAGGTGTTTATTGATATAGTTGGATTAATATCCACCAAATTTGTAACTGTTTTCTATTCATTGCATGCATTCATTGTTTCTTTCCTTCTCCTGTTTTCTGTCTTCTCTGGCTTGATGAACATTTTTACATGACTTAATTTTATCTCTTATCTTAGTGTATCAGTTACTTGTCTTTATAAAAATGAGTGCTGTCCTAAAGGTTTTTTTGTTTGTTTGTTTTGCTACTTTTTAACTAATCTGTTGTCCTTCAAATAATACTACACTGATTCATATGTGGTGTAGGTAACTTATAACAAAATATCTCCAATTCGCCTTCGCCTCCCTATGACATTATGTCACTCATGTCACTTACATTATACATAAGTTACAAACACTCAATATATCCTACTGTTGTTCCTTTAAAAAGCAGTGGTATTTTAAATAAATTAAAATAAGAAAAAGACAAAAATACCTTTATTCTTTCTCCAGCACTTCCTTTATTTAAATAGATCTAAGTTTCTGACCTTAGAATTTTCTTTCTTTCTGTAAAATTTTTTTTCACATTTTTTACTGGTCAGGTCTGTTGGCAGTGGATGTCTTCAGTTTTTGTTTGTCTGAGAAAGTCTTAATTTTTCCTTCACTTACAAAAGTTAATTTTACTGGATGTATAATTCTAGCTTAGAGGATTTTTTTTCTCTTTTAACATGTTATCTTACTCCTGTTTCTTCTTGCAGTTTCTCATGAGAAGTGCAATGTGATTCTTACCCTTATTCTTTTTTAGACAGCATTCCCTCCCTTCCTCCAATGTCTTTAAAGATTTTTTCTTTTTCTTTGTATTTTTGAAGCTTGAGTATTATGTGTCTAAGTGGCACTTTTTTGGAATTTCTTCTGCTTGGTGTTCTCCAAATTTTCTGTATCAGTGCTTTAGTGTCTGTCATTAATTTTAGGAACTTCTCCACTATTATTACTTACATATTTCTTCTGCTCTGTTCTCTTTTTTTCTCCTTCTGGTATTTCAATTATACATATGTTTTACATTCTTAAATTTCCCCACAGTTCTTAAGTGTTCTATTCTGTTTGTTCTTTCTTTGTCTTTGCATTTTGGCTTTAAAGATCCCACTGATGTATCTTCATAGTTCCTGATTCTTTCCTTGACTGAGTCATATTCTACTAAAAAAAAAAAAAAAAAAAAAACAAATCAGTCAAAAGCATTCATTCCTGTTGTACTTTTTTTGACTTCTACAATTTCTTTTTAAAAAAAATCTTTATTGGAGTATGGTTGATTTGCAACGTTGTGCTATATACAATATACTAGTATATGCTAGTATACTTTCAGGTGTATAGCAAAGTGAATCAATTATATCAGCTCTTTTTCTAATTCTTTTCCCATATAGGTCATTACAGGGCATTGAGCTAAGTTCCCTGCACTATACAGCAGGTCCTCATTAGTTATCTATTTTATATATAGTAGTGTGTATATATCAGGGCTTCCCAGGTGGCTCATTGGTAAGGAACTCACCTGCCAATGTGGGAAACACAGCAGACATGGTTTAGATCCCTGGGTCAGGAAGATCGCCGGAGGAGGAGATGGCAACCCACTCCAGTATTCTTGCTTGAAAAATCTCATGGACAAAGGAGCCTGGAGGGCTACAGTCCATGGGGTCGCCAAGAGCCAGACTTGACTGAGCATGCACACATGTGTATACATCAACCCCAGTCTCCCAATTTATCCCTCCCCCTTCCTACCCCTGCTTATCCTTGGTAACCACAGATGTTTTCTACATTCTTGACTCTATTTCTGTTTTGTAGATAAGTTACTTTGTATCCCTTTTTGACTCTTCGAGTTCCCATCTCTCTGCTTGCATTACCCATCTGTTCTTACACATTGTCCTCTCTTCATTAGAGACTTAAACTTACTAATTTTACTTACTTTAAATTCCTTGCCTGATGATTCCAACATCTGTGTCGTATCTGAGTCTGCTTCTGATGCTTCATTTGTTCCTTCAGATCATGTCTTTTCTTGCCTTTGGCATGCCTTGTGATTTTCTGGAGAAAGATGGACATTTTGTATTGACTAGTAGAAATGGAAGGAAATAGGCCTTTAGCCTGAGAAGTTTTGTTATGGGAAGCATTGGGGTTTCTTGATGTTTATTTGAGCTGTAGATGCAAGAGGCTTCAAATCCCTTCAGTGTTCTTGTTTGTATCTCTTGATTCTGGGCTTCAGAGAGAGTCTGCATTTTGCAGCAAATTTCAGCTATACAAGAGCCCTGTTGGTTTTGTGGTAACATGGAGAGGAGGAGTGGTCTATGGACTCAGGTCCAGGAAGATACCACATGCTGTGGAACAGCTAAGCCCATGTGCTGTAACTACTGAGCCTGCGGACCAGAGCTACCGAAGTCTGTGCGTCCTGTAGCCTGTGCTCTGCAACAAGAGAAGCCACTGCAGTGAGAAGCCCTTGCACTGCTAGTTTCTGCTTGCCACAGCTAGAGAGAGCTCATATGCAGCAACAAGAACACTGAAGGAATTTGAAGCCTCTTGCACCTACAGCTCAAGTAAACATCAAGAAACCCCAAATCTTTCCATAACAAAACTTCTCAGACTAAAGGCCTATTTCCTTCCATTTCTACTAGTCAATACAAAAAGTTCAACAAAGCTCATACACAGCCAAAATTAATTAATTAGTTACTTAAAAAAAGGAAATAGACATTTTTTTAAAATGCATATCTGCATAATATACCAATGCTGTCTTATTAGAAAAAATAAACATGTCAAAAGTCGCATAATTTCAGTTACTTGTATTATCCTCTGTACTCTCAGAAATTCTGGTTTAGACTATAAGTTACATGGGAAGACTCAGGCAGCTACAGTTACAAAGCCCTGGACAAGTGTTTGACTTCAAGGCCGTCGTTTCATCTATAGAGACTCACTATTTTCATTACAAGATTCAAATATTTGATAAACATAAAATCATGTTCTTACATTACCAGCAAATGGTATTTCTTATCAATAATTAAATTATGCTTCTCTATCTTGTGTACAAACTGCAAATATTCCCATCAAGTTGATGAGAATGTGGTTTGACCTCTGTTTCTCTAGGTGAAGCAAATCAATTTCTGTGATGAGGAATTTTCTTGAATTTATATTATATTCCTTTTATTCCTAGGTGGGAATAGATGTTAACAATAATAATTTTCTTAGAAGTTGTAGAAAAGGAAACATCTGACTTCCTCTGTTTATAACAGAAATTTCCTATGCCCCACATTAGAAGAGCCAGCAGTTCAGAGCACTTTTCTTTCTCAGAAGAAAATTTTTATAACTGTCAAGTTAGATATATCAAAAGAATAGCAAAGATGAAAAGTGGACACTAAGGGTTTTTCCCTTAAGTCTTACTCTTAAAAAAGCTAAGATTATTTTTCTTTGGATAGAAGAGAAGGTGCAATGGAAAATGAATAAAACATCTGGTTGAGAATTTCATGCTGAGGTTCAGATATGGGGGATAGCACAGAAGTAAACACAAGAGGATAGGGGAGTGTTCTCAAAGAGGACCTTTTTAGATGGATTTAATGATACTTTTATTTATTAAATAGAGTTAGCTACTTCTTAACAAAATCCCGTGGTGAGCAAAACAGTTTAGGATTTTGCCCACAGCCCCATAGCTAGAAACAAGCCAAGTGCTATAAAAGGAAAGTACAGAGAAATATGAGAACCTGATCTTTGCAGGTGCAGGTGAAAGGTGGAGATGTGGTCAGAGGGAGTGAAGCTGGAGGTGAGATACAGACGGTGCATGGGAATTGGATGGAGTGTGAGGGAAGGAAGAGGGCTTCCCACAGAAGGAACAATATACACGAGATCCCTGAGGACAGGAAACAGCAAGTCGGAAGGACTGAAAGCAGATGAGTGTAGCTGATGTGGAGACTGAAAGGAATAAAGAAGAGATTATAATGAAGTAAAGAATAAATTAAAAAGACCAAGTGGAGAAATGGTGGCCTTGGCAATGCACAAGAACAAATTCCTCTGTCTCTGATCTGTGGTCCAGGGAGAGATCAGAGTTCACATTCTGTTGTCTGTGTATCCGTTTGGGACCCCTGCTGCACTGGACTCTCCTATACATCTATTCTCCCCAGGAGGCATCTCCAGCTCCGGGATGCAGGTAAAGTTGGCTCTGTTGTGAGCAAGCTCCAGCCTCAGTGCCTTGCAGACCCTTCCAAGGAGGTTTTTGTTACTCTTGAGATTAGAGAAGCCAAGAGTGGTGTTGGCACAGTCCTGGATCCCACCCCCTCCCCTTGCCTGCTGTCACTTCCTCTCATGTGTGAGGTCTTCCTTTCCCATGCCCAAACGCTGAATGCAATTTGAGTTTTGTCTGTTTTGTTCATATGAATTTTTGGGATTTAGATACTTTATTGTAGCATTTTGTGTACACCTATCTACTTCTTAGGCTTCCCTGGTGGCTCAGAAGGTAAAAGAATCTGCCTGCAATGCAGGAGACCCAGGTTTAATCCCTGGGTTGGGGAGATTCCCTGGAGAAGGGAATGGCTACCCACTTCAGTATTCTTGCCTGGAGAATCCCATGGACAGAAGAGCCTGGGGGTCCTACAGTTCATGGGATCAGAAACAGTAGGACAACTCAGTGACTTAGCATGCACGTGCTCCTTGACTACAAGCTCTTTGAGATCTGAGCTCCCTTGACTGGTCTGAAATTGAGGGTCCAGTTAATTCTTCAAAGTAAAGATGGTTTTCCTTGTCTGCCCCACACAGAGAATGATGTGCCCCAAGCCACTGATTGTCATGAGTCTAGTAGGAAGGAGGTTCAGACCAGAGAGGGTGCCAGCTCACAGGGCCTCAAGATGCCCACTCTGATGTCTTTCCTCACCTCCTACCCAAGGAAATGCTGCAATGCTATAGGGAGAAATTTGACTCTAGGGTCTACTATAACTTATTTTTCAAGCAAATCACACATACTTGATTGCTCTGCTGAAAAGTAAAATTTTGAAAACACTTCAAAACTGATCTTGACTTGCAAACTATTACATATAGAATGTATAAACAACAAGGAACTATTGTATAGCACAGGGAACTCTATTCAATACTCTGTAATAAACCATAATGGAAAAGAATGCAAAAAAGAATATATATATATATATAACTGAATCACCTTGCTATACAGTAGAAATCAACACAGCATTGTACATCAACTATACATCAATAAAATAATTTAATTAAAATTTTTTTTAAAAACCAGATCTTGACAGATCATGGCTTAGAAGTTCTCTGAATAAGACTGAGTAAATCTTAACAAACTGAGGGACAATCTTGACATAAAGTCAAGAGTCATATCATGGTTATACTATCTCATTTTCTATCATCAAAACTATTGGTCAAAAGCATTGATATCAAGCCTTTTACAGGTGCTCAGAGCTGCTAAGTGTTGTCAAGTTGCAAGACCCCCAGACTCTCAGTCACGTGTGCCCTTCACATATACATTTTAACTCAAGGTCACAGAGCGTCTGTGACCTCGTGGGGGTATTATGTGACATGTCAATACCAAGTTACTGATCACTGCTTTGCCAAAATTGGATTCCAGATAGTTCTAAGTTCATTCAGCAGATTGGTTTTCTATTATTTTTGATAACAATATTCCTTTCTGAAATTTTATGCATTTATTTCTGGCTGTACCACACAGGCTTTTCTCTAGTTGTGGCGAGCAGGGGTTACTCCCTAGTTTCAGTGTGCGGACTTCCCCTTGCAGCGGCTTCTCTTGGGTTCTAGGGCACACGGGCTCGGTAGTTGCAGCTTCTGGGTTCTAGAGCACAGCTTCAGTAGTTGTGGTGCACAGGCTTACTTGATCTGTGGCATGTGGGATCTTTTTGGATCAGGGACTGAACCTGTGTCTCCTGCAGTGGCAGCTAGATTCTTTACCACTGAGCCACCAGGGAAGCCCCTGATGAAAATATCCTTGAGAGGAACTCAAATTGTCAACTGTGTTCTACTCATCTATATCTGTGAACATATTAAAACTTTTACATTTTACATTGCTCTTTGTTTAAGTGGACTGACATTTCACTAGTTCTATTGTTATCTAATAAAATCTTAACATGTCATATAATTAATTTAGAAAACCTCAAATTATTGATTTCTGGTTCAAAGAGCAGGAACACTAATTTCCCCCCCTCCCCATCAATATACTTCAGTCATGGAAATTAGACCTCTTAGGCTCTCTGGTAATTATCAAGGCCACATAATCACAGCATCAGTCATTTTAATTCTCATTTGAGACGTGGTTATTCAGGAGAGACTGACAGTGCTGTGATGTAACCCATGAATTATGAGCCTTTCTGAAGCAACAGAGGACTTTCTATGGTAGAAACTATAAGATTATCCAATGTAAGTAGTATGACTAGTGATTTATCAGTCTATTTTAATGAGTATACAATCACAACTATACCCCAGCAAAAATACACAATAAAAATATACAATAAAAACCAGCAAATACACAATAAAAATCAACAAATAGCAATTTTTGTTAGTTTTTTTTTTTTTTTTACATAAAGAGCCTTTTCTAATTAGCCATCAAAGACTTATTAAGTTGATTCAAAGTGAGTTTTAAGTGTGGGCTATCTACAAAGAGACATATTATGTGTTGATACCGGACACACTTCTGAAGCCAATATTTTTGGATGTGTTTTTACTCAAACTTTATTTTTAAGATCTCTTTGTTGTGCTATAGACAATGATATATTATTGCATCCCTAGCACTTGGAAACTGATTTCATGCCATCAGGTAAGAACCGTGCGCTACAGCAAGGTTGCCAAAGGCTCCCCACCAGGGGTACGGGGTAAAACTCACCTACTAGTTTGTTACAAGGCTCACAACTGTACCAAACCAGACATTCACTATTAGATGAATGACTAAGATGAATCTGTTGAAGATTTGACTTGAAAAGGGGACAGATAGAAAATGTGGTACAACAGATGGAATGTATAAAACAAGAACAGCTGCTTACCGTCAACTTGTTTTCTTGAACAAATCTCCTTTCCTAGTCATTAAAACACTTTTTTTAAGGCCATGCACAAAGTTTGAAGTAGCTATTTTGTCAACACACATCTGCATGATCTCAAGAGCTACATGGTGCAGTTTTACAATGCAGTTAGTGGACGTTCATTTGGAAGAGTTCAATGGAATGTGAAAAAGGAAAATGCCTCTCAATAAGAGGCATAGGATGTGCTCTGGAAGAATAATGATAACTTTCCACATTAGTGCACGATAAATGTCCATTTTATTACTGCTTTACAAACAGTAATGAAAAGATTAGCTGAGATTTGAGAAAATAGATGTAGTCATGGAAGTGATAAAACAAAAGTTTGCGTAAGATTTAAAATCAACTAACTCTTTCCTTCCTAAATTCACAGTTTATTTGAAATGAGTGTAGGAATGATTGCTAAATAGTCATTAGTGATTAACACTTAGCAAATACTTCATCATTTTGGGATGGTAGCAAAGTGTGACAGAGACAGTAGTAGTAGGAGAGTCATAATTTATTATTCCATAAGTAGTGTTAATACCTATTAAAAAAAATAGGTAGTTGCCTATAGCTTTAGTGCTTATAGCATAGGTTAAGTTCTATGGAAGATTTTTTATATTCAAAGATAAAATTTGCATACAAGATACATCTACTATAGATAAAGTAGGATGAAATACGTTGACTATTGGTATTTATCACCTGTGAAGACTCCTGGCCTCAGGGTGGCAAACAGGTAAGTGACTGGACGTGGCTTCCCAGAGCATTGTGTTAAGAAAGAGTCTAAGGACTGACTGAGAACATATAAAATGATAGTGATGTTTGGGGTGAGTGTGGTGATTAATGGTCTGTATACCTAACATTTATTACCCCTCCAGCTTGTATATTATAGCTTAGAAATGAACTCAAGGACAAAACAAATTCTTTTATGTATATGCACCAAGCATGTTTTTAACAAAGCTTAAAGAAACTTAATTAAATGTGTAGTGAAGTTCTTTTTCTCTCTAAATTGTAGTTGATAGTTCTTGTGGAATATGATGAATTTTATCATGTTTTCACATTTGAAACACTTTTTGGTTGTGAAAATAAAAAAAAAACTATAGTAAGCTGAAAGCACCAGTATCACTCTTGACAGGGTCTTTAAAATAACACTTGACCTACAACCAAGAATCCAAAATTTCCCATAACCTGCTTGGATAGAGGGCACTACAGTGATCTAAATGGGAGTTTACAAGAACAAAACACGTAAGCAATGACAATGAAGGTTACTCTAATCTAAATAAATAAAAAGTGTTGGAAAGGGGATCATAATTACTGTTTGAAAATGTCAGTTATAGAAAACACATTCATTGGACTGTTGGCAGTGGAAACACTCTAATTCACATCTCTAGAGAAATCTTCTAGAATTAATCTTCTTTTAAGTATGTGGATATTCAAAGCTTTTGGTTAATACTGAGGGCTCCATAAAAAAGATCACTGAAAATTTGGTGACATAATTGGAAAACTTAAATATTTTACCACCATTTAAATGTATCTGCCTGAAGGGGAAAATATAAATATTAGGGTTAGGGCCAGGGCCACAGGCTAAATCATGTGTAAATAATAACAGATACCTCAAAAATGAGCAATGTGAAAAAATAACAGTCTCAGTCCAACAAGATTTCTTAAAAGTGTTATTTTCTGTAAATTTCTATTTGAAAGGAGCTGACCCTTATCTGATAGTCGGTTTTCAAGAGAAGAATGAGTCATATCAAAAATGTTGTCAATTTTGCTTTTATGAGATTTGGCAAAGGACTTTTTATTTCCTTCATATTTTATGAGATCTCAAAATAGATCTTGGAATTTCCCCTCCTCGGGTGAATGGTAAAATGCCAACTTGTATTTAAAAGGCACTTCAAGTTTCAAGGAGCTTTCACCTGTACTATGTAGCTTTCCCAGCCCTGATAAACTCCTTCAGGAGGGAGCTGAGGTGTTAACACCCCCGTTTCAGGATGGGAAAGTTCAGACACTGCTGATTAAGGTATTTCCCAAGTCACTCCTCAAGAACATCAACCCTGAATGCTCGTTGGAAGGACTGATGCTGAAGCTGAAGCTCCAATACTTTGGCCACCTGATGCAAACAGCCGACTCATTGGAAAAGATCCTGATGTTGGGAAAGATTGAGGTCAAGAGAAGGGGGCTACAGAGGATGAGATGGTTGGATGGCATCACTAACTCAATCGACATGACTTTGAACAAACTCTGGGAGTTAGTGAAGGCCAGGGAAGCCTGATGTGCTGCAGTTCATGGGGCCTCAAAGAGTCAGACACAACTTACCAACAGGATAACAACACAGACACTTGGTTGCTATGAGCAAAGCTGAAAATTGGAACCCAGGTTGCCTCATGTGTGGTTTAATTGTCCTTCTGATCAGGCTATGTTGAGAACTGTGGGAAAACCTGTCTCAAACTTTTCTTTGGGAATGAGAGCACTTCCTCGAAGACAGAGAAACAGAAGTCTGGAAACTGTGTGTTTAATAAAGGGCTAGGAAATCTCAGCTGGAAAGGTGTCTGTGCTGTGCTGTCTTCTTCCATCCTTTCCCCTCTTTCACACAGCATCTGGGTGACACCAGCCATTCAGCTCAGTTCATGCCTATATCCTGATGAACTCTGTATACCTCTAGCTCAGATTTCCCTTCTTCCATAACCTTAGACCTAAATATGTCCTGACTCGCTGATACCTTTCCTGGAATGTCTTCCAAGAGCCAGAATCAAAAGTCCCCAGATGGGATTTACCATCTTGTTCTCTAGCCTGACCTTGCTCTGTGTTTCTATGTCGGGCTTGAGACCACTCTCCTGGGAATTGAACAAAACTTGGCTGCCTCCTTTCACATTCTGCTGTTAATCCCTCATATACAAGAGTTCTCCAACCACTGCTGATTCAATTTTCCAAACATCCCTTAAATTCTATTATCTTTTTCCTACTGCCTTTATTCAGGTTTTGTAAATTTTCACCTGGCTTAATGTCCACACTTCCCTCAGTCTGACTTCTCTCCAATCCAGTTTCCACAGTCCAATCAGCCAGAGCGTTCATGATGAAATCCTCTCTCTAAGGCGGCCTGTAGAGCCTGTTTGCCCCAGCTCTTGCCTTGTCACTTTCCACTTCATCATCTAAGATCACAGAGCACAACAACCGTTGAAGTCTGAGACTGTACCACTTCAATGACTGGTCTGTCCCTTTGTTTACAACGTTGATGGATGGTCTCAGCCTTCTGCTACCAAGTCCAGTTCATAGTGTGGTTTCCAGCCACGCCCTTTGGGAATTACACAACCTGGCTGGCCTTGTGGACTTGGCCATGTGATTTGCTTTGCCCGGTGAAATGTAAGCAGAAGTGGCACGTGTCACTTGGGGATAATAGCTCTGTGCTTCAACAGGATGTCTGCCTTCTGCCATAAGACAAGTGATGGCCCAGATGAAGAAGGACCTCTCAGCTCATGTCTTGGAGAAAGAAGGTAGAGAGCAGAGCAGAGCTGATATCAAATGGAGGTACTTGCCCTTCCCAAATCAGTAGAAATTGATGAGAGGCCAGACAAGAAATTTAGGCAAGGTTTTATTGGGGGCCCTGCTGCATTCGGGAGAGCAAGAACAAGTAAATGGTTCCCTTGCTCACATCCCAAGAGGGGGCAAGCTGGTTCCTTACATGGGGTGAGGGCAGGGGTGTGTCCAGGGTTCCGGTGGGAGGGATGGCTTAGTGCAGACAGCTTGTGTAGTATCCTGCTTTTGTTCCCAACCACCCTCTTTTTGCTCCAGGCTCTTCAAAAGCAGCTGTTGGATTTTTTTTTGGTCTTTTTTTTATCTTGCTGTCCATAATTTGCCCCAACTGCCCATGACAGTTATTTTTAGTCCCTTATAGTTTCTTTGTATTTTGTGGCTTGAGGAGATGTTTGTCCAGGTGCAAGCACTGCAGCAAAGGGTCCCAGGTCCCAGCGTCTCAGAGTTGCAGCCAACCCATGAGGGACATCAACCACGGAGACCGGCAGCTCTCTTTTGTTCTCTCAACATGATTTAGCCTGCTTTCACTGATGCATGTTTCTGCAAGAGTCTTCTTCTTGCCTCAGCTAACTCATTGTCTCATCTGAAGTGTCATTCTCTTCAAAATCCATTTCTCACTCCTCGACTGGGTGCACCTTTTGTGTTTCTATAGCACTTCCCGTAATAGTAGCATTCACTGCATTGCAGTGATTTGGTCATTGTATCCCCTCCTGGATGGTCGGCTCTGTGAGCCCAGGGCCCCTTTCTTTTTTTTCACCACTTTATTTCTATTTCTTAGGACCTAGAGCATAAATTTTACACAATAGCTAGGTTGTATGGATGAATGAGAAGTAAATAAATGGAGGAAAACTAGTCAAGAGTAAACTAGATCTGTGGGTCTATTTCTGTTTTGTATATAAGTTCATTTGTATCATTATGATTGCCAAAGGGTAAAAGGGGGAAGGAAAAATTGGGACCTTGGGATTAACATATACACACTACTAAATATAAAACAGAGAAGCAACAAGGACCTACTGTGTAACACAGGGAAGTCTACTCAATAGTATGTAATAACCAACAAGGGGAAAGAATCTGGAAAAAATCGATACATATGCATGTATAGCCGAGTCACTTTGCTGTATACCTAAAACTAACACTACAGTGTAAACCAACTATAGTTCAATTTAAAATTTAAAAAAAAAAAAAAAACAGCAGAAAAGAGTAAACTTGTTCTCACATGCAAATCTTGTGGAAGGTTTTCAGCTTCAGAGCTGCCTGAGCACAGTGGTACTTGGGGATTTTTGCTGCAGTGACAGATGGAAAGCTAAGAGGAAAACCTGTCACCTTTGACCTCCAACCTACACTAGCCTCACTTTCTGTCCTCACACATTTGCAAAGAACAGAGCTGAGAGGAACGTTTTATTGGTAGATTATAGCCTCAATTACGTCTTTGTCCCAAGAGTCCCCTGAATGTGTTCGTGGTCAGTGTGGTCATACCCAGTGACCACTCCACAGCCTGAAAGGGCAGGTTCGTCCTCCTCCACAAACGTGAGGTGGGGGTGGGGGGTGTCACCAAGTTTCAGGCGAACCCACAGGAGCTTCACAGAAGGCTTGGCAACTCACAGTCTTTTCTAACTCGTCTGCTGTGCATGCTTTCTTTCGTCTGTGTGGTTTTCAGCGAAGATCCTAAGCAGGGGTAATTTTAGTCTAGCATTGTGGTAATTTTAGTTTTACATTAAAATCATGGCACGGTTTGAGGTCCAGGTTTGTGTAATATGTTGCTGACTCTTTAGAAGCGACATATAGACATCAGTAGGTTCTCAACAAGCATTTATTTTCAATCTATACCCTCTTCTAACTGTGACTTATATTTTTCCTTCACTATCCAATGTCTTGAAAGCATTAACAGAATAATTTACATATATTCACATTCATTATATAATATCTCATTCATATTTTAGCCCATTGCTTTTTTATCTTTAACCTTTCATACTCCTTTCAAACTAGCATTCACACACAGACACAAAGAGACAGAGAAACACAGGCACACTCATACACATATATACACACACAGAGACAGAGCCAGGCCAGAGTTTTAGCCAGAGGACATGATCATCCTTTGACAAAATTCTCCTGAGAGAAAATTTCTAGAATTTTTCTCTGCTGCGTATATTGGGCTGGCCAAAAAATTCGTTCGGGTTCCCCCACAACATCTTACAGAAAAACCTAGATGCCCATCAGCAGACGAATGGATAAGGAAGCTGTGGTACATATACACCATGGAATATTACTCAGCCATTACATAGAATTCATTTGAATCAGTTCTAATGAGATGGATGAAACTGGAGCCCATTATACAGAGTGAAGTAAGCCAGAAAGATAAAGACCAATACAGTATACTAATGCATATATATGGAATTTAGAAAGATGGTAATGATAACCCTATATGCAAAACAGAAAAAGAGACACAGATGTACAGAACAAACTTTGGGACTATGTGGGAGAAGGCGAGGGTGGGATGTTCTGAGAGAACAGCATTGAAGCAAGTATATTATCAAGGGTGAAACAGATCACCAGCCCAGGTTAGATGCATGAGACAAGTGCTCAGGCCTGGTGCACTGGGAAGACCCAGAGGGATGGGATGGGGAGGGAGGCAGGAGGGGGATCGGGATGGGGAATACAGGTAAATCCATGGCTGATTCATGTCAATGTATGGCAAAAACCACTACAATATTGTAAAGTAATTAGCCTTCAACCAATAAAAATAAATGAAAAAAAAAAAAGAAAAACCGGAATGAATTTTTGACCAACCCAATATGTTTTTCTCCTGTCTGCTTAAGTCCTTTGTTTTTTTAATTACAATATAGTTGATTTACTATGTTGTGTCAATTTCTGCTGTACAGTACAGTGATTCAGCTATATAAATAAACTTCTTAATATTCTTTTCCATTATGATCTATCATATTGAGTATAGTTCCTTATGCTATATACAGTAGGACCTTGTTGTTTATCCACTCTCTATGCAATATTAAATAGTTCACAACTGTTAAGCCCAAACTCCCACTCCATTCCTCACTGACCTCCTCCGCCTTGGCAACCACAAGTCTGTTCTCTACATCTGCAAGTCTGTTTCTGTTTCATAGATAAGTTCATTTGTGTCATATTTTAGACTCCACCTACAAGTGATATCATATGGTATTTACCTTTCTCTGTCTGACTTACTTCACTTAGTATGATAATCTCCAGTTGCGTCCATGTTGCTGCAAAATGGCATTATTTCCTTCTTTTCTGTGTCTGAGTAACATCCCATTGTATATATGCAGCACATCTTTATTCATTTATCTGCCAATGGGCACTTCAGTTGTTTCCATGTCTTGGATGGATGGCCCAGCTCTTTAGGTGGTTTAGGTTTGTTTGGTGGTCTGGTTGACTTTGACTCAGTCTTCCTAAGATGCTGTCCTGGGTTACCCCTCTCTCTGCACCACACCTAGCAGCCAGGGACAAGCCCTATCTTACCCTTGACAAAGCCTCTCAGGTTCTGCACCTGACCCCGGCTCAGCATCGCGGGTCCTGATTTCTTAGGATGGGGACACTGGGGAATTGCATGCTCTCTGGCACCCCTCTAGTAACCTGAGCACGTCCTGAGGCCTGCTGAGGTCTCTACTTGACTCCAGGGCTCTCTCATAATCTAGCTTGAGGATTGCAAACTAGAAAACAGGGATTTCTGAAGAAAGGTCATAAAGTGTCAGGACTGGAAAGATCTCATGCCACACAGACTAATACCCCCATCTCATAGATGAAGTTACTGAAAACCAATGGTGTTTAATGGTTTACTGGAGCTAACTAGTACGAGGAGAACCAGTTCTCCCAAGTTTTATTGAGGGCTCTTTTATTTACATATCTTATCTTTCCTTTTCTCCCCTTGCTTTCCTCCTTCCTTCCTTTCCTTCTCCCTTCCTTCCTTCCTTCTTTCTCTCCCTCTCTACTTCCTTCCTTCCCTCCCTCCTTCTTTCCTTTTTTTCCATTAACAGTGACTATTTCTCAAATAGTTTCTTAACCTCATTGGACTTACTATTGTTAACATTTTAAGTGAAACTTAGCAGGGGACCTGTTGCAAAGCCAAGGCTTTCTGCACACAAGGTCACTAATGGATAGTAAATTAAATAAACTGATATCTCAGATGGACACGTTGGAAGAGAACATAGGAACCAAAACAGGCATGTACTGAGAATTAAAAATAACTAATGGTTTTCAGCCTGGTAAAAGGCTAGCTGTACAGATGTCCTTGGAATAATGTGGCATTAAGGTTTCTTTGGAAAGAGGAGAGGGAAGAGTATGCATTTAGGTTTAAACATATTGAATTTGGGATGACAGTAATTCATCCAAGTGGAAATATCTGTCAGGCAGTGGAGATTTTTTAAAAAGAGATGAGAAGAAGAAGAAGAATCATGAGGGTTGATAAAAGATGCAGGCTTGGAGAAGTTCGCTTTTATGTGAAGAGATAAGACTGGCATCTTCCTGGAGAAGCTTGGAGGTTGAGCTGTACAAGGTGTCTGCTCCAGCCACAAGGACATGTTCTCATCAGCTTCCCATGGCCCATGAGGCCCCCACCAGCTGGAAACTGACTATTTTTCTTAGGAAAAGACTAATTAATAATCTGAGTTTTAACTCATTAGTTCTTTATTTACTTTTCTGTGATACTTAATATTTTGGTGTGTTTCTGCAACTTCTAAGGTGGATTAAGGAGTAATGTATATGAATGATTTATCTGTTTTTATCTTATCTTCTTATTTCTTTTTATCCTTTGATCCCCTTCACCTTTTTCTCTTACCCCACTCCTGCCTCTGGCGACCACCAATCTGTTCTCTGTATCTAGGACCTTGGGTTTGGTGTAGATTTTGGTTTGTTTGTTTTTAAATTCCACATATAAGACAGATCTTATGATACTGGTGCTTGTCTCTCTCTGTCTGGCTGACTTATTTCACTTAACATAAGGACCTCAATGTTGTCACCAATGGCAAGATTTCATTCTTTTTTATATCTGAATAATATTCCATTGTATGTACATATGTGTATGTATGAATGTACCACATCTTCTTTATCCATTTCTCCACTGATGGACACTTAGGTTGTTTCCATGTCTTGGATATTAGAAATAGTACTGCAGTGAACATGGGGATGCATGTATCTTTTTGAGTTAGTGTTTTCATTGTCTTCAGATAAATACCCAGAGTTTGAATTGCTGAATCACATGGCAGTTCCATTTGTAATTGTTTGAGGAACCCCCATACTGTTTTCCATAGTGGCTCCACCAATTTACATTTCCACCAACAGTGCATGAGAATTACATTTTCTCCACATCCTGGCCAACACTTTTTATTTTTTGTCTTTTTGATAATAACCATTCTAACATGTGTGAAGTGATATTTCATTGTAGTTTTCATTTGCATTTTCCTGATGATTAATGATATAGAACATCTTTTCATGTACCTGTTGGCCATCTCTCTGCTGGCCTTTGGAAAAAGGTCTGTTCAGATCTCCTGTCCATTTTAAGATCAAATTGATTGTTCGTTGCTATTGAGTTGTATGAGTTCTTTATGTCTTTCGGCTATTAGGCCCTAATCAGATATATGGTTTGCAAACATTTTCTGCCTTGAAGTCAGTTGCCTTTTCATTCTGTTGTTTCCTCTGCAACACCACTTGTTTATTTTTGCTCTTGTTTCTTTTGATTTTGATGTCAGATTCAAAAAATTACTGTAAGGCTTATGTCAAGAAGGTTTCCTCCTATGTTTTCTTCTAGGAGTTTCATGATTTGGGGGCTTCTGTTCAGGTCTTTAATCCATTTTGAGTTAATTTTTGTGTATTGTATAAGATAGTGGTTTGAGTTTCATTCTTTTACATGTGGTTGTCCAGTTTTCCCAATAAGATTTATTGAAGAAACTGTCCTTTCTCTATTGTATATTCTTCTTTATCATAAATTAATTGACCACTTATGAGTAGGTTTATTTCCAAGGTCTCTTTCTGTTCTATTGATCTATGCGTCGTTTTTTAATGCCAATAACATGCCATGTTAACTACTAAATATTTGGATATTTGGCAGGTATTTTGGTTTCATCCTAACTTTACAATTATTTGTTCTATTTCTATGAAAAATGCTCTTGGAATTTTGATAACAATTGTGTTGAGTCTGTAGATTGCTTTGGTTAGTATGGACACTTCAACAATATTAATTCTTTCAACTCATGAGCACAAAATTTCTTTCTGTTTATTTGTGTTCTTCAATTTCCTTCATTAATGTCTTGTAGTTTTCAATATAAAGGTCTTTCACTTCCTGGTTAAATTTATTCCTAGGTATTTTGCTTTGCTTTTGTGGATGTAATTGTAAAGAGGAATGTTTTCCTCTTTTTCTCTTTTTGTTATTCAGTTGCTCAGTTGTTTCCAACTCTTTACGACCCCATGAACTGCAACACACCAGGCTTCCCTCTACTTCACCATCTCCCAGAGCTTGCTCAAATTCATATCCATTGAGTCAGTGATGCTATCCAACCATCTTTTCCTCTGTCATCCCCTTCTCCTCCTGCCTTCAATTTTTTCCAGCTTCAGGGTCTTTTCCAATGAGTTAGCTCTTTGCATCAATACTTTGGTGGCCAAAGTATTGGAGCTTCAGCTTCAGCATCAGTCCTTCCAATGAATATTCAGGGTTGATTTCCTTTAGGATTGACTGATTTGATCTCCTTGCTGTCCAAAGGACTCTCAAGAGTCTTCTCCAACACCACAGTTCAAAGACATCAATTCTTCAGTGCTGAGCCTTGTTTATGGTCCAACTCTCACATCCATACATGACTACTGGAAAAATCATAGCTTAACAGTGGCTCGTTGTATATGAAGGCTGGACTGTATGCCACAGGCCTGCAAGCCCAGCCTTGAGACCAAAGAAAGAATCTGGAGTCAGTGATAGAGACATCAGTGGTTTAATGGATAGGGAATCTTTCATGTCTGAAGCAAGACCCTGGAGCAACACCCCGCAGTGTGCTGCTGACACTGGGCAGGACAGAAAATGGCCACAGTCTTTGCTTCTGGGGGAGAAGCAAGTACCCGGTTACAGGGGAAATCGACCTCAGGTTGGCTGAGGGGTTTCCAGGGAAACTGCAGAGCAAAATGCCCCTCACAGTTCCTCATGTTAAGGACCAACAGGGGGGGATGTTTCTCACTGATCCACTATCATAGTGGATCGATAACTAGCTGAGGACCACGGGCTGGGGGCAAACACATAGACAGTTACTGATTGGGGCTCCATCATTTAAAGCGAAGGTCAATCATATGAGTGGGTGGAGGTTATGCATGGACTGGTCAGGCAGGAGATGCACAGAAATCAAGAGAGCAGTCCTCTTGGGTGGGCTGGCCATCCAATGACTTTATGATGTGGAGGTACCACTCTCTACACCTGCTTTATTAAGAGTCTTTATCATCAGTGTATGCTCGATTTTGTTCAATGCTTTTTCTGCATCGCTTGTAATGATCATGATTTTTTTTCCTCTGTCTCGTTAACTTGGTGCATCACATGACTGCTTTGCAGATCCATCCACCGCTGCATTTCTGAGATGAATCCCACTTGATCATGGCACACCACCTCTCTATCCTGCTGGATACAGATGGCCAACACCAGTTTCTACTGCAACAAAGCCCCTTGTCTGACACACAGGTGCTGCTGCTGCTGCTGCTAAGTTGCTTCAGACTTGTCCGACTCTGTGCAACCCCATAGACAGCAGCCCACGAGGCTCCATTGTCTCTGGGATTCTCCAGGCAAGAACACTGGAGTGGGTTGCCATTTCCTTCTCTAATGCATGAAAGTGAACAGTGAAAGTGAAGTCGCTCAGTCATGTCCAATTCTTCGCAACCCCATGGACTGTAGCCTACCAGGTTCCTCCATCCACTGGATTTTTCCAGGCAAGAGTACTGGAGTGGGGTGCCATTGCCTTCTCCGGACACACAGGGTGACTTCACATTATTTCTGGGAGCCTAAAGAGAAATGGTTTCTACCAGTAGCACTGAGGGTGGCAAAGATAGAGGAAGGGTATATTTAAAGATGAAGAGTCTTTGATGATCTTGTAAGGGTCAGACTCAGTGGTCCGTGGAAGGGTTGTTGTTTCATTGTAGAGGTCAAGGAATGAGTAGCTAGTGAATTAAAGAGGGGCATAATACAGACAAGTTTGAGAAATTTGCAAGCATTATGGTCTTCAAATGTGGTTATGGAGAGGGTGTGCATATGTGAGTGGTGGGGTTCAAACATCACCATGAGAAAACCAAATACAGCAGAATTGGGTTAGATCAACAAACACGTAAGAAAGTGTTGGTGGAGTGGGTGACTGAAAAGGGAAGCATTACAGCCACTGAAACAGAATAAGTTACAAACGTTAAGTTATAATGTAGTGGGTTTTTACTACTATCTTCCTATCATCTTCCTCATTTGTACCAACACCGCAACTGAGATATTAATAAATTATATTTCATCAGGAAAAAATAAAGAAATTTCTGCCATTAACTTACTGTTGAATTACCCAAACATCAACGAAAGCAGGATAATTATTGTTTAAGAGGGTAATTTTTATCAGTTAAAATGGTGAAACACATTTGACATCTAAAAACTCCCTACCTTGCGTGAGGAAAATTTTCCCACCTAGTGTATGAAAAGTATTATTTAACGTACTGATTAGATCTCTAGACATATTTTAGCAGACCTCAGTTACACTTCCACCAGAAATCATATTTTGATCACATATAGCATTGGAGGCAATATGGTTAAATATAGAATAGCTTTAATTTTTTTCCATCACTGTTACCATACATAAATAAGCCATATCACATGAGAGATGGTAAGCAAATTTCACAGTTCTCAACAAATTTACAAAACATTGCTTTTAGCATTTCCATAAAAAGACTTGTTTGCTTTTATGTTTCAATTATATTTTGAATTAATTTGAAGTAATGAAACTCTAAAGTTCAAGGAATATGAAAAAGAAAGTAATCGAATTGTAGAATCTAAAATAAAGCAAACCCTAAAAGGAGACATTAATTTTTTCAGTTAATTTCTTAACAAATAGGTCAACATACATGGACATGTACACAGAGTGGACTCCATGGCTTTATGGAGCTCCTCGTCTGTCTGATGGGCTCACCATCTTATGCTTAGTATATGTCAACTACTCAACAAATACTGATGAACAAGGTAATAAATGAATGGATAATGGTATCTTAGAAAATAGCTTCATTATAAGACTTATATGTAACTAGTTTCTATAATTTCAACTAACTACAAAAAAATTCCAGGGATGCAATCAGTAGTTATCTCTTTATCTCTATAAAACTGTGAACTTTGTTTACTAAACCAACTAACATGAAAAATCTTTGCATCTAGCATGAAATGCTCACATTTTAGTAAGATGCTTTTTGCACTAAATTAGCATATATATAAATCCTATCATGGAATACAGTCACAGAAAACTAACCAATCTGATCACCTGGACCACAGCCTTGTCTAACTCAAAGAAACTGTGAGCCGTGCCATGTAGGGCCACCCAAGACGATGGGTCATGGTGGAGACTTCTGACAAAACGTGGTCCACTGGAGAAGGGAAGGGCAAGCCACTACAGTATTCTTCCTTGAGAACCCCATGAACAGAATGAAAAGGAAAAAAGATAGGACACTGAAAGATGAACTCCCCAAGTTGGTAGGTCCCCAATATGCTAATGGAGATCAGTGGAGAATAAAGAGATGGAGCCAAGGCAAAAACAACTCCCCCTTGTGGATGTGACTGGTGATGGAAGTAAAGTCCGATGCTATAAAGAGCAATATTGCATAGGAACCTGGATGTTAGGTCCATGAATCAAGGCAAATTGGAAGTGGTCAAACAGGAGGTGTCAAGAGTGAATATTGACATTTTAGGAATCAGCAAACTAAAATGGACTGGAATGGCTGAATTTAACTCAGATGACCATTGTATCTACTACGGTGGGTTAGAAACCCTTAGAAGAAATGGAGTAGCCATCATAGTCAACAAAAGAGTCCAAAATGCAGTTCAGTTCAATCACTCAGTCGTGTCCAACTCTTTGCAACCCCATGAATTGCAGCATGCCAGGCTTCCCTGTCCATCACCAACTCCCGGAGTTTACTCAAACTCATGTCCTTTGGGTCGTTAATGCCATCCAGCCATCTCATCCTCTGTCATCCCCTTCTCCTCCTGCCTTCTATCTTTTCCAGCATCAGGGTCTTTTCCAATGATTCACTATCAAACACCCTCTTCCAGCAACACAAGAGAAGACTCTACACATAGACATCACCAGATGGTCAATACCAAAATCAGATTGATTATATTCTCTGCAGCCAAAGGTGGAGAAGCTCTATACAGTCAAGAAAAACAAGACTGGGAGCTGACTGTGGCTCAGATCATGAACTCCTTATTGCCAAATTCAGACTTAAATTGAAGAAAGTAGGGAAACTAAACCATTCAGGTATGACCTAAATCAAATCCCTTATGACTATACAGTGGAATGAGAAATAGATTTAAGGGACTAGATCTGATAGACAGAATACCTGATAAATTGTGAACGGAGGTTCATGACATTGTACAGGAGACAGGGATCAAGACCAAAATGCAGTACTTGGATGCAATCTCAAAAACGACTGAATTATCTCTGTTCATTTCCAAGGCAAACCGTTCAATATCACAGTAATCCAACTCTTCCCTGACCAGTAATGTTGAAGAAGCTGAAGCTGAACTGTTCTATGAAGACCTACAAGAACTTCTAGAACTGATACCTAAAATAGATGTCCTTTTCACTGAAAAGAAGAAGAAAGCCTTCTTCAGTGATCAATGCAAAGAAATAGAGGAAAACAATAGAATGGGAAAGACTAGAGATATCTTCAAGAAAATTAGAGATACCAAGGGAATATTTCATGTAAAGATTGGCACAATAAAGGACAGAAATGGTATAGACGCAACAGAAGCAAAAGATATTAAGAAGAGGTGGCAAGAATACACAGAAGAACTATACAAAAAAGATCTTCATGACCCAGAAAACCATGATGGTGTGATCACCTAGAGCCAGACATCCTGGAATGTAAAGTCAAGTGGGCTTTAGGAAGCATCACTATGAACAAAGCTAGTGGAAGGGATGGAATTCCAGTTGAGCTATTTCAAATCCTAAAAGAAGATGCTGTTAAAGTGCTTCACTCAATATGCTACAAAATTTGGAAAACTCAGCAGTGGCCACAGGACTGGAAAAGGTCAGTTTACATTGCAATCCCCAATAAAGGCAATGCCAAAGAATGCTCAAACTACTGCACAATTGCACTCCTCTCACAGACTAGCAAAGTAATGCTCAAAATCTCCAAACCAGGCTTTAACAGTATGTGAACTGTGAACTTCAGATGTTCAAGCTGGGTTTTGAAAAGCCAGAGGAATCAGAGGTCAAATTGCCAACATTTGTTGGATCATTGAAAAAGCAAGAGAATACTAGAAAAACATCTACTTCTTCTTTATTGACTATGCCAAAGCCTTTGACTGTGTGGGTCACAACAAACTGTGGAAAATTCTTCAAAAGATGGGAATGCCAGACCACCTGACCTACTTCATGAGAAATCCATATGCTGGTCAAGAAGCAATAGTTAGAAGTGGACATGGAACAACAGACTGGTTCCAAATAAGGAAAGGAGTACATCAAGGCTGTATATTGTCACCCTGCTTATTTAACTTTTATGTGGAGTACATCGTGAGACTCACTGGGCTGAGTGAAGCACAAGCTGGAATCAAGATTGCCAGGAGAAATATCAATAAGCTCAGATATGAGGATGACACCCTTATGGCAGAAAGTGAAGAAGAAGTAAAGAGCCTCTTGATGAAAGTGAAAGAAGAGAGTGAGAAAGTTGGCTTAAAGCTCAACATTCAGAAAACTAAGATCATGGCATCTGGTCCCATCACTTCATGGCAAATAGATGGGGAAACAGTGGAAACAGTGAGAGATTTTATTTTGAGGGGCTCCAAAATCACTGCAGATGGCAACTGCAGCCATGAAATTAAAAGATGCTTACTCCTTGGAAGAAAAGCTATATCCAACACAGAGAGCATATTAAAAAGCAGAGACATTACTTTGCTAATAAAGGTCCATCTAGTCAAACCTATGGTTTTCCCAATAGTCATGTATGGATGTGAGAGTTGGACTATAAAGAAAGCTGAGTGCTGCAGAATTGATGGTTTTGAACTGTGGTGTTGGAGAAGACGCTTGAGAGTCCCTTAGACTGCAAGGAGTTCAACCAGTGCATCCTGAATGAAATTAGTCCTGAATATTCATTGGAAGGACTGATGCTGAAGCTGAAACTCCAATACTTTGGCCACTGATGCGAAGAACTGACTCCTTGGAAAAGACCCTGATGCTGGGAAAGATAGAAGGCAGGAGGAGAAGGGGACAACAGAGGATGAGATGGTTGGATGGCATCACCGACTCGATGGACATGTGTTTGAGTAAACTCCGGGAGTTGGTGCCGGACAGGGAGGACTGGCGTGCTGCAATTCATGGGGTCGCAAAGAGTTGGACAGTTTGAGCGACTGAACTGAACTGATGTGATTCTGAAGAATTTTGAGATTGAACACAGTTTTTTAAATTAATTAATTTATTTTAATTGGAGGCTAATTACTTTACAATATTGTGGTGGTTATTGCCATACATTGACATGAATCAGGCACGGGTGTACATGTGTCCCATCTGTCCCAAACCCTTCTCTCACCTCCCTCCCCATCCCATCCCTCTGGGTTGTCCCAGTGCACCAGCTTTGAGTGGCCTGTTTCATGCATGAACACAATTGTTTTTAACATCCTTCAGGAGCTTTTATTTTCTGAGAACTGAATATTTTTAAAATTGTGCTATTATTTGACCAAATTAAGTCAAGGAAGTAAAATGTGGAGAAAAAGGAAAATTTGCCATTTTGTATGATTCCAAGCTAGTGATTAGCTATGATTTAACACTCTCAAAAATATAGAGGACTAACACATATATATGGAATTTAGAAAGATGGTAATGATAACGCTACATGCAAAACAGAAAAAGAGACACAGATGTACGGAACTGACTTTTGGACTCTGTGGGAGAAGGCGAGGGTGGGATGTTTCGAGAGAACAGCATCAAAACATGTATATTATCTATGGTGAAACAGATCACCAGCCCAGGTTGGATGCATGAGACAAGTGCTCGGGCCTGGTGCACTGGGAAGACCCAGAGGAATCGGGTGGAGAGGGAGGTGGGAGGGGGGATCGGGATTGGGAATACATGTAAATCCATGGCTGATTCATAACAATGTATGACAAAACCCACTACAATATTGTAAAGTAATTAGCCTCCAACTAATAAAAATAAATGAAAAAATATATATATATAGAGAGAGGATTTCCCTATTGGTCTAATTGTTACGAATCTGCCTGTCAATGCAGGGGACGTGGGTTCAATCACTGGTCTGGGAAGACTCCACAAGCCTTGGGGCAACTGAGGCTGTGTGCCTCAACTACTGAGCCCACATGCCTAGAGTCTGTGCTCCGCAGTAAAAGAAGCCGCTGCAATGAGAAGCCCTCATACCACAACTAGAGGAGGCCTCGCTCACTGCACCTAGAGAAAGCACTTGCACAGCAATGAAAACCTAGCGCAGACAAGAATAAATAAATAAGTAGGCATTTTTCAAAATATGATTTACCACGATGAAATTTCCACAAAACCACACGCCCAGAAATGAGTGATATTATCTCTAGTCCAGAAGAAAAATATCAGAATGTCAGAAAGATCAATTGACCTCATATCATATTTGCAGAGCAAATAAACGAATTGGGGGCAAATACCTAGGAATCCTGCTAGAAGAATATTCCTTATATGCACCTTACTTTCTTCTTTTATGCTGTGTAGCCTCCTAGTACCTTCCAGCAATGGGACTGAGGACTCTCCTATGTTTGACATGAACACAACTGCAGCAGCATTATTAAGTGACTACTGTATACAGGTCAGGATATTACCTATTGAAAAACGTTTAAATATTTCCCTGGTTTCCTCCAACAGCAATAGAGAGTGGATACTTTTGCTACTAGTAACAGGATTGTCTATTTTTCAGACACATTGTGAATCTTCAGAGTATGGGAGTCACATAAAAATATAATGATCCCAAACAATCACTCGTGAGTGTGTTATTTTATAACTATTGGTAGCTATAGGATTGAGCAATAAAATCCTTTAATTCCAAATCAGAGGAGTCCTTCAACAGATTTCATGGGTTACACTTTTCCTACATCATAATATCTTCAATATCTTTCAAATTCTCCCCTCTTTAGACATTTATTCCTCCTACAGTGTGTAGGATGAGGCAAGGCTTATCCAACATATCTTCTATGGCCTGGTTTTCATTTTTATGTACTATATTAAACAAAAACTACCACTTACACTCATTGCATTCAAGAATATTCATGACTGAAATAAGGGCCAAGTTTTGCTCTTATGGTCCTATCTAAATGGGAAAAATTAATTTTCTATGGGAAAGAAGAGGCACTACAGTTCTAGAAAATATCTAATGCCCTAGAGGAGATCTCAATTTCAATTAACAATAAAAAGCAAGGAAAGAAGGATGTCTTTAAATACTGGTCCCCATGTCTATGCAGCCTTGAGTAACAATGTTAGATCGCTGCTTTAGATACACAGACCAAAGTGGAAGGTCCATGCTTCTATAGATCAGCATTGGTGTTGTTGTTGTTTAGCCCCTAAGTCATATCAGACTCTTTGCAACACCATGGACTATAGCCCACCAGGCTCCTCTGTCCATGGGATTTCCCAGGCAAAATAACATAGACTTCTCTAAGTAGCTGAAAATTAAGCTCTTATGTGATTCATTTTTAGATCCTTTGACCTTAGCCTTCATGGGTAGTGTTAGACCACTAAATACAGTGTTCCCTCAGTATCCACAGGGAACTGACTCCAGGATCCCCTTCAAACACCCAAATCCATGGATGCTCAAGTCCCTCCTACAAAACGATGTTGTATTTGCATGGGAGCTTTGCACATCCCCTCTATAATTTAAATCATCTACAGATTATACCAAATGCAATGCAAATGTATTAATTAATAGTTGCAAAGGCATGCATGCTCCGTCATGTCTGACTCTTTGCAACCCCATGGACTATAGCCTGCCAAGCTCCTCTGACCATGGGATTTTCCTGGCAAAAATATTGGGATAGGTTGTCAATTTCTTCCTCCATGGGATTTTTCTGAACCAGGAATTGAACCCACATCTCCTGCATCTCCTGCATTACAGGTGGATTCTTTACCACTGAGCCCCTGGGGAAGCCGCAGTATTTGCCAGGTGCAAGGCAAATTCAAGTTTTGCTTCTTTGAAACTTTCTGAAATTTTTTTTCAAACACTTCTAATTTATTGTTGGTTGACTCTGTGGATAAGGAACCTGTGGATAAGAAGAGCCAAATGTGTATCCTGAGAGTTCCAAAGTCCTTAATATTTTCCAACTTCTGTACCAATACATCCAATCCTAGTTTTAGACAACTGACAACAATGAAGACCATCATTGACCAAGATGCATTTTTTTTAGGATACCTATGTTCTCTGGTTTGTGAAAAATGTGTGTGTGTGTGTATGGCAAGGAACAGAGAGGGAAATTCTTTGTTGAAATAAATGTGGCAGCACTGGATAAGCAAAGTCAGACATCTGTTTAACACTAAATATTCAAACCATGAGTACATTAACAGCCTTTCTAAATCATGTGTAATCACTAAGGCTGTTGCCCCAACCTTCTGCCCCCACCACTGTGGACATCATTTAAATGCTTTGCAGGACTGTAGCGCCCCCATTGACCCCCTGGAAAACACAGGGACAGACCAGCCAGCTCCTACCCGGTGTTGTGGGCAGCAGTTTTGCAGCCCTTGGACCCCACTTTTGCCTCATGAATGGAGACTTTTGACATATTTTCTGGTTCCTGCTTTTCTGTCAAATGAGCAAAGCCGAAATACTCTATCCTGATAGTCACATTCAGCCCCTCACATAGGGTTAAATTATCTTGCTCTCCAGCCCCTAGCTATTTAATTTCCACCAAAAGCATGACAGATATTTTTTCTCTCCTGACTTAGAATACAATTATTTTTCAAATCCATGTATTTTCTCTCTGAAGACTACAAAAAACCAACAAGTCATTTGAACTTCTCAAATTTACTCTGGAAAAATGATCATATCAAAGGTTTGTCTGCGGCCCATTTTCCAGCATTCTGTTACTTACTGGTTACCGAGGAAGGGAAAACATATATTTTTCTAAATCATTTGATATCATCCCCCTCAGGTTTTTTGTTGTTGTTGTTAAGATCTCTCCATGTCTGGAAATTTTTGCTCAAAAGCAAAAAAAAAAAAAAAAAAAAAAAAAGAAATTCAGTAATAAGAATACAAGTCAATCATAGGTTGAAATTCCTAATTACTTTCTCACCTAAAAAGGAAACAATCTAATGCTGGATTTTCATCAGGTTTAGAGGCAAAATCGTTGAATTAACCACGGTAAGGGTATTGTTAACATTACAATTTGTTTGGAATTAGGCTGTGGGAAAGAGGAGTTTCTACAGAAAGCTAAGCCAAGTTAAACAGAGAAGGAAAAAAATACTGTTATTCCCTTTACTCCAAGTCTGGGTTAAAGGGCTGATTATGTGGGAAGATGCCAAAGGGTCAGATACTCAAAACCCATGGAATCTGGCTTCTAGACAAATACCTAAATATAACTTATGGCTTCAAGTACTTTTTTTCTGTTTTGTTCATTTGGAAATTCTGATATAGATTATTATCAAAACACAAAAAGTAGTTTATTCTTTCTTACAAATGGTTTAGATACTTACAAAGTAAATACAAAGTTAATATTATTATACTTTTGCATACAATTATATGGTTTTATAGACATATTTTGCAGATGAAATGTAAACTATCTGTTTTGCAAAGAACTCCCAAGGCATTTTATATGTGTACAATATCATGGTCTCATCAAATCTTTAGAGACCATTCTTAATGGAATAGACCATATAAAATTATGTAGTATGTTCTCTAGTTGAAATATGAAATTAACTTTATATTCATATGTATTAGGAAATTGACTCAAAATGGAAGCACTTAATATATAAATTATTGAAACCAAACTGTGGGAATTATTGCTCCATCCTACATCTAGTGTCAGTTTGATGATAAGCATGTATATTTTCATTCATGGAGGCTTACACTATAAAATAACTCTTCTGTAGTCAAACATTTGCTGTATTGCCTTATTTTAGCACAACTTTGGTCCAATATATACACTGTTCCATGTTGTAACATCAATACAAGTATAAATATTATAGGATTGTTGGTATAGTAGATCGCTCAGATGTACTGATTATTTTATTGAAAAAAGTCTTGATTCTTTTCCAAGAGTCATAATGCTGTTATTTTTGGTTAAGCTTTGTGTTCTTTGGGTTGCAATTTTTAGACTTGAAAGAAATCTCCTAAACTCTCTTGAAACACAGAACAATTTTTTCTTTTCCTTTTCCTCTTTCCAACCCAATGCCTTACAGCTGCCCCAATTTAAATCTGTTTTAAATTAATTGTTCCTTTGACCAAGAGCAAATAAAATTTCCCCATAGTCATTCAGCCTCCTTGAGGAAGTTCAGGATGTTTCTGGAAAGGACTGGATATGTTTTGTTTCCTTGCTAAGCAAGTGCTATTTGTCCCCAGGAGCAAGCAAACAGAAATGTCAGTGTGCATGGAATTGTGATCCAACCCTAAGTCAACAATTTAATGAGTGAACAGGCCACACACTTTCTTACTAAAAATCTTCCTTCAATATATTTTACTTTGGCTTCACATGTTGTTGCTCTGGAAAAGGTGCAAAAAGATCTGGTCTTTTATAATATGCATTAACTTCATTGAAATAACACGACTTCAGGCTTGACTCATTGACTTGTATAAAGATGTTTTTAGGTAAAATTAGTAACTTCAGTTAAAAGAAATGGAAGAAAAAATTAGTCAGACAGAGAGTAGAAAATTAATAAGTGGTGAATTCTATGGTTAGCTGTCTAGAATTACTTTTTCTCTTATCAAGTAGAGAATTAGCGAAGGTGGGCTTGTTTTCATTCTAAAGGAGAATGCTCCTTCTTTTGACAGGTATGAAACTCACAAGGGAATCCGACAGGAAATTTCTTTTTGTGTGTTGATTTTGTCCAATTCGTTTATATACACTTCATACATAGAGCTTAAAGGATAATTGACTTCTTAGTTTGTTAATTTTGCAAAGATAGAAAAAATAATAATCTTCAGTCAGTATAGGAATTTAAGCCTCAGAAGGCAAAGTATACTTTGAATGACAAGGAAAATTAAATTAGTTTATATGGTTTGCAATCTTTCTTTGTTCTCATGAAAAATACCATTTCTTCAGAAGGAAATGGCATGCTACTCTGCTACCTGAGTAATATCTATTCTTCATTAAAATCTTGGCCAAGAAGAAGACTTAATAAACACTAATTTTAATTAAAAAAAACTATAATATTATAAAGTAATTAGCCTCCAACTAATAAAAAATAAATGGGAAAAAAAGTGTATGAGAATAAAAAGACTGCCTAGGCTTCAAAGACAAAATGTATCACACTGTGCTGGAAAACATTTTGTTAGAAAATAACACTATGTACAGAACTAAAAAAAAAAAAAAAACTTTATAACAGCACAAAGTAGTTGTTATATTGAGGCGGGGACAATGCTAAAACAGAAAATTCCTTAAATGGAAAATTTTAGACCAGCATGAAGCTACTAGTTTGTCCTTCTTAAATACTCAGAAGCAGATAAAAGAAATTATTCGCTTAATAGCTTTGCCGACCCTCTTTCAATGTCAGTGGAAGGTAGAACTACCATACAGCTGCCCCTTAGACACATGAGGGATCAGGTGCTCTGACCTTTCACAGTGAAAAAAGTACAGGCTGCCATCTCTGCCTCAAAAAAATGCCCTCATACCAGGGCAGGAAGCTAAAGCAGTTTGGTTGAAATCAGGACTTGAATGGTTTTGAAATCACATTCTGTGATCGCTAATCAAACACAAACTTCCCCCTACACTCTGTAAATCTAAATTTTTGTACAATGAAAATATAGGCACTGTATCTATGAAAAAATTCACATATAAGTGGACTCCTGCAGTTCAAGCCCATGTTGTTCAAGGGTGAGTTGTAGTTTAATTTTCCAGTGAATCATTGTTGCAGATACCTAACTTATTAAGCCAAGGTAGGGGAAACAATGTGTGATTTAATGTTAACAAGCTACATCACCTCTTCTTCTGACAGATGGGGCTGCAGAACGTGCCTCTTGGTGGAAAGCCTCGAGTTCATCAGAAACAGTCATGGCCCATGTCCTTGAGGTTTGCTTCTAAGGTTAAGGTTCCATAGCAAGTGGAGAAAACTTCAATTGCCTTAGTGGAGTAAGAAGGAATAAGCAAATTTCTAGTACAGTAAGTACTTACATACAAACTTTCGAGTTGTGAACTTCTAAAGATGCAAATATGCCCCTGTATGCCAGTGTTGGACTGTACTACTGTACTTTTCAAGGCACTGCACTATAAGATTAAACATGTTTTCTTTATTGCATGTATGTTCTTTATGTATTATTTCTAGGAAAAGTATAAACCAATTGCAGTGCAGTACTATAGAGCCGATCATGTTAGTTGGGCACCTGGGCTAACTTTGTTGGACTTAGAAACAAATTGGACTTACTCTAGGAATAGAACTCATTCATTTGTAGGGAATTTACTATGAAACATAGCAGTTACCACCCACCCTTCACATCCTCTGACATAGCTTTGGTTTTTAGTAACCGCATTGAAACATTCAGTTCAGTTCAGTTCAATTCAGTCGCTCAGTCGTGTCCGACTCTCTGTGACCCCATGAATAGCAGCACGCCAGGCCTCCCTGTCCATCACCAGCTCCCGGAGTTTACTCAAACTCATGCCCATCGAGTTGGTGATGTCATCCAGCCATCTCATCCTCTGTCATTCCCTTCTCCTCCTGCCCCCAATCCCTCCCAGGATCGGGGTCATTTCCAATGAGTCAACTCTTCGCATGAGGTGGCCAAAGTTAGATCACTCCAAATATATCTTTTGGGCATTTCTGTGCATAGTCAATAAAGCAGAAATAGATGTTTTTCTGGAACTCTCTTGCTTTTTCGATGATCCAGTGGATGTTGGCAATTTGATCTCTGGTTCCTCTGACTTTTCTAAAACCAGCTTGAACATCTGGATGTTCACAGTTCACGTATTGCTGAAGTCTGGCTTGGAGAATTTTGAGCATTGCTTTACTAGCATGTGAGATGAGTACAATTGTGCGGTAGTTTGAGAATTCTTTGGGATTGCCTTTCTTTGGGATTGGAATGAAAACTGACCTTTTCCAGTCCTGTGACCACTGCTGAGTTTTCCAAATTTGCTGGCATATTGAGTGCAGCACTTTCATAGCATTATCTTTCAGGATTTGAAATAGTTAAAATGGAATTCCATCACCTCCACAAGCTGGTTTTAGAAAAGGAAGGGGAACCAGAAATCAAATTGCCAACATCTGCTGGATCATCAAAAAAGCAAGAGAGTTCCAGAAAAACATCTATTTCTGCTTTATTGACTATGCCAAAGCTTTTGACTGTGTGGATCACAATAAACTGTGGAAAATTCTGAAAGAGATGGGAATACCTGACCACCTAACCTGCCTCTTGAAAAACCTATATGCAGGTCAGGAAGCAACAGTTAGAACTGGACATGGAACAACAGACTGGTTCCAAACAGGAAAAGGAGTTCAAAGCTATATATTGCCACCCTGCTTCTTTAACTTATATGCAGAGTACATCATGAGAAACGCTGGGCTGGAAGAAGCACAAGCTGGAATCAAGATTGCCAGGAGAAATATCAACAACCTCAGATAGGCAGATGACACCACTCTTATGGCAGAAAGTGAAGAGGAACTAAAAAGCCTCTTGATGAAAGTTAAAGAGGAGAGTGAAAAAGTTGGCTTAAAGCTCAACATTCAGAAAACAAAGATCATGGCATCTGGTCCCATCATTCACAGCAAATAGATGGGGAAACAGTGGAAACAGTGTCAGACTTATTTTGGGGGGCTCTAAAATCACTGCAGATGGTGATTGCCACCATGAAATTAAAAGATGCTTACACTTTGGAAGGAAAGTTATGACCAACCTAGATAGCATATTAAAAAGTAGAGACATTACTTTGCCAACAAGGGCCATCTAGTCGAGGCTATGGTTTTTCCAGTGGTCATGTGTGGAAGTGAGAGTTGGACTGTGAAGAAAGCTGGGCGCTGAAGAATTGATGCTTTTGATCTGTGGTGTTGGAGAAGACGCTTGAGATTTCCTTGAACTGCAAGGAGATCCAACCAGTCCATCCTAAAGGAGATCAGTCCTGGGTGTTCATTGGAAGGACTGATGCTAAAGTTGAAACTCCAATACTTTGGCCACCTCATGGGAAGGAGTTGACTCATTGGAAAAGACCATGCTGCTGGGAGGGACTTGGGGCAGGAGGAGAAGGGGATGACAGAGGATGAGATGGCTGGATGGCATCACTGACTCGATGGACATGAGTTTGAGTAAACTCCGGGAGGTGGTGATGGACAGGGAGGCCTGGCATGCTGTGATTCAAAGAGTCGGACACGACGGAGCGACTGAACTGAACTGAACTGTGCCTGCCGGGAAGAACCATAGTTCTATGGAAGGGCATATGCTCCTCTGTAGTGGTTGAAGTCAGAAATGATGAAAAAGAAAAGGAAAGTTCGTGGTGAGGAAGGAAGTTAAGCTGGAGCAGGAGTAGAGAAAGAGGAAATGAGCTTGGGAGATGTGAGGGAGGAAAAGGAAGAACACACTGAAGAAAGGGACCTGTTGCTGAGAAAAGAGGAAGGAAAACAAAAGCAGGAAATGCAGAGAAAGGAGGAAAGGCAGAAAGAAGGTTAAAGTGGCAGTGATTAGATGGGAGTGTTATCTGTGTGTGGATGGAAGCTGTGCCCTTTCCCCCGGGTCTGCACCTTTCCTGTGATTGACATAGGGGGCATTTCTCACCCTTCTCTGGGGGTCTGTGCCCAGGAAGCTCCTGAGGACCCTTCTGTCCTGGGTCCTGGGGTCTGGACACCTTCCTCACAGGGATGTTTTAAACCAAATTATGCAACTGAAAGATTGTGCTGCATCAACAGGAACCTTGCTGGACTGAGAAGGAACCTCTCCGGCTGCCAAGAAGGGAATGAGCAGAGATTCCAGACCTCAGACCTGCCCTCTCACATCAGACGTCCTCTTCTGAGAAAAAGAGGAGATATCTATTGCAAATGGGCAGCAAAGGTATCTCATTTTTACTATGCTTTGGAGTAATATCCATAATCATATTAAAAGGATTTAACAGTAAAGAACTAAAGGCAGTTATGAATATCCAGTTTCTACTTCTATGCTGTAGGCATTGCAGTGTCCGTGAAAGGTTTTCCAAATTTAGGAAAATACTCACATTAGATCCAAAACTCATCATCGGCAAGTTGCCTTTATTCTTGTATGAAAAACTTGACCTTGATCAGTCTTAGAGAAAAAAATAAACAGAATATTTTCAAGCTCTGGCATGAGAACATAACAGTTGTCATATATCTGTGATCCGGAACTTTGGCGCTGGCAAAAAAATGACATTCTCTTCTATCTGATTTACTGATAAGCATTAACAAAAGTTTCTCACACTAATTAGGTCTTATCAGGACAAGAATTTTTAAAATGACATTAAGTGATAGTCATCACATGGGGCCTTTTTAAAATTAATAAATCTTAAGTAAATAATATGTTGAAAAATTAAATGTGCATTTTTAAAGAATCTGAAATGAAATATATAACTGAGTCATGTTATTGAACACCTGAAACTAACAGAACATTGCAAATCAAGTACACTTCAATAAAAAATGAAATTAAAAAAAGAAAAAAGTAACGAGTATGCATCAGCTGTTGAACTTGATCTGTGCCCCTGTTCAAACTTCAGTGAGACAAAGCTTCCCTAAGCACAGCTGTCTGGATTGCATGGACAACTCATATCATTCTGAGTTGAGTTTTGTTTGTGTCTCCTAAGTGATTTGATATTTACTGAGAGTTAGAAATATTCTAAAAATCGTTTCCCTGCAAATCATCTTCCTGACAAGTGTTGATCTGCTTCCCTGTTCTTTCTGCATATGATCTCCTGTGAGCATCAGCACGCTTTCCTGGCTGGACTTGCAGGCACAGAAAAGTGAGACGAAGTGCCCTTTGCTTTCCAACTAATGATGCGAGCCCTTTCAGTCTTTCCCATTAATTTTGAGAACAGACCCCATAAACAGACACCTCACATTTCCTTCCCAGTAGTCATTTAAGCCTGGATACAAAATGCAGCTTCTGATAAGCTTTTCATAAGACTAGATGGATCACAGAGTCATAGTTACATTGAATAATATGGATTCTCTTTCTTTATCTTAGAAATGAAGAAAATGAGAACTAACTTAATTCTATGAACTCCTCCATGATTTTGGATTAGGTCCTCAAATTGGATATGATGCTAAACATTCAAATAGTGTGGAGATTTCTTAAAAAACTGGAAATAGAACTGCCATATGACCCAGCAATCCCACTTCTGGGCATACACACTGAGGAAACCAGATCTGCAAGAGACACGTGCACCCCAATGTTCATCGCAGCACTGTTTATAATAGCCAGGACACGGAAGCAACCTAGATGCCCATCAGCAGATGAATGGATAAGGAAGCTGTGGTACATATACACCATGGAATATTATTCAGCCGTTAAAAAGAATTCATTTGAACCAGTCCTAATGAGATGGATGAAACTGGAGCCCATTATACAGAGTGAAGTAAGCCAGAAAGATAAAGAACATTATAGCATACTAACACATATATATGGAATTTAGAAAGATGGTAATGATAACCCTATATGCAAAACAGAAAAAGAGACACAGAAGTACAGAACAGACTTTTGAACTCTGTGGGAGAAGGTGAGGGTGGGATGTTTCGAAAGAACAACATGTATATTATCTACAGTGAAACAGATCACCAGCCCAGGTGGGATGCATGAGACAAGTGCTCGGGCCTGGTGCACTGGGAAGACCAGAGGAATCAGGTGGAGAGGGAGGTGGGAGGGGGGATCGGGATGGGGAATACATGTAACTCCATGGCTGATTCATATCAATGTATGACAAAACCCACTGAAATGTTGTGAAGTAATTAGCCTCCAACTAATAAAAAAAATAAGAAAAAAATTTAAAAATAAAAAAATTTTTTAAAAAAAGTAAAAAAATAAACTTTCAAATAGACTGTTTACCAAAAATATATGTCTATACATTCTTTTGATTATTAATAAGATTTCACATCTGAAATCTGTGTTAAAATTAAAAGCCTAAGATGATATTTAATAAGTGAATTGCTTCTTTTTATAATATAAAGAAGCAGTTGTTGTTGTTTAGTCACTAAGTCTTGTCTGACTCTCTTGCAACCCCATGGACTGTAGCCCACCAGGTTCCTCTGTCCATGGGATTCTCCAGGCAAGAATACTGGAGTAGGTTGCCATTCCCTTCTCCAGGGGATCTTCCCAACCCAGGGATCAAACCCACAACTCCTGCATTGGCAGATGGATTCTTTACCACTGAGCCACCAGAACAGCCCACAATGAAGCAGAGCTATGTTCAAAATCATGTCTGGCCAGAAGTGTCGCTCTTGACAATAGACCCACAGTATTAAATTCATTATCTTTTTTTTCCATTTATTTTTATTAGTTGGAGGCTAATTACTTTACAATATGGTAGTGGTTTTTGCCATACTATTAAATTCATTATTTCACTGTGGCCAGTGGTGGACAAAAAGAAAGGGTGAGAGGAGCAGAACATGACTTAAGGATTCTAATGTTGGTGATGAGATGCTAGCTTTACATTCTCTCCTGTCAGAAGCACTACTCAGGAAAAAATGTTATCATCTCAGCAGCAGTGTTCCAGGTCCACATGAATCAGTGTTTAGGAATGAGAGAGACTGCATCAGAAGGAGAGACTGGGTCCTAATTGGACATAAAGTCTTGTTTTTTCTGACACTTGGGGCTAAGACATGAAAATGTATTTCTGCAGACAGGAGACACCTCCACTTCCCACCTCTGTCTGCGTGGAGATTTTAGAGAAGGTAAAATCATACCCACCAAAATCACTGTGTCCAGTTTGACTTTCAGGGTTAGATGGATGTGTTCTCCCAAGAGGCAACCTTGGGGTGGGGCTCCTTTGATGGATATGTCGCAGAATGTGGGACAGCTCATGAGTAAGTGAGTATATTTGAAACCCTCTCTTTACTCATCTTTTCTATAAGCCTCTGCCAAAACCATAATTATATACTCTGTCTTATTTACATAAAATAACAGTGCATCTAGCCATGCCTCAAAACCTGAAATGTATTTAGGGATACATCCAGTTTTCTGTGGTTTTTGTTCTAAGAGCACAAAGACTTTAGAGTCAGAGACATGGATTCGTAGGGCTGCTGGGTGGATGGTGATTGGCTTCCTTGAAGAGGTGGTATTTGTAAGGGTCTGCTTAGTCAAAGGATCTGGAAAACATGAAATTCCTCAAAACCAATCACCTCGAAAGCATGAAGTTCTAAGTTTTTTCTGCTTTTTCCTTTCAAAGGGTTTCAGAGTAACCAAATAGTACCAGTTGCGGGAGTTTTCTTTGTTTTATTTTTTCAACTAATAATTGTGAAAGAAATGAGATAATTAAAAAAATCACAAATTTCAGACTTTTAGTGAAATATATGATGCAATAAACAACAAATATCTGCCAAGCTAAGGCCCAGACAAGACGTCCTCATGATGAGAAATCCCATGTGACCTCATGGGTCCTGAGTGTGGATCTGCCTTTTTCTGTGCAGTCCTCATCGTCTTCCCGTTCTCTCCCAAATTCTCCTCACTGCACATTGTTGTCTCTCCCTCTCTCCTTCCTTACTTCTTTCCTTCCTCCGTCCTTCCTCATCCTCTGATAACTGCTTAATGAGACCATGTTGGAACCAGCATTGAGAAACATGAAATTCCAAGCCCTGTCCTTTATTTTGTTCTTGAGAGACAGTGTTGAATAGAGAAGCATAACACAAGTTTGGCACACCAGCTCCATCACTTTCAAGCTGAGGGATTTCAAACAGGTGACCGAAGCCCTCTGAGTTCGAGCTTTCCATTTCTCAGATTTATTGTGTTGATAAGTGACAGAAAACTGTGGAGCACCTAGAATAACCAGAAGCACATTGTAAAGCACTCGAGGGACCCACCATCACGATGCATCAGGGCAGGTATGGTTGACTGTCTTCTCCAGGAGCTGTCAGTCCAGCCAAAGGTAGCAATTATTTCTTTAAATCTGGAGAAAAATTCAAGAGGGAGACCTTAAAAAATGGTCCTAGTATTCCAACACTGTGATACACTGCTAGGTTGATTTTTCAAAAGACTTACATCCAAAATTCACCCTAGTGCTGGTCTCAGGTGGCCTCAGTTCAGTTCAGCCATTCAGTCACGTCCATCTCTTTGCAGCCCCATGGACTGCAGCACACCAGGCTTCCCTGTCCATCACCAACTCTTGGAGCTTACTCAAACTCATGTCCATCACACTGGTGATGCCATCCAACCATCTCATCCTCTGTCATCCCCTTCTCCTTTTGCCTTCAATCTTTCCCAGCATCAGGGTCTTTTCCAGTGCATCAGTTCTTCACATCAGGTGGCCAAAGTATTGGAGTTTCAGCTTCAGCATCAGTCCTTCCAATGAATATTTAGGACTCATTTCCTTTAGGACAGACTGGTTGGATCTCCTTGCAGTCCAAGGGACTCTCAAGCGTCTTCTCCAACACCACAGTTCAAAACCATCAGTTCTTCGGTACTCAGCCTTCTTTATAGTCCAACTCTCACATCCAAACATGACTACTAGAAAAACCAGAGCTTTGACTAGGCAGATCTTTGTTGATAAAGTAATGTCTCTGCTTTTTAATATGCTGTCTAGGTTGGACATAACTGTCCTTCCAAGGAGTAAGCGTCTTTTAATTTCATGGCTGCAGTCACCATCTGCAGTGATTTTGGAGCCCCCAAAATTAAAGTCTCTCACTGTTTCCATTGTTTCCCTGTCTATTTGCCATGAAGTGATGGGACCAGATGCCATGATCTTAGTGGCCTCAGCCTGCAGCAATTTGAAGCAGGGTTCAGTTCCCAGCCAGAGATTGAGGTCGGGTCATGGCCGTGAGAGCACTGAATCCTAGCCACTAGACCAGTGGTCAGTCAGTGATGACCCTGTCTCTTCGGCTTTGCAGAAAAAGAACTCCCACAAAGATGGAAAATGGTGAAATAAGCAAATTATTTTATAGGAGTAAAAAGCGTACAGTATGTGTGGATAGACACACAGGCAGGCTCAGAGAGAGTCACTGAGTCACGTGCTCATTGACAGTTTGAATTACTTCCATGGGGCATTTCTTCTGGGTTTTCTTTGACCAGTCATTTTGATTTGCCTGGTTCAGAGTCCATATTTGGTGTGTCTCAGGATCCCCCCACGTGTGTCCATGCATCTCTCAGCCAAGATGGATTCCACTAAAGAGGCCTATAAGTAGTATCTCTTAGCATCATTCCTCTTTTGACCTGCAAGGAGTCTTTCTGCGCATGTGTAGTCAGGAAGGTCTCTGACTATGAGAATAAGAAACATGTGGTCTGTTATCTTCTATCTGGGTGGGGCCCAGCCTCCTCTTTCAGTTGTTGTCCCATCCTTGTCTTGGAGTGTTGGTCCACAGGGAATGAATCTCCAATTGCTTTACCCTGCACGGGGACCCATCTACCTCCTGCCTCAGTGCCTTTTACTCAAAGATGGTTCATGTAAAGAAAACAAGAGTTATATTCAAGTCAGTCTTTTTTTTTTAACTGAATGCTTTTGGTCAAAGGCTACTGCCTAAAACTTTCCAGGAGAAATGAATTACAGACTTAAAGCTAATGTTGCAGCAAAAATAGAAATGAAGTTTTTCCTCTCCTGAGAACAAGGGAAGGAAAGGGGAGCAGTGAAAAGATTAGAGAAGAACCTGGAGAAGTTAATCACTCCTAGCTTTGCTTTAACTGTTGCGACTCTGCAGAGTCTGTAACAAGATTAGTATTTCACGAAGCTAACCTACCACTCCCTGGCACTATGCAAAGCTAACCTACCACCCCCTGACACTGCACCATCCTTTACGTGGTGCTTACCTTCCCCACACGCCCTTTGCAGACCACTCCTTATAGCTTTTTGTATTTCAGAAAAAAATGTTGCAGGGTGATAAACATAGAGACAAAGGACCCAATTACTGGACTACTTGATGCCAGCTCTGACTGTTTGGAAGTAATGCAGGAAGAGGAATTCAAGATTCTCACTACTTTGTTCCTTATCACATATCCCAAACTGCAAGCCCCACCTATATGATTCCCTCAGATTCCCCAAAGTGGGGCACAGTTCTTGAGATGCTAGCCTCTGGTGTTCTCCTCTCACCCATCTTTCTATTTCCTCCAAACTCTTGTCTCCATATTTTCATTTCACATCAGTGGAGTGGGAGCCAGGATTTTGGCAATAACACTAAGAAGCTACAAAATTCAAAATATAATGTAATTCTACCATGCCACTGAATATGAATACCTGCTAGGTAACAATACTGGTTTCATATAGAGTATTGAATATAATATTATTCTAAATTTCATTTTTAAAACAGGGCAGGCCATATCAACTTTTGTTACTGGAGATGTCAAATACAGCTCCAGTTTATGGTTTCATAATTCCTAATATGACAGAGTGAGTTACTTTCTTAATTAAGGAAATTAATGAGTCTACATCTTGAGAGTTAAATGGTACTGACCGTATTTCACAATGTATCTGAGGGACAGTAGATACTAGTAACAGTGGCTTGATGAGAAAGCAATGTTTCTTAATGTCCTAAGTGTGATCTGGTAAAGGAGTAAGTGTGAGGCAGACTGTTCCGTGTTCTAACCCCTCCCTCTCACAGAACAGTTACCTGCACTAACATGTCTTCTGACTTTGCTTAACCTCAGTAACTTTATCCATAAAATGGAAATAATATAGAGAAATGGAATATTTCCTGCCATGTCAGTGAACAGAGAATGTCACAATCCTTAGCAGTTGCAGCCATCATGGATAGTGAGCCCTGCGGGGACTCAGGAAGCAAAGAACACCTGCCATCCAGCAGCCATCAGACTGCAGCCACTCCCCACAGTAAGCCCTGTGGAACTCAGGTTGTGAAAGAAAACACAGGATCCTGGCCCCAGAGAGCTGAGGTGCACATCAAAGGAATGACTTCAGTGAGCCCAGACTCTCGCATCTTCTCATACATAGAAAAGCACTAAACTCCTTAACTTGAGATTTCTGGTTTTCTTGAGTGCTTATAGTGGCTCAGAGGGTAAAGCCTCTGCCTGCAATGCAGGAGACCCAGATTCAATCCTTGCATCAGGAAGATCCCCTGGAGAAGGTGATGGCAACCCACTCCAGTACTCTTGCCTGGAAAATCCTATGGATGGAGAAGACTGGTAGGCTATAGACCATGGGGTCACAGAGAGTCGGACACGACTGAGTGACTTCACTTTCACTTTGTTCCAACTACCTGCCCTTTGTTGCAAAAACTCCTATATAACCTGGCTCCTCCCCTCACCTCCTGGGAACAGTTCTCTTAGGATTATTTGACATGTTGCCTCCCAGGCTTAAAATCCTCAGTATGTCCACTGAATAAAATATCTCTCAACTTTTAGGTTGTGTGTTTATTTCTTAGTTGACATTAGATTACCAGTTTGCTTTAAAAGGATACAACCCAGGGACAACCAACAGAAGATGTGCACAGGGTGAGGTTTGGGCAAAGGGCTTGGGGCTTCCAGACCCTCTCCAGACACAAGCTCTCCCAGAATCTTCACATGTTCCCTGACCAGGAAGCTCTTGCTACTTCATCCTTCTTTGTTTGTACAGAGGCTTTGTCAGATAGATATGACTGATTACATCTTTGGCCATTGGTGACCTCCACCTCCAAGCCCTCTCTCCTCCCTGGAGGTCAGGGCATGGGACTGAACGTTCCAGGCTTCTAAACACAAAGTTGATTCTCTTGGCAACCAGCCACCACACTTAGGTTACCTAAGTTCAGTCCAAAATCCACCTCAGTAACAAATAAAACGGAGAAGGCCATGGCACCTTTGTTGTTTTTATCACTTAGGAAATTCCAAAGGTTTTGTGCCAAAATACCAAATATATACTTGTTATTATAAGTCACAATATCACAAATAGATACCCCTAAAGTAATTGGAGAGAATGCCCCATTTACTGATATATATATATATACTAAGTACCAGTGTAACAAGGTAATGAGTACTGATGTAGCATATGTATAAAATAGCTGCTGAGGTCATTTGATGCTATTATACTGAAAGAATTAATGAAAGTAATGAAAGGTAATGAAAATAACTAAGGATAAGGATGAAGTTTTATGGAGATGAAGCTTTGACAATTTAAGGCTCCCAAAACCAAGAGCAGGATGGATATTCTATAATTCATGAAAACAGGACTCTTATCATCTGCCTGCCAGACTGAAAGAAATGACATATAATGAACTTGTCTTCCTTGTTCTTTTGCAGTGTTTCAAAGCCTTATCTCAAAGACAATATATGCAGCTGCTTTTAGTCAACCTACTGATTAAAGGAAGGAAAGCCAAAGTTACAAATGTTCAAAGCGTGTGTCCCCAAATTTGGAAACTCATTTTGCATTACATAGATCAGACTCTGCCCTGCTCTGCCCCAATGCTGTTATCAACACTGCTGCTTCCTTGCTGGAAGAAAAGTCAGCTATGCTCTTCTCTTCTCGTACTATGAAGTGTGATGCACTTTAAAAGATAAATAGAAGAAAATTTTGACAAAAATAGTACCAATCACTTATCACCAATTAGTTATTAGTATATCAGATATCTACTTGTTAAAAGGACTGGAATGGAAAAATCTTATGTAAGGATGAAAACATACGAATAGCTAAGGTTATCAAAGTGTCAGGAAAAAAAAAAAAGTCCTCAAACAGGAAATGTAGTGAATTCCAATTAGTAATTACTGGATGTGCCTGAATTGTTAGTAACGAGGCAAATGGCAACAAACTGGTCCAGATTCCTGGCTGCTACTGCACGATATTCCCAGGCCACCATTTGGGAGTCTAGAAGACAAATCTCTCCTAAGAGACAACTTTTTTATGAGTTCCTATTGTACATATTCACTATTGTGAGGTGTTTATCTCACAGCAGGTATTTCTGGACATTTATGGGTAAATTCTTTTTATTTTTGCCTCTTACTGTCCTCACCCCTTGGTAAAGTTGATTATGGTACTGTCTTCAAGGGCTTCCTTATTTGATAGAGAAACTGGCTTTTCCCTGAAGGAGTTTTGATTACTTTCCAGTCAGCAGGAAAGTAATGAGTTATTTCATAAAAAATGGCAAGAATAATTGAGATTGCAAAACAAAATGCATGATTCACATCGTTTATTGTGTAAAATAATTTTCACAAGCTAACTTAGAGTTGATAATAACTGCTCTGCTTATCATCAAGTCAAGTGTGACTGCCACAGGACACCCTGAGATCACCTGAACAGCAATTATTAAAAACAGGATTTCTATTAAAAATTATCTGTTGAACAGGAAGCTCTAGTTCTTATAACCTACACAATTCCATCATAATGTATGTGCTTTACTACTGTGGCAAAAAGACATGTAACATTGTACTACAAAGATATAGTCATCAAGATAGTATGGTACCAGCACAAAAACAGAAATATAGACCAATAGAACAAGATAGAAAGCCCAGAGATAAACCCATGCACCTATGGGCACCTTATCTTTGACAAAAGAGGCAAGAATATACAATGGAGAAAAGACAGCCTCTTCTATAAATGGTGCTGGGAAAACTGGACAGCTACATATAAAAAAATGAAATTAGAACACTTCCTAACACCATACACAAAAATAACTAAAGATGGATTAAAGATCTAAATGTAAGACCAGAATCTATCAAACTTTTAGAGGAAAACATAGGCAGAACACTCCTGGACATAAATCACAGCGAGATCCTTTATGACCCACCTGCTAGAGTAATGGAAATAAAAACAAAAATAAACAAATGAGACCTAATTAAACTTAAAAGCTTTTGCACAGCAAAGGAAACTCTAAACAAGGTGAAAAGACAACCCTCAGAATGGGAGAAAATAATTGCAAGCAAAACAACTGACAAAGGATTAATCTCCAAAATACACAAGCAGCTCATTCAGCTCAATACCAGAATAATAAACCACCCAATCAAAAAGTGGGCAGATGACCTAAACAGACATATCTCCAAAGAAGAAATACAGATGGCTAATAAATACATGAAAGATGCTCAGCATCACTCATAATTAGAGAAATGTGAATCAAAACTACAATGAAGGTATCGTCTCACACCAGTCAGAATGGCCACCATCCAAAGATCTACAAACAATAAATGCTTGGGAGGGAGTGGATAAAGGGAACTCTCTTGCACTGTTGTGGGAATGCAAATTGATATAGCCACTGTGGAGAGAAGTATGGAAATTCCTTAAAATACTAGGAATAAAACTACCACAAGACCTAACAATCCCACTACTGGGAATATACCCTGAGGAAACCAAAATTGAAAAAAGCACATAAACCCCAATGTTCATCGCAGCACTATTTACAGTTGCTAGGACGTGGAAGCAAACTAGGTGTTCATCGGCAGATGAATGGTTAAAGAATTTGTGGTACATATAAACAAAGGGAATATTACTCAGCCATAAAAGGAAACACATTTGACCCAGTTCTAATACGGTGAATAAAGCTACAGCCATTATTATACAGAGCGAAGTAAGTCAGAAAGAGAAAAGCAAATAGTATATGATAACGCATATATGTGGAATCTACAAAGATAGTACTGATGAACCATCTGCAGGGCAGCAATGGAGATGCAGAGTCAGAGAACAGACTTGTGGACACCGCAGGGGAAGGAGAGGGTGGGACAAATAGAGAGAGTAGCACCGAAACATATGAAGAACCATGTGTAAAATTAGGTAGCCAGTGGAAATTGGCTGTATGATACAGGAAGCTCAAATCCAGTGTTCTGTAACAATCTAGAGCAGTGGGATGTGGTGGGAGGAGGGAGGGATATTCAAGAGGGAGGGGACATATGCATACCTATGGCTGATTCATGTTGATGTATGGCAGAAACCAACACAATATTGTAAAGTAATTATCTTCCAATTAAAAACAAATAAATTTTAAAAAATTCTTTAAAGACACATAACATAAAATGCATTCTTGCAACAGTTTTGTAATGTCTGTTCTTAATGCTACTCTTAGGATCCAGCAAGATTGTAAAATGCTTTTTCTGGATCAGCAGAGATGAATGCATTCAACACAGCCCTAGGACATTATTTGCTGAAGCTTAATACTCTTAGAAAAAGTATATACACATTGTTTCCCTCCTCCCCCAAACTTGCCACGTCTTCAGAATTGCATGGGGAAGCATTTGCTAAACGTATACTCTTCTGTGGAGACTTTGATTCAGTCTGGAGTAGACAGAGGGATCTGGATTTTTAACAAGGACCCCAGCTGATTGCTTATGTCAGACTGATTGGAAAACACAGAAACAAACAAAAATGTATATTTCTGTTTATTAAGATAACTCATCCTCCATCTATCAGTCCAGTTCAGTCACTCAGTTGTGTCCAACTCTTTGCGATCCCTTCAACTGCAGCATGCCAGGCCTCTCTGTCCATCACCAACTCCCGGAGTTTACTCAAACTCATGTCCATTGAGTCGGTGAACCATCCAACCATCTCATCCTCTTGCTCTCAATCTTTCCCAGCATCAGGGTCTTATCAAATGAGTCAGCTGTCGCATCAGGTGGCCAAAATATTGGAGTTTCAGCTCAACATCAGTCCTTCCAATGAATATTCAGGACTCATTTCCTTTAGGATGGACTGGTTGGATCTCCTTGCAGTCCAAGGGACTCTCAAGCGTCTTCTCCAACACCACAGTTCAAAATCATCAATTCTTTGGCGCTCAGCTTTCTTCATAGTCCAACTCTCATACCCGTACATGACTACTGGAAAAATCATAGCCTTGACTAGATGGACCTTTATTGGCAAAGTAATGTCTCTGCTTTTTAATATGCTGTCTAGGGTGGTCATAACTTTTCTTCCAAGGAGTAAGCATCTCTTCATGTCATGGCTGCAGTCACCATCTGCAATAATTTTGGAGCCCCCAAAAATAAAGTCAGCCTCTGTTTCCACTGTTTCCCCATCTATTTGCCATGAAGTGATGGGACCAGATGCCATGACCTTTGTTTTCTGAATGTTGAGCTTTAAGCCAACTTTCTCACTCTTCTCTTTCACGTTCATCAAGAGGCTCTTTAGTTCTCCTTCACTTTCTGAGTGTCATCTGCATATCTGAGCTTATTGATATTTCTCCCAGCAATCTTGATTCCAGCTTGTGCTCCATCCAGTCCAGCATTTCTCATGACGTACTCTGCTTATAAGTTAAATAAGCACAGTGACAGTATACACAGCCTTGATGTACTCCTTTTCCTATTTGGAACCAGTCTGTTGCTCCATGTCCAGTTCTAACTGTTGCTTTCTGACCTGCATACAGATTTCTCAGGAAGCAGGTCAGGTGGCCTGGTATTCCCATGTCTTGAAGAATTTTCCACAACTTATTGTGATCCACATAGTCAAAGGCTTTGGCATAGTCAATAAAGCAGAAGTAGATGTTTTTCTGGAACTCTCTTGCTTTTTTGATGATCCAGCGGATGTTGGCAATTTGATCTCTGGTTCCTCTGCCTTTTCTAAAACCAGCTTGAACATCTGGAATTTCGTGGTTCACATATTGTTGAAGCCTGGCTTGGAGAATTTTGAGCATTATTTTACTAGCGTGTGAGATGAGTGCAATTGTGTGGTAGTTTGAGCATTCTTTGGGATTGCCTTTCTTAGAGATTGGAATAAAAACTGACCTTTTCCAGTCCTGCGGCCAATGCTGAGTTTTCCAACTGTGTTGGTATATTGAGTGCAGCACTTTCACAGCATCATCTTTTAGGATTTGAGATAGCTCAACTGCTGATGCTGCTAGTGCTGCTGCTGCTGCTGCGTCGCTTCAGTCGTGTCCGATTCTGTGCGACCCCATGGACTGCAGCCCACCAGGCTCCTCTGTCCATGGGATTTTCCAGGCAAGAGTACTGGAGTGGGTTGCCATTGCCTTCTCCGATAGCTCAACTGGAATTCCATCAATTCCACTAGCTTTGTTAGTAGTGATGCCTCCTAAGGCCCACTTGATTTCACATTCCAGAATGTCTGGCTCTATGTGAGTGATCAGATCACCGTGATTATCTGTGTAATGAATATCTTTTTTCTATAGTTCTTCTGTGTATTCTTGCAACCTCTTCTTAATATCTTCTGCTTCTGTTAGGTCCATATTATTTCTGTCCTTTATTGAGCCCATCTTTGCATGAAAAGTTCCCTTGCTATCTCTAATTTTCTTGATGAGATCTCTAGTCTTTCCCATTCTCTTGTTTTCCTTTATTTCTTTGCATTGATTGCTGAGGAAGACTTTCTTATCTCTCCTTGCAATTCTTTGGAACTCTGCATTCAAATGGGTACATCTTTCCTTTTCTCCTTTGCCTTTCACTTCTCTTCTTTTCACAGCTATTTGTAAGGCCTCCTCAGACAGCCGTTTTGCTTTTTTGCATTTCTTTTTCTTGGGGATGGTCTTGATCCCTGTCTCCTGTACAGTGTCACAAACCTCTGTCCATAGTTCATCAAGCACTCTGTCTATCAGATCTAGTCCCTTAAATCTATTTCTCACTTCCACTGTATAATCATAAGGGATTTGATTTAGGTCATACCTGAATGATCTAGTGGTTTTCCCCACTTTCTTCAATTTAAGTCTGAATTTGGCAATAAGGAGTTCATGATCTGAGCCACAGTCAGCTCCCGGTCTTGTTTTTGCTGACTGTATAGAGCTTCTCCATCTTTGGCTGCAAAGAATATAATCAATCTGTTTTCGGTGTTGGCCATCTGGTGATGTCCATGTGTAGAGTCGTCTCTTGTGTTGTTGGAGGAGGGTGTTTGCTACGACCAGTGCATTCTCTTGGCAGAACTCTGCTAGCATTTGCCCTGCTTCATTCTGCACTCCTAGGTCAAATTTGCCTGTTACTCCAGGTGTTTCTTGATTTCCTACTTTTGCATTCCAGTCCCCTATAATGAGAAAGATATCTTTTTTGGGTGTTAGTTCTAAAAGGTCTTGTAGGGCTTCACAGAACCATTCAGCTTCAGATTCTTCAGCGTTACTGGTCGGGGCATAAACTTGGATTACCATGATATTGAATGGTTTGCCTTGGAAATGAAAAGAGATCATTCTGTCATTTTTGAGATTGCATCCAAGTAGTGCATTTCAGTTCTTTTGTTGTCCATGATAGCTACTCCATTTTTTCTAAGGGATTCCTGCCCACAGTAGTAGATATAATGGTCATCTGAGTTAAATTCACCCATTCCAGTCCATTTTAGTTCGCTGATTCCTAAAATGTTGATGTTCACTCTTGCCATCTCATTTGACCACTTACAATTTGCCTTGATTCATGGACCTAACATTCCAGGTTCCTATGCCATATTGCTCTTTACAGCATTGGACCTTGCTTCTATCACCAGCCATATCCACAACTGGGTGTTGTTTTTGTTTTGGCTCCATCCCTTCATTCTTTCTGGAGTTATTTCTTCACTGATCTCCAGTAGCATATTGGGCACCTACTGACCTGGGGAATTCATCTTTCAGTGTCCTATGTTTTTGCCTTTTCATACTGTTCATGGGGTTCTCAAGGCAAGAATACTGAAGTTGTTTGCCATTCCCTTCTCCAGTGGACCACATTTTGTCTCAACTCTCCACCATGACCCGTCCTTCTTGGGTGGTCCCACACGGCATGGCTCATAGTTTCATTGAGTTAGAGAAGGCTGTGGTCCATGTGATTAGACTGGTTGGCTTTCTGTTACTGTGATTTTCAGTCTGTCCTCCATCTAGGCTGGGAAGCAAATCATTAACATTATCTTCTTTCACATATTATTGAGTATTGACTTTCACTTTTGAAAGTCAGAACATTTGTGGGTTCTGCCAGGCTGTGCTGCCACCTTGATTCTGCCTCAGTCCTCATAAAACTTCACACCCACAGTGAGAGCCAGGAGCCAGAGGGATATCATTGTGAGTAACATCTCTTCGGGACCTGGCAGCCCTGACACATTTACCAGTCCCTTGTGAAAAATACAAAAGGACAATTGTAGAAACAAAGCTTTAGAAAAATTGTCCACTCCAAAGAGGTTCCAGAAATAACTAACCAAAGGTAAATAATTAACCAACGGTAGATGTTCAACCTGAATGTTTTGTTTGTAATACAGACTAAAATTTTAGATATTGAGCATAAATCTGTCTTTTTATCTTTATAAATAAAAATAACTTCTTTTTATTAAATTTTCAACTTACCCCTTTTAGCAATATTTGCCAGTGATAAATACCTGGGTTTTAAACAGAAGAGATGCCTATGCTAGAATAACATTAATATTAAACAACAAAAAGGAAGAATCAAAGCTATTAGAAGCCTATGAACAATTAAAACAAGAAGCTGCAAGTTTACAAATATGTCCAGTTCAATTACATTATTTTATAATAAAAGTAACCATATAAAGTCCTATATGATACAGAAAAATAAAGAGTAGAAGAAAATATACCAATATGTGATAGGTTTCTGATTCTGAAATTATGGGTAATTTTAGTCTTTTCTCCTTTTTATTTTGCATTTTAAATCTTTTTAACATGATAGTGTTATATTTACAATAATTTTAAAAAATTTGTTTAAAAAATTCACTTGCTTTTCCTGAAACATTACTAAGGATAGTATTTTTGCAAGCTTATTTTTTAATTCCTTTTTTAAATTAATCTTGTAAATTTTGTCTGATACTTGTACATCAATGTTACCAATAAATTTATACACCAAAACCCCAAAAATCAGCTTCAGAAAGTTCAGAGTGAAAGGCATGTTTGATTAGATGACATTAATAATATACTGTCAATTCTATATTCATATATCTTCCAACTCACTTGGAAATTTTTAGCTCCAGATGAATACGATTCAATCTTTGATGTGAAAAGAAAATGGGAACAGTATTTGGAAGAAATAATTTAACAAAAGCATTAGGGAGAAAGGTTATGCATCAAATCACCTCACATATAAGTGATTTTTTAAAATCCAAAGCTATTCACTTTCAAAGTAAAAGTGCTATTTTTCAACTTAGTTGTCTAGTGAAAACGTGTGGTCTAACACAAGGCACTAGATTCCATGGCAGGAATTTCCACCAGAGGGGTGGGGTGACCATAGATAATATGGATTTCCTCAAAAGTTACATGTGAATTTAATTATGCTCCCTTTAAACACCTCATAGAGGTCATATACAGTGAAATATAGAGAGATTACTTCGAAATGCTAAAAACACACTCTGAAAACCATACATGGTCAGGCCAAATTGAAGTAAGATTGTCCAGATTTACTCTTCCACCATAAACAACTAAAACTTAGAAGAGAATATATGAAATACTGGTTCTCAGAGGCTGAGGTCAGGTAGCACGGGGACTGATCTCTGAAGGAAGGGAACCAAATGCAGTCACCCTGTGACTGCTCCAGAAAGAGACGTGAGAAGGTCCTGTGGTCTCCTGGAGCTGAGACAGGTAGGCACCTGGGGACCAAGGAAGTCTGTGTTTCCTTAGAGGATCCGGCAGGAGAGAGAATTACAGAAGCCAAAGGAGGCAGAGGACTCAGCAGGTCATGCACACGAGGGCATCACTGAATGCAGGGAAATAACCACTTCTGATTCTCAGGCTCCCAACCGGCTAAGAAGAGCTTATGTTCTCAGCAGCCAGAGTGAATAGGCTTCTTCATCCACAGAGTGTGTTACTTAGGAGAGCACTGCTTCAATACTAAGATAAATTAGCCACAGACTATAGGCTACGCCAGGACCACCTAAGAGAATTGAAAGTTTAGAATTGTCTTTGATCGTTTAAGTTCAAAAGTGTTTTTAAAATTTTTAAACAAAAAAGTTTAAAATTGTTTCTGTCCTGCACTGCAGAACGCATTTTCAAAATGTCAATGTCGTTGTTGTTCAGTTGCTCAGTCATGTCTGACTCTTTGTGAACCCAGAGTCTTGGGACTCCAAGACTAATGTCTGATTTTTAATATGTTGTCTAGGTTTGTCATAGCTTTTCTTCCAAGCTATGAACTGCAGCATGCCAGGCTTCCCTATCCTTCACCATCTCAGGGAGTTTGCTCAAACTCATATCCACTGAGTCGGTGATGACATCCAACCATCTCGTCTTCTGTCATCCCTTTCTCCTCCTACCTTCAATCTTTCCCAGCATCAGGGTCTTTTCTAATGCATCAGCTCTTCACATCAGGTATTCAAAGTATTAGAACTTCAGCATCAGTTCTTCCAATGAATATTCAGGATTGAGTTCCTTTAGGATTGACTGGTTTAATCTCCTTGCAGTCCAAGGGACTCTCAAGAGTCTTCTCCAAGAACACAGTTCAAAAGCATCCATTCTTTCACTCTCAGCCTTCTTTACAGTCCAACACTCACCTCCATACATGACTATGGGAAAAACCATAGTTTCGACTATATGGACCTTTGTTGGAAAAGTAATGTCTGATTTTTAATATGCTGTCTGGGTTTGTCATAGCTTTTCTTCCAAGGAGCAAGTGTCTTTTAATTTCATGGCTACAATCACCATCTGCAGTGATTTTGAAGCCCAAGAAATCAAGTCTGTCACTGTTTCCATTGCTTACCCATCTATTTGCCATGAAGTGATGGGACTGAATGCCATGATCTTAGTTTTTTGAATGTTGAGTTTTAAGCCAGGTTTTTCACTCTCCTCTTTAATCTTCATCAAAAGACTTTTTAGTTCCTCTTCACTTTCTGCCATAAGGGTGGTGTCATCTGCATATCTGGGGTTATTGATATTTCTCCTGGCAATCTTGATTCCAGCTTGTGCTTTATCCAGCTGGGCATTTCACATGATGTACTCTGCATGGAATTTAAATAAGCAGGGTGACAATATACAGCCTTGACATACTCCTTTCCTAGTTTGGAACCAGTCTGTTGTTCCATGTCTGGTTCCAACTGTTGCTTCTTGACCTGCATACAGGTTTCTCAGGAGGCAGGTAAGGTGATCTGGTATTCCCATCTCTTTCAGAATTTTCCACAGTTTATTGTGATCCACACAGTCAAAGGCTTTAGCATAGTCAATGAAGTAGAAGTAGATATTCTTATGCAATTCTCTTGCTTTGCCTATGACCCAACAGACATTGACAATTTGATCTCTGGTTCCTCTGCCTTTTCTAAATCCAGCTTGAACATCTGGAAGTTCATGGTTCACATACAGTTGAAGCGTAGCTTAGAAAATTTTCAGCATTACTTTGCTAGCATGTGAAATGAGTGCAATTGTGCAGTAGCTTGAACATTCTTTGGCACTGCATTTCTTTGGGATTGGAATCAAATTTGATCCAGTCCTGTGGCCACTGCTGAGTTTTCCAAATTTGCTGGCATACTGAGTGCAACACTTTCACAGCATCATATTTTATGATTTCAAATAGCTCAACTGGAATTCCATCACCTCCACTAGTTTTGTTCATAGTGACTTAGTTCATAGTGACCTTGTTCATAGTGACTTTTGTTCATAGCCCACTTGACTTCACACTCCAAGATGTCTGGCTCTAGGTAAGTGATCACATCATCGTGGTAGAAACACTGAAACATTTAGCATAGAAATGGTATCATGAATAATTTTTGGCATCAAAAATGTAAGAGACATACAAAGTAACAGAAAGTAAGAGCCATAGCCAAGACAAAAATTAATCAGTAAAAACAAACTGTGAAATGCCCAGATGATGGAATTAGCGGTTATGAACCTGTAATCCTATTTCACACATTCAAGAAGTTAGAGGAAACATGTTCAAGAGAACCTCCTCAAAAATTTAAAAACCCACAAAAAACACCTATATAAAACTTCTAGAGAGGAAAAGAACAATATGAGAGATGAAAATAGACTTGTTCTCAAATATATGTAGTTGGAGTTCCCAGAGGAGAGAGATGAATGGGGAGCAGAAATAAGAACAGATCACCTTCCAAATTTAATAAAAACTATAAAAACTTGAGTCTAAGAAGTTCCAAATACTAAGTAGAAGAAACATGAAAAAAAAAAAACTGTCTCAGAGAACATCATAACTAAATAGCCTAAAATTGTGATTAAAAGAAAAAGTTAAAAGCCTTCAGTGAAAACAGAAAAATAGGTAAAGAAGAGCAAAGAGTGGCAGCACTTTCCATTGGAAACAATGTAAGTCAGAATCAGTAGCACCGAGTCATTAAAGTTCTGGAAACAAAAAAACAGTCAAACTAGAACTTTATATCTAGTAAAAATATCTTTAGAAAATGAGTGTCCCCAAACTCACTTTTCTGGATGTATAAAAAGTGAACAAATTTGTCACAAGTAGATATAAACTACAATAAATTAAATCATTAAAAGAAGTCTTTCAGGAAAAAGCACTTGGCAAACGGAACTAAAAAGTATTGCTGAAGAAGCAAAAAGCATTGCTGAATAAAATTAAAGGTCTACACTAGTGGAGAGACATCTAGGAAACAAAACTAGACTTACAGACTAGTTAAGAACAGACTTGTTGCCAAGGGGAAGGAGGGCTGAAGGAGGGCTGAATTGGGAGTTTGGGATTAACAGATGCAAACTATTACACATTGGAGGGATAAACAACAAGGTCCTACTCTTATAGCACAGAGAACTATGCTCAATATTCTGTGATAAACTTTAATGGGAAAGAATATGCATATATATAAAGATATATGTATGTATGTATGTATACACAACTGAGTCACTTTGCTGCACAGAAGAAATTAACACAACATTTTAAATCAACAGTACTTTAATAAAATTTTTTTAAATAAATAAAAAGAGAGAAGAAAAAAATGAATGGAGAGATACACTGTGTACATGAAACAAAAGAATCAATATTGTTAAGATGTTAATTTTCCCCACACTTTTTAAGTACATCAGGGTCCCAGTTGAAATTATAACAGATTTTTAATTAAAATTTGATAACCCAATTCTAAAATTTATACAAATATGCAAGTCTAGAATATATGAAACAACCTTTAAATGAAGAACAACTATTGAACATACTCTGTGATTTCAAGGTTTATATGCAAACAAGGATCAAGACAGTGTGATGTTGGTGTAAGAAGAAATAAGTAGATCAGTGGAACAGAAGAGAGACAAGAAATAGACCTAAATGAGTTCATTTGTATCATTTTTTTAGATTCCACATATAAGTGATACCATATGATATTTGTCTTTCTCTGGCTGAATTCACTTAGTATGATTATATCCAGGTCCATCCATGATGCTGCAGATGGCATTATTTCACTCTTTTACGGCTGAATAATATTCCATTGTATTGATATATATATGTACCATAGCTTTTTTATCCATTCACCTGTCGATGGACACAGATTGCTTCCTTGTCTTGCCTGTTGTAAACAGTGCTGCTGCAAACATTGAGGTGCACATATCTTTTTGAATTGTGGTTGCCAAAGGGGAAGGGGGAGAGATAAATTAGGAGTTTGGGATCAAAATATACATACTACTATATATAAAATAGATAATCAACAAGGACCTACTGTATATTACAGGGAACTATGCTCAATATCTTGCAATAACCTATAATGGAAAAGATATAAAAAAGGATATATACATTATTCATATATATAATATATATGACTCATACATATATATAAATCACTTTGCTGTATACCTGAAACTAATACATTATAAACTAACAATATTTCAATAAAATTTTCAAAAAAGAATTAAATGTAAGTGTTTACAACTATAACATTTCTAGAATAATACATGGGGAAAAAACTTTGGGCCTGGGGTTTACAATGATTTCTTTAAAAACACACAAAAGACAAATATTCTCAAAGTCATTGCTGCTGCTGCTAAGTCACTTCAGTTGTTAGTAAATACAAATTAAAATCACATTGATTAGATCACTGCATGTAAAATACAATATCTAAAAGTAAAAAGGCTTACTACACCAAGTACTAGTGAGTATGTGGGGTAATTGGAACTGTCATAAATTGCTGGTGGTAACACAAAATGGTATGATTATTTCTGTATATAATTTAGGCATTTTGTAAAAAGTAAAATATCACTCAACTCCTAGAAATGAGCACATGTTCTCACAAAGATTTTTATGTCTTTGTTTGGAATAGCCCCCCAAAAGAACCAACTCACATGTCTCTCAAGTAGTGAATAGAAAAGCAAACTGTAGCTCACCCACAGAATGGAATCCTACTGTACATACAAAGATATGAACTATCATTACGTATTTTGTGATCTGCATAAAAGTATCAACATATAAGCTGGTTTATACTTACAAGGGGTAGGTGAAATAGTTATATCACTGAAGGATTGAAAATAAATTTTTTAAATGACTTGCTTTAAATAATAAAGTTATTATAAAGCAAACTTGAGATTTGAACCCAATACCAACAAGACTGTATCCACATTATCTTATTCATTTTGCTGTCTCTTAATTCTGCCCACATTTCTATTGCTCCTGTTAAAGCAAATACATTTTTGCCATGCAACCAGATAGACCAAGTCTCTTTATTATGTGAGTTTCTTAATGACAAAAGGGGTCATTAGAGTGACTGGTTTCTCCACTTTGGTAAGCTTGAACAATTTGTAAACTCTGAGAATTGTTTTCAAAATATATGTGTAGATTGAGAGGCAGGCATAGATGCAGACAGATATGCAAAGGACTAAAGTAACTGAAATAAGCTTGAAAAAAGTGAGGAAAAATTAATGATGGATAGATGTCATTTGACGTGTTCAAACTCATAGAATGTACAACAGCGAAAGTGACCCTAATGTAAACTATGGACTTTGGGTAATAGTGATGTGTCTGTGTAGATGTGTAGTACATCAATTATAACAAATGTACTATCTGGTGGGATGTTGACAATGTGGGGGGCTGTGCACATGTGGGGGAGGAGTAGATGGGAAATCTCTGTACTTCACAAAATTTTGCTGTGAATCTAAAGTGTCTCTAAAAATTAAAGTCTTAAGAAATGCACACATACACATCAATACAAATATATCTTCAATAGCACAGTTTAGTGGTCTTAGCAGAAAAGCTGAATTTTCATAGTTATGTTTATAGGTCTTACAATAACCAATTTGGAATCCTCTGAGAAATTATAGAATTAAATTTTATTAAATAAACTCTTTGTATCATAATCATTATTTTAATTCATAAAACCCATGCTTTTTAATAAGGGATTTGGGAGAGCTCATACAAATGGACATATAATTAAAGAGATAACTAAAATACAGATACGATGACTCAGAAAAATACGATGTTGAAATCTATGCTAAAATACGAGAGGCATTCATCTGGCTTATTGCCTGCGCAGCCCAGACTCAGGAGAGGGGCAGCAGACCCCACAAAACTGGGCCCTTCAGGCCAGCTCTCTGAGCCAGAGGAGACCTCTTAGCAGGGGCAAAACTAGTGTTGGAGTAAATCACATGCCAAGGACCAAAAAGGAAGTTGTACAAAGAGGAACAAAGTAGATGATGATCTTGAAATACCATTCCTTCATGATGCCAAAAAGGACAGGAGCCAAAAATTAGGAAGCAGGAGGTGAATCCAGAATAAAGGGGGAAATTAATCTAAACACAATTCTGTACCAGAAGTCACTCTGGGATGAATATCCCAGGTGCCAGGTTCTTGCAGATGCAAACGTCAGCAGACTAAATTAACAGCAGGCTCCTCAAGAGTAGGTGAAGATTTTCCAATGGTAACCAAGACTGACCTGGACATAACAAATCAATTAACTCAGTCTTAACTCGAGGGAAAATGGAAACACATTGTATGATTTAATTTTTGTTGCTTATCTCCCTTTCAAGCTACAAAAAACAGATTTGCCAGGCTCTAAATAGCATTTACAAGGAGGAACCTTGTGTAAGGGACATGAATAACAAGCAATGCTTTTCTAAAAAGGAGAAGCAAACTTGTATATCTGTGACCCATAGACCCGTTTCAGTTCAGTTCAGTCGCTCAGTCATGTCTGACTCTTTGTGACCCCATGAACCGCAGTATGCCAGGCCTCCCTGTCCATCACCAACTCCCGGAGTTTACCCAAACTCATGTCCATTGAGTCCATGATGCCATCCAACCATCTCATCCTCTGTCCTACCCTTCTCCTCCTGCCCTCAATCTTTCCCAGCATCAGGGTCTTATCAAATGAGTCAGCTCTTCACATCAGGCAGTCAAAGTATTGGAGTTTCAGCTTCAACATCAGTCCTTCCAATGAATACCCAGGACTGATCTCCTTTAGAATGGACTGGTTGGATCTCTTTGCAGTCCAAGGGAATATCAAGAGTCTTCTCCAACACCACAGTTCAAAAGCATCAATTCTTTGGTGCTCAGCTTTCTTTATAGTCCAACTCTCACATCCGTACATGACTACTGGAAAAACCATAACCTTGACTAGATTGACCATTGTTGACAAAGTAATGTCTCTGCTTTTTAATATGCTGTCTATGTTGGTCATAACTTTTCTTCCAAGGAGTAAGCATCTTTTAATTTTATGGCTGCAGTAACCATCTGCAGTGATTTTGGAGCCCCAAAAAAATAAAGTCTGACACTGTTTCCACTGTTTCCCCTTCTCTTTGCCATGAAATGATGGGACCAGATGCCATGAAATGATGGGACCGGATGCCATGATCTTGTCTCCTGAATGTTGAGCTTTAAGTCAACTTCTCCAGTCTCTTCTTTCACTTTCATCAAGAGGCTCTTTAGTTCTTCTTCACTTTCTGCCATAAGGGTGGTTTCATCTGCATATCTGAGGTTATTAATATTTCTCCTGGCAATCTTGATTCCAGCTTGTGCTTCTTCCAGCCCAGCGTTTCTCATGATGTACTCTGCATATAAGTTAAATAAGCAGGGTGACAATATACAGCCTTGACATACTCCTTTTCCTATTTGGAACCAGTCTCTTGCTCCGTGTTCAGTTCTAACTATTGCTTCCTGACCTGCATACAGGTTTCTCAAGAGGCAGGTCAGGTGGTCTGGTATTCCCATCTCTTTCAGAATTTTCCACAGTTTATTGTGATCCACACAGTCAAAGGCTTTGGCATAGTCAATAAGGCAGAAATAGATGTTTTTCTGGAACCCTGTTGCTTTTTCAATGATCCAGCAGATGTTGGAAATTTGATATCTGGTTTGTCTGCCTTTTCTAAAACCAGCTTGAACATCTGGAAATTCATGGTTCATGTATTGCTGAAGCTTGGCTTGGAGAATTTTGAGCATTACTTTACTAGCATGTGAGATGAGTGCAATTGTGCAGTAGTCTGAGCATTCTTTGTCATTGCCTTTCTTTGGGATTGGAATGAAAACTGACCTTTTCCAGCCCTGTGGCCACTGCCAAGTTTTCCAAATTTGCTGACATATTGAGTGCAGCACTGTCACAGCATCATCTTTTAGGATTTGAAATACCTCAACTGGAATGCCATCACTTCTACTAGCTTTGTTTGAGGTGATGCTTCCTAAGGCCCACTTGACTTCACATTCCAGGATACCTGACTCTAGGTGAGTGATTATACCATTGTGATTATCTGGGTCATGAAGATCTTCTTTACACAGTTCTTCTGTGTATTCTTAATATATTCTTAATATCTTCTGCTTCTGTTAGGTCCATACCATTTCTGTCCTTTATTGAGCCCATCTTTGCATGAAATGTTCCCTTGGTATCTCTGACTTTCTTGAAGAGATTTCTAGTCTTTCCCATTCTATTGTTTTCCTCTATTTCTTTGCATTGATGCAATTCTTTGGAACTCTGCATTAAATAGGTACATCTTTCCTTTTCTCCTTTGCCTTTCACTTCTCTTCTTTTCACAGCTATTTGTAAGGCCTCCTCAGACAGCCGTTTTGCTTTTTTGCATTTCTTTTTCTTGGGGATGGTCTTGATCCCTGCCTCCTGTACAGTGTCACAAACCTCTGTCCATAGTTCATCAGGCACTCTGTCTATCAGATCTAGTCCCTTAAATCTTTCTCACTTCCACTGTATAATCATAAGGGATTTGATTTAAGTCATACCTGAATGGTCTAGTGGTTATCCCCACTTTCTTCAATTTAAGTCTGAATTTGGCAATAAGGAGTTCATGATCTGAGCCACAGTCAGCTCCAAGTCTTGTTTTTGCTGACTGTATAGAGCTTCTCCATCTTTGGTGCAAAGAATATAATAAATCTGAATTCAATGTTGGCCATCTGGTGATGTCCATGTGTAGAGTCGTCTCTTGTGTTGTTGGAAGAGGGTGTTTGCTATGACCAGTGCATTCTCTTGGCAAAACTCTATTAGCCTTTGCCCTGCTTCATTCTGTATTCCTAGGCCAAATGTGCTTGTTACTCCAGGTGTTTCTTGACTTCCTACGTTTGCATTCCAGTCCCCTATAATGAGAAGAACATCTTTTTTGGGTGTTAGTTCTAAAGGTCTTGTAGGTCTTCATAGAACCATTCAGCTTCAGCTTCTTCAGTGTTACTGGTCGGGGCTTAAACTTGGATTACCGTGATATTGAATGGTTTGCCTTGGAAGTGAACAGAGATCATTCTGTCATTTTTGAGACTGCATCCAAGTACTGCATTTCATACTCTTTTGTTGACTATGATGGCTACTCTACTTCTTCTAAGGGATTCCTGCCCACAGTAGTAGATATAATGGTCATCTGAGTTAATCCATTCCAGTCCATTTTAGTTCTCTGATTCCTAAAATGCTGACATTCACTCTTACCACCTCCTGTTTGACCACATCCGATTTGCCTTGATTCATGGGCCTAACATTCCAGGTTCCTATGCCATATTGCTCTTTACAGGACCTTGCTTCTATCACCAGTCATATCCACAACTGGGTGTTGTTTTTGCTTTGGCTCCATCCCCTCATTCTTTCTGGAGTTATTTCTAAACTGATCTCCAGTAGCATAATGGGCACCTACTGACCTGGGGAGTTCATCTCTCAGTGTCCTATCTTTTTGCCTTCTCATACTGTTCATGGGGTTCTCAAGGCAAGAATACTGAAGTGGTTTGCCATTCCTTTCTCCAGTGGACCACATTCTGTCAGACCTCTCCAAATTCTCCCTTTTCTTTCTTGCTTAATCCTACATATTTACCCAGACTAAAATATTGAAAGTGCTGGTGTTCAAAAACTTTAAGATACTATGGTTCAAAAATCATCAGTTCTTTAAGGCTCATATCCAAATGCATCTATTCTGGGTATCAATGACATAACACAGAATAACTTTCTAACCTGTAATCAAATGAAATAAATTAACTGTAAATATTGTGAAGAAGCATAAATCTTAGTCCTGAATGCAGGTTTTTGAGACACTCATATTTTATAATATTTCTATTAGTTAATTTAATTTCTCCTTTGAGAAACTGAATTTCAGAAAATTATGACTTTCCTTGCTCTAGTTTCTCTTGTTCTCAATCACTGTAGGAAGTGCCAGGCATTGGTCTAAACATATGATAAGGTATTCCAACCCTGCTTGGGCAAATCCAGCCACCAGATCATTATTAGAGTGCATATAAGCCTAAATATTTCTCCTAAAATTTAAAAAGCATCAACAGTGATACTGTGTCCTGGATGCTTCCAAATTCCTCCTGTCTTTTAGATAACATCACTTCCACATTTAAGTGGGAAGTCCTGCATTTTTCCCTTTAGGGAATATATTCAAGAATTAATCATTTAGTATTGTTTTGCATGGCTATTGTATTTCTGCAGCTCACCTCCCACTCCAATTTCCTGCCTTCATAGGTTTTTCAGTTACTATTGAAAAATGCTCACCACACAGTACAGACTAAATACTTATTTGTTAAATAACAAATTTACATTTAACTGTTAGGCTCTTAGTAGATCACAGTGGAACATAAAGTGTAACTATCTCTGTGATTCAATTTATGCCTCAGTGGAAATGGCATTAGATGTCTCTCCTTCAGTGGTTGCAGGGGATTCTGCACGTGCTGTGCGCTTAGTCGCTCAGTCGTGTCTGACTCTGTGTGACCCCATGGACTATAGCCTGCCAGGCTTCTCTGTCCACAAGATTTTCCAGGCAAGAAAGGATTACCCTTTGCCACAAGATATTTTCCACTATAGGTCACAGTTGGAATAGATATCCTTGGTTCACATTTTGTGAACTACATAAATTCACAAAAGCATTCATTTTGATAAAACAAACCTTACAATAGGGACTCAGAAAATCGTGAATCTTAAACCTGAACTTGGTTTCTATAGTTGAGACTACTATTGGAAATACCATTGTAAGAGGGGAAACGATACTATTTTTTTACATGGACTTTTGTTATGAGAAAAAAATTAAGTCCCTGGTTCACAAGCAATTATTGCTTCTATATTGTGAGCCAACTCACTGGAAAAGACCCTGATACTGGGAAACATAGAAGGTAGGAGGAGAAGAGGATGACAGAGGATGAGACAGTTGGATGGCATCACCGACTCAATGGACATGAGTTTGAGCAAACTCCAGGAGATGGTAAAGGAGAGAGAAGCCTGGCATGCTGCAGTCCATTGTGCTGCAAACAGTCAGACATGACTGAGTGACTGAATAACAACAGTGACAATATTGTGAGGGGTGAAAATATCCATAAATAAGGTACAGGAATCTCTATGCAGCAAATATCATTGAACTTTTCCCTTGATTTTATTGATTAGCTGTACGGTTAGTTTTAAATTCTGTTTTTTTGTTTATGTGTTTTATTTTATTGGAGTATAATTGATTTACAATGTTGTATTAGTTTGCACCACAATGTTCATGTTAGCGCAATTTACAATATCCTAGAATGTGGAAGAAACCTAAATGTAAGGCTAGTTTTAAATGTTCCATATCTTTTTCCATGGAACCTGAATATTCTTCCATGGAAATCTTCCATTCAGTACAAGTGAGTTGCTCTTCCATACGGCCTGGATGCCTGTTACCTGGGTTGCAATGCCAAACAACAGATTCTTAATACTTACCGGTCTAAGCCTGAATTTTTAGAAAGACATTTTGGCTCTTTTCATTGCAAATTAAAAAGCTCCTCAGTGGGAGAAAATCATTCCATCTTGGTTCAATCTTAATGTTGCACAGGAGGCTCCAGCAGAAGCAGCCCTCTCCCTCCCCAACCCCTCACTGCAGAAATGCAGATCCATCACCTTATATTCAAAAGTAGCCTCCCCTCCTCTCTGGAAGAATAACAGAAGGGACAATGCTCAGTAGAATGATGTTCCTACCCCAAACTGAGTCAGTTCTGGAAGAAAGAAAAAGATCTCTATCTAGGACTTACTGGAAACAGGTATTTCATCATAGCAGCAAATATGCAATCAATTTTCTTTTATTTGGTTTGCTAGAAGACTACAATGGAAAAGAATCTTTATTGATTTTATTCAAGTAAGGGCAACCTGTAGATCCTCAAAATGGACCTGTTGTAATATGGAAAGAGAAATCCTAGATATCTTTTCCCTGGAAAATACAAAAGTAAGCCAAGAGTGGAGAAGAGATTCATAGTAGAGCTCTAAGGTATTGAAAATGGCATCAAACATGTAAGAAGCAAATATTCTGAGAATACAATCAGAATATCATATACAGCCTTGGCAAGAAAAAGCCAAGAAAATTCTGACAATTTAACCTTGTTAGAAGGGAAACCAATTCTAATGAGAACTGTGTTTTGCCCTAAAGTCTTTGTGCTATTTTATGAGTCAAAATAAGAATCAATATTTCCTCTGAAGTCTCAGGAGATTTGGTTAGATGAGATGCACTAAATCCAACCCAAGCAATTCAATTAAGAAGTGGGTATGTGGTATACCACTTAGAAGAACTCGTACAGTGATCATTAACATATAGTCCGCTAAGTTGTATCACATATTAAAATGAAAAAAATTCTAAAATGTCAATGCAGCAAAACTAATCAATAAATTGAACTACACTAGTTATTATGACTGAGACAGTTTTATGAGTGGGACACAGATTAGATCGCTCTGAAAGTGAAAGTGTTCATCTCTCAGTCATGTCTGACTCTTTGCAACCCCATGGACTGTAGCTTGCCAGGTTCCTCTGTCCATGGAATCCTCCAGGCAAAAATACTGGAGTGGGTTGCCATTTCCTTCTCCAAGGGATCTTCCTGACCCAAGGATCAAACCCAGTCTCCTACATTGCAGGCAGATTATTCACCATCTGAGCCACCAGGGAAGGCCTGACTGGCTAAGGATGCTTTCCTTTTCATCTTTATTTGTACACAAGCCAGAGTTTTGTTTCTGACCATAGACTAACGGTCATAAACTCAAATTCTAGGGGATATTAGTTAACTAACAGACTACATTGAATTTGAGAAGATATAACACATCTGAAGACACTAATTAAAAACAGACAAAAAACAAGCCAAAAATATTGTGCAATCAAACTGAACACCCACCTACCCTTCAAACAGTGGGCAACTCCATGCCTACAGCTGTGTCTAGCTCAGAAAGGCATGAGGTGGATATTTGGTGTGGACAGTCAGCTTCCAGCTGGGGAACCACCCAACATGTTGGAGCTTTCTTGAACAGCTGTATCTCTAAAGACATGAATGGCATTTTGGTCCAAAGAGAATGAATAAAATACTTCAAAGTGATTTTAACATTTAATGACATGCTGTAGTCTATTCCATTATTGAAAAAGATAGTTTGAATAGGTGCCAACAGTCATCATCCAAATCTTCTTTGTTTGTATTGATTCCCTTCAGGCTCGTGTTTTATACCCTTGTCAATGCCTAAGTAGTTCCACTAAACTGAGGATAGGTGCCAATTAACCACTTAAAATTTTAAAAAATACTGATGACAGCATGCTGATCACAGATATATTGGAAGGGTTGACTACAGAAGTTTATTACACAGGCCATGATTCTTACATAAGCCTCTCAAGAGGCCCTTCTGAAAGAACTCTGTCCAGGTGGACAGTGAACTTGTGTGGAAGCTGGGCTGGAAATGCCTCTATTGGCCTCTTGAGATCTACTCTCTACCATCTGCACTTTGCACTGTGTCCTGGGAGTCTGGCCTGTGAGAAATGAGCCAAAAGTCTCCCTTGCTCTCTGGTTTCTGGTTGGATTCATCCAATGAAGGAATACTGAAAAGAGATCAGAGGATGGAGAAGCATGAAGTCCTGAAATTTATTTCTTTGGCTCCTCTTATAAGGGTTACCATGAGTGGGTCACAATTCTCAACCAAAGACACAACTCCTTTAAGGGGACCTTCCTTCAACCAAGGACACAGCTCCCCTCAGGGGACTTTCCTTCTCTACACAACTCTCTCATTCTCTGGACTCCAGTTGTGGCCCCTCAGAAAATAAAAATAATCATGGTTCCACTGTTATCATCCTGGAGTAGTCATCATCCTTATTGCTTTTCTCAAGAGCTGCCCACCTCTTTTAAAATAGTCCTTATTAAATGCTTGTTGCTCAATTAATGAGCCTGAGGTTGCCATCTATTTCTTGCTGGGAGTCTGACAAATACATGTGCAGAGTGAGGGTATTTGGTCCATGAGCAAGGAGAGATAAGGCCTGATGCTGTGGATAAGCCATTTTCTGCATTGCCCTGAGGAATCTGAGATGCAGCACACAAAAATATGTGCAGTTGAGGGTACACAGTACCAAAAAGAAAAACTGCCTTAAAAGTGTCCTAATAACTCTTTGAAATTTTAGCTAAATTTTAATGGATAGCATTCTAAAATCACACAGTGAAGTACAGCTTAAATTGATTACTAAGATAGTCTTAATGAAACTTAAAAACATTAACTTAAAATTAAATCTTTAGTCAAAGATTTAAACTAAATCTTAGTTTAAAATTCTTTTTCATGCATATTATCCAATTTAATAATAGAGAAAGAATTACCAAAGAAGATAGTGAGAATGTGGGTAAAATGGAAAAGAACAAGTCACTCCTAAAGGAAATCAGTCCTGAATATTCATTGGAAGGACTGATGCTGAAGCTGAAACTCCAATACTTTGGCCATCCGATCGATGCAAAGAACTGACTCATTGGAAAAGACCCTGATGCTTGGAAAGATTGAAGACAGAAGGAGAAGGGGACAACAGAGGATGAGATGGTTGGACAGCATCACCGACTCAATGGACATGAATTTAGGCAAGCTCCGGGAACTGGTGATGTACAGGGAAGCCTGACGTGCTATAGTCCATGGGGTTGCAAAGAGTTGGATGACTCTTTGCTCAGTTGCATGACTGAGCAACTGAACTAAACTGGTGGAAAAGAAGAGGAGCCTGGGGGGGAAAAGGTTAAAATTGAATTAGTTGTGAAGTTATAATTACTATAGCTCTCTTAATGAAGATGATTTGGAACAACTTCTACCAAAAACAAAGCCTTAACAAAATGCCTTTTTGAAGAGTTTATATAGGAATCAACTTAACTCTGTCTCAGTTTTCAGTTACTAAAGGGGTAAACAGAAATAATAAAACTGTATACTTTCCACAAAACATGAAGACCATGTGTATTAGGGGACTCACAAAGTGAAGGTTCTCATGTGGCAACATCAAATGACGTAATCCCCACGTGGGTGCTTTGGTGGGGTGAAGGCTAACAACAACCATGGCACTGGGCTGACTTGAAGTCAGCTTCTTGTATCTTAGGGGGATTTACTTCTGAAGCAATATTTCTCTGGTTGAGTTCTTCTAATCTGTTAGTTTTGCAATCTTCTTCCAGTTGAGCAACTTCATCTGATCACAGACATAGTAATAGCTAAGCAGAGTCTTTGATCACTTCTCCAATGAACAGAGCATTTTCTTGACAACAGCTTCTCGGGTAGCAGAGAAAAGAGATGTTTGCCTGTCACCAACTTTATGTTTCATTCAGCTTGAATTCAGAAGACAATGTCTCACATAAACACACAATACTTAGAAAGCTGAAGTAAGCTCAAGAAGATGAATATGTCCTACCAGGGTAACCAGCTGAACTATTTCCCTGCTCAAAATGTGGTTTTCATTATGAATGAGTTGGCTTCCAGGGAGAATTTTCACAAGAATATGAACTCTGATGACTTAATATTACCAGTAAGCACCATCTAAATAAAGTGACCTATGTAAACGAAGGCTATGAAGCTGGGATATACTGGTGAACACACGTCACAGAGGCAGCTCTATGTATGGTTTATGCATGTCTGCCTGGGATTACTCAGCCTGGATGTGGTAAGTCACACTTACATGCCTGCCATGAAAAGATAAGGAGAAAACATTTTATATATCTTCAGCAAAAGTATATTCCCATGAAATGGTGGTGAGTTCTTTCCCAGAGGTTTCTGAGTGCTGGATAGCTATGTTTCTGGGAAGAGGCTAGTATAAGCTTCTTCAATCTATAGAATTAAAAATATTCACAACCTAAAAGTTGAGAGTTATGTTTTATTTGGTGAGAATGTTTAGGACTTCAAATCCAGAAGGCAAAAACTCAAGTAACCCTGACAGAACTACTCTGAGGAGGTGAGAGGGGAGCGAGGATATGTGGTTTTGCAACAAAGTCTGAACATCAAAAGATTATTGTAAATGAAGAAGAAAACCAGATATCTCAAGTTAAGGAATTTAGTACTCTTCTGTGTGTGGGAAGATGCAAGAGTCTGGGCCCACTGAAATTATTTCTCTGATATGTACCTCAGCTCTCTGGGGCCAGAATCCTGTGTTTTCACCTTCTGAGTTTCCTCAGAGCTCACAGTGGGGAGTGGCTGCAGTCTGGTGGCTGCAGTCTGATTGCTGCTGGATGGCAATTCATTCCTTCCTAAGTTTCCTCAGGGCTCACCAACTCACCATCCATTGTGGCTGCAATTGCTGATGACTGTTACATTCCTGTTTACCGACATGGCAGGAAATACTCAATTTCTCAAATTCAAGAATATGGGCATGTTATGATACCTGGAGTTACTAGAGCCTCACTCTCTACTGTTAGCCTTCATCGTATTTTACTACTAGCTAAGGGTCTAATATCATAAAGTCCCCCTGATGATGTAAACATCTTACATCACTCTTCTGTTTAAAGTCTTCTCAGAGGTCCAGTGTTTCTTTCACAGCAAAAGTGAAGCCCTCACAGTGGGTCTGGCCCTGCCCCATTCTTGCCTCTGGTTTAGTTCTGCATCTCTGCCTGCCCCTGCCCCCCACTCCTTGCTCAGCACTCACCTCCTGCCACACTGGCCCCTGTCTGTTTACAACCTTAGCTCTGGCCTCTCCTCCTCAAGAAGCTCTTCCAGACATCTGCACTGCATCTTCCAGTTGGCTTACATTCATTTGCATGACCTCCGCCCTGACCACTCAGTCTGATGAAGCAAACTGCCATCATCCCCCACGTCACTGTCTTCATCCTCTTTGCCCTGTCCCACACTTATTCTGCTTCCAAGGCATGTGTCACCTTAGAAAATACTCTGTGATTTATTCATATATTATCATCCATCTCTCTCCCACTGGGATATAAGTAGCATGAGGCAAAGGTCTTTGATCCTTTTATTCACTAGGGCATCATTAGCACCTAGACAAGCAGCTAGCTTGTAGTGAGGGGCAGATAAATATTTGTCTAATTTCGATAACTGCATATGAAAACAAAGACAACTGATTCAAAATGTGTTAAAAATCTGAAACCTAGAAATATATCTCAGACATGAATTCTACTAGGAAATAGTAGCACTTAAAGAATTTGCCATAAGCTTTTAAAATGTACTATTTGCTATTCAGAGTAGTGATCAGCAAACCATGGCCTGGGCCAAGTGTGGCTAGTCATCTTTTGTTTTGTTTTGTTTTGTTTTTTGTTTTAAATCAGAGTGTTATTGGAACCCAGCCCCCGCTATTCACTTACCTTGTCCAAGGCAGCTTCTCGTCTGCAAGAGCAGAGTTAAGTGCTTGGGACAGAAGCTTCTGGCAAGAAAAGCCTAAATTATTGCCTGGCCTTTACTTTGCTGACACTGATTTAGACCAAAGTTGCAGGCATAATTTCCAGCAGTTATCTAAATAGATATTTTCACTTATGTGTCAGGAGTGTAGAAGGAATCTAAGGCTGAGAGACTGAAGCATTCTTGCCTCTGCACTGCAGCTGCCTGTCCATCCGCCTCTCTGACATACCTTAAGTATCTCAGTTCTCCAGTGATCTGTGGACTTCAACTGAAATTGAAATCTAGCAGAATTCTAAAGCAAACTACCCCTTGAAGTCCCATCTGGATTATTTTATTACTCAGAATAGTCTATTTTCCATTCTATTATTGGGCATCTTTTAGATATTATAATAACCTGGATTATTTAGAGCCTGTGTCCTCAAGTGACCTCTTTCTGTTTAAAAAGCAGTTGCCTAGATGTTCTCTGAAAGGTATTCAGACACTATTATACTATATTTATACTTCAATAACTTTCTTGAAGGAAGATATAATTTTCCTTAACATTTAATCCTAATGTAAAATTAGTGCACCTTATATAGCAGCAGTATTGTTAACCTAATAGCTGCATTATAACTAATGATAGAGAAAAGCAGATTAAAATGACAGATTTATCATTATGCTTCACAAAACATAGGATGCTAGTACTTTTAAAGGGACACATTTAGGTGCTATTTTAAACAACACTTAATGGAATATATTCAAAGATCTCTTAGCAGAAATTAGAGTCAACCTGAAGAAAGTCTCTGGATAATTCAAGAGCAATATTATCTTTCTTTAATTTCTAGATATTTCAGATGGTATTTTACATATGTGATGTGTGAATGTCTGGTTAAGATAGATGGTTAGATGGATAGATAGATAATTAGATAAATGGATAGGTAATTACATAAATATATAATAGATGATTATAAGGATGGATAGGTAGATGATGGATGGATGGGTGGATGGATAGATAATTAGATGGACGACAGGTAAATAATTAGATAGATGATAGAAGATTAGATGGATGGATAGACAGATAATTAAATAGACAGGTAGGAAGGGGCTTCCCTTGTGGTTCAACTGGTAAAGAATCTGCCTGCAATGTGGGAGACCCCGGGTTGATTCCTGGGTCAGGAAGATCCACTGGAGAAGGGATAGGCTACCCACTCCAATATTCTGGCCTGGAGAATTCCATGGACTGTATAGTCCACAGGGTTGCAAGGAGTCAGACACGACTTTCACTTTCACAGGTAGGGTTTGCCTGGAGGCTGGCCTATAGAAGGTATCCAACAAATATTATCATTCTATTCCTGTACATCCTTTTCTTTCTCACCAATGGATATCCAAATTGAAAGGAGTCTTAGAAAATTCTTATTAATAGAATGCATGGAAATAGCCAAAATGAGTAAGTGACATTACAGTTTTCAGATTAGACCTGAATTATTCAGCTAAACTTTTTATTTGAAACATCCAACCAAACAACTGACTGCTTCATTTAGAACTCTATAAATGTAGACTAAAGAAAACATACTTGGGGGGGGCAATTAAACCTAGAAGCATTGTTGTACTATCACCTTAAATACCATTCTTCATGTCATTAAAATATTAAAGGATGTGCATGCACATTTGATTCACAACAAGTATTTATTCAGCACCACCAGTGTCAGAAAATGGTTGCTGAAAAACATGAGTGCTGCTGGTTTATCTGCTCTGGCATCAATGGTCATGCTGGTGGATGTTGCAAAATTGTGTAACTACAGGGACACCACCAGGCCATCAGTCATGGAGTCCAATGTGGTAGGATCATGAGGTGTGTAGCGGATCAAAATGGTATTTGAAGAAATTATCACTGAAAACTTCCCAAACCTAAAGAAGGAAACATATCCAGGTACAGGAAGAAGAGAGGGTCCCAAACAAGATGAATCCAAACAGACCCACACCAAGACATACTATATGATAAAAGTGGCAAAATTAGAGGATTCAAAAGGCAGCAAGAGAAAAGCAAAGTTAATTACCAGGGAGCCCCCACAAGGATTTAGGAGCTCTATTTTGTACACAGTATGTCAATAGGATTGAAGGCTGTGTGCCTCTCTAGACTCAAGCTAAACCACAGAGCCTGGTTTCAGTGAAGAAATCTTGATGCACTCTGACATGACTTGAAATTACCCAGGACTCCCTTCTGCTATTGTGTCTGGAGGACTGATTTTTAATAGTCACTCAAGAGCTCACTTCCATCTAGAAGCCTCTAAGGTGGCCTAATATTTATTCAAAATCTGGCCAAACCATGCCCCAAATGACTGGGGCCTACAGAATCAGGTAAAAATTGGTAACTTTGGATATGTGATTTCTTTCTTCCATTAGAAAGAGGATGTTATGAATGAGACTAATATCTCTCTGTCATTCTATTCAGTGATCAAGTTTCCATGACTGTATGAGCCATTTTGTTTTCTTTGAGTGTGTATTTATTGAGTGCCAAGTGTGTGCCAAGCAGTGTTCAAGGAACCAGGAATTCAGGCAGGAAAACAAATCCCTGACCCCTTGTAGTCTACCTTATAGGAGGAGAAGAGGGTCAGTAATCAGATATGCAAGTAAGGATGTTGTATGTCAAAAAATATTAAGAACTATGGGATATTGTATATTAAATTAGGGTATAAATGTAGAATCTAGAAAAAATGGTAAAGATGATTTTATTTGCAAAACAGAAATAGAGACACAGACATAGAGAATAAACATACAGACACCAAGGAGGGAAGGGGGAGTGGGATGAATTGGGAGACTGGGATTGACACATATATACTATTTACACTGTGTATAGAATAAACTAATAAGAACCTGCTGTATAGCGAAGGGAACTCCACTCAGGGCTCTGTGGTGACCTAAACAGGAAGGAAATCCAAAACAGAGGGGATGTATGTATATGCATAGCTGATTCACTTTGCTGTACAGCGGAAACTAACGTGATGTTGTAAAGCAACTATATTCCAATAAAAATCTATCTTAAAAAATGAACTATGGGAAAACCCATATCCACTAGAAAAAAAGAAACTTTTCCCCAGAGTTAAGATATCATGACATCCACATTTTTTAAAAAAGAAGAACGAGTGAAAAAGAAAAAACTAAAGGAAGAAATAAAGCCCAGCAAGAGAATAGACAGTCCAGAGGAACAGGAAGGGGCTGTGTGGATGCCCTTCGCTAGGTCTGCTGTAGGAGGGCTAGTGAGGAAAGGACATTCGAGCAAAGACCTGATTTCAGGTGAGGGAGCAGGATGTGCATAAAAATCTGGAAGAGCATGGCCAGAGGAAGAGACATCAAAGGCTGAAGCCCTGAGCTGGGGACCTGGCTGATGAGTTGAAGGATCACTGGGGGAGTCCCACGTGGCTACAAGGAGGTGGCCAGGAAAGCAGCAGTGGAGGATGCCCTGTGATAAAGGACCTACATGCTATTATAGTGCATGCGTGTTCTCAGTCATGTCTGACCCCATGGACTGCAGCCCGCCTGGCTCCTCTGTCCATGGGATTCTCCAGGCAAGAATACTGGAGTGGGTAACTGTTTCCTACTCCAGGGGATCTTCCCAACCCAGGGATCGAACCTACGTCTCCTGTGGTTCCTACACCGGCAGGTGGGTTTACCAATTGAGCCATGTGTTATTAACCAAATATAAGTTCCTGAGTACCTTAATCAGTCTGGCTGCTATTACAAAATACCACAGACTGGGTGGCTTCAGCAGCAGACATTTCTCACTGTTGGCTGGTCAATATACCCTATGCAGTTGGACTCTGGGAGGCCCTTCTGGTTTATAAACAGCCACTGCCCCACCCAGCAGAGAGCAGAGAGAGGCCACACGTCAGTGTCTCTTTGTATAAGCATACTGATCCCACATGAGGGCTCTGCCCTCACAACCTAAGCATTCCTCAAAGCCCTCATCTCCTAAAACCATCACTTTGGACCTAAGATTTCTACATATGATCTTGGCAGAGACACATTCAGTCCATAACACCAGGCATTTCTATGTTTTATTGAATGCATGGGCCCTGGTGAGAAATCTATCCATGATGTTTTGGAAGAATCTGAAGCATGTCCTATATCACAGACTGAAAGGTAAAGATTTGGAAGCCAGAAAAGGCAGAAGATGGGATCCAACCCCAGCCTTTGGGAAGGGCTATGTGAAGTTACACGTGAGGAGTTTCCATCTACTGAGGTTTGGTTGAGGATTTCTTACTAATTTACTGTTGTCCACAGGCTTCCCTGGTGGCTCAGATGGTAAAGGGTCTGCCTGCAATGCAGGAGACCTGGGTTTGATCCCTGGGTGGGGAAGATCCCCTAGAGAAGGAAATGGCTACCCACTCCAGTATCTCTTGCCTGGAAAATCCCATGGACAGAGGAGCCCGGTGGGCTACAGTCTGTGGGGTCACAAAGAATCAGACACAACTGAGCAACTAACACTTTCACTTCACTTCACTATTGTCCACACTTCTCACCACTAAAATCCTTACTGCACAGTCCTGCCTGGTCTCTGAAATATGTTAAGGGTGACTTTACAATTTATCATCCCAAATGGGGCCCACTGAAGTGTGAAAAGGGAGGCCTTAAAATTACTCCAGGATCACATAGAATAAACCAGGGCTGTTCCAGGAAGGCTGACACACATGGTCATCCCACTTTACATGCAGTAACTCAGCCCCACATTCACCAGCCCTAGGCACTGGAGTCCCCTGAAGCTGGGAACTCAGGGCTCAGAGTCCAGATTTGTGAGATGCACCCCTTGGTTGTGCTCATCTACCAGGGTTCTGGACACAGATCTGCAAAACCAAAGCTCCTAGGGACCCTGTCTCTGTCTCAGCCTTAGGGACCCTCATCATTACCCACTGAACCTGAGAGCCACTCTCTTCAAAGCATGGGATTCTTTCAACCTCACTTGCAAAACATCCTCCAGAATTCAGAAAACAAAAGCCTGAAAGAAAACATATTTTAGGTGCCCCATATCACAATTTACCCCCATGATTGTTGTTGTTTACTCACTAAGTCACGTCCAACTCTTTGTGACTCCATGGACTGCAGCACACCAGGCCTCCCTGTCCTTCACCATCTCCCAGAGTTCAGTTAAGTTCATGTCCCTTGAATCAGTAATGCCATCCAAGCATCTCATCCTCTGCCATCCTCTTATCCTTCTGCCTTTGATCTTTCCCAGTATCAGGGTCTTTTCCAAAGAGTCAGCTGTTCTCAATTCACATCGAGTAGCCAAAGTGTTGGAGCTTCAGCTCGGTGGTGGGGAGGGGCAAATAGTTTCTTCCCTGCATTGTTTCAGGACACTTAGACAGCTCTCAGAAGTCACCAAGAGATCAAAGGGCCAGCTTCACTCCTGGCAAAACTGGTGGAGAGAGTGTTTTCAGATGTGGCCAAGTTGGCTTACAAATACTTTTACCTCCTGGGAATCAGTTACCCACTTAATTACTGATGGAGCTGGGCAACTCTGGGTCCCTTCAGCAGGGGCAGAGCGTACTCAGAAAGGTCACATTGTGAACCAAGGGAGGAGCGACAGGCTGTTTCCACAAGACAGAGCCTGGGAGGGGCTCGATCCCACCCTGCAGACACATGACTTCTCTCCCAGTGAGCTCCAGGCCACATGGTAGGGAGGGGACCAAAGATTTTCTACAGCCCAGGTCCCTGAATATGATCATGTGACAAGGGACAAATATCTTCCCAGCATGCACTCTTGTTCTCTATGATTTGATTCGTCTATGGCAGCAAAGCCAAAGTAACGTTAGTATTTTCATGAATAGTTCTGCGCAAACTGTAGGCTTTATTCTTCCAGCAACTTTCAAAAAGAATCTGAGAGACATGCCTGGTGGTCCAGTGGTTGAGAATTCATCTTACAGTGCAGGGGACATGGGTTCGATCTCTGGCTGGATGTCTGAGATCCCATATGCCACAACTAAGACCTGACACAGTCAAATATATATATATATATATTTTTTTTTTAATTTAATTTTCTTTCCTAATGTGCAGCTCATAGCAGGTCTTCAATAATATTTGTTACGCTTGCCTGCACCAACAGATGAATCGTGACCTTCATTTTATGTCCCTACACAGAGACCCTTAAGTGACTCACTTTAATTCCTAGGTTAAAATGGAATTTTCTTAGCCTAGAAGCCAACTCTTTCACATGTGCTCTAACAAATCTTTCCACATCACGTTCTACACTTGGCAACAGCCTCCTCCCTTTCCAACCGAAGGGTCTGATGAGAATTCGTTGTGCCACATTCCGGTTCATTTCTGATTGTTTGGATTGTGTTGCTTTTCTTCCTACCCCAGCTCGGCCCACCCTGCAATATTCAGTTCAAATTTCACCTTTTTCCCCGTAAATTATACTGACTTGTGCAACCTAATTGTTATTTTTCAAATACTGCCTTGTATAGCTGTGGAATTCTTCCATTGTCCACGTCTTTTCCCTTAAATGAATACGCCTGTGGAGGCTGCGAAACACACCCACACTTTTCCTACTCGCTCTCACGCCTAGAAGAGCTATGATCTGGGCAGTTCATAGCACCTCATCCGTCTCTCTGACTGTGATAAGTAAACAGGAGCCTCCTGTGCTGGGTCATTTCCTGCCTGTGCTCTGCTCTCTAATGGCCACTGGATGCCCTTCACAGCAATTCACGCCTCTGAATCCAGCTGCATTGAATCTGACATCCTCTAGTTAAACGCCTGCCTCCATGCCTCCTTTTGCCAAGAAGAGACGGATGGCTAATTTTTCCAAGGCAATTCTGAGACATTATCCTTATTCAAAATTACCATGTACTTCAATTATCATTACTATTAGCACATTAATTAAAATTAGCACATGATTTTAATCTCAATTCAGCTTTGAACATCACATTATATTTTCACATTGGTTTAGTTTCAAAATATGGTTATGTGACACCGTGTAAGTGAGAGCATAATTTTTTACACTTTTGGAGGGCAACTTGCAATGGTATCGCAGGCCAAAAAATGTATAAAATATATACAAATATATACAAAAATATATATACAAAATATATAAAATCTTGGTTAATAAGTTCCATTTCTACATATTAAAGACAGTCAGAAGTACATGCAAAATTTATTTAAGGGTATTATCTTGACACTGTTTATAAGAATTAAAAGTTGAAACTAGTTCATAGAAACTAGTTCTATGTCAAGAAATAACGATTGATAAAATTAAATTCTGATGTACATATTACATGTATTTTGTATAAACATATGTGGTTACCGAAATAAAGAAAAAATAATTTTATCTATGTATGGATAAATTTTGCTAAAAATGGCTGGAAAAAATCATGGATGGCACACCACATTTAAAAACACGTAAATAAGCAAAATGTAGGAAGTTTGTCTAAAACATTTACCCAATAAATGCTGTATTTATCTCTGTGAGAGGGGCTGATTGCTTTTCTTTTATTCCATTATATTATCCTATATTTATTTTGGTCAGCTTGGATTGTTTTGGAAATAAATTTAAAACATAAATATTACAGTATGTTATTATCAAGAGAATTTGAAAAAGATCTATACAGTCAATAAATTTAATGATGGTTGGTTCTCAAGGCTCAGTTGATTCTGGGGCTGTGGGGGAAACACAAGATGAGGCTGACAGACTTTAGTGGCAAATGGGCTTTAAGTTAAAAGGAAGAAAAAGGTACCAACATTTGAAAAATGATCTCTACTTGTGTCCACCGGGAAAAGTCCTTCCTTTCCTAGAAGCTGATAGACTCTATGTGCAGTAATCTCCACAACAGGCTGCACAATTTTATTTTCCTCCTCCAAATGCTACACATCCAAATTTGTCACGAAAATTCCCTTCTGTGCTCTAGAGGTCACAGAGTTAATGATGGAGGCATGGTTTACAGGCAGTTTTCTTCCTTTTTCAAAAAATGATAAACTGTCATATTTTGCTTATTATAAACAAGTTTGAACTAACCATGAAAAAATAAATATTTTAATAAGGAAAACTAAGGCAGTCAGAGGAGGAGACTGAATAAGTATTTACAGAGGCTGCAAACTGTGTAACAACAATAGTTATTTTCATCATAGGATCTTTTATCCTGGCTTCATGAAATCCTTTTAAACAAGAATTAATTAAGATTTGCAGTGGATGTAATAAACAGCTTAGTCTTATGATGTTCTGTAGTGCCTGGATCATTCATTTGTTCCTGTCCTACAGATTTTTACACATATTTATTGAGCTGCTTATTGTTCCCAATGCTGTGCTGAGGTTTCACAGTTCAGTTCAATTGCTCAGTTGTGTCCAACTATTTGCAACCCCATGGACTGCAGCATGCCAGGCTTCCTTGTCCATCACCAACTGCCAGAGCCTACTTAAACTCATACCCATCATGTTGTTGATGCCATCCAACCATCCCAACTTCTGTTGTCCCCTTCTCTTCCTGCCTTCAATCTTTCCCAGCATCTTTTCCAATGAGTCTGTTCTTCACACCAGGTGGCCAAAGTATTCGAGTTTCAGCTTCAGCATCAGTTCTTCCAATGAATATTCAGGACTGATTTCCTTTAGGATGAACTGGTTGGATCTCCTTGCAGTCCAAGGGACTACCAAGAGTCTTCTCCAACACCACAGTTCAAAAGCATCAATTTTTCAGCGCTCAGCTTTCTTTATAGTCCAACTCTCACATCCATACATGACTACTGGAAAAACCATAGCTTTGACAAGATGGACCTTTGTTGGCAAAGTAATGTCTCTGCTTTTTAATATGCTATCTAGGTTGGTCATAGCTTTTCTTCCAAGAAGAAAGTGTCTTTTAATTTCATGGCTACAGTCACCATCTGCAGTGATTTTGGAGCCCAAAAAAATAAAGTCTGTCACTGTTTCCCCATCTATTTCCCATGAAGTGATGGGACCAGATGCCATGATCTTAGTTTTCTGAATGTTGAGCTTTAAGCCAACTTTTTCACTCTCCTCTTTCACTTTCATCAACAGGCTCTTTAGTTCTTCACTTTCTGCCATAAGGGTGGTGTCATCTGCATATCTGAGGTTATTGATATTTCTCCCAACAATCTTGATTCCAGCTTGTGCTTCTTCCAGTCTGGCATTTTGCATGATGTACTCTGCATATAAGTTAAATAAGCACAGTCACAATATATGACGTAGTCCTTTTCCTCTTTGGAACCAGTCTGTTGTTCCATGTCCAGTTGTAACTGTTGCTTCCTGACCTGCATACAGATTTCTCAAGAGGCAGGTCAGGTGGTCTGGCATTCCCATCTCTTTAAGAATTTTCCACAGTTTGTTGTGATCCACACAGTCAAAGGCTTTGGTGTAGTCAATAAAGCAAAAGTGGATGTTTTTCTGAAACTCTCTTGCTTTTTTGATGATCCACAGTGACCAATTAACTTCCCAGATGGCGCTAGTGGTAAAGAACCCACCTGCCAATGCAAGAGACATAAAAGACACGGATTTGATCCCTGGGTCAGGAAGATCCCCTAGAGGAGAAAATGGCAACCCACTCCAGTGTACTTGTCTGGAGAATCCCATGGACAGAGGTTACAGTCTTGGTGGGTTACAGTCCATTAAGTCACAGAGTCAGACATGAGTGAGCACTCACACTCATGCAGGTTAAGGAATTATGGATTTCAATTTGCATTAAAATGTTTTTCACTCTAAGCTAACCCCCTTGGTTCCTAGCACACTACAGGGTTTTACACAGATGGCTTTGGAAGAACTAGAATGGGGAAGAGTTTCCCCAGGTTGGCATTGCCCACCACGGCCTCTGCAGCCAGGGCTTTGGAGACCTGAGCTGGCACTCCCAGAGGGGACTCTTTGGGACTCGGAGTGCTGTGTCTCCCTGTTTGTTCCACATTCTGCCCAGTACACAAATCCCTTCATGCACAGCCCAGTCCTGCCTCATGCTGTAATAGCTATAATCCATTCTGACTTCTCCAACTCAGAGCCACTTCTTGGCAGGCTCCTTTGGGGTCTCTTCTTAAATGTCCCTTCTTTAAGGGAGCCTCTCTGATTTCACTCCTTAAGGCAGGTCTCCCCTTGTATTTTCTGTCTAACTACCTCCATTCCACTGTTTGCTTCCCTCCCAGCCACAACCACAGCCTGCATGTTTGTTTATTCCTAGCTACTCATGTCTAGTCATCACATCCTTTAGACTGTAGTCTACAGGAGGACAGCAACCACGTTCCCCTTCACTGTTAAATCCCTGCTACCCAGCACTCTGCAACTATTTTTTGAGTGGAAAAAAAAAAAATCAATTGCTTGTTTAACTGTGGACAACCCCCTCCCACCCCTCCTCCCTTTATGCCACTTTGCTTTTAGGAAAGATCTGCATTACTTCCTGTTTTCACATGGAAAAAAAATCACTTTTATGGAACAAAAGGCAGGAAGTGAAAATAGCATTTGTCTTGCAGGTAGCTGAGCAGTTAGAGGCAGTGCACAACCAAGCAGTGAGAGTGGCCAAGCCATGGTGCTTCCCCCAAACCACACTCAGCACCTCTATCCCGCCTCCAGAACACTGAAATGTGGCTGTGAGCATCTGTGCTTTATCCTAATTTTGTGCCTCCATTGGCAAGAGGTGTCCTAAGGTAACCGCCTCTTCACTCTACACCATTTCAGCTTGCAGAGGTTTCATGGACATAATCTACTTTAGGATAGCAAGGGGAACCTGAATTCAGCTTTAATGCAAATTCCAAAAAGGTTAATTATCTTCTCCAAGGTCAATATTTGAATTTGGGTTTGTCTGACATTAAATCCCAGGCTGTGTCCACACCAAATAAGCCCTGGCTGATGTCATGAGATTGAATTTCTTATCTGCAGACTTCAGTCCCAAATGACATGGTGTCCTGCACCCCTGGAAGAGAAAAAAAATGGGAGGAGAATGGTTGCCAGGCAACCACGGCACCAGGATGTCCTGATTGCAGCGTGATCGACTGGAATCTGGCAAGTTTCCCAGGATTAGAGTAGCAGGAATAATTATTTTTCTGTCCTCTAATTTCCTATCAGGTTTGCCTTGAGTTCCAGCCTCACATGCTAAAATCATAAACATTATTTCCAATTTCACATCATCTAAACCGTAATTATGTCCTTTGGGATAATTTAAAACTCTATGCTACTGATTTAATCTACTGATGAATTTACCCTCAATTATTATAGCACCCTCAGAGAGTTTCTACATGAACCATGACTTTTAAAAGCGAAGTGTTCCTGGTTTTAAGACAGTTTTATTTCACCTGTGTAAAGTCGCATACCTAGACAATTAAATTATCTAAATATAGGTAGTAATTCTGATTTGGTTTAGTAGTGGTTTTACCATTATAACTGGGAAGGGACTTTATTTGGGGAGCCAGCTGACTGAGAAGATAACAGGTTACCATTTCAAAATGCCCATCTTGTCTGGGTCTGGATACCAGGTTCTTTTGTAGCGTGAAGAGAAAGAAGCAATGAGGAATTAAAATCAAAAGGCAGAATAGAGAGGGAGAGGCAGTGGGAAAGTGAAGTGAAACCATTTTCAGTCTTACAAAACATCTCCAACTGAATGGCCAGACTTTGGAAGGGGTTTGTTAATCTATTCACAGATGTGTATGTGTTAGTCGCTCAGTTGTGTCCAACTCTGCGACTCCATGGATTGTAGCCCACCAGGCTCCTCTGTCCATGAAATTCTCCAGCAAGAATACTGGAGTGGATTGCCATGACCTCCTCCATGAGATCTTCCCAACCCAGGGATCAACCCGGGTCCCGTATCACAGGCAGATTCTTTACTATCTGAGCCACCAGGAAAGCCCAATTCACAGGTGGGCAAGGTCAAATTATCTCTCTCTGAGCTGAACAAAGGCATTTTAATTTACAGTCAGGCAATGGGACAGGGTCCTCTGAGGCAAGCTATTAAGTATGATTATAATAACAAAAGCAATGAAGATCCAAAGAAACAGTTTCCAACATGGAGTCAGAATTGGTTTTCTCTCTGCAACATAACAATTAAACCAACCTGATATTCCCAAGGAAGGTCACAAACTAAACTTGCAGAACCTATAGAGAGGGGTTTCAGGACCTATGGTGTGACCCTAAAGGCACTCACCGAAAGTACACAAGGTTTGAAACTGAAGTGGCTACGAAAAGCAAAGATACATCCTGTAGCCACAAGAAAGGGATGAGAGCAGTTTGTTCACTACCGGAAGAGTAAGGGGCTTCCACCGACCACCCAAAGAACTCACTATGGGCTCCATGCATTTGAAGGACAGAGGAAGCTAATGACTTGGAGCTGAGAAACCTCAGTTGTCAGAAGCTGCCACAAGTGTCCTTTTATAGCACAGTCTTATGTTTTGGAAAGGAGTAGCACTGGCATGATGACAGTTCTAAGCTGTGTGTCTGCTGAGGGCCGACAGGCTGTGCTGGAGAAGGATGGGAGGGGCTGTCTGGTAGCTTGGGTTAAAGGGTCCCCTGAAGGGACGGGAAAACCCCCTAAGAAGGATGCCAGGGATGTTCAGAACATATGGCCGGTGCCTGAGAAAGGAGTCCTAGATGGCCAGCTGGCAACTGGAGTTCTCAGCCATGGGAAGCACAGGATGTCTATAAGGGCTGCAAGAGAAAGGTCCAGTGTCTGGCTGAGTCCAGGGAAGGAAGGCACCCAGAGCCCCTTCCCACGGCAGGTGTCCGGCTGGAGTAGTGCCAAGCTGAGAGACCTTTAACTGTGTGTCTACGCTCCGGTTGAGGTCGTCACACGTCACACTGTTTTAATTACAGAATCAACTTTGGGGAGCAACAAGGCTGCAGGTCTTTTCCCTAGGAGACTACCGAGGAGAGGGTGGAGGCCATCTTGGAGTGCGTGAGAGAAGAGTGAGCCTGGAGGGGCGTCAGCACAAGGAGAGGAAGTGACGCGCCGGCTTCCTTTGTTTCCTGTGATTCCCGCTTCTTGACACCACTCGTTTCCTGCATTTTCCTACTGGGAGGGCTCCACACCGTTTGACTAGGATTTCTGACATCATTTCAAACACTTGATATTTGAATTTCCTGCCCCACGGCAATAAAACGTGGAGGGGAGGGGAGGGATGTTGGGACGAAACGGTGACAAAGTGACACACAGCAGATACATTTTGGCTCTCCAACATTCATGGATTGATGCTGAAGCTGAAGCTCCAGTACTTTGGCCACTTGATGTGAAGAACTGACTCATCAGAAAAGACCTTCTTGCTGGGAAAGGTTGAAGGCAGGAGGAGAAGACGACAGGGAATGAGATGCTTGGATGGCATCGCTGACTTGATGGACATGAGTCTGAGAAACCCCGGGAGTTGGTGTTGGACAGGGAAGCCTGGTGTGCTGCAGTCCATGGGGTCACAGTCAGAAATGACTGAGTGACTGAACTGAACTGAACAGTCTTGACTTTGCATCAGATGCAGGGAAGTCTCTACCTAGAGCTAATCAAGTGGAACTAACACAATGTCATCTGTGAACCAGGCTCCCTGGATCCCATCGACGCTGCCCATGATCCCAGGGCCACACATCTCCCTGGGGGGCAGGGGGTGGGAAAAGATGGTTCCAGATACTAAGATCCAGCCAGCTCTGAGCTTGGGGCAGGCTTACCTCTGCACCCAACCGGCTGCTCAGATGTGATTGTTCTGTGCACTTGTCCTGACTTGTGAAAGGTTGAGAAGCAGTCTTCTAGGCAATCCTTTGAATTAAATATGAATAATCCCATTTTATAAACTCTGACTTCGGAGGCAGGGCACTTAAAAACTGGACATTGCCTTCTTTTCACTGCATAGATATTGAATATTGAACTGCTATATAAATGACAAGATCCATGAAGGAAGGAAGATTATTAAAGTTAAAACAATGACATATAGATTGTTTAAAGATATTGGGTCACAAATTACAATGCATTTAAGCTAATCTGTGTAAGAAAAAACTCTTTAAATGAACATGGAGAAGGGCAATCACCAAGCGGTGACTGCAGCAATGTTTACACAGTGATGAAACCCACAGAGTGGAGCATTGGAGGTATCCTGCAGATCTCCACCTCCACTGTGCCGTCTGGGGCAATTCTGTACTGTTGTATCCATTCCTTTATATAAATGTGGGTATTTATAGTATCCTGGGAGTGTTGAATGAGATTGTGTAGGTAAATGCTTAGCACAACATCCACACATAATAAGCATCTAAAGGTAATTACTGTTATCATTATGTCAAAATTTTTTCTAATGCTATAAGCAATAATTACAAATAGCTTGCATTTCAAAACATTATCAAGATAGATTGCTATAAGGATGAAGATGATAACACATTAAAACAAAAATATACATATATGAATAATATTTCTGTCCTTCTACACAGTGACAGTGCAGGAAAAAAAGAAGACACCAATTAAATAAGCTCTGTGATTCTGAGTAACTGACAGTCTCTCTCTTCTATACTTTCTTCATAAGTTAAATGGAATAATAATTACTGTACCGGGAATGTTGTGGGAAAAAATGGGAATGAGTCTGTAAAGGTTCGTGTATTTTATAAACTGTAAAAGAATATGCAAACTAGTTCACTCTACAGAGGAAACATACTTGTACTGTAGAAAAGATCTTATAATTCTCACCCTATAAATGGTTAGTGGCTTATTTACTATGCATGCAGCATCGCTAAGGAGATGCCATCTCTATGTGGAGATGGAAACAGCAGTGGTACCTGCTTATCAGAGTTCACAGGATCAGGCTGATGGTATGCTGGTGACTCATTAACAGTGGACACTGGTAGGCAGGACTGGTTTAAGTGTTTGCCAATTTCTGTTGTGTAAATATTTCCCTACCTTGGCTGATCTTAAGCCACCATCATGCTGGAACTGAAGAGTAAGTTTGTAGTGTATGAGCTTCGGTGACCACCTTGAATCAGCATAGTCCATCTCCAGTACAATACTAGGTCAGGGGCACAATACTTGGAAGGAAAAATGACTTTTCTTATCTTGCCCAGAAAAAACTCTAGCAAGATTTGCCTTGTAGAAAGAAATGGTCAGAACCAAAACCACATTTGTTGTCTTTCTACCCTGAAACTAGAGAATCTCTCAGAACAATAATTTGAAGTTTTATCCCTCCATAGTTTCAAAATATTATCCAGGAAAATCCCAGTTGTATAACATCCTCCCTCCCTCCTCCAAGGAATATCCTCCTTGATATTCTGGCAATAATGAAATTTGCTTTCCTTGTCTTTACTTTAGTTGGCAATTTCCTTTCTACTTTTTGTTTTTTTAACAAGGATACAGCTGTTGCAGTTGCCATCACATTGACTTATTTTTCTGAAGAATGTAATTATTTTGCTGGGAATAACTTTATTTGGCTTTTGAGTATAAAGGGAGTCAGGAAATCTAATTGGGTTGAAGTTATCTTTTCTGAATATAAGATTGTTATTCTTGTGCAGTGTGTGTCTTGAACATCCAGTGAGTTTGGTCACTGTGACATCGTGATGCACGTGCTCATAGAACATCCCAATCACACCTGTGCGTCTTGGCAGCAAAAAGGAGACACAAACCTCTGAACAGTCATTCCAAGCTAGGAGGTAAAATCAAAATATGTCAATACCATACAACACTAAAGACACGATCCATGAAAGAAATAGTCCATAAGCCAGACTTCATTAAAATTAAAAACTCTGCTCTGTGAATGACAACATCAAGAGAATTAGAAATGTGAGAAAATGTTTGCAAAAGACACATTGGATAAATAAGTGTTTATTTACAAACACTTTATTTATTGAAAACAATGCAATTTCTAAATGGGCCAAAAATTTTAGAAGACACCTCACCAAAAAAGATATACGAATGGCAAAAATGCATATGGAAAGATGTTCCACATCATATGTCATCAGGGGAATGCAAATTAAAACAACAGGCCCCCACGACACATCTATTAGAATGGCCAAGATCTGGAACACTGACAGCACAAAATGCTGATGGGGTGTGGGGCAGCAGAACTCTCATTCACTGCTGGTGGGATGTAAAACTGGAGCAGCCGCTTTGGAAGACAGTTTGGCAGTGTTTTACAAAACTAGATATTCTTTAACATATGACCTTAACAATTAAACTTCTTGGTATACACCCAAGATAGTTGAAAACTGATGTCCACACTTAAACCTGCACACGGATGTTCATAGTGTAACCATTTCAACTGTTTATAGAATAAGCATTTATTTATAACTGCCCAAACTTAGAGCAACCAAAATGTCCTTCAGTTGTTTTGTTTAGTTGCTAAGTAGTGTTTGACTCTATTGAGACTCCATGGACTGTAGCCCGCCAGGCTCCTCTGTCCATGGGATTTCCCAGGCAAGAACAATGGAATGGGTTGCCATTTCCTTCTAAATGGGATCTTTCCAACCAACAGATCAAACTCGCAGCTCCCATCACATATCCCACATCATAGGCAGATTCTTTCCACTGAGCCACCAGGTCCTTCAGTAGGTGAATAAATTTGCATATCTAGACAGAGCCATGGGGGGAAAGGGAGGAATTCTAAACACATATTATAAAGTAAGGAAGACTATCTATAAAGGCTACATAATTATTAATCATTCTAATTATATGACATTCTGGAAAAGGTAGAATTATGGAGACAGTAAAAAGAAGGTAATGGAAGGATGAGATAAATAGGACAGAGCCCAGAGGTTGTTTAGGGCTGTGAAAATAGCCTGTATGATAATTATTATGATGGATACGTATCATTATACATTTTTCCAAACCCAAATGAAATGTTAACACATGTAAAGTGAATTAAATGACTAACACAGGTTAACACATCAATTATTCCCTGAAGTATTTAAGAACGATTTCCATGGCTCTCAAAGGAGACAAAATGCATTGCCTTTATGAAGAATAAAGTAAAAAGCATTAAAAATAGACACTGAAAAAGAGTAAGAGTTAACCTTATATTCCCTGAAGTCTGGAAGAGTCGTAAATTTCCCCTAACCAATTGCTGTTATGTTTTTTTTTGTTTTAACAGTCCTGGGAGTCCCTGAGAAAAAGAGACTCAGCTTCTCACTAATCGATCAATCAATCAATCACTTAACTTTATTTTTTTTAATAAGTATTTCAAATATTCCATCATCCATGAGAATGTCAGATAAAACCTTTGGGGATTGAAAAAGTTTTTTTGCAGAATTATCTTTTTAGTGAAAGGATGAAACAGCTCACATTCTGCATTAAAGCAATTATGTAACAATACCCAGTGTGACACACACGTGCACAACACAGGAGGGAGGCATGCTCTCAGATCATTAAAAGAAAAGAAAGTGACAATAAAATCAAAGCCTCACCTCACAGCCTGAGTCACAATGAGCAACATCTGCAGCGATGACAGGATTCTGACAGATGAAAGCACTGAAGGGAGTTTTCCCTTGACAGTCACATGAAATTCTTCTTAAGACAGCCTGGCAAAGATTGCAAGGAAGACAGATTGAGTCCCAGGTTTGGAAATCCCAAGGTCAAGAGCCAGCAGAGCTCAATTAATTAAATCATTAAATGATATTTTGACTCTGGTTGATGGAAATGAAATAGATTGACAGCATCAACCACGTGGTACCCTCTAAAAGTCCAAGCAGAGGGGACACGGCAGGCAGGACCACCAGGCATCCAAGACTCCCTTGCAGAAACCTCTCCTGCTGAGACAGTATATAATTCTGAAAAAAATCAGTGTAAAAGCCTTCATTTGTTTCACATGTAGTTTCACTGCATACAACCTATAGAAAGCATTCATTTCGAGCAAACAAAAGTATACAAGCTTTCAAATTTAAAAATGTAATGTTTTCCTTCACCATAATTTTCTGGGAAAACAGAAGTATGTGTTTATGTCCTGTTACATCCCATGCAAATCTGTCAGAAACTCCTCCTGATTCTTCCTTTAGAATACGTCCCAAATCCAGCCCGTTTCAGACATCCCCACTGTCACAGCCTCACTGGAGTCCCCAGGACCTCTCATCTGGATCATCACCTCCCAACTGGTCTCTGCTTTTACCCTGGTCCTCCCCAAGTGCCTTCTCAGCTGATCCTTTTAAAATCTAAAATGCATTAAAAAAAAAAAAATGCAGTAAGTTTTTGGGCTTAAACACTGCATTTCACAGAGAGAGAAGCTGAGGTCCTCCCAGGAGCCAGTCTGGCTCATTCCACTCCAGCTCCACCCAGCCCCCTGCAGCCCTGGGCTTTGCACTGGCCATTCCCTCTGCCTGGAATGCTCTTCCCCTAGATGACAGCCAGCCTAAATCCCTAACCTGCTTCAGCGTCAATGACACCTTCAGTGTCAGCTGTCATTGTTCTCAATGAGAACTACCCATCGCCCTCAATCCTCCTTTACCCTCTTCCTTTTATTTCCCTTATAACACATCACCAACTACTATACTAAACTATTTGTTTATTACAGTTATTTTTGCCTGTCTCTCTGTCATACACTTTATGAGGGACAGTGACAACTGTCTGAGTTGGTCACGACTATATTCTTGGCACCTAGAACAATCTGACACACAGTTATTACTCCAAAAATGTTTGTTGAATGAATGAATGAATGATAGACAATGGCATGAAAGGTCAAACTACTTGCATGGCTGGGTAATATTTACTTTGAAAGGAACTGTGCTCATTTGAAGACAAGGAAATGGGGCTACATCATAATGATACATGGTATAAATAATTGGCACAGTTAGACTAGGGATTAGAAACAATGTCCACATTTCTAATTGATCACATAAATTAGGATGCTATTAAGAAATTTCATGGTAGGAAATAATTCATAAATACATGTTAAAATAATCAATCTGCTTAGAATGGTTTCTTACTTATCCATTTAAATAAAATGAGGATAATAAATAAACTTTGATCAGCAGTTATACTTTGTAAAGAACTGTTCTTTCCTCCACAGTGTTCTTGTGGCTGTGCTGTAGGTTTATACCCAAGTGCATGATATATACTTTCTCTAAACCCACACAAACCAAAAGGTTAGTATTAGGATCACCATTCAACAGACAAGAAGACTGAGGCTCAGGGAATATTTGGAGCATTGCTAATATTTGGAGCATCAGTTAGTTCAAGACTCTAGTCATGAGGCATCTTTCCTGCTGATGCCAAAGACCCGTGACGACTCCTGCTGTGTTCAAGGTGCTCACTGAGCCGAGGGTATCTCCATGCCTCTGGGGCCGTTCCTTCTGCCTTCCCTATGCCTCTAAGAGTGTGGCTCTGATTCAGGTTTGTTTCAGCCTCATCTAAAGCAGTTTGGGCATACTAATTTAACACAGCTCAAGCCATTTTGCAGATATTTGGCTGTCATTTTTATATTCCGAGGTATGATTTGTTTCACTCGAATTTAGTAATTTCACACTGGAAAGCGAGAACTATGAGCCCCAAGAATATGACAAACCTACTCAGATGAACAAAGCCAATTTCAGAGACATTTAAGTAAGATTTTTGGAAATCTATTCTAATTAATTGCAACATAATCTAGGCATTCTTTTAGTGTTCATAGGATTTTTTCAGAAATAAATAAGCAATGATAAAAATGGACAGGGAAGCCTAGCATGCTGCAGTCTATGAGGTCACAAAGAGTCGGACGTGATTGAGCGACTGAACTGAACTGGACTCAACATATAAAATGAATGCATTTATTTCTATTGTTTTTAACAGTAGAAGTCATCCTTAAGAAAACATTAGGCTGCATACAGATCAAATAGTTTTCACAGAACCTGAAATGTTAATGTGACTATCACTGTATAAAACTTGCAGCACAAATAGAAGTGTACTGCTTGCTGAATTTTTATAAACTAACACACCTGTGTAAGTGGCATCTGGACAAAGAAGCAGAACTAACAGCTGTTGCCCTGATATTCCAGAACCTTCTGGTCACTGCAGGCCACACACAGCTCCCCTCCCCCCACAAGGGTCTTCATTACACTCAGTGAAGTGATTCTTCAGTTTTTTATTATTTCTTCCAGCTTTATTGCAGTTAATTGGCAAATAGAAATTGCATATATTTAGGTTGTACAATGTGATTCTTTTTAGGTGTATGTTGTGATGATGCAATGTACATATACACTATGAAATGATTACATCAGCCAAGTTAATTATACTTGGCTATACACATACTTATCTTTGTGTATGTGTGTGGTGAGAATCCTTAAGATCTACTCTCTTCACCAACTTCAAGTGTACAGTTCAGTATTGTTTCCTCTAGTCACCATGCTGTTCACTGCCCAGAAATTATTCATCTTGTAACACAAAGCATATGCCCTGGGACCCACATTTGCCCAGCCCCCACCCCCGTCCCTGACAAACACCACTGTAGTTGTCTGACTCTACAGAGTTTGACTTTTTAAATTTCACGTATCAGTGAGATCACCAACTATTTGTCTCTCTGTGTCTGGCTTGTTTCACTTTGCATAAGGTTTTCCAGGCTCATCTATGCTGTTGCAAGTGGAGTCTCCATTTCTTCATGACATTTCTAAACATTTGGGGATGAAATTCATCCTGAAGCAGCTATGGGGCTGCCACTGTGCAAATTGAAAGACAGAAGCTGTGGAGCTGGTACATCGTGAGCTGTCCTGAAAGTAAGACAGAGCCACGCATTTCTTTCTCCACTGTCCTCTCATCCTGGCAAGTAGGAGTCAAGTTCATAGTTTATGTCTTCACACTCATCTGAATATTCTGGAGTCTGTATGTCACTAAGGAAAGGGGGAGGGAGAATCTGAAGAACTCCCCCTTAATATCCAGGTCCTACTGTACAGAACAGAAAACTGTATTCAATAGCCTGTGATAAACCATAATGGAAAAGAATATTTTTTAAAAGAATATATGTATATATATATAACTGAATCACTTTGCTGTAAGCAGAAATTAACACAGCATTGTAAATCAACTCTACTTCAATAAAATTAAAAGAAAAAAGAACTCTCCCTTTACTGCCTCATAAATAACCAATATGGACTTATTTAGACATGCAAACCTGGTATTAATTTAAAAACATCTTTAGAAGAGAATCTAAGTCAGCAAATAATATAATACTAAATAGCCAGTGAGCTCATTTTCTGATGTTAAATGCTTTATCAATAATAATGTTGTCATTTTATTTTTATATGTAATGAACCTACCTTTTTACATATTTTCTTTGGTGACATTAGTATTGAATAATTTTAAAATGCCCAAGTGAGTTTAATATTTTGTTTAATGAAGGGCACAGTAGTGTATACAGCTGTGGTTATAGTTTTCTTAGGGGAAAATCACATTGGGAGAGCAGTTATGTTAAAACCAATCTGCTTAGTGTCATGAGGAGAAATCTTGTAAGTAGCGACGTCTGTTTGACCTGTCACATTGAAAATGCAAACATCCCCACCATGTGAGTTATAGCAAATTCTTCTTGCTACCAAAACCTCAGTTCTTCTGTTCCAGGGCTAATCAGAAAAAATTACTTATTTTGCATTATTTTATTTTTATAAATATAAAATAAAATTACATTAATGATAGAACTTTATTGAGTAGACAGAAAGAAGGAAAAAAATCACAATTCCACCATTCACAAATAACTCTTAAAATGTTACTCTATATATTTTTTCCTCATACATAAATGTACATGTATTTGTTAACAAAATAAGGTTATACATATTGTTTTGTAATCTGGTTTTTTCATTTATTAATCCACTTTAAACATATTGTCACACCATTAAATATTTTACAAAATTCACTTTATTTCCAGGGTGTATTTCAATAAACATGCCAGTGAATTATTTGTATAAGTATTTCATCTGTTTTACATACATAAATACACAAATGCAATATAAAGCACACAAACATGCATGCACACAGCCAGTCCCCAACTTAAGCTGAGATAAGTTATGATGTTCTGTAGGTTAAGTGTATTAGCTGTGTTTTTTTTTACTATGTGCTTTTAAAAATGTCTCTTCATTCACACAACTTAATATTTGTGAGATTCACTCATGTGGCATGTATCAGTATTTTTTTTTTTTAATTGCTGAGTAAGACTCCATTTTATGGATACATCATCATTTACTTACCCATTCTCCAGTTATGGACTTCTACGTTGTTTCCAGATTAGGGGCTAAATACATTTTTGACTTATAGAATTTTCATCTTACAATGGGTTTATTGAGATATAATCCTAATAATTTAGGAAGATCTGTGTGTGGGGGTGTGTCTGTGTATGGGGTGCTTGAAAATTATTTGTATTATTTTCCTATCTTCTCACTGGTTTGTTTCTTTTTCTTATTATTTTCTAAGGAATCAATATATTAGGAATTAAACTGTCAGACATTCATGACTCAGTTCTCAGCTTAAAGTTTGCTTTTCAAGTTTGTTCATTTATAAAATACATTAGAAATGTTTTCCCTTCAGTGTCAGCACAAGAGTCTCTGAAGATGGAAGAGGGAGTGAACCAGAGAGGCGGCAGCTGAGGGGGTTCAGCTTAATGCTGCCGGCTCTGAAGATGGAAGAAGGGGCTGCAAGCCAAGGAATGCTGGCAGCCTCTCTCTAGAAGCTGGAAAAGCTTTCACCCCAAAAGCCTGCCAAAGAAATGCAGCACTGCTGACACCTTGATTTTAGCCTTGTGAAATCCACTTTAGACTTCTGGCTGACAGAACTGTGAGATAATACATTTTTATTGTTTTAACTAAGTTTGTGGTCATTTGTGGTTGGTGATAGAAAACTAATATACAGACTCATTCATTTAAAATAATGAATCTGTTATTTTATAAAAACATGATTTTTGACATTTTTTAGGGTATACTGAATATGCTTTTTTGAAGCTGATGTTGACACTGATGGAAGTAAGGTAACTGAGCAAGGAGAGGAATTGTGTACCAAAGAATCATTTTAGTATCTCCTGAATTATTTTCTAATAGTTTCAAATGTATAAACTCCAGGAAGGCAAGGACTGTATCTGGTCTTTTATGTCTCATGAATTTTTTTTTTTAATAAATAGTGGTTAGCCCAGTGCCAGAAATGTTCCTTAATTGAAAAATACTAATACAATTTCTTATTAAGACTGTAAGCTTTTTGAGACAGGAACCTAGTCTTCAACTTTTTTGTATTAATTATAACAATCCCAGTGTTGAACATAAGCCTGGAGCTTAGTAGATACTCACTGATTTATTGTATCTGCTGTTATGAAGGACAGAGTGGTTATAGCTAAGTGGTAGAATTCTGACTGCAATATCTGGTCTTTAATGAAAGTAAAACTAAGATGGCACATTGATACATTGTTGAACCAATGAAACTATTGGCTTCAAAGAAACTATTGACCAGAACCTCATGTCTTCAGAATAAATTCTGTTACGAAAAAAAAAATTTTTTTTCCTTTACAAATTTTTTCTTTAGTTAGAATATTGCCCAAAATAGAATTATATAAATCTTGCTCTTATTTTTCTTTACCCTATGCATCATTTAATTTTTTAAATCTTTAGTCATTATCCCTTATCTGAAATAGCAACCTTAGAAAAAAGCAGAAATATCATTTTATTCCAAAATTGTTATCTTGTTATAAACACATTTGTCGGCTAACATTCTTTCCCCATTAATTTACAAGAACCATTTATTATATAAGAAACTCTTGTAGGTACTTTGATCTGTTTCTTTCCACTTTCATTCCATTTATTTAATCTAATATTTTACCATTGCTGTACTATTAGTAAAATGTTTATATTGATTATATATCTGAATCTCTGATGGAGCTTGTCTTCTTGCTTGATTCATGTAATGCTTTTCCACCACATCAACAATAAAGGGACCTTATATTAAGACACTTCTGTTGATTCCCACCAACCTTTTGCCCTCTGTTGTCATGTATTTTCTTCTATGTATGTTATAAAACAACCTCACAGTATATTGTTACTATTTTTGATTTAAACAATTACTTTTTAAAGAGATCTAAAGTATATATTTTTTAAATTTACACACATACTCACCATTTCCATAGCTCTTCATTACTTAGTACAGATCCAAATTTCCATCTAGTGCTATTATTTCTTTTCTGCTAAAGGATTTCCTTAAAATATCTGATAAATCCACTGATTAAAAATTTTTCAGTATTTTTATGGCCTAAAAAGCCTTTATTTCAACTTAAATTATTGAGAGGTTTTTTTTTTCCCTTCTGTGCATAGAATTCCAAATTGGCAATTTTGTTTTTTCATTATCTTCCAGTACTTTATATGCAGCTCCTTTGTTTTATAGACTGCATTATTTCTAACAGAAAATATCCTGTCATTCTTACCTTTCTTTTTCTGTGAGTGTCTTTTCTCTAAGATTTGAAAGATTTTTCTTCACCTTTGATTTTAAGCATTGTCTTATTTTCCTTATTTTATTAGATCAAATGGAACTTTCATATCAACAGTGATGCAAGTTTTGGTGGAAGTCTTTATTTTTCTTTATTATTAATGTCTTGAGTTTAATAAGTATACCAATGATAATAATATTAACAGTTATCATTATGGTGAAGGCAATGTTACCTCAAAACATTGGATAAATCAGAACAAAACATAATATAGTAAAAAAAGAACAGGACTTCAAAATGAGAATGACATGGCCTTTTTTCTTAACTTTGATGGTATGTTGGAGAGCAGATGAGGTGTGATTCTTCACCCCTTGACTTTTGGTTGTATGGTGTGACTCATTTCTTGGGCATGATATAACATAATTAGCCAAGTGCCTTTGTGGTGGGCTTGATGTCAGGGGCCTCTGTCACCATCGTAGGATGGGCCCCAGGAGCCCCCAGTCTGCTCAGTATAAGTAGAGCCCCAACCACTGCAACAAGGAGCTAAGCTGCACCCAACAATCCACAGATCTTTAAAATGAATGCTTCTTTTACACTATTGAGTTGGGGGTCATTTGTTACGTGGCATGACAATAGGAGTAGCTAATGGATACAATTACCTCCTTCAAAGACTTTGTTGTTAATTTCTCCATTCATTCATTAAACAAATATTTATTAAGCACCTATTCTATGCTATACTGATGATAGGTTCTAAGGGTACAGTAACAAAGAAGACAGGGATACCAATGTGTACTGTCATGGTACCTGAATTATCTGGAGGTGTGAGATTAAACCAAAAGGAAATGGAAACAAAATAATTTTGAATGGTAAGTCTCAACAAGAAAACAAACAGCTGTGGTGAATCACAAAATGTGGTGATATGCTTTGAACAAGGTAAGTAGGAGAGACAGCTGTGAGCTTTAAGAGAAGGAGATTGCTATATGATCCAGAAAACTAATGAAGACCTTTTTCTAAGCATAACAAAAGGTCATGGAAAAAATTTTAAATAGGAAAGTGCCATGATATGATATTCATTTTGAGAAACCTGATTTTCCTCTAAAGTAAAGTATGGATAAAAGAAGAGCAAATGTGATCAAACAGGATCCAGTACTCCAGGCAAATTATAGGAGCCCTTCCTTGGAATTCCTTCTACCTCATCTTTTCAAGAAAAGCAGATACCCATAGAGCCTCTTGTGACTGTATTACAGCGTAGAAAAACAGATGTCAAGAAGGTCAGTGTGGCCCAACAGACATTCAACAATCCAGTGATGTGTGAACAAGGGATCAAAACCCATTTAGAGGGTGGTACTGAGAGCAGCTTTAAACAGAAATTGGAAGAGGCAAGAGGAGCCACAGAGATAACTCAGGGGAGATGGTAAGATATCCTTCTTCCCCACCCCACCCCCAAATATTTACCACCATATTTGAAATAGGAGAAAGTGACTTTGAATGGGGGATGTCTGTGGCTTGGAGTTATAGGCAAATGTAGAACAGTGTAACTGGGATGCCTACTGTTACCAGCTCCACCTCCTTTAACATACCCAATGCTTTGAAGCATCTCTGTACACCCCAAGGTGCCGCAGGTGATGCATTGTAAGGAACATAAAAAGGCCTCAGTGACTGACGTTCTCCAGGCTGCTTCTCGATGAGCTCCCACTTTTCTTCCGTGTCTGAGTCCAGCCATGTAGACCTGTCTCCAGGTCCCTGAGTGCAATTAGTGGTTTGTGTTACTCTGTTGTTCTGTTGTTCTGTCTGTTCTGTCTCTATCTCTGTTTCCATCTCTTTCTCTCCCAAAAACAATGCTGTCCTCACAGGCAAGCATGTACTTTGGGAATCCACCTGACAATTTTGGATTAGACTACCTGAGCATATTTATAGCATAGCTGCTGCAATAGGTAGATGTCCACAAGCCAGTTAAATTTTGAACTGATTGTGACTATAAATCAATCTGATTTTTTCTTCATCTTTATTTCTTGTTGACTAGAGTACAGGGTCAGATTGGGAAAGATTGAAGGCCGGAGGAGAAGGGGACAACAGAGGATGAGATGGTTGGATGGCATCACCGTCTCAATAGACATGACTTTGGGTAAACTCCGGGAGTCGGTGATGGACAGGGAGGCCTGGCGTGCTACGGTTCATGGGGTCGCAAAAAGTTGGACATGACTGAGTGACTGAACTGACTTTAGAGTACAGAGGTGACATGGAGTAATGATCGATCAGATAGGAGACTATCAGTTAGCAGTTGCTTATAATTACCTACCCCAAACACAGTGACTTAAAACAATGAGCCACTGTTAGCTGGTAATTGTATGAGTGAACTGGGCCCTCCTGCTGACCGGGACTGGGCTTGACTGATCCCAGAGGCCATGCTCGTGTCTCCATCTGTAGTCAGCTGGCTGGTCCAGGAGGGCCTGAGCTAAATGACTCATCCCACCTGTGGGCTGTCCTCCACCAGCAGGACAGCTTGGGCAGGCAGCAGCCTTCAGAGAGAGGAAGCCTCCTGAGTTCGTCTCTGAACTGCTGCCATATTCGATTGGCAAGAAAATGTTCACATGGCCAGTCACAGAGCCAGGAAATAGCTTCCACTCCTTGAAGGAAGCAGGGGCTTCATAAAGAAAATACTGAGTATCTGACAACTACTTGAACAAGACCTAAGAGTGTCCTGAGGATAATGGTACTTGATACTTGATGTTTTTTTAAAGTAATTTAAACATAAAGTAACATACCTAATACTTTGCAATAACCTATAAGGGAAAAGAATATATATACAAATATATATACACATGTGTGTGTATATGTATAGCTGAGTCACTTTGCTGTATTCCTGAAACTAACACAACACTGTAATCAACTAAATGTCAATAAAAAATAAATATGAAGCAAAACAGGAAAGAATCTTGCATGGGCAGTGTGGTCAGACTTCACAATGGGCTTGGAAGTTTTAAAATTTAAATACGCAGAGAAACTGACAGAAATGACAATACTCAAGAGAGAGAAAAAATTATTGAAAAGGCTTAGAAATCAACTTCCTAAGAAAATGTGAATAATTGTATTCATAAGTGGTTTTTGTTTTAATTGGAGGAATAAAGATATGAACCTAGATATTATTCATACCTGGCAGTTTTTATAGGGACCTCGTGAAGATATGTTCAAATCTATAAAAATAAATACACATAACATACGAAGCTCAAGTACAGAAATCCATATATTACATCATTTTATAAATATAATGGAAAAACAATACCTATTAAGAAAAACATATTGAGAAATTAGACTCAGACTCAATAATGAAAATGAGCAGCTCTGTTTAGAATGTGTATTCTCCTGAAAATTTTTTATAAAATCCCCAACCTGCAATGTTCTATTTAGTTATAATTGCCTTTGGAACAATAGCAGAGTTTGCCAAGCTGGGAACTAGATATAATTAAAGCCAGCTCTTTTTCTTCCCTGAGATGTGAACCCTCTGTAGACCCCGATTGATTGCTGCATAATCATTGTTAATATTCCTAATTCCATGATGAATGTCAGTAATGAGATACTTGTGCATGAGGGATGGGCTGGCCCCGCCATTCACCTCATCTGGGAATGCAGACAACTGCTTGATCACAGTGATGGTGCCTGTCAGTGACATGTTACAGGACTTGAGATTATCGAAATGTGGGACCCTTTGCTCAAAAACCAGGAAGGAAGCTCTTTTTCTTTCTTCTGTGGTCCCCAGGTCTCTCTACTTTTCTTCTTATACTCCCTTGGGCCAGGAGACACTCCCTGGGTTGTGCAGACTGTTCTATTCCTGGGCCCTTGCACATCTGACCTTCACCTTTGCTGTGCCTGGACTCAGACCCTCACTGGGCCAAGGGCAGCAGTGAAGGCCTGAGCTGAGGTCTGAAGCCCCTGGCAAATGCTTCCCATCAGTTGTCACTTTCAAAACACAAATTCAAAGATAAACTGCTAAGAATTTGAGGAATGCAATGGGAGGGCCTTAAATCCCAAGGGAGGGCCTACTTCTGCCTGCGGGACCTTGGCCACCAGCTTTGCTCACCAGCCTTTGGCTGCCTCTGTCCCAGGGATGAGACAGACCTGGGGCTCCTGTCACTTCCAAGCCCTGATGTGGGCCCCCAGCCCTGCAGCTTGTCATCCTCTGACCTGTGTTACTCAGCTGCAGCTGCTAGAAATAAGACACCCCAGATACACAGCCTCTGCAGGCTGGGGCCCTCCATTTCTGGGTTCCTGAGCTCTTTGTTTGCAGATGGAGACCCTGAGGTCTGTGCCTGGAGTCCCAGACATCCAGCCGCTATTCCCAGCTGCCATTCTCCGCTGCTCTTCACCAAAGACCAAAATAAAATCCCGAGGCTGGTGGCTCCCATGTGGTGCTTTCTCCTTTGCAGAAACTGCACCTGCTCAGAGGGACCACAGTGTCACAGGGACCTGTCCCCTCTCTGTGGCTGCACTGAGTGAGTGACGTGGAGCAAACAGCATCTACTTTTTTAGCAAGTTCTTTCCAGCTGAGCTCAACAGCCCCATTTTTCAGCAAGAGTGTCTCATTGTCAAGGCCACCTATGTAACTTAGACCTTTTCTCTGGGGAGGGGCTCGAAATTCGTGACTCTGTCAAAAAATCACATCCTATAACAGCAGAGACAGACTCAGAAGCTGAGGGCAGGCCAGGCTGGAAGCGTTGCTTTACTTGAGTGCATCTCTTCTGCCAACTCCCACGCAGTCAGTCCGAAGTGCTGGGTCCACCCATAATAGCAGAGTTTCAGGGGACCGAGGAAAGAGGACACTCTGAGAAGTTCTCTTCTCAGGAACACAGAGACCATCCAGTTCAGGATCATCCAACTGGGAGCAGCATACAGATGCTGGAGCTGAGATGCAATCAAAGGCAGGTGGTCCTAGAGACCTGGATGGAAGTCCTGCCTGGAGCAGGGGCTGGAAGACATTTCTGTCTGATAATTGAGTCTTCACCAAAGTAGTTCTTTAACTGGCATCCGGATCTGAGAGATTCCTACTGTATGTCTCTTCAGGAGACTGTCCAAGACCTCACTTGAAACATTACTATTCATGACAATCACACAGAAAGGGTACATTTTATTTCCTGCAGGGCACTGACCCTGGTTCATACGGACAATGTACACTGTGTGTCCACAAGATGTTCACCTCCCATACATAAATACTCAACCTCTCTCATGAAAGTGTTAGTCGCTCAGTTGTGTCTGACTTTTTTGCAACTGCATGGACTGTAGCCCACCAGGCTCCTCTGTCCATGGAATTCTCCAGGCAAGAATGCTGGAGTGGGTTGCCATGCCCTTCTCCAGGGGGTCTTCCCAACCCAGGATTGAACACAGGTCTCCTGTTTTGCAGGCGGATTCTTTACTGTCTGAGCCATCTGGGAAGCCCAGCCTCTCTCACAGTAAGATGCATTCTGGCATCTTTATGCTGGGCTTGGAGAACCTCTTGTAGAGCTTTATGTCTGCCTCCTACTGTCCAAAATCCAAGGGCCATGCACAGGGGATGAACAAGAAAAATTTGAAAAACAGATTTTTTTAAGTGGTTGAAATGTAGCAAACATGATTTTTAGCAGTCATTTTCATCTCAGATCTCATTGAATCTACCTAAAAACTCACACTGAAAAAAAAAAAAATGCTAGGAGATACGAGTTTTTCAAGTGTCAGTGTAACTGCACACAGCTTGTTGAAAAATAATACTTTGATAGCATCAGTGTTCTTCCATTCCTAATTTATTTTGTTTTTTCTTTTGTCTGTGCTGGGTCTTTATTACTGCTTGCAGACTTTCTCTAGTTGTGACAAGTTAGGGCAACTCGCTAGTTGTGATGCTCAGGCTTCTTACTGCAGTAGCTTCTCTTGTTGTAGAACAGGGGCTTAGTTACTCTGCTGCATGGGGAATCTTCCTGGACCAGGGATTGAACCCATGTCCTGTGCATTGGCAGGTGGATTCTAGACCACTGGACCACCAGGAAAGTCCCTCCATTTCTAATTCATATGGCAGAACTATGAATTCCATTCCTGCTACCCTGCACCATTCGCTTTCCATGTTTGTCATGACTTGGAAAGACCTAAAGGAGATCCATCAACATCTCTTAGCTCTGGTCCTGGGGGAGGTTCAGTGTAGGAAGAACACCAACCCATGTGCAACTGGAGGAGGCATTAGCCCGAGCTTGTGTTGTCACCAAAACTGTCCTACTTATAGGAAACAGCAGATCCTGCCCACTGAACACCAGTGGTCTCTCTCCTCCCAGATGCACTGCCATGCCCTCCTTGTCTGCATGCTTTTCTTGGAAACATCCCTGGACCAGCGTGGCCCCTGCTTGAAAAGCACAGGTTTGCCCTGCCGTCTGACTCCCTGCTATAGACATCTTTACGTGACCTTGACTGAGGCTGTACTACTATTTGAAACTCTTAAAGTGACAGAACTGTGGTGTTGGAGAAGACTCTTGAGAGTCCCTTGGACTCTTGACTGCAAGAAGATCCAACCAGTCCATCCTGAAGGAGATAAGTCCTGGGTGTTCATTGGAAGGACTGATGCTGAAGCTGAAACTCCAGTACTTTAGCCACCTCATGGGAAGAGTTGACTCATTGGAAAAGACCCTGATGCTGGGAGGAATTGGGGGCAGGAGGAGAAGGGGACGACAAAGGATGAGATGGCTGGATGGCATCACCGACTCTATGGGCATGAGTTTGAGTAAACTCTGGGAGTTGGTGATGGACAGGGAGGCCTGGCGTGCTGCGATTCATGGGGTCGCAAAGAGTTGGACACGACCAAGCAACTGAACTGAACTGAACTGAAAGTGACAGTGATTAATACACAGAACTTGAGGGAAACACTCTATAAACAAATCCCTAATTTCCGTTACTTTCCAAGGGATCCACCTACATTTTGTTTCTTGTCAAATGTAATGTCAAAAAAAAAAGAAATCTAGAAATTTCTAGCACTTCTTCTGCCCTCTGCCCGAGGGAGGGAAGCTCAGTTTGTGGACTGTGAGAAGCCCCCAGGGCTGATGACGCTTCTTCCTCAGGGTCTGGAAGGTGCACAGTGCCGGGGCTCTGGCAGAAGCGGCCCGCCCCTTTTGGGATTACGGGGGACACTCCAGTGATGCAAGAAGTTGTGGGGATTTTACTAATTTGTTCAGTTAAGAAATTATTGGCTTGTGGTGAAATTCAATTCCGAATTCTTTTTTTGATGATACAAGCAAATATGTTTCTCATACTAATATAAAAAGAAATGTTAACATGAAGAGGGTTAGAAACCAGAGGATCTGGAGAAAGAGACATTAGGTGGGACAGACTTGTGTGCCATTCAGTTTGTTCCAAAGGCAAGTATGCATTTTATTCTTCAGAAAAGCTTGTAACGACTTTGACAGAGCTTTCTTAAGAACAGTGATCCTAATCGTATTAGCTTGTAGGGCTGCCATAAGAGAAGACCTCAGACTTGGGGGCTTCTTCAAGAGAAATGAACTGTGTCACAGTCCTTGAGGTTTGGGTCCCTTGGACACCTGCGAGGAAGTCAGTCTGGGGCCTGTCTCCTGGCACCTGTGGGCTTGCTGACAATCTTTGATCTTCCTTCCCTCGGTTGCATTCCCTCATCTCTGCTTTCATCTTCACAGGGTGTTCTCTCTGTGTGCATGTCTGTGTTCCAACTTCCTCTTTTTATAAGGACACCACTCTCATTGGGTCAGGGGCCCACCCCACTCCACTAGAACCTTATTTAAGCTAATTACCTCTGCCACAGTTCTGTTTCCCAACAAGGTCACATTCTGAGGCATTAGGAATTAAGACTTCAATGTATGAATTTGAATGGGGGACAAAATGCAACCTAATATATTTGACCTATCCACTCCCTCATGCATGCGTGCATGCTAAGTCACTTCAGTCATGTCTGACTCTTTGAAACCCCATAGACTATAGACCACCAGGGTCCTCTGTCCATGGGATTCTCCAGGCAACAACACTGGAGTGGGTTGCCATGTCCTTCTCCAGGAGATCTTCCCGACTCAGGGATTGAACCCGCATCTCTTATGTCCCCTGCATTGGCAGATGGGTTCTTTACCATTAGTTCCACCTGTAAAGCTCATCCACCCCCCCAGGAGAAGACGAACCATTTAAGGGACAGTACCAATGAACTCAAATCCCATTTAGCAGATTTTCCTGGGTTTGCTTAGGACTCCAGATCAACATTACCAGGGGACACGACAGTCTTTTATTCCATAAACTCAGGAACTCTCAAACCTTCACCTCAAAGGTGGTTGTGGGTGAGCTTTCTGGCCACTCCAAGGGGTACTGATTTCCCACAACACTCTATGTTTCTTGAATATCATAAAAACCTTAACCTGAACATTCTAGGAATACAATGTTCTGAATTTACAAGTTCTATGCCCTAAATTTTAAAAAATAGAACTATTTAGTTAAAAGTAGGGGCCATAGTATTCTCCTGATTGATATAACAAGATTTCTTGAACTTTCTGTTTTCCTTAAAATAATAAACATTTCTATGTATAATACTAGTTTATAAAACTGTGTAAATGAAATGTAAAATATATCTCTCCCCAATGTGTGTTCTTTTGTGATTCTGAAAATCACACTGAAAATTGACATTTAGTGTTCCGAGCTAAAAGGAATCATCTGGCAAATAAAATGGAAAAGGTTTGCTTTTAAGTTTAAATACTTCTTTAAAATGATACAAAGAACAAAATTATTCAACAATAGACATCAAAATATGCAACTGCTCCTCCTGGGAAGTTTAGAATACACGCCAAGTGCTCCATTTTATATGAAGACTAGTCCTCAAACTCAAGGCACATTCTCTGAGGAAATGCAGGGAATCACAAGAAGAGGGTCACGACCCCTGGATTAGGAAGCCTCAGTCAGGACATTCAATCTCCAAATGCCTCACTGCCGTACAAGTTCAGACAGCCCTTGATTCTCAGATCTCAGTGGATGGTGAAATGGAAGCTGGACAAGCATGGGGAGCATCTACAGGTGTAGGAGATGAGAAAGCATCCATCCATGGTGAGAAATAAAGACAAGTCGGGGCAATATTTACAAACATGTGTTCATGGGACCCCATTCAGCTGGTGGGAAGCCTGAAGTTTATACACTTGGGGGAGGTAGTTCTCTTAAGAGACAAAGAGAAAAAATACAAGATTACAAATACAAAACTAGGTATGAATGTAAATACTAATTTAGAATGACAAAAGAAAAGACAGCTAATTTTGGGAGTTAGCAATTCATCCTTTTCCTGAAATATGTTTAGTCAGTTTACCCAAAAGCTTTTCCTAGCTGTGCTCCCCGGGTGCAGCCTGACTTCTCCCCCTCTTTGGAAAATGCTGCACCTCCCAGCAACTCCCGAATCTCAAGGGGTCTAGATAAGGAAGGAGACCTGAAGTTACACCACCCACATCTTCATGAGAAATACATCTTTTTCTACTTCAACACAATACAGGTCTTGAATGGCCCAACTGACTTAAAATATTAGTTAGTGAGGTTCTGTGTTCTGTTACCAATGTGAATTTTTAGATCTCAGAGACTAGGAGCTTGGAGACCATACAGACTAAACCTTGTGTGTGCCATAACAGTGGACTGAGACCCAGAGAGCTGGAAGTCACCAAGGACACCCAGCCAGCCATGACCACCCACCACCACTAATGCTCCTCCTATGGGCACAGACCTTTGCCTTCTCCTGTCAGAACTGGAGGGATAGTTCAAGGAAAACACGCAATCCGTTATGTTTTAATTAAGTTAGTTAAACAGTATTTCTTGAGGGTTGCCTAGGTATATATTGGAAGGATAGGAATACATGAAAAGGTTTTGCACTTTCTATCTGCTCAGCACAAGAGTCCAGCTGAGCAGGTCAACAAGGTATGAATGATAAATGATTGTAAATCACCAAGTGTGATACACAGCACCTGAACAATATCTGTTACTTGGATGATCATCAGATGAATGGATAAAGAAGATGTGGTACACATATAGGATGGAACACTATTCAGTCTTAAAAAAAAGAATGAAATCATACCATTTGCAGCAACACAGAGGGACTTAGAGATTGTCATACTAAGTGAAGTAAGTCAGACAGAGAAGGACAAATATGACATCACTTATATGTGGAATCTAAAACATAACACAAATGAACATATCCATGAAATAGACTCACACACATAGAGAACAAACTTGTCATTGCCAAGTGGGTGGTGGGATAGGGATGAATTGGGTTTAGCAAATGCAAACTATTACATCAGTTCAGTTCAGTTCAGTCACTCAGTCGTGTCTGACTTTTTGCAACCCCTGGACTGCAGCACGCCAGGCCTCTCTGTTCATCACCAATTCCTGGAGTTTACCCAAACTCATGTCCATTGAGTTGTTAATGCCATCCAATCATCTCATCCTCTGTTGTCCCCTTCTCCTCCCGCCTTCAATCTTTTCCAGCATCAGGGTATTTTCCAAAGAGTCAGTTCTTCACATCAAGTGGCCAAATTATTTGAGTTTCAGCTTCAACATCAGTCCACTCCCAACTATTACATATAAGATGGATAATAAGAAGTTCCTACTGTATAGCACAGGGAACTATACAATCTCTTGTGATAAATCATAATGGAAAATAATATGGAAAAGAATGTATATTTATGTATAATTGAACCACTTTGTGTAGAGCATTAATTAACACAATGTTATAAATCAACAATACTTCAATAAAATAAATTTTAAAGATAGCATTGATGTATCTCTATGAAGTATTCAGTTCAGTTCAGTTCAGTCGCTCAGTCATGTCTGACTCCTTGCAACCCCATGAATCGCAGCACGCCAGGCCTCCCTGTCCATCACCAACTCCCAGAGTTTACTCAAACTCATGTCCATCGAGTCAGTGATGCCATCCAGCCATCTCATCCTCTGTCGCCCCCTTCTTCTCCTGCCCCCAATCCCTCCCAGCATCAGGGTCCTTTCCAATGAGTCAACTCTTCAAATGAGGTGGCCAAAGTATTGGAGTTTCAGCCTCAGCATCAGTCCCTCCAATGAATATTCAGGACTGATCTGCTTTAGGATGGACTGATTGGATCTCCTTGCAGTCCAAGGGACTCTCAAGAGTCTTCTCCAACACCACAGTTCAAAAGCATCAATTTTTCGGCGCTCAGCTTTCTTCACAGTCCAACTCTCACGTCCACACATGACCACTGGAAAAACCATAGCCTTGACTAGACGGACCTTTGTTGGCAAAGTAATGTCTCTGCTTTTTAGATGCTATCTAGGTTGGTCATAACTTTCCTTCCAAGGAATAAGCGTCTTTCAGTTTCATGGCAGCAATCACCATCTGCACTGATTTTGGAGCCCAAGAAATAAAATCTGACACTGTTCTCTTGTTAATACTAATTCCTAAAAGTACAAGCATATTTCATTTAGCTGTATATTACTTTTAATACACATATCATCCCAAAGATCTGACTCAAGCCATTGTTCCATGTGTCTCTGTAGAAAACTTGACCCAGCTTTATGCTGTTTTCATGTTATTTCTCTGTTGCTGTGTGATTTTCAGTCATCTTCAGGTTTGGAAGATGGATTTATTTTCAAAACTCTCCAGACAAAGTGTTTTTATTTCAGACTCGGTTAGGGGAGAGAGGTCTGCACCACATCAGTCACCTCACAGCTGCCTCCCGTTCACTGTAGAAAAGCTACTTGATGACGTCATTCCTCATTTGTCTCAGTAATCCTGACTCGAGAGCTGGCTCCCTGTACTCGTTGTCCCAGAACGAGAGATTTGACTCAAGTGCCCTTTGGATGTGAGCAGGTAACACTGCTGCTCTCTGGGCAGTGACTGTGTGCTCCATGGTGGGGGTCGGCAGAACCATCCCCTTTATTTATTTATCTTGTTTTGGTTTTTTTTTTTCCTTATTTATTTTTTTTTTCTTTCTTTCTTTTTTTTTTATTAGTTGGAGGCTAATTACTTCACAACATTTCAGTGGGTTTTGTCATACATTGATATGAATCAGCCATAGATTTACACGTATTCCCCATCCCGATCCCCCCTCCCACCTCCCTCTCCACCCGATTCCTCTGGGTCTTCCCAGTGCACCAGGCCCGAGCACTTGTCTCATGCATCCCACCTGGGCTGGTGATCTGTTTCACCATAGATAGTATACATGCTGTTCTTTTGAAATATCCCACCCTCACATTCTCCCAGAGTTGAAAAGTCTGTTTTGTATTTCTGTGTCTCTTTTTCTGTTTTGCATATAGGGTTATCATTACCATCTTTCTAAATTCCATATATATGCTGTAATGTTCTTTATCTTTCTGGCTTACTTCACTCTGTATAATGGGCTCCAGCTTCATCCATCTCATTAGGACTGGTTCAAATGAATTCTTTTTAATGGCTGAGTAATATTCCATGGTGTATATGTACCACAGCTTCCTTATCCATTCATCTGCTGATGGGCATCTAGGTTGCTTCCATGTCCTGGCTATTATAAACAGTGCTGCGATGAACATTGGGGTGCACGTGTCTCTTTCAGATCTGGTTTCCTCAGTGTGTATGCCCAGAAGTGGGATTGCTGGGTCATATGGCAGTTCTATTTCCAGTTTTTTAAGAAATCTCCACACTGTTTTCCATAGCGGCTGTACTAGTTTGCATTCCCACCAACAGTGTAAGAGGGTTCCCTTTTCTCCACACCCTCTCCAGCATTTATTGCTTGTAGACTTTTGGATAGCAGCCATCCTGACTGGCGTGTAATGGTACCTCATTGTGGTTTTGATTTGCATTTCTCTAATAATGAGTGATGTTGAGCATCTTTTCTTTTTTTTTTTTTATTTTATTTTATTTTTATTATTATTATTATTATTTTTTTCCAGTGGGTTTTGTCATACATTGATATGAATCAGCCATGGATTTACATGTATTCCCAATCCCGATCCCCCCTCCCACCTCCCTCTCCACCCGATTCCTCTGGGTCTTCCCAGTGCACCAGGCCGGAGCACTTGTCTCATGCATCCCACCTGGGCTGGTGATCTGTTTCACCATAGATAGTATACATGCTGTTCTTTTGAAATATCCCACCCTCACATTCTCCCACAGAGTTCAAAAGTCTGTTCTGTATTTCTGTGTCTCTTTTTCTGTTTTGCATATAGGGTTATCGTTACCATCTTTCTAAATTCCATATATATGTGTTAGTATGCTGTAATGTTCTTTATCTTTCTGGCTTACTTCACTCTGTATAAGGGGCTCCAGCTTCATCCATCTCATTAGGACTGGTTCAAATGAATTCTTTTTAATGGCTGAGTAATATTCCATGGTGTATATGTACCACAGCTTCCTTATCCATTCATCTGCTGATGGGCATCTAGGTTGCTTCCATGTCCTGGCTATTATAAACAGTGCTGCGATGAACATTGGGGTGCACGTGTCTCTTTCAGATCTGGTTTCCTCAGTGTGTATGCCCAGAAGTGGGATTGCTGGGTCATATGGCAGTTCTATTTCCAGTTTTTTAAGAAATCTCCACACTGTTTTCCTTAGCGGCTGTACTAGTTTGCATTCCCACCAACAGTGTAAGAGGGTTCCCTTTTCTCCACACCCTCTCCAGCATTTATTGCTTGTAGACTTTTGGATAGCAGCCATCCTGACTGGCGTGTAATGGTACCTCATTGTGGTTTTGATTTGCATTTCTCTAATAATGAGTGATGTTGAGCATCTTTTCATGTGTTTGTTAGCCATCTGTATGTCTTCTTTGGAGAAATGTCTGTTTAGTTCTTTGGCCCATTTTTTGATTGGGTCATTTATTTTTCTGGAATTGAGCTGCAGGAGTTGCTTGTATACTTTTGAGATTAATCCTTTGTCTGTTTCTTCATTTGCTATTATTTTCTCCCAATCTGAGGGCTGTCTTTTCACCTTGCTTATAGTTTCCTTTGTAGTGCAAAAGCTTTTAAGTTTCATTAAGTCCCATTTGTTTAGTTTTGCTTTTATTTCCAATATTCTGGGAGGTGGGTCATAGAGGATCTTGCTGTGATTTATGTCGGACAGTGTTTTGCCTATGTTCTCCTCTAGGAGTTTTATAGTTTCTGGTCTTACATTTAGATCTTTAATCCATTTTGAGTTTATTTTTGTGTATGGTGTTAGAAAGTACACCTATCTTACTCAAACTCTTCCAGAAAATTGCAGAACAAGGTAAGCTTCCAAACTCATTCTATGAGGCCACCATCACCCTAATTCCAAAACCAGACAAAGATGCCACAAAAAAAGAAAACTACAAAAAAAAAAAAAAAAAAGAAAACTACAGGCCAATATCACTGATGAACACAGATGCAAAAATCCTTAACAAAATTCTAGCAAACAGAATCCAACAACATATTAAAAAAATCATACACCATGACCAAGTGGGCTTTATCCCAGGAATGCAAGGATTCTTTAATATCCGCAAATCAATCAATGTAATACACCACATTAACAAATTGAAAGATAAAAACCATATGATTATCTCAATAGATGCAGAGAAAGCCTTTGACAAAATTCAACACTCATTTATGATTAAAACTCTCCAAAAAGCAGGAATAGAAGGAACATACCTCAACATAATAAAAGCTATATATGACAAACCCACAGCAAGCATCACCCTCAATGGTGAAAAATTGAAGGCATTTCCCCTGAAATCAGGAACAAGACAAGGGTGCCCACTCTCACCACTACTATTCAACATAGTGTTGGAAGTTCTGGCCACAGCAATCAGAGCAGAAAAAGAAGTAAAAGGAATCCAGATAGGAAAAGAAGAAGTGAAACTCTCACTGTTTGCAGATGACATGATCCTCTACATAGAAAACCCTAAAGACTCTGCCAGAAAATTACTAGAGCTAATCAATGAATATAGTAAAGTTGCAGGATATAAAATTAACACACAGAAATCCCTTGCATTCCTATATACTAACAATGAAAAAACAGACAGAGAAATTAAGGAAACAATACCATTCACCATTGCAACAAAAAGAATAAAATACTTAGGAGTATATCTACCTAAAGAAACAAAGGACCTATACATAGAAAACTATAAAACACTGATGAAAGAAATCAAAGAGGACACAAACAGATGGAGAAACATACCGTGTTCATGGATTGGAAGAATCAATATTGTCAAAATGGCTATTCTACCCAAAGCAGTCTATAGATTCAATGCAATCCCTATCAAGCTACCAACGGTATTTTTCACAGAACTAGACCAAAGAATTTCACAATTTGTATGGAAATACAAAAAACCTCGAATAGCCAAAGTAATCTTGAGAAAGAAGAATGGAGCTGGAGGAATCAACCTGCCTGACTTCAGACTCTACTACAAAGCCACAGTCATCAAGACAGTATGGTACTGGCACAAAGACAGAAATATAGATCAATGGAACAGAATAGAAAGCCCAGAGATAAATCCACGAACCTATGGACACCTTATCTTTGACAAAGGAGGCAAGGATATACAATGGAAAAAAGACAACCTCTTTAACAAGTGGTGCTGGGAAAACTGGTCAACCACTTGTAAAAGAATGAAACTAGAACACTTTCTAACACCATACACAAAAATAAACTCAAAATGTGTCTCTTGTTTTGAGGTGGGTCTCTTGTAGACAGCATATATAGGGGTCTTGTTTTTGTATCCATTCAGCCAATCTTTGTCTTTTGGTTGGGGCATTCAACCCATTTACATTTAGGGTAATTATTGATTACCCGTGGTCCCGTTGCCATTTACTTTGTTGTTTTGGGTTCACGTTTATACAACCTTTCTACATTTCCTGTCTAGAGAAGATCCTTTAGCATTTGTTGAAGAGCTGGTTTGGTGGTGCTGAATTCTCTCAGCTTTTGCTTATCTGTAAAGTTTTTGAATTCTCCTTCATATCTGAATGAGATCCTTGCTGGGTACAGTAATCTAGGTTGTAGGTTATTCTCTTTCATTACTTTCAGTACGTCCTGCCATTCCCTTCTGGCCTGGAGGGTTTCTATTGATAGATCAGTTGTTATCCTTATGGGAATCCCTTTGTGTGTTATTTGTTGTTTTCCCCTTGCTGCTTTTAATATTTGTTCTTTGTGTTTGATCTTTGTTAATTTGATTAATATGTGTCTTGGGGTGTTTCGCCTTGGGTTTATCCTGTTTGGGACTCTCTGGGTTTCTTGGACTTGGGTGGCTATTTCCTTCCCCATTTTAGGGAAGTTTTCAGCTATTATCTCCTCGAGTATTTTCTCATGGCCTTTCTTTTTGTCTTCTTCTTCTGGAACTCCTATGATTCGAATGTTGGGGCATTTCACATTGTCCCAGAGGTCCCTGAGGTTGTCCTCATTTCTTTTGATCCTTTTTTCTTTTTTCCTCTCTGCTTCATTTATTTCCACCATTTTATCTTCTACCTCACTTATCCTATCTTCTGCCTCCATTATTCTACTCTTGGTTCCCTCCAAAGTGTTTTTGATCTCATTCATTGCATTATTCATTTTTAATTGACTCTTTTTTATTTCTCCTAGGTCTTTATTAAACATTTCTTGTATCTTTTCAATCTTTGTTTCCAGGCTATTTATCTGTAACTCCATTTTGTTTTCAAGATTTTGGATCATTTTTATTATCATTATTCTAAATTCTTTTTCAGGTAGATTCCCTATCTCCTCCTCTTTTGTTTGACTTGGTGGGCATTTTTCATGTTCCTTTACCTGTTGGGTATTTCTTTGCCTTTTCATCTTGTTTAGATTGCTGTGTCTGGAGTGGGCTTTCTGTGTTCTGGAGGTCTGTGGTTCCTTTTTATTGTGGAGGATTTACCCAGTGGGTGGGGTTAGATGATTGGCTTCTCAAGGTTTCCTGGTTAGGGAAGCTTGCGTCAGTGTTCTGGTGCATGGAACTTGATTTCTTCTCTTTGGAGAGCAATGGAGTGCCCAGTAATGAGTTTTGAGATGGGTCTATGTGTTAGGTGTGACCTTGGGCAGCCTGTATGTTGATGTTCAGGGCTATGTTCCTGCGTTGCTGGAGAATTTGCGTGGTATGTCTTGCTCTAAAACTTATTGGCTCTTGGGTGGTGGTTGGTTTCAGTGTAGGTATGGAGGCTTTTGGACAGTCACTTATTACTTAAAGTTCCATGTAGTCAGGAGTTTTCTGGTGTTCTCAGGTTTTGGGCTTAAGTCTCCTGCCTCTGGATTTCAGTTTTATTCTTCCTGTAGTCTCAGGACTTCTCCAACTATACAGCACTGATAAGAAAACTTCTAGGTTAATGGCAAAAAGATTCTCCCCTGTTAGGGACACCCAGAGAGGTTCACAGAGTTACATGAAGAAGAGGAGAGGGAGGAGGGAGATAGAGATGAGCAGGAGGAGAAAAAAGGGGGACTCAAGAGGAGAGAGACAGATCTACGCAGCTGTCTGTTCCCAGAGTGTTCTCCGTAACCCAGTCACCTACAAAGATTCACAGAATTGGATTGGGAAGAGAAGGGGAAAGGAGGAAATAGAAGTGTTCTGAGGTAGAAAACAGAGTCAAGATTGGGAGAGAATAGTCTTCGGTTTAAAAATAGGGCTTCTCTTCTTTTTTTTTTTTTTGTAAGGTTATAGTGTATTGAAAATGAAAATTAAAGAGTAGTAGAGGAGTACTAGAGGACTTTAAAAGAAATAAGAGAAAAAGAAAAATAGAAAATAGAAGAGAAAAAGGAAAGAAGAAAAAAGAAAAAAAAAGAAAGAAAAAAAAAAATTTTTTTTCCCCTAATTAAAAAAATCGTAAAAATCTATGGAAATGAATGTTAAGGAGTAATGGGGGAGTAATAGGGGATTTTAAAGGAAAATAAAAGAGAAAAAATAAAAAAGAAAAAAAAAGAGAGAGAGAAAAGTAAAATTATATCTAGGAGTTTCTCTGGAGCTGTTGCGGTCAGTGTGGGTTCGGCTCAGTTTCAGATAGCTCCTCCAGCTTACACTTCTCGATATCTACAGGCCCCTTCCGGTGTAGTCGGTGTTTTCTAGAGGGATTTTAATCTGTTGCACCAGTCCCTTCTGAAGCGGTTCCCTTTGTTTATTTGGCTTCTGTTTGCCGGTCTCTTCAGAGCCTCATTTCCGCCCTGACACAGGCGGGCGGAAGTGGACTCTTATTCAGGTAGCTAGTTCCGTCGCTCTGCGGGGAGGGGCTGGTGCTGCAGGGAGGGGCTTGCGCCGCGGGGATGGGCTGGCGCTGCCAGGAGGGGCTGACGCTGTTTTCTCCGTCTGCGCTGCTCAGGCTTCCGGCTGTTCTATATGGAGCGCGCCCCGCGCTGCGCGAGGTTCCAGCCCTTGGGTGTTCCACAAAAGCGCGGAACGAAAAGCTGCGCCTGCTCTCTGTGCCTTCCCCGTCAGAGCGGTCCAGGCAGCCAGGGGCTTGGTGGGCGCACTCTCCCCAGGTGTGGCGCGCCCACTCCCTTCCACGGACCCAGTGTCAGTTTCCACTGGCGCCAGTCGGGTGCCTGCGCCTTCTGCCCTCCGCGTCCCCAGCCCCAGTCCCCACCCGCGCCGGTAGGGTGCCTGCGCCCTGTGTCTCGCCGCGACCTTCCCCTACCCCCTGCCTCCTGCCTCCGGCGGGGCTGGGCCGGTCCGCAGCCTGCGAGCTCTTCTCTGGATTTTCTCGGTCTCTTTGTTGTGCGAACGGCCGGCAGTGTATTCGGGCCGGTTAATTTACTCTCTCTCTTTTGGTCTCCCACAGTTCAAGTTGGCAACTCACAGAAGCTCCCTCCGATTGTCCTCAGGGCACTCAGGCCCGGTCCCTACCCCAAGCAATGCCATCTAAGACTCCCTTCCCAGGACGGACCTCCGTCCTTAGCTCTTTTGTCTCACTTTTTATCTTTTATATTTTGTCCTACCTCCTTTCGAAGACAATGGGCTGCTTTTCTGGGCGCCTGATGACCTCAGCTAGCGATCAGAAGTTGTTTTGCGACGTTTGCTCTGCGTTCAGTTATTCTTTTGATGAATTTGTAGGAGAGAAAGTGGTCTCCCCGTCCTACTCCTCCGCCATCTTCTATTTATTTATTTTGGTTCTGCCTTCTCTAGCCTCTTGTGAATGTGAACATCTAATGGCACTTTCTGCCAACCTGGGCCCTTATTCCCGATTTCATCATCCAGGTTCCAGGGATGAGGGTCTTTGTCCCACCACTTCCTACACTGACACAGGCTCTATTAACCCTAGGATCCTATTCTAAATTTCAGTCCCACTTTGATGGCATAGTCTGCCTGAATACATTATTTGACAATGCAGATGGATGTTAATAGAAAGTCTGTCCTAGGCTTTTTCTGTTTGTGCTGTTCCCATCAAGCTCCTAAATAGACTAAGTCATGTATAGTTCATTTGTGACCCCATGGACTGTAGCCCACCAGGCTCCTTTGTCCCTGGAATTATCCAGGCAGGAATACTGGAGTGGGTTGCTGTTTCCTTCTCCAGGGGACCTCCCTGCCCCAAGGATCAAACCTGCATCTGCTGCGTTGGCAGGCAAATTCTTTACCACTGAGCCATGAAAGAATCTACCTATACTCCTTCAATAAACACTAAGTACCATAAAGATGCCAGGTACCTACTAGATAAAATAACAAGCAAAACATGCATTACATACCTGAAACCATGGTTCAGGTTTTCTTTCTCTCTGCTAGTTATTAGTACAAATTATACACTAGTAAGTTGGCTTAAAGCTCAACATTCAGAAAACTAAGATCATGGCATCTGGTCCCATCACCTCATGGGAAGTAGATGGGGAAACAGTGGAAACAGTGGCTGGCTTTATTTTCTTGGGCTCCAAAATCACTGCAGATGGTGATTGCAGCCATGAAATTAAAAGACGCTTACTCCTTGGAAGGAAAGTTATGACCAACCTAGATAGCATATTAAAAAGCAGAGACATTACTTTGCCAACAAAGGTCCGTCTAGTCAAGGCTATGGTTTTTCCAGTGGTCATGTATGGATGTGAGAGTCGGACTGTGAAGAAGGCTGAGCACCAAAGAACTGATGCTTTTGAACTGTGTTGTTGGAGAAGACTCTTGAGAGTCCCTTGGACTGCAAGGAGATCCAACCAGTCCATCCTAAAGGAGATCAGTCCTGGGTGTTCATTGGAAGGACTGATGCTGAGGCTGAAATTCCAATACTTTGGCCACCTCATGCGTGGAGTTGACTCATTGGAAAAGACCCTGATGCTGGGAAAGATTGAGGGCAGGAGGAGGAGGGGACGACAGAGGATGAGATGGCTGGATGGCATCACCAACTCGATGGACATGAGTTTGAGTAAACTCCGGGAGTTGGTGATGGACAGGGAGGCCTGGCGTGCTGCGATTCATGGGGTCGCAGAGTCAGACACAACTGAGTGACTGAACTGAACTGAAGGGCTTCCCTGGTGGCTCAGATGGAAAAGAATCTGCCTGAAATGTGAGAGACCTGGGTTAGATCCCTGGGTCGGGAAGATCCCCTAGAAAAAGGACTTGCCACCCACTGCAATATTCTTGCCTAGAGAATTCCATGGACAGAGGAGCCTAGAGGGCTACAGTCCATGGGATTGCAAAGAGTTGGACACAACTGAGCTACTAACACTTTCACTTTCATACACTAATAAACTCTGGAGGAAGCATAACTTGTCTATACTTCCTATTTTTATAAACATGTACTTTGTTGCTTTACATTCTGGTTGGTATAATGTTTAAAGGTGACCTCTTTCATTTAGACACTCATACTCAAATACTCTGAATCTCTGTAAATTAATTTTTAAAATGTATTGTACATCCACTCTTATTTCTGTGTGCAGCATATAAATCAAACAGAATCACTATTTTGTGTTCTGAGTGGATTACTTTAGATGATTTCAGGAAGAACAGAGTTTAATCAAGTAAAACATTCTTCTAGAGCAGTGATTATAAATCCTGATGTTACAGGCACAGAACTGAGTTGGATAATGGCAGCAGAGAGAAAAATGAATAGGTGAAGACATAATATATAGAAGAAATTACTTTCCTAAGGGGAATGACTACAATTTTCTCAGGAACTGTAAAGTAACTTGTGGATTTATGACTTTTATAGAAGCAAGAGAAGGAAAATTCTATACCAGATGAATCTTAATAGTCAAGCATCATGAGAATTGCTTAATCGGTTTTTACAGAAATAATATAAATGCTAATTAGCAAGTGAAATAATACTAAAGAAAACAGGATTCTATCCCTGATTTATAAATTTACACTTTGTTCTTATAATGACAAAATGTAAATTTTTCCAGGTTTTAGAAAACGTTATATTAGAATGTTGAAGCAATTGCTGGATAAATCAATGCTTTCACCAGGTCAGTGTGCAACTTCTGTCTACTACACTTTGCAATCAGAAAGGATTATATTTGCTAAACATCTTTAGAGCACTTTCCATAGTCCACTGCAGGTGCCTACTTGCTCTCCCTGGCCTCCTCTCCACAGACCAGGGAACACTTTGGGGCTCTGCTGTCCTGTTTGCTGTTTGGATGAAATGGCCATCTGGTCCATAAACTGAGCTATTGGGATTGACTCTCTCAGGAACTGGGCTGAGATGCACAGAAGCTTAGCCTCAGTTCGTGGTGGAACTTGGACACAGGAAGTATGGAGATTCGGGAATAAGGGGAGTCATTCAGGGCTGTCGTGCTGAGAGAGCATAGAGGGGCATTCTGGTCTACAGAGAACAGGGCGGGCAGGGGTGAGGGGCAGAGACAGGAGGCGCTTAGGCTCCTTATGGATCATGTCCAGACCCTGCCCTTGCGGTCAGAAGCTTCATTCAGCCCAGCCACAACTCACTGACTCTTTTTTTAATTAATTTTTGTTGCAGTATAGTTGTTTTACAACATTGTGTTAGTTTCTGCTATAGAGCTGTGTGTTGTGTGTTCTGCTTAGTCGCTCAGTTGTGTCCAACTCTTTACGACCCCATGGACTATAGTCCGCCAGGTTCATCTGTCCATGGGGATTCTCCAGGCAAGAATACTGGAGTGGGTTGCCATGCCCTCCTCCAAGGGATCTTCCCAACCCAGGTGTGCCACATTGCAGGCAGATTCTTGACCGACTGAGACACCAGGGAAGTCCAGGTGGATCAACTATATATTTGCCTATATCCACTCTTTTTCAGATTTCATTCCCATTTAGGTCACCACAGAGCATTAAGTAGCTTCCTGTCTTATAGAGTTCATTCCTTATTAGTTATCTATTTTGTATAGAGTAGTGCATATATGTCAATCCCAATCTCCCAATCCATCCCACTCCCCCTTCCCCACTTAGTAACCTGAGGTTTGTTCTCTATATCTGTGTCTCTATTTCTGCTTTGAAAATAGGTTCATCTCTACTATAACTTTCTAGATTCCATTTATAAGCAATATTATACCGTATTTGTTTTTCTCTTTCTGCCTTATATCACGCTGTATGACAATCTCGAGGTCCATCCACGTCTCTACAAAGGCACTATTTTGTTCCTTTTCTGGCTGAGTAATATTCCATTGTATGTATGAATCACATCTTCTTTATCCACTCCTCTGTCGATGGACATTTGACTTGCTCCCATGTCTTGGCTACTGTAAACAGTGCTGCAATGAGCATTGGGGTGGGGTGCATGCACCCTACTGACTCTTAACATAATAAGCATGAGCAAATTTCTCTTTATTGCAAATATTTCTATGATATTAATAGTTTTTGATAACTGAAAGGATAATATCCCCTTAAACTCATCATGTAAGCACAAGGAACTCAAAATAAGGTGATTGGACTGTAAAATTCCTACTACCTTCCTCTTAGTACCAGCACTTTTTGGAGGGATTGTAGAAGACTAAGAAATAAAGAAATACTTATGCACATTATGAGGGAATTAAAAGTACCCCAAACCTCCTCCCATGTATGGAGCTGTGAACAGCTCATCAGGCTTGCCCAGCTTCCCCCTACAACCACCCCTCCACAAATGCATTTTCCAGAACAGCTGTAGTAACAACTGGGACACAAGGAGATTAGCATTTTAGCTGCTGCCAAGGTGAATCTTCCCAAATCCTGATTATTTTTATTTAAGTGAAACATCTGCCAATAAGAAAGAGATGTTTATGGTAATGGCAATGCTGTGGCTTCTGGTCTCTGAATAATGATAATACTGACACTGTGTGGCTTCATCCTTGGGGATCTTCTTTTGTTCCTCTTGCTATTATTACTAGTGAGTAATAAACTCAAGTGAGCTTCTTGTGCCACCGAGACTGCTAGCAGCCACGGCAATAAAAGGGCTGTTTGTTGTCTTTCCTGTTGAGAAAGGGCTGATGGGGGCAAGGGAAGCACTCTCAGGAAGCAACGGGTTTGCTAACATAAACTAAACGTGGACATTTCTGTCCAGGTTTAGACACTGACTAGCGATGACCCAGCTGAGGACTGTGAGAACCCTGCATGTCCTCACAGATACGAGCAGCCCCAGAGTGAACTGTCCTGTTTTTTTCAATATTCTGGGAATAGTCATAAAGATGAAGTTCTCCACTATCTGGGGACAGAACTAAGGAAATTATGTAAACAGAGCTAAACAGGATTTCCTGGGTATGACTGCTTCCATTACCTACCCATGACTTTATTTGGCAATAAAATGCACTATTATGAAGAACATAAAAATTAAGACTCTTTATATCCTCATTTAACAAGAAATTCAAGGCCCATCTGGGGAGGGCACTTTCTCCAGGGGTGACTGAAATGAATCTGGTGTAGTCTCTGGCCTTGTGGGACTTACAATCTAGTAGAAGCAAAACAGAGGTAAACGTGGAGCATCATTCCACTCTGATCTTTGGGCTGGGCAGTGAGGGTCCAAGGGCAGATGTCCTAACAGGCCCCCTCCCTGTGGACTGTGTTTATTTCCCGGGGCTGCTGAAACCAAGCACCACGACCTATATGACTCCCAATAACAGGTGTTCATTCTCCCTCTATCTGGAAGTCAGAGGCTGGAGAAGGTGTTGGCAGGGCCCTGCTCCCCTTGAAGAGCCAAGTGCAACAGGCTCTTCACCCGACAAGGTTCTGGGGACCCAGGCACTCCTTGACTTGTGGCAGCACAGCCCCATTCCCTGCCTCCATCTCTCTTTCCCCTCTGTGTCTGCATCTTCTCATCCTCTCCTTACAGGGATGCCACTCATGTTGGGTTAGGGCCACGCTGCTCTAGGATAATCTTCTCAATGAGTTGCATCAGCAGTAAGCCTATACATGGAGGTGCTGGGGCTTAGGATTTCAACACATCTTCTTGGAGGACACAGTTCAATCCATGACGTGGAGCTCTTAGGGAAGAATGATGCTTGTTAAGAGTGGGGTGATCACACAACTGTAGAAAGTAATGAGATATAAAGATGAAGAATGGATAAAGAATTTTTGAGTGATGTAGGCTTGACATGTACAAAGGCAAAGAAGTTTTTCAGAACAAGGAGCTGGTTTATTTTGAAAATGCAGTGTTATAGCTTTTTCAGCAGACACTTTATCCAGGTGGCATTTTCAGGGAAACAAGTGAACATAAACACCTACAATTCAACACAATCCCTATCCCAGAACAGGTATTTCCAGTGTGTTCTTCCATGAGCAAACACAATGCCCATGAAAGACAAAACTTGCAAGAATGACACAGTGCAAACAGAAAGATTTCAATAGCATCAAAGAAGTTCAGAGTCACTGTGACATTGCTCTGCACAAAGGATAGTCTTGGCAAAGCCACCCCATATGGTTTGTTGAAGCCATTTACCCATCAATCTTCTAATTCCCATTTTGAAAGATTAAAACACACACAGGCACATACACATACCCTTTAATCTATTAAATTCTTCTTAAAATTGCTTAACTCATTCTGTTTCTACAAACAGTACAATTCTCCTGTCCCACAAGAACACCTATCAAGTTTACATCCATGAATAAAGGAAAGCTCTTGATAGAATAAGTTCTCTTTGATTCAGATTACTTATTACTTAAGTTACCACTTCCTATTTTAATTTTGGAACATTAAGTGACTGTACAAGATGACAGGAAGAATCTGGTCAGCTGTCTCATGTGGCCACTTTCCAGATTAAAGAGTATGCGCAGAAGCTTTTGTAATAAAACATTTATTGGAATTGTTACAGTTCTTAGGAAAAGCCATATTTATTCAACCTCTGGCATATTTTTTCACTACTGATAAAAATACACTGACTATGATCAGAAAACTGTATTTTTCCTTAATATTGACCAAACATTTCAAAGTTTTCCTGTATTTGCTTTTCAAAAAATCTGCCTGGGAAAAATAACTTTCAATAACTATGAGATATAGAATGAAAAAATAAAAGACTTTGGAGAGTAGATTAGGAAAAATTGTTATCCTGAAATGTGTCAGGAGAAGCTTGTAAGTCTTCATGACTCACAGAGGTGACTATAAATAAATCCATTTCAGGTATAGGTAAGATACTAAGAAGAATCCAGAAAATATCCAGGATATTCTTAACAAAATCCCCAAGTAGTAGCTGATATGTATTGAAAGGTTATTATATGTTGTCTTGTGCATGAATTATTTGATTTAACCTCCATCCAATTTTATAAACTGGATGCTATTATTGTGATTATTTCATAGCTATTAATTGAAGCCTTAATAACTCACTCACCAAGCTTTAAATTATGGTAACCAGGCTATTAGCCTATTGAATTCTGGTATTTCTATGATGAAAAAGGTGGTGTTACAAAAACCACAAGGCCCTTGACACCTTACAGCATCTCAGGGAAGTACCTGGGCTTAATTAAAACCGAATGCTGTGTTTTCATACCTGATGAATCCTTTAATGTAACACATTTGATGAACCATATGAAAAATCAAATTTCTGCCTTAAGTGATCCATTCTCTAGTCTTAACAATTTTTTATTGATATCAATGTATGACAAAACCCACTGAAATGTTGTGAAGTAATTAGCCTCCAACTAACAAAAAAAAAAAGAAAGAAACTGGCTTGGTGTGGGAGGCTCATGGCTAAAATATTTACTTATAAATCCACTATGTTATTATCTGAATTACATGTATTTTGCAAGATAATTTACCTATATAGCCACAATTCAGGAAACGAAGGCTCTAGCAGGGGTTCCCAACCTCTGGGATCTAATGCCTGATGACCTGAGGCAGAACTGACATAATAATAATAGAAATAAAGTGCACAATAAATGTAATGTCCTCGAATCATCCCGAAACCATCCCCTTCTTCAGGCTGTGGAAAAACTGTCTTCCATGAAAATAATCCCTGATGATAAAAAGGTTGGGAACCGCTGTTCTACAAGACCAACTGGCAACAGGATATCCAGAGCCAGATCCAAAGGACTGTGACTGATATTTTTTAAATGTTTGTAGCTTTGGGTATGTGGGGAAAGCTACCAGTTCACAGGGATAGTAACAGTTCATTTTTTCTCAGAGAAACACAGAATTTGTACAGTTAAATAAAATTGTCATTATTTTGATTTCTCTCTAAACATGAGTTGTCTCTGCAGTAAGATAAAGGATGAGTAAGAATGTTTGTAAATAACAATGCTTTCTGTTTTCCCCTTCCCCACCTGGAACTCAGGTGCCAAAAGGGAGTCAGTCATCTGTACTGTTCAGACAGTCATCTGTAAGGTAGACTCTGTCTTTTATTTTCCTCTTCATTCCCCACCATCACTCCCATCTTGCTGCTAGTGAGCTGGTGAATGTCCTAGGATATAGACACAACCCGGAGAGATGGGGTTGCGGGGTGGTTTTCTGGAAGAACCTGTTATTGGGTAGATCCCATTGTTTTCACTAACTAAAGTGGGATTGGGCTCCACAACATCCGAACTCAGGTTACATTCCCACCAGATGTGCTCAAGGACACCCTTTTTATTTTGCCCCTGCTGAATTTCACTATTGAAACTTCCACATTTGTCTCATTTGGTTCGGATTCTTGATGTTTGGGTGTCTTATCCCACATACTGGTTACCCCTCCAAGCGTCCGTCCGCTTTCAACCGTCTGTGTAGTGGATTCACTCATTTTTCATTGAGTGTCCTCTTTTTCTCCATAAAACATTTCTCAACTGTAATGTCATAAATATATTGTCCTTTAGTGTCTTCTAGTATTCTTTAATTTTAGCTGCCAGATTTAGGACTTTAATCCATCTGGAGATTAGTTTTGTTTATATGTTCTGAGATTTTATTTTTCTCCATATAAGGAAATCCCATAAAGTTATCTACTAAATATGATTTTGTTGTTAATGATGATGTAGAGATTGAGCCCATACAACTTCCTAAACAAACAAGACTCTGATGTCTATATTGCATTCCATTGATCTTTTTGTTCCCATGCCAAAATCATACTATTTTGTTTTATTTTATTGCAATGGCATTATGAAATGTCTTCATACATCTTTGGGTGAGTTTCCCTCTTCGCTCCTCTTACTCATAATCTTTATCGTTTATGGACTCTTTTTTCATCCATATGATTTCTTAACCAGTTTGTTCTACTCTTCAAAAAGTTCTTCCAAAATATTTCCAAGAAATACACTGAATTTATAACCTGGTTTGAAAAGAATGATATCTTTATCATGTTAAATTATGCACATCACAAACTGTTTATACCTATATTTTGGACTTTTTGTCTTTTGATAGAATTTTTAACATGGATTTACCTACTTATTTGCTTATTATATGTAGTAACATACAACTGAGACATGTGCACATCTTGTGTGAATAGCTCATTAAATTATTACAACGAGATCACATCTATGTAATCACCATCTGAATAAAAAATAGGAATACTATCAGAACCCCAGAGACTTCCCTCATTCCCCATCCCCAAGAGAACTTCCCTCTCCCCAAAGTTGATGCCAATTTGATTTCTAAGATTCTGCCTTAGCTTTGCTGACTTTTAGATCTTATGACAATGGAATTGTATAAAACATAGTTTTTTGTGTATTTTATCACTTACCATTTATGTTGATGAGATGCTTTCATACTGTTTTATGTAACAGTAATTAACTGCTTCATGGTATAACAGTTTGGGTGTGTGTGTTTAGTCACTCAGTTGTGTCCAACTCTGTGAGCCCGTGGACTGTAGCCCACCAGGCTCCTCTGTCCACAGGATTCTTCAGACAAGAATACTGGAGTGGGTTACCATTCCCTTCTCCAGAGGACCATTCCAACCCAGAGACTGAACCCTGGTCTCCTGTATTGCAAGCAGATTCTTTACCAAATTAGCTGCAAGGAAGTTTAAGCCTGTGTGCTTAGTCACTCAGTCATGTCCAACTCTTCCCAAGCCCATGGACTGTAGCCCACCAGGCTCCTCATGGTATAACATAGTACAAATGCTTCATGGTAGGTGGGATGCATGAGACAAGTGCTCGGGCCTGGTGCACTGGGAAGACCCAGAGGAACTGGGTGGAGAGGGAGGTGGGAGGGGGGATCGGGATGGGGAATACATGTAACTCCAAGGCTGATTCATGTCAATGTATGACAAAACCCACTACAATATTGTAAATTAATTAGCCTCCAACTAATAATAAAAATAAATAATAATTTATTGTTTATATAATAATAATAATAAAATAATATAATAATAATAAATGAAATAATAATTCCATCATATTAATAAATTTATTATATTTACATAATATATAAATATATTATAAATTTATTGTTATTTATAAATAATAATAAAAATAAATAAATAAATTTTAAAATGCTTCATGGTATAACAGTTTAATGTTGTTTAAACATTAAGTGTATTTATCCACTTGTTTATTTGGGTTATTTCCAGTTTGGAGCTATTATTAAGATATCTACTATGTACCTATCTTTTGGCAGATATTTACTGAGAAGTGAAACTGCTAGGGTATCAGTATTCCCACGTTCAACTTTGAGAGCACATTGCAATTTTCCAAAACAGTCATTGTAACCATGTACTTTCATACCAACAGCAAAGGATTCCACCTGCTTCACATCCTCACCATCTCATGGTATGACCAGTTCTTCTTTTTACTATGTCCTCCTTTTTGCCTCACAACAAAAGGAGCATTGTGTTGTTTTGCCCTTTAGTTGGACATGTTAACTTTGGTGACTGATGAGTGCAGTATCTGTCATGATCCCTCACTTTAAATTCTGTAGTTTCCCTTTATAACTAACAAGTAATTTGAGGAGAAAAGTCAAGACTGTAAATATCCTGTTTCTTATCCACCTTTTCTGAGTATCTGATGATGATTTTATAGTTACATTTTTATATATATTAATAATAATAATTATATATATATATATATATATATATATAGGCAGTGTAGAGAAGGTATCTGTCCATTTAGAATACACTCCTAAGAGTTCAGATATTTGAAATGTGCTGCAACTTGTTTCATGGCTCAGCCTATGCTGTATCTTGATGAATACTCATGTGATTTTGAAATTGATACAATGAATATTTGGGCTTCCCAGGTGGCAAGAACCCACCTGCCAATTCAGGACACATAAGAGACACAGGTTCAATCCCTGGGTCAGGAAGATCCTCTGGAGGAGGGCACAGCAACTCACTCCAGTATTCTTGTCTGAAGAATTCCGATAACAGAGGAACTTGGTGGGCTAGAGTTCACAGGGGCACAAAGAGTTGGATACGAATGAAGTTACTTAGCTGGCATACTCAATGAATATTTACATTTCAATAGTGTATTTATCATAAAGATTTCATTTGTAATGTCTAAATTAGCATAAAAGTAGATCTACCTTCAAATTTGAAATGTATTTTAGGCTCCTTGAGGGATATAGTTATCAGAAAGGCACTCCATTCTTTTTAATGAATTTAAAATAAAATACTCATGAAGACCTAAATGGGTAAAATATTTTTATTTCACTTTCTGCTGCATTCAAAGTTTCTACTAATGATAAAATCATGACACAGGAGCTGCAGGGCCCATTTTGTGATCCAGAAACCTCTACCATCTCAGGGCAGGACACAAAGGCCTGTCCACATTTCTGGGCTTTCTCATTGCTTGTCCCCCTACCTTTTACCTGAGGGTGGTAGTCCTTCTTTTCTTTATGAGATTCCCACAGTGTGTTTGTTAAAATTATGTATTGTTTGTACCTGTTTTCATATATTCAGATTCTTTGGATTTTGGATAAAGTCCAGGAATTAGCTTTACAAGCAAACAAAAACCAAGAAAAAAGTCTAATGTAGATGGTTGGGGGACCACATTTGAGAAACATAAGTCCTCACTCACCCTGATTTTTACACTGATACTGCTGTGTTTATCCTTCTTGGACTCTGGGTCTGTTTGCACCAAAGGGTTAAGAAATGGGCTGGTGGACTAGAACTGCACTGATGGGAGCATTAACAACTTGACTGGACCCCAACCCTTAAAGCTTGAATATAAATTCACACGGGCATTTTCCTTGACTTGGGCTTAATAATACTAAATGGTGGGAGTTCCCTGGTGGTCCAGGGTTAAAGAGTCCACCTTCCAGTGCAGGGTATGCAAGTTTAATCCCTGGTCAGGGAACTAAGATCACACATGCTTCAGAGCAGCTAAGCCATTCACCGCAACTACTGAGTCCTTGCTCCACAACTAGAGAGACGACCACATGTCTCAACGAACAATTCACGCACCACAAGGAAAGATCCCGCATGCAGCAGCTAAGCCCTGATGCAGCCAAAAATATATAAATAAATAAACTTTTTAAAACTGCAAAGTGTTAAAAGAAATGCCAAATGGTTCGATTCTCTAACAATCAGAAATTCCAAAACATTTTGTTCACAAGGCAATACATTATTTAGTTGAAAGGAACATCTATCAGATCATAAAATAAAGAATATTCTAAATCTAGACGCCCTATGACATGGCCAGCTGTGTGTATGTGGTTTAATAACCAAGAACCCAGGGTGAACTCAGGCCACTCTGTGCTGAGCCATCTTCCCTGTGGTGGAAAGTTGCTGGGGCCGGTGTGAAGGCATCTGCTCCCCTCTGCCAGGGATGTTAATATTCTCCCCCAGGCCAACTAAAAAGAGCTGAAGTGTCTGTTTTCTAGTTCTTCATAAAACTTCTAATTTCTCACCCCACTCTTCCGTGGCTGTGAAAATTTGTTTCTGTGATAAACGGCACAGGCTTCTGAAGCACAGGCTTTTCCTTTCCAGACCAGCAGAGTATTAATAGCTCTTTTTTAATTGGATAGAACTTTCATTTTCATTTTTTCTTTTGAGAAAACCAATCTGTGCTGGTTGTGGAAACAATTATTCAACATGCAGCTTAAAAAATCTATTAGAGCAATCTCTTGGGAAAGTCAAAAGCCAGGCAGGATTAGTTTCCAAGAGGGGGGACAGTTGTTTACACTCAAGGTTGTGCAATCCAGCAAAGCTGTGAGGTTTATTTTTAGCATAAACTCAGCTATTTCATTTTCCCCTGCAACTGAGCGAGAACATTAAAATGATTAAAGTGGCCCTAAATCACTGTGCAACCTCATGTTAGCGAGACAGGAATTAGACTATGTACATAACGGAAGAGAGAAAGGCTGTGAAATTCTAATTTTCACCTCATTTTTCTTAGAGTACTTTTCCAAACACTCTTTTCCTCTAACACTTGATGTGATCCAATAGTGAAAAGCAGAGCCGACAGTCTCAGAGGTGATTAAAATCAATGCTGCCTTTAGCAAAATCAATCTGCAGGCCTTATGGTCTCTTTAAATTCTTTATTATAAAATAAAATTATGTACTCCCTCCTCTCCATTTTTGGTAACTGTAAGTTTGTTCTCTAAATCTGTGGGTCTATTTCCGTTTTGTAAATAAGTTCATTTGTAACATTTCTTTAGATTTCACATACAAGTGATATCATATGATATTTGTCTTTCTCTGTCTGACTTACTTCACTTAGTATGATAGCCCCTAGATCGATTCATGTTGCTGAAAAAGGCATTATTTTTTTTCATGGCTGAATAATATACTATACTCAATATTTTATAATCACCTGTAAGGGAAAAGAATCTGAAAAAGAATAGAAATAACTGAATCACTGTACTGTACGCCTGAATCTAATACAACATTGTACATCAACTGCACTTCAATTAAAAAATAAAATTTTAAAAATAAGATTAAATTACAAATGAAAATAATAATTTTAGTAATGAACACCTGCTTAAGTTCCAAGATCATTGAAACACAAAGGACAAGGTAAAGCAAGAGGCTATTCCCTGGTGGCTCAGATGGCAAAGACTTTGCCTGCAATGCCGGTGACCGGAGTTCAATCCCTGGGCCCAGAAGATCCCCTGGAGAAGGAAATGGCAACCCACTCCGGTACTCTTGCCTAGAGAACTTCATGGACAGAGGAGCCTGGCGGGCTACAGTTCATGGGGTCACAAAGAGTCGGATACGACTGAGCGACTAACATTTGAAAAATATTCTGAATATTTCTGCATAGATAACTGACTTGTAGAAGACCAATTAACCCCTGGGGATACAGTATCCTTTACTGCAAAGGTGATTAAATTTAATGTTATAAATGTATTCATTGATAAAAAATAAGCAGATGTAATAGCCAAACATATTCTTTACATAAGAAAACACAATCTATTAGAGTAAGGAAATGGTTGTTGTGTTAATAACATGATTCCTAGGCTTTAAACCTGAATAGGACACTTAACCTGGGTAGGAACCTCCAGTTGTGTTCAGGACACAGGCTTAAGTAACTAGAACTCTAAAGAAGTCAGTGAGCTTCTATGAGCTTCAGTTTCTTTGTCATAGACAGCTAGTGGGAAGCTGCTGCATAGCACGGGAAGCTCAGTTTGAAGCTCTGTGATGATCTAGAAGGGTGGGAGTGAGGCTCAAGAGAGAGGGGGTATATGTATATATACATCTGATTCACACTGTTGCGCAGCAGAAACTAACACAGCATTATAAAGCAATTATACTCCAATTTTTTAATTTAAAAAAATTTAAATGAAGACTTGGACTAAAGCAAATGTTCTTTACCTTTGATTTGTGACCTCAGAGGACACAAGAGCTGCTGATACAGAATGAAGAATTCTGGAGGCATGTGCTTGGAAGAGGGTCCATGTGTTCCTTTTCGAATCCTCAAAGGGGCCTAAGCCTGGGAGCATGCCAGACGCTCCCAAAGTCCCAGTAGCTCTGCAAGCCTACAGGCTGCATGACTTCCAGCTCCACTTGAGAGTCTCAATGAAGGAAGAAACTCCCTTTTTTGTTGAACTTACAGTCCCAGTGATTATATATCAAAAAATCAAAACTGTCTATTGTCTATCAGAAATATTTCCTTAAAAACAAATAAATTTATTATTCTTTTATAACAAGGATATTCCATAAATCAATTGTCACGAAGTTCTTGAAACTTCTTTTTTTGTGTGTCTAAAATGATGACCCAATTGGATTACAAATTCCATTTGCACAGAAACATAGTGTCCATAAAAAGAAAAAAAAAACTTGTTTTTACATGCAACAGGGTTTGTCTCAAAGAACAGATGGACAGTAACCCGAAGCAGGTGGGTTGTGTATGCATGTGCTATGTAAGAAGAGGCAAAAACTTGGGCTTAATGAGAAAGGCATCTTCAGTCAAGGGCGTGGGAGGATATTTTCCATTGAAATGAAGGCTTAATGATGAAATACTAAAGCTGTCAAAATAAAAGTTGCTTTAGTAACTATGTTGAGTTTTGTCTCAGTGTCTGAAGAAGGGAAGAGTGGGGAGATGGAGCAGATACAAACTAAGGGGACCTGGAGCTGGGGACTGAGAGATGGGATAATGTGATGACATCTGAGGGAAGTCTGCTGGCTTCATCAATTTTATTTTTTAAAATTTCTCTTCTCCTTGTGAAATGTCTCATGTGACAAGATGCAGACCTTAGGTGTATCATAAATTCAACCACTGATGTGTAATTCCCAGAGTATAAAGAGTTTCATTGAGACATCCTGCAGCTAATCTTTTGTGAGTTTCTTAGGAAATCACTCCAGTTCTTTAGACTCCTGAAGAAAAACATTACTTCTATGGAATTTTTCCTTAGTCTTTCAGTGTTTTTGACCTTGGAACAGTGTGCATGGTAAAGGTGAGGTGGTGTAGGAGAAAAAGAAGGAAGGGGAGACTATTTCTTCTGGCTGGATCCAGATGAATTATAATGAAGTAGAGGTGTGTTGGTTTAAGTGGATCACATCAAACCAGAAAAAGAGAGAGTCTACTGGCTATTGATATGTGTTCTTACAGCTTGACAAAATGCAAGTGCTTTCCAGAAAAGGAGGCTGAATCACCCCAGAGTAAGGTTGGGAAAAGATGCTGAGGCAGGAAGGGGCAGATGCTGATGAACAAGCAATTGAGAGGTTTGAGAAGTACATTCTTTCACTTGCTCCCTGGGCTGCAAGTTGGAACTCATAGATGATAAAGCAAAATCACTGCCAAGCAGGGTTGCAGTGCAGAAAAGAAGGAAGAAGAGTGGAAATATAACATAAGACAGAAGATATTCAGGATGGAAGGATTGAGTTAGAAATATTTTACAAACTGGACTGATTAGAATCTCATTCTTAAAGCAGAGAGAAGACTAACAACACAGTTGCCAATGCCACACTCTAGGGAGTTCTATCCTCCATCACTATTTAGGTGACCATGGAGAGAAGCTTCACTTTGACCTCAAGGTTTCAAGCCCCTTGGGTTTCAAGCCCCTCTGAGAGAAATTAGTTCTTCCGGGGATTTAAAGGGACCAAAGAAGAAAATTGAGTCTCATGCTACAAGGTGAAAGGACAGATTAACTAGCAAGAAAATAAAGTCAAGGAACCAACCATGGAGGAGGAAGAAAAGTAAGCCTAGAAAAGATTCTTTGATGCATGTAAACCCTCTAAGCTGAGTGGGTGACCACAGGCTGTGTGCTAGCATTCATGTTTCGGGAAAACTGTGTCCCAAGACCCTTCAGTCTGAGGTAAAAATGGTCCTGCATGTGAGGAATGACACCATCAGAGAAGGAAAGAGACCACCAACATCTGGGCCACAACACCTCGAGGGATAGGTATAAACTTGACATTTTAGCCTCAATAAATGTCACAGTGGTGGAATAAGGGAAGATAGACAGATGTCTGACTTTCCAAAGGAAAAATATTAAAAAGCTACATTGGGGGCTTCCCTAATGGTCCAGTGGTTAAGACTCCAAGCTCCCAATGCAGGGGAAGCAGATTTGATCCCTGGTTGAAGAACTAAGGTCCCACATGATGCATAGTGAGGCCTAAAAGAAAAAAGAAAGAAAAAAAAAAGCTGTGTTACAAGAACTCAGCTAGGAAATTTCTTGAGAAATTTCTTTGGGGACAGGGATCAGAGACAATTGAGGCTCAAAGTGATTTGGCTCCAATCTGCAGGAAATAGAAACATTAAAGTGTAATTGAAAAAAAAATAAGTGTGTAATTGGTTTTCTACACGAGAGAGCAGGTGTTGAGGATGTCACAAATCACCTTTAGAAAGATTTAAGGCTTTTTGTTCCTCATTTCTCCCTTCAGTGCTTCTTGGGAGCCTCTTTCCTTTCAGAGGTAGCACGCTTGTTTATTCCTGAATTCTCAGGGGAAAATTAACAGCATCAGCAGATGATGAGAAGGGAGACATGGCCCCTTGATTGCCAAACCATGACACTGTGATCTTGATGTAATTGCTTTTCTTGCTTATCTAGGCTGATCCCTTACCTCTCGGTTCCATGCCTTCTTCCCCTTATGATCTTATCCTCGTTATAAATTTATCCTGTTCATACTTAACCACATAGCCAGATGGTCAGCATGTGACAGGAATTTATACTATGTGATCTAAGATGCAGAATTAGAATCATTCTGTAGAGGTTTCCAGGAAACAGTTAGAGACAAACATAAGGACGAAGTCTCTAGGATGTCTTAGAGTTTCACGAGTAGCTATGGTTTGGCTGGTGAAACAGAGATTTTCAGGTTCCCAGAGTTATGCTCAGAGGAGCTGGATGGCCCTGTAGCAGGAAATGACAGAGACATTTCTTGTGTTGGGTAAGAAAGCTGCTGATGACACCTAAGGCTTTGACTCTTCCTGCTTCCTAGCTGAGGGGCTAGATGCCAGGGCCAGAGTAGGATGAAGGGAAGATGCAGGACTCGATGCCGTGGTACAGCCCGATTGCTCACACCAGCTAAGTAAACAAACCCACACAGTGTTTATAACCAAGGAAGTTCAGAATTCAAGAAAACTGTCCAAATTCTATGAACCAGACACTAGCTAAGGAGCTCAATGCACGAAGCCAAGAAACATTTTAAAAATCAGGGCAAGTCCAAATACAGGAAGAAAACTAGCTAGGTTGTCATTTTCAGAATTCTGTGGAAGAAGAGGCCTCAAGAGCTTCAAAAAGTGTTAAAGCAGCTATCTGGCTTACTTCTGATTTATGTGAGAAAGGAAGACCAGCGATGAGGGGCAGGAACCAACGGTGGGTAGAGAAGGCGAGAGTTGGGGTCTGGATGTTGAGAAGAGGCAACCATGCAGAAATCCGAAAATCAAGTATTTCCAAAAGACACATGAACCTAGAATCCTAAATTTGAGAACAAGCTTAGTCTGTTCCTGGAGCAGAAGAGGTCAGAGTGGCTGGAGGATAGTGAATAAGGGGAAGGATGGAGGGAGACAGGTTGAAGAGAAGAAGAGACCCTCACATAGGGTTTGTAGAGTTTACTAGGAAATTTGGGTTTTATTTTGTTTCTAAAGGAAGCTACAGGCTTTTTGGCCTAAGCAACTAGCAGTGAGGAGAAGACAGTGCAGATGGTGTAAGACACATACTTCTCTTCTCAAATCATCATGAAACAGAGAAAGAGACGTGGAAAGTTGAAAAAAGAGCTTCAGTCATATTTCTAGGAATAAATGCCATTAAGGTTTTGAATTAACGATCAGCATTCATCTTGGTGTGGGAACAAGGCTCTGGGCTTCATGAGGCCTAGGAACACAGCAGGGCCGTGAACTTTTATTCATAAAGAAGTCAAAGAACTTCAGATCCAGAGGTGTGCGTGGGAAGTTCTAAGATTTTAGGAACTAAAATAAACTAAATAAACATGTAATCTGATGAGGAAATAAAATAATGTGTAATCCCATGAACAAGTCAACATTTGGGAGCAAAGAAAAAACCATAAATGCAGACAATATGATCATTGGTGGTTAACTCTGAAATCCAGGATCCTGGGTCAGATTGACTCTGAAAGACAAAAGGTAGAGAGGAAGGTTAAACTAACCAATGGAATTTTGAAGCAGTTTCTGCATACAGCTCTCACAGTTTCTGGTGCTGACCATTCTTATGTAGCTGGGACTGAATGGAGGCCACCAAGTAGGGAAGTTTTTGAGGCTTGGGTATGTGTAATCAGACTTTGAAATAGAGCAGACCAAAAAGCTACACTGTAAAGTACTTTTTAAAGGAAATGAAATGGACTCAACTACCATATTTGTAAATTGTATGACCAAATGAATATTTCTTCAAAAGAATTATATTAGGAGTCAGACACTAATTCCAGAAATGCTTTCATTTTTCATGGCAACTTCAGAACTCTTTTAGAAGACACACGCATGCACATACCTACATGAGCTGACCTGTCTGATTTCCTGGGTAAGAAACATTTCTGTCTTTGATAATGACTGAAGGCTAGTTCTCCAGCCAAGCCTACTCAAAAGAATAAATATTTTGATACCACTTATGATTTTTTCAAAGAATTTTCTTTTTCTTCCTCCTTGCAAGTGGAAGATTTTATCTTTTTCCAGGTTTTTAAAATTAATTTTTAATTTATTGAAGTATAATGGATTTACAGTGTTGTATTAGTCTTTGCAGTAAAGTGAATCAGTTATATATCTACCCTAGATATATATCTTTTCTAGATTCTACTGCCATATAGATCATTCAGTATAGAGTATTGAATAGAGTTCCCCGTATCATACAATAGGTTCTTATTAGTTATCAGTTTTACATATAATACTGTGTATGTGTCACTCCTAATCTCCCAACTTATCCTTCCCTCTCCTTTCCCCCCGTTAACCATGTTTGCTTTTTATATCTGTGACTCCATTTCTGTTTTGTAAATAGGTTCATTTATGCCATTTTTTAGATTCCACATATCATATAACATTTGTTTATCTGCTTTACTTCATTCAGTATGAAAATTTCTAGGTCTATTCATGTTGCTTCAAATGTAATTATTTTATTCTTTTTCTGGCTGAGTGATATTTCATTGTATATATGTACCACATCATCTTTATCCATTCATCTTTCAGTGGGCATTTAGGTTGCTTCCATGTCCTGGCTATTGCAAATAGTGCTGCAATGAACATTGGGAGTATTTGTATCTTTTCAAATTATGATTTTTCTCTGGATATATGCCCAAGAGTAGAACTGCTGTGTCCTATGGTAGCTCTATTTTTAGTGTTTTAAGGAGCCTCCATGCCATTCTCATAGTGGCTGTACCAATTTACTTCCGCATCAACAGTGTAGGAGAGTTCCCTTTTCTTTACACCCTCTCCAGCATTTATTCTTTGCAGATTTTTTGATGTTGGCCATGCTGACCAGTATAAGGTGATACTTCATTGTAGTTTAGATTTGCATTTCTCTAATAATTAGTGATGCTGAGCATCTTTTCATGTACCTCATGGCCATCTGTATATCTTCTTTGGAGAAATGTCTATTTAGATCTTCTGCCCATTTTTCTTGAAATAGGAAAATGAAGCTGGGGGGAATCAGGCTCCCTGACTTCAGACTATACTAAAAGCTACAGTCATCAAAAGAGTATGTTACTGAAACAAAAACAGAAATATAGATCAATGAAACAGGATAGAAAGTTCAAAGATTAGCCCATATGTCTATGGTTACCTAATCTATGACAAAGGAAGCAACAATACACAAGGGAGAAAAGATGATCTCTTCAAGAAGTGGTGCTGGGAAAACTAGACAGATACCTGTAAAAGGATGAAATTTGAACATTCTCTAACACCATACACAAAAATAAACTCAAAATGGATTAAAGACCCAAACATATAAAGACCTAAACTATAACACTCTTAGAGGAAAACATAGGCAAAACACTCTCTGATATAAGATCTTTTTCAATCCACTTCCTAGAATAACGATAAAAAACAAAAATAAACAAATGGAACCTAATTAAACTTAAAAGCTTTTGCACAACAAAGGAAACCATAAATATGTTGAAAAGACAGCCCTCAGAATGGGAGAAAATATTTGCAAACGAAGCAACTGACAAGGGGTTAGTGTCCAAAATATTCAAACAGTCCATGCAGCTCAATATCAAAAAAGCAAACAACCCAATCAAAAAATGGCCAGGTGATCTCAATAGACAGTTCTCCATAGAAGACACACAGGTGGCCAACAAACACATGAAAAATGCTCAGTGCTCAACATCATTAACACTAGAGAAATGCAAATCAAAACTATAATGAAGTATCACCTCACACCACTCAGAATGGCCATCATCAAAAAATATACAAATAATAAAGGCTGGAGAGTGTGTGGGGAAAGGGGAAACTGTCTACACTGTTGGTGGGAAAGTAAATTGGTGCAGCCACTATGGAGAAGAGTATGGAGGTTCCTTAAAAAAAACTAAAAACAGAGACTTCCCAGGTGGCACTAGTGGTAAAGAACCCTCCTGCCAATGAAGGAGATGAAAAAAAAAAAAAAAAACTAAAAATAGAGCTACCATGTGATCCTATAATTCCACTCCTGGGCATATATCCTGAAAAAACCAGAATCTGAAAAGATACATGCACCCCATGTTCATTGCAGCTCTATGTGCAATAGCCAGGACATGGAAACAACCTAAATGTCCACTGGAAGATTAACAGATAAAGATGTGGGACATATATTCAATGGAATATTACTCAGCCACAAAAAAGAATGAAATAATGCCACTTGCAGCAACAGGATGAGCCTAGATAGTGATTGTCATACTGAGTGATGTCAGACAGAAAAAGACAAATATGTCACTTTTATATGGAATCTATAAAAAAAAAAAAGGAGTATAAATGAACTTATCCAGAAAACGGAAGTCATGTTACAGACTTCTATAGAAAATAAACTTATGGTTACCAAGGATAAGGTGGTCAAGGAGAGAGATAAATTGGAAGATTTAGATTAACATTTACACACTACTATATATAAAATAGATAACTAAAACAGGGAACTCTACTCAGTACTCTGCAATGGCCTATATGGGAAAAGAATCTAAAAAAGAATGAATATATGTGTGTGTGTGTAACTGATTCACTTTGCCATACACCTGAAACTAACAAGACATTGTAAATCAACTATCCTCCAATATTTTGTAAAAGAGGGCGTATCTCATGTTATTTATTCTTAATCCAATCAAAAATTTCAAAATACATACTTTAATATTTGAATTTAGAACTTAGATTAATTTCCAATCACTATGTTTTATTTCCAAAGAACCAATTACCTATAGATATGAGGACTTACTATGCTCTGAAGGTACCTTCAGAAGTCATGCTTTCAATAGTCTTTTTCTAAATAAGCAGCCATAGTAACAATATGATAACAGAAAACATCAAGCAAGAGAGATATTAAGGCAATCATAAAAGAATAAAATGATCTTGTTTTTAAAGCTAACAAAAACTCAACACACAAAATACACACTTATGTGAAAGTTTAGGTACAATTTCTAAACATGAAAAATGCTTTTGCTAAGAACTATACAAACAATGACCTTGTAAAGGAATTTTTATCGAAAACTTCAGCTGTCTGAAACCTGGCTCTAGATTTCTATTCCTTAGTTTTCCTTGTAGTTCAGGTTTTCAGGCTCCTTATACCTAATGAATCTAGCTTAAGTTGTGTTTTGAGTTGAGTACTGAATTGTGTTTTCAGTGGACTTTTAATGCCAACATGAACTGAAAATGTTGAAGTATAATATGTGGCAAGTAAATGCAATTAGTGAAACTCACATAGGAAAATCATCCAATCTAAATTATTTGCATAAAATGCAATAATAATGCATGTTAAGGTGTCATTAGAAAAGAACTTGTATGCTTACTGTCTCAAGAATTTTGCTCTAATCACACAAAAGGCACTGAAATAGAGCAAAAATAAAATTATAACCACAAATTATACCTATCTGCAATAAATTGCATTTCTAATAATCAAAAATCATGATGAAATAAAATAGAAGAGAAATATGATTTGAATGATCACCTAAATAATATTCTCTCTAAATTTTTTAACTGTGTTCTTGGGCAAGTTCTTGAACTTTTTTGTTTCCTCATCCATAAAGTGGGAAAATATGATCCTAACTGATGGGACCATCAAAAGGACTGAGTTAAGCCACTAAAAGAACCCAAAGCAAGAAATAACTCATGGTAAGTGCTTAATGAATGTTAGCTATTATTATTTTTATTTAAAACAGCTGGTGCTTTTGATAAATGTGATCATACTGAATTTATATATAATGTATATTTTAATCTTATTTTTCAAAGCACTTTTGCTGACTCTATGCAAAAACTGCCTCACAGCAATTCTTTATGCACCTACCTCTTGCTAAAAGTAGATTTCTCATAAGAATTCTTCATGACCCAGATAAGCACGATGGTGTGATCACTCACCTAGAGCCAGACACCCTGGAATGGGAAATCAAGTGGGCCTTAGGAAGCATCACTATGAACAAAGCTAGTGGAATTATGAAATTCCAGTTGAGCTATTTCAAATCCTAAAAGATGATGCCATAAAAGTGCTGCTCTCAATATGCCAGAAAATTTGGAAAACTCAGCAGTGGCCACAGGACTGGAAAAAGGTCAGTTTTCATCCAAATCCCAAAGAAAGAAAGAAAGTGAAGTCGCTCAGTAATGTTCAACTCTTTGCGATCCCATGTGTTGTAGCCTACCAGGCTTCCCCGTTCATGGGATTTTCCAGGCAAGAGTACTGGAGTGGGTTGCCATTTCCTTCTCCAGGGAATCTTCCCGACCCAGGGATAGAACCCAGGTCCCCCGCATCGTAGGTAGACACTTTTACCGTCTGAATCCCAAAGAAAGGCAATGCCAAAGAAGGTTCAAACTACCTCACAATTGCTCTTATCTCACATGCTAGCAAAGTAATGCTCAAAATCCTCCAAGCCAGGTTTCAACAGTACATCAACTGTGAACTTCCAGATGTTCAAGCTGGATTTAGAAAAGACAGAGGAACCAGAGATCAAATTGCCAACGTCCGCTGGATCATCGAAAAAGCAAAAAAGTTCCAGAAAAACATCTATTTCTGCTTTATTGACTGCACCAAAGCATTTGACTGTGTGGATCACAACTATGGAAAATTCTGAAAGAGATGGGAATACCAGACCACCTTACCTGCCTCCTGAAAAATGTGTATGCAGGTCAAGAAGCAACAGTTAGAACTGGACACAGAACAACAGACTGGTTCCAAATAGGAAAAGGAGTATGTCAAGGTTGTATATTGTCACCCTGCTTACTTAACTTATATGCAGAGTACATCATGTGAAATGCCAGACTGGATGAAGCACAAACTGGAATCAAGATTGCCAGGAGAAACTTCAATAACCTCAGATATGCAGATGACATCACCCTTATGGCAGAAAGCAAAGAAGAGCTAAAGAGCCTCTTGATGACAGTGAAAGAGGAGAGTGAAAAAGTTGACTTAAAACTCAACATTCAGAAAACTAAGATCATGGCATCCAGTCCCATCACTTCGTGGCAAATAGATAGGGAAACAATGGAAACAGTGGCAGACTTTATTTTGGGGGGCTTCAAAATCACTGCAGATGGTGACTGCAGCCATGAAATTAAAAGACATTTTCTTCTTGGAAGAAAAGCTATGACCAATCTAGACAGCATGGCTGATTCATATCAATGTATGACAAAACCCACTGAAATGTTGTGAAGTAATTAGCCTCCAACTAATAAAAAAAAATTTTTTTAATAAAAAAAAAGCAGATACATTACTTTGCCAACAAGGTCCATCTAGTCAAAGCTACGGTTTTTCCAATAGTCACGTGTGGCTGTGAGAGTTGAACTATAAAGAAAGCTGAGCACCAAAGAATTTGAACTGTGGTGGTGGAGAAGACTCTTGAGAGTCCCTTGGACTGCAAGGAGATCAAACCAGTCAATCCTAAAGGAAATCAGTCCTGAATATTCATTGGAAGGACTGATGGTGAAGCTGAAGCTCCAATACTTTGGCCACCTGATGCAAAGAACTGACTCATTGGAAAAGACCCTGATTCTGGGAAAGATTGAAGGCAGGAGGTGAAGGGGACAACAGAGGATGAGATGATTGGATGGCATCACCGACTTGATGGACATGAGTTTGAGTAAGCTCCAGGAACTGGAGATGGACAGGGAAGCCTGACAAGCTGCAGTCCATGGGGTCACAAAGAGTCGGACATGACTGAGTGACTGAACTGAACTGAACCTCTTGCTAAAAAATAGATTTCTCTTAAGAATCCAGCTTTCTTAATGACAACCATCCTTAATATACAAATAAGACCTTTCTGCATTAGGTCATTTTCAACAGGTGTGTGTGTGTGTGTGTGTGTGAATGGTGGGCCACACTGCACAAGAGTTCTGGTGAGGAAGAGCTGAAACAGAGTAAAACAAAAGATGCTGATGGGAATCCTCTACTAGCACTGCAAGTTTTGTTCAGAGAGAGTAAAAACCTAGGTTAACTGAGAAAAACACACTAGTTATTTCTTTATTCTATTAGCCTTTTCTGTGGTAGTCTATCGCTCTATTTATTATGTGTGTTTTGCTAATACATAGATTTCATCTGTTATGTTGAAGTCAAAGTTCTTTGTTTTTTATTAATACAGCAAATATTAAATACTTAATAAGAGCATAATCTGTAGACTCAGACAGACTAAATTCAAATCTTTCTTGATCACCTACTAGCTGTTTAACTCTATCCAGAGTTTTATCCAAACATTTAGATTTTGGGGTCTGTTTCATCTTCTGTAAAATAATTTTATCTATACCCCAAAATTGTAGTGAGAATTAAGTGAGTTAATATATGTTAAAGACAGAATAGCACTCAGACCTGGTAATGTTCAATAAATGTCATTCATTACTGCTGTTTGTGCCATAGCTTTCTCTGCTTAACAAAATCTATATAAAATAGCACTCTAATTTTGGAGAGTTTTACTTCTATTTCAAACCAAAACATTGTTGCTATTGTTTTCAGAGCCCTTAAATCCAGTCTTTACAAAAGCGACCAGAAACTCAGAAATTTCTCGACAGTAAAGAAGCTACTGTTTGATTATAGAACGTTATAAATCTGCCCCTGCCAGCCTGAGGGGAGATGAAAAGACCTGACCTCCCTCCCCGAGCTCCCTTTCCAATCAGGATCCAGAATAACAGACAGAATGCAGAAGACAGGCTCTAATGGTAGGCTGTACTAGACAGGAAGCAATTGCACTCGATTTTGATTCTAATTTTATCCCCACAGATAAGTCCTGTTCAGTGTATCTGTTGAATTGTGATCATTATCTTCCTCCAGAGGCAGCAGGCAAGTTCCTTCTATGAGAGCTGCCAAGACCCTTACTCTGAGTTTCACATTTACGCATTTAATTCTCAATCGGTCATCTATAAGTGTCCAACAAGCAGTTCACATTCAATGTGTCTCTTTGACTCATCATCTTCTCTCTGAAAAGATCTCATCTCTGAGAGAACAAGATGGCAGAGGAGTAGGTGGACGTGGAGTACATCTCTCTCCACAGATACATCAGGAATACACCTTCAGACACAGAAGTGCATGCAGAATACCAGCTGAGAGGGGACAGGAGTATATGACCAGTGGAAAATAATATATAGAACCACGCAAAACTTGGTAGGATGAAGAAACTAGGGGGAAAACGGAGTGTTAGCAGGACCAGACCTGCCCTTAGCGGGTGAGGGAACTGAAGCAGGGGTTGAAACCCACAGCAGGGCAATTGTCTGAGTCAGAGAAGAAACATTTAAGGCTGAGAGTGAAACAGCTGATCTGTGGCAGCCTAAATGGAATGAGAGTCAGACAGTCCTTGACACAATCATACATGCCCTGGACAGAAACGCTGGTCTCCTGGAAGGGGCAGCAGCTGGGAACTGGAGTTTAGGGATTGTGGCACAATCACAGGGCAAGGGCTGCTGTTAACTGCAGAGAGATTGATCGAGGGGATGTGAGGGAGGAGATTGTAGTGGGAAATGCTAGTGGAGGAAAGCCAGGCAGCCATGGAAGCAAGGTGATACTGCTGAGTCACACATAGGGGGTGGAGCCATCACCATAGCCTCTCTCCCCACTTGCCAGCAAGGCAGCTGAACAATAGAGAGGCTGGCCCATCAAATGCCTGATGCACTGAACTACAGAGTGGGACCCCAGCCAGGGGGGACCCCTCTATGTGCCTGACATGTGGAACAACAAAGAAGGACCCCAGGCAAGGGAGCCCTCCAAGTACCTGAACAGGATGAGCTACAGAGAAAGCCTGGCCAAAGAGGCCTTCTGATCACCAGCTACAAGAGGCTGGAAAAAAGACTCTGATGGGGCCATAACTCCTATGGTGGAGGCAGTCCGTGTCCCTGCACACTTGGCACCGCCAAGGTACCTACAAGCCAAGCAGCTGCATCACTTTAGTGCTCAACTCTCCCTGGGGCAGAACTTCAACAGGCAAAAAATGTCTTGTGTCTATATGCACAGGGTCACTTGGGTCATTTCCGACTCTTTGCGACCCTGTAGACTGTGGCTTACCAGCCTTCTCTGTCAGAGAGGGGGTTCCCCAGGCAAGAATACTGGAGCATATTGGTCAATAGTGGTTGCCATACCCTTCTAGAACACTATACTTTCTGCTGCCCTGGCCGCCAAGCCCGCTGAGTAGCTGGTGCTGCCAGAACCCCTGCAACCCAAGGAACTGCACCACCTCCACACCTGGCCCTCTCAGGGTCAAACCCAAGCCCTCCAGGGCAGCTTCAGGAGCTGAACTCCAGTGGACGACCCACATGTAGAGGTGGAAATAAAACCACAGTTGAAACCCAGGGGCAGTGTGACTAAGGAAGAAGACCCAAAAACCTTCTCACCAGCTGTACAAGCTGCAGATTAAATCCACACGATCAACTAGGCCAACTCTGTGTCTATGGAGTATATAAAAGGCCATTGAGAGCTCCCACAAAAGAAAACGCACTGGCTTTGATAGCTGTGGACATTGGAGGCGAGCACACAGGAGCAGGACCAGATTTGAATCTGAGCTGCCCCCACAGCAGGTCCAAGATCAGCAAAGTGTTGGAGGGCATCCTAGGGAGGTGAGGTGGATTGTGACTCCCAGAAAGGGAAAGGACTCTGACAACAGTGACTCAAGAAAAACATTTATTATTCTTGTTTTTTGACTTATTCTGTAGATTCTTTTGAATTTTTTTCTTTTTTTTTTCTTCCCCCTTCCTCTATTGCAGTTGTTGATTTTATTGGCACTAAGTAGTCCAATTAAGTTTTTGAACTTTTTTTTTCTCAGTCACATTTTTTACTGTTGTCATAAACCTCTACCTATATATTGGGCTTTTGTAGTTCTGTGGAGTTTTCCTCTTTTGTTTCTTTTGTGTTTTTTTAATTTTAATTGTTTAAACCTATTGTTTTCTTCTACATTTATTCCTTTGTTTGCTTTTCCTACTGTTCTTTTCCCCTTGCAGTTAATCTTTAATATATGTAAATCTTCTTTATCTACTTTTATTTAACTTTGCATATCTATTCTTTCTTTCTTTTCTTCTCTACTTTCCTCTCAACATATTTGTTAGTTTTATTTTTATTGCTTTATTCCCCAATTAACACCTTATTTTAGTTTTATTTTCCAGTTTGTGCTTTATTTAGCTTTATTCTGGTAGATATAATTTTTGTTTTCCTTTGTTTACCAGGTCAATCTATTGTACTTTATTTTTGTTGGACTGTTTTGATTTTGCTTATGGATGTATATGTATATGTGTATATTCAGTCACACTTTCTATTGTTGTTACAAACCTCTGCCTCTACGTTGGGCTTTTGCAGTTCTGTGGAGTTTTCCTTTTTTTTTTTTTTCTTTCTTCTTCCATTTTTTTCCTTTTCTCTTTTTAATAATTTTACATTTTAATTCTTTTAAGCCTATTATGTTTTGTCTACATTTATTCCTTTGTTTGCCTTTCCTACTGTTCTTTTCCCCTTGCAGTTAATCTTTAATGTATATAAATCTTCTTTGTCTACTTCTATTTAACTTTGCATATCTATTCTTTCTTTCTTTTCTTTCTTTCCTTTCTTCTCAACATATTTGTTAGTATTGCTTTCATTGCTTTATTCCCCACTTGGCATCTTGCTTTAGTTTTGTTTTCCAGTTTGTGATTAAATTAGTTTTGTTCTTAACTGGTAAATATAATTTTTTAGTTCCTCTGTTCACCCAGTCTATCTACTGTACTTTATTTTTGTTGGACTGTTTTCACTTTGCTCATGGGTGTATATGTATAAGTGTATATTCCATTATTTTAATTATTATTTGCCTGATTTTGTAACTGCCATTTGTCTGGGGTTCATCTTTGGTTTCTCGTTCTTGGATATTTGTTTTAATCTCACTTAATGCCACAACAAATCACTTGTGGAATCTTGGTTCCTGACCAGAGATCAAGCCCTGAGCCTTTGGAGTGGGAGCACTGACTCCAAGACCCTAGACTACCAGAGAACGAACCCTAGGGAGTATCAAATAGTGAGAACTCACACTAAGGAAACCACTTGAATACAAGACCAGGCATCACCCAACCACCAGTAGCACCCTGTGCAGGACACCTCATCTAAACAAAAAACAAAAATACAAACCCAATTATCAGCAGACAGTAGTACCACCTCACTCAGCCTTGCCCATCAGAGGAAAAACAAACAGAGCTCAGCACAAATCTCACCCTATACAAAGCTCACACAAACCACTGGACCAACCTTAGAAGGGCAGAAACAAAAAGCAAGAAAGAATTCAACCTTCTTCAAGGAAAGAATTCAACTTTCCTTGAAGCCTGGGAAAAGGAGACCTCAAACACAATAACTTAAAAAAAAATAATGAAAAGTCAGAGAAGTACTGCACAAATAAAGGAACAAACTAGAAACACAGAAGTCCAAATAGATGAAGAGGAAATAGGCAGATTACCTACAAAAGAATTCAGAATAATGATAGTAAAGATCATCAAAAACCTTGAAAACAAAATGGAGAAAATGCAAGAATTAATTAACAAAGACCGATAAGAATTCAAGAATAAACATACAAACAACACAATTACTGAAATTAAAAATACTCTAGAAGGAATCAATAGCAGAATATCTGAAGCAGAACAAATCAGTGAGCTGGAAGATAAAATGGGGGAAATAACTTCTGAAGAGCAGAATAAAGTAAAAACAAAAGAAGAGCTGAGGATAGTCTGAGACCTCTGGGACCACATCAAACACACCAACATTTGAATTATAGGGGTTCCAGAAGAAGAAGAGAAAAAGAAAGGGTATGAGAAATTTTTTGAAGAGATTATAGTTGAAAATTTCCCCAGCATGAAAAGGAAATAGTCAATCAAGTCCAAGAGGCACCCAAGGAGAAACCTGCCAAGACACATATTAATCAAACTAACAAAGACTAAACACAAAGAATATTAAAGGCAGCAAGGGAGAAGCAACAAGTAACATACAAGGGAAATCCCATCTACTTAACAGCTGATCTTTCAGCAGAAACTCTGCAGGCCAGAAGGGAATGGCAGGACATATTTAAAATACTGAAAAGGAAAAGTCTACAACCAAGATTACTCTACCCAGCAAGGGTCTCATTCAAAATTGATGGAGAAATAAAAAGCTTTTCAGACAAGCAAAAGTTAAAAGAAGTCAGTACCACCAAACCAGCTTCACAACAAATATTAAAGGGACTTACATAGTCAAGAAATACAAGAGAAAAAAAAAGATCTACAAAATCAACCCCAAACAATTAGAAAATGGCAATAGGAGTATATATGTATCAATAATTACTTTAAATGTAAATGGATTAAATGCTCCAACCAAAAGACACAGACTGGTTGAATGGATACAAAAACAAGACCCATTTATATGCTGTCTACAAGAAACCCACTTCAGACCTCAAGACACATATAGACTGAAAGTGAAAGAATGGAATAATATATTCCATGCAAATGGGAAGCAAAATAAAGCTGAAGTAGCAATCTTCATATCAGACAAATTAGACCTTCAAATAAAGATGATTACAAGAGATAAGGAAGGACACTACAATAATGATCAAGAGATCAATCCAAGAGGAAGCCATAACAATTGTAAATATCTATGCACCCAACATAGGAGCACCTCAATACATAAGACAAACATTAACAGACATAAAAGGAGAAATTGACAGTAACACCATAATAGTAGGAGACTTTAACACCCCACTCACACCAATGGACAGATCATCAAAACAGAAAATTAATAAGGAAACACAAGTCTTAAATGATACATTAGATGAAATGGGTCTCATTGCTATCTTTAGGACATTCCATCCAAATGCAGAAGAATACACCTACTTCTCAAGTGCACATGGAACATTCTCCAGGATAGACCTCATCTTGGGTCAAAAATCGAACCTCAGTAAATTTAAGAAAATTGAAATCGTATCAAGCATCTTCTCCAACCACAATGCTATGAGACTATATATCAATTACAAGAAAAAAACTGTAAGAAACACAAACACATAGAGACTAAACAACATATTTCTAAATAACGAACAGTCTACTGAAGAAATAAAAAGGGAAATAAAAAAATTTCTAGAAACAAACGACAATGAAGACACGAAAACTCAAAACCTATGAGATCCAGCAAAAGCAGTTGGAACAGGGAAGTTTATAGTGATATAATCCTACCTCAGGAAACAAGAAAAACATCAAATAGACAACCTAACTTTACACCTAAAACTACTGGAAAAAGAAGGGGAAAAAAACTCCAAAATTAATAGAAGAAATCATAAAGATCCCAGCAGAAATGAAAAAAACAATAGTAAAGATTAATAAAACTAAAAGCTGGTGTTTTGAGAATATAAACAAAATTGACAAGCCTTTAGCCAAACTCATCAAGAAAAAAAGAGAGAAGAATCAATTCAACAAAATTAGAAGTGAAAAAGGGAAGGTTACAACAGACAATGCAGAAATACAAAGGATTGTAAGAGACTATTATGAACAACTATATGGCAATAAAACCAATAACCTGGAAGAAATGAACAGATTTTTAGAAAAGTTCAATCTTCCAAGACTGAACCAGGAAGAAATTATGAATTATGAACAACCCAATTACAAGCACTGAAATTGAAGCTGTGATAAAATATCTCCCCAAAAACAAAAGCCCAGGACCAGATGTCTTCACAGGAGAATTCTATCAAACATTTAGAAAAGAGTTAATGCCTATCCTTCTAAAACTCTTTGAAAAAATTAGAGAGGAAGGAACACTCCAAAATTCATTCTACGAGGCCACCATCACCCTGATACTAAAACCTGACAAAGACAACACAAAAAAAGAAAACTGCAGGCCAATATCACTGATGAACATAGACGCAAAAATCCTCAACAAAATTTTAGCAAACAGAATTCGGAAACACATCAAAAAGCTCATACACCATGATCAACTTGGGCTTATTCCAGGGATGCAAGGATTCTTCAATATACAGAAATCAATCAATGTAATACACCATATTAACAAACTGAAAGATAAAAACCATATGATAATCTCAATAGATGCAGAAAAAGCCTTTGACAAAATTCAGCACCCATTTATGATTAAAACGCTTCAAAAAATGGGCACAAAAGGAACCTACCTCAACGTAGTAAAGGCCATATGTGATAAGCCTACAGCAAAAATTATTCTCAATGGAGAAAAACTGATAGCATTCCCCCTAAGATCAGGAACAAGACAAGGGTATCCACTTTTGCCACTATTATTCAGAATAGTTTTGGAAGTCCTAGCTACAGCAATCAGAGAAGAAAAAGAAATAAAAGGAATCCACATCAGAAAAGAAGAAGTAAAGCTCTCACTGTTTGCACATGACATGATACTATACATAGAAAACCATAAAGATAGTATCAGAAAATTACTAGAGCTAATCAGAGAATTTAGCAAAGTTGCAGGATACAAAATCAATACACAGAAATCACTTACATTTCTATATACTAACAATGAAAAATCAGAAAGAGAAATTAAGGACTCAATCCCATTCACCATTGCAACAAAAAGAATTAAATATCTAGGAATAAACCTACCTAAGGAAACAAAAGAACTGTACACAGAAAATGATAAGACATTAATGAAGGAAATCAAAGATGACAGGAACAGTGTTCCTGGGTAGGAAGAATCAATATTATAAAATGACTATACTATGAAAAGCAATCTACAGATTCAATGCAATCTCTATCAAAGTACCAATGGCATATTTCACAGAACTAGAACAAAAATTTTCACAGTTCATATGGAAACACAAAACACCCCAAATAGCCAAAGCAGTCTTGAGAAAGAAGAATGGAGCTGGAGGAATCAACCTTCTTGACTTCAGTTTATACTAAAAAGCTACAGTCATCAAGACGGTATGGTACTGCCACAAAAACAGAAATATAGACCAATGGAACAATATAGAAAGCCCAGAAATAAACCCATGGTACCCATGCAACTATGGGTACCTTATTTTTGAAAAAGTAGGCAAGGATATACAATGAGGCAAAGGCAGCCTCTTCAATAAATGGTGCTGGGAAAACTGGACAGTGACATGTAAAAGAATGAAATTAGAACATTTCCTAACTCCATACACAAAGATAATCTCAAAATGGATTAAATACTTAAATGTAAGACCAGAAACTATTAAACTCTTAGAGGAAAACATAGGCAGAACACTCAATGATTTAAATCAAAGCAACATCCTCTATGACCCACCTCCTAGAGTAATGGAAATAAAAACAAAGGTAAACAAGTGGGACCTGATTAAACTTAAAAGCTTTTGCACAGCAAAAGAAACTATAAGCAAGGTGAAAAGGCAACCCCCAGAATGGGAGAATATAATAGCAAATGAACAACTGGCAAAGGATCTACTTCCAAAATATACAAGCAGCTCATACAACTCAACACCAGAAAAACAACCCAATCAAAAAATGGGGAAAAGACCTAAACAGACATTTCTCCAAAGAAGATATACAGATGGCTAACAAACACATGAAAAGATTATCAACATCACTCATTGTTAGAGAAACGCAAATCAAAACCACAATGAGATATCACCTCACACCAGTCAGAATGGCCCTCATCAAAAAGTCTACAAACAACAAATGCTGGAGATGGTGTGGAGAAAAGGGAATGCTCTTGCACTGTTGGTGGGAGTGTAATGTGATACAGCCACTATGGGAGACGATATGGAGATTCCTTAAAAAACTAAGAATAAAACCACCATATGACCCAGCAGTCTCACTCCTAGGCATATACCCTGAGGAAACCAAAATTGAAAAAAAACACGTGTATCCCATTGTTCATTGCAGCACTATTTACAATAGCTAGAACACGGAAGCAACCTAGATGTCCATTGACAGATGAATGGATAAAGAAGTTGTGGTACATATATGCAATGGAATATTACTCAGACATAAAAAAGAATGTGTTTGAATCAGTTCTAATAAGATGGATGAACCTAGAATCTATTATACAGAGTGAAGTGAGTCAGAAACAGAAAGATAAATACCATATTCTAACACATACATACGGAATCAAGAAAAGTGGTAGTGAAGAATTTATTTGCAGGGCAACAAAGGAGAAACAGACATAGAGAATAGACTTATGGACAGGGGGAGCGGGGAGAAGAGGGTGAGATGTGTGGAAAGAGTTAAAAGGAAACTTACATTACCATATGTCAAATAAATAGCCAACGGGAATTTGCTGTATGGCTCAGGAAACTCAAAGAGGGGCTCTGTATCAAACTAGAGGGGTGGGATGGGGAGGGAAATGGGAGAAAGTTTCAAAAGGGAGGGGATATATGTATACCTATGGCTGATTTATGTTGAGGTTTAACAAAAAAACAGCAAAATTCTGTAAAGCAATTATCCTGCAATAAAAAATAAATTAATTTTTTTAAAAAAAATCTCATCTCTGGCAACCTCACTCAACATAGAATTCTTGACAGCTGTCACATCTTCACACCGTAGATTGAACTTTGACCTTCTTCCTAGATATTCTAGGAGAGTCCATATTTCAAATGTTCTGCCCAGTCACCATATCCGATAAGTAGTTCAAATGCTCAGCTGAGTTTGGAAGCTATGAATTTGCAACAAACCATTTTGTAGAGCTGTGGAATTTAGTCTAATGTTGCTCTGTTCAGTGGACACAAATTCTGATATTTGACCATGGAGTCTATGTATTTGGGGATATAATGTGAAATCAATTGATTCATGATCAGAAAAACACAGTGTGAAACCTAAGTGCTAAAGAATCCAGCACCCAGGAACCAATGATTCATAGTTAAAATGAAATCAAATGTCAGTGACATCTAGTAAATTTTTTATTAGCTTTCTGTTCAATAAGAAAGGTCGTATGAAAATGACATTTGCCGTGATACTGAGTTTATCCAGATTAAAACAGCTTCTCATAGTCTTTTGCTTTCCCTTTATTTTCTTTTTCATTCTTAATGCTACAAAATACCAAGATGGGGGGAAATTTATATTACATTCTGTAAGTTCAATTAATGTCAAAAATTAAAAATTACCACATGAAGACCAAAAACCCTGACATTTTCTAGCAATATATGGCTATTTAGTTCAAAAAAGAGCCATAGCAGGAAAAAAAAAAAAATAGTAATGCCCTGCCCTGAATTCCTATTGTAGATAAGAAATTTGGGCCAAAAAATGGTTTTCATTGCCCAGGATCAAGACAGAACATAGTGTGATGGTTAATTTTAAGGGCCATCTTGACTGGGCTGAGGGGTGCCCAGAGAGCTGGTGAAACCTTGTTCCTGGGTGTGGCTATGAGGGAGTTTCCAGACAAGATTAGCGTTTCAAAAGTAGACTACGGAGATGGCTGTTACCCTTGCATGCAGGCACTATCCAATACACTGAGGGCTTAAATAGAGGGAAGATGTGGGGGAAGGACAGATTCTCTCTCTGCTTGAGCTCAGACATCCACCTTTTCCTGCCCTTGGATGTGGATTCCCTGTTTTCATGCCTTTGCACTTGGACTGAACAGCTTTCCTGGTCCTCCAGCTTGCAGACTGCAGATCTTGGGACTTTGTTGCCTCCATAATCACGTGAGCAAATTTCTATCTCTGTATAGCCTTTTGATTCTGCTTCTCTGGGCCTGACTAGCACACTTCATAAACCCAATTTTCTATTTTTGTTGTTTGCAAGTTACCTATTTATAACTACAGACAAGCAATATTTTAGCATATTCATTTTTCATCTGTGCCATTTCAAAGCCTATAAATGAACTTCATCATATATTTAACTTCAGAATGGTGATAAACCAAGAATTCCTGCTTTTTAAAGTGTTATCAGAAGGTGTGGCTTGCAGCTCTGATGATCACATGTGCTCCCGGTGGACTTATCTTATCCTGAAGGATGCCAGGAAACTCAAGCCTTCCACATTCTTTCTCACATTCCATTCACAAATACCATTCCATTAATATAAATAAAAGAAAATAAATGTAATTTTTAAATGAATGTAGATGCGCTTAGTGGCAAGCAGAAGTGTGTGTACATGTGTGTGTACATGTGTGTGCATGTGTATGTGTTGTGTGTTGTGTGTTTGCCATTCCTACCTAATGAGAGCTGGATGGTCAAACCAGCTATCTGTGCCATTAATTTTTATTTTTTCTGAATTAATTTTATAAGATTTTTTATGTGGACCACTTTTAAAGTCTTTTTTGTTTGTTTGTTTTGGCTGTGATGTGTCTTCATCACAGCACTCAAACTTTCTCTAGTTGCCAAGAGTAGGGGCTACTCTTCATTGTCATGTGCAGGCTTCTCATTGCGGTGCCTTCTCTTGATGCAGAGCCCAGGCTCTAGGGCACAGGGGCTTCAGTAGTTGCAGGGCATGGGCTCAGTAGTCGCTCTGAGGCATGTGGGATCTTCCTGGACCAGGATAAAACGGGTGTCCCTTGCATTGTAAGGCGGATTCTTAACCACTGCACCACCAGGCAAGTTCCACTTTTAAAGTCTTTTTTGAATTTATTACAATATTTCTCCTGTTTTATGTTTGGGTTTTTTGGCCCTGAGCCATGTAGGATCTTAGCTCCCTGACCCAAGATTTAACCCAAGATCCCTGCATTGGAAGGGGAAGTCTGAACCACTGGACCACCAGGGAAGTCTCTATGCCATTTATTTCTGCAGGTTGAAAAAAAAAAACCCTCAATTTAATATTAAAGAAAGTAGCATTATTTTTCAGAGTGAAACAGAACTCTCAAAATTCTCAAAGCATTGTTTTCTCCATGACTCCGTGTATGAGGCAATCAAATCATCATTAAAGAAATGTCTCCGAGGAGGAAACCAGATCAAAGAGGTCAAATAATTCCCCTTGAATGACACAACTCAGAGGCAGAGCACTGGACCAAAGATCAGAAGACCCGGCATTCAGTCTTCCCACATCTTCCACCCCAGAGTTTTGTGTTTTGGAAGAAACAGTGTTTGACCTTGTGTGAATCATCATCCAAGTGCTTAAAACCTAAAAGAAGATAAGGGCTAACAAAATGTAAATAAATCATAGCACAGAAATATAGCCACAAGTTTGTCAAACCATCAAATAGTTGGCAGCTCTTTCTTTCCTTTTAGGGATTTTCTTGCTGGAGTTCACTTTCAGGTTAAGAGTAAAGCTTCCTAAGAGGTTACACTCATACAGCTTTGTTCCCACCCAGAACTACTGCCAGTAGAAACTTCCAGAAATGCCTGTGAAGTACAATTCTGGTTGGGAATAGAACAGGCACAATGTCTAAGGAATGACAACAGGCTTCCCTAAAGCAGGACTAAAGGCCTGAAGTAAACCTGAGCCCAGCTCCACCAAAAAATAACCCAGAACTAGTCATGCCCCCCACCGCCATCTTGTCCTCAAAGCCAAGTGCAATTCCTGGCATGATCATGTTAAGTGGATGCTCTACTTGACTGTGCCAAGCCTGGACTGCTCTTCTCAGAAAAATTATCCCAATGTTCCATATGACATGATCACATCAAGCCTTATGAGGAAGATGAGCCCATTTGAAGATCCTATTGCATGTTTAGATCTAAATCCAACGAGCCTGGATGCATGTGTTATTTAATTCTGCAGTAATGCTGTGTGACATGGGACCAGAAAGCCTCAGCAGCATGAGTTGCAACAAATATTTATTTCAGGTCATGTATATATAAGTTGCCTGGGTGCTGCCAGAGATCCCAACTCAATTCAACAAATCTTGTTCAGGTGTCCATGGTCAGCAGCAGGTTTTCACATCTCAGATGGACATTCTTTCACATACAGGCTCTGGGATATCTGACCAGTGTGCCTCCTCCAGCAGGCTCATCTGAGGATATTTTCTTGGCAGGGACAGAGAAAAGAGAACAAGAGTGAACGAGAGAGGGGGAGACGGAGACAGAGCTTGAGGCTTAGCCTCAAAACTGGTACATGAGCATTTCTACCACATGCCCTTGGACAAAGCAAGTCATAAACTCAGGCCAGATTCAAAGAGTACAAAAATAGATCCTACTTCATGATTGAAAAAGCAGAAGAGTATAGATGTGGCAGAGAGTGGGGGTGGAGCGGGAGGAAGGATATTTTCACAGTCAGTATAGCCCACCTGGGACCTGCAGCCCAGCATGTAATGCTCACTCCTCCTGAACGGTGAGTCACTGTGCCCAAGCTGGCTCTTGGGGCAATTCCCAGTGGACTGAGAGCTGTGATACCCTCTAATTCCTCTCCATCCTCCATAGGACCCACCACACTCTCTCATCTTTGGCCTTTTCCCTGACCTCCTTCATCCAACGATGTTTCTCACATCGTGAGAATCAGGCTCTATCAGAACAGATGCCCAGCAGTCAAAACACACTGATGATGAACAGCACCCCCCACCCCCCAACATCTGCTCATCAGCCGTCCATCTTCCCCGAGGGAAGCTTGTCCTAGACCCAGGCTCTCCAGGACTCTGAAATATTTGAGGCATCATTTCTTTCAAGTCTCTTGGCCATACTCTAAATAGTCCATTGATAATGTGAAATTCAGTACAATACAATGTATCAGCGTACATTGTACAATGTACAGGTACAATGTACAGGTACAGGTACCTTTTCTGAAGAAAAGGTCTATAATTTCCACTGTATCCTTTCAAAAGGAGTCCATGGCTCAGAAAAGTTAAGAACAACTGCTTATTTGGGCTAAGCTGATAAAAAAAAAAAATCATCCTACTAAATACTAGTGAGCAGATTAAACTTCACGCAGAGTAAACAGAGCCCTTGCAAGTTCTTTAACAGTTTACAGAACTGATATAGCTGAGGGGCATTTCAGGACCAAGGGGAGCAGGTGAATTTGTGGGACTGACCCTGACATTCCTGAAGCACTGCTTTTCCACTACTTTCCCTAGTGAGAGGCAGATCCATTGTTAACCTAAAAAGTATGCCCTCCTGATAATGCTTCACAATGAGTTAAATATAATAGGCATTTGGTGATATATAAATGCAAATCTCTTCCCTACACCAGTGCTTTCTTATCCATTGAAAATGAATTTTCAAGTTGGTCCTGAGAGATTTGTACTGGAGCAGGGTGACCAGAGCAATGGGCACTGAAGACCATCACAGAGAAGTAAAAGGACACAAAACGGCCGGATTCCTCTAATAGTATAACTATTGTCATTTCTGTTCCATAAAGAATCTGAACAGTAATTAAGATCATACTGATTTCAATCATGTGCGACCATCAGTCCTTCTGTGTCTTTTATTAATCATGTCTTGACAAAGAAAAACCTTGAAATTCTTTAAAGAATTTCATTTACTTCTTTTTAAAATAGTTTTATTTCTACTTTTTGTTGAATTATAGTTGATTTACAGTATTATGTCAATCACTGCTGTAGAGCAGAATGACTCAATTATATATGTGTGGTGGTTTAGTCACTAAGTTACATCCAACTCTTGCGACTCCATGGACTGTAACCTGCCAGGCTCCTCGGTCCATGGGATTTTCCATGCAAGAATACTGGAATGGGTTGCCATTTCCTTCTCAAGGCAATCTTCTCAATGCAGGAATTTTACCTGGGTCTCCTGCATTGCAGGCAGATTCTTTACCTACTGAGCCCCAGGAAAACCCCAGTTATATACATACATACATACATACTTTGTTAAATATTCTTTTCCACTATGGTTTATCTCAGGAAATTGGATATAGTTTCTTGTGCCAAACAGTAGGATTTGCTGTTTATCCATTCTCTGTACAATAGTTTGCAACTGCCAATCCCAATCTCCTAAAACAGCCCTCTCCCTCCCTCCCCTCCCCCATTTAGGTTGCTTCCATGTCCTGGAAGCAACCTGGAAGCATTCCTGTTTCAATGAACATGGGGGTGTATGTATCTTTTCAAATTATGGTTTTCTTGGGATTATATACCCAAGAGTGGGATTGAAGGATCACATGGTAGTTCTATTTTTAGTTTCTTAAGGAACCTCCATACTGTTCTCCATAGTGGCTGCTCCAATTTATATTCCCGCCAACAGCATAGGAGGCTTCCCTTTTTTCCACAACCTCTCCAGCAATTGTTTTTTATAGACTTTTTATGTTAGTCAGTCTGACCAGTGTGAGGTGGTATCTCATTGTAGTTTTGATTTGCATTTCTCTAGTAATTAGTGATGCTGAGCATCTTTTCATGTGCTTGTTGGCTATCTGTAGGTCGTCTTTGGAGAAATGTTTATTAAGGTCTTCTGTACATTTTTCTATGAGGTTGGTTTTTTGGTTGTTGAGTTGTATGAGCTGTTTGTACATTTTGGAGATTAACCCTTTGTTATTTGCATCATTTGCAAATATTTTCTCCCATTCTATAAGTTGTCTCTTCATTTTTATGGTTTCCTTTCCTGTACAAAAGTTTGTAAGTTTGATTAGGTCTCATTTGTTTATTTTTGTTTTTATTTCTCTTGCCTTGGGAGACTGATCTAAGAAAACATTTCTGTGATTTATGTCAGAGAATGTTTTGCCTATGCTTTCTTCTAGTTTTATGATGTCCTGTCTTATATTTAAGTCTTTAAGCCATTCTGTGTTTATTTTTATGCAGGTTGTGAGGGCATGTAAAGAACTTCCTTTACTTCTTAGTCAAGGACAGAACATTTCTTCTGGGAAACTGGACAGGGCAAGTGTGTACAGGTTGAGATCAGAGCATATACAACGCTGCCTGGTCTTGGTTTTGGAATATGGACAGAAAATATAGCAAGGGAAGAAGGAATTTTGGTGATGAAAAATATTAGAATAGTGTTATCTTAAAAATTAGTTTTAGAACTTACAGAGTTATAATTAAGTAGCTTTTACAGAATGTCACTTGTCACCAATGTGTCTAATTTTATCTTTAATTTATATCTCAAAACTCAAAAAGAAGTGAATTTTAGCATATTTTTAAACTTTTTTGTAGATACCTCACTGGGAAGGCAAATACTGGATCTGCCTTTTCTGGACTTCAACCTAACAATAATAAAAACCCTGGTAGGCAGCTCTTCTCCCTTCCTTATTCCACTAAAAGGTATCAGAAATCCATAGTCATTTCTATTTCCCAAGTAGAGTCACATCAATAAATGGTCCATATCCTCTATCATCAATGAACAGCCATTGTCCTTGTTATTAACCCTATTGTTCTCCTCCTTCCAAAGAGAAGGTATTTTCCTTTTATCAAATATTCTAAAACAGCATCTAAATCATTTTGATATAAGTAGACTTCTAGTTCTAGTCAGACAAAATGTTCTTTTAGTTTTCAAAAGGGGCAGATTAATTTTCTTCCTGTTATTGAGAAACAAAATTATGCAATAAAAACAATGATAACAAAACAAATAAAAGCATCTCTGAAATATGGACTGGAATGCCATTGCTACTTTAAACAGAATCTTCACTGATATTCTAGTAAGCTTGTTAATATTTTACAACAAGCTCTCTTAAACAAAACTCTTATATTTATCTGTATGGGGGTAGAATAGAAGAGTGTTGTAAGAATGCTTGAACCTAGAAGAAAAGGACAAAAATTTGCAAATGATTGCAATATACAAGACACTCCATCAGGTGACTTAGATGTGTTATGTTATTTTCTACTCACAGAAAAACCCATGTTACATGGAGAAAACTAAATTTCCAGAAGTAAATTTCACAACCTGCCCAATGTCTCCATTGCTGGGTTTTGAAGGAAGGATTTAAACACAAGAGATGCTTAAATATAAAAAAAGTGCCAAACCTCCACTCTCACATGACCCCTTTTGAATTCTCAGATCAAAGCAAAGGAAACTAAATCAAGGCTACAGATGAGATGCTTTAATTAATATGACTGAAGTCAGAACCATAAGGCATTTTAAAAACGCTGAAAGTGAGATAGAAAAAGAAAAAATCCTGCAACTTTCCCTAGAGTCTGCTTGAATCACAGAGGATTTTTTCCTGAACTTTTCCCTATGAAGGACAAATTGTCTGCAGGCCAGTATTTGCATCTCATTTTGAATCTATCAACAACAGCTTGACTTTTTACACTTCTGTCCTTGAAAACGTTCTTCAAGCCCTAGCATCTTTTTCAAAGCCTCTCTTAATTTGTAGCTCAAATGCAGAAGCAGAAGTCACCCTTGAGAAAATATTCAGAGCCATCCCTTAATTTAGGGCATGAGTCAGGAGTCAGCAGAGCCATCCCATAATTCTACAATATACAATTCAGCTTTGAGTATCAGACCAGTAAAATAAATTCATAAAAGTAATGAGAAAAAGTAATTCTTATAAAATCTCATGAAAAGATAAAACTTGAAAACTCACAAATTGTTATTGTATTTGTAGGCATTGATGGATTCAATTACAACACTAGACAAGAAACTTTTAGTGCGTATCCAAACATTTTCAATAATTAAATCATGTCATTTCATGCTGCCTAATAGCTGCTGGCACCAACTGTGCACTAATCTCCAAAGAGGACCAAAGAAATCAAGGATAACCATCTCCTGCCACTAATCCACAGGGAGGTTTGCAAGTTTTACTGTAATACATTGTAGGAAGTCAATTGTAGGCTCACCACCACTGAACAAACAGCTTGAGATGGTAGCTGAAACAAAGAAAATGAAATCAGGAAGAAATGCATGGATGAATACAGAACCCTACATTTAGGTCACAAAATCTGGATAAATACAGAGTGAGGAAAAGTTGTCTAAGAGTACAGCTTGTGACAAAGAATTAGAGACATTTTATTTTAGGCTTAAAATAAATTACTGTAATGAAGAAGCTCTCCAGAAAGCAAATGCTGTTTCAGGCTTTATTGATAAACATAGGCTGAGAGTAACTGACATTCCAACCATGTTGAGAGCACCACCTGCTCAAGAGGCTGTTTTCTGGATGGACACTAACAATTTCGAAATTTTTCCATATGGAGAATGGTCAAAGGAAACTGGGGTTACTCTAATCTATATGGCTGTATATAACATAAAAATAGAAGCCCATCGCCCTCAAATATTTGAAGGATAGTAGTCTAGATGAAAGATTAAAATCATTTTCCATGATTTTGGCAAGACCTAAGGGTGGAAATTATAACAAAGCTTGCTTCGACTTAAAATATAGAAGTATCTCTAATATTAGTCATACAAAGGGACAAATTTGCCAGATTGCCCCTAGAGTATTGTCTTAGATTTTGGTGCTGAAGGAGGAGATATGGTAAGAAAAGATACTTATATCTGAAAGGGATGTGCTTCTACATGGCCTCTGTGTTCTAGACTATGGAAGGGCTGAGCCAGGTATCTTAGAGGCATAAACTAAAGGGAGAAGATGATACTAATTTACAAATGAAACTTAAAAACAAGAATCTAAGAAGAGTTCTTAACCATAATGCAAATATGATACAAGTCTTCAAGGTATATTGAAAATTCTCTTTGGTTCCATATTTGTTCATTTATATTTTTAATGTACTTCTTGAATATAAAAGTTCTGAAACAACAAAGCGAAGCTTCTGCTCATTAGTTTTTTTGCTTGCTAAATGTCTTCAATTTGAGGTTAGGGTTCATTGAACAACCATGATTTATCTTTCAACCCACAAAATGACACCAAACACTTTATAACTTAGCAATTCCAAATCACTCAGAATTTTCATCTCCGATAAAAAAAAAATTGGATGATATCTACAAGCCAACCTTCCCAAACCTCCATCAGCCTAGGTCACTGAGCTGACTTTCTAGGATTAGAGATTAAGGATGTCCTTTTCTCACCTCCAAAAGGCTAGATGACATCAATATGATGCCATCAAAATGGCCTCTGGGGGGAGGAGGAGAGTTAAATTTACTTCTAAATTAAATCATGGAACTCTATATTACCTAAAAGCTTACTGTGGGTATCCATTTTGTGAGCTTCAAATAATAACAAATTTTTATTTTGAGCAGTGTCAAAATTGGAGTTAGAAGTGTATTAATGAAAAGCATGGTTATAAACATCATCAGTTAAAAAACATATGTATGAATGCTACATTTATACATAAGAATGTAGGAGATTTTTAGACAGTAGTCGTTTTTGGCAATTATCATTTCCCTAGGATTAAAGAACATAGCTATGTGCCTACCCATTATTGAAACTTCCAGACTTCAGTTATTTCCCCAGGGTTAGGCACCCCACTCCAGTACTCTTGCCTGGAAAATTCAATGGACGGAGGAGCCTGATAGGCTGCAGTCCATGGGGTCGCAAAGAGTTGGACACGACTGAGCGACTTCACTTTCACTTTCACTTTTCACTTTCATGCATTGGAGAAGGAAATGGCAACCGACTCCAGTGTTCTTGCCTGGAGAATCCCAGGGACGGCAGAGCCTGGTGGACTGCCGTCTATGGGGTTGCACAGAGTCAGACACGACTGAAGTGACTTAGCAGCAGCAGCAGCAGGTCTTCCTTACATCACCTTTACCATATATTTGTAAATAGTTATAAATCTTTTTCTTCCTTCCTCACTTTTTTGCCTCTCTTTTGTTCCCTTCCTCTACTTCCTTCATCACCATTTCCCTCAAGGGCACTCAAGGGCAATTTCTTTGGTTTCTCTTTAGGCATTCTATGTAAAAAGATAAAATAAGAGAGTTAGATCCATTCATCTGTAGAAAATGAGAGACATTTTATTGGGGTCAGAGCAGGCCACCCCAAATACGCCACTTTGGCATATTGATCATTTTGAATTAAAGTTACTGAAGAAACAGCCAGTGACAGGAGGATGCTCTGACCCACTTCCATCCTCCTGAGAGAAGGAAAACTCTCGCATATAAAAGGTACTGTCCTCACACCAGAAATAGACATCGTTACTGCCAGAGATCAGAAGTTCAGGGCCAAGAAGGCTACATGAACAAACTCTGCTCAGCTTTTATACTAACTAGTACTCAAGCCTGAATTTCTTCATCTTGTCAGTTCTTCAAAATTTAATTTCTACTTTCTCTAAAAGGTTACAGAAGTCTCTTGCTATTCCCATCGGAATTGGTTCCAGGAGTCACTGTGTGTACCAAAATCCATGAGTGCTCAAGTCTCTTATATAAAATGGGACAGCCTTCCATATCTGTAGATTTCTCATCCACGAATTCTTCCAACCATGGCTTGAAAATTTTGATCTGTGGTTGGTTGAATCTATATATGCAAAACCCATGGATTTGAAAAAAGAGGACCAACAAAAAATTTTTTCAAATTTTTATTGAAAAAAATTGGTGTGTAAGTGGACCCATATAGTTAAAACGTGTGTGTTGTTCAAGGGTCAACTGTATACAAGTTGCTTGCTTTGATCATTTCTCTGAGTCCCATATTTCTATAAACAACTGAGAGTACAAAATTAAAATTTGATTTCCCTCTGTAATCTGTCTCATGTGAATTTAATTGTTAGACCAGCCAGAGGAACTTGGAAGTGTAGAGAAAACATTTTCTTCCCCAACAGCTGGATAAACAGTCAGCAGGATAAACTTCACTAGCTGAATGCTGTTTGCCTTGAGGCTACCGCAGCTGAGAAACCTGGGACTTCTGAGGAGCCCTGGCTGAAGGTAAGGATTTGTACCTGTCAGTCTCCTGAATCTCTGCCTGCAGGGCTCCATGGAAATGAGAATAGTGAGAACTCTTCTCTTTCCTTTAGCTAAATTTAGATTAGCGGGAGAAAATATTTGTCAAACTAGCTTATTTGGCTTCTGGTAAAAAAAAAATTGAGAATTTTTGTTTTCTGTTGACCATTTTCCATGTGTTTTGTTGTCTGTTGTGTCATTTGTCATAAGGAAGAAAACTATAAGATGAAGTTTTCCTTTCGCTTTGTTCTTTGTCTTAAGAGTTTGGCTTTGTGACCTGTGAGAACATCGGGTCCATAAAAGACCTTTATAGTCTCAACCTTCGTTTCCTGAGGCTAGAAAATTCCCCATTCCAGTAGCATCTGCCCCAGTTAGAGATTAGCAGGCCTGTAACTGGAGGCTTTACAACTTTCCATGTGGAGCTGAAGACATTCTTTTCTCTACAGCATCCTTACCACCTGTATGACAAAGCCTTTGATTGCTTAGGCTCTTTTGGGGAGTGAAATGAATGGATCTTGTGAGGGTTACAGCTCTTGCAGTTTACTGTGGACCCCTCTTGGGTGGTGGTGGTTTAGTCGCTAAGTTGTGTCCGACCCTTGTGAGCCCCATGGACTGTAACCCAACAGGCTCCTCTGTCCATGGGGTTTCCCAGGCAAAAATATTGGAGTGGGTGCCATTTCTTTCTCCAGAGGATCTTCCTGACCCAGAGATCAAACCCGTGACTCCTGCATTACAGGCAGATTCTTTACCACTGAGCCACCTGGGAAGCCCAGACTCCTCTTGAGCCCTTAGTTAAGCCATAAAAAGCCTTATCAGTTTGAGTCGCTATTGAGATTAAAAGATCTGACTTGTCAATGACCAGGTGATAGATTCTTTGAACTGATTATATTTAAAAGAAAGAAAGAAAACATTTTTAGAAAGCTCGCATCCAGAGGAGCCTGGCGAGCTGTCATCAATGGGGTCGCAAAACGTTGGACACAACTTAGTGACTCATGGACACACACACACACACACACACACACACACACACACACACACACATCCTTGGGACTTCCCTCGTGGACCAGTGGCTAAGAATCCATGTTGCCAATGCAGGGGGGCCCGGGTTCCATTCCTAGTCAGGGAGCAAGATCCCACATGCCGCAACCAAGAGTTCTCATGCCACAACTAAAGACCCTGCATGCTGCCACTAAGACTGGTGTAGCCAAATAAATAAATATTTTTTGGAAAAAGAAAGCTCTTGTCCTCAAAAATTGTCTTATTGGTATAAATGAGATGGCCAAATTAAAAAGAGGACACAAAGAAATGTAACAGCTAGCCTTAGGAACTCTCTTAACAAGGTGGGGAAAAAAAAACAGAAAATAAAACTTAGATTAAAATTAAAGTCCCCATTCAATATAAATTCCTTTTCTTGAAATCTGAACACATCTCATCAGCAATTCCCTTAACTCCCCAAACTCCTCCATTTTCCCTAGAAAAAAATAATAAACACCCAGCTACTATTTTAACTTCGCTTTGCTACAAGATTTACAGAGAACAGGACAGCCTAAGACCTAAGATATAGAGGTCACTCATGTAAATATCACAAGTCAGGAAATAAATTTAACAGAAGCATTCAGAACAAGCAGTAAGTCTCAAACATAAGATCTGTTTTCCTGGGTTCTATAATCAGGTCCTGCCAGCTACACACTTTCCTATGCAATATCCTTTGTGAATAAGTCTTAGACCCCCAAAGAATTTACATCCCTGGACAGCAACAGACCTTTAAATTATAAAACCTTTTTACCTTCACTTCAGGGGATTTTTACCAAATTTAGGGAGCTCAAAAAAGTTCGTTCTTTCACTGTCCCTTAAAATTGTAACTTGTACCATGTTTTTAAATATAAACACTCCTCACATTTGCCTGCAACTGAATCTGGCTAGCTCAGTCAGTAAAGTCTGAAGGGAAAAAAGGAAAGAAGGAGAGAAAATCTAGCCTTTTAAAATACAAACTGCTGGAAAGGTCTTTTTTCAAAATCCAGTTCACAGCCTCCTTAATATTACCAATATGACTAGTAATTACCAATATGGTTGATATCAAAGACAAATATGATTCTTAAAAACATCTTCTAAAAATAGAGGAAAGTTTCAATCAGATGAATAGATAAACAACTTATTGCAACTGTTATTAACAGACTCGTGAGTTTTATATTGTTATACTTGGTTCATGGCTAAAATTTTACAAGAAAAGCTATAAGAGCTTTGTGTTTGTAAGTACATCTATGTATGCACATTAGAGTTATGGTACTCTTCTACCTCTGGATGGTGTTACCAATATTGAGACAGGGCTCTATTTGGCTTAAAAATAAATGCCTATGAATTAAGTACTTCTAAATTTCAGAGATATAATAGAAATCAGCTCAAATGTTTTTGAAGTTCATGTTATATATAATAATTTTCAGTAAATAGAAAGCAGTTTGTTGGTTTAAGTAATACTGACGTGGCTTTAGAGTAATCAATATGAAGAATAGTACTTTTATCCTACCTAGGTTCACTAAAAGTCAAATAAGCTCATGCTATTTCTGTTACAAAATTTGTCAGCAAGAAAAATAATATAAAAGGATGGCTAACTGCTTTAATATCTTATAAAATGTTCATGAGCATAATTGTTAAAAACAGATGAATTAAATAGATATAAGCAAGATGAGAGTTTTCAGGTAGATTTTTAGCAATGATTGTTTTATGATATATCTTCTTACATAGTTTCCCAAATCTCTTTGGTCACTTCCAACCCTAAAAGTTTGCTAAGTTAATTAAATGATGGGGATTCATTGAAAGTACAGATTATTTTAAGTAAGATAAGATACTGAAATCTTAAATGCTAAGCACATCTAAGTTTAACAACTTCTGGTCTCTTATTACAGAGACTAAAGATGCTTGAGTATCTTAGGAAACATAGCTTATGCCATACTGAAAAATTGTACTTAAAGGAAGCACATAAACACATAAATCTGCCAATATAAAGATTGCTGGTATAGAAAAAATTGACAGTTCACGTTTGCTTACTTCTTAGATATCACTGGAAGTTCATGTATTTAAGATTAAAGAATTCTAATGAGTTATCTGATTATAATTACTAGAACTAACGAGGGAAACAAATGTGTGTTTGGGAAAAAAAATAGACTATATGTTTTTTGGTAAGAAAGGGTATGAAGAATGGAGATACACTTTTCTGAGAAAAGAGAAAGTAATTTTTCCTAAAATAAAGCTTATTGTTTCTGAAGAGGCAGAAAAAAACAAGGACAAACCAAAGTGGACATGAAAATTTATAGGTTTGTGAAAAAGAAATCTTGGGAAAATAATTTTATGCATGTTCAAGGTGAATAAAGTTGAATAAATTTATTATAAGTCCTTTGAAAATAAGCTTTAATGTCAATAGTATTTTTACATAAAACTGTACCTTAATTTTTTTTCATCTGCTTAAAAAAACACAAATTTTATTTGGATTATTGGTCTGCACTTTTCACTCAGTTACCTCAACTTCCATCTAAGCAGTTGATAAATTTATATCAAGTACAAATTGAAAATTGAATCTCTGGTCCCTTAAGATTAATTTTGCTGCAATTTTGGCTCATGAAGTCCTCAAACATGGCAGTGAGATTGGGTTATTGGTATTATATAATACTGTCTTAAAATGCACCCCGTGTTATGAATCACAACTGTTTAACAGAACTAACCTATTCTCAGGACTGAATTTTTGGTTAAAGCATGGAACCATGGAACAATCCATGGAACAAAGAAGCATGGACCAATCAGTAATTCAGCTTCTAGCCTAATTCTTGCTTCACAGCTACCAGCTCAACTTGTAAGTGTGAAACTTTCAGGGAAGTTTCAGAAGAGGAAACTAATGAGGTTCAGAAAAGGCTAGCTCAAACTTATTTGCAGCAATAGAAAACAGACTTGTGGACAAAGCCAGGGAAGGACAGGGTGGGATGAATTGAAAAAGCAGCATTGAAACATATACATTGTTTATTGTTGTTTTTTGCTCCCTAAGCCATGTTCAAACTCTTTGCAACCCCATGAACTGCAACACACCAGGTTTCCCTGTCCTTCACCATTTCCCAGAGTTTGCTCAAATTCTTATCCCAATATTGAGTCAGTGATGCTCTCTAATCATCTCATCCTCTACTGTCCCCTTCGCTTTTTGCCTTGAATCTTTCCCAGCATCAGGATCTTTTCTAATGAGTCAGCTCTTTGCATCAGGTGGCCAAAGTATTGGAGCTTCAGTTTCAGCATCAGTCCTTCCAATGAATATTCAGGATTGATTTCCTTTAGGATTGACTCGGTTTGATCTCCTTGCAGTCCAAAGGACTCCCAAGAGTCTTCTCTGGCAAAATTCAAAAGTGTCAATTCTTTGGCACTCAGCCTTCTCTGTGGTCCAACTCTCACATTCATATATGACTACTGGAAAAATCATAGCTTTCACTATACAGATCTTTGAAGGCAAAGTGATGTCTCTGCTTTTTAATATACCATCTAAGCTTGTCATAGCTTTCCTTCCAAGGAGCAAGCATCTTACTTTCATGGCTACATTCACCATCCACAGTGATTTTGGAGATTAAGAAATCTGTCACTGCTTCCACTTTTTCCCTTTCTGTTTTCCATGAGGTGAATGGACCAGATGCCATGATCTTAGTTTTTTGAATGTTGAGTTTAAAGCCAGCTTTTTCACTCTCCTCTTCACCCTCGTCAAAAGGCTCTTTAGTTCCTCTTCACTTTCTACCAGTAGAGTGGTATCATCTGCGTATCTGAGGTTGTTGATATGTCTCCCAACAACATTGATACCAGCTTGTGATTCATCCAGCCTGAGATTTCACATGATGTACTCTGCACATAAGTTAAATAAGCGGGGTGACAATATACAGCCTTGTCATACTCCTTTCCTAATTTGGAACCAGTCAGTTGTTCCATGTCTGATTCTAGCTGTTGCTTCTTAGACCTGCATATAGGTTTCTCAGGTGGCAGGCAAGGTGGTCTGGTATTCCCATATCTTTCAGAATTTTCCACAGTTTGTTGTGATCCACACAGTCAAAGGCTTTACATAGTCAACAAAGTGGAAGTAGATGTTTTTCTGGAATTCCTTTGCTTTCTCTATGATCCAACTAATGTTGGCAGTTTGGTCTCTGGTTCCTCTGCCTTTTCTAAACACATTTCATACATCTGGAAGTTCTCGGTTCACTTGCTGCTGAAGCCTACCTTGAAGGATTTTGAGCATTACCTTGCTAGTATGTGAAATGAGTGCAGTAGTACAGTAGCTGAACATTTTTTGGCATTGCCCTTCTTTGGGATTGGAATGAATACTGGACTCTTTCCAGTCCAGTGGCCATTGCTCATTTTTTCAAATTTGCTGACATATTGAGTGCAACACTTTAACAGCATCAGCGTTTAGGGTTTTAAATAGCTTAGCTGGAACTCTGTCACCTCTACTGTTCACAGTAATACTTCCTAAGGCCTACTTGACTTCACACTCCAGGATGTCTGGCTCTAGGTGAGTGATCACACCATCATGGTTACCTGGGTCATTAAGATCTTTTTTGTATAGTTCTTCTGTGTATTCTTGCCACCTTTTCTTAATATCTTCTGCTTCTGTTAGGTCCTTACCATCTCTGTCCTTTATCATGCCCATTCTCCATGAACTGTTCCCTTGGTATCTCTAATTTCCTTAAAAAAAATCTCTAGTCTTTCCCATTCTATTGTTTTCCTCTATTTCTTCTCATTGTTCACTTAGGAAGACCTTCTTGGCTCTCCTTGCTATTCTCTGAAACTCTACACTCAATCTAGTATATCTTTCTCTTTCTACCTTGACTTTTGCTTCTCTTCTTTCCTTGGCTATTTGTAAAGCCTCCTCAGACAACTACTTTGCCTTCTTGCATTTCTTTTTCTTCGGGATGGTTTGGTCACTTCCTTCTGTATAATGTTATATATTTAGTGTATACCCCAGTGGGAATTTTCTGTATGACACTGGGAGCTCAACCCAGCCCTCTGTGACAACCTAGAGGGATCGGATGGGGTGGGAGGGAGGTTCAGGAGGGAGGGGGCATATGTACACCTATGGCTGATTCATGTTGATGTATGGCAGAAACCCACACAACACTGTAAAGCAATCATCCTCCAATTAAAAATAAATTTTGAAAAAGAAAATGAAAAACCCAGCTCAAAACGTGCTTCTTGGCAGATTCATTATTTTGAATAAAATTACTCAAGCAAAAGCAAGAAGGATATTCTGACCATCTTTGTTCCCCCTGGAAGCGTAAAATAAATCTTCTAGTGAAAGATACCCTCCTCCTACCAGGAGGTAAACAGACAGCCTTATTGCTGGAGATCAGGAATTCAGGGCCAAGAAGGCTACATAAACAAACTCTGCTTAGTTCTTCACTAATTAATACCCAAGCTTAAGTTTGTCTGTCTTCTCAGTTCTTCTCAAATTTATTGTTCCTTTATCTAAAAGGTCTAAAAGCTGTGTGCTTTGGTCACTCCTTTGAGTCTCATATTTCTGTAAACTCTTGTACTCATGAAATTAAAATTATATTTTCTCCCAGTAATCTGTTTCACGTCAATTTAATAATCATCCAGAAGGACCTAGAAGAGTAGAGGAAATTTTTTTCTCCCCAATACATTCAAAAGTCCTGGAGAAGATGAATAAATACGTGTGTGTGTATGTTGTATGTATACACATATATATATGTATGTATGAGTGTGTCTGTGTGTGTGTATATATATATATATAGTCCTTTGCATAATTCTAAGTGATTATATTTTTAAGCTGTAAGCTAATGGTCTGACACACATTTTATAACTGAAAGTGGAATGAAAATGAGTTAGGGAATACTGTGTGTGCAAAAAATTTTTGCTTTCACAAGGCTAGAGAACATTGTTTATTTTTTCATCAGTGGAAAGAAAAACCCAATGGCAGTTTCCAGCTCTTAGCATCCTCTGGTTATAGAGGTCCACTACATGTATCGTCACAATGCCAGATAGAAACTCTAGATCAGGGAGCATCACGCTTCTCCCTATCAATTTGAGTATTAGAACAGGCTCTGAAAATGTTGATTTTCCAAAGTGAAGTCTGTGATAAAGAAGAGGAGCTGCTCTCAGTAAGTTGCCATCTGAAATACTAAATTCTTCTGGGAACAAGTGAGAGAAACCTTCCCTTAGCTGAAAAAAATAAAGAGGTAACTAACAAACTAGATTTTCAAGGCAACTGACATTTACTCATACTTACAGGTTGCACAAATGCTAGGCTGAGAGTGAAAGCTTATAATTTTGGTACCAGCTCCCCACACGAGAGACTAAACACAGACAATTACAAATGATAAAAAATATATACACAGAATCCATCTCTTTGTTTAAAGATATGTGTACTCAAAGCAATAGTAAAGCTAGCAAGAGAAATTGTCCAGAAAGGCTTCCAAAAGAATGTAAATAGTGTAGAAAAGAGGGCTTCAAATTTAGAACCTGAAGGTATCTTTAAATTCTTCAGTGCATTCTTCTATTTTTCAGATATGGAACGAAATAAATGATGTGAAGAAACACAGACACAAATTCAAAATTTCACACTGAAGCTTGGATCTTTTGAGGACTTATTCAGAGTTCTTCCCACACAACATTCTATTCTGTAATCCCTTATTGACTTCCTAAAACATGGGTGGCACGTTGATAGCTAGGGCTCTAAAGATGAATCTTCACCCATAGACGTATATTATAGGGAGAGGAATCCATATGAAGAGATTTTCCAATGCATATGAAGTAGTGTGTGTCATAAAGGAAGAATAATATAAATTCTACCACATTAGACCCAGCATTTGAGAACTGGCAAATACTGAGCAAGTCTATAAACATGGTCCATGACCTGATAGTTTTGTTGTTGTTGATGATGATGTTTTAAAATTTTAAAAAAGTAAGTGTTCTGTGGTTCTGGATACTTCTGACTACAAATTATTCATCCATATTGCTTCCTTTATCTTTCATACTTATTTGTTTCTCTATCTTATTAACCTATGATAGATTAATATTCTATATGAATTAATTTATAGAATGATTTTTACATTTATTGGTATTGCTCTGATATATTCTCATTGAAAAGTAAACCTAGTAGAACTATTATGAGAGACTTTTAAAATGAAGTACTGTAATAATGTCATTTATAATAAGAAATATATTGTCTTTTTTATCCTGAAACAGAAGTCCTAAAACCACTGGAATTTTCACTAAGTGGTGAAATTGACAAAAGTGTCTTGCTGTGTTCATGGGGTGGTTTGGACCTCACCTATGGATGGGGGCTAGTTACCAAGAACACCAACCATATGATCAGAGAATTGAAACTTTCACTCCCATCCCCTGACTTCAGGGGTGGGAGAGGAGCTACAGATTGAATTAATTGCCAATGGACAATAACTTAATCAATCTCCCTTTGTAATAAAGTCTTCATTAAAACCCAAAAAGTTTGAGGCAGGTGAGCACATGCTGATTTGAGAAGGATAGTATGCTAGGAGATGGGGCAAGACACTCCACACCTTTTCCCCATACCTGCCCTGTGCATCTCCTCCACCCGGCTGTTCCTGAGTCATATTTTTTAAAATAGGAAATCAGTCATCTTGAAAGTAAAATGTTTCTCTGATTTCTGTGAGCTGCTTTAGTAAATCAAACCTCCAATCTATAGCCAGCTGGTCAGAAGCATAGGCGACAACCAGGGCTTGTGATTGTCATCTGAAGAGGGATGGGGGAAGTTGTGTGGGACCGGTGTTAGAGGATTGCTTGGCGATGTGGGAAAAACTCTCCCCACTGGGTGCAGAATTTCATATACTACTACCTAAATATAAGTACAATATAAAAACAAGTATTGTTTCCAACTAAAAATTAGTTGTCAATAATATTGTATACTCTAGATTTATTCACTAGATTACCAAAATTAAATAAGACTTGAAAGAGGAATATATTCAAGTACATGATTCCCTTTGAAATGAATGTTCCTTACATTTTGCACATTAGCTCCACTATAATTTGACTTTTACACTGTTCATAAAACTCTCTTCTAAAAAGTAAGCTGGGAAGGAGACTAGAAATTAACTCGTTAGCCACAGTGAAGGAAATTAGAATGTGTCCCAAGACATTTAGGGATTATTAGGAAAATGTCATTTATGTTCAATTTTTGTTATCTTTGTTATCTTAAAGAAATAATGGAGACAGGAAAGCTCCATAGTTTCATTAAAATGTAAACTTCTAACACAATAAACCCCAGAATTTATTTAAAGGAAAACTTCACAGAATATAAGAGCAAATAATTTCTTTGTTTCTTTTTCTTACCAATATATTCCTTAGTTTTTTCTTCTTCCCAGTCATCATGAATTATTCTCATTGATTTCATAAAAGCTCATATCTTTAGAAAATTCTGGGAACTGTTTATTTTAAAGCATTTTTCTAAAATATGCTCTTTTCACATGTGAGTAAAATGATCTTGTTTAAATTAGCAGAAAACAACCTATTATGTACTCTGTTACATGCTAAATGGAGAAGGAAATGGCAACCCACTCCAGAGTTATTGCCTGGAGAATACCACGAACAGAGGAGCCTGGCAGGCTACAGTCCACGGGATTGCAAAGGGTCGGACATGACTGAGTGACTATCACCACATGCTAAAATTCAGCAAAACTAATGAACAGAATACAGTATCTGTGTAATAAATGTGCTGTGCTGTGCTTAGTCACTTAGTCGTGTCCAGCTCTTTGTGATCCCATGGACTGTAGCCCTCCAGGCTCCTCTGTCCATGGGAATTCTCCAGGCAAGAATATTAGAATGGGTTACCATGCCCTCCTCCAGGGGATCTTCCCCACCCAGGGATCCAACCCACTTCTCCTGCATTGCAGGTGGATTCTTTACTGTCTGAGCCATCAGGGAAGCCTGTATAATGAATACTATGTATCAATAAAAAAAAAAAAAAATGAAGTCACAATACATGTTAGAGCATGAATGAATCTTGAAAATATGCTAAATGAAAGATGCCAGTGATAAAGGGCCATGTAGTCTATGATTTCAATTATATGAAATAATCAGCATAGGTGAATTCACAGAGATAGAAAGAATTTGGTGATTGCTTGGGCTCTGGCCTGGGGGAGGGGTGTTGGGGGCCTGGGGAAAGACAGTTAATGTGTACAAGATGTTTTAAGTGAGTGCTGGAAATGTTCTAAAATTAGACCATGGTGATGGATGAACAACTGTGTAAATATACCAAAACGCACAGAACTGTAAACTTTAAATAAGTGGATTTGTGGACTGAGCACACATGCATGGTACATGAACTGTTTATCAATAAAGCTATAAAATGAAAAAATAAAACCCACCAACATACACATGGATACACCATTTTCTACAGTTCTATGAATTTTTAAAATAATGTAAAATAATTATTAAGGTAATAGATGCACCAGATTTTGAAATTAAATTATTCACAATGCACCAAAAAACAATATCCTTATACATAAATTCTATACATTGGCTGGCATATAATACTAGAATGAACTTCTAAAACTGAACTTGTTACCTTGAAGAGTATGTAGATTTTAATATAGTTTTGGCAGATTGCTCCCAAAGTTACTGTTACCAGCAGAAGAGTCCTAACTTCACCGCATTCCAACCAATGGGGTTTTATAGATCTCTCATTCTAATCTGTCTTACCAAATCTGGATTTGGTCACATTTTTTAGTCCTTATTATACAAACACAAAAAAATAATGACAGCCTCTGCCTTCTTATACCATTTGAAAAACTGATTAGTGCTTCTCAACTGGTGGTCCTGTGATTAAGAATCCACCTTGCAATGCAGGGGACACCTGTTACATCCCTGGTCCAGAAAGATCCCACACACTGCAGGGCAACTAGGCCCCCGCCACCACCATGGAGCCCACACGCCACAACTATAGAAGACTATGCTCTGCAATAAGAGAAGCCACTGCAGTGAGAAGCCCATGCACCACAATCTAACGGCTGACCGTGCTGAGAAGGCCCACATGCAGCAACGAAGATCCAGCACAGAAAAAATGTATATATATATGTTTAATTAATTAATTTTTAAAATAAGTAAAAAATAAAAAACTTATTAATCCCCTTGATTCCATTGATTCTGATTCTACAAAATATAAATTCACTAAACTATCCATATAAGCCTTTTATCTTATCAATTTTTTCATATTTCATTCACAAATATGTTAATTATAATACTTAAAAGTTACATTTCCATTCTCTGCTTTAACCTAATTTACATAATTATCCAAATAAGGAATCTGACATTTTGGATTTCCAATTTTAATATATTATTTTGTATTCTGGCAAAACACTTAAATTATACTTCCTTATTTGCACATAAATATAACAAATCATATAGATTTTTTTCATGAAATACATATTTTACCTAATTTAGCCTATTGATGGTATAGAGCAAACTTATCTTTTGAATACCTTTCATTTATCCCTCTTCTTTTTCTCTTACATACTGTCTTTTTTGTGCACATAGGCACAAATATACATACACATACACATGTGTGCATGATCACATGTACACTTTACAGTAGGTCAAGGAGGCAAAATGAGCATTTTGTGGATCTAACTTTCCTTATTTGTAATTATTTTCCTAGGATAGATTTCCAGAAATGATATTGCTATGACAAGTATGTTCTTTTTATTGCTCTTAATTTTATAATGTTGATTTCTAAGCAGTGCTATACCAACTACTTACCATTAAAGAAAATACAGCCATCACTAATGATTAGCATTGGTTATTTTTTTATTCTATATACCTGGTTAATTTAATAGATGAAAATGCTCCCACATTTATGCTTTAATTTGTATGTCTTTTTTGACTAGTATGGTACTAGCAAATAATGTTTCTTTAATAGTTTTATGTATCCTTAGTGAATGCTCAAACATGATTATTCATACTTAAATTTTTTCTTCTCCATTTTAATATTTTGAGTAAATTAATTATTCATTGTATGATTTTTGTCATTCTTTTGTTTTCTTTTTCCTTTAGGATATGTTTGATTATAGGATTTATGACACACAAAATTTTTCAATTTTTAAAGAGTCCAATCTGTCCTTGTCTTTTGTGATCACTGTCATTTCTAAGCTTAGACAGATATCACCTCCCCAAAGACTTGGCAATTAATTAGCTTTAGTATCTTCTAGGGTTTCCTGGTATGATGTTTGCATGCAAAATCTAGTTTAGAAAATAGATTATAAAGACAACTGATTAATAGTAAAACTCACTTTCTAAGTGACAAATTTTCACTTTCTAAGTGAAAATATTTTAAAAAGCTATTTAAAATAGATAGCTTAGCAATTTGTATGGGAGCAATAAGTTGGACACTTGGATCCTTCTATTCAGTGAATCTTAAATTATAGGTCAAATTGGCAACATATACATACATGTATAGAGATTTCTCACAAATATGTCATTTAATATAAACTACTTTATTTTTATAGATTTGTAATTGAAGGACGGTTAATTTACAACATGCGTTAGTTTCAGTATACAGTGAAGTGATTCACTTAAGCACACACACATATATATACATATGTTATTTTTCAGATTCATTTCTTTTATTGGTTATTACAAGATACTGAGTATAACTCCCTGCCCTATGCAGTACGTCCTTAATGGTTAGCTCTTTTAGATATAATAGTTGTGTATATGTCAATCCCAAACTTCTAATTTAAAAGAGTAGGAAATATTTCACCTTTTTATTTCTTATTTTAATAGGTTTTTCTTTTCTAAGTAATACATACTAAGATAATGGCACCTGGTCCCATCACTTCATGGTGAATAGATGGAGAAATAATGGAAACAATGAGAGACTTTATTTTCTTGGGCTCCAAAATCACTGCAGATGATGACTGCAACCATGAAATTAAAAGATGCTTGCTCCTTGGAAGAAAAGCTATGACCAACCTAGACAGCATATTAAAAAGCAGACATTACTTTGACAACAAAGGTCCATCTAGTCAAAGCTATGGTTTTTCCAGTAGTCATGTATGGATGTGAGAGTTGGACCATAAAGAAAGCTGAGCACCAAAGAATTGAGGCTTTTGAACTGTGGTGTTGGAGAAGACTGTTGCGAATTCCTTGGATTGCAAAGAATCCTAAAGGAAATCAACCCTGAATATTCATTGAAAGGACTGATGCTGAAGCTGAGTCTCCAAAACTTTGGCCCACCTGTTGTGAAGAACTGACTCAGTGGAAAAGACCCTGATGCTGGGAAAGATTGAAGGCAGAAGAGAAGGGGCACCAGAGGATGAGATGGTTGGATGGCATCACCAATTCAATGGACATCAGTTTGAGCAAACTCCAGGAAATGATGATGGACAGGGAAGCCTGGCATGCTGCAGTCCATGAAGTCACAAAAAGTCAGACACAACTGAGTGACTTAACAACGGCAACATACTGTATTAGTTACCGTCACAAATTGCCATGAGTTTCGTTGCCTGTAACAGCACATTATAGTTCTGGGGGTTAAAATTCAGAAGTAAACACTTCTGGACCTAAAGTCAAGGTGATGCTGAGCTGGTACCTCCTGGGATCCTAGGAAGACTCTATTCTTGGCCTCTTCCAGGTTCCAGAGGTGGTCACATCCTTTGGCCCCTGGCTACCTCCTTCCAGTCTACTATCATCCTCACATCACCTTCTTCTTTGACTGACTCACCTGCTTCTCTCTTACAAGAACCACTGTGATTATATCAGACCCACCCAGATAATTCATAATAATCCTAATTTAGATTATCCAAGGTCACACCTGCAAAGAACTTTGGCCATTTAAGGTAACACTCACAGCTCTGGGAATTAAGACATGGACATCTCTGGACCATTATTCAGCCAACCACACATACAAATGTGAGGCGAGCAGAAGTAACGCAACTTAGATTAGGAGTAGGCCTTCCTACTATCAGGTAGCTTTCACTTAACAATGACCACTGTTTGCCAATTAGGACCAATTAGCTTTCACCAATGTTTGCCAACTAGGAAATTAGGAACGGGGCGGAAACCCCCAGGAAAGCCTCGCGCGCGCGAAAGTATTGACCAATGAAATTGCTTTGCAAGCGTGTAACCAATCCGCTTCTCACCCTATAAATTTGTGTAACAGCTTGGGCTCGGGGCTCTCTGACTCGCACCACTGCATTGGTTGCGGGCAGAGAGTCCTGGCTCGAGTCAGTAATAAACTTCCCTTCCTGCGAGTTGCATTGTCTTGGAAGCCTTCTCTCTTCCCGCTCGGGGATTCGGACATCAGGCATAACAACAAATAAAAAAGCAAACCTTTAGAGAGCATGAAGTTGTTACAATTAAACCCACAAAGACAAAGAGTTCTATTGCATTTCTGGAATGACTGATCATTTTATTAAAAAAAAAAAGAAAGAAAGAAAAGAAAAATCAAAGAAAACAAAACAGAAAATAAGCTAAAAATACCATATCCTTCATTTTCTCTTTCTTTCCTATGTCTATACACAAGTGACTTTTATTGTTCCTCAGTGTTTGCATTCACTCCATCATTCAGCAAGGGCTGCCACTGAAGATATCATCTACAGAACTGGAGTGGATAAAAACTCAACCAAGTTTCCCTAGAAGATGAGAAAAAATGCAATTACATGGATTTAAATATTTCTCATTGATATTTCACAATAACATAGATTTACTCAATTCACTTAGTATGAATATTTAAGGAGGAGGACAGTAGACAAAATGAAAAAGATCGTTCTTGGCTGCAGTCGCCCTTGCAAATTCATCAGCATCACTGTTTGCCTGATCCCTTGTAATAATATCCTTGGGATTTATAAAATTGTAATTCAGTTTTTAATTATTTTATATTTCATAGAAGACTTTATTCTCTATCAATCCTTATTTCCTATTCTTTATACCCTACTCACCCACCACACACAAAGCTTTTAAGATGTCCTTCTTTGCAAAGGATTTCATCTCCCTTTATCACTTTAATTGTTACAACAATATTGCTGACTATAAATTCTTTATATGCATGTCTTCTATTTCCTTTTGCATCTGTGGTGAAATGAAATGTCTGTTCATCTTATTGTTTCACATTTTGTTTTTATTCCAGTATAACCAACTATTGTCTGACCAGCAGAATCCGGTGACAGCATAGTAAAATGAAACCCATTCAACAAAGAGCTTCCAGTTCAAGACGGCAGAGTAGAAGGATGTGTGCTCATCTCCTCCTGCAAGAGCACCAAAATTGCAACTAGCTGTTGAACAACCATCAACAGGAAGATGCTAGAACCCACCAAAAAAAAAAAAAAAAAAAAATACCCCACGTTCAAAGACCAAGAAGAAGCAGTGAGATGGTAGGACGGGCACAATCGTGATAAAATCAAATCCCATACCCGCTGGGTGGGTAACCCACAAGCTGGAGAACAATAATACCAAAGAAGTTCTCCCACTGTTGTGAAGGTTCTAAACCCCACAGCAGGCTTCCCAGCCTGGGGACCCAACAAAGAGGCTGGGAATTCCTACAGAATCTGACCTTGAAAGCCAGCGGGATTTGATTATTGGACTTCCACAGACCTGGGAGAAACAGATACTCCACTCTTGGAAGGCACCAACAAATTCATGTGCATATCAAGACCCAAATGAAATGAGCAGACACCCCACAGGAGATCAAACCAAAACTATCTGCTAGGGTTGGAGGGCCTCCTGTGGAGGCTTGGGTTGGCAAGGGCTGAGGGCACTGGCAGCAGCAGTCTGGGAAGGTCACCTTTGGTGTAAGCCCTCTTGGAGGTCAGCATTAATCATTTCATAGAGCCCATAGACCCCAGGGCTGGGTCACTTCAGGCCAAATAACTACTAGGAAGAGAGTGCAATCCCACCCATCAGCAGATAATTGAATTAAAGCTTTATTGAGCAAGGCTCTGCCCACTAGACAAGACTCAGTCTTTCCCACTGCCAGTCCCTCCCATCAGGAAGCTAACACATGCCTCTTAGCCTTCTCCATCAGAAGGCAGACAGAAGAAGCAAGATAAACCACAGTCCCATGGTGAATAAAACAAAAACCACATTATAGAATTAATCAGGATGAAAGAACAGGAAGTTACATCCCAGATGAAAGGACAAGATAAAACCCCAGTTCAGTTCAGTTTGGTCGCTCAGTCGTGTTTGACTCTTTGCAACCCCATGGACCACAGCACACCTGGCCTCCCTGTCCATCACCAACTCCCAGAGTCTACCCGAACTCATGTCCATTGAGTCGGTGATGCCATCCAACCATCTAATCCTCTGTGGTCCCCTTCTCCTCCTGCCCACAATCTTTCCCAGCATCAGGGTCTTTTCCAATGAGTCAGCTCTTCACATCAGGTGGCCAAAGTATTGGAGCTTCAGCTTTAACATCAGTGCTTCCAATGAATACTCAGGACTGATCTCCTTTAGGATGGACTGGTTGGATCCTTGCAGTCCAAGGGACTCTCAAGAGTTTTCTCCAACACCACAGTTCAAAAGCATCAATCCTTCAGCACTCACCTTCCTTTATAGTCCAACTCTCACATCCATATATGACTACTGGAAAAACCATAGCCTTGACTAGATGGACCTTTGTTGACAAAGTAATGTCTCTGCTTTTAAATACGCTGTCTAGGTTGGTCATAACTTTCCTTCCAAGGAGCAAGCGTCTTTTAATTTCATGGCTGCAATCACCATCTGCAGTGATTTTGGAGCCCAAAAAAATAAAGTCTGTCACTGTTTGCACTGTTTCTGCATCAATTTGCCATGAAGTGATAGGAACGGATGCCAGGATCTTAGTTTTCTGAATGTTGAGCTTTAAGCCAACTTTTTCACTCTCCTCTTTCACTTTCATCAACAGGCTTTTTAGTTTCTCTTCACTTTCTGCCATAAGGGTGGTGTCATCTGCATATCTGAGATTACTGATATTTCTCCCGACAATCTTGATTCCAGCTTGTGCTTCTTCCAGTCCAGCATTTCTTATGATGTACTCTGCATATAAGTTAAATAAGCAGGGTGACAATATACTCCTTTTCCTATTTGGAAACAGTCTGTTCTTCCATGTCCAGTTCTAACTGTTGCTTGCTGACCTGCATGTAGGTTTCTCAACAGGCAGGTCAGGTGGTCTGGTATTCCCATCTCCTTCAGAATTTTCCACAGTTTATTATGATCCACACAGTCAAAGGCTTTGGCATAGTCAATAAAGCAGAAATAGATGTTTTTCTGGAACTCTCTTGCTTTATTGATGAGCCAGTGGATATTGGCAATTTGATCTCTGGTTCCACTGCCTTTTCTAAATCTAGCTTGAACATCTGGAAGTTCATGGGTCACATATTGCTGAAGCCTGGCTTGGAGAATTATGAGCATTACTTTACTAGCATGTGAGATGAGTGCAATTGTGCAGTAGTTTGAGCATTTTGGGGGATTGGAATGAAAATTGACCTTTTTCCAGTCCTGTGGCCACTGCTGAGTTTTCCAAATTTGCTGGCATATTGAGTGCAGCACTTTCACAGCAACATCTTTCAGGATTTGAAATAGCTCAACTGGAATTCCATCACCTCCACTAGCTTTGTTCCTAGTGATGCTTTCTAAGGCCCACTTGACTTCACATTCCAGGATGTCTGGCTCTAGGTGAGTGATCACACCATTGTGATTATCTGGGTTGTGAAGATCTTTTTTGTACAGTTCTTCTGTGTATTCTTGCCACCTCTTCTTAATATCTTCTGCTTTGTTAGGTCCATATCATTTCTGTCCTGTTTGAGCCCATCTTTGCATGAAATGCTCCCTTGGTATCTCTAATTTTCTTGAAGAGATCTCTAGTCATTCCCATTCTATTGTTTTCCTCTGTTTCTTTGCACTGATCACTGAGGAAGGCTTTCTAATCTCTCCTTGCTATTCTTTGGAACTGTGCATTCAAACGGGTACATCTTTCCTTTTCTCCTTTCCTTTTTGCTTCTCTTTTTTCACAGCTATTTGTAAGCCCTCCTCAGTCAGCCATTTTGTTTTTTTGCATTTCTTTTTCTTGGGGATGGTCTTGATCCCTGTCTCCTCTACAGTGTCACACACCTCCATCCATAGTTCATCAGGCACTCTATCTATCAGATCTAGTCCCTTAAATCTATTTCTCACTTCCACTGTATAATCATAAGGGATTTGATTTAGGTCATACCTGAATGGTCTAGTGGTTTCCCCACTTTCTTCAATTTAAGTCTGAATTTGGCAATAAGGAGTTCATGATCTGAGCCACAGTCAGTTCCCAGTCTTGTTTTTGCTGACTGTATAGAGCTTCTCCACCTTTGGCTGCAAAGAATATAATCAATCTGATTTTGGTGTTGGCCATCTGGTGATGTCCATGTGTCAAATCTTCTCTTGTGTTGTTGGAAGACGGTGTTTGCTATGGCCAATGCGTTCTCTTCACAAAACTCTATTAGACTTTGCCTTGCTTCATTCTGTATTGCAAGGCCAAATTTGCCTGTTACTCCAGGTATTTCTTGTCTTCCTACTTTTAAATTCCAGTCCCCTACAATGAAAAGGATATCTTTTTTGGGTGTTAGTTCTGAAAGGTCTTGTAGGTCTTCATAGAACCGTTCAACTTCAGCTTCTTCAACATTACTGGTCAGGGCATAGACTTGGATTATCATGATATTGAATGGTTTGCCTTGAAATCAACCAGAGATCATTCTGTGGTTTTTTAGATTGTATCCAAGTACTGCATTTCTGACTCTTTTGCTGACTATGATGGCTACTCCATTTTTTCTAATGGATTCTTGCCCACAGTAGTAGATATAATAATCATCTGAGTTAAATTCACCCATTTCAGTCCATTTTAGTTCGCTGATTCCTAAAATGTTGATGTTCACTCTTGCCATCTCCTGTTTAACCAATTCCAATTTGCCTTGATTCATGGACCTAACATTGCAGGTTCCTGAAGCCACAGAGAAACAACTAAATGAAGTGGAGATAGGCAATCTTCTAGAAAAAGAACTCAGAATAAAAGCAGTGAAGATGATTAAGGATCTCAGGAAAACAATGGAGAAATGCAAAAAATGTTTACCAAAGACCTACAAGAACTAAAGAACAAACAGAGATGAGTAATACACTAGCAGGAATCAATAGCAGAATAACTGAGGTGGAAGAACAGATAAATAACCTGGAGGACAGAATTGTGGCAATCACTGCCTCAAAACAGAATATAGAAAAAAGAATGAAAGGAAATGAAGACAGCCTAAGAGACCTCTGGGACAACAGTAAATGCACCAATATTCACACTATAGGAGTCCCAGAAGGAGAAGGGCAAGAAAAAGGACCTGAGAAAATATTTAAAGAGATAATAGCTGAAAACTTCCCTAACATGGGGGGAGGGGGGCAGGAATAGTCAACTAAGTCCAGAAAGCACAGAGGGTCCCAGGGAGGATAAACCCAAGGAGGAACACACCAAGACACAAGATATATAGTGATCAAACTGACAAAAATTAAAGATAAAGATAAAACATTCAACAAAGACTTCCTACTAAGCACAATGCACTGTGCTACATGCTATGAACTTTGTCAAAATTAATGAGTTAACAGTTTCATTAAAGATCATACCTTTATTTTTGCTCTTCAGTGTTATACTTTGAGAAACCATGTCCTTATAGCCCTCTCCAAGCATAATGGCTTGTGTTTTATTTTCCCGCTGCAGCCCCCTAACCATCACTCTCTTGGAGCTGGAACAGGTGTTCTACTTGCTCATGATGTGGCTTTCAGATCAAACCCTCTCCCTTCTGTGGACAACCCTGCACTTTTTAATCTCATTCCTCACTGAGGCTGTCATCTGTAGAAATGGTTTCTCAAGCCCACGTATCTCAAATATTTGCTCCTGATTCTGTATCTTGTCTGAGTTCTTAGCTATCAACTTACACATAGATTCTTCCAAGTCCCTGGGCTCTTAATTCCTAAACTTCTCTCCTCTGAAGCTCTCCTCTTCCACATGTCTCAGCCACCCTGGCCTTGTTACCACTAATAAACACAGCCCTCCTATGATCTCAGTTCCCTTCACTCAACTCTTTTTACCACCATCTCCTTTCCTTTTCTTCCTGCACATTCCCAGTAGTTCTCTGATTTAAAAACCTGCTGAAATGTCTAATCCCATGATTCTACCTTGTTTCACTAACTTTCATCTTCTTCATTTCCTTTTTGCTCCTTATTCAGCTTAAATTCCACTGTCATTACATCACTCCCATGAAATCATCCTCAACTCTCTTTCTTTCACTTGGCAAATCACAACAGCAGTTAATCCAACCCTCCACCCATTACACACCTACAGCAAAGCATTTGAATGTGGTTGATGGAAAACAGGAAGTCATGTGCCCGTGGACCCCACCAGAAAGTAAGCTGGAGGTATTCCCTCTGCTGCTCCCTTGAGGACCCTCCCTGCTTCCTTTCTTCTAACTTCCCACACTTCCTTCTTCATCACTCCCAGTCGGGAATCTTCATTCTCTGTGACTGAGAAAACCGAAGCCATCAGAAAAGAATCTCCATCAGATTCCCTTTTCATATCTTCCACTCACCAGCATTGTCCCATAAGCTTTGCCTTCACTGAACTACCAGTGTTTTTATCTAAATTTCATTCCTCCACGTGTGTACTAGGTTTATTCACCAGCAATCTTCCTGCTATTTTCTATTTCCCCAAATTCTCTCCTTCTATTGAAGTACCAATAGCATACAAGCATGTGTTACTTCTCTCATCTTCAAAAAAAAGTAAAAGCTTATTTTGATCCCACTTTCTCCATCAACCACCAATTTTACTATTTCCTTCATTTGAGCTAAAACTTCCCAAAAGGTCATTTGTATTGTATGTCTACAGTTTGCCTCCTGAATTTTTCCTTTAAACAAACAAACAAACAAAAAAAGGTTTTCATTTTTAGAACAATTTGAAGTCATCTGTGCAAAGTTCAAAAGCATGATTAAATGTTGAAAAAACTACTGTAACATTGATAGCAATTTCTGAATTACCAAGCTGATTACATTGTGATCGCTATATAGGTAGACAAAAAAACTGTGAGTATTCTATTTGTGATATCGCAAATGAAAATAACAAGTTTGAAAGGGACTGATGCATTAAATGATAATTGTATTTATTTTTTATTTTGGACCTATACAGGTCTGTACCTGATCAGATTTCTTGACTTCCATTGGATAGAAGTCTTTATACTTTCCTATACTTTATGGAAATGATTTCATTAATGTAACAATAAAGATTAACAATTAATTACATAGAAAACACTGATTCTTGTAATGAAGTTTAAATTTTTTCCACTTTAAACTGTTTCTAGATTTTAACTGAAAATAAGCAAATGATTTTTCTGGGATAAGTATTTCAAAACCAGTATCTAGCCTCAGTTTGTATGCTTTTAATTCAAAATGTTAAAAGGTCTATTTGTGAGAGCATGTTCTGCAATGTTTGATTTCACTTTGAGATAAAGGAGAAATGAAATCTGAAGCCACATTCTGAGAACTTTTAGCCTTTCCAGCCATCCTCAGTGATGCCAAACTTAAATGTTTAGAATAAAGTCAATGCTCCCAGAGCCACCATCAGGGAAATGTGTACACAGCTCTGCTTTGGAGCATATGTACCTGAGTACCAGTCTTATTTTAATCTTCATTAAGGATCATATTAAAAATTAGTTTAGAACAGAGAGCATTTCTAAATAGTAAAATTGCAAGTCACCTAGTTTCCAGTCATTATACCTATCTCAGTTTACTTCCGTTAACTAAATCTGGAGCTAAACTTCAAGGAAAGATAAATTTCTTAAGAAGTGCATTCACATAAACAAAATATTAAATGCTAGATACAAGCTCTCAAAATTGTGCTCTCCTTTGTCCTTGTGTTTATTAAACCAAGGATTTGTCAGTAAGAGGAATACATCATTTTTATTATTCCTATATTAAAAATATTTAATTATATTGTGTTGAATTATTTAGTGTTTAATAAACTATGGTTCTGCTCTCAGGTGGCCAGTTCACGGTGGAAGAAAGTAATTATAGTAACATATTCGAATAGACCGCTTGCCTTTGAAAGTTTACCTTTGCCTGTAGGAGGTGCATACAAAAGCTGATTAGAGCTTTGACTGAAGACCATCAGTGAGCATGGCCAGAGACAGAAGAGGAGAGTGATGACAGTGGTGTTTCTAAAGCTAATAAATTGTTGTTTGAAGGCAAAGAAATGTGGACTTAAAAATATCCACAACCTTAAAGTTGAGGGTTACATTTTATTCAGTGGGAATGTTTGAGACTCCAAGTCCAGGTGACAGCGCCTCAAGCAACCCTGGGAGAACTGCTCTGAGGAGGTGAGGGGAGGAGCCAGATTATATAGAAGTTTTGCTACAAAAGGCAGGTAGTCTGAATATCAAAAAATTATTGTAAATTAAAAAAAAAAAAACAGATATCCAAAGTTAAGGGATTTAGCATTTTTCTTTTTTTTTTTTTTTCCACTTTATTCTTAGTTTTAGGTTTCCCTTGTGGCTCAGCTTGTAAAGAATCCACCTGCAACGCAGGAGACCTGGGTTCAACCCCTGGGTTGGGAAGATCCCCTGGAGAAGGGAAAGGCTACCCACTCCAGTGTTCTGGCCTGAAGAAGTCCACTGACTGTATAGTCCATAGGGTCGCAAAGAGGTGGACATGACTGAGCGACTTTCACTTATTTTTTAAATTTGTTTTTAATTGGGGAAAATTGCTCTATAATGTTGTGTTGGTTTCTGATGTACCACAATGCAAATCAGCCGTAATTAAACATATATCACCTCCCTTTTGAGTCTCCCTTCCTTTCCCCACTCCGTCCCCTCTGTATCATCACAGACGGCTAGGCTGGGCTCCCCGTGTTACACAGCAACTTCTCACAAGCTGTCTATTTTACATTTGGTGGTGTATATATGCCGATGCTACTTTCTCCATTCACCCCACTCTCTCCTTCCCCACTGCGGCCACAAGTCAATTCTGTACGTCTGAGTCTCCATTCCTTCCCTGCAAATAGGTTCATCAATAACATTTTTCTAGATTCCATATATATGCATTAATATACGTTGTTTTTCTTTTCTTTTTTTTTTTTTTTATTAGTTGGAGGCTAATTACTTCACAACATTTCAGTGGGTTTTGTCATACATTGATATGAATCAGCCATAGATTTACACGTATTCCCCATCCCGATCCCCCCTCCCACCTCCCTCTCCACCCGATTCCTCTGGGTCTTCCCAGTGCACCAGGCCCGAGCACTTGTCTCATGCATCCCACCTGGGCTGGTGATCTGTTTCACCATAGATAGTATACATGCTGTTCTTTTGAAATATCCCACCCTCACATTCTCCCACAGAGTTCAAAAGTCTGTTCTGTATTTCTGTGTCTCTTTTTCTGTTTTGCATATAGGGTTATCGTTACCATCTTTCTAAATTCCATATATATGTGTTAGTATGCTGTAATGTTCTTTATCTTTCTGGCTTACTTCACTCTGTATAGGGGGCTCCAGTTTCATCCATCTCATTAGGACTGATTCAAGTGAATTCTTTTTAATGGCTGAGTAATATTCCATGGTGTATATGTACCACAGCTTCCTTATCCATTCATCTGCTGATGGGCATCTAGGTTGCTTCCATGTCCTGGCTATTATAAACAGTGCCGTGATGAACATTGGGGTGCACGTGTCTCTTTCAGATCTGGTTTCCTCAGTGTGTATGCCCAGAAGTGGGATTGCTAGGTCATATGGCAGTTCTATTTCCAGTTTTTTAAGAAATCTCCACACTGTTTTCCATAGCGGTTGTACTAGTTTGCATTCCCACCAACAGTGTAAGAGGGTTCCCTTTTCTCCACACCCTCTCCAGCATTTATTGCTTGTAGACTTTTGGATAGCAGCCATCCTGACTGGCGTGTAATGGTAGAAGGAACATAACTCAACATAATAAAAGCTATATATGACAAACCCACAGCAAGCATCACCCTCAATGGTGAAAAATTGAAAGCATTTCCCCTGAAATCAGGAACAAGACAAGGGTGCCCACTCTCACCACTACTATTCAACATAGTGTTGGAAGTTTTGGCCACAGCAATCAGAGCAGAAAAAGAAGTAAAAGGAATCCAGATAGGAAAAGAAGAAGTGAAACTCTCACTGTTTGCAGATGACATGATCCTCTACATAGAAAACCCTAAAGACTCTACCAGAAAATTACTAGAGCTAATCAATGAATATAGTAAAGTTGCAGGATATAAAATTAACACACAGAAATCCCTTGCATTCCTATATACTAACAATGAAAAAACAGAAAGAGAAATTAAGGAAACAATACCATTCACCATTGCAACAAAAAGAATAAAATACTTAGGAGTATATCTACCTAAAGAAACAAAAGACCTATACATAGAAAACTATAAAACACTGATGAAAGAAATCAAAGAGGACACAAACAGATGGAGAAACATACCGTGTTCATGGATTGGAAGAATCAATATTGTCAAAATGGCTATTCTACCCAAAGCAGTCTATAGATTCAATGCAATCCCTATCAAGCTACCAACGGTATTTTTCACAGAACTAGACCAAATAATTTCACAATTTGTATGGAAACACAAAAAACCTCGAATAGCCAAAGTAATCTTGAGAAAGAAGAATGGAACTGGAGGAATCAACCTGCCTGACTTCAGACTCTACTACAAAGCCACAGTCATCAAGACAGTATGGTACTGGCAGAAAGACAGAAATATAGATCAATGGAACAGAATAGAAAGCCCAGAGATAAATCCACGAACCTATGGACACCTTATCTTTGACAAAGGAGGCAAGGATATACAATGGAAAAAAGACAACCTCTTTAACAAGTGGTGCTGGGAAAACTGGTCAACCACTTGTAAAAGAATGAAACTAGAACACTTTCTAACACCATACACAAAAATAAACTCAAAATGGATTAAAGATCTAAATGTAAGACCCGAAACTATAAAACTCCTAGAGGAGAACATAGGCAAAACACTCTCTGACATAAATCACAGCAAGATCCTCTATGACCCACCTCCCAGAATATTGGAAATAAAAGCAAAACTAAACAAATGGGACCTAATGAAACTTAAAAGCTTTTGCACTATAAAGGAAACTATAAGTAAGGTGAAAAGACAGCCCTCAGATTGGGAGAAAATAATAGCAAATGAAGAAACAGACAAAGGATTAATCTCAAAAATATACAAGCAACTCCTGCAGCTCAATTCCAGAAAAATAAATGACCCAATCAAAAAATGGGCCAAAGAACTAAACAGACATTTCTCCAAAGAAGACATACAGATGGTTAACAAACACATGAAAAGATGCTCAACATCACTCATTATCAGAGAAATGCAAATACGTTTTTTTTTCTGACTTACTTCACTCTGTATAGGTTACTTCAGCCTGTATGGGCTCTAGATTCATCCACCTCAGTAGAACTGACCCAGATCTGTTCTTTTTCATGGCAGAGTAATATTCCATTGTGGGCTTCCCAGGTGGCACAAGTAGTAAAGAACCTGCCTGCCAATGCAGGAGACATAAGAAGGAGCGAGTTCAAACCCTGGGTTGGGAAGTTCCCCTAGAGGAGGGCATAGCAACCCACTCCATTATTCTTGCCTGGAGAATCCCTTGGACAGAGGAGCATAAGCAGGCTACAATCCATAAGGATGACAAAGAGCCAAACACAACTGAAGCAACTTAGCACACGCACAATATTCCATTGTATATATGTACCACATCTTCTTTATCCATTCATCTATTGGTGGACATCTAAGTTGCTTCCATGTCCTAGCTATTGTAAATAGTGCTGCTATGAACCTTGGGGTACGTGTGTCTTTTTCAGTTATGGTTTTCTCAGGGTATATGCCCAGTAGTGGGATTGCTGGTAGTTCTAGTCCTATTTTTTTTTTAAGGAATGTCCTCTCTAGTCTCCATAGCAGCTGTATCAATTTATATTCCCACCAACTGTGCAAGAAGGTTCCCATTTATCCACATCCTCTCCAGCATTTATTGTTTGTAGATTTTTTTGGTGATGGCCATTCTGATTGGTGTGAGGTAATACCTCATTGTAGTTTTGATTTGTATTTCTCTAATAATGAGTGATGTTAAGCCTCTTTTCTTATGTTTACTGTCCATCTGCATGTATTCTTTGGAGAAATGTCTGTTTAGATCTTTTACCCTTCCTTTTTTTTTTTTTTTTTTTTGGTTGGGCTGTTTGTTTTTCTGATATTGAAAAACAAATATGAGCTGCTTATACATTTTGGAGATTAATCCTTTGTCAGTTGTTTTATTTGCAATTATTTTCTCCCATTCTGAGGGTTGTCTTTTAATCTTGTTTATTGCTTCTTTTGCTATGCAGAAGATTTAAAGTTTAATTAGGTCTCATTTGTTAATTTTTGTTCTTATTTCCATTACTCTAAGAGGTGGGCTAAAAAGGATCTTGTTGTGATTTATGTCAGAGAGTGCACTGTGTATGTTTTCCTCTAAGAGCTTTACAGTTTCTGGCCTTACATTTAAGTCTTTAATCCATTCTGAGTTTATTTTTAATGTATGTTGTTAGGAAATGTTCTACTTTCATTCTTTTACATATAGCTGTCCAATTCTCCCAGCACCACTTATTGACGAGGTTATCTCTTCTCCATTGTATATACTTGCCTCCTTTGTCAAAGATAATGTGCCAATGTGCGTGCTAAGTCACTTCAGTCACGTCTGACTCCTCGTGACCCTATGGACTGTAGCCCACCAGACTGCTATACTCATGTGATTCTCCAGGCAAGAATACCGAAATGGATTGCCATGCCCTCTTCAAAAGGATCTTCACCACCCAGGGGTCGAACCCACATCTCCTGCATTGGCAGGTGGGCTCTTTACCACTAGCACCAGCTGGGAAGCCCTAGGTGCCCAAAGGTGTGTGTTTATCTCTGGTCTTTCTATCTTGTTCTATTGGTCTGCATTAATGGTTTTGTGCCAGTACAATACTGTCTTAATGACTGTAGCTTTACAGATTTGTAGCATAGTCTGAGGTCAGGAAGGTTGATTCCTCCAGCTCTGTTTTTCTTTCTCAGGATTGTTTTGGCTATTTGGGGTCTTCTGTGTTTCCATACAAATTGTGAAGTTTTTTGCTCTTAGTCTTTGAAAAATACCATTGGTAGTTTGATAGGGATTGTATTGAATCTGCAGATTGCTTTGGTTAATATAGTCATTTTTGCAATATTGATCTTCCAATCCAAGAACATGGTATATCTCTCCATCTGTTTGTATCATCTTTGGCTTCTTTTATCAGTGTCTTATAGTTTTCTGCATACAGGTCTTTGTTTCCTTAGGTAGGTTTATTCCTAAGTATTTTATTCTTTGTGTTGAAATGGTGAATGGGACATTTTTCCTTCTCTTTCTGATTTTTCATTGTTAGTGTGTAGGAATGCAAGGGATTTCCTATATATTAATTTTATATCCTGAGACCTTACTATATTCATTGATTAGCTCTAGTAATTTTATGGTGGCCTCTTCAGGGTTTTCTACGTGTAATATGTCATTTGCAGAGTGAGAGTTTTACTTCTTTTCCAATCTGGATTCCCTTTATTTCTTTTTCTTCTCTGATTGTCATTGCTAGGACTTCAAAAACTACATTGAATAATAGTAGTGAGAGTGGGAAGTCATGTCTTGTTCCTGATCTTAGAGGAAATGCTTTCAAACTTTCACCATTGAGAATAATGTTTGCTGTAGTTTTATTGTATATGGCCTTCATTATGTTGAAGTATGTTCCTTCTATGCCTACTTTCTGGAGTAGGTGTTGAACATCATAACATCATAAATCAGTGCTGAATTTTGTTAAAAGCTTTCTCTGCATCTATTGAGATGATCATAGGGTTTTTATCTTTCAATTTGTTATATCGCATTGATTGATTTGCATATATTGAAGAATCCTTGCATCCCTGGGATAAATTTCACTTTATCATGACGCATGATCCTTTTAATATGCTGTTGGTTTCTGTTTGCTAGAATTTTGTTGAAGATTTTTGCAACTGTGTTCATCAGTGATATTGATCTGTAATTTTCTTTTTGTGGTATCTTTGCGGTTTTGGTATCAGCATGATGGTGGTCTTGTAGAATGAGTTTGAGGGTTTTCCTTCTTCTGCAATTTTCTGGAAGAATTCCAGCAGAATAGGTGCTAGCTCTTCTCTAAACTTCTGGTAGAATTCACCTGTGAAGTCATCTGGCTCTGGGCTTTTGTTTGTTGTAAGATTTTTTATTACAGTTTTGATTTCCATGCTTATGATTGGTCTGTTCAGATTTTCCATTTCTTTCTTACTCAGTTTTGAAAGGTTATAATTTTCTAAGAATTTGTCTACTTCTTCCTGGTTGTCCATTTTATTGGCATATAGTTGCCCATAGTATAATGGGCAACTCATAAGAGTTGCATAATCTCATAAGAGATTATGATCCTTTGTGTTCCTATGTTCTATTGTAACTTCTCATTTTTCATTTCTAATTTTATTGATTTGAGTCTTCTCCCTTTTTTCTTGATGTGTCTGGCTAATGGTTTGTCAATTTTGTTTATCTTGTCAAAGAACCAGCTTTTAGTTTTATTGATCATTGCTATTGTTTCCTTTTCATTTATTTCTGCTCTGATCTTTATGGTTTTTTTCCTTCTATTAATTTTTGGGTTGTTTGTTCTTTTTCTAGTTGCTTTAGGTGTTTGATGTTTCTCTTATTTCTTGAGGTAGACTTGTATTGCTATAAAATTCCCTCTTAGCACTGCTTTTATTGCATCTCCCAAATTTTGAGTTGTCATGTTTTCATTGTCATTTGTTTCTGGTATTTTTTTATTTCCTTTTTTACTTTTTTCAGTGACCTCTTTGTTATTCAGAAGTGTATTGTTTAGCCTAACCTCCACATGCTTGTGCTTTTAACAGTCGTTTTTTTCCTGTAGTTGACATCTAATCTTATAGCATTGTGGTCAGAAAGATGCTTGAAATGGTTTCAATTTTTTTAATTTACCAATGCTTGATTTGTGACCCAAGATCTGGTCTATCCTAGAGACTGCTTCATGTGCACTTGAGAAAAAAATTAAAATCTACTGTTTTTGAATGAACTTCCCGGTGTAGATATTAATTAGATCCAACTGTCCAATGCATCATTTAAAGCTTGTGTTTCCTTATTAATTTTCTGTCTAGATGATCTGCCCATTGGTGTGAGTGGGGTGCTAAATCCCTCAGTATTATTGTGCAACTGTCAATTTCCCCTTTAATAGTTGTCAGCATTTATGTCTTATGCGTTGAGGTGCTCCTATGTTGGGTGCCTACATATTTATAATTGCTTTATCTTCTTCTTGGATTGATCCCTTGATCATTATGTAGTGTCCTTCTTTGTCTCTTGGAACAGTCTTTAAAATCTATTTTATCTGATATGAGTACAGTGATTCTCACTTTCTTTAGATTTCCATTTGCATTGTTACTTGCACAATTCTATCTTGCAGCTCACTTATCTGTTATTCTGTTATTGGTTCCCTCTAGTGTATTTTTAATCTCAATTATTGTGTTCCAACTCGATGGACATGAGTTTGAGTAAACTCCAGGAGTTGGTGATGGACAGGGAGGCCTGGTGTGATGCAATTCATGGGGTCACAGAGTCAGACTCGACTGAGTGACTGAACTGAACTGAACTGATTGGGTTTTTCATTGTTGATTGTCTATTCTTTATTTCTTCTGGGTCCTCATTAAACTTTTCTTGTATTTTCTCAATTCATGGCTCCATTCTTTCTATCTGTGCCTCCATTTTATTTCTAAGACTTTGGATCATGTTTGCCATCATTACTCTTAATTCTTTTTCAGGTAGACTGCTTATTTCCTCTTCATTTGTTTGGTCCTGTGGGTTTTTACTATGTTCCCTCATCTGCTACTTGTATCTCTGTCTTTTCCCTTTTTTAAGTCACTGTGTTTCGAGTCTCATTTCTGCAGGCTGGAAGGCTGTAGTTCGTCTTATTTATGTAATCTTCCGCCATGGGTGGGGTTGGATCAGTGCCTTGTGAAGCTTTCCTGGTTGGGGGACTTGTGCCTGTTCTGATGGGTGGGGCTGGATCTTGTCTTTCTGAAGGTCAGTGCTATGTCCAGTAGTGTTTTGGGTTATCTCACACACTTGCAAAGAGAAAAGGGAAAAAAGGATAAAAATGGGAATCAAAAAAGAAGTGACTAATCAAGCCAATAAGCAAATCCACAAGTGACAATGAATACCAAACATTAGACTAGCAACAACACAAAATCAGAAACATGGGGGGAATGAAATATAACTAACGAGCACTGCAAAACATGAAAAAATAAGGCGGGCCGGGGAGAGGGAGAGGTATGGCAGCCAGAACTGGGGTGTTTGGGGAGTGCCTGCTGCAGTTGAGGCCTGCAAGAAACTGCTACAGTCTGAAGTGGGTAGTGTGCTTTCCCAGAGGGATTGGCCCTCAGCCTTGTGTCCCTCGCAAAGCCAAACTGCATAAGCTTCCAGGAATATATGGGTCGTAACTCGTGCTTGCTCATGGCTTGGTGGGAGCTATTACCTCTGGTATCAGGACCACAGCGGCAATCATTTGTCCCTTGCCTCAGGCACTCACCCTGGCTTTGGCAGTGGCCAGTCGGTTTGCGTTCCCCCTCTCTGGGATAGTAAACTTCGGTCATGTCTAGTTCTGCCTCTGAACTAGACTCCAAACTGGACAGCTTTGGCTGGGGCTTTGGCCAGACATATCTACCTCGAGGGTAGGGAAGTTCACAACTCTTGCTTATCCCAACTATGGCATTCACAAAGGAGGGTTCCTATGTTCTGCAAGCGTGGAAAGTTAAAGGATCCCAATGGCAATGATCTCTCACCTCTCTGGGAGGCCTAGGCTTTTCCCTAGACTCTCTCAGCTGGGTCATACTAGCCCCTTCAGAGTATCTTCAAGGCAGTCAACCCCAGTACTCTTGCAGGTGTCTGACCCCCAAAGCCTGAACCTCAACACCCCGCCCCCACTTGCCATGGAGGGCATGCAAGCTGCTTCTTGGCTGGGAAGTGCTGTTCAGCAACTATCTCTGTGGTGAATTCTTTCTGTTTTGCCTTCCAAGCACCTGTTTCTGCATTCCCCTCTGAGGTTCAGCAGCTCCCCTCCATTCCCACTCATGAGGGGGTTTTTGAGTGTACGGAAACTTCTCCTCCTTCATGACTCCCTCCCTTGGGCACAGGTCCCCACACCAAAATTCTTTGTCTCTATTTTTTATCTTTATTATTTGTCCTGCCTCATTTTGGAGAGTTTGGCTTGCCTTTTTAGAAGTCTGGGATCTTCTGCCAGTGTTCAGAAAGTATTCTGTGGGAGTTGTTCCACATGCAGATATATTTTTGATGTTGTGAGGTCAAAGGTAATCTCCCTATCTTACTCCTCCACCATCTTCAATGGTTCCCCTCATCTTCAACAGTTCCCCTCATCTTCAACAGTTCCCCTACCACTTTTCTATGTATGGGAAGATGCAAAAGTCTGGACTCACTAAAACCATACCTTTGATATGCACCTCAGTTGTCTGGGGCCAGTGTTTTCACATCCTGAGTTTCCTCTGGGCTCATTGTGGGGAGTGGCTGCAGCCTGATGGTTGCCAGATGGCAGATATTCTCTTCCTTCCTGAGTTCCCTCAGGACTTACCAGCTCACCATCTGTGGTGGCTGCAATTGCTAATGACTGTGACATCCTTTGTTTACTTACATGGCAGGAAATATTCCATATCCCAAGGGTGTCAGTGAAAAAAGAAAGGAATCCAAGACAACAGGATAGTTTTTGCTTGGGTGTCTTGGATAGATGGTAAAGTCAGGAAATAGAAAAGAAAGAAACAGAAGCTAGTTTGTGGAAAAAATGATGAATTAATCTTTAATTTGAAATGCCTAAAAAATACAGTTCAAGATTAATATCTTTTAAGAAAGAGATGAAAATGTAAATTATGGAGTCATAAGAATACAGTGAGGCCCTGGGGTAATACCTATAGGAAGTGCAGGGAATCTGTCTGAGGATAGGATCCTAGAACCAAGCAGAAGAAAACTGCCAGAGAAGGGGAACATGAAGATCAGAGAGGAGGTAGATCTGCATCAGAAAACAGTGGGTTTAGGGAGAAATTCTTCAGGTGGGATTTGGAAGTGAGGCTTGTGTGGATTCTCCTCCACAGCGTTCCTCCAAATGGCCTTCCCTCCTCTTGCTGCTCAGGAGCCTCAGCTTTCCTGCACTGCAAGCTCCTTCCATGAAGCTCACAGCAGCCTCACCCAGCAGCCCATCACACACCTAAAAGCTCCCCACCCTTCTCTTGGCAATTTAACATTCTTGATTATTGTTTAAAATTTCAACCTTAAAAGTGTATTTATATTTATACTATACTATAATATATATTTATTTATGGGGCTTCCCTAGTGGGTTAGATGGTGAAGAATCTGCCTGCAATGCAGGAGATCCAAGTTCAACCCCTGGGTTGGGAAGATCCCCTGGAGGAGGGCATGGCAACCCACTATAGTATTCTTGCCTGGAAAATTCCATGGACTGAGGAGCCTGGTGTCCATATATTATATATTTTATACATATTTGTGTGTGTGCATATATATATATATATATATATATATATATATATAAAATGTCACCCTCTACTCAAGTTCCTAACTCGCCTTACTTTTCCCAATGATATTTAATATGTTCTAGGGGCCATATAATTTTTTGTTGTTTCTGTTTACTATTTATCAAGTAAATTTATTACTATATCTCTCCCTTACAAGACCAGGAGTTTTAATATTTTTTTCATTGGTACACTGCTAGAGTTAGAAGAGTGCTGAGTGTGGACCAGGTGCTCAATAAATCCATGTTAAATTAGTGAAGAAACAGATGCATTTTCCGAAGCCATTTCTAGTGGTTGCTGTCCCCTCCTCCCCAGGGCCTGCCACTCCTCATTGTCTCTTCCAGATCATTCTATCTCCTCCATGATAAAATCACCACATTCTCCTGCTGCCACCATCTATCTCCCATCCCTCAGGGCATCCAGATCCTACCTACCCTCCCATAAATCTGTCTTCCTTGATTTTAGCTCCTGGCTCACTGGCACCCTCTTCAACCCTACCTGTCGTAAATCTTGATTTCAACAACCACATATGTGATGGTTGTTGTTGTTGTTTTTTAGTTGCTAAGTTGTCTCCAACCCTTTTGCGACCCCATGGACTATAGCCCACCAGGCTCCTCTGTCCATGGGATTTCCCAGGCAAGAACACTGGAGTGAGTTGTCACTTCCTTCTACAGGAGATCTTTCCCACCCAGGGATCAAACCCACATCTCCTGCATTGGAGGTATATCCTTTGCTACTGAGCCACCAGGGAAGCCCATATGATGGTTGGAACCCTTCAAAGAAGCTTTTCAGTTCTTGGCTTTTGCTTGTCCTCTACCCCACCTCAATCAATAATTTCCATGGTCACATTCTTAAATATTTTCATTTCCTAGGCTGATATAGCAAAGTACCACAGACTGAGTGGAGTGAACAGAATAACTTCCCTTTCTCACAGCCTGGAGTCTGAGATTGAGGCATTGCAGTTGGCTCCTACCTTGGGCCATGAGGGAAAGACCGGCTCCAGGCCTCTCTCCACAGTGTGCCGATGGCTGTCTTCACCCTGAATCTTCATGTCATCTTCCCTCTATCTCTTTCTGTGTTCAAAGTTCTTCTGAGGATCCAGTCAAATTATATTGGGTCCAACCTAACGGCCACATTTTTAAGAATTGTTTGCCTCTTTAAACATCTGTCTCCCAATATAGCCACATCCTGAGCTACTGGATATGAGGACTTTAACATAAAAACATTGAACCCAGAACACAGATTACCCTAACTTTGTCAGCCCTCAAATGGATAACTCCTGTTTGCTCCCCTAGATCAGCTCCCTCTTCGCCACTCTGGGCCATGTCCCATGGGGACTGCATAGAAAAGCTCCCTTGTCCCCTACCTTCCTGATGGATTAGGCCAATGGAAGTTGTCATAGGAAGCTGAGGGCAGGAAGAGGGTGGAGCCAGACCACTGTAGCCCCAGGTCCCTTCCATCAGAGCAGATGACCTGCTCCTTGTGGCTACCTTCTCCAACTCCCAGCTTCTCCATTGCAATTATGCACTGGTGATTCCCAAGTCATCCTAAACTAGTTCATTTCAGCACTTCCTAGCTGTTGGGTCTTGGAAATTTTATCCTAGCTTTTCTGAGCCTCAGTGTTCTTTTTTGTTGTTGTTATTTCACTTAAATGTTACTTTACATATATTTACTAGAAAGTAATGATGTCACATGCTGTGCTCAGTCGTTTTAATCGGGTCCAACTCTTCATGACCCCTCGGACTATAGCCCACTCCTGTGTATAGTCCTATGTATAGTCTCCTGTGTATAGTCTCCTGTGTCCATGGGATTCTTCAGGCAAAAATACTGGAGTGGGTTGCCATGCCCTCCTCCAGGGAATCTTCCCCACCCAGAGATCAAACCCATGTCTCCTGCATCTCCAGCATTGCAGGTGGATTCTTTACCGTTGAGCCACTGGGGAAGCCCTAATGATGTCATATATCTATAAATTACAAATATGAGCCTCACTGTTCTTATCTTTAACTCAAGAATGGCAATAACTACTGCCTGCAGTGCATGAAACACATAGTATTTGCAGGCATAAGTTACCTTCAGGGATGGGATGGTGAAAGATTTTGCTATATATTTTTAATGCCCTCATGAATGTTCAGAAAAGAGAATCTCTTCTGGATCAAATTCTCATCTTACTCCTCTGAGATGTCTGCTCACCCAAAGTCTCCCTGGGAGTCCTGTCTCCATCTTTGTAGGGTCCAATTTTAGCAAGAATTCCACTAGGTCAGTTCAGCCAGAATCATTCACTGTTGATATCTGACCACCCTAAATGTCCTCATCCCCACCCTGGACAGCTGGTCACTCTGACCCACCTTCAGCACGAATCCTTTCAGGTTGGTTCATTCCCCCAGAATTTCCTGCATCCTCTTAGTGATTTTCTACTCACTAACCCTCACCCTGTTCCCTGGCTATGAATTCCTACTTTTCTTTATTCAGAAGTGAGCCTGTTGTCTAGTTCAGGAGTCCTTCTTAAATAAAGTCTTCTTTACTCTCTTTACTAAATGGCATAGAAAATTTTTCTTTATGTTCAAACAAGCCAGTTTATTGTAGTTATGGTTATCTAGACTAAAGTGAGAATTTTTTATCAGGGAGACACACAGAACAAAAGATGCTTTTGAGTGAAGGGAGCAGAAGTATTATAAAATCTCATAAAAATCAGGGTGTAATAATTCTATTAAGACTAAAACACACAAATAAAAAGATTATCCTTGTTTTTTACACAGGTGGGAATAAATTACTGGAAGAGAAAATTGTCATAAATGAACATGTAGTTGTAACCAGACTGTAACTTTCATAACACTGCAACACTTCTGACCTAAAGTCAATGCCCTTGAGGCCCTTGGAGGAAGAAAATCCTAAAAGGTGGATCATGAGAGGAGCAACTACTCTTATTCCTCCACATCAGAGCGCCAATCACCAGAGGATCAGAATGAGGAGATCAAAGCTCTTTCATGCCACTTAGATATTAACTTGAGGGTTAGTTCAGAAGGTTAAGCAGAGATTGTAAGACAATCCTACTTTCCTTTGAGGATGCAATTATTTCAAAAGGGAAGGAGATAAATAAGTCAATAGACCAAGATATAAGATGCTTCCCTCTCATCTCAGCAAAGAACAAGAAATTGTAGTCAAATGTTTTTAACTATGTTTTTAAAAATGTTTTTAAAGAAAAGGAGACAGTGTAGAGGCCTTTATTCTGCATAATACCTCAAAGAATTAGGGTCATAGTCACTAAAAGGTTAGGTTTTAATTACATATCATGCACATTTCAGGTTAGTAATATTGAAAGTCCTCAATCAAGATTCTAGTAATTAGTGTTCAGAAATATATGAATTGGATATAACGTCTATATTAGAAGCAATTTTAGGTCCATGTGCTCTGAATTCGTACATGACCCCAGGGGACTGCCTCTCTCTGATTTCTCTGCATATTTAGCATCCTCACATTTGTTTCCAATTGTTTCTTCATTTGTCCATCTCTCCAACTAGGCTACAAGCTCTTTGCATGCAAGAATCTGGTCTTCTTGGTTTGATAAACCTAAGGCCTAGCAGTTGAATATAATAAAAGCAGATTTAGAGTACATCAAAAACAATGCAACAGGTAACAACACATGTGAGACATATAATTATTTTTTAATGAGATTAGTGCTATTAGAAAAATATCAACACATTTGCATATTCAAAGAAGAGATCACTTATGCAGTAGTCCGAAAAATGGCCACCCAAAATAAAAATACTAGATACTGATCAATGGAATGTGTAAATCTTGCCTTACCAGGAAGAAGGGCCTTGCAGAAGTGATTAAGCTAACAATCTCAATTTGGGGAGATTATCCCGAACTAAGTGAGTGGGTCCTCAACCATCACAACTGAGAAGCAGAGCGAGATTACACAGAGGAAGAGAGAGCTAATGTGAAAACCAACAGAGAGACTTGAAGATACCGGTCTTGAAGACTGGAGAGATGCTGCTATGACCCTCAGAACACCAGGACTACCAGAAGCTCCTGAACTAGGGACTTATTCTCCCTGGAGCTTCTGGAAGGAGCAGTCTTCCTGACACCTTGATTTTGAACTTCTGGCCTGCAGAACTGTGAGAAGGCAAACTTCTGTTGTCTTAAGCCACCAACTTCCTAGCAATTTGTTACAGCAACACAGAAACTGATACAACCTTGCAATGAGTAATAGTGAGCATGACACAGAGGAGGTGTGTTTGAAGTGGTCTTTGGAAAAGTGAAGTAACAGCCTCCCAGGGAAGTAGAGGGGAGGCGAGGCGCCGTTGAGGGTAGAGGGGGTGTGGCCAGCAGAAGAGAGTTGAGCAAAATGGAGCCACAACAAAAACTCATCTAATCTCAGTTGACTCCAGGAAAACGGTATGACTAGACAAGTGTAAATGAAAGGCAAATTCTGTACTTTTACCAGTGAAGTAAAGCTGCTATTGATAAAAAGTTATTAATGGACTGCCCTAGTGGCTCAGTGGTGAAGAATCCGTCTGCCAGTGCAGGCGACTCTGGTTCGAGCCCTAGGTTGGGAAGATCCCCTGAAGAAGGGAATGGCCACCCATTCCAGTATTCTTGCCTGGAGAATTTCCTGGACAGAGGAACTTGGCGGGCTACAGTCCGCGGGATCGCAGGCATCAGACACGACTTAGCTACTAAAAAACAACAAAGCAGCTAATATCTCACACTCAGAGTACGGTCCTTCTGCGCCAAACGCTGTCCTGAGCACATTCTAAAACATTTGTCTTAGCAAGTTTTGGCCCGCTGTAACAGAGTGCATAGCTGTGTGCCTTATAAACAGCAGTTACAGAGCCAAAGTGGTCGAGTTGTGGTGAGGGCCCTCTTCCAGATCACAGACGGACTCCTCCCATCCTCCCACGGCAGGGAGCGAAGAATTCAACTCTCTTCGTCTGTCCTAACAGAAAGGCACTGACGCCATTCCTGAGAGCTTCATCCTCAAGACCTCACCTAACCCTAATCACCTCCCAACGGCCCCGTATCCTAAGACGTTCACTTAGGGGGATGAGGTCCAACATATCAATAACACAAACATTTAATCCATAATGTTTATTCGTATAAAAATCGCATCTCTGGTATTATTCTTGCTGACAGAGGAGGAGAGTAAGGCATAAAGATGTTAAAAGAAACTTAGCCAGGATGATACTGTGAGCACGTGTGGGAGCTGGTGGGTTCTCAGCAGGATGCACCACAGCCTTCCCTGCAGCAGAGACGATAATGATGATCAGAGTGAAAATACTCTGTCTGGTCACTTTAGGGATGATAATTCTAATGAACCTTATTCTGTTCTCCATCCAATTTGCCTTCTATTAACTTAAATGAAATAAAAATGGACAAGCATGTATAACTCAGTTGTTTTTCTTTACTATTTTCCTTCCATTATCAAGAAAAAATAATGCAAATTGTTTGCAATTTATTTATAATTGGAGAATGAAAAGTAAATCAATGCCACACATCATTAAGGTCATTTAAGGAAAGTTCTCTTCAATGTCATCTCAAACTTTATTTGAGCTGGAGACTTATTTTGTCTAGTAGAGGAACGGGCATTTTGATAAGCAAGAGCATTTAATACTTTCTATGGAATTTGTCAACTTTCAACAGGAAATTCAATGATGATTTTTAAAGGATACTCAGTTCCTATAATAACACATTTAGGTCGAGAAGCAAGAACTTCTCACAGTGTCCTGGGAAATTCTGGTTCAGAAGAGCTGATGATTAAAATAACTGAATCTGAAGAGATCTACGTCCAGTTTGATTCCTGCTCCTCTGACTTCAAGAATAATTTTCCACACTATTCTTTCTCACACACCTTCGAGCTGGTTTTTGACCAACAAAAATGAATGACAACCTATCTTCAATATTTATTTATGTGACCCATTGAGTTACAAAGACAGAGAAGTTAAAAGTCGAAGGACCAGTGCAAGTCAGCCTTCACAGGGCAGTGCAATCCTTGATGGTCATGGTGATTTAGAAGGTGGTGTTTAGCTTTGCAGGTAAAGAAACATATTGTTACCTAACAAAGGGGCAATAAGGCAAAGAAAAACCAATGCATTTTATCCACATTCATAAAGCATTGTTAGATAAATCCAATCACAATTCTTACTCTTGTAAATGATTCATGCATCCTTCACCTAATAAGGAGAGTATATAATGAAATTACCAAACACTTTTTTGCTATCATGGAATTATGAAAGGGCAATTTTTATCAAGTTCATCAAAATATATGCAAACATTTTTAATGTGACAAGGGTATGACTACTAAACAAACTACAACATCGTTTTATGGACAGCACTGAAAGCACAATAAAAAGTCCTTATTGATATAAATAGATTTTTATGAGCTTGATAATCAAAGCTCTTTCATGACTTCTCAATTCCATGATAACAAGGTAAATGTGGGGATCAAATTAGGAGCTTGGGAGTAACATACATACACTAACTACTATATGTAAAATAAATAAATGACAAGGACCTATTGATAGCACAGGAAACTCTATTCAATATTCTATAATAACTTACATGGAAGAAAAGACTGAAAAATAATGAATATATATATGTGTATGTATAATGGAATCACTTTGATGTGCACTGGAAACTAATATAACATTGTAAATCAATTATACTCCAATAAGTGTTTTTTTTTTATTTTTATATAATCCATGGAAGGTAGCATGGACATGGGATTAAAAGCATGACCTTAGAGTCAAATTATGCTATTGCTCTGTAATCTTGAACAAAATCTCTTCAAATCTCAATTTCCTCACCTAAAATTAGAGCAATAATATCTTGTTCACTGAGCTTTAAGATTATGAAATTCAACAACAAAACCCAAACATGTCCAGTGCCTCATATAAAAAAAGTGTTTTTCTTCTTTTTTGCAGAACGTTGTTTCTGACTGATGTCCCTAGGCATTCCACTCAGAAGGCTATAAACTAAATCACCTTATTTTTCTAAATTGCCAAATCTTAATCATCAGTATATAGTTAAAAATCATAGTTTACTGGGGAACATTTCCCTATTTTCCACCTGACAGAGTAGGCATTATTTCTTACTATTATTTCCCATTTAGAAAGTAACTTCTCTTGAAGATCTGAAAACCCCACACAATACTCTTCAACATAACAGTTAAATTGACTAGATAATATTAAACTATTGTTGACTTTTGATTCTCATGTAAATTTTTTAATCTTTGACCATGCATCATAAATAAAAGGCAAATGAAGATGATGATATAACTAAATTAAATAACCTATTTAAAAATGAGAAGGACTTCCTTGGTGGTCCGGTAGTAAAGAATCCACCTGCCAGTGCAGAGGACACAGGTTCGATCCCTGGTCTGGAAGACTCCACATGCAACAGGGCAACTAAGGCCACGCACCACAACTACGGAGCCTGAGCGCCTAGAGCCTGTGCTCTGCAACAAGGAAGGCACCACAGTGAGAAGACCACGTACCACAACTAGAGAGTAGACCCCACTCACTGCAACTAAAGAAAGTCCTCATGCAGCAGCCAAGACCCAGGGCAGCCAAAAATAAATAAGTAAATAAAAATGAGAAGAACATAGCTTTAAATTATACTTGCATTCACAGCTATTTCCCCCAAGGCAAGGCTAATTGTATAATTTGGGGCAAGCAAGTGTTAACCAAGTTTTGTTACCTAATACCACAGATTACAAAATTCACATATATACAACTTGGGGAAAGGGAGTCATTTTCTTTGCTCAATTATCTGCAGTCAACCCTAACAGCTAGTTTGAGAACAATTTAAGAAGAATAATTGAGTACATGTTTAAAATGTGGATTTTAGGGTCAGCTCTGAACCTAATATACCTACTTTGAGAGGTGACCTTACCTCTGAGCCTTAGCTTCCATGTCAACAAAGTTGAAATGTTTCTATCGTATGCATCTGACTTAGCGATGCAACTGACCCAGCAGTGCTCAATAACTACTCAGTTATTTTTATTGACTGTGGTAAATAATTAGTTAATGTTAGGACTTTAGTTGCAAAGAACACAAACTGATGTACATATACACATAGGTATATCCAATTAAGAGATTTATAAACACAAAAAACACTAAACAATCATACCACACAAGTGAATAGATTCTAACATAAATCATTAAGAATATAAGTGATATTTGGTTTGGCACATAGTTAAAACAACAAGAAACATCCCCATCCCATCCCCTATTCATAAAGAAGGGGCGTTAGAAGAATTATGTCAACATAATCAACAATATGTGTCACCATCCATTAAGATCACCATGGAGCAGTGTGGCTATTGGCAACAGAAGCAACACAGAAAAGCCAGCTAGTGGCAAAGACGTGTCACTCTCCATTATTACTAAGAGCACAAAATAGAATCTCTCTTCGATGATAAAGTCCTTTCCCAGTTTAAATTTAGCACCATGCTCCTTTCGATCATGACATTTTGCACTCTGACAATTTTATATCAGATAGAATGATTTTGCATCATGAGCAGTAGGTCAGCTAAGAAAACCAAGAGAAAAATTTCCAAAAAGATATGTATTCCCTTGGGTACTCTGTCCTTTCCTGAGAGCATGATGAAGCTAAATAAAACCCATGACATGTGAAAAGCAAAAGTATGTTATCACCATTTCAAGTTCAAGAACTTAGGCTGTTTTTATAGGAAGGCAAACCAGCACATCAGGATGGAATTAGCTGTCATCTTTGGAGAAGATGTTAGACGTATAACTCTTGAGTTTAGGGCAGTGCCAAATGCCCACTTAAAGACTGCTGCAGTAAAATACATTGGCAAATCCTTTATGCTTCAAATAAAGTTTTATGGACTAAAAGTCAGTGATTAAAACAAGCTTTTATTTTGTCCCTCTGGGACTGCATTTCTACACTGTGTGCCAACGCATTATGTCCATACTATGTGTAACACAATCTAAAGCAATTTACTAGCCAACATTATAAACGACAAGGCTTTCCAGTGGTAAAGAATTTGCCTGCCAATGCAGGAGAAGCAGGAGATGCGGATTCAGTCCCTGGGTTAGGAAGATCCCCCTGGAGGAAGAAATGGCAACCCATTCCAGTATTCTTCCCGAGAAATCCCTTGAACAGAGGGGGCTTAAAGGCCCCTTGCAGGTCAGTGGGGTGGCAAAGAGTTGGACACGACATTTTAGCAGAGACTCCACTCACCATTACTTGCCTCTTCTGCTGCCTTGTTTATTCATCTTACAAAACCCTGGAAATCTCACTCTGGATTGAAACTATTACCTTGGGTGTTCGGTAGTATGTCTCCAGCTATCCTGCTGCCTGGAGAAAATCACACAAGAATAGGTGCCCTTACAAAGCCATGGTGTCCAGCCCCATCGGCGTCCTCAGGGCAACCCAGCAAATTCCATTATGCCCTGGCCAGTGTGCTTTCTCTCAAATCATGACCAGAATGTTCTCTCAAATTATGACCGGAATGTCCAGACCTACCAACCCCATCCCTTCTCTCTCACAGTTTCATTTTCTGTATCATTTAATTTTCACTTTAGTCATTTCATTTTATCACAGAGATACCTTCAAAGGAGGCCTCTCTTGAAAGTCTTGCTACATAATGTGCATAAACTTCAGTTCTTACTTTTCTCCCCCTCAGTAGATGGAGAAGGAACACTTCCGCCCAAGTCAAAGCTACATACTTTCTCCTCCTTGGCTTTAGAGACTTCAATCATGTGTCATCTCTCCTTCCAGATCTGCAGAACTGTTCTTATCTTCTGCAGTGTAAATATGATAAAGGCTTCTCCATTCAAAGCGAAAAAATACTAATCTCTGTCTTGACTTGACCTTCCTCTATGGTTATCATCCAGTCATCAGCTTTTTAGGGGGGCTGTCTGTCCCATGCTGTCCTTCATCCAGCCATGGCTTAGTCTACTGGGATCAGACTTCTGTCACCAGCATTTCTTGCCAACTGCTCTTTGTAAAGTCAACAATGACCTTCGTGATGCATTATCTAATGAATTATTTTTTGTCCTTGTCTGAAGTGCTTTTGGAATTTTGGAACTTGAAATGCTCTTTTTCTTTAGCTTTGGTGATTCATCCCCTGCTATTTTGTTTTTTATCCCATCCCTCTGGCCACCCCTTTTACTCCCTGAGGGCATCTGTTTTCCTTCTGTCCATCTTTAAATCAAAATTTCCCATCACCAGCTTGAGGACTTGTACCATTCCCTCACCCAGTTTTCATTGCTTCACACAAACGTGACCATGCAAAGTTATCAATGGCCCAGACCTCTTGGCTAAACTCCAAACTGACTTACCTTTTAGACATGTCTTCCTCAACTATTCAGTGGTTTACAGCCAAATCAAAGTCAATGTGCTTAATACTTATTTACTGTTCATCTTAGTCATGTTCCTTCTCTAAATTTCCTACATGGTATCTAATCACTGACGTAAGCCATACTTGTGGGTCATATAGATTTCTTTCTTTCTTTCTTTCATTTATTTATTTTTGACTACTCTGGGCCTTCATTGCTTCACTTGGGCTTTCCCTACCTGCGGTGAACAGGGGCTAGTCTTCGTTGCAGTGCACAGCCTCTCATTGCAGTAGTTTCTCTTGTTGCAGAGCATGAACTTAGTTGCCCCAAGGCATGTGAGATATTCCCACACCAGGGATCAAACCCATGTCCCTTGCATTGGCAGACAGGTTTTTAACCACTGGCCACCAGGGAAACCCTCATTCTAGCTGTCTTTGTGTAATTCATCTACCATATTAAATCCATCACAAGCTCTTAGAAATTTACCTACTAAAGATTTTGAGTTTGTGAGTTTTCCATTTATCTTAATTGCCATTGCCTTTTTGTATGGCATTTATATATCATCATATCTCCCAGATTTAAAAGAAGTGAAGGAAGGAAGGGACAAATGGAAGAGGTAGCAGCTGGGGTGGGAAATTTTTTTGGGGGGGGAATTTTTTGTCCATCAGATAAACCCTTTATCTTTTTGAGTCCAGGTTCTCGAGTCTATTACAGTAGTCTCCTAAATGATTCCCTCCCCTTGCTGCCAAAGTTATAGTTCCAAGATTGAAATATTCCAGTGTACCCAGTTTAGTTAGGGCTGTCCAAACTTCTGTAACATCTAGGACTCGTTGTAGTGACCAAGCACTGGTAACATAATAGTTTAGATCAAGTGCTAATGATAGCATTAGGCTGACAGAGGTCTTCGCACCTTCAACACATAATGTCCAACACTTCTATGAGAAGAGAGATTGGACACATCCAGAGGACAGACATCCATCTCTGCTGTTTCCATTCACTAGAACTCAGTCACAGGGTCTCACTCTGTTCTGAGAGAGGGAATGATCCCAGAAGAAAGAGATTTTGGATGAGAATTATCAGCTTTTGTCTTGAAGTGAAGTCGCTCAGTCGTGTCCGACTCTTTGCGACCCCATGGACTGTAGCCTGCCAGGCTCCTCTGTCCATGGGATTTTCCAGGCAAGAATACTGGAGTTGGTTGCCATTTCCTTCTCCACAAATAGACAATAAATTCAGATTCCTTGTCCTAGCACACTAGATCTGTCTACTTTCCACATCACCTAGAATCTGCTCCTCCTCATTGATCAACCAATGATATGACCACAACCAACTTGTTTTCCCCAGACTCACCAGGCTCCATGATGCTTTCATGTAGCTATGATATTTCCCTCTGCTTTTTCCCTCCTTGTTCTTTCCTTTAGGAAGGAAACCCTCAACTTCACAACACAGATCAGACCACTTTTCATGACAGCTAATTGGATGTGGATGTTTTTCCCCCATGTTGCCAAGCCTCTTTACAGAGCACTGAACCAAAAGATAAGTAGATTCAGGTTTACTTGTCTACTTTTCCCATTGACTGTATACTCTGATGGAGTCCACTCACAGCAATGATTATGTAAGCAATGTTTCCTTTAATACATTCAAAGTTATCTCTATGCTTATTCTAAAACTAATTAAATTAGACTCATTTTTAGACTAAAAGAATTCAACATTGAAGACAAATTTCCTATTACTGGGCATTTTAGAGATTCATATTTGTTAATTAGGTGTTTCAGATATTATCCTCTGGTAGTCTCAGTTAGAATACATTTCTTGAATTCTACTCATTACAAGTTCTGTAATATTAACAACTCAGAGATGATGTGCTATTGACTGATTAAGTGTATCATAGGGAGCAGAAACATACACTCATAAACACAATTATGCATGAGAGAACATATACATTTGTGACTCTAAGTATTTTATATTTATGTCTTCATAAATGAAAAGCTATTTTGGGCATCTGCAATTTCATAGACCTCACATGTCTTGCAAAGAAAACTTTAGCTAGAATTTAAATAAAATCAATTTTAAAATAGTTGTTTTCCTTTGTTCTATGTGCCTAAGAAAATGAGGTGAATTTTAAATACCTACTTATATTAACTTGAGATAATAAAATTTTACTTAAAAATCGCTGAATTGATGAAAATAAAACACTTTACTAAATCAATATTTTGTTATATTCATAGTAAACTATTAGATTCAGAAGACCTGAATTAAATCTCCTACCCTGCAGTTTACTAACTGTATGACATTGGGAAAATTAGTTACTATAATGCATAACATGCTCATCTACTAATTGGAGATTTACCTCATAGACTTAAGAGATCAACCGTATGGAGAGACTCTATTACAAAAGAAATAATAAAATTTTTAAATATATATTTCACAGTTATCCTTTCAACGACATGATAGGATTTTGTGTCAGACTAGTGTTGAGCCCTGGACTAGGTCATGCTTGAACTTGAGAAGGTCATTTTCCCAATTTTAATGTGAATAAACAGGAGATCCAACCAGTCCATCCTGAAGGAGATAAGTCCTGGGTGTTCACTGGAAGGACTGATGCTGAAGCTGAAACTCCAATACTTCGGCCACCTGATGTGAAGAGTTGACTCATTGGAAAAGACCCTGATGGTGGGAGAGATTAGGAGCAGAAGGAGAAGGGGACGACAGAGGATGAGATGGTTGGATGGCATCACCGACTCGATGGGCATGCGTTTGGGTGAACTCCGGGAGTTTGTGATGGACAAGGAGGCCTGGCATGCTGCGATTCACGGGGTCGCAAAGAGTCTGACACGACTGAGCGACTGAACTGAACTGAACTGAAACTTCTCAGTGAAGTGAAATCTCCATGTGGGTCTTTGTATGTGAGTATCTGTGTGCAAGCCCACAGGTGTACCATCGGCCCTCCATTTTCACAGTCCTTGATTGGTTGAATCCGTATATATGGAACTGCAGATATCAGGGGTCATTTTACATAAAGGTCTTGTATTCTTGTATCTGCAGGGGTCTTGGAACCAATCCTGAGGAAGTACTCAATCACTAGGAAGTCAGTGGACGGTGACGGTGGGGTTCTTTCTGACAGGGAAGACTATTTTATACTGATAATGTTCATAATTGCCAGCACAGTGATAATAAATGTCATTCTGACTTTTATTGGTTTTATTATTGTTTTTAATTCTCTAATGACATGTCCCTAAATAGTCTGCACCCAGTGTAAACAGATGTCACTGCTCCACCATTGGTAACTCCACCTTATTTATGTGCATTTATTCACCGATAAGCAGTATTGTCCAAAGACAATTTTCTCACAATGAAGCATCCCTGTAAAAGAGATTTACCCTGCTAGTGTCCATGGCAAGGCAGCCATCCAAACTCTGAAATACATACCTAGTATTTGCTCTGATATTTATCAGAGAACATCTCCTGGTGAGGGCTCAGTTACAAAATAAAAAAATTTTTTAAGACAAACTGGCACATTCCTGTTACCTCCCTCCACACAAGAGGCCCCCTGTTCCTTCAGCAGCAGCATCCTTGTCCGTAATAACTGTAGAAGCATCTACAGGAGGAACACCCGACTCTCTCATTCCTGTTAGAAGCCACATTTGCTGCCCTGATGGCAACACATGCTGGCCTACTTCCACCAGTTAGTTTTCTGCTCCAAAAGTGCATCCTCCCAGCACATAATCCACAGCATTTCCTGAGCACCTGCCAAGTTCACCTTCATGGAGAACCCCAGGTACCAAGGCTTGGCTCTCCCGTGCCTTTGCACAGATGCTTCTCCCTTCCTTCTGTGAGAAGGGAAGCCCCTTGATCTTTGTCTCCCCTCAGTAGGATCACTTTTCATCTGCTCCGTTCCCCGTGGACACACTGCACTAGACAGTGGATGCCTTCACTGTTCCTAATAAATTAATTAACAGCCTCAGAGACTTAAATGGTTTGGAAGGATTCTAAAATCCTCTCACTCGATGACTTCCACTAAGTAGAATATGTTTATCCATTTCACAGGACCTATATTTTTAGATCAATGACCTTTGGGTGTGTGATTCATTCGGATTTCATTTTTTCCCAGCAGGCACAGTTTCACATAAGCCTATTTAAAAACAATAAAGCAAGCAATGTTTTAAATGGAATATAATCTATTCTACACCTGTTTCCTTAGACTATTTTGATGGAAGTGGATGGTTTCTGTGACAAATTATACTTCTATAATATCAACCACAACTAAAATATTGACATATCTTCCCTTAATATATCACATTCATATTTTAATTTTTAAACCAGTTCATTGAAAGTAATTTCCCACAAAAGAGCCATGCACACAAAGGATGGTATTTTCAGCTAAAACGACAGAAATATTTTCTAGGTATAACTATTTAGGGCAAGAATTTTGTAGAATTTTCCCTGATTTTCTTGTCGCTTATATAAATGAGAAATAGCACCCAGACAGAAGTTGTGTCTGACTCTTTGTGACCACATGGACTGTAGCCCACCAGGCTCCCCTGTCCATGGAATTTTCCAGGCAAGAATACTGGAGTGGGCTGCCATGTCCTTCTCCAGGGGATCTTCCCAACCCAGGGATCAAGAGCACATCTCCTGCATCTCCTGCATTGGTGGCTGGATTCTTTACCACTGCGCCACCTGGGAAGCCCCTTGTATGTGTTGCTGGTGGGTAACTATGAATAATTCCTGCTGAGGAGCTCATGAATCTAGGGAGTTGCTCATGTATTGTTTAAAAGTCAAGCTGTGAGCAGCTTCTCTTTATCCAGACATTTCTGTAGAAATTGTATTCTGAAAATGTCTAGTTGGGGGATATTGCAACAGTCTTTAGCTGTAATGAATCCTTTGCTTTATATCTGTATTCTTTGATGAAGAGTGCTTCATAAGCAACAATGACTTTAAACTTTTTGGAGTCAGAGAGTCTCTTGAGCTGTTAATAAAAGCTATAAACCTTTTCAGTACAGAATACACATTACACACACAAAATGCACATTTCAAAGAGTTCTGTATTCCCCAAAGCCCAGCAGACGGGGATCCCAGATCACAGACTCCCCAGGCCCCTAAGAACAGGACTTCTGTGTTGCACTGCTGTATGAGGGCAGAGTGTTGAGAATTATTCCATAATCACCAGGGGAATGAGAAATTTTTCGCTTGGAATCTAAACTGAAAACTGAGCTTTCCTTGAATAAACGTGTTCTCCAAGAAATGTTTTCTTCTTTTTTAAACACTGTTTCCCGTTTTCTCTTCTCCTTGGCCACCACCATTGCTCTCACTATCCTCTTAATTTTAGGTAAGGACTGGAAGTTTAGTAGGGATCTTCGTGTTTATCTGTTTCTTGCCCCATGGTGTCACTGCACCAAGATTTTAGCATATATGTGATTGATCATATATGGATCTTATATGGATTTTAGCATATAAGGATCGATCATCCAAGCAGAGTTATTATCACATCCAGAATCCTTTGAAAGAGTGTTCAAGCAGTTCATTTTACCTAAACAATTGCATAAAGGATGACTGACAAGAGAAAGGAAGGGGTGGCAAGGGTGGGGGCTGAGAGGAAGGAACACACACCAGGTTCTGGAGGCTACCACGCAGCAGGGGCTAAGAGCAAGATCGCATCAGTGACCGGTATTCACACCACTCTCCCACTGAGTAATCGTCATACTCCAGTCCTTGGTAGGCCTACTCTGGGACCTGTTTCCTGTGGTTAAAATGGCTTTCAAACAGTAAACCAAAATAACAGAGACCATCCAACTCCCCTCAGAGGACTTCAGCTTTTCTCATGTCAAAGATCTTTAATGGGTAGGTTGTCTTGCTCTTCTGAAGGCAATCACTTCAGGACTGAAATTATACCTTCTCAAATTGTGCCCTGACAGTACATCTTCCAGCACTTGTGCCATGCATTTCTTTCTCGTAGCTATAAATTTTTTTTTAATGTAGTTTTATTCTCTGATTTTTGGTTTCTTCTAACCAACTTTAGGGCAAAGACAGTGGGGAGATCATTGCGAGGGCCAGACCTTGTAAAACTGAAGTAAATGCATTGCGTTCAGTCCTCTTTACCTTCCTTCAACCTGCTCTTCCCAACTGACCCTAGACACATTCCAGGCAGAATTCACAATAACACACACACAGACACTGACAAAGCCATCTGAGGGGCTTATTCCCTAGCCACTGAGGCTTCTGGATTTTACTGGGCTGTAAGCTCCTTGAAGGCAGAGGCCATACCTTTTTAAAAATACACATACAGGTATCAGGGGAATTCCCTGGTGGTCCAGTGGTTAGGACTCAGCGCTTTCACTGCCAGGATCTGGGTTCGATCCTTTGTCATGGAACCAAGATCCCACCTGCTTAGCAGCTTGGCCAATAAATAAATATAAATGTCAATGCTTAAAAGAGTAATTATCACACTGTAAGTGGCAATATGTGCTCAAATGAGTGAGTGGCAAAGGATAAAAATTTTATAGTTCATTTTAACATTGCTTTTACCTTCGAGTTTATTGAAGTGTTGGAGAATTTTAAAGACCCAAAACAATGCTATCATAGGTGGAAAGAACATAGGCTTCGAAGCAGCAGCCTAATGGAGTAGCTTTTTTCATTTTCTGGCCCAAAGATCAGACATCTTAATTAACATTAATATAGACATATATAATTATTGGCTATGCTGCTGAGGTGTTCAGATAAATGAGCATGGAAAGAACATATCATCAGAGTAGGCTTTTCTATTTATCATCTTTGTCCTAAATAATTACAAAATGTGTTCATTAAGATCCTCATGGCTTTAAAATTTTTATTTTTAAAAGACAGAAACATTAACAACTTGTACTCAAAGCCTTTCTATAATTCTATCTTTAGCTGTAGAGGAGACTGCCTTATTAAAAAAAAACTCATTCATCCCTTGGATAATTGATACCTTTACAATAGAGTCCAGACATACTAACTTTATTAAACTCCACTTTGGCGAAAAAATGTTATTGCCTCTTTCCAGTGTATGAGGAATCCATCGAACAGAGATAGCAGAGCTCTGAAGAAAATATTCTTTCAGAGAACAGAATGAGCTTGCCGATCACTAAAAATAACCAAGGATATTTATCAAAAAAAAAATTTTGGCCATATAAGTAATACAAATAATCTTAGAGAAAATGTGTTGGTTTTCATCCTAGGATAATATTGAGTTTCTATGGGTATTTGTGTGTTGGCAAGAAAAGGCAGAAGGGGCACCAGTTATTTTTATATGGTTAAGCCCACAATAGCACCAAGTAATTTATCAGATGCAGTGTAAGAAGATCATTTGACTACCTGAATGTTCCAAGATTTTTTTTCCCAACTCTTCAAAATAACTGAGTTGTGAGACCATATGGTGACATGCTGGCTATTTTTTAGTGTACATACCACACACCCCACTACCACCTCACCCACACACACACCAGATACTGGTATTTTTGATTTTCAAAGCAAATCTGTCTCTGAATTAAACTATTGGATAGTCCAGACTAATAAAACTAAAAAGATGGTTGTCTGAACTTCACATCACGTAGTGCTGCATACTCCCTTCCTTGGTGGTTATATTCAGCTGCATGTGTGCGTGGCCGCTGCTAGGGCCTCATAAACACTGGGACATACACTTCTGAGTTGTTTTTCCCCATTTGTGGCTTTATATATATTTTATTTCTGTTCACACTTTCTTGTTTATTTACTTTATGATCAATCACATGCTTCTGTGAGAATTTGTTCCAAGTTATGGGCTTAATATATGGTCACAAGAGAGCAAAAATAAACCTATTTAGGAAGAAATCCAGTTGATGTGATTATTCTTATTTTAATTAAATTAGTTTACTTTTCAGCACCTTAAATAGTCTCAGTGATAAAGATTGCATGACTTCCAAATATGTAATATGCTTTCTGCATGTGACATAGCTTCTGTAGAGAAAATATGTTTTAGTCTCAACCACGTCATAGGGCAGAAATAAGGAAGGACACAGAAAAGTTAAGAGTTAAGCCACAAATTCCTGGAGTTAAGCGCTGATGTGGACTCACGGGACTCCCAAAGCTTGTGCAGACCTGTAGGCATGTAAATGTGCATAAATACTCCCACAATCTAGGAGCATCTTCTGTTTCTATATTTGATTAGCAAAGGTCATCCTGTACTTACTCATCGCTTCAAGTTAACAATAGCTCTGGGATGTATGCTGCACTACCAGTAAATGTGTCGTATCCTACCCACAAGAAATCATGTGAGGGTGAAGTCATCAAACTGAGATGAGATTACGGTCAACCCCATCATAATGTTGAAAAGCAAAAGCACAATTTTTTTAGAAGTCACTTTCCAAATATGAATTACAATAGAAAGAGACACAGTGTCAGGGAAACTGCGCTCTGTTTGTGATGTGCCAAATTGCCATGTGTCTTTGTCGAGTCACACGGCACTTCTGGGCTTCGAGTACTGTATTTACGCAGCAAATGAGTGGGACTGAGTTCTCTAAGTCTCTTTCTATTTGTAGATAATAAGTCCAGCTCTAGCTTTTCTATCATCTCTTTTTTGGAAGTTATAAGAGAAACAGGCCAATCCTGTCAAATCCTTCACTCATCTGAGGTTTAGTTCAAAAGTGGAGGATGAGGAAGGCCCTGTCCCAAAGGATGATTTTATGCTTCTGCCGAAAAAGATGCTTCAGTGAGGCATTAAACCATTCTTTAATAAAAACTACTTCCCTCGTGTTCACAGTCATATTCGGAAGACTGCTAAAATTCTCTACTTTGGATTTAAAAAATAAAAGGAGGCAGTAAAAACACAAGTGTTACCTGGAGAACAAATATACTAGACCAAGTTTTTTAAGATTTTGATCTCAGAAATCTTTTATACTCTTAAAAATTTTTGAGAACCCCAAAGACTTTTGCTTATGTAAGATATACACAGAGACAATGTTAGAAATTAAAAATGAGGTAATTTAAAAATATTTCTTCAGTTTAGTCCAGTTCAGTTGCTCAGTCGTGTCTGACTCTTCGTGATCCCATGGACTGCAGCATGCCAGGCCTCCTTGTCCATTGCCAACTTCCGGAGTTTACTCAAATTCATGTCCATTGAGTTGGTGATGCCATCCAACCATCTCACCTTCTGTCGTCCCCTTCTCCTCCCTTCTTCAATCTTTCCCAGCAACAGGGTCTTTTCCAATAAGTCAGTTCTTCTCATCAGGTGGCCAAAGTATTGGAGTTTCAGCTTCAGCATCAGTCCTTCCAATGAACACCCAGGACTGATCTCCTTTAGGATGGACTGGTTGGATCTCCTTGCAGTCCAAGGGACTCTCAAGAGTCTTCTCCAACACCACAGTTCAAAAGCATCAATCCTTCAGTGCTCAGCTTTCTTTATAGTCCAACTCTCACATCTATACATGACTACTGGAAAAACCATAGCCTTGACTAGATGGACCTTTGTTGGCAAAGTAATGTCTCTGCTTTTTAATATGCTGTCTAGGTTGGTCATAACTTTTCTTCCAAGGAGCAAGCATCTTTTAATTTCATGCAGCCAGCCATGAAAAATATTTCTTAATGTGTTTTAAATAATAACAAACATGCTAGGTATTGACAAATAACATATTTTATGAAAAATATATTTTCCAAGCAAAAAATTGTTCAGAAGTGTGGAATTGCTTTACACTTCATAAATGTCTTCAGTGTCTGACTGATCTGATTATAGCCATGTTCTCATATTTACTTCTGTACTCCATCTATTTTAATGTGCTGCTTTAGTTGAAGCATTTGAAGAGAATTTGACCTCTCTCAGGTATAGTTGGAAAGAAACAGAGTATTTTAATAGTCCTTTCAGATAATTGTGGATATTCTTTTTGATACTATGCCAAAACTTAGCAAACTGCATTTTTTTTAAAGGCTACTGCAATATGGAGTTTAAGTCATGTTAATAACTTTTTATATTCTGATCCATTAAAATCCATTGTTTTACCTTGTAATTTGAAAGGATCTTCTCTTTTGCTTTATTTCATAATTCAATATATAAACTGATCATTTGAAAAATACTGGTTTGCTAAATTATAAAGATTTTCCAAATTCAATATACAATATCAGAACATCATAGTCACTAATATCACCATCAATCTCATCAGAAAAGTCTTTAACAATTAAGAGGGTGCCAAGCTCTCAGGTTTTGAGTTTTCAAAAACTCTAGTTTTTGCTTAAAATTTTTAATTTTATCATTGAAAACAATACTGTTTGGTTCACTCAGCTCATTTTCACAAAAATATCTCTCAAACACCCGTGTGAATAGCCATAGTTTGTCAGTTATTCTGTCAGGTAAAAATGTGTTACTAATAAAGAAGCAGCTGGTTCAGCTTACAACTTAATCACACAGGGCTTTTTCTAAAGAAAATCATTCTACTTTGGAATGCAAGCAGTTTTTTTATGCAACCTTCCCATTTTGTCACCCAAAATGTTTTAAAAAAAAGAAAAAAAAACTTGCCCTCGAGAATTGAAATTTAATAAAATGTTTATTGCTTCATCAAGGACACTCTTAAATGAAATCAACCTTTTTAAAAAACAGTTAACTTGTGGTACTAAAATGTACAGTGAGTACTAATATATGTTGGTGTCAATGCTTTGTTTTACACTAAGATGTCAGCAGTTTGCCTATCACTGCTTTTACACCATCACTGTAGATAAACCATAGTGAAAAAGGCAAATAAGCTATAGAAATAGTTTCGACCTCATGGATCCCTTCAAATGATCTCAGAGACCTGTGGTCCTAGAGTTCTGTGGTCAGAGTTTAACTACTGCAGAAGATGAATACTCTGAGAGATGCAATCTATCAGATGACCCTAAGCAGTGAGGTCTTGGCTGGACCCCCTGGAGACCTTAACAGAAAATGTTTGACAGATGGAGGCTAAGAGATAAGCAAAAGGGAAACAGTTTCAGAAAAGTGGAGAGCCTTAAAAGCATTTCATATTTAACATCTTCTGTAGCTGAGTGTCTCCATGAGCTATTCCCTAGGACTTACTGGAGAGGGGTACAGGTTATGGAAAGATGAAACAATTAGAACCTGAAAGCTTGGCTTTAAGTCCTGGATTTTCTTTGTGGACTTAAGCAAATCTTTTAATATCCCTCAAAGTGTTCATTTTTTCTTCAGTAACACTGAATAAAACTATGTATCTACCTTAAAGGTATGGAAAGCCCTACACTAGCAAATTACACTACAAATTCTCACACTAGCAAATTCAGGTAATGTCAACCTAAAGATTTAAGGCCAGGAAACCAGTAATGCACAGAGGTATTCCCTCTTCTCTATAAAATATGAAGACCTCCAGTACACTAAAAGCATAAACAAAAAAACAAAAAAGCTATGGTGAATCTGCTCTGAAATATTCCATACCATTTAAGCTTACCTATGTGAGAATTATCCAGTAGTGTGGATAATCACACTCAGGTCACACTTGCTTCAAGTGTGTAAATACCTAATACATAACAGATACCTTATTATTTAGTGACTTCGACAGATTGTGATTTACTTTTCCCATGTAACCAAGTTGTCCAAGGTAGGTGGCTGCTGGCTGGCTGTGGTTCAGCTGCTCAGCAAAGACACCCGGAAGCCAGGCTCTCCACTTTTATGCTCTGTTACATACATCCCATTGACTGTTTTTTGACTTATCACCTTATGATCCCAATTTGGCCTCTACAGGAGGCATTAAAATCAAGTGCCAGTGCAGAAGGGAAGATAGTACACTTGGCAAAAGTTTTCTTCCTGTGTGCTTGACTCTGAGCACAGAATCAGAGTATGTCTTCCCCACAGTCTCCAATAACCTCTCCTCACACCTCAGAAAGCAGAACTGGACTCCACAGTCAGCTCCTTTGCACAGAAATAACATGAGAATGGATAAGGAAGATGGGATTGGATCTGCCACAAAATGTCATATGGAAAAAAATTCAATGTTGTACAAAATGTGTCATCGGTTTTTAATACAAATAAAAATAAATTGATATTTAAAATAAACCAAAAATATTTGCACTTGAAAAGGGATTGGAGAAAGAAATATGCATAAGTTTGACAGTGTTTTTCTTAAGTTAGCAGGGCTAACAGTACTTTATTTTATTTTATTTTTTTTGTTTCTCTATTCTCTACTTGGTCTCCTTGAGAACTTCTGAATATCAAAGATGAAATGGCATATCTCAGGCATTCGATGCTGCATGTTCCACTCAGTACTGTTAAGTAGAATTGAAAACTACATTATTCTCATGTGCAGGTATTATGTCCAAATAAAATATATGTAACCTGGTATGATTAAACCTCATGTCTGCCAATCCTTTGGGTCAACGACTCACATGTTGCATGCTATAAGAATGCTGCTAACACAGGCAAATAGCAAACCAACTTGTCTTTCAAATATAAATTATACATGTGTACTGAAATATACTATGTAATGGAAATATCACAAACCTTTCTTACATCTTCCCTATCTCTTCCTTTAATTCACAGATAACTAGCCAAACATCAACTATCTTGGCACATTTTAAGATTAGATGAAGACTATAATACTTAAAGCACATTTGTGTTATTTGACATACCAATATTTCATATTTACTTCCTGTTGGTTAAAAAGGATATGTTTATGGTAGAATCATCCTAATGACTATTCCATATCTGCCCTTGCTACAATAAATAAAAGGACCTACCCAGAGCTAAATATGGTCTGTGTGTTTTAACCAGTGTTCCCATTCCTCTGGGCTTTGAGCATCACAGAGCACAAGACTGTATCTTAAGAGACTGAGCTCTTTTTGGTAAAGGACAGAGATAGCTTGGGATGTAGTAGCTGCAACCTTGTGTCACTAACACCATCAACTCTTCTTATGAAATACTATGATGGTGAAGCCATCAATACTGAAATATGTATAAAGAGTTGTTTTCCTCTGGGAGAAGGGATAATTGTTGATAAATTAATTTTGGTCTCCTATTTGGTCCTATTCCTTCAGGTTCTTGCTTCTAATCCATTTTTATGTTGCTACTTTTTGTGGCTCAGCTGGTAAATAATCCTCCTGCAATGCGGGAGACCTGGGTTTGATCCCTGGGTTGGGAAGATCCCCTGGAGAAGGGAAAAGCTATCCACTCCAGTATTCTGACCTGGAGAATTCCATGGACTGTAAAGTCCATGGAGTCACAAAGAGTTGGACATGACTGAGCAACTTCACTTCACTTTTTGAAAAACAGAAAAATCACCTAATTAGCTCCACACTCTTTTTAAGATTTTTTTTTAATGTGGACCATTTTTAAAGTCTTTGTTGAATTTGTTACAATATTGCTTCTGTTTTTTATGTCTTTGTTTTTCAGCCATGAGGCATGTGGGATCTAAGTTCCCCAACCAGGGATCATATCTGCACCCCCTGAACTGGAAGTCTCAACCACTGGGCCACCAGGGAAGTGCCTGTTTTTTAAAAGATTTTATTGAAATATAGTTGATGTACAATGCTGTGCTAATTTCTGCTGTACAACAAGCTGACTCATTTCTATGTTTTTTTCATATTCTTTTCCATTATGGTTCATCCCAGGATATTGACTATGTTTCCTGTGCAATACATAGGACTTTCTTATTTATCCATTCTACATACAATAGTTTGCATCTGTTAATCCCACACATTTTTAAAACTATGCTAATTTTGAAATAATTGTAAACTCACATGGAATTGCAAGAAATAATTCAGAGCGATCCCATCAAATGTCCACCAACTGGAAAACTATGGTAATGCAAAAATACAAAGCAAAGCCATATCACCAAAGGCATATTGCTGTTGATACAATCAAGGTACTCGCCAGGGGGATCTCTCAGTAGCAAAATACACTCTCCCTAACATTTGATAACCACTCATTTGTTCTCCATTTATGTAGTTTTGTCATTTCTAGAGTGAGATTTAAATGAGAATACAGCCAATCCTTTTGGGATTGGCTATTTTTCACTCAGAGTAAACCTCTGGAGATTCATCCAGGCTGCTCCGTGTATCATCAGTTTTTTGGTTTTTACTGCAGGATAATATTCTAACGTATGGATGTACCACTTTGTTTAGCCACTCACCTGGGTTGTTTCCAGTTATTAGCTACTTTAAATAAAGCTACTAGAAATATTTGTGTAAAGGTTTCGCGGTGACTACACATCTTCATTGCTCTAGGATAAATGGCCCAGAGTCCAGGTTTTCCTGTTGGCCCCACTGGCTGTCAAGCTGGGGAAGAGTCCTCGACTGCAAGGCAGGGTTGAGGGCCTTCTCCCAACTCACTGGGTTTCCAGTGCGATTCCGATGGGACTGATAAAAGGGTTCTGTTGTGGCTCCTTTTTGCCCTCTGCTAACAACTCCACAAGCACCACTAACATCAACACTGCCAGAACCATGCGGACCCCTCACCACCCAGTGAGGCCAAAGTCCCAGGTCCCTCCCCAGCTCTCTGACGTTACCCTGGGGTGGACAGCTGGGCTTCCCACTTGGCCTTTATGGGTGTGAATGAGGATGGAGTCATACCTTTCCTGTGAGTGACTGGCTGAAGCAGACCAGTTATTGCCTAAAAGTTTTCCATCTTCAAAACTTCTCCTCTCCTGGTCCTTTGGCTGGAGAGCACAGGCTTCTCTTCGAAGGTTTATCTATTTATTCATTTGTCTGTTGGTGTTTCTGGGGCTAGTTTACTCAGCTCTAAGTCTGGGCTAAAGAGGCAAAAAGCAAGCGAATAGCACTTAACGTCCGTGCTATTCCCGCGTCCTGAGGCTCTTAGCTGGGCTGCCTTCCTCTCTGCACCTTTCAAAGTCTTCTGATGTTTGTTGTACATATAAATGAACAGGGTTTAGTTTTACTTAATGGGAGAAATCAGGAAAAACATGTTTACTTCGTCCCTCTAGAAGGAGAAGTGCAGCTTCATATTTTTTAAGGAATAGGAATTTTTGTTTTGTCTGGCATGCAAGCCTGATTCAGTTTACATACCACACACTTTTCACTGCTTCACAGAAGAGGAATCTTTCACTTACTCTTAAAAACAATGAGTGCCTGTTTTTTAGCATTTCTTGTCCTTTTTGGAGCCTTAATGCATAATCTTTGTGTCCCGCTTCTCTGTACTCGTGTGTCAAAGCTAACACAAGCCCACCCTCGGCCACCCATCCCACGCTGGCTTCTCGTTATTTGTGTAGCAGCTCTATTTGCACTTATCGTCTTGTCCTTTATTACATATCTTATTTCTAGTGACTTTTGTTATTTAATGACTTTCCCATCACCTCCTCGACCTCATAGAGATTTTGTTTTTACAATCTTTTGTGTCACTTTTTATCTCTTAAAAATACTTCCTTAAGCCCCTATTTACTTTCATATAAATGATGCAGTAGTTTCTGAACTATGCTGTAAATATACTTCAATGCAGGGGATACAGTTTCAATGTCTAGTCCAGGAAGATACCACAGGCCACGGAGCAACGAAGCTGGTGCACCACAACTAACTGAATCCACAAGTCCTAGAGCCCAGGCTCCACAAGAGAAGCTGCCACAATGACAAGTCCATCCACCGCAACCAAGAGGAGCCCCGGCTTGCCACAACTAGAGAAAAGCCTGTGTGCAACAACAAAAAGCCAGCTCAGCCAAAAATAAGTAATAAATTAAAATTTAAAAAACAGATCTGGTATTTTCAAGATAAGATTAGAATAACGTGCATAACTTCCTAATGTATCTGAGCACTTGAAAAATCCATGAGGTAATTTACTTAATAAATTTTCTGAGCCTCTCCCTCCAAAAATAAAGCAACCACTGCCTTTGAGTTAATATTTGTATTTTATAGATGAGAATCTGAAGCTTCAGATAAAATCAGCTAAAAAGAAAAAGGTTCAGGGGTTAGTAATCAAGCATAAATTACACTGATCATATATTAGCAACTTAACCAACAAATAACTTGTAATTGACATATATAACCAAAGTCTCTTAATATAGCATATTGTTAGATTCTATTTACATGTAATTCTTAGTATAATTTTTTATTTATTAAGCTCCTTCTTGTATCTGCTGCCTTGAATATCTGTTGGTTTATTATTTAAAATTTCACGTTGTTGCCTATTTTTTATGGTTTTTGAACATTCTTCCAAGCTGTAGTAATAAAAACATTTAAGGATTATTTTTATCTAGTAGAAAATTTGCACCAGTGAAAATGAGAACCAGAATAATTTGTAAAATTGATTCTCTGATTTTTTTTTTCTTTTTTTAATGTTTATTTATTTGGCTGCACCGGGTCTTAGTTGCCACGTGGAGGATCTTTAGTTGCTGTGTGTGAGACCTACTTCCCTGACTGGGGATTGAACCCAGGCTCCCTGAATTGGGAACATGGAGACTTAGCCACTGAACCACCAGGGAAATCCCTGATTGTCTGATTTTGATGAAAAGTTTTAAAGGGGAAAAAAAAGGACTAGAGAGACAAGAAGTATCTTATACCTCAAGAGTAAACATAGCTTTCAGTCAATTTGCTCTAAAGTATTGGCTCCTTTACGGAAAGTCAAATGTAAAGCAAATATATATCAAATCATATTTTCCATTGATGGATATAATTATTAGAGGCTATTGCTGCAAACAAAAATTTCAAGTTACGTAAGTGTTTTCAAATAAATACATTTTTGAACAGCCACTATGTGCTGTTTAGGATAGGAATTCATAAAGAAAATTTTAGGAAGGGAGAGGATTAAATTAGGAGCTCAGAATGAATGTCTATATACACTATTATGTATAAAATAGATGCACAAAAAAACCTACTGTATAGCACAGGAAACTCTGCTCAATATTCTGTAATAACCTATAATGGCAAAGAATCTGAAAAAGAATATATATATATGTACATATATATGCACATATATGTAAATGTATGACTGAATTACTGTGCTATACACCTGAAGCTAAAACAATAGTGTATATCAACTATACACCAATAAAAAAGTTAGAATAGTACTTAAAAATAGCAATAAGAGCTCCCTGTATTTCTAATAGTGCTTTGTAATTAGCAAAGGACATCTTCATACATTATTTCATTTAATTTCATCCTCAAAAAATTCTACATATTAAGCATTACAGTTATTTTAGAAACGTCCACACTCATTTTGGAAATCACTTTCTTTGCTAACCAGCAGATTTTCTGTGCGTTCTAAACGCCCATTCCCTTTGAGATAACTTCATCATAAACACAATCTATCCTTATATTTGCACATCTATTTTAAACCAACATAGACTTCCCTGGTGGCTCAGACAGTGAAGAATCTGCCTGCAATGCAGCAGACCCAGGTTCGATCCCTGGGCCGAGAAGATGCCCTGGAGTAGGAAATGGCAACTCACTCCAGTATTCTTGCTTAGAGAATCCCATGGACAGAGGAGGATGGATTGCGAAGAGTCCACAGGATCGCAAAGAGTGGAATCATCTGAAGCGACTTAGCACGCAAATGCCAATACAACCCAATATTTATTTAGTTAAATAAACTGAATGAAAACTCTTCTCTTATGAGTCCACAAGTTGCCCATACTTTAAGTTTCCAAAAACTTCTAAGAGTTCGTAAATAATACAGTATCAACAAAGTTTTTGTCATCTACAACATCCATATTATAATAATGGTCTGATGATGCCCCCATTGTGTTTGAATTGCCACAGAGATCACCACAGGGGTTAGGTTTTTCTGTGTAGGGTCTCACCAGTGAATCTGGTAGGGTTCTGCTCAGGACCCTCATTCCCTCTAACTGGTCCCTTTTCCTCATAGTGGATTCATGGATACCTCATGGGAAATACAGACACTTAAGCACCTTTCTAAGTCGAGCAATGCTCTAAACTCACCCTAAAAGGTAGGAGAGGGAAGCCAGTCATCCTCTCAACCAACATCAGAAATGCTGACCCTCCTCCTCTGGCATCCCCCAAGGAGACTTGACAACAACAGCAAAAAAAAAAAAAAAAAAAAACAAATCTCCTCTGAATTCAATACTCTCTGCCATCAGTCCTAAATGCTCCTCTCCCTCCACTCCCCAAACTAAGTAGAACTCTGTGTCCCGAAGTCTGTCTTTCCATTTATCATCTGCCAGAAAAGCAGGACAAAGAGGGAATGATAAAATGACACAACTTGCTTTCTCCTCTGGTGACCTTTTCCCTAGAAACGGTTCATTAGCCAAATTGAGAGAAACCAATCCATAAAAATCATCCTGAGGTTTTGAATGTGTAACATCCCTGAGAGCTGCAGCATTGGACCATACTGCCCCCTAGAGATCTTTGGTGGGCACGGCGCGAATGGGCTTATTTCAGTTCAGTTCAGTCGCTCAGTCGTGTCCCACTCTTTGCAACCCCATGGACTGCAGCACGCCAGGTTTCCCTGTCTATCACCAGCTCCTGGAGATAAAGTTTAGTCCAGCATAAAAGCATACAGATCATGACTAAAACATATTTTTATTCATTAGACAGAGGAAGGTGTATGGAATTCATTTCTAGACCTTGAATGGCCCATTCAGTTCAGTTCAGTTCAATCGCTCAGTCGTGTCCGACGCTTTGCAACCCCATGAACCGCAACGCGCCAGGCCTCCCTGTCCATCATCACCAACTCCCAGAGTTCACCCAGACCCATGTCCATCGAGTCGGTGATGCCATCTAGCCATCTCATCCTCTGTCATCCCCTTCTCCTCCTGCCCTCAATCTTTCCCAGCATCAGGGTCTTTTCAAATGAGTCAGCTCTTCGCATCAGGTGGCCAAAACATTGGAGTTTCAGCTTCAGCATCAGTCCTTCCTGAATGAATATTCAGGACTGATTTCTTTTAGGATGGGCTGGTCCCCTGAAATAATAGGTTCTGTGTGTTTCAAATATATTGGAAGATTTGCTGAGACACATCCCTCGATTTGAAAGGTTTGTGTCCCTGTTTTCCAATTCCATTGGGAATGAAAAGGGAATTTGCTGCTATTTGTTGGGAGAATAAGAGGCTTCCTCTTCCCGAAATTCACAGTCTGTTTAGACTTCTGTATGACACAGAAATCTTATGGTAAAGAGCATGAAAGCTACTCTAACTGGGATGCAGCTATGTTCAGATTGAGAACGATTTACTGTAACAGGATTTTTATTTATCTGTGAAAGGTTCTGCATAAGGCCTGGCACATAAGTGCTTAGAATATATTGAAGGAAGGAAAAACAGATGGAAGGAAGGAAGGGAAAATTACAGTATGAAGTGGCCAGTGTGAGATGCAAGACATAAATCTTGTAGGGCAGGGGAAGAAGGCGATTCATTTCTGGTACCAAGCTGGACTGTGCTCCCAGCACCCTGTGCAGCCTGCTCCCTCAGTGGCCCTGTCTCACCTCAGCCTGTCTTACCCCCGGTCCCACCAGCTCTGCATGCTCTGGGAAGGAGATGACTGTGTTTTGAAGGTCCCACCAGCTCTGCTGTAGGAAACATACCTAAGAGCTGATGGAAGAAAAGCAGGAGCTGCAAGGTTGAGAGAAAATTGCTGGAGGGCCCAGCAAGAGGGCTGGCAGCCAGAAGAGTTGGGGGTCACCCCAGGAGAGTAGCAAAAGCCATGGATATCAAAACAGAGGAAGTAAAGATCTTCAGACAGACTCTCATGCGTGTCCCCTCTCAGGAAATGCAGGTAGGATGAATCCTGAGTAATGAAGAGGGCTCCAAAAAAGAAACACAAAATTTTCTGCATGCTAAGTGTACAGTGGCTCAGAGCATCTCCAGATTTAGGATTCTGTTGTAAATAACTTTACTCTCAGTAGCAAGTGAAGCATGAAGAATTTGAGCTCAAAAGTGATACTTTTCTATGTCATTTTATTTCTCACTTTTTTAAAAGATTTTTTATACGGACTATTTTTTAAGTTTTTATTGAATTTGTAAAAATATTGCTTCTGTTTTATGTTTTGGTTTTATGGCCACAAGGCATATGGGATCTTTTCTCCCCAACTAGGGATCAAATTCATACCCCTTACTTTGGAAGATGAGTCTTAACCACTGGACCACCAAGGAAGTCCCTCTTATTTTTAAAATAATACTTTAGTATAGCCAAAACACTTGTTCTTTAATGCTATCTAAAATTTCAGAAAAATCTAGACACAGAGCAATGATAATTATTTAAAAAAATTAATATTCAATGTTTTATTTTTACTCAAATCAGAAAATAGATGAGTTATAAATTTGAGTCAGTTGCTTGTTTTGATATTTTCAATTCTCATTAAACTTATTGCACTGTTATATTTTCACAGGCAAAAGTGCAGAGAAATAAGATTTACAAATGAATATTGGTAAGAGTGGGAAAATTTGATGGAAAACACACTTATATTTTTTAATAAACTGATATAGATTTTACAAATACATTTTCCACAGTGATTTTCTGAAAAATTACTTTAGTTATCAATAAATTGTATTAAATTTCAAAAACTTTTCTTAGAGGTCTTCCCACAAAAAAAGTCATTAAGTTTTTAAGAAGAAAGTTCACAAGTTAATTAGTATCTTTATTTATAAAGTCATTTTGATTCAATACACAGATTTCATTGTATCTTTAAACATAATTTTAAAGAGATTTATTTTCAGATCCATAACAACTCAAGAAGAGCTTCTTCCCCTAAAATGCCTGATTTTATTTAATGTTCAGCTATAGCTGTTTGAAATAGAACAAAATGAACAGTAAATTGGAGTTTTCCATGGCATCTCAGGTTTAATACCTTTAAAGATTCTTAATTTGTAAATTTAATAGTTCCAACTCAGCTTATAGGTGTCATTTTTAAGATTTCAAGTAGCTAATCTTTCCTCTGATAGTCAAAAAATAATTCAGTTTAATTCACTCTAAATCCTGATGGGGGAGAAACATTTCCAGAACACAATGGGCCTAGTCCTTTTTTTTTAGTTCATTTGATGGAAAAATTTTTCCCCCAATACTTGTACTGACATTAAACAAATAGACTAACAGATATATCTATAGCAAAGATGGATTTTTTTTCTGGGAACAGTTGAGAATTGCAATTCAAGATCTGCAACCATGGTGAGCCGCATGCAAGTCCCCTAATAGCAAGGGAAGGGGAATGTTTTCTTAGAGAGAAAAGGGAAGGTGAAAAGGCTTTAGTAAACAATCCATGGATTGTTCATTGACTGAGTCCTTGCCAGAAAAGAGGATTCATTCTCCTCTTGGTCTCAGCTATCATTGCAAAGCATCAGAGCTCCCCCTTTGGGCTCCAAACTCCACTTTACTGGGATTTATGTTTACCAATTTTTTACACTTCCCTCTTTTGATCAAGAGCTTTCTCTGAAAGCACCACTGATCAAGACTTAGGTTTTCTAGTTTCAGTGGCTTTTTGTCCCTCAATGTCAGGAGTGCCCTTCCTTGCTTCTAGGGTCTCATGTGGGAGGGAAGTGCACAAATAGGGAACCTAATAGGGTCACATTCAAGTAACAAGGAAGGAGAACTCTCAGGCATTTTTTATCTAAAATTCATATACTATCAAGATTATAGATATTGAAGATCATCTGAAGCTTTATGTCATTGTCAAAGTTTGACAACAAGCTTCCAGCAAGCCGGATCCAAACACCTTGGGAAAACTGTCTCATCAAGACACATGTTTGATTCTGAAAAATCTTTATTTTCAGGCACCACATGACAGTTCAGGCCCAGGAAGGGTTTAGTGTTTGCTTTAAGAGTGTCACATGAAGCCAAGAGCCTGTTCCTTGGAGTTTGGTGGCATAAGAGTTGGTTAACAGTACTTAATAGGGGCCTTTCCAATAAAGCTGGAGAGAATACTTCAGGGAGTGTCTTTTCCAAAAGACAAAGGTAGCAAGGTGTGATACTTAAGATCTTTGCTGTCTCTGAGGGATTGTTCTACCAAACATGGCAATTTTAATAGAAGGAGTTAGGCATTTTCAATATTGAGTTTCTCTCCTTTTAACAACTGGGGTCAAAAGAAGCAGGAGCCAAGTTCATTGGGCATTCTGACTAAAGGTGAGAATTTTTGAGTTCCAAAAGGAGTGAATATGAAGTTTTAAAGAACCAACAGCAATGCTCTTGGCCAAGGCATTTGGAGGGCCTCTACAAATTTTAAGTCTTGATGCTGCTAGTGGTAAGCACAGTTGAAGTGTAAAACTGGCCAACAGCACAGACTTGTTAAAGCACCTGGTCAGTTAAACGGTTCCTTGATTGCTATGACGTTTGAGAGGAGTTCCTCAAATAGGGATAATCTTTTCCAAAAGGACTTTAGCCTCAGGATAGGCAGTAACCTCTCTATAGACAAAGTTCAGTCCAGCATAAAAGCATACAGATCATGACTAAAACATATTTTTATTCATTAGACAGAGGAAGGTGTATGGAATTCATTTCTAGACCTTGAATGGCCCATTCAGTTCAGTTCAGTCGCTCAGTCATGTCCGACTCTTTGCAACCCCATGAACCGCAGCATGCCAGGCCTCCCTGTCCATCATCACCAACTCCCGTAGTTCACCCAAACCCATGTCCATCGAGTCGGTGATGCCATCCAAACATCTCATCCTCTGTCATCCCCTTCTCCTCCTGCCCTCAATCTTTCCCAGCATCAGGGTATTTTCAAATGAGTCAGCTCTTCGCATCAGGTGGCCAAAGTATTGGAGTTTCAGCTTCAACATCAGTCCTTCCAATGAACACCCAGGACTGATCTCCTTTAGGATGGACTGGTTGGATCTCCTTGCAGCCCAAGGGACTCTCAAGAGTCTTCTCCAACACCACAGTTCAAAAGCATCAATTCTTCAGCGTTCAGCTTTCTTTGTAGTCCAACTCTCACATCCATACATGATCACTGGAAAAACCATAGCCTTAACTAGACAGACCTTTGTTGGCAAAGTAATGTCTCTGCTTTTTAATATGCTCTCTGGGTTTGTCACAACTTTCCTTCCAAGGAGTAAGCGTCTTTTAATTTCATGGCTGCAATCACCATCTACAGTGATTTTGGAGCCCAGAAAAATAAAGTCAGCCACTGTTTCCACTGTTTCCCCATCTATTTCCCATGAAGTGAGGGAACCAGATGCCATGATCTTAGTTTTCGGAATGTTCAGCTTTAAGCCAACTTTTTCACTCTCCTCTTTCACTTTCATCAAGAGGCTCTTTAGTTTTTCATTTTCTGCCATAAGGGTGGTGTCATCTGCATATCTGAGGTTATTGATATTTCTCCCAGCAATCTTGATTCCAACTTGTGCTTCCTCCAGCCCAGCATCTCTCATGATGACAGTTTAAAATGTCCAGAATGATTAGGCTTCCCTGGGTTGTATTTTGGACAAGTGGGAAAGGTGAGGGACTTTTTGCAGCCTTGTTTTATTCCCCCACCAATATAGCTTTGTGAATGCTATCATTGTTTTTCAGTAGACAAGTGATTTAGTACATGTACAGTGGTGAGGAGAGGAGTAGGAATTTCAGAGTCTCTAGTAGAACTCCAGAGAAACTAGAGCTTTATCTTTTTATCAACCCAACAATTGTTGAATTTCCAATCTTGTTTTTCTTTTCTGAGGACAATTTTTGGGCCTCCCCATGCAGTCTTTCTAAATTACCATCTGGGGACATATCCCTTTGGACCATGACAGAGATTTTACTGCTATTTGTTTCTTTAAAGGCATGATTCCTTGTAAAAATATCAGCAAGATGATTTTCCTTAGCTTCCAGAGAGTCAAGTTTAGAATGCCTTGAAATCTTTTTATCTTTTTTTAATTATGAAAATATGGTAACACACAGGAGACTGAAAAATACAGAACAAGTTTACATATACTTCCGATATATATTACCATTTTTAAGTAGATAAATTAAGATTTGTATTTGGAGTTTCAATACCAAACTCTCAAAAGCTAATAGAATGAATAGACAGAGAAGTAGAAAAATATAGCAGTCCTGAAAAGCACTATGAATCAACTCAGCATAATTAAGATTTACACAATTTTCACACAACAGTAGGATACAAATTCTATTCAAGTTCCCATAAACTATAAACTAGGGGACACTGGAACATATCCAGGAACATAAGACCAGGAGCAAAAATTTGATGATCTAAAGATATTGAAATCATACAGAGTCTGTTTTCTTATCATTTTGGAATTGTTAAAGATCAATATCAAAAGATGTTTGAAAATAACCCACATATTTTCAAGTGCAATGTGGTATTTACCAAGCGAGATCTTTGATTTTAGCCACTGAAAGCTTCAGTAAAGTTAGAAGACTGAAAAAACAGAGAAGATAATTGGAGAGAAGAAAGCATTTAAATGAGAAATTACTATCAAAATGAGAAATTAACATCAGAGATATTTTTTAAATCCCATGTATTTGGAAATTAAATGTCTACTTTTAAATGATGGGGTAGCTAATAAGACATAACATGGAAATAGAAAATACTTGTAGTAGAACAAAAATGAAAAGAGAATTTACGAGAAATTGTTCCATGCAGCTAAAGCTGCTCAATGCAATTAAATACAATGTGGAGTCTTGAATAAGGTATGAAAACAAATAATGGACACTAGCAGAAAATTTTGTGAAATTTAAACAATATCTGTATTTTAGTTAATAATACTGTATCACATGTTAATTTCCTGGTTTTTTTTTAACAACGTAGCTATTTCTTTATAGTCCCAAAATTGGATTAGTAGTTTCAAGCCTCATTTAAAAAATGTTTAAGGATCACTAAAATAATACAATTTTTAGATTTTTACAAGTAATACTAGATGCCAAAATACATGGAGCTATACCAAAGTTCTGAGTGACTATAAATTAGAAATCCATAGACTGCCCTGAAATCTTAATAGCTAAAGTGAAAGGTAAAAGTAATGTATTCAATAATTTCTGAACTTAGAGATAAATTTTAATTTTATTTCCACCAGAAGTAAGAAAGTCCCGTTTCCACAACATTCCGAAATCATGAGCTACTCTGAAAGTATATCTGCTATCAGAATAATATTGGCAGTTTGGTCCTTGACTAAAGTACAAATCCATGTAAGAGCATTTAATTTAGAATAGTGGACTGAAGCAGTCCTAGGTTAAAATGCTGCCGTAGCAACATCAAAAGGAGTTGTAAGAGCATAGCCAGCACAATATTCGCCACTGTCAACTTTTAAATAAGAACCATCAGTGAACTGTGAGAAGTCACTGTTACCCAGCGGAATTTCCTGTGGATCATTACAAGGAGTCAGGAGATGGTCCATCAGCAATAAACAGTCATATAGGACTTTGTTGGTGATGGTGTGGAGCAAAGGATCTGGGTTAAGTTTATTATGATGTAAAAGAATTACGTTAGAGACAGTTAAGAGGATTTCATAAGAGGTGAGGTGGCTGGCAGAGAAATCTTGAGTGTGATGAGAACTCAGGAGAGATTCTACTGAAAGAGGTATAAAATGGTCAAAACATATCCCACAAAAATTTTCTTTGTGGCTTTAACCAAAAGGGCAGTGCCCATATGGCTCTAATGCAAGGAGAGTAGCCTGGGCCACAGGGTCCAGCTGCTGGCTGTCATGACTTGTGGGTTGATGCCGGTCCCTGTGTTTTTGGGTGAGTGTCCCAAGGGCAAATCACTTGCTTTTCACATACAAAAAGGAAAAGGAAATCTAATCCTTGGGATTCCTAAGGGCAGATCTGTTCATCAATCTCTCTTTTAAGTGCTTGAAAGCTAAGTCACTTTGTTCTTCTTATAAAACTGGGTTGGGGTTGTTATTGTTGAGTAAAACATATAGAGATTTAGTCATAAGACAGAATTTTGGAATCAAATTTCAGCAATAACCAACTAGCCCAAGAACATCTCACGGTTAGTGCTTAGTTTGGGGGTTATGGGAAATTTAGGACACCATGAAGTCTATCTGGATCTAGGTTTTGTCTTTGTTCTAATGTTAGATGCTCTAAGTATCAAATCTGAGTTTGGGCCAACTGAAATTTTTCATTGGTAATTTTATATCCCTTTAGGCTAAAAGCTTTAGTAAGTAGACACTGTCTTTCTGTGAAGAGGCTTCAGAAGTAGCACAGAGAAGCAAATGCCCACATACCACCAAAAAAAGTAGAAATTCTACTTTATTTCTCAACAAATCCTGAAGGCTGACCTGGATAATATCAAGTCTCTTTTCAGGAGGCTATTTTTCTTTGGTAAAGAAGTTCATATGTACCCACTTGCAGAAGTCACCTAGAAAAGATATCATATTTGTCTTTCCCTGTCTCGATTACTTCCCTTCGTATGATAATCTCTACTTTCTTTCCTGTGGCCGGACCTGGCATTATTTTCTCCCTCTTTATGGCTGAGTAATATTGCATTGTGTGTATAGAAACTGTCTTCTTTATCCATTCGTGTGTCCTCTTACACATAGGTCGCTTCCACATCTTGGCTATGATCCCTAATGCTGCTGTGATCGTAAGGTGCAAGTGTCTTTTAGTTTTGATTTCTCCAGATCTATGCCCAGGTGTGAAATTGCTGGCTCCCATTTATTTTTATGGTGCATTGTTTAAAGGACCCCCATACTGTTCTCCCTAGTGCATGTACTGATTTACATTCCCAACAAGAGTGCAGAAGGGTTTTCTTCTCTCTACACCCTCTCCAGCATTGATTGTTGGAAAACTTTGGGGATAGCCATTCTGACTGGTGTGAGGTGAAACCTCACTGGACATTTGATTTGTCTTTCTCTAATAATTACTGATGCTGAGCATCTTTCCATTTGCTTAATGGCCGTCAGTATGCCTTCTTCAAAAAAATGTCCATTTAGGTCTTTGGCCCATTTTTTTTAATGAGTTGTTTGGGTTTTTTGGTATTGAACTGCATGAGCTATTTTAATGTTTTGGAGATGATTTCCTTGTGGTTAACTTCATTTGCAAATATCATATACCCATTCTGAGTATTCTCCTTTTCTTCCATTTAGGGTTCCTCTACTGTGCACTTTCTTTTAAAGTTAACTCTGTCCCATATGTTTCTTTTTGGTTTGTTTTTCATGATTCTAAGAAGTGGATTCCAAAAAAAATTGTTGTGATTTATGTCGGAGCGTGATCTGCCTCTATTTTGCTCAAGAGGTTTACAGTATCCATCCTTACATTTAGATCTTTAAACTGTTTGCAGTTTACTTTCTGTATGGTGTTAGGGAGTATTCTAATTTCATGATCGTTTCCATTGTTTCAGGAACCTGCACAATGGCTGTACCCAATTGTCATTCCCAGCATCAGTGGAGAAGGGTTCTCTTTTCTGCACACCCTCTATAGCACATGCTGTTTGTGGAGGTTTTGACAATGGCCATTCTGACCAGTGCATGGTTATACCTTGTTGTAGTTTTGCTTTCCTCTTCTCCAATAATTATTGATGTTGACATGTTTTCATGTGATGTTTTTCAAAGGAGTGAGTTAAACTTACCTCTTGAAATTGGCTTCTTGAATGTCTGTCCTGTTTTGAATGCTTTCTCGATGACCACCCCAGGACATTTCTTGAGGGCAGGTGATCTTTACGTACAGCCTGGCAGGCCTTGTGAATATTAAGTTCCCATCAATACAGCTTTTGAAGTTGTTATGGAAAACAGTCACAAGGCAGCAGCATTTCTTCATGCTCCACTTTTTTTTTTTTTTTGCAATTTCATTTTTATTTCATATTGGAAAAGCCCGATGTTGTAGGGCTTTTTTTAAGGTATACAGGTGCTTGATTGAGCATGTATAAACGTACATCTATTCTTTTTTGGGTTTCCCCCCCACATAGATTACTACAGATTGTTCAGTAGAGCTTCCTGTGCTGTTCTCTTTGATTACCTATTTGATATATATTAATGTGAATGTTAATTCAAAAATCTTAATTTATCCCTACCCCCTAACATTTCTTTGGATAAGCATAAGTTGCTTTTCTAAGTTTATGAGTCTGTTTCTGCTTTGTAAATTAGTGCATTTGTATGAATTTTTGCATTCCACCTGCAAGTGGTATCTTAAGATATTTGTTTTTCTCTTTCTGACTTACGTCACACCTTATGATAATTTCTCTGGCCATGCATGCTGCTGCCAATGGCATACTTCATTCTGTGTTATGACTCAGCAGAATTAGAGTGTATAGATGTACCACTTTGTCATCATCTTTTCTGTCCATGGACATTTTGGTTGATTGTATATCTTAGTGATTATAAATACTGCCACCCTGAAAACAGTGTGGTTCCTTTGAATTTTTATTTTCTTTGGATATAAGCCCAGAAATGGCATTAGCTGATCATAGTGTTGCTCTATGTTTAGATTTTAAGAAACCTTCATACTAGTTTTCATGGTGGCTGCACCAAATTACATGGCCACCAACAGTGGAGGATCTGTCCACACACCCTGTCTAGCATTTATTCTTTGTCAATTTCTGTTGGCCATGCACTCTGACCAGTGGAGGTGGTATTTCATTGTAATTTTGATGAGCATTTCTTTAATAATTCGTGATGTTTAGTATCTTCCCATGTGTTTATATTTTATAAAATGTGAGTAAAATATACTTCTTGCAATTGACTTCTTGAACTTCAGTTCTGTTGAAATTTTTTTATCAATGATTTACTCCATGGCATTTCTTGAGGTCAGGTTTCATGTAGAGCCCTGCAGGCCTTGTGAAGATTAAGTGCCCCTCAACTCTGGTGTTAAAGTTGTTGATGTGGGAGATGGTTACAAGGTGCCAGGATCTCCTCCTGCCAGCTCTGCTTATTAGGGCAACCAGAGCTCTAGTCAAAGTGCTGACTTGGTGCTGTGATTTAGGGTGGAATGTGCCAGAAGTAACACCTGGAAGTTTGTGTCTCATTCTCCCTTTTAAAATTGAACACACTTATATTTCTTATTGTAGCAACATCGATATACATGGTCGTGTGTGTTACTGGAATACAGAATGGTTTTTCACTTATACATATGCCTTTTCATCTTTGGAATTTTCTTATATAGCTTATTACAGTGTGCTGACAGGCCTCACTTGAAATAAATATGTTTTTGTTGATTGTCTACTTTATACGTAATAATTGGTATATGTTAATTCCAACCTCCAACTTTAACCTGCCCTCTTCTTTCTCTCGGATAACCATAAGTGTGTTTTCTACATCTCTGAGACTTTTATGTATTCTCATTTCATTCCTTGGTGTATATTTTTAGATTCCACCTATAAGTGGTATCTTATGATATTTTTTTTTTTGATTTGGACTTTTTTAACTTAGTTTGAGTATCTCAAGCTTATCTAAGTTGCTGAAAATCGCATTAGTTCAGTCTTTTTCATTGCTGAGTCATATAGTTTTGTTTACATGTATCACTTCTTTATCCATTCATCTCACTATACGTATTTTTTTTACTTCCATTTTTGACTATTGTAAACTATAGTCCAGTGGGCACAGGGCTGTATATATCTTTTCAAAATCAGGTTTTCTCTTCCTATGCTATTCGGAGTGGAGTTGCAGGATCTCATGGTAGCTTTATTTTTACATTTTAGGGCAGTTCCATACTACTGTCTTTAGTGACTTTTACCACTTATATGCCTCAAGTACCATAAATGAGTTCTCTGACCTCTGTGCCCTTTTTATGATTTATTCTTTATTGAGTTTTGAAGATGGCCTTTCACACTGGTGCAAAGTGATCTCTCATTGTAGTTTTGCTTGTATATCTCCAATAATTCACAATATTCAGCATGTTTCCATGGGCTTTTTTTTTTCAAACAGTGTGAGTAAAAATTACTGTTGATTTTTTCTTCTTGATAGTATCCAGTTTTTAATTTTTTTCTATTTAGTTATCCTTGGAAATTTTTTAAGTGCAGGAATCATTTAGAGTGCAGCATTCCTTGTGAATATAAAACGGTCGTATCGTTAAAAGTTTTAAGGTTGCTGTTGGTATAAATGGCCACAAGGTGGCAGAGTTGCTTCATGTACCTCTCTTGTTACTGTGGTAACTGGAGTCTTAAGTTTGGTCCTAGTTTTTGGTTGTACATCAGTGTGGAATATGGCACAAAAAGCCACTAAAACTTGTATCTCATTATTTCTTTTGTTTTTGTGTTAATTTACATTAATGTTTATTTTTATTGAGGCAAAGTTGACTTACAATATTGTGTTTTTGGGTTGTGTACAGAAACTTTTTTCAGTTTTACCCATACATATATCTAATCATCTTGGTTTTATTTCACATATCAGTTATTACATAGTGCTTAGTATATCACCAGTTCTAAAGTAGGTGAATGTTGATTAGGTATTTTATAGATATTTGTGGGTATAAATTAATCTCAACCTCCTAATTCACCCCTTTTACACATCATTCTTTTTTGGGAACCATGTTTGTTTTCTAAGACTATCTGTCTATTGTAAGTTAACTCATTGGTATGCATTCTTTTCCATCTCACCTCTAAGTGGTACTATATGGTATTTGTTTTTCTCTCTCTGACTTACTTCACATACTATGATTAGCTCTAGATTTATCTATGTCTTTGAAAATGATGCTATTTCATTTTTTCATTGCAGAGAAATAGTCCGTTTATACCTGCATCACTTTTTCTATGTCCACTTATCTGTCCAGGTACAATTTGTTTATTTTCATGTCTTGGCTGTTTTAAATGCTGCTGCAGTGCATGTTTGGGTGCGTGTGTTTTTCAAAATCAGGTTTTCTCTGTATATATTCCTAGGAATGGAACTCCCAGATCATATGGTAACTCTATATTTACTTTTAAAAGGCTCTTCTTTAGTGGTCCTTATGATGACTGTTACCAATTACATCCCACACACATCATTAAAAGGTCTCCTTTCTTAACCCCACTCTAGCATTTCTTGTCTCTATAGATTTTTTGTTAGTGGCCTAATTGTCTTTTCTGAGGTAATAACTATTGTAGTTTTTATTTTCATATTGCTAACAATTCACCATATTGAGCAATATTTCATGTAGAGTTTTAATTAAACAATTTAATTGAATTTACTTACCCCTAAAAACTTTGAGGGCAGGTATCATACACAAAATGAGTACAAAAAGAAGCAGGGCGAAGGCTAACAGAATTTTTCAAGAGAACGCACTGATCATAGCAAACACCCACTTCCAATAACACGAGATGATTCTACACATGGACATCACCAGATGGTCAATACTGAAATCAGATTGATTGTATTCTTCGCAGCTGAAGATGCAGAAGCTCTATAGAGTCAGCAAAAACAAGACCAGGAGCTGACTGTGGCTCAGATCATGAACTCCTTATTGCAAAATTCAGACTTAAATTGAAGAAAGTAGGGAAAACCATTAGACCACTCAGGTATGACCTAAACCAAATCTCTTATGATTATACAGTGGAAGAGACAAATAGATTCAGGGGATTAGATCTTATAGAAATAGGGCCTGAAGAACTATGGGTGGAGGTTTGTGACATTGTACAGGAGTCAGTGATCAAGACCATCCCCAAGAAAAACAAGTGCAAAAATGCAAAATGATTGTCTGAGAAGGCCTTACAAATAACTTAGAAAAGAAGAAAAGCTAAAGGCAAAGGAAAAAAGGAAAGATATACCCATTTGAATGCAGAGTTCCAAAGAAAAAGCAAGGAGAGATAAGAAAGACTTCCTCAGGGATCAATGCAAAGAAATAGAGGAAAACAATAGAATGAATGGGAAAGACTAGAGATCTCTTTAAGAAAATTAGAGATACCAAGGGAATATTTCTTTTTTTTTTTTTTTTCAGCTTTTTAAAGTTTTTATTTTTTTTTTATTTTTTTTTTTTATTAGTTGGAGGCTAATTACTTCACAACATTTCAGTGGGTTTTGTCATACATTGATATGAATCAGCCATAGATTTACACGTATTCCCCATCCCTATCCCCCCTCCCACCTCCCTCTCCACCCGATTCCTCTGGGTCTTCCCAGTGCACCAGGCCCGAGCACTTGTCTCATGCATCCCACCTGGGCTGGTGATCTGTTTCACCATAGATAGTATACATGCTGTTCTTTTGAAATATCCCACCCTCACATTCTCCCACAAAGTTCAAAAGTCTGTTCTGTATTTCTGTGTCTCTTTTTCTGTTTTGCATATAGGGTTATCGTTACCATCTTTCTAAATTCCATATATATGTGTTAGTATGCTGTAATGTTCTTTATCTTTCTGGCTTACTTCACTCTGTATAAGGGGCTCCAGCTTCATCCATCTCATTAGGACTGGTTCAAATGAATTCTTTTTAATGGCTGAGTAATATTCCATGGTGTATATGTACCACAGCTTCCTTATCCATTCATCTGCTGATGGGCATCTAGGTTGCTTCCATGTCCTGGCTATTATAAACAGTGCTGCGATGAACATTGGGGTGCACGTGTCTCTTTCAGATCTGGTTTCCTCAGTGTGTATGCCCAGAAGTGGGATTGCTGGGTCATATGGCAGTTCTATTTCCAGTTTTTTAAGAAATCTCCACACTGTTTTCCATAGCGGCTGTACTAGTTTGCATTCCCACCAACAGTGTAAGAGGGTTCCCTTTTCTCCACACCCTCTCCAGCATTTATTGCTTGTAGACTTTTGGATAGCAGCCATCCTGACTGGCGTGTAATGGTACCTCATTGTGGTTTTGATTTGCATTTCTCTGATAATGAGTGATGTTGAGCATCTTTTCATGTGTTTGTTAGCCATCTGTATGTCTTCTTTGGAGAAATGTCTGTTTAGTTCTTTGGCCCATTTTTTGATTGGGTCATTTATTTTTCTGGAATTGAGCTGCAGGAGTTGCTTGTATATTTTTGAGATTAATCCTTTGTCTGTTTCTTCATTTGCTATTATTTTCTCCCAATCTGAGGGCTGTCTTTTCACCTTACTTATAGTTTCCTTTGTAGTGCAAAAGCTTTTAAGTTTCATTAGGTCCCATTTGTTTAGTTTTGCTTTTATTTCCAATATTCTGGGAGGTGGGTCATAGAGGATCTTGCTGTGATTTATGTCGGAGAGTGTTTTGCCTATGTTCTCCTCTAGGAGTTTTATAGTTTCGGGTCTTACATTTAGATCTTTAATCCATTTTGAGTTTATTTTTGTGTATGGTGTTAGAAAGTGTTCTAGTTTCATTCTTTTACAAGTGGTTGACCAGTTTTCCCAGCACCACTTGTTAAAGAGGTTGTCTTTTTTCCATTGTATATCCTTGCCTCCTTTGTCAAAGATAAGGTGTCCATAGGTTCGTGGATTTATCTCTGGGCTTTCTATTCTGTTCCATTGATCTATATTTCTGTCTTTCTGCCAGTACCATACTGTCTTGATGACTGTGGCTTTGTAGTAGAGTCTGAAGTCAGGCAGGTTGATTCCTCCAGTTCCATTCTTCTTTCTCAAGATTACTTTGGCTATTCGAGGTTTTTTGTATTTCCATACAGATTGTGAAATTCTTTGGTCTAGTTCTGTGAAAAATACCGTTGGTAGCTTGATAGGGATTGCATTGAATCTATAGATTGCTTTGGGTAGAATAGCCATTTTGACAATATTGATTCTTCCAATCCATGAACACGGTATGTTTCTCCATCTGTTTGTGTCCTCTTTGATTTCTTTCATCAGTGTTTTATAGTTTTCTATGTATAGGTCTTTTGTTTCTTTAGGTAGATATACTCCTAAGTATTTTATTCTTTTTGTTGCAATGGTGAATGGTATTGTTTCCTTAATTTCTCTTTCTGTTTTTTCATTGTTAGTATATAGGAATGCAAGGGATTTCTGTGTATTAATTTTATATCCTGCAACTTCACTATATTCATTGATTAGCTCTAGTAATTTTCTGGTAGAGTCTTTAGGGTTTTCTATGTAGAGGATCATGTCATCTGCAAACAGTGAGAGTTTCACTTCTTCTTTTCCTATCTGGATTCCTTTTACTTCTTTTTCTGCTCTGATTGCTGTGGCCAAAACTTCCAACACTATGTTGAATAGTAGTGGTGAGAGTGGGCACCCTTGTCTTGTTCCTGATTTCAGGGGAAATGCTTTCAATTTTTCACCATTGAGGGTGATGCTTGCTGTGGGTTTGTCATATATAGCTTTTATTATGTTGAGGTATGTTCCTTCTATTCCTGCTTTTTGGAGAGTTTTAATCATAAATGAGTGTTGAATTTTGTCAAAGGCTTTCTCTGCATCTATTGAGATAATCATATGGTTTTTATCTTTCAATTTATTAATGTGGTGTATTACATTGATTGATTTGTGGATATTAAAGAATCCTTGCATTCCTGGGATAAAGCCCACTTGGTCATGGTGTATGATTTTTTTAATATGTTGTTGGATTCTGTTTGCTAGAATTTTGTTAAGGATTTTTGCATCTATGTTCATCAGTGATATTGGCCTGTAGTTTTCTTTTTTTGTGGCATCTTTGTCTGGTTTTGGAATTAGGGTGATGGTGGCCTCATAGAATGAGTTTGGAAGCTTACCTTCCTCTGCAATTTTCTGGAAGAGTTTGAGTAAGATAGGTGTTAGCTCTTCTCTAAATTTTTGGTAGAATTCAGCTGTGAAGCCATCTGGTCCTGGGCTTTTGTTTGCTGGAAGATTTTTTATTACAGTTTCAATTTCCTTGCTTGTGATGGGTCTGTTAAGATCTTCTAATTCTTCCTGGTTCAGTTTTGGAAAGTTATACTTTTCTAAGAATTTGTCCATTTCATCCAAGTTGTCCATTTTATTGGCATAGAGCTGCTGGTAGTAGTCTCTTATGATCCTTTGTATTTCAGTGTTGTCTGTTGTGATCTCTCCATTTTCGTTTCTAATTTTGTTAATTTGGAGAAATGTCCGCTAATGGTTTGTCAATTTTGTTTATTTTTTCAAAAAACCAGCTTTTAGCTTTGTTGATTTTTGCTATGGTCTCTTTAGTTTCTTTTGCGTTTATTTCTGCCCTGATTTTTAAGATTTCTTTCCTTCTGCTAACCCTGGGGTTCTTCATTTCTTCCTTCTCTAATTGCTTTAGGTGTAGAGTTAGGTTATTTTTTTGGTTTTTTTTCTTGTTTCTTGATGTAAACCTGTAATGCTATGAACCTTCCCCTTAGCACTGCTTTTACAGTGTCCCATAGGTTTTGGGTTGTTATGTTTTCATTTTCATTCATTTCTATACATATTTTGATTTCTTTTTTTATTTCTTCTATGATTTCTTGGTTATTCAGAAGCGTGTTATTTAGCCTCCATATGTTTGAAGTTTTAACAGTTTTTTTTCCTGTAATTGAGATCTAATCTTACTGCACTGTGGTCAGAAAAGATGACTGGAATGATTTCAATTTTTTTGAATTTTCCAAGACCAGGTTTATGGCCCAGGATGTGATCTATTCTGGAGAAGGTTCCGTGTGCACTTGAGAAAAAGGTGAAGTTGATTGTTTTGGGGTGAAATGTCCTATAGATATCAATTAGGTCTAGCTGGTCCATTGTGTCATTTAAGGTTTGTGTTTCCTTGTTAATTTTCTGTTTAGTTGATCTATCCATAGTTGTGAGTGGGGTATTAAAGTCTCCCACTATTATTGTGTTACTATTAATTTCCTCTTTCATACTCGTTAGTGTTTGCCGTACATATTGCGGTGCTCCTATGTTGGGTGCATATATATTTATAATTTTTATATCTTCTTCTTGGATTGATCCTTTGATCATTATGTAGTGTCCTTCTTTGTCTCTTTTCACATCCTTTATTTGAAAGTCTATTTTATCTGATATGAGTATTGCGACTCCTGCTTTCTTTTGGTCTCCGTTTGCATGAAATATTTTTTTCCAGCCCTTCACTTTTAGTCTGTATGTGTCTCTTGTTTTGAGGTGGGTCTCTTGTAGACAGCATATATAGGGGTCCAAGGGAATATTTCATGCAAAAATGAGCATAATAAAGGACAGAAACGGTATGGACATAACAGAAGCAGAAGATATTAAGAAGAGGTGGCAAGAATACACAGAAGAACTGTACAAAAAAGATCTTCACGACCCAGATAATCACGATGGTGTGATCACTCATCTAGAGCCAGACATTCTGGAATGTGAAGTCAAGTGGACCTTAGGAATCATCACTATGAACAAAGTTAATGAAGGTAATAGAATTCCAATTGAGCTATTTCAAGTCCTAAAAGAAGATGCTGTTAAAATGCTTCACTCAATATGCCAACAAATTTGGAAAACTCAGCAGTGGCCACAGGACTGGAAAAGGTCAGTTTTCATTCCAATCCAAAGAAAGGCAATGCCAAAGAATGTTCAAACTACCATACAACTGCACTCATCTCATATGCTAGCAAAGTAATACTCAAAATTCTCCAAGTGAGTCTTCAACAGTACATGAACTGAGAACTTCTAGATGTTGAAGTTAGATTTAGAAAAGGCAGAGGAACCAGAAATCAAATTGCCAACATCCGTTGGATCATAGAAAAAGCAAGATAATACCAGAAAACATCTACATCTGCTTTATTGACTACACCAAAACCTTTGACTGTGTGTATCACAACAAACTATGGAAAATTCTTCAAGAGACGGGAATACCAGACCACCTTACCTTCCTCCTGAGAAATCTGTATGCAGGTCAGGAAGCAACAGTTAGAACTGGACATGGAACAACAGACTGATTACAAATTGGGAAAAGAGTACATCAAGGCTGTATACTGTCACCCTGATTATTTAACTTACATGCAGAGTACATCATGCAATATGCTGGGCTGGGTGAAGCACAAGCTGAATCAAGATTGCTGGGAGAAATATCAATAACTTCAGATAAACAGATGACACCACCGTTATGGAAGAAACCAAAGAGGAATTGAAGAGCCTCTTGATGAAAGTGAAAGAGGAGAGTGAAAAAGCTGGCTTAAAAACTCAACATTCAAAAAACTAAAATCATGGCATCTGGTCCCATCACTTCATGGCAAATAGATAGGGAAACAATGGAAACAGTGACAGACTTTATTTTCTTGGGTTCCAGAATCACTGCAGATGGTAACTGCAGTCATGAAATTAGAAGACCCTTGCTCCTTGGGATAAAAGCTGTGACCAACCTAGACAGGATATTAAAAAGCAGAGACACTATTTTGCCAACAAAGGTCCATCTAGTCAAAGCTATGGTTTTTCCAATAGTCATGTATGGATGTGAGAGTTGGATTATCAAGAAAGCGAAATGCCAAATAATTGATGTTTCTGAACTGTGTTGTTGGAGAAGACTCTTGAGAGTCCCTTGGACAGCAAGGAGATCAAACCAGACCATCCTAAAGGAAATCAGTCCTGAATATTCATTGGAAGGACTGATGCTGAAGCTGACGCTCCAATACTTTGGCCATCTGATGCAAAGAGCTGATTCGTTGGAAAAGACCCTGATGCTGGGAAAGATTGAAAGGGGGTGACAGAGGATGAGATGATTGGATGGCATCACCGACTCAATGGACATGAGTTTGTGTAAGCTCCGGAAGTTGGTGATGGACAGGGAAGCCTTGGGTGCCGCAGTCCATGGGTTCGCAGAGTCGGCCGCGACTGATTGACTGAACTGAACTGAACTGAACTGACTCATACAGCCCAGCAGTTGTTCTGAATAGTAAGCGCCCTTAAGCAACAGTTTATCCACTCCAGTATTCTTGACTAGAGAATCCCGTGGACAGAGGGGCCTGGTGGGCTGCTGTCCATAGGGTCGCACAGAGTCGGACACGACTGAAGCGACTTAGCATGTATGCACTGGAGAAGGAAATGGCAACCCACTCCAGTATTCTTGCCTGGAGAATCCCATGGACAGAGGAGCCTGGTGGGCTGCCATCTATGGGGTCGCACAGACTCCAGCACAACTGAAGCGACTTAGCAGCAGCAGCGGCAGCAACAGTTTTTAAATTGCTGTTCTGGGAAACGTCCACATGGGGGCAGTGTTTCGTCTTACCAAACTGGCGACTGACAATGAAAGCCTTAATGCAGGTCCTAGTTTGGGGATGTAAATTAGAGTGGAATATACCAGAATACACAGCTAAATTCTTGACTTCATTCCCTATTTTTTTAATTAAAAAATTAACGTTTATTTCTTATTATAGTAACATTGATAGACAAGGTTCTGTGTTTTGTGGGTGTATGTTGTTGGTCACTCAGTCGTGTCTGACTCTTTGTGACCCCATGGACTGTAGCCCGGCCGGGCTACTCTGTCCACGCGATTTCCCAGGCAAAAATGCTGGGGTGGGTTGTATAGTTATATACATATACTTGTGTTTATTCATCTAAGGATTTTTTTTTCCCCATATAGGTTAGCTACAGAGTATTGATAGACTTCTGTTCAGACACATAGGTTCTTATTGATTATCTCTTTTTAGGTAATGTTTGTAATTGTTAAATCTAAACTTTCAATTTGTTCTTTGCCCCCTTCTTTCTTCTTTGGTAACCTTAAGTTTGTTATTTAAGTCTCTGTGTCTGTTTATGTTTTGTCAATTAATTCATTGGTGTCTAGTTTTAAATTCCACCTGTAAGTAATAGCTTATATTTATCTTTCTGATTCTGACACTCTTAACTTGATTACCTAATTTTATCTATGTTCCTGAAAATATCATTATTTCATTCCTTTCAATAGCTGAGTCATAGTGCATTGGTCCGAGTACCACTTCTTTATACTTCAACTGTCCATAAACATTTGGTTTCTTTTACTTATGGGCTATTGTAAATAGTCCAGCACACACTGTGCAACATGCACCTTTACAAAATCTGGTTCTCTCTGCCGATATCCTTCAGACTGAGTCTGCATGATGTCCTGGCAGCTCTGTTTTTACTTTCTAAAGGTAATTCCAATTGCCTTTTGTTGTCTTTTCTGCAATTATTTCTTCATAGATTTTTCATGATAGCCTTTCACTCTCCTTGCCTTTCAGCAAGGAGATCCAACCAGTCCATCCTGAAGGAAATCGGTCCTGAATATTCATTGGAAGGACTGATGCTGAAGCTGAAACTCCAATACTTTGGCCACCTGATGTGAAGAGCTGACTTATTGGAAAAGACCCTGATGCCGGGAAAGATTGAAGGTAGGAGGAGAAGGGGACGACAGAGCATGAGATGGTTGGATCACCAACTCAATGGACATGAGTTTGAGTACGCTCTGGGAGTTGGTGATAGACAGGGAGGCCTGGCGTGCTGCAGTCCATGGGGTCACAAAGAGTCGGATGCAACTGAGCGACTGAACTGAACTGACCCACAGCAGAGAAGATATGAAGGGGTTGGAATTTGTCCTGCGTGTTGGGAGAGACTAATGGGGAAGAAATAATGAGGCACTAACCCTTGGGTGTGTGTTGTGGCATATTCCACTCTCATTTGAAGCCAGAAATACGACGTTCTCTAAAGCTCTTGTGTTCCAATGGAGAATGATGAAATCCTGCCGCTTTGTGGTTGTTTCTTGTAACAACACCTTTACAACTGGTGCTGATGGGAACTTAATAGTCTTAAGGCCTACAGGCCTGTTAATGACTCCTGCCTTCAAGAAATGGCGTGAGGTGGGTAACTGCATAAGAATTCAAAACAAGGCAGGCTTTCAAGAAGCCAATGTTAATGGGTAGATATTATTCACACTGCTTAAATTTTCTTTAAAAAACCCCACACATGTAAGGCTCCTCAATATCACTCAGTATTTGAGAAGTGCAAATCAAAGATACAAGGGCTTTTCCCACACTTCCCAGGTGGCACAGTGGTGAAGAATCCACCTGCCAATGCAGAAGATGCAGGAGATGCGGGTACGATCCCTGCGTCAGGAAGATCCCCTAGAGTAGGAAATGGCAACCCACTTCAGTGTTCCTGCCTGAAAAATTACATGGACAGAGGAGCCACTTGGTGGGCTACAGTCCATGGGGTCACAAAGAGTTGGACACAGCTGTGTAACTAAACACCCGCACACCATCACCTCCCACCTGTCAGAATGGCCATCATCAAAAATCCACAAACAATAAGAGCTAGAGAGGACCTGGAGAAAAGGAACCTTCCTATACCACTGGTGGGACTGTAAATTAGTAACAGCTACCATGCAGAAGAGCATGTAAAATTGAAAACACATTCTGTTTCCCTACAACCCACACCACATTGTATATCAATGATACTACAATATAAAAGAAAAGTTAATTATATTTTTAAAAGATGGAAAGATACACAAGCTTTTGGGTGTTTATTCTGGCATATTCCACTCTAATTCATAGCCCCCCGTGGACTGCAGCACACCAGGCCTCCCTGTCTATCACCAGCTCCCAGAGCTTACTCAAGCCCATGTCCATTGAGTCAGTGATGCCATGCAATCATCTCATCCTCTGTCGCCCCCTTCTCCTCCCACCTTCAATCTTTCCCAGCATCAGGGTCTTTTCTAATGAGTCAGTTCTTCGCATCAGGTGGCCAAAGGACTGTAGTTTCAGCTTCAGCATCAGTCCTCCCAATGAATATTCAGGACTGATTTCCTTTAGGATGGATGTTGGATCTCCTTGCTGTCCAAAGGACTCTCAAGAGTCTTTTCCAACACCACAGTTCAAAATCATCAATTCTTCAATGCTCAGCTTTCTTTCTGGTCCAACCCTCACATCCACACATGACTACTGGAAAAACCATAGCTTTGACTAGATGGACCTTTGTTGGCAAAGTAGTGTCTCTGCTTTTTAATATGTTGTCTAGGTTGGTCATAGCCTTTCTTCCAAAGAGCAAGCATCTTTTAATTTCATGGCTGCAGTCACCATCTGCTGTGATTTTGAAGCCCAAGGAAATAAAGTCTGTCACTGTTTCCAGTGTTTCCCCATCTATTTCCCATGAAGTGATGGGACCAGATGCCATGATTTTAGTTTTTTGAATGTTGAGTTTTAGGCCAACTTTTTCACTCTCCTCTTTCACTTTCATCAAGAAGCTCTTTAGTTCTTCTTCATTTTCTGCCATAAGGGTGGTGTCATCTGTTTATCTGAGGTTATTGGTATTTCTCCCAGAAATCTTGATTCCAGTTTGTGCTTCATCCAGCCCAGCATTTCTCATGATGTACTCTTCATATAAGTTAGATAAGCAGGGGGACAATATATAGCCTTGACATACTCCTTTCCCTATTTGGAACCAGTCTGTTGTTCCATGTCCAATTCTAACTCTTGCTTCCTGACCTGCGTACAGACCTGCTGTGGGTGCTATGGTCTAAAATTGGGGCAACTCTAAGGAAGGAGACTGGAGTTGGGAACCCCAACTAAAAGAGATGTGGGGACCAAGTGAATTTTTGAAGTTTTTTTAGCCCAAAGGTTCCAGCATCCTTTGGGGGCATTACTTTGGTTTAGCTGTGGAGGGGCAGTCCTGGTCTGGAGATTGTCATTTCATACATAGGGGACAAACAAGACAGGCCCATTGAGGGCTCATTTGCTAGCACATTTTTAGCTCCCTCAGCCCGAGGACAGTCTACCCTTGGGTCTCAAGGCTGCTGAGGCTCCAAGGATGTGATCCCAGCCCAGGTGACAGAGGCCTGAGGGGAATATAGTAGGCATTTTATTTTATTTCTCAGTTTAATGGTTATTTTATATTAGAGTATGTTCATTTCCAATGTTGTGTTCATTGTAAGTGTACAGAAATGAGATTACAGACCTGTAGATAGAGACCTATATCTAGTCTTCATCAGAAGGCTTTGCCCCATAGGTAATTTCAGAGTGTTGAATATGGTTCTCCATTGTATACACTAGGCTCTGGTGGATGATCTATTTTTCTATTAAAAAAAAAAAGTGTATATATATTAATCCCAACCTCTTAATGTATTCCTCATCCTCAATATCTATATGCATATAATTATGAATATCTCTCTCTATGCAGATATGATCATCTCTATTCACATATAAATGTAACTATCTCTCTATATACAGGTATGGGCTTCCCATGTGGTGCTAAAGAGCCTGCCTACCAATGCAGGAGACCTAAGAGACGTAGATTCAATCCCTGTTTCAGGAAGGTCCCCTGGAGTAGGGCATGGCAACCCACTCCAGTATTCTTGCCAGGAGAATCCTATGGACAGAGGAGCCTGGCAGGCTACAGTCCATAGGGTGGCAAAGAGTCAGACATAACTGACCTAGCACACACATATGCATACATATAGATATAAATCTCTCTATATATGTAGGTGTATGTTTCTATACAAATAGACATGAATATCTCTATACATATAGACATAAATATCTCTACACATATAGATGTAAATATCTATATACATATAAATATTTATATACACTTATATATAGACTCTGCTCTGTTCTGGATTCTCCCCAAGGCTTTGAGGAACATGACCATCTCCTTGATGCTTTCTATCTGTTCTTAAAGCAATCCACCCATTTGGAAACTTGAGAGTTTCTACTCTTTATAAACAAAATAACATGGGTGGTAGATTGATGGCCATATCCTTCCAACTGGTCACATGGACTTCATGCAAGCCATCATAAAGAAAGTATGGGCCGTGGGACATGGAGGGTGAAATTACCCTAAAGGAGCAGGAATTTTTTAAAAGTTGTTCTGAAAGAAATACATACTTCAGTTACGAGGAAATTAATCATTCTGTTCCCATATTTTACTTTTAGGGAAGTAATTTGGAATTGCTGTACTTGAGAAAAGCAACTTGAGATATTTCCAAATGAAAGATGTTATCTTCAGATAAAAGATTATTTTTCAGTCTTTGGTTATATATATTTCTCTCAATAAGTTCACCTGCTTCAGGGCAAGATTTGTTTCACATGGCAAAGTATCTTGATGTCTATCAAGATTCCTGCTCACTGTTTTATCTTGTTTGAGATGCCTGGATCACAGTTATTTGGGGCCTGTGGTAAAAGGGGTCATAACAGAATGACAAACTGACACATTTAACAATGCTGTGGGTTCCTTTGGGATGTCAGTAGAATCGTGATGATCCAAATCACATCTCAGGGAAGTACATCTGCAAGCCAATGATAGAGGAGAAAGGCAGTTTTGTATTTTCTGTGACAGCAGGGATTGAAGGATGTGATGGAGGCATGAAGGGTGAAAGCAGAGGGCCTTTCCTGCATGGTTCGTGAAGTGGCAGGTGGTCACAGCAGCCGCCACCCCCGGGACAGTGTGGTCTAGAGTTAAGCCCTGGAGCAGAAACCAGAACATCACTTTACAGGCTTGGTGCTGCTGGAATCACAGGTTGGTGTCTAGTTTCTACAGGTACTAAATAAAATCAGGGTCTTGCTTTCATTGTTTCAGAAATTCCTAGGACTACAAGTAAAACATAACTTAGTTGTTAAGTGGAAGATTGTTGTACTAACTACACAAAGCTCTGAAATAAGGGGGCATCATCTTTCCCAGATACATTTGACAGGTCGTGCCAGACTTAGATTATGAAATCCTAAAATTTAAGTTACTGGGTATTATTTCAAGAAATCACTTGGCATCAGCATGATTTGAAACACAAACGTAAAAACTGAAACGGGGGGCGGGAGGCTAGTTTCCCGTGCGCACGTGTGGAGAAGCTGCTGCACTAGCGCGCTAAACTCTCGCGGCCTCCGTCACCGCTCAGCTCCTTGCCTTAGGCGAGGAGGCCGGCTTGTGGGGTTGAGTGGCCCGAGCTGAGGGCGCCGAGAGCTCAGGGCGGCGACGACAACGGCGTTGACATCGGCGGTAACAACGGCCTCAGCAGGCGGGGAAGATGAAAGGTAGCCGGATCGAGCTGGGAGATGTGACACCACACAATATTAAACAGCTGAAGAGATTAAACCAGGTCATCTTTCCAGTCAGCTACAATGACAGGTTCTACAAGGATGTGCTGGAGGTTGGCGAACTAGCAAAACTTGCCTATTTCGATGATATCGCAGTGGGTGCCGTGTGCTGTAGGGTGCATCATTCACAGAATCAGAAGAGCCTTTACATCATGACACTAGGATGTCTGGCACCATACCGAAGGCTAGGAATTGGAACTAAAATGTTAAATCATGTCTTAAACATCTGTGAAAAAGATGGCACTTTTGACAACATCTATCTGCATGTCCAGATCAGCAATGAGTCTGCAATTGACTTCTACAGAAAGTTTGGCTTTGAGATTATTGCGACAAAGAAGAACTACTATAAGAGGATAGAGCCCGCAGATGCTCATGTGCTGCAGAAAAACCTCAAAGTCCCTTCTGGCCAGAACGCAGATGTGCAAAAGACAGACAACTGAACAAATTACAGATGAACTTTCTTGCACTTGCTTGTCGCCAAATAAAAGAGAGGCCCATTGATTCCCCTCCCCCCTTTCTTTTAAAACTTTCCCCCTTCCTTGTTCTTACTTTTCCTCCTTTCAAAACTTGCTTCCCTTTCCTCTAAAAGTGTTAAACTTTTAAGGACTTATTAATCATGTTTGGATTGTTTTAGTTTTCTTATTTTTGTGAGGTGGTTTGATTGTAGGAAGGAGAAGGTATAGATCGGTTTAGTTTCACAGTTAAGGTATATATGGTCCCCAAAATCTGAGTGTCAATTTCCATTTTTTTTTAATGTCCTGCTTTCACATTGAAAGGCAGAGCCTACAAAATATTGTATATTTCAAAGGACAAAAAGAAGCAGCAGCAATACCTTGTTCTCTAACTCTTAGACAAGTTTAGTGTGTTTGTGGTATTTTGGGTTTTTAAAAGATTTTGTGGGATACTAATCCCTATACATTGCCTTCAATCCACCTTTTGTCCTTCTGAGTATTATCTCAGGAGTTGGGCCATTGTTATCCTTGTAAGAAATACTAAGCTTATTTTGTTCTGTTAAGCAATATTCCTTCCTTCCTTGCTGGTGGCTGAAGGTGGGTGGGACAGTTTGAATTGGTAGTATTAGACTTTGGTCTCAGTATGTGAGTTAAACTGCTTTTTGCTAATGAGTGGGCTGTTGGTTAGCAGGTTTGTTTTTCCTGCTGTTGATTGTTACTTGTGGCATTATCTTTTAGCATATGGGCTGGTGACATTATTTTTTTTTTTTAATATCCCAGCTAGAGATACAGCCTTTAACTGACCTAATGAGGTTTGTTGTGATCTGCTTTTTTTCTCCTGTTGTTTTTCTTCAGTAAACCCACAGTAGTTGGTCAGACCTTAAATATGGAGTTGATGTCCTTTATAGGTCAGTGCCCTTAAATAAACCTGAAGTAGGTATTGTCTCCTGGACATACAAAAAAATACCTAAACAGAAGCTTAGATGGACTTGTGGCACAATAAATGCATTTAATGTCAGCTAACGCAGACTGTTAGAAGTGTGGCCACTGAGCATTTGATTTTAGAGGAAAGAATATCTAGACAGTATTTTTGAGAATAACATAGCTGTGCTATTGCTTATCTGTTGGAGAACATCCCAGATTTGCTTACATTCTGTGCCTGTGATACTGAGTTTAAGGATTTGGGGGAGGGGGAATTATTAAACACATTGCTTCTGTTCTTGGGAAAAGTAGAAGTCTAGAAGTGTTAATAATGCGAATGTCACTGTGACCTCCTGTACTGACAGGACTGGTTTATGCCAGATCATTTTCTGGCACTTAGGGAGTGGCTTTGACAGGTCAGTAACTTTCTGTAAGATAGAAGACCTCTAAAATTTTCAGGTTTTCCTCCATAATCCCATCTCCAATATTCAAAATTTTCTACATTGCCAATACCAGTGGCCTAAGAAATGTTTTCATTAGACTTAAAACTATGCACAGAGCTTGAATTTTCTGTCATTTGACTTTAAAAAGAAGGTTGATTCATAACATTTATCTTCTTGTGTAAATTCTGGCATAAAAGTTTCATCTCTTCAAATACATTGAATGACAAAATTATTTTACATAATGTTTATGCACATCTTATAATCTTAAGTTCTTATTTGAGAATGTGAAAATGCAAGGTACAATAGACTTCAACAGTCTTAGTTGAGTGCCAAGAATAATATAGAAAAGGAAGATAGTTGATGAGTGAGTTCATAGAGTTCTAATCTTAAGATAGTAAAAATGTAGAAAGATCTTGCTGGTTTCTTGGGTATCAGTTTCTTAAGCAGTCCAAATCTAAGCTTAGAAGAAAAGTTTAGCATTGAGCACCTTTACCTTCATGTATAAGCTTCAGCTTGCTCTTGCCAAGAGAAGAGTGCTTGAGTTACAGAAGGCAAGATTAGTTTGAAGAATTCAGTCTTTTTGTAAACTTCAGATGTCAAAATAGATTTTGATATATAAATGAGTTTTGTGAGATGACACTGCCTCTATTTCTATAACCATTTCACTTGGACTATCTAATCAGTCCTATGAATGTATCCCTAGATGTGGTTAATGAAAACCGAATAGCTGCCTCATGACAATTAAGTACATATTATTTATGGAGGAAAAAATATTAATTTTTGAATTGAGTGTGTAGGCTCCCTATCATTTTAGTGTTTCTTTCTCCACACTAGTCACTGACTTTAACCTAAATTGTGTTTGTAAAAGGTGAATTGTCCTACATCAGACTTACATGAAATAATTCCATCCATTTATGGAAGAGGAGGATGTAGAAGAGGTAGAAGCTAGGCACTCTTTCATGTGCCTAGAAGTCAGTAAAGACTGAAATAATGTCCCATGTTGAGTAGGTTATTTTGAAATACGATAATTATCATTGAGGTAAAATAATTCTATTAACTAGAAGATCACAAGATGTATCCATCATATTTTTTAGGGAAGATAGTTTTTTTCTGTGGGGCAAATAGGTAAATTTATATCATATGGTAATTACATTTAGGTTCTAAAGAAAATCTGCAGAGAAATCTATGCAATATGTAATTCATCCAGATTAGTTTTCATTTGGGGAAAAAAGTTCTGAAATATCCCCAAAGCAGTTTACTTATCAATTGAGAGTCCTCCAGAATAGAACTAACTATTGAGAAACCATGGAATGTGGGATGGAAAAGAAGAGCTCCCTCAGTTTTTTGGAGGGAATAACTTTAAAAATACTTAAATAGCTAAGTTTACTTGGTGCAGTTAAGATTTAAACTTGTTGATTTTAACATTGCTGTTACATCTGAAATAAACTTATGTGATGTTCTGGTAAAAAAAAAAAAAACAAAAAAACTGAAACTGCAGGGGCCTTCCTGAGGTTCAGTGGTTAAGAATCCAACTTCCTACAGGAGATGTGGGTTCAATCCCTGGTCGGGGAACTGAGATCCTGAATGCCATGGGCCAACTAAGCCTACACAGTACAACTACACAGTCCACATGCTCAGAAAGCAGTGCACCACAACTAGAGAGAAGCCCATGCCTCACAACTAAGAGCCTGCACGCTGCTACCAAGACCAGGTGCAGCCAAAAATAAACAAAAGAATGAAGAATGAATGAATGAAAACCTGAAACTGTGTAAGAGTTGTTGATTAACTTAGATGTTCTTAAGAAGGGGACTTAAATATATATACATATACTTAATTTATAAAATAAGATATTTTAAATAGAATAATAAACAGGATAAATTTGAATTTGATAAATGATAAATGAGATTGTGACAATATTAATTATATTGATTTGACTATAAAGAAAGCTGAGCACCGAAGAATTGATGCTTTTGAACTGTGGTGTTAGAGAAGACTCTTGAGAGTCCCCTGGACTCCAAGGAGATCCAACCAGTCCATCCTGAAGGAAATCAGTCCTGAATATTCATTGGAAGGACTGATGCTGAAGCTGAAACTCCAATACTTTGGCCACCTGATGCGAAGAGCTGACTCATTTGAAAAGACCCTGATGCTGGGAAAGATTGAGGGCAGGAAGAGAAGGGGATGACAGAGCATGAGATGGTTGGATGGCATCACTGACTCAATGGACATGGGCTTGGGTGGACTCTGGGAGTTGGTGTTGGACAGGGAGGCCTGGCATGCTGCGGTTCATGGGATCACAAAGAGTCAGACATGACTGAGCAACTGAACTGAACTGATGGGATCAGATGCCATGATCTTAGTTTTCTGAATGTTGAGTTTTAAGCCAGGCTTTTCACTCTCTTCTTTCACTTTCATCAAGAGGCTCTTCAGTTCTTTGCTTTCTGCCATAAGGGTAGTGTTATCTGCATATCTCAGGTTACTGATAATTCTCCTGGTAATCTTGATTCCAGCTTGTGCTTCATCTAGCCTGGCATTTCTCATGATTTCCTCTGCATATAAGTTAAAGACACAGGATGGCAATATACAGCCTTGATGTACTCATTTCCCAATTTGGAAACAGTCTATTGTTCCACGTCCGGTTCTAACAGTTGCTTCTTGACCTGCATACAGTTTCTCAGGAGGCAGGTACGGTGATCTAGTATTCCCATCTCTTTAAAATTTTCCATAGTTGGTTGTGAGCCACACAGTCAAAGGCTTTGGCACAATCAATAAAGCAGATGTTTTTCTGGAATTCTCTGGCTTTGTCTATGATCCAACAGATGTTGGCAATTTGATCTCTGGTTCCTCTGCCTTTTCTAAATCCAGCTTGAACATCTGGAAGTTCTCGGTTCACATACTGTTGAAGCTGGCTTGGAGAATTTTGAGCATCACTTCGCTAGAGTGTGAGATGAGCGCAATTGTGAGGTAGTTTGAACATTCTTTGGCATTGCCTTTCTTTGAGATTGGAATGAAAACTGACCTTTCCCAGTCCTGTGGCCACTGCTGAGTTTTCCAAATTTGCAGGCATATTGAATGCAGCACTTTCACAGCATCATCTTTTAGGATCTCAGAAAAGTTGCCCCAAATGCAGAGGGAAGAGCAGATATAAAGTGGCCGCTAGATGGCGCCCGACAACAGGCGCAAAACATCCCGGGGAGGAATCCAATCACTCGAAGGCCGCCGAAAACTCAGCCGCGCGGGCCATTTAAATGCTGAGTCTCGTTTCAGTGAGTCCTCCTCTGAGCTACCCATGGCTTGGCTAGGTACAGCATAGTACTGCGCGACGCGACGGAGGGGCCTGGGGGGGAGGTAGGGGAAGGCTGGGAAGATATCACCAGGAACCTGCCACGAAAGAGATACGTTCCCCATGCGATTCCTGCGTTGGGGGAAAAAAAGTCCAAGGAAACGCCAGCGAGCCCCGAGGCGGCTGTCAGAGGCTGCCCAGAAAGTCACCAGCGAGATCTGTTGCTTCCCCACGCCCACGGACTCCCAGGAGGGAGGGGGAGGAAGGAAGACGGAGGGAGGGAAGGAGGGGGAGGGACGGAGCGGGGGCGGGAACGAGGCAGGCAGGGGGTGGGTTTAAGTTTGCACCAGAAAAAGTCCTGAATGCTTGCGGATTCCAGGTAGATCCTGGATCAGCAGTCCAGCTTAGTGTGTGAATTCTCTGGAACTCAAACCCCCATTGAAGAAATGCGGTAGGTACGTGGGAAATGAACACAAGGAAAGCTAGGCCCTAGACTCTGGCCGTAGGGGACAGGTGGAGGGGGGTCAGATGATGCTACATTTGCCTGACTGCAGCAGGTTGAGAAACCTCCATTGGTAGACCGCAATTGCCAGGGCCTCCTTCTCCACCACAAACCCTCCTACATTTCTTCTTTGCCATATGAGAGATCCCAGTGAGCGATGGACACCAGTTACCCCCAGCCCCAAACTGGCATGCAAAAAGTATGGTATGGTGAAAAACAGGTTTGTTTCACATCTCACTGCTAGGCACAGAGCCCTGGAGTACAGCCATTCACAGAGCAGCAAACCTCCTGCCCAAACATTACTCACCCAGGTGGGGTCAAGGTAGGGACCCTGGCTACACAGAAAGCCCTGATCATGGCAGACAGTGTGTATGACTCTTCTCTTATTGAAAGCAGCACTACTGCCTTCCCTGCCAAAAGTACCTCAAGCAAGCAGTAGTCAGCCAGAGGAAAATTTGGTGCGCTGTGATGTGGGGCACCGTGTCTGCACTTATGCAGACTGAAGGCCCATGGGCCCTGCAGAGTCACCTCCAAATCCACAACCCCATGAAGGCTCACAACAGAAGTGATAACTGAACAAGGATTGCTCACACAGGTAAACCTCAGATGCCCCACAAACTCCATGGGGGCCCATCTCCCCAGATAGAGAGCACGTGTGCACACAGCGTGGCCGTGGTACAGTGCGGTGCCCCAGCCTGGGCATGTGGGCTGTGGGGAAAGGGCCAGGCCTCCCCACTGCCCTCTGGCGAAACTCCCCTGACACCCAAGGAGGGTAACTCTCATGAGACTTTAAGCCTCCACACCTGTGTAGTGCCAGGTAATTAGAAAGAGTAAGTCAGGCAAGGCAGGTATGGAACACCCCACAACCTCTGTCTCACCACTGACAACCACACTGCTTCTTGGCCACCCAAGGGAAGCAGACCTCAGCACTTCGGGCCTCTGACTGGGGCCCAACAGGCACCATCACACTACATTCTCCGTCCTGCTGCTGTCCAGGGCTACCCCAAAATGCAAGTGCCCCATGCTCTTTCACACTTAACTCTCAGCCCTCCCTGTACCTACCCCCAGGTCTTGCAACAGAGAGTGGGGACTAAAACAGGAAGTGGGTCACAAGTCAGCAGAGCACAATGGGAAATACAATCAGACAGGGTCAGTCTTGAAGTTTAGAGGGTGAGGAGAAATATAAGGGTGGCAGGATTAGAGCTGATGACCAGAGAACCAGTATAAGGTAGATAGCAGCAGGCAGTAGTAGCCACATGGATGTCAAAGCCCTGGGGGATTGCACCACACATCCCAAGAAGTACTGAAGTCAACATGCTGGCGCTGCTGGTTCTAAGTCACTGCAGTTGTATCTGACTCTTTGCGACCCCAGGAACTGTAGCCCACCAGGCTCTTCTGTCCATGGGATTTTCCAAGTAAGAATAATGGAATAGGTTGCCATTTCCTCCTCCAGGGGATCTTCTCGACCCATGTATCAAACCTAGGTCTGTTAGGTCTCTAGCATTGCAAGCAGGTTCTTTACCACTAGCATCACCTAGGAAGCCCTAAGTCAACATGTGGGCAGTCAAAAATCAGGGGTGACCAGGCCAGAAACAAAGCTACAGGAGACACAGTCCCCAAACCCTCAACCCACCTCCCAGCAGGTGGGGTGACCTGGCAGAAGACATACTAAAGGCCTCATGGGCATGGTTGCCCTGAACATCTAAGATGGGAATCGAGGAGGAACATTGAGGAAACCAGTAGGGAGAATACAAGAAGCCTCCCCCAACCAGTCCCTTCCCCACCACCCCATCTCTTCCTGCCCTTAACAACACCACCACAAAGGTGGAAGGACAGTGTCCAAACATTATTCCCTCCTTTCCATGCAACACGGGTGGAGGCGCCCCAGTGGCCCAAGATAGCACTGATACTGCTATGCTCTGCTAATGATCCTTTCACAGGTTGACCTGTAGAAACAAGCTATGGAAACCTCATTATTTTCACTTCCTCTAAAGTTCAACCATCACCAGCTGGCACTACACCAGGGCCACTAGCCAACCTGAGGAGCCACTTGGAGGGCCTTACCAAAACATTCTAATCAGTAGCAGTGATGGGTGGTAAGAACCAGAAAACGGACTCAACACAAGCTTAAAACCTGCACTTAGAGAACTCCGCAGCATGGGCATGGGAATTCCTCAATCATGAATACCTGTGATCTCCATCACCAAGAGGGTTCAGTGGGTTACCTCCACCTGCTGATAGAGTGTAGGCACATGATAGAGGGTATCATGTGTGTAGCCCTAGCGATCTAAAACCATCACAGACCTGTTTTTCTTCAATTTGGGGTGGCTGAATACCACCTGTATCTCTAGGAACTTTAGAAGACACTGCTCAGGGGTCATATAATGAGTTGGCATACCAGAGTATCTTTCATTATTGGAATTAGTAAAAGAAATCACTCAACCAGTGGCCATGCAGTACCACCCACGAAATCTCCAAAGAGCTATCTGACAATCTTGTTCATGTCAGATTTCCTCTGTTGAGTCAAGTTAAGCCATTAACTCCAGAGCCACTCCACTCCTGGTGATGCCCTTCCACCAATTCTTTTAAGTTGCAGCTTTGCAACTATACCCCACAAGAAACCAAAAACTTTCATTTCTCTTCAACTGTCCAGCAAGATATGGGAAGAACAACACAGCCACGTTGTCAGTCACCATCATCTATGGTCAGAGTCATAATGGTGTCTGATCTTCTTTGAACCTCCATCTTTCATTCATGATTAATAAAAACATTCTTGATACATCTCTCTGGTCCATCTCAAGAATTTCACCTACAGTGTGCAATACGAATACTCCAGTGTCTCTTAATTGTGGCCTGTTTTGAAAATGAACAAAATAGGACCACAGTTGCATTCCATTACTCCTAGCTGTGATATCCCAGTGGCTCAGACCTGCTTTGAACATCCTAGATTTTTCAATGCAAATACTTCTGGACCCACAGACAATTTGGCTAACAGCTTGAGGAGTACCAAGAGGCAGGGATGGGCAATGACTCTCTTTCATGATGGACTGGCCACCCACTCCCAAAATCATGCCAGACACGTTTTAACTGCAACATCTCTAATATGCCCTATTGTAGATGGAATTCCTGACTGCCCTTCAGTGGATTCTTGTGGAACAATTTATCTCTTTTGTTGTGGAATGATTTAAAGCAGTCAGTTATAGGACTTGGAAAATCAAAGAAGTCCTTTCATCACTACTTTTCTGGGCCAGGCATCTGTCACTTGCATACCTGCTGCCTTCCTTGAATGTGGGAGCCATTAATCAGGCTCTTGCTCCTGACTCAAACCCTGATTCCCCATCACTCATAAGTAGGAATGAGAACTACCATCAAAAGTTGATTAGGCAAACACTGAATGAATCACCACAGCCAATGGTACACATCCCCCAGTCATGGCCATGGGGAGAGTGTTGTTAGATCTGATAAATGCATGCATTACTCTGGTGTGAAAGTAATCATCACTCATTGGTGTGTAGTCAACTCTAGCATTGCCTATTACCCAAGTAGGAGACAAGTGAGTGACCAAAAGAATCATAACTGACTTAGAGAGCCATACACTGTTTTATCCCATGCATACTTATACATGCTTTAATCTTTGAGACCAATATACACTAACAGCAGAAACAACCAGGTCGTGTGCATTGCAAGGACCCAGAGAATCAGCTCAAAAACATGCCAGGCATATGGAACACAGGCCATTGGGAATGCAGTGGGTGGCAGCACTCACCTCAAGGTGAAAGACGGGGAAGGGAAACATTGTGGCTTGACCAATGCCCAGGGCAAGGATGGCTAAGCACCCAGAAGAAAAGAATCCCTTAGCGCCATCCCCAGGCTCAGCCCCTTTATGGCATGGCAGTGGGACTGGGGCACCAGGCCATCTCCTCAAGTCTAGCCAGCACATCACTGCTCTTGTGTGGAGAGTGGGCAGTGTGGCTAATCACAAACTGGCTGGAACCCACCTTGAACTCACACACAGGAGAGCTCACCAGAGCCAGGCAAGTAAAGGGTGGGCAGTCCATCTCCCACACAACGCTTCCAGCAGTCTGGAGGCAGCAATGGACATGGAGGGGGGCCTTGATGGGCCCAGGAAACAAGGCACCCAAGGGCACGGCACTGAAGTTAGCAGACCTGATGGATAGAGAGAGGTGATAAGGCTGGGAAAGAGGACAGGCACTGGAAAAGCAGTAGGGGAAATGGACTGAATGCTGCTACAAGGGGTGTGGGGTTGTCAACAAAACATGGATCCAAGTCAGATACCAGGGCACAACACCAGGTCTCACTGTCGCATGTCTCTAGCAGAGGGATACTCCCACACATACTTGCTGCTGAACCTGCAATGGGTCCAAGAGCTCTCAATCTGAGGGACCCTCCACCCATGACAGCTGGGGATGACACACAGGCTGAGGTTATTTCAATTCTATCAGTACTGTGAGCAGTCATCTGGGCAGAAGAGGGCCAGCATGCACACAGGTTGAGGGCCACTGAAGGGAAAGTGGAAGCAGTCTTGTTCAGTTTACAGAGACAAGAAAGCAGAGAAGGCCTCTAACCTTGCTTCTGACCTGCCTGGACACTGCCCTGACTACGTATAAGCTAGTGAGTGCAAGCCAAGAGTCAAAATAGATAAGATAGGGAGTGGGTCTTGGGATTCCTGAGCCCTTGGAGGAGGTCTGGCCAGCCACCCTGGGATTGAATAAAATCCTATTACTAGCAAGATAAACCATCAGTGTACAAAAGATTAATGTGAACTCCTGGGTTGAGTAGATGCAGCTCGAGGGCTCTAGAGCACAGGCTCAATAGTTGTGACTCATGGGCTTTTTGTTGCTCCACAGCATGTGGGGTCTTCCTGGATCAGGGATCAAACCCACCTCTTGCATTGGCAGTCAAATTCTTTTCCACGGAGACACCATAGAAGTCCCAAAGCAATTTTTACTTTTTTTTTTTTCTCTCTTTTATTTCTTTTTATTAGTTGGAGGCTAATTACTTCACAACATTTCAGTGGGTTTTGTCATACATTGATACGAATCAGCCATAGAGTTACACGTATTCCCCATCCCGATCCCCCCTCCCACTTTTTTTTTTTTTTTTTAGTTTTTTTAATTTACTTTTTATTGAAGGATAATTGCTTTACAGAATTTTGCTGTTTTCTGTCAAACCTCAACATGAATCAGCCATAGGTATACATATATCCCCTCCCTTTTGAAACTCCTTCCCATCTCCCTCCCTCATCCCACCCTCTAGGTTGATACAGAACCCCTGTTTGAGTTTGCTGAGCCATACAGCAAATTCCCGTTGGCTATCTATTTTACATATGGTAATGTCAGCTTCCATGTTACTCTGTCTATACATCTCACCCTCTTCTCCCCTCTCCCCATGTCCATAAGTCTATTCTCTATGTCTGTTTCTCCATTGTTGCCCTGTAAATAGATTCTTCAGTACCATTTTTCTAGATTCCATATATATGTTAGAATCTGGCATTTATCTTTCTCTTTCTTACTCACTTCACTCTGTATAATAGGTTCTAGATTCATCCACCTCATTAGAACTGACTCAAATGCATTCCTTTTATGGCTGAATAATATTCCATTGTGTATATGTACCACAACTTCTTTACCATTCATCTATCAATGGACATCTAGGTTGCTTCCATGTTCTAGCTATTGTAAATAGTGCTGCAATGAACAATGGGATACATGTGTCTCTTTCAATTTTGGTTTCCTCAGAGTATATGCCTAGTATTGGGATTGCTGGGTTTTATTTTATTGCAGTGGTTTTATTCCTAGCTTTTTAAGGAATCTCTATACCATCTTCCATAATGGCTGTATCAATTTACATTCCCACCAACAGTGCAAGAGTGTTCCCTTTTCTCCACACCCTCTCCAGCATTTATTGTTTGTAGACTTTTTGATGAGGGCCATTCTGACCAGTGTGAGGTGATATCTCATTGTAGTTTTGATTTTTAAAAAATGAGCAATGTTGAGCATCTTTTCATGTGTTTTTTAGCCATCTGTATGTCTTCTTTGGAGAAATGTCTGTTTACATCTTTTTCCCACTTTTTGATTGGGTTGTTTGTTTTTCGGGCATTAAGTTGTATGAGCTGCTTGTATATTTTGGAAATTAATCCTTTGTCAGTTGTTTCATTTGCTATTATTTTATCCCACTCTGAGGGTTGTCTTTTCACCTTGCTTAGAGTTTTCTTTGCTGTGCAAAAGCTTTTAAATTTAATCAGGTCCCACTTGTCTACCTTTGTTTTTATTTCCGTTACTCTAGGAGGTGGGTAATAGGAGGATCTTGCTTTGATTTATGTCATCAAGTGTTCTGCCTATGTTTTCCTCTAAGAGTTTTATAGTTTCTAGCCTTACATTTAGGTCTCTAATCCATTTTGAGTTTATCTTTGTGTATGGTATTAGGAAGTGTTCTAGTTTCATTCTTTTACATGTAGCTGTCCAGTTTTCCCAGCACCATTTATTGAAGAGGCTGTCTTTGCCCCATTGTATATTCTTGCCTCCTTTGTCAAAAATAAGGTACCCATAGGTGCATGGGTTTATTTCTGGGCTTCCTATCTTGTTCCGTTGGTCTGTTTTTCTGTTTTTGTGCCAGTACCATACTGTCTTGATGACTGTACCTTTGTAGTATAATGTGAAGTCAGGAAGCTTGATTCCTCCAGCTCCCTTCTTCTTTCTCAAGACTGCTTTGGCTATTCAGGGTCTTTTGTGTTTCCATATGAATTGTGAAATTTTTTTGTTCTAGTTCTGTGAAAAATGCCATTGGTAATTTGATAGGAATTGCATTAAATCTGAAGCAGAAGTAGATTGCATTTGGTAGTATAGTCATTTTCACAATATTGATTCTTCCTACCCAGGAACATAGAATATCTCTCCAATCATTTATGTCATCTTTAATTTCCTTCATTAGTGTCTTCTAATTTTCTGTGTACAGTTCTTTCATCTCCTTAAGTAAGTTTATTCCTAGATATTTAATTCTTTTTGTTGCAATGGTGAATGGGATTGAGTCCTTAATTTCTCTTTCTGATTTTTTATTGTTAGTATATAGGAATGCAAGTGATTTCTGTGTATTGATTTTGTATCCTGCAACTTTGCTAAATTCTCTGATTAGCTCTAGTAATTTTCTGATACTATCTTTAGGGTTTTCTATGAATAGTATCATGTCATCTGCAAACAGTGAGAGCTTTACTTCTTCTTTTCTGATGTGGATTCCTTTTATTTCTTTTTCTTCTCTGATTGCTCTAGCTAGGACTTCCAGAACTATGTTGAATAACAATGGTGAAAGTGGACACCCTTGCCTTCTTCCTGATCTTAGGGAGAATGCTTTCAGTTGCACCATTGAGAATAATGTTTGCTGTGAGCTTATTATATGTGGCCTTTACTATGTTGAGATAGGTTCCTTCTATCCCCATTTTCTGAAAGGTTTTAATCATAAATAGGTGAATTTTGTCAAAGGCTTTTTCTCCATCAACTTTGAATGAGATACTCGCTGGGTAGAGTAATCTTGGTTGCAGATTTTTTCCCTTTCAGTACTTTAAATATATCCTGCCATTCCCTTCTGGCTGGCAGAGTTTCTGCTGAAAGATCAGCTGTTAAGCATATGGGGTTTCCCTTGTACGTTACTTGTTGCTTCTTCCTTGCTGCTTTTAATATTCTTTCTTTGTGTTTAGTCTTTGTTAGTCTGATTATACGTGTCTTGGCATGTTTCTCCTTGGGTTTATACTGTAAGGGACTCTTTGCACCTGTTGGACTTGATTGGGTATTTCCTTTTCCATGTTGGGGAAATTTTCAACTATAATCTCTTCAAAAATTTCTCATACCCTTTCTTTTTCTCTTCTTCTTCTGGGAGACATGTAATTTTAATGTTGGTGCATTTGATACAGTCCCAGAGGTCTCTGAAACTATCCTCAGCTCTTTTCATTCTTTTTACTTTATTCTGCTCTTCAGAAGTTATTTCCATCATTTTATCTTGCAGCTCACTGATTCGTTCTTCTGCTTCAGATATTCTGCTATTGATTCTTTCTAGAGTATTTTTAATTTCAGTAATTGTGTTGTTTGTCTCTGTATGCTTATTCTTTAATTCTTCTAGGTCTTTGTTAATTGATTCTTGCATTTTCTCCATTTTGTTGTCAAGGTTTTTGATCATCTTTACTATCATTATCCTGAATTCTTTTTCAGGTAATTTTCTTATTTCCTCTTCATATATTTGGACTTCTGTTTCTAGTTTGTTCCTTCATTTGTGCAGTAATTCTCTGCCTTTTCTTTCTTTTTCTTAAGTTATTGTGTTTGAGGTCACCTTTTCCCAGGCTTCAAGGAAAGTTTCATTTTTTCCTTGAAGAATGTTGAATTCTTTCTTCATTTTGATTTCTGCCCTCCTAAGGTTGGTCCAGTGGTTTGTGATGAGCTTCATATAGGGTAAGATTTGTACTGAGCTTTTGTTTGTTTTTCCTCTGATGGGCAAGGCTGAGTGAAGTGGTACTCCTTTCTGCTGATGATTGGGTTTGTAATTTTGTTTCTTTGTTTGTTTAGATGAGGCATCCTGCACAGGGTGCTACTGGTGGTTGGGTGATGCCTGGTCTTGTATTCAAGTGGTTTCTTTTGTGTGAGTTCTCACTATTTGATACTCCCTAGGGTTAGTTCTCTGGTAGTCAGGGTCTTGGAGTTAGTGCTCCCACTCCAAAGGCTCAGGGCTTGATCTCTGGTTGGGAACCAAGAGTCCACAAGTGGTTTGTTATGGCATTATGTGGGATTAAAACAAATATCCAAGAACAAGAAACCAAAGATGAACCCCAGACAGATGGCAGTTACAAAATCAGGCAAATAATAATTAAAATAATGGAATATACACTTATACATATACACCCATGAGCAAAGTGAAAACAGTCCAACAAAAATAAAGTACAGTAGATAGACTGGGCGAACAAAGGAAATCAAAAATTATATTTACCAGTTAAGAACAAAACTAACTTAAGCACAAACTGGAAAACAAAACTAAAGCAAGGTGCCAAGTGGGGAATAAAGCAATGAAAACAAAACTAACAAATATGTTGAAAGGAAAGGAAAGAAAGAAAAGAAAGAATGAATGAATAGATATGCAAAGTTAAATAGAAGTAGTTGAAGATTTGTATACATTAAAGATTAACTGTAAGGGGAAAAGAACAGTAGAAAAGCCAAACAAAGGAATGAATGTAGAAAAAAAATAATAGGTTTTAAAAAATTAAAATAATAAAAAAGAGAAAAGAGAAAAAAACAGAAGATGAAACAAAAAACGAAAATTCCACAGAACTGCAAAAGCCCAATGTAGAGGCAGAGATTTATAATAACAACAGAAAGTGTGACTGGATATACACATATACATATACACCCAGAAGCAAAATCAAAACAGTCCAACAAAAATTAAGTACAAAAGATTGACCCAGCAAACAAAGGGAACCAAAAATTATATCTACGAGAACAAAACTAATTAAAACACAAACTGGAATACAAAACTAAAGCAAGGTGCCAACTGGGGAATAAAGCAATGAAAATAAAACTACCAAATATGTTGAGAGGAAAGGAGATAAAGAAAAGAAAGAATAGATATGCAAAGTTAAATAGAGGTAGATAAAGAAAATTTATATACGTTAAAGATTAACTGCAAGGGGAAAAGAACAGTAGGAAAAGCAAACAAAGGAACAGATGTAGAAAAAAAAAATAATAGGTTTTAAAAATTAAAATTATAAAAAGAGAAAAGAAAAAAGAAGAGGAAAACTCCACAGAAATGCAAAAGCCCAACATTGAGGCTGAGGTTTATGACAACAATAAAAAATGTGACTGAGGAAGAAGGAAAAGAAAGCTCAAAAGCTTAATTGGATTTCTTAGTGCCAATAAAATCAACAATGGGGAAGGGGGAGAAAAAGAAAAACAATCCAAGAGAATCTACAGAACAAGTCAAAAAATAAGAATAATAAATGCTTTTCTTGAGTCACTGCTGTCAGAGTCCTGTCCCATGCTGGGACTCACAGTCCACCTCACCTCCCTAGGATGCCCTCCAACACTGTGCTGATCTCTGGACCTGCTGTGGGGGCAGCTCAGATTCTAATCTGGTCCTGCTCCTGTGTGTTCTTGCCTCCAGTGTCCACAGCTATCAAAGCTAGTGCGTTTTCTTTTGTGGGAGCTCTCAATGGCCCTTTATATATTCCATAGACACAAAGTCTGCTTAGTTGATCATGTAGATTTAATCTGCAGCTTGTCAGCTGGTGGGAAGGTTTTGGGTCTTCTTCCTTAGCCACACTGCCCCTGGGAATCAATTGTGGTTTTATTTCCACCTCTACATGTGGGTCGTCCACTGCGGTTTAGCTCCTGAAGCTACCCTGGAGGGCTTGGGTTTGTCACTGTGAGGGCCAGGTGTGGAAGTGGTGCAGCTGCTTGGGTTGCAGGGGTTCTGGCAGCACCAGGTACTCATGAGGGTTGGTGGCTAGGATAGTTGGAAATATAGTGTTCTAGAAGGGCATGACCACCAGTATTGGCCAATACACTCCAGTATTCTTGCCTGGAGAACCCGCTGACAGAGAGGCCTGGCAGGCCACAGTCTACAGGGTCGCAAAGAGTCGGACAGGGCAGAGTTGACCCTGCGCACATAAACACAAATTTTTTTTTTTTTTTTTTTTTTGGCCTTTGGCAGCTCTGCCCCAGTGAGAGTTGAGCATGAAGGTGGCACAGCTGCTTGGCTTGTGGGGACCCTGGTGGCGCCAAATGTGCAGGGACACAGACTGCCTCTCTGGCAGGAGTTATGGCCCTACCAGTCTTTTTTCGAGCTTCTCATAGTTGGCCATCAGAAGGCCTCTCTGGCCAGTCTTTCTCCGCAGCTCCACCTGTTCAGGCACTTAGAGGGCTCCCTTGCCTGGGGTCCTTCTCTGTTGTTCGGCGCATCAGGCACATAGAGGGGCACCCTGGGTGGGGTCCTACTCTGTAGTTCAGCACATCAGGCATTTGATGGGCCAGTCTCTCTATTGTTCAGCTGCTGATGCTGGCATGTGGAGAGAGGCCACGGTGATGGCTCCATCCTCTATGTGTGTCTCAGGAGTATCACCTTCCTTCCACGGCTGCCTGGCTTTCTTCCACAGGCATTTCCCACCACAATCTCCTCCCTCACATCCCCTCAATCTCTCTCTCTGCAGACAACAGCGGCCCTAACCCTGGGATTACACCACAATCTCAAACTCCAGCTCCTAGCCACTGCCCCTTCCAGGAGACCTGTGTTCCTGCCCGGCATATGTATGGCTTTAGCAAGGATTGTCTGATTCTCATTCCATTTAGGCTGCCACAGATCAGCTGTTTCACTCTCAGCCTTAAACGTTTCTCCTCTGACCCAAGACAACTGCCCTGCTGTGGGGATCAGACCCCTACTTCAGTTCCCCCACCCGCCAAGGGCAGGTCCAGTCCTACTAACACTCCTGTTTTTCTCCCTAGTTCCTTCGTTCTACCGAGTTTTGCGTGGCTCTATATATTCTTTTCCACTGGTCAGGTTCTCCTATCCACTCTCAGCTGGTGTTCTGCATGCACTTCTGTGTCTAAAGGTGTATTCCTGATGTATCCATGGAAAGAGATGTACCCCATGTCCACCTACTCCTCCGCCATCTTATTCTAAATTTTACTTTTGCAACTGATTCAACACTGTTTCCAGGAACAATCTTACACATTTCCTTATCCTCCTGTAGATGTGTGTGTGTCTGTGTGTGTATTAGTCACTCAGTCGTGTCTGATTCTTTGCAACCCCATGAACTGTAGGCCTCCAGGCTACTGTGTCCATGGAATTCTCTAGGCCAGAATATTGCCTTCTCCAGTGATCTTCCTGATCCAGGGATTGAACCCTGGTCTCCTGCATTCTCCTGCATTGCAGGAAGGCTCTTTAACCATCTGAGCCACCAGGGAAGTCCATGGATGTGTATTCACCAGCAAAAAACCAGCATAAGCAAAATGGAAAGACTAGCAACACACCAGAAGGAATTTACAATAATTACACAGAATTAGTATCCAGGGATATTAATATTAAATATATTAAATAAAGATGTATATTTACCAGCAATGGATAAGAGCTCCCATTAGTCCAATGTTCACACGTTCTGTGAAGAACTTTTGCTTATATGGTTATCTGACTTTTGCTTATAGGCTTACAGAAAGTCTTTATTTAATATGTTATTTATTTAATATATATTTATGCAAGTACATAAAAGTGTCTATTGTGTACATATAAAATCACATGTGTATTGCCTGATCAATTTCTGTTCACATTTGAGGATTTAAAAATCAATATCCATGACAAAGGCAAACTTGTAAAATTCTTTTTTTAAGGCCCATGTGTAGTATTTTTTTTATCATTAGACCATTTTTTACAGCAGTGTCAGTTCTACATAAAAATTGATTATAAAGTACAAAGAGCTCCTTTATAACCCATCCTCCACCCCCCATCTTCAGACAGTGTCCCCTATATTTACACTTTTATATTACTGAAATATAGGGCTTCCCTGGTGGCTCAGAGGTAAGAATCTGCCTGCCAATGCAAGAGATGCAGGTTCAATACCTGGGTAGAGAGGATCCCCTGGAGAAGGAAAGGCACCCCACTTCAGTATTCTTGCCTGGGAAATCCCATGGACAGAAAAGTCCGCCAGATTACAGTCCATGTGGTTGTTTAGAATTAGATAAGCCTTAGTGACTAAACAACACACAACAACAGTCAACAATTACTGTGGTATATTTGCTACCTTTGATGCACTAATATTGATATATTTATTATTATTTAAAGCCCACAGTTCCCTATTGCAAAATTCAGACTTAATTTTTTCTTTTTCCAGGCTTAAGTTGAAGATAGGAGGGAAAACCAGTAGGCCACTGAGGTATGTCCTAAATCAAATCCCTTATAATTACGCAGTGGAGGTGACAAATAGAGTCAATGGATTAAATCTGGTAGACATAGTGCCTGGAAACCTGTGGACAGAGGTTCATAACACTGCACGGGAGGTGGTGACCAAAACTATCCCACAGGGGGGAAAAATGCAAGAAGGTAAAGTAGTTATCTGAGGAGCCTTTACAAATAGCTGAGAAAAGAAGAGAAGCAAAAAGCAAGGGAGAAAGGGAAAGATATACCCAACTGAATGCAGAGTTCCAGACAATAGCAAGGAGAAATAAGACCGCCTTCTTAAGTGAATTATGCAAAGAAATAGAGGGGAAAAAACAGAATGGGAAAGACTAGAAATCTCTTCAAGAAAATTAGAGATATCAAGGAAACATTTCATGTAAGAATGGGCATGATAAAGGGCAGAAACAGTAAGGACCTAACAGTAACAGAAGCAGAAGATATTAAGAAAAGGTGGCAACAATACACAGAAAAACTATACAAAAAAAGTCTGAATGACCTGGATAACCATGATGGTGTGGTCACTCACCTAGAGCCAAACATCCAGGAGTGTCAAGTTAAGTGGGCCTTAGGAAGCATTACTATAAACAAAGCTAATGGAGGTGATGGAATTCCAACTGAGCTATTTCAAATCCTAAAGATGATGCTGTTAAAGTGCTGCACTCAACATGCCAGCAAGTTTGGAAAACTTAGCAGTGGCCACAGGACTAGAAAAGGTCAGTTTTCATTCCAATCCCAAAGAAGGGCGATGCCAAAGAATGTTCAAACTACTGTATAATTGCACTCATTTCACATACTAGCAAGACTATGCTCAAAATTCTCCAAGCAAGGCTTCAGCAGTAAATGAACTGAGAACTTCCAGATGTACAAGCTGGGTTCAGAAAACGCAGAGGAACCAGAGATCTAATTGTCAACATACACTGGATCACAGAGAAAGCAAGGAAATTTTAGAAAAACATGTACTTCTGCTTCATGGACCACATGAAAGCCTTTGACTGTGTGGATCAAAACACACTGTGGAAAATTCTTAAAGAGACAGGAATACCAGACCACCTTACCTGTCTCCTAAGAAACCTGTACACAGGTCAAGAAGCAACAGTTAGAACTAGACATGGAACAACAGGCTGGTTGAAAATTGGGAAAGAAGTATGACAATGCTGTATACTGTCACCCTGATTATTTAACTGCTACATACAGTACACCATTCAAAATGCTGGGCTGGATGAATTACAAGCTGGAACCAGGACTACCTGAAGAAATATCAACAAAGATATGCAGATGATATCACTCTAATGGCAGAAGGTGAAGAGGAACTAAAGAGTCTCTTGATGAGGGTGAAAGACAATGGTGAAAAAGCTGGCTTAAAACTCAACGTTCAAGAGGCTTCCCTGGGGACTCAGTGGTAAAGAATCCACCTGCCAATGCAGGAGACACTGGTTCAATCCTTGATCCAGGAGGATGCCATGTGCCTCAGAGAAGCTAAGCTCATGTACCACAACTACTAAGCTTGTGCTCTAGAGCCCAGTAGCTTCAACCACTGAAGCCCATGTGCTCTAGAGTCTGTGTTCCACAACAAGAAAAGCCACCATAATGAGAAGCCCATGCACCACAACTAGAAAGTAGTCCTCATTTGCCACAACTAAAGAAAAGCCCACGCAGCAACAAAGACCCAGCACAGCCAAAAAATAAATAAATAAAAGCAGGGCCTGAAAGCAACATCTGTACACCCATGTTAACACTGACATCATTCACAACAGCTCAAATGGGTAAACAGCCCAAGTGTCCATCAATGGATGAATGGATAAGCAATATGGGATGTATATATACAATTGAATATTATCCAACCTTAAAAGAAAGGAAATTCTGACATTTGCTACAACATGGATAAACCTTGAGGACACTGTTCAGTGAAATAAGGCAGTCACATAAGGACAAATACTGTACCACTTCACTTGAATGTTACCTAATGTGGAAAGTAGAGGGGTGGTAACCAGAGGCTGGTGGAAAGGAACTTGGGACATTTAATGGGTACAGAAGTTTAGTTTTGCAAGATGATAAGAGCTATTGAGATGAATGGTGGTAATATAGTCACAATATTATGAATATACTTAACACACTGGAATTGTTGTCGTGGCATCCCTATCCCATGGACAGAGGAGCCTGGTAGGCTACAGTCCACGGGGTCGCAAAGAGTCGGACACAACTGAGCGACTGAGCGACTTCACTTTCACTTTTCACTTTCATCACTAACTCATGTCCAACCCTTTGCAACTCCATGGACTGCAGCATGCAAGGCTTCCCTGTCCTCCACTATCTCCTGGAGTTTGCTCAAATTCATGTCCATTGAGTCAGTGATGCTATCTAACCATCTCATCTTCTGTCACCCCTTCTCCTCCTGCCCTCAGTCTTTACCAGCATGAGGGTCTTTTCCAAGGAGTCGGCTCTTCGCATCAGATGACCAAAGTATTGGAGCTTCAGCATCAGTCTTTCCAATGAATATGCAGAATCGATTTCCTTTAGGATTGATTGGTGTTATCTCCTTGCAGTCCAAAAGACTCTCAAGGGTCTTTGCCAGCATCACAATTTGAAAGCATCAATTCTTCTGCACTCAGACTTAAAATAGTTAGGGTGGTACATTTTATATGTATGTTAGCACAGTTTTTACACATAAAAAAGTAAGAGGTCTGTGCACTATTTATTTTTTACCTCAGTCTTATGAAGAATCTTGGAAATAGTGAAAGCAGGTGTGATACCTATTTTAGTCAAAACTCTCTTGATTGCAAGAGACAAAATGCAACTAAAGCAGAAAAGAAACTTAGGAAACAGAGAATTGGAGTGTAGCTACCTCAGGGAAAAGTGGGTCCAAACCTCAAGTGACTGTAGGGACTTTCCCTAGAGTCATATCTCGGCTTCCTTCTTGTTAATAATTTTACTTATTTATATATTTGACTTTGCTGGGTCTTCGTTCCTGCGTAGACTTTTCTCTACCTACGGTGAGCGGCGGCTACTCTCTAGTTTCACTGTGTGGGCTTCTTACTGCGGTAGCTTCTCTTGTTGTGGCTCATAAGCCCTAGGGCACAGGCTCAATAGTTGTCCCACATGGGCTTAGTTGCTCCATGACATGTGGGATCTTCCCAGATCAGGGAACTAACCTGTGTTTCCTGCTTTGGCAGGCAGATTCTTTACCACTAAGACACCAGGGAAGCCCTCTGCTTCATTTTAAGTCTTAGAACTCTCCATCCCGGCTGATGGCTGGGATCTCCCTGCAAGGAGGGGGGATGGATAAGAGCAGCTCTGCCCTCAGAGACAGAGGTCACTTCTCAGCACCTGTTTATATGGTTTTGGTAAATACACTTCTTGAGTCACCTGCCCAAAACCTGGGCAGTCACTGGCCACTGGGATAGAATACGGCTGCAGCCAGGCAAGCCAGAGTGCTGCCCAAAGGTAACTAGAGTGTGCCAGGATTCCAGGCCCCAGAATAGGATAAATGGACTGGACACACACTGCAAGACTCCACAACCCCATTTTAATTTACAGATAGGAAACTAAAGCTCAAAATTTTAATTTGTCGAAAACTATGCAATATGCAAAGAGTTGGACACGACTGAGCAACTGAACTGAACTGATGCAATAGTAAAATGGCTAATATTCCAAATGAGATATGCCTTTTGTGACCTTAATTTTTTCAGACCCTCAACCTTTCCAGCATTAGTTTGTGACAAATGCCAGTAAGGACTTTGAGGTATCTGAATAAATTAGCTGACTTATACAGGGATGAAAACAGCATAATTCACGGTAGTATAACAGAGAGCACTTCATGTCTAGGGAGATGGAGGAGTTCACACCCAATCCTGCCACCTGGTGGGACTGTGGTCTCAAAATAGCTTACAGCGAGTGTGGAGCAGCATGCTAAATAGATAGACCATAGAAGACACAAGGGAGGCACCAGACACAGCTCACCTGTCACCAGCACAACACTGACTGCGCCAGAGTAGGTGGTTTCTCATTGCTTCCATCAGGAAAGCTCTAAACAAGGCAAATGAGTGACATATAACACCCATACTCAGGCATGACTCAAAAGATGGGACCTAACTGATGTTCAGTTCAGTCCAGTCTCTTAGTCGTGTCCTCGTCTTTGTGACCCCACGGGCTGGAGCACACCAGGCTTCCCTGTCCATTGCCAACTCCTGGAGCTTGCTCAAACTCATGTCCATCGAGTTGGTGATGTCAACCAACCATCTCATCCTCTATCATCCCCTCTTCCTCCTGTCTTCAATCTTTCCTAGTATCAGTTTCTTTTTCAGTTAGTCAGTTCTTCACATCAGGTGGCCAAAGTATTTGAGTTTCAGCTTCAGCATCAGTACTTCCAGTGAATATTCAGGACTGATTTCCTTTAGGATGGACTGGGTTGATCTCCTTACAGTCCAAGGGACTCTCAAGAATCTTCTCCAACACCATAGTTCAAAAGCATCAATTCTTCAGTGCTCAGCTCTCTTTATGGTCCAATTCTCACATCCATACAAGACTACTAGAAAAACCATAGCTTGACTATATGGACCATTGTTGGCAGTAATGTCTCTGCTGCTGTTTTAATGTCTCTGCTGTCTAGGTTGGTCATAGCTTTTCTTCCAAGGAGCAAGCATCTTTTAATTTTATGGCTGCAGTCACCATCTGCAGTGATTTTGGAGCCCAAGAAAATAAAGTCTCTCACTGTTTCCACTGTTTCCCCATCTCTTTGCCATGAAGTGATGAGATCAGATGCCATGATGTTAGTTTTTTGAATGCTGAGTTTTAAGCCACCTTTTTCACTCTCCTCTTTCATCAACAGGCTGTTTAGTTCCTCTACACTTTCTGCCATAAGGATGGTGTTATCTGCATATTTGAGTTTATTGATATGTACCCCAGCAATCTTGATTCCAGCTTGTGCTTCATCTAGCCTGGCATTTCACATGATATACTCTGCATATAAGTTAAATAAGCAGGGTGACAATATACATCCTTGATGTACTCCTTTCCCAATCTGGAACCAGTCCACTGTTCCCTGTCCAATTCTAACAGTTGCTTCTTGAACTGCATACAGGTTTCACAGGAGGCAGGTAAGGTGGTCTAGTATTCCCATCTCTTTAAAATTTTTCAGTTTGTCATGATCCATAGTCTTAGGCTTTAGCATAGGCAATGAAGCAGATGTAGATGTTTTTCCAAAATCCTGTTGCTTTTTCTATGATCCAATGGATGTTGGCAATTCGATCTCTGATTCCTTTGCCTTTTCTAAATCCAGCTTGAACATCTGGAAGTTCAGAGTTCACGTACTGTTGAAGCCTGTCTTGGAGAATTTTGAACATTACTTTGCTAGCATGTGAGATGAGTGCAATTGTGTGGTCGTTTGAACATTCTTTGGCATTGCCCTTCCTTGGAATTAGAATGAAAATTGACTCTTTCCAGTCCTGTGGCCACTACTGAGTTTTTCAAATTTGCTGGCATATTGAGTGCAGCACTTTCACAGCATCATCTTTTAGGATTTGAAATAGCTCAGTTGGAATTCCATCACCTCCACTAGCCTTGTTCACAGTGATGCTTGCCAAGGCCCACTTAACTTCACACTCCAGTATATCTGGCTGTAGGTGAGTGATCACACCATCATGGTTCTCTGGGTCATTAAGATCATTTTTTGTATAGTTCTTCTGTGTGTTCTTGCCATCTCTTCTTAATATCTTCTGCTTCTGTTAGGCCCATACTGTTTCTGTCCTTTATTGTGCCCATCTTTGCATGAAATATTCCCTTGGTATCTCTAATTTTCTTGAAGAGATCCCTAGTCATTCCCATTCTATTGTTTCCATTTCTTTGCATTGATCACTTGGGAAGGCTTTCTCATCTCTTCTTGCTATTTTTTGGAACTCTGCAATCAGATGGACACATCTTTCCTTTTCTCCTTTGCCTTTCACTTCTTTTCTCAGCTATTTGTAAGGTCTCCTCAGACAACCATTTTGCCTTTTTGCATTTAGCAAGGAAATTAAGACAGGACAGCACCAGATGTGGGATGTGGGGTCTGGGCCTGGCTATGACATCTCTGGCAAGACTACCCTATATTTAGTGGAGATGTGGACTTGGCATCTGATGAGTTTCCAACTTGCATTGTCTATGGCCCTATCCAGACTGTCCTCTTCAGAAGGTGGAGGGTAGGTGTGGGTGAACCTTCTTATATATGTCTCATCTCTTTTTTCTTGAAAGTTATGCTCTTGGAATGGCTAAGCTCTAAGCTTGTTTTAAAAAGTATTTATTTTTGGCTGCTCTGCATCTTTGTTGCTGCTTGGACTTTTCTCTAGTTGCAGCAAGTGGGGGCTTCTCATTTCAGTGGCTTCTCTTGTTGTGGTTCCCAAGCTCCTATAACACAGGCTCGATAGTTGTGGCACACAGGTTTTGCTCCATGGCAGGTGGAATCTTTCAGGATCAGGGATCAAACCCATGTTTCCTGCATGGGCAGGCAGATTCTTTACCACTAACAAACCAGGGAAGCCCTATCCTTCTCTTTTAAAACTCAGAGGATTAGAGGAGTCCCCAGATTAGTTTGTAAAAGGAAGACTATTTTTTAAAAAAGGAAGAAGAAAGAAAGAAAGACTATTTTCCTCTGTACAGACCCCAGGTCCCACGCAGGTGAGCTAAGCTCTGGGCAGAGTATGAACTCGTACCATCAGTACCAACTGCTTTTTCTCTGTGACAAGTGTATCTGCATCATGACAGGTTTGAAAGTGGTGCAAGTTCAGACTGTTTGGAATACCTCGTTGGCAAGGAAACTAGAGTTTACTGCTCCCAATGATCACACTCACACATATTAATTCATCAAACTGTTTACTCAGTATATATATGGGTACAGATGTTTTCCTTTCAAATGCAGCACTGAGGAAGTGTCAGCAGCCGGCATGATTTGACAAAGCCATGTGCCCTGATCTCTGGATGCCCCAAGTCAGGGCAGAGCCTGCTCCTCAACAAGGGGCAGCGGCCTGGCTTCATCATCAACCACTGACCCCACCCTCGCACCGGAGCACACGGTCCTGACTGTAGACATCACCATCACTGGATGCACTCTGCTTTCTATTCATCTGTGATACCCAGGAGGACAAAAGTATACGATTTGCTTTGGCACTCAGAACTGTCTGGTGATGTCATGATTTGGGGACACATCCATACCACTTTGGATGGCTGCAGTGCCGGCATCTCTGGTTTCATTGTTCCCTTCAAATGGTCTCTAACAAGCATATGAAAGTTAATCCACTTTGCACATCTTTTTGTGAGTCTGAGCTTGATGTGTTTTTTAATGAACAATTTAAATGACAGTAGTGCTTTAGTTGGGACCCTCAATTTACAAACATCACCTCACTTGTGTTTCTCTCTCCTTTTCATCTCACCAGTCACTGCTTCACAGCGACATTATCTTTGCCGGGCACCTTTAATGATTTGGGGGCTTCCCAGGTGGCTCAGGGGTAAAGAATCCACCTGCCAATGCAGGAGAAACGGGTTTTATCCCTGTGTCGGGAAGATGCCCTGGAGGAGGAAATGGAAACCTACTCCAGTATTCTTGCCTGGATAATCCCATGAACAGAAGAGCCTGGAGGGCTACAGTCCATGGGGTCACAAAGAGTCGGACTCGACTGAGCAACTGAGCACACATGCACAAATATCTAAATACAATATTGTAGGTATTCAGGCATTAAGTAAATTTGTTCCTAGTGTATTTCATCTTAGCATTTTAAAAGAGTCTTGATAATAAGATGTCAAGACTGCCTGGATGAATTGTGTAATAACTGTGAAAAAAGCTATAAAGAGCCCACAGAGAAAATAAAGAATAATCATATAGCATCACCAAATCTGCAGACTTGGCCCTGGAACAAATCCAGTACTTACCAAGGTGACTTGATATGGAGATTGAGCTTGCAGTGTTGGGAGGAATCCATGCCATGTGGAAGAAAAGCATACTTTAACTTACATTTCATTCTTCTGAGCTACTCATGACATATTAAGGTCACACTGCCTGCTTCTAAGTTATAGACAGACATCAGGAGACAGAATTTTCTAAGATAATCAGAGTGAGAGGGGCTTTTCCCTTCACTATGTGGCCAATAAGGGGTCAGGGGAGAATCTCAATAGGGGAAACCATTTCACTATCATAAACAGATTACAGAGCACTATTACAGACAAGCCATTTGTGTGCAGTAGGAGAGAATGACTGAGTGAAAAAGGATATCTGATAAATGACAGGGAGGGTGCTACACTGGGTCTATGCTGGCCTCTTTAACAGTCTACTTCAGCCTAACTTATTATGCTTCATGTAGGGCTTACCAAGTGGCTCAGTGATAAAGAATCCATCTGCCTATGCAGGAGATGCCAGTTCACTCCCTGGGTTGGTAAGATCCCCTGGAAAAGAAAATGGCAACCCACTCCAGTTTTCTTGCCTGGGAAATCCCATAGACAGAGGAGCCTGGGGAGGCTACAGTCCATGGGGTCACAAAGATTCACACCTGAGCATGCACACACATGCACGTGTGCACACACACACATACACACGAACACATGAATCTATACCTGAAGAACCTCTGTTTTAATCTTAGAAAAGTTGATTTTCAATTTGGCATGGTGTCTGTGATGGAATCTAGTATGGAGCCTTTGAAGAGGTTCTCTGGGGGTGATGATTCTGAATTCTGAAATGGGAAATCATGTGTACAGATGACAGACTATGTGAATTATACATAATAAAAAAAAAAGCCAAATATGGAATAAGAGTATTTTAATTGCACAGCACAAGTTTTTAAAATGAGTACAGGGAAGTATAGTACATCATTCCTTTCTTTCTTCACTCAGTAATGGGTTACCTTTTTCTTGTCCATACATATTTAACAAAAATAATAATGCTTTCTTGTAAGGTCAACCAACCCAGAGGTAGCACAAAGACCTCATGATGTTTCAGTCTATCGCTGCAAGACCACCAGCATATGGAGCAGATGGTAACAATCTCCAGAGTCATTTATGTTTGCAGCAAAACAAAACACATAAAGAATTCATAATTTTTACTGAATTATTAAAACACAAAGAGAAAATACTGATCTTGAGTGTGAGGAATCTCAACAGATGTCAGCCTATGCCCCATGGACCAGTAACTGATACTCAAAATGTGGTCAAACGTTCATCATTTGTAACAAACATTATACTCAAAATTATTAACTCAAGAGTATTTAATAAACAGACTATTTACAGAATTGTGTCCAGAATTAAGAAAATCAACCAGGGATGGTGAAGCCCCCAGAAGAGTTAACACCCTTATGTCTGATGAGCAGGGGGAGGGTCTGTGGTGAACATGGGAGCTTCAGCCACATGGACAGACACCCCCAGATGTGTGCCAGCAGGACAGAGGCAGGGGTGACACAGACCTCGCCTGTCCAAACCTAAGCAGAAATCCTAGGGAGCAGTGCACTCCCTCTGGGCACACAGAGAAAGGAGGAAAATGGTGTGGACATGGAGAACACTCAGAACATGAGCACATGTACAGATCCATAATACAGACACTTTTCATCATGTAGCTGCTATAGATACAAGTCATCCCACATCTCTGACTCAGACAACACAAGTCTCTTCAACTATCTTTATAGATTCGTACTTAAGTACTACTGTAGCACTTCACTTCTAAGTAGATCTTAACCCAAAGTACACTGTCATTACTTTGGTTTTTAAGCAGTTCATTACCTTTTTAAAGAATTTTAAAGTAAAGAAAAAAATGTTTCATATTCACCCATGCATTCACCATTTCCAGAACCTTTCATTTCCAGAGTGTTCTCCTGCTGTCCCCAAACTTCCTTCAGTGTTTCCTGAAGGCAGGAACTCTCTCTGATTTTGCTTTTTTGAAGTCCTTTTTGCTTTCATTTTTGAAAGATGTTTTTGACAGGCAATTGAACTCCAGGCTGTGGGGCAGGGGAGGTTCTTTATTTTCTTTTGTAATTTAACAGTGTCACTCTGCTGTCCTATAGGTTTGCATAGTTTCTGACCAGAAGTATCTTGTTATTCTTTGCTCTGTGGGTGTGTCTTGTCCTTTCTTCCCCAGGCATTTTACAATTGTTCAATTAAAAAAAAATTTTTTTTTGACTGTGCCACACATCATGGGGGATCTCAGTTTCCCAACAAGGGATCGAAACTTCACTCCCTGAATTGGAAGGCAGACTCCCAGCCACTGGGCCACCAGGGAATTCCTAACAATTGTTCTCTTTAACTTCAGTTTTCATCAACTGACTGTGATGTTCATTGGCATCTTTATGTTTCTTCTGTGTTGGGTTCTTTGAACTTCTTGAATATGTGCGTTTATACTTTTCATCATATGTGGGTATTTTTCAGCCGTCATTTATTCAAATCCCTTTTCTGCCCCCTCTCACTTCTCTCCTCTAGACCTTCCATTACATGTATATTACACCACTTTAACTAATTTCCTGTGCTCCTTTTCCCCCCACAGTGTTTTTCTCTGTGTATATCATTTGATAATTTTCATTCTTACTCTTCAAATCCATTGATTTCTTTCCTTCTTCTATGTCTAATATGTTCTTAATTCCATTTGGGTTTTTTTTATTTTTTTTATTTTTCAGAGTTGTTTTCAACCTGAGAAGTTCCATTTGAGCTTTTAAAAGTATATCTTACACTTCGGGTTTCATCAAATTCATGTTTTCTTCTACTTTATACTTACAATAGCTATGTGAACATACTTGTCTACTAATTCCCATCAATTCAGTCTTTCCTCTTTATATTGACTGATTTTTCTTGTAGTTACAAGTCATATGTTCCTGCCTCTTGGTGCTCCAGGTAAGTTTCTGAATGTCAGACACTGCGGGTCCAGAGTAGCTTTTAATCTAGGTTAAGTGACTCTCCACCCTCCCCAAGACAACACTGTTCTGGGAACTCCCCTTGATGACCCTGTGCAAAACGCTGCCTCCAAGTGGCTGGTGGGAACACAGACTGTGCCAGCCTATGCTAAGCCCCAGGGCTTGTTCAGCTCCCTGCTGCGCAGCTGCTCTCAGAGTCTCAGTTTTCTTCCACACACAGGCAAATAAGGACTAAAGCCAAATACTCAAGAGGGACTCACTGAGGATTTATGCAGCCTCCTCTCTGGGAAGCTCCTTCTTACCCAGCACCCTTCATCTGCAAGTTCTAGCTACCGAGGCTCCTCAAATGCCAACTCAGAAACCCTCTTCAGTTCAGCAAGACCATGTTCATTCAACTCCCTGACCTGCAGCCTTGACAATGCCCCCAGGGAGTAGGCCGGGCAGTCATGGGGCTGTCCTCACTTTGTCCACCTCCTGCCAGGGATCATAAACTTGCACTTGACATACGTCTAAAAACCACTATTTCATAAATGGTAGTTTCTAGCTGTTTAAAGCAGGAGAATTTATGTGGTTCTTATTTTACCACCCTAGCAGAAAGCAGAAGTCTTCACACTTCAAACACAGCTACCACTTTAAAATGCCTATTTTCTTACAATAACTTACATACAGTAAACATAACCTCCTTAAAGAATTATTTCAACAGGGATCATGCTTATCAAATTCTTCAAAGTACTAGGACTACTCCTCTGCATGAGACCTCTAGTATATAATACTCAGTTATTTCCTTTGGGTATGTATTCTCTAGTGTACTCTGAGCTACCATTTCCCAATGAAATTTTCACTCACTTGTTACAACAATTGAGTTTTTCTCCTGTTTCAGTCTTCTAAAATTTAATAGCCCAGCACTTTTGACTGAAAGGTCTATACTTATCAAAATACTGATAAGAGTTCCACACTGAGGAGCCATCGATAAGTCACAAGTTGTGTTTCCTGGGAGGAGACTTTCCTATATCATCTACTTAACAAAAAAAGGTTCTCTTTCTAAACTCTATGTGGTGAGACTGTCACTGCAGTGACAGAGTTTCTCTCCCATACATGTCCTTGGAGTGTCAGGGGCCTGCCATCTGATGGCAGACTCCCCACACTCACCCCATGTCTACAGCACATGACTTCTCTGATGAATCAGGAGCTGAGCCTTTCTGTGGAAGACAGTCCCACATTCACTGCATCCATAGTACTTATCCCCTGTATGGATCCTCTGATGCCTCATAAGGTGTGACTTCCTAGTGAAAGACTTCCCACATTCCTCACATTTATAGGGTCTCTCTCCTGTATGAATTCTCTGATGTATAATGAGCTGTGCCTTCTCAAAGAAAGCTTTTGCACAATCGTTGCATCCATAGGTCTTCTCTCCTGTATGATTTCTCTGATGTTTAATGAGCTGTACTTTCTGAACAAATGCCTTTCCACATTCACTGCATTCATAGGGTTTCTCCCCTGTATGAATTCTCTGATGCCTAAGAAGCTGTGGCTTCCAGGCAAAAGCTTTCCTACACTCACCACATTCAAACGGTTTTTCTCCAGTATGGGTTCTCTGATGGTGAATGAGACTTGACTTCTCACTGAAGGTTTTCCCACATTCACTGCATTCATAAGGTTTCTCCCCTGTATGTGTCCTCTGATGGGACACCAGGCTGGACTTCTGGGTGAAGGCTTTCCCACAGGCACTACATTCATAAGGTTTCTCTCCAGTGTGAGTTCTTTGATGTGTCAGGAGCTGTGACTTTCCAAAGAAAGTTTTGCCACATTCAACACATCCATAGGGTTTTTCTCCTAAATGAACTTTTTGATGTTTAATTAGTTCTGACTTCTTAAAGAAGGCTTCCTCACAATTACTGCACTGATAGTTCTTCTCTCCTGTATGAGTCATTTGATGTTTAACAAGTTGTGGTTTTCTGATGAAGGCTTCACCACATTCACTGCATTCATAGGGTTTCTCTCCTGTATGGATCCTCTGATGCCTAATGAGGAGTGAGTTCCTGCTGAAGGCTTTTTTACACTCACTACATGCATATGGCTTCTTCCCCGTATGAACCCTCTGATGAGTAATAAGCTGTGACTTCCAAAAGAAGGCTTTTCCACAATCACTACATCTGTAGGGCTTCTCTCCTGTGTGTGTCCTCTGATGTGTAATGAGCTTTAATTTCTGGGAGAAGACTTTCCCACACTCACTGCAGCCATAGGGTTTCTCTATCGTATGGGTTATCTGATGTCTTTTAAGCTGTGACTTCCTGCTGAAGGCTTTCCCGCAGTCACCACAGCCATAGGGCTTCTCTCCTGTGTGAGTTCTCTGATGTAAAATGAGCAGTGACTTCCTACTGAAAGCTTTCTGACATTCCCCACACCCATATGGTTTTTCTCCTGAATGCGTCCTTTGATGAATAGTGAGCAATGACTTCTGGGAGAAAGCTTTCCCACAGTCCTGGCATCCATAGGGCTTCTCTCCTGTATGAGTTCTTTGATGTATAATGAGCTGTGACTTTTTATTAAAAACCTTGCCACATTCCATGCACAAACAGACTCCTGTGAGTGGTATATGGTTCATAATGAGTCCTGGCTCTTTACTGATGACTGTTGTACATGTATTGCCATCAGAGTATTTTATTCCACCATAAATTCTGGCAGGTTTAATACAAAATAATAATTTCCTATTAAGTTCATCAAGTTTCTTTCTTTCACAGTTACTTTTTGGAATAAGAAAATCAAAAGGATGTTTCAAACTTTTTTCACCTGTGCCATATTTATGGGATCTCATTCCTAAATGATCAAAGTTAATGCCTAAATGAAACATTCTCTCAAAGATGTCATATTCATGGCCTCTCTCCAAACTTTTAAGCTTGTCTTGATTATCCCGGTGCCACATTCTGAGATCATTATCTAGCCAGACTTTTTCTAAAAAGGAAAAAATGAACCATACTGTGTAAATTTCCCTAATCATTAAGCTTATTGAACAAATCTTCGGAAATGGAGCCTAAGAGCCCAGTCCATTAAAAAAAAAAAAAAAAATTCTCCCAAATACAATATCTACTTATTAGGCATTGAACTTTTTAATAGAAATGAAAACAGATTTTGAAATTACAAACGTTTATAAACACAAACTTTAAAATAAAGGTGAAATATATTCAAGTGATCATGATGAGATAAAAAAGACAAGCAATTTCTAATCAAACACTGTACTCATTCCACAATAACCTGATTATCTTCTACACGCCCAGACATTATTAGCAGAAATCAGAAAAAGGCAAGTAGGTATTCCCATGAGAGAAGACTGAGTATCACAGGACAGAGAAAAGCAAGATTAGTACATAGTACTGAATGTCACACAGGAAGAAACACTGAATACAATGACAGCAAACACAGGATATCAACTTTCATGTCTAAAAGGTGAGATATGTTAGTTTTCTGTACTATCAGCACATTCAAAAAGCATCCTCATTCAAAATCATCACCCAAATTACTGATATCTGTTAATTTCACCATCATGAGAACTATTTTTGGAATTATCTAAGAGTTCTCCAGAGCTCACCATCAACACCTTTATTAAGGTTTCTGATACTTTAAATGAATCATCATCTATATACTGAATCTGTATATGATGTAAATTACTTGAAACCACAAGTATGCTTTGCATAACATTAGGACAGTTTTCTTTTTTACCCTGTAAGTACAGTTATCTGTGATCTCCCTTAATGATCTTTTAAGCCTGTTTACTTTATGATATTCTTTACTAGGAATTGCGAGGTAATACTCTCAAGATGAAAAAACTATGGCAAGATCTCAAATATAAAGCAATCACTCCTTTTTTGTAGGTTAATTTCTCTGGGGAGGCAAAAAAGCCCCATCTAACAACTCTCAGATATATCAGAATTTCAGAAGAAGAGCTAACTAGAGCTGTGGATATGGAGGAGAAAAAAAAGATTCAACGTTTTGAGCTTCAGTGAGTACAAGATGATAACACTGTTCATGGGCATTTTAAAGACTAGAGAGGGAAGTTAGATACCACTTGTATAAGTATCTCATATAAGTGTGAGACACTTATATGTCTCACAGACATGTAAGTGTGAGATACTCTTGAAGAGCTTATAAAAAATTGTTTCATGAAATGTAAGAGTAAAGAAAAATAAATTTTAATTCAAATCAAGAAATAAGATTAAGATATATATCCAAATTAATAAGTTAAATGATATAAAACCATACTGAGGTTAAACTGTACCAAAAAAACATTAAAGAAATTTTTTTAAAAATCTTGGCACTTTGGTAAACACATAGACCATGTTTTACTAGTATCACCCTTGGTAGGGGTACAGGTCTGTTTCCCCATGTCTCTGTTTCCATTACACTCTGATCCATTCAGCCTTCATTTAATCCTATTTTTCAGTTGATATTCCCACTTCCAGGCTCACGCCCTCCCAATTCTAGTCTCCACACAGCAATCTTTAGAAAATGTACTCTGACCTTTTGCTTAAACCTCTTGCTTAAAAACCTTTGATAAATCTGTGCTATTAACACAGCATACACACCCCTGCATGCCTGGCTCCTTCTAGCCCTCAACTTCCTCTCACAACACTGAGCTCCTCCCTGCCCCACTGACCCCGAAAGCCTCTCCCTGCCCAGCTTCCAGTATGCCTGTTTCATATCATTTTAAGGGCACACTAACAAACACTCTATTTGTTCTCTTCATAGCACTTATCAGATAGGTACTTCTGTCTCTCCCACTGGAATGTAATGAAGGTAGGGAACAGGCTTGAGTTTTTCACTGATGTACTCCCACTACATAGTATATAACAAGCCCTCAATACAACCTTATTCACTTATTATTAAACTTTTAAAGCAATTCCTTTCTATATAGTTAATCCTGATAATTAACTTTGCATTTTGACACAAGTGCATCATGTTCAAACAATGTATTTTCTTCTAAATTAAAATTCCCTGGTCCTGCAATGTTATTTCATGACTTATACTTTATCTCAACTCCTCTCATTTCACAAAATAGCAGTGGTTCTAAATTAATGAAGGAACATAAAGTCTATCTTGACAGCTTTTCCAAACTATGCATATCCAGTCCTAATCATCCATATGAATGGTGCCCAGACATCTGTAATTTGAAGTATTTTCCCAAATAAGCTGAAACACTTACTTAGATGAAAACCTTTGTACTAAAGAAATTATTTGATAAATAAGTACGATCCTGCTTTACCTGGCCTCACAACAACCAATTAATGAAATATTTAGTAATTACACAGCATAAATGTCATAGAGAACTGAGAATAATAAGTTAGTTACCATCTTTCTATGTAGGAAAAAAACCTCAAGACCTAATTAGTTAAGAAATTATAGATATTGTGTGATCAGGCCCAGGTTCCTACAATACTGCTCAGTAGATAGAGATTTCAGAAAAGGCTGGGAGTCAAGAAACCCTGCGGAAGTGAAAAAATAGAGCTTAAAGAGGGGGAGGGTGTCTAATTGAAAAAGTGCGCACAAAAGCCTACATTCAGAGAAACATATGTAAAAGACACACGGAAGGAATTTCTTCAACTGGAGTCAACTGTGACCTCTGGGCACAGGAAAAAACTGCACAGATAAGATGCTGCCATACTGTGAGGGTCCTCAACTCAAATGGAGGCAAAATATCACACAGCAAGTCTTAAACCCCCACAGACCATTTGAAGGGATAAACAAGAAGCTTTAGAAGCTAAATACCAAAGGCACCAGAAAGACGCCCTGGACGCTGACCCTGAAGTTCTTATCTGCAAGGAGGCAAGAAGAATGCTTTTAGGCATTAGACTTCTATCCTCTGTCCATGGATTCACCGTCTACTCTATGTGGGTTTGAAACAGAAATTTGATAAATTAGGGAGAGAAAAGAAAAACAATAAAGGAAATTCAAAGGTAACAGCATCATCTAAAACAGGAAAAAAATTATGAATTCTTAAAGAGGAGAAAAGAAGCCTACCTCTGCAGGTGGGACTGGGGCAGGAGAGAAGAAAAAGTCAACTGGGGAAACTCAAAGAAAGGTCTGATCAAGAATGCAAGCACATTTCATGACCAGCTCCACCAAAGGGGACACACCCTGATGTGGAGACCAGGACACAGAGTCCTGAGTCAACTCCAAAGATGGAGAAGCTTTAACCGGAGTTTTACAAATAACATTTCAGAAGTACCAACGTATCATCAAAAACCTGAGATTTAATTTTCTCTGTCTGCCACTAAGCTGATTATTTCTCACCTGAGAAGTTTTGACTTAGGATTTCTTCATCTAATAACCATGGCTTTTCTTGCTCCAGCTTGAAGATCATCTCAGGTTTGATAACTTGATAACCTGTCAATTGGAAACAGAGAGAGTCCCAATCGCTTGGGCTGAGGGGACTCTTAAATATGAAGACTATTTCACCTCAGAGGCTATAAAACAAAGCAAGCAAATAAAAACCGTTCACTTGGGTGTCAAAATCAAAGACTCTTTGACATCTGAAACTTAAATCCAAAGTCAGTAATATTTTAGAGGTATGTGCATATCCAGTTACCAGGTACACACTGTACTACATAAGAATGTTCTTACCCAATAAAACTAGATTGCTATAGTTCTCCAACATCACGTCTCTGTACAAGGTCTTCTGAGTAGGATTAAGCAGCTGCCACTCCTCCAATGTGAAATTCACAGCCACATCTTCAAACGATATCTAAAAAAGCATAATCCCTGTTAAATCTGAAGTCATTCTCTTTGCTGAATGTAGGCTTTCTTTTCGATAGCAACAGGTGGCCTGAAAGCTGGACCCATGATCTCCAGCTCCTGGAATTGTGCTTTTGTTTAATCCACACTGCCCCTGTCCTGAATATGGGCTGGATTTATCAACTCAATTCCACTGAATAGAATAGGGTGGAAGTAAGGGATCTCCCTTCCAAGACCAGGTTGTAAGAGAACATGATTTCTACCTTGGGAACGCTCTCCTGCTCTCTTTGGGGAAGTCCAGGGGCCACGTGGTGAGGCAGTTCTGTGGACAAGCCTACATGGCAAGGACCAGAGGTCTGCCAACACCCATGTGAGTGAGCTTGGAGGATGTCACCTTCATACCACAGCCCTTCTCAACATTTTGAAGACAGGGTCATGTGAGATTCTCCACTAGAACCAAATGGGTGAGCCACCGGCAGATTCCTAACTCACAGAAACTGAGATAAATGTTTACACTTCAGCCACTGAGGTTTGGGATAATTTTCTCTGCACAGTAAAATGATATCCTAATCTTGCATTATTATACTTTGAGAGAAAACAAGAGTCATTAAAATATTCATCATTATGAATTCATAAACTTATCCACCCATCTACCCATAGGATAAGAAGTTGGAATAGGCTGTTTTTAAACAAGCAGTGTTTCTCAAAGAAGGTACCACTGGGATTTGGTAACAATTCTTAGCTGAGCAAGGGCTCCCCTAAGAGCTCAGTGGGTAAAGAATCCTCTTGCAATGCAGGAGACACAGGAGATGGGGGTTTGATCCCTAGGTCGAGAAGATTACCTAGGGAAGGAATTGGCAAACCACTCCAGCGGACAGAGGAGCCTGGTGGGCTACAGTCCATGGGGTCACAAAGACTTGGACAAGACTGAGCGACTAAACCACTTGGCTGAGCATGTCTGCCCCATACGGTGCAAGGCCTTCACAGTATGCCAGCTCACTACCTGCTAAGTGACAGGAATGGTTCTCAGTCACTGTCAGAACCAAAACCACATCTACCTTTCTAGAACACTCTCCTCCCCTTTGAGCAGTTCTGGTCTGAAGTAGGAACTAGCTATACTTTAGAATGCATGTTTTTTCCAGCAATTAAGGGGCCTAGAACAGGTGCTAGAAATATAAAGATGAGGAGAAAAACATCATATTCTCCTATACTTTTCAGTCTTTTCTGGCCAGAGGCAATAAGGCATTACAGAGGCCATGATATAAGTATATTCAGGGTATGGGGATAAAAAGCAAAGGAACCAGAATATCCAAAACAATTTGGAAACAGAACAGCAACATTGCAGGACTCATATTACCTGGTTTCAGGACTTCCTATAAATGCACACAATAACAAGGTGGTATCAGTGAGAGGTTACAGATGTAGGTGACCAGAAAAGAATGGAAATCCCAGAAGCAGACCCCCACGGGCAAGCTCCCTGGCTTTTGAGAGGTGCACATACAACTCCTCAGAGCAAGGAGTTTTCAGCACGTGAGCTAAAGTAAGTGGATACCCACAAGAAAAAGAACAAAACCTTGACACACCGTACACCTTATCAAAAAATCAACTCAAAAAGAATCACAGGGCTTCCCTGGTGGCTCAGTGATAAAGAATCTGCCTGCCAATGCAAGAGACATGGGTTCAATCCCTGATCCAGGAAGATTCCACATGCCATGGGGCAGCCTAGCCTGTGTGCCACAAATATAAAGCCTGTACTCTAGATTCCAGGAGCTGAAACTACTGAGCCCACGTGCTAAGACTATGAAGCCTACAAGCGCTAGGGCTTGTACTCAGTAATACGAGAAGCCACCGCAATGAGAGGCCCATGCACCATAACTACACAGTAGCCCCAGCTCAACACAATTAGAAAAAAGCCCACACAGCAACAAAGACCCAGCATAGTCCAAAACAAATAAACAGATTTTTTTAACAAGGAACACAGACCTAAATGTGAAACACAAAACAATGAAATTTCTAGGAGAAAACAACAGACAAACTGGGTGACTGGATTTGGCAATGAGTTTCTAGATATAACACTGAATACACATGGTCCATTTAAGAAATAATTAATAAAACTGAACTGTTTCAAAATTAGTATTTTTTTCTCTATGAAAGGCACCGTTAAGAGAAAGGAAAGACAAGGCGCACACTAGGTGAAAATGGTTGCAAATCACTTATCTGAGAAAGCATGTTAACGGGACTTAACAGCACTAAAACTGTAACATCATTTAAAAAATGGGCAAAAGATCTTACCACATGCTTCACCAAAAAAGATGTAAGATGGAAAATATATGAAAAAATGTTCAATATCATCTGTCAATAGGGAAATGCAAATTAAAATAACACTGAGTTGCTATGACATTCCTATCAGAATGGCTAAAATGAAAAAGTAACAGAACAGAACTGACAAATGACAGTGAGGACGCAGAGCTACAGCAACTCCCGCTCATGCTGTGGGAACACAGGGCAGGGACCCTGGCACTTTCACAGCTTCTCATAAAGCTGAACGTAGACCTACCGCATAACCCAGCAAGACCATTCATAGGTATTTACCCAAACAAACTGAAAACTTATGCTCACCCAAAAACTTATGTTCAAACCTATATGCAGATGAACACAGCCTACTAAGAACTGGAGGCAACCAGGATGTCGTGCACCAGTGAACAGAGAAGGAAACCAGTGTCTCCACACATGGGCCCTACTGTGTGAAGCCACTGAGCAATGAAAGGGGACAAACTCAGGCTTCCCTGGTGGCTCAGTGGTAAGGAACCTGCCTGCTAATGCACGAGACACAGGTTCGATCCCTGATGCAGGAAGATCCCATATGCCAAGGAGCAATTAAATCCGTGCACCACAACTACAGAGCCTGTGCTCTAGAGCCTGGGAGCTTCCACTGCTGAAGCCTGTGCGCCTAGAGCCTGTGCTCTGAGCCACCACAATGAGAAGTCTTTGCCCTGCAACTAGAGAGTAGCCCCCACTTTCCACAACTAGAGAAAAGCCTGCAGCAACAAAGACCCAGCACAGCTAAAAGAAAAAAAAAACAGCTTTTCCCTGAAATCCATCAGGGAGTTTTCATCTTTTGAAAAAGGGACAAACTACTGAAGAATGAGCAAAAAAGTCAGTATGAAAGGTTATACACTCATGGTTACATTATCTAACATTCTGGCAAAGGCAAGACTATGGAGACAGAGAACAGATCAGTTATTGCCAGAGGTTAGGGATGCAGGAAGGTGACACCCAAGACTCTTTCGGGAGAGAGAGAACTATTCTGAGTCCTGACTGTGAGGTTAATTACATGAATTTATACATGTTTTAAAACTTGTGCAAGAACTCTGGCTCAGAATTTTTCAGGCTTAACCACAAGCAATTACAAAGGCTCTACCTGACAGGTCGTAGGGTGGAAGTTGCCCTCCCACCCCAAACCCAACACCCAGCCTTAAGGGTGCCACCAGCTCCAAAGACAACTATCCTGGGCCCCATTACTGAGTGTGCAACTGGCACTGATGCAGTGTCTGTGTGCCCCTGCTGGCCTCCACCCCCAGCCATGACGGAGATTGTGGAGACTGCCACGGTCAGGGTTGGAACACAGAGGCATGTTGAGGACGCTGAGTCTCTCACCTCATGAACTACAGTTGACCCTGCAGCAAGCTTCAAACATATAAAACAAGCCCCCCGTGGGGGTGACACATTCGGACGGAACCAAGTTCTATTCCTAATAAGACTGATGTCAGCTGTGTGGATGCTCACCAAAAAGAGTCTAGAACTGCCCCGTCCAAAGCAAGAGACATGCTCAACCCCTTCTGGATCCAGGACAGGATGCTGTGGAAACTGACACTGTCCCAGGCTGGGCCCACATGCATGTGCTGCCATGTTGTCAGAAGGGGCCGAAATATTGAGGAAAGCTGTCCCGCCTTCCAGATGCTGGACAAGGTAGAAAACACTGCCCAGCACAGGCTCCTGTGCCAGGATGTACTCAACAGGTGGATCTCCCTGGGCTTCTCATCCCATCCAGAGGGTTTCACTGGACCCTGACACTTTCTTGGGGTCTGGTCTGGCCATCCTCATGGGTTCCCCCAATGCAAGTCACACTCTCAGGCTCCACCTTACCAAGTTTACTTCCTTTTTGGGTTTCAAATTCACTGCATCTGATCATAGCCCCAGATTTGCTACGGGGTTCAGTGAGTGTCTTAATAAACAGTTTAAGGAGAGACTTAAGGGGCTGATGGGAGAAGTCAAGGTAACCCCAGTCTGGAGCACAGAGCTCAGAAGGGCAGCCTGGGACCCAGTGTCCCAGCTCCCACGAGGGCCCTTCTCACTGTGCCAGATACCTGGAAAGGCCGTCTGCAATCACGGTCCTCCTTTCACAGTCACTGATGCCTCAGGCTCTGTGGGAGCCACTGTGAGCACCTTCCACTCCCTACTATGCCGTCCTGAAGGCTCAACAAGTGGGAGATCATGTAACACCATTTCATTTAATTTTTTTTTAATTTACATTATTAAAAAAAATTTATGCCATGTTGTGCAGTATGTGAGAGCTTAGCAGTTCCCTGACCAGGCATCAAACCTGTGCCCCCTACATTGGGAGCATGAAGTCTTAACCCCTGGACTGCCAGGGAAGTGCCCATGTAAAACCATTTTTAAATCTTTTAAAATCTCAGTGTGTTAATTTTATATCCTGCAACTTTACTATATTCGTTGATTAGCTTTAGTAATTTTCTGGTAGAGTCTTTAGGGTTTTCTATGTAGAGGATCATGTCATCTGCAAACAGCGAGAGTTTCACTTCTTCTTTTCCTATCTGGATTCCTTTTACTTCTTTTTCTGCTCTGATTGCTGTGGCCAAAGGAGTTTCTGCTAACCAATTCTTAAACATGATCGCTCCAGTTAAATTATATAAAAATATCTGCCCCTCGGTGTAGGGACAAAGGGTCTTTCCAGACAGAGTCTGGATGAAAACAGAAGATGATTTCTTTTAAAGTTTTGATTATCAAATGGGACACACCGATAACAGAAAAAAGAAAATAAAGCCTAGCACCAGGAGAGGCACAGGGGCGGGAGAAGGATATCAATGATCTTTGTTTTTCAGACTTGCTCCTAGAGCTTTTCCTTCCTCCTGGGGAAAAAAAACAAAGAAACAACTCCTGTGTTGCTCTGTCTGGATGCAGACTGACACCTTCCTGGCCTTCCTGGCCTGATGGGGCTGCTGGCCAGCCGCACAGGTTGACCTTGGCCCCCACACTTCCCAGACACCACAGCCTGGGCACGGTTGGCACCCCAAGAGGTGGTGGGTCTGGGACAAACAGTTTGGAACTAAGCACCCCAGACAGTCCCTCACAAACCAAGGACTGAACTAAATTATTCAGACGAGGCTGATGTCCTGGGAGGCCCACAGAAAGGCCCTGTTTAACCTCACTGCCTGATGAAAATGTATCCTGCTTGGGGACTCTGGGATTGCACTCCTGGTGTGTATCCCCAGCCGTGGGAAAGCTACTGTCTCAGCCCCGGCAGGCAGGCATTCCAGCCAGCTTCCACCTGCTTCCCGGGCTGTACTAAGTGAACTGCTGTCCTGTGCCAGATCACAAAAGACTCACAAAGCAACTAGAGAAGCCTCCTGATGGACTGAGGCAAGCCTTCCTGATTCAGAAACAGCTGAGACCACCTGGGAGGCAGTCCCGATCACCCTGCTCCAGGGTCTTCCTCAGGGCCCTGTCTGCTGCTGCCCCAAGTCCTTCCAAGTCTGACCTGTTCAGGTACATGATGGGGGAGCCTGTTTCTCACTCAGGTGGAAAAATCAAGCAGTGGAACTGAGGAGTCTGGCTCCTGGTTAAAAACCTACATGTGAATGCTCAGGTTTCACCACAGGTCACAAGGGGTTATCCCCAGGCCTCCTGGGTGATGCTGCCCCCACCTCCACCTCCAGACCTGAAGCACAACCTGTGCTCTCCCCACAGACTCGAGGGGTGCGGGGCGCCCTATGTCTCTACCTGGAGCCTTTGACACAGACCTTTCTTGGGTACCTCACTAAAATCCCCTTGTGGTGGCAGGGCAAAGTGGGATGGCGGGGGGCTGGGAACCTGAAGACACTGTCCCTACTCTGATCCAGGATCCTGTACTTTCCACTTCCACCTCCACCTCCCCTCCTTCCAATCCCCAAGTCCATAAACCTGCCAGAAGCTTTTGTTCACGGCTCCCCGGGCAGTGAGGACAAGACACCTCCACAACCGTGCTGAGCTACGCACGCATGGCCAAGGCACCATTCACTCCTCAGGAAAAGGTAACGGGAAGCTGGCACTTTCCTCAGCATCTGGTTCTCACCCGTGCCATCACAGTGATTAGAGGCTTTGGTACCATCACCCTGGTACTGTGGTTATCAGCAGCTCACCCCTCTCAGCTCTGCTGAACTCCTGACTCAGAACACAGCAGGAACAGAGAAAAGCCTACAGTGGTTTAAACAACAGAATTTTTAAAAGAAAGAAAGGGAGGGAGGAAAAGAGCATGGAGGTTAGCTAGTTGGATAGGAATCGCTTTGAAGGGACACTGCAGTCCTGTTTCTTGAGTCAACGAAGTCAGGAAGAAGGGGTGGGGAGGGATGAAGTTAGAGTTTTGGATTAGCAAATGCAAGCTATTACATATGTATATATATATAGATAGATAGATATCTATATATACATATCTTATATATATAAGATAGATAAACCACAAGGCCCTACTGAATAGCACAGGGAACTATATTCAATATCCTGTGATAAACCATAATGGAAAAGAATATGAAAAATGTGTGTGTGTGTGTGTGTGTGTGTGTGTGCACACGTGCACTTCCCAGGTGGTGCTGGTGGTAAAGTATCCGCCTGCCAGTGCAGGAGATGTAAGAGACACAGTTTCTACCCCTGCACCAGGAAGATCCCCTGGAGGTGGGCATGGCAACCTACTCCAGTATTCTTGCCTAGAGAATCCCATGGACAAAGGAGACTGGCAAGCAATAGTCCACAGGGTCACAGAGAGTCAGACACTGAAGCGACTTAGCACACATACATACACATATATAAATGTGTAACTGACTCACTTTGGTGTACAGAAGAAACTAACACAACACTGTAAATCACATATACACAGATCAAAAAAAGCCAGGAAAAGGAGCTAAAACCAGACATCTTCCTGTCCAGCTTTTGCCAACAGAAGCCAAAAAACTCCTAGCTAAGATGGACTGAGGGCTTCCCTGGTAGCTCAGTGGTAAAGAATCCGCTTGCCAATGCAAGAGACATCAGTTTGATCCCTGATCCGGGAAAATCCCACGTGCTGCGGAGAAGCTAAGCCCATGTGCCCCAACTATTGAGCCTGTGCTCTAGAGCCTGGGAGCCACGACTCCTGAGTCCATGTGCCACAACAGCTGAAGCCCGCACGCCCCAGACCTTTTTTTTGTTAACAACCAAATCTTTTCTAAAACCAAGTTTAACAACTCAAGAATGTCTTTCTTATAGACCTGGGAGGTGTCTCTGAAATCATCCAGGAAGACACATCTCTGTCTCCTGTTCTCTGGGAGAACAGCAGCCTGACTGGCCTGACTGGGGCACCCGGTTCCACACTGGAAAATTACCTCCCATCATAAAGATATAAGAAGTGTATTTTTTCTTTGGGTGAAGGCAAATAGCTAATATAGTAGCCACTCCACTTCTCCCCAACAAGAGAAGCTACTGCAGTGAGAGACCTGTGCATCACAACTAGAGACTAGCCCCCACTCTCCACAACTAGAGAAAAGCCTGTGCAGCAATGAAGACCCAGCACAGCCAAAAATAAATAAATAAGTAAATAATTTTTTTTCCAACCGAGAGAATATTTATGGAGGCCACTTGAAGGTTTTGTAACAACCAATTCTGCAAGATGATTCAGGTTTTCTTCCCTAGAAGCAGAACACAAGTAGGGTGTGTGCCCAGACCCGCTGCCCGCTCCCACGTCCTCCACCTACACTGAGGATCCCCGCAAGGAATAGCCCTTGGAAATAAGTTCACCCATTCAGAGACGTCATTCACCACGCCATCTACATGAACAGTTATCCAAGTGTTTTCTTTACATGTAATCATCAGGAAACGTTTGCTTCTGCTGAGTCAATAATGGTCTGCTTTCTGACAGAGGAAACCACGCAGCTATTCCTGTTTTTCTTTCTATGGCGGCTTCTGGTGACACCTAAGGAGGCTTGCAGCTCAATTCTAGCAGTGCAGGGCCTTACTTCTCACATATCTGTGTCCCAGCTTCAAGACTTCTGTATGATTCTATGGTCCACCTTGTGTTTCTTTTGACCATCTTCCTTTCCAGGTTTACGTTTTCTCTGGCTGCAATTTAAATGTATTTAAACCTTTCCTGTTGATTGTAGGAATGCCTGGAAGCCTCATCACACCCACAGATAAAATGACTGGAGGACAAACAACTTACCTGTGACTTGAACATTTTCCCCCAGTCCTGGGAAACCTGCTCTCTCTGTGACTTCTCTCTGTCCTGATGCTCTGAACCTCTGGTCAAAGATGTGAATGCACCCCAAGTCCTGAGGCCTCTTCTTTCTTATCTCACACAAGTCTTCTTGTTCCTGAGACCCATGGCCTAGAGGTGCAATGGGAATCTTATTTGAGATGATGTCATTCATTTGGGGACCTCAATCTTGGTTCTCTATAACGGGGAACTCAGACGGGCTGTTCGCTAGTGCTAAGGAACAAGATGGAGAGTGAGCTACTGGCACATGTCCGTTGAGCCAACCACGGCCAGGCCAGGCCTGCAGCACACGTTGTGCTCTGCAGCCCAGCTCCCACATGGGAATGCCTGACGGGAGCCACCTGCTTGTTGGTTCAACCAAAGGCCCCAGGGGAGCCTAACACCTCAAACCACTCTGCAGGGGCAGCAACAAAGTCTGGAAAGACAGTCCTGGCTCACTGACCCTGCAGCATCGTTTCCCGAAGGGCATTTAAATGAAATGCCTGGCACAGGTGCTACAGAATAAAATGCAACTCACTTCCAGGCAGGACAGGGGACAGGAAAGGGCTTTTAGATCAAGATGGAGAAGCAGCCTGGGGTGTTGGCCCTCTACTCCAAAATCAGTCTTGAAGCCAAAGGAAAGCATAGATCAGAGGAACTAAAAGAAATGGCCAAAAGAAGGGGTGAGACCTCAAGGGGAGACAGGCCTCGGGGAGGCTGACACTCGGGTGTGGGTTTGCAGCTGATCCACAGGGTTACAACCCAGGGTAGATGCCACAAGAGAGGCCTAAAGGAACCTTTACCATCCTTTCTTTCTCACCTCACGTTGGGGCAAACACTGCCTGCTCCTCCCTCAGAAACCAGCACAACAGCCCAGGCCACCGGCTTCCAAGGGGTGACAGGAGACAGATCAAAATCCCTGCTGAGTTTAGGCATCACAGAACTGGCAAGGATCCCAGCTGCCTTCAGGCACATTTGCATCTCCCACCTTCCCAAGTACCCCAGAGAAACTGCTCCACAGCCTGCTTCTAAGGTCTCTGATCCCTGCTCAGAAGAGCTGCTTGCAGAGGGGGTGAGATGGGGCTACCCAGTGGTTCTGAGGTCCACACTGCTGGCCCTGGGCCCCTTCCCTCCCCTCTGCTTCCAAGGCCTGGTCCCAGCCCTTCTCTAAGGCAATTACTGGAACAGGAGAGCAGACAGATAACACCTTTAGGGGGATAAAGCTCAGAGCCTGTGAGGGCAAACAAAAAGAAAAAGACCCCTCAGATCCCTATTTCAAGAGCATTTACTGTAGAAAATGTGTAATTACAAAATCTTTCTCTGCCCCTTTGGGATGTACGTAAATCTTTTCTAAAACTAAGTTTAACAACTCAACAATGTCTCAACAAGGTCTCTTATGGACCTGGGAGGTGTCTCTGAAATCATCTAGGAAGACACATCCCTATCTCCTGGTCTCTGGGAGGACAGCAGCCTGACTGGCCTGACTGCGGCACCCAGTTCCAAGCTGGAAAATTACCTCCCATCATAAAGACATGAGAAGTGTATTTTTCCTTTGGGTGAAGGCAAGCAGCTAATACAGTGGCCACTCCAACTTCCAGGTAAGTTTAGGATGAACTCTGTGTGACAAATAATCCCTTGAGACTGTGTTGCAGGTCTGTCTAGCAGGTTGTACCTGCCTGGCTACAGAAAAGAACACCATCTCTTCCTGTCTCTTGAAATGTTTTTAGCAGATTGTCTAAAGTGGGCATCACATTCTGGTTTAATTTTTATTCAATAATAAAACTATTCTTTCTCTTCTATTTTTGTGGAGAAGTTTTCTGGATTGCTTTGTTAAACTCTATCCACAAAGAGTCAAATAACCACATAAATAAACACAACCACTACTTTAAAAACTTTTTAAAAGATCACAAACTGTATAACAGAGATCACCTTAGGCAGAATTATCGGAACAGATGGACCAACAGTTAAGATCAGCATAATCACAAAATACTACTACATCTTTGTGCACACAAATACTTACACTTTCAATTTCTCCACCGCTCATGAGCCAGGTCACTGACATCAGCCAGACACTGGATCAGAGCCAAGGACGCCACAGGGGCGGGGTCACACAGGGATGTGACTTCCTTCATGAGGGTACACCTGAAAGGAAGTGTCCAAAAACACAGTTCCTGGTAAACCTGGGGACACGAGGGACAAGCTCCACCTCCCAACTGAGATCTGTCCAGTGCTGTGATCCAAACCTGTGGTCTGGGAGTGACTGCTGGGCACCCACTGAGCTGTTCGTGCTCCTGGCTTGGTCCTCACAGGCTGACAGGCTGCAAGGAAGACCAGACATGATGGACAATCAATGGACACTTTTCCAGAAAGTAAACTGAGCAAGAAGAGAACATAATTCCTAAAGGAGATTCAGAGCAGGAGCCTGTTGTTCTACTAAGAATGGCGGGGAGGGGAAGGAGGCATCCTGAGGGTCCCAGTTGAACAGAGAGAGATGTGTGGACTTGTCCTCCACAAATGAGAGCAGAAAGTTATGCCTGGGTGTCAGCACACCACCAGGTTTTGCTCCAGGGCCACTAACAAGAGTGGAGAGAACACTGGCCCCTTCGAGGCCCTTCCTGCCACCCTCAGGGTTGGGCTGAGGGCTGGAATCAGACAAAGGAAGTCTGCTTTCATCACCACCTGCTCAGGAGCCCCAAACTGCTCAGTTGGCAAGGGAAAAAGAAAGGAAACCCAGGAACACTGTTCAATGCCGGCCAGACCACAGACCAGCTCCCAGCATCATCGATCGAGGGCCTTGAGAGAATCGAGAGACGACATGGGCCAGGGAGGGAGGGCAGGTCCCAGTGTGGACCAGGTGCAGAGAGGACCCGCAGTGAGTCAAGAACCAGCCAGGCTGGAAAGACAGACTGGATTTTGTATTTTGACTGAAACAGTGGTAGAGGGCAGAGCAAGGGCATCCAGGGCAGGAAGAACTCCTACTGGTGGGAAAGGAGAGTAATGCCATGGGTTCTGCCCATGTGTGGGTGCAGCAGACACAAAAATCAACATCCCCCAGTGAGACTGGACTCTCCTCAGTCCAGTGTGAAAAGCGTGGTGCTTGAGAACAGGTCTCTCAAGAAAAGCATCCTGGGAGAGCAGAGAGTGACACCCAAGGGAAAAGCACCTCCTCCTGGCACATGCAGGGAGCTCCTTGGGGCTCCTAGGCAACAGCAGGTCCCAGTGGTCTAGGAGGTCGAGGGAAGAGACTCCAGAGTCAATGCTTTCCAAACCTGGGGTCCCTGAGATGCAGGCCCACCTGCCCTGGAAGCATCTATCTCATCTGAACCCCTTCTGGGTTGATGCACAGGAGACCTCCTGCAGCTTCTCTGGAAAAGGGGACGTGCTGACTGTACTAACACCCAAAACAGTCACTCTGTTTCTCCCCCAGGATCCAACATACACCTGCACTCTGCTCTCACATCCACATCAGATCTCTCTCACACACTCATGCTCACACTCTCTCTCACACACACACACACCAGTGCATATACACACACTCACAGTCTCATTTATGGCCCAAGAAAGCAACAATTTGTTAAGGGTCTCTTACTACTGGGCCCTGCTCTGGACAGATGGGAGAGACCACGAAATAAGACAGATGATCCCTGCCCTCTCAGGTGGGAAACAGACATCAAAATAATTTCTGACTATCAGAGTGCTCAGAAGAAACTTCAAATGTGATAGACAAGCAGGTGGATAGAGGATACTCCTTGGAGATGACTCTTAGCTGAGCCCTGAGGAGGTGGAGCCCCCTTTGGAAGGCCAGAGGCCAACCACACCCGTGAAGGTGCATCAGACACAAGTGGGAGGATTCAGAGTCAATGGGGTCACTGAGAATTCTTAAACAAGGAAACATCAAGTAAAAGGAGCCATCACTCACCAACAAAGCCATGCACGTGCTGGATGAGAAGGGCTAAAGAACAAAAGACAACATAGTCATCGAACAGAAGTCACAACCTGAGAGTCTTGCCTGAGCCCACACATATCCATCCAAACCCCAAAACACCACGCTCACAGGCCCTGCAATCACCAACACCCACAGCCTCTCAAACACAGGTTCCAAAGACCGCCTCAATCACACTAACTGACCACCTGAGAATTCCCCAGCCCCAATAACTGAACACACAACCACTGACCCCAACGTGTCCACCATCCCTCTAGGGTGTTTGGGCCATCAATTACACACACTGTGGGTCCCCAACAGTCTTCTAGCAAAGCTCCCAACCACCAAACATCAGTGACAAAACCAATCCACAGAAGTATGTGAATCAATGAATCCCAAAGTCTCTCACCACAGCTCGATCCCCAATCAGACAGCACTGAACCCTTTGTTCCTGGTCACAGCAGGCTCTCCCTCACTCGGCCCTGCACATAGCCACAGGTATCCCGACAGACCCCTTAGTTGACTACAACCCCAGAGCCACTTACCTCCGATTCCCACAGGTTTCTCAATGCCACCAAGAAACCCCATCACTGGCTCCTCCAAACCCCACTCAACAATCTCCAGTCTACTCGTTGACTAGAAACTGTCACTGGAATATCACATGCTGAGTCCCAAAGGACACCTGCAGACTTCCCATCACTCCCTTCTATGGGTACCCACCCACTCACCTTCACAGGTGCCCCATCAGTGCTTGCACAGAATCCCCTGCAGGCTTGCTATCTCCCATCACCACCTACCACCTAAACTAGCCCCCATCACTAAACCCCCAGTGGTCCTCAGCCCCTCATCACATAGGGCTGCCAGCCACTCACCTCCTTGATATCCACTCTCTAGTCCACCCTGTGCTCACCCACCACTTGCTGACACCCCCACAGCTCATCACTCTGCAAGGGCCTCCAGCGCCACACAAACACCAACACCCCCAGCCCCTCCAACAATGCCAAATACCACCCCCGTTTTCCACTCACTCATAACCCTCAACAGGCCACCCATCAACTTAAGCACAGACCCCCAACACTGATACACAGCCTCCAACCTGACGTCTCAGTCACCAGATCCCCAAACACGGACCCGGACCACTCACCAGCCCGGGCCACCCTAGTCACTCCCCTCCACTGAAAAAGCTACCACTAAACTGTCAGGTCAAAACAAATGCAGGGCTTCCCTGGGGGTGCAGTGATTAAGAGTCTGCCTTGCAATTTAGGGGACATCAGCTCAATCCCTGGTGGGGGAAGATCCCACATGCCTCAGGGCAACTAAGCCCACACACCGCAACTAATGAAGCATGTGCTCTAGAGCCCGGGCTCCACAAGACAAGCCACCACAAGGAAAAACCTGAGCACAACTGAAGAGCAGCTCCCACTCGCCACAACTAGAGAAAGCCTGCATGCAACAATGAAGACTCAGCACAGCCAAAATAAATAAGTGAATCTTTTAAAAAATGCAGACTTGGCAAAGAAATATTTCACTCCAAGAATTTATTAGCTTGGGTGGTGCGGGGTGCTGAAGTAGGGAGAATGCTGTGGCCCTAAGAGGTAGAAGCATCTCGGCAAGGTGTCAGGATGCTGGATCAAAGGGCAAGGTGACCAGATGGCAGATGACAGGACATTTCACCAAGGCTGGCCACTTCTCGGCGGGGGGGGGTGCAGGCGGTGAGTCTGGGCTGTAAGGCTGCTCAAGCTGCAGCGCATCAAAGTTCAGGAAACTGCAGGAGGAAGGGAAGCTGAACCAAAGTTTGGTTAATAAGTGCTTTGATGGGTGAGGACAAACAATTCAGCTAATCATTGATGAGGTAAAGGATGAGAGGAGTTCGTTATCATATTTATCTATGGCCTTGTCACCGGTAAACAAGGGAGTCCTGTGGAGGGAACAGGGTTCTTTGCAAGAAGGTGTTTCCTTGAAACCTGTAGAGGGGTACACTTCTTAAGCTTCCTGTTTTCCAGGAGCACACGGAACAAAGTCTAACACTGCAGCAACCAACAGGCCTGTCAACGAAATCCTCAGTTCAACCACTTGGAGCCCTCTAAACGCTGCCCAAACAGACTCCCCTGAAGGGCCTTATCATTCATCCCTTTGGCTCCAATCCCCAATCCAAGGCACCCATATCATGAATCACTAGAGCCTTAACTATTCCTACAAACCCTCAATCCACTTCCCCAGTGCACAATGAATGACCCCATGCTGCCCTTCATTCACTCCGGAGGGTGACCTCTGGGCTCCCTCTCTCCCAGCTCCTAATGTCGCCACCCACAAGGCTAAACACTCCCCCCTCAAAAAAAATCCTTCCCTCCACTAGTTTCACAACAATTCACGCCTCCCTAACCCCAATTATTGATTTCCACAGACATTCCAATATCTCAACCCTCAAGTGACCCCCAAATTAATCAGCTTCACGGTCTCCTTCACAGTTCCTTCATCGCCCACCACGACCGGAGGCCTCGCCCGGACCCCCAAATCTCCCCCCAGACTCCCACACCACCGCCACCTACACCCAGCCCTACAGACCCCAGTCCTCCAAACGCTGCCCCTCATCCCGCTCCCTCCCGCCTCTGCGCTCTTCTGCCACCTCTAGCCCTTACCCCGCGCCCCACTCCGTGCCGCCCTATGCCCCTCCCCCACAGCCTCACCCCCCCCCCCCCCCCAACGTACCCCCGCACCTGGACCGGAATCGACGCCTGCGCAGCAGGACAGTCCTTCCGAGCCTCCCCCCGTACCCGGCTCCGGAGCTGGTTCGTACACACGCCGGCGTCGCCCCAAGCCGGTCTGCGCCGGGGTCACTGCACGGCCCCAGTCGGACGCAGAGGCTACCACCAGCCCGCAGTCCCGCCCCCCACACCCTTACCCCTCTGGTCCACAGTGCCGAGGCGGACGCGGCTGGGCCTCGGAAGTGTCCACGCAGAACTACATTTCCCAGAGTCCCACTCGCTTTAGAACTTCCCAGAGGGGCTTGCGGCGCGCCTCCCTAAGGGACAGGTGTGAGGTTTCCTGTTGCAAAATGCTCTGTGGCTCGGCTGTGGGATACAGGGGGCGCTTCCCTCTTATAATCTGCGCAGCATCCTTTTCATTTCTGATCATGCGTGAGTGTTAAGACGCTTGAATCGTGTCTGACTCTTTGTGACCCCATGGTCTTTAGCCCACCAGGCTCCTCCGTCCATGGAATTCTCCAGGCAAGAACACTGGACTGGGTTGCCATTTCTTTTCTCCAGTGCATGAAAGTGAAAAGGGAAAGTGAAGTCGCTCAGTCGTGTCTGACTCTTAGCGAACCCATGGGCAGCAGTCTACCAGGCTCTTCCTTCCCTGGGATTTTTTCAGGCAAGAGTACTGGAGTGGGTTGCCATTGCCTTCTCCATTGGTTGTTTTAGGTACAGTTAATCTTCAGTTTGAGGGTACATTTGTTCCCATTTCTTTGAGGCCAGTTCTCAGAACTGTGGCAACAGGACCCATTTTGTTGTGGGTACAATCTGGTCACCCTGGTGTTTTTGGTATCTATAAGACTGCTCCCAGGATGTGACTCAGAATATTATCTATAGCCCTTGAGAAAGAACTGAAGGTCCTTGACTATGCTTAATGACTATACTATTATTATTTGACCTCCTTTGACTGTTTTCCTTTATTTCTGTATTTCTCATTTCTCCAATTAAACTTATTCTTTGACTAAAGTTGTCCACAGACAAAAGGCAGGCAGAGGACATGGTGGGTAAGGACCATGGGGTCCTGTTCCATTTCAAAACCACAGAAAGAGAATGGAGGATCAGGGAAACTGAGACTGAGAAGAAATTGTTATGAAAAAGACAATTTTTTAAATGGAGAATTAATTTTTCTAGGCATATTCCATATAAATCAACCAACCAATTCAATATCTAAAAGAATCTGTTTCCAAGATTGGGAATAAAATAAATAGGAGCACTTTTTTACCCAAAGCTTACAACTTGAGTAGAAAAAAATAATAATAATAAAGGTATGCAAGGAGGAAACAAAGAATGACATATGCTATAAAGGCCATAAGAATAATTTATATGGTTCAGATTACGAGTCCTACCACAGTTCATAAATATGGTGAGATCAAAATTCAGTGGGGTAGGCAAAAATGAATTTGGAGGCTTTGCAATATGACTTGAGCATTGAAAATGTGACACAGTGTTTCCTCGTGCTGTGACTGTCCCAGAGTGAATTCATATATCAGGGGAGTCAGTAATTCTAGAAATAGAGGACCTAAGAAATTTTATTTTTGCCTTCCTTATAGCCATTCCCTTTCTTCTGATAATTGATCCCAATTTCTCTGTAGGAAACAAACTTTCTCCTATGCTTGATCTATGTGGTTTCAGTGGAGGTCCAGACAATGAAGTATTGGTTTTATACAATAAGCCAAGGGCTAGATCATTGGTCACTGTGACTCTTGTTCAGGGAAAGGAGACTGACTCTGTGAGAGTCAGTCCCCACATATTTTCGAGAACTATTATGAAAGAAATGTCAGTTTCCTCTGCTACTTCATGATGAAAGCTTGGCTGAAAATGAGGCCAACTGGAAAGAATGAAGAGGGAGAAAGTAGTGTAATGCTGATTGAAGTTTTGAGTCAAGTCATTCCTGAAGCCTCCTGCCTGTTCCTTTTAGTTATTATATTAGAGCTATACATTTATTTTATAATTTACACATTTATACATTATATAATACATACATTATATACATTTATGATATTTTCCCAGGTGGTGAGGGGGAAAGACATTTATATACATTACATATACATTTATATATTATGTATATATACATTTATATATGAGAGCTAATACATTTTCTCTATTAGTTTAAGCTAATCTAAGCTATATTTCTGGCATTTGCCTTCAAACGAATCTTAAATCAAAATTTTAATGCATTAATTAAGCATGGTTTTTCTGATCTCAGGAAGACAGCAGTGAGTGGTGGCTTGAACCAGAATCTTAGTTCCCTGCCCAAGATATGAACCTGGGATAGCTGGGGTGAAAACCAGGAATTCTAACTGCCAAGGCTAGAAGCTAGATTTGAAGCTTCTCTGACTCTTGTCCCTGTTGAAAACAAGTGTTTCAGGGAGACAAAACTTGAAAACAGGCACAAAGTTTATTATTAGGGACACAGCATAACATGTGAGAGAGCACACAGAGAAGCATTTTATTTATTTAACACAAAAATAGGGCAGAAATATGCACACAGAGAAGAGGGCGGGCATCCTCCTTAATGAGGAGTGTGCCAGACAGGTGATAGCTTATCCAAGGATAGTTCTTCTGGGTCTTTGTTTTTCTCTGGCCAATTATCTCGCTTCCTTCTCCCCATCTGACCTGGACCAGGGCTCTCCCCAATATGCATGTGCATCTTTTAGCCTATTATGGGATAGCACCCCCTTCCTTTTTGACCCCAGAGGAGTCTTTCTATGCATGTGCGGTCAGGGCAGGTCTCCTTGATCCCAAAAGTGATAGATGTGGTCGTCTTATCTATTTACTCCAGCAGAGTTAGGCTACTGCCTTGAACTGTTTCCTTTTCAGTGTCAAGGAAAACAAAACTCCAATTTACTCAGCTTGACAAATTCCAGCTGCTCAGCCCTGTAGCACATCTACCTTCTACTTCATTTTCAGCATCAATTCCCATGCGAGTTAAAACAAACAACAATAACAAAAACCTAAGCTAAATCGCTGAAAAATATAAAAACAAATAGGTATGCATGTATTCATTGTTGTAGCTTTGCTTCCTTTTTGCATGCAGTTGCCCCATCACTGTCCCTAATCTTCTATGAACAGAATGGTTATCTCTGTGTTGTATTCTATCATACCTTACACACTCTAATGTCCTCCCTAGTTTCCTCTTTGCTATACACTGTCATTAATTATTCTTACAGCTGTCTATTTCTGTCACACACTTTCCCAAGACTTCCTGCCATTTCATTGTAAACCAATATCAATCCTAGACCCTCTTCCCTAAAAATAGTTCTGCACTGTTTTAAGGCAGTAGCAGTTTTAGATCATAACAAAAGTTTCAGAATTATGAATAAGGGGAATTAATCCAATGCCCCTTAGAATTAGCCTAAGGTCCAATATGATAAGATCTCAAAAGACAGTACAGTAGGATTAGGGGTTATTCATTTAAATTTACTTAAATGACAATTCAGATGGGAGACCAGCCTAAGAAAGATCTTAAGTGCTGAGTTTACTTCCATCAGAGAACAGGGCATAGAGCATGTTAAGGATTTGTTAAGAATACAATTTGCTTGGGAATTTTATGAGATCATAACAGGGACTGAGCAGTTCTGGATTCAGCTAGAAAGGGAAGATTAAATTGGAGGTTAAGTGGAATAAAAGAGCGAGCTCAGGATTTGGATTTCTAGTGATGTAGACATTTACAATACATTGCATTTTCACTTCAATTCAGTTCAAAGTGTTTTCTACTTTTCCTGTGATTTCTTGAGTTAGCAATTACTTGAAACTGTGTATTTTAATTTCCAAAAACCTGGGGACTTCCTACATTTTTCTAGGGTTTATTTCTAATTTACTTCTACCATTGTCAGAAGATACACTTTTTATGGGTGCAGTCCTTTCAAATTTACTGAGATTTATTTTGTGGTCCAACATAGGACCTATCTTGGAGAATGCCCCCATGCACATGTAAGAGTTACATATATTTAATATCTTTAGTTACAGTGTTCTATATATGTCAGTTACTTTGAGTGGATTCACAGTATTATTTCACTTTTTTTTCCTGTCCTTGCTAATTTTGGATAATTTTCTTCTTTAATCTTTAGTATTTACTTTTTTTAGGTTTACCTTGTTTGGGGTATTTAAATATATATATATATATATTTATTTTGGCTGCTCTGGGTTTTCATTGTTGTATGGGGCTTTCTCCAGTTGTGGTTTACAGATTTCTTATTACAGTAGCTTCTCTTGTTGCAGAGCACTGGCTGTAGGTGCCTGGGCTTCAGTAGTTTCCCCAAGTGTTGGCAGGAGTTGCTGCTCGCCTCCTTTGGAGTGCAGGCTCAATAGTTCTGGCGCCTGGGCTTAGTTGCCCCGAGGCATGTGGGATCTTCCTGAAACCAGGGATCTAACCCATGTCCTCTGCATTGTAAGGCAGATTCTTAACCACTGGACCACTAGGGAAGCCCTAGGTTTACTTTGTTCTTTAGCTTTTTGAGAATTCAACTCTTATTGTTTTTACTGTTATAACTACTATAATTACTTATGCTATGCTATGCTTAGTCACTCAGTCGTGTCCAACTCTTTGCGATCCCATGGACCATAATCCACCAGACTCCTCTGGCCATGGGATTCTCTAGGCAAGAATACTGGAGTGGGTTGCCATTTCCTACTCCATATAATTACTTAAGATTATGAAAATTTCCTGTCATCATTGCTCTTAGTTTCTCCCACAAATTAATGCATAGTGTTGTCTACAGTTTTGTCTGTATTTCCCTATTTCATTTGCTGTCAGTTTAAGATAAGACTTTTTAAAAACAATTTTTTTCAGACAGAAAGAGCTTTTTAAATTATGCTTTTAATTTATAGCTAAATATTGCCTACCATATCAGTAAACAAAGGATGTTGCAGCCTTCAAGCCATCAGATTACAACCACCTGACTGTGAGCCTTGAGGGGGTCTCAGGATGAGAAAACACAGAATACTGGCCCCAGATAGCTGAGGTACATATCAAAGGAATGATTTCAGTAAGCTTAGACTCTTGTATCTTCCCATAGAAGGAAAAGCAGTAAATCCCTTACCTTGGGCTATCTAGTTTTCTTTAATCAATAATCTTTTGATGTTCCAACTACTATATCTTTGTTGCAAAAACTCCTACCTATCCTGACTTCCCCCTTGCCTCTTCAGGGCAGTCCCCTCTCAGAGTTATCTGAGCTGCTATGTCCCAGGCTTAAGTCCTCAGTTTTGCCCACAGAATAAAACAGAACTCTCAACTTTCAGGTTGTGTATTTTTTTTTCCGTTGACTACTGTTTGCTCTGTCTTGGACAACCACACGTCTGTGTGTCCCAATAATGATGTCCTTCTACTTCTCATCGACTATACTTTCTCCTCTATAAAGTTGGTAACTTATTTGGTGCATTGATATTCAGTACTGTTTTATAACCCTGTGCACTGCACCTCATAGTTTCACATGGTGTCGTTCTCTGCTGGGCCTTCCTCTACGGACTCTACCTGGTTTGGCCTCAAGACCCAACCACTGGCCACTGCCCAGCCACTAGCACTTCCCTGAGCAGCGGAGGAAAAGATCGATACCGACTCTAGTACAGCCCGCCCGCCTTTCCCATCAGGCCTCGCCCGTCTATCCAAGCCCTCTTCCTCCACAGAGGGTTCTGGGAGATGTAGTTTTCTGCCAGCCGCTGTTCGTCACGTGACGTACTTCCGTCTGCGCCGCCCTGCGGCCGTAGAGGAATACGCGCCTAACGGGCTGTATCCGGCAGGGCTTCTGTGCTCAGGGGCGGGGCGGGGGCGTTCTGTTTCAGAGACAGCGGAGCTAGCTCAGACGCGAAGTTACCCTCGCCCAGAACATCCTGTGCGAACCAGGATCTTGACCAGCTGAGCCCCCACGGTCGATCCCGGCGTAGAGGCAGCCAGCCCGGCCTCGGTCCCTCCCGCATCAGGGCTGCGGAGCGGTACAAACTCATTGTCCAAGTTCCCTCTGCCCGGGCCCGGAGGCCCCTTCCCTGCGAGGGAGGGACTCAGCCCCGGACGGGCAGGTGCCTGGTGCCCGCGGACCCTCTCCGTCGGGCTCGAACCCCGTCTTGGTGGGCGGGGTGGGACCAGCAGGGATATCCTCAGAGTTCGGTTCTCTCCTCCGCAGCGTGCACGAAACAGCCCGGGATGGCCACCAGGTTCCCGACAGCTTCGTGTTCGGTAAGTAGGGACTTTCTCACTTGAGAAAGCTGACTTGGCCGTGAGGGCGGACCTCTTCATCCCTTCACGGTCACACCAGGGCCTGAACTCACATATTCCCCGCCATCCCCCTGAGTCTCCAGAAACGTCCCTTGTCTTCTGGCACTTGGTGTCCGGTGCCCTGTCCGTGGGCAGTTACTCTGCTTTGTTGTCTACAGCGGACCCTGAATTCCTAGGGCAGTGAGGGCCCTTGTGAAGGAAATGAACCTCTATCGTTTCAGGTTTTACACGCACAAGTTCTGAGTTGTCTTCGCGTCCAGATTTTCAGGGCATCAGCAGGGAACTTTATCTCCTTTTTGTTCATTAGCTGTTCAGATGCTTGTATACTGAGTACCCTCGTGAGCTGGATCCAGACATTGATGCTGGCAGTACAAAGAAATCACATACGTTTCTTGTTTTAGAGGAGCTGTGGTCTGGCGCACAGAGTCGTTGGGCAGGATGGCGGGGAAGGAGTTTAAGGATTCAAAGCAGGAAGGAGCAGTGTTGTGACAGGAGAGAGCCAGTGGACCCTCTGGACCGTGCAGGTGGTTGAAGGACTGAACCAGAGGGAGACTTAACAGCGAATGCTGAACTCCTGAGCTGTTGGCACACCGGTGATGTGTCCAGTCTTGAGAACACTGTTGGAAGAAGTATCCAGGGACAGAGTGTATGTAGCTTTTTTTTTTTTTTTTTCCTTTCCTTCTTTTAAGATTTATTTATCTTTGCCTGTGGTTGGGGGTGGTGGTGGGGGGCGGGTAGGTCTTCCTTGCTGTTACGGCTTTCTCTAGTTGCAGTGAGTGGGGGCTACTCTCTAGTTGCAGTGTCTGGGCTTCTCTTGTGGTGCACAGGCTCTGGGGCAAGCGGGCTTTAGTAGTTGCAACACGTGGGCTTAGTAGTTATGGTCCCTGGTCTCTAGAGCAGGGGCTCAGTAGTTGAGGTGCAAGGGATTAGTTGCTCCGAGGCATGTGGGATCTTCCTGGACCAGGGATCAAACCCATGTCCCCTGCAGTGGCAGGTGGATTCTTTACCACTAGACCTCAGAGTGTAGCTTTGTAGGTATCGAATATGTGGTGCCTACAGTTGAGTCTGTAGCTCAGGTGGGAGTTTTCAACTAACATGTACTGATTAAAGGCACCTATGTTAGTGCCTTTAACTACAGAGTTATAGGTATAGGAGTAGAGCCCCCAAAAGGACCAAGTAGAGGCCTCGGGACAATGACAAGGGCTGCATTAAAGAGGAGCTGGGGTGCAGGAGAGGTGAGAGAACATTTGGAGAGTGGTTTTTCCCCTACAAAGTTGAGAATAGAGAACTTCTTAGAAGCCATGATGTGAAGTGTCTTGAAAGTATTTCATAAGGCCAAAAGGTGCTTCTTGGATTTCAGAATTTATAGGTCTTAAGCAGTTTTTCCAGAGCAAACAGAATGTTGGGTGTGCTACAGATATTCACTTCCTAAGAGGTGAAGGAATTGCATTAGGTTGTGGACAGTAGGATGTAAAGAATGATTAGTAATAGTACAGGTGGTGGTGGTGGTTCTTCAGTTACTCAGTCATGTCTGACTCTGCGACCCCATGAATTACAGCACACCAAGCTTCCCTGTCCTTCACTACCTCCCAGAGTTTGCTCAAATTCATGTCCATGGAGTCCGTGATACCATCCAACCATCTCATCCTCTGTCACCCCCTTCTCCTGCCCTCAGTCTTTCCCAGCATCAGGGTCTTTCCCAGTGAGTCGGCTCTTCACATCAGGTGGCCAAAGTATTGGAGCTTCAGCTTCAGCATCAGTCTTTCCAGTGAATATGCAGGGTTGATTTCCTTTAGCAGTGTAGGTGGCACTAGTGGTAAAGAACCTGACTGCCAGTGCAAGAGACATAAGAGATGCAGGTTCGATCCCTGGGTCTGGAAGATCCCCTGGAAAAGAAAATGGCAACCCTCACCAGTATTCTTGCCTGGAAAATCCCATGGACAGAGCCTGATGGGCCACAGTCCATGGGGTCAAAATGAGTCAGATGTGACTGAAGTGACTTAGCACTTAGCACATGGATATCAGGATGTAAAGAAGCAATTAGTAATAGTATAATAATAGTATTTTTTTAGGTGATCAAGTATGACAGGAAGGGTTTTGGTGTCAGGGGGAAAGGATTTCATTGAAGTGGCCTGAGGGATATAATTAACCTCAAAAATCAGTGAATTTTTTGTCTTTAAACAATAATTATACAGAAAGTACAATAAGAGAATGTATTTGTGATAGCAATTAAGGAATATAAAATAAATGAACATTATAGGTCTACAGGACCTATTAATAAAGAAGAGTTTACCACTATTGAATAACATTAATAGACACCACTCTTGCCCTAGGCACTTTGTGTGTGTGACATCATTAAAGTCTCAGGGCCCTGTGAGGCAAATATGTCCCCATTGTACAGCTGAGGAAACTGGGGAGGCTGCCCACAGTCCCAAACTAGTAAGGGAAACGAGACAAGGGTGGCAGAGCTAAGATTCAGACCCACACAGAGTGTCTTCAGAGTCTGTGCTCTTATTGCCCTTAGGACGTAAGAAACTTTAACAAATGTAAACAGTATTTCCTTATTTCTGAGTACATGTATTTAGCAAACATTGACTATCATGCCAGGTAATTTTTTAGGGTTGCAGAGGTGAACAAGACTGACGGGACCAATACCCCATATAAGATAAGGGAGATGGAGATGATAAGACATATCAGAGGAACATCATGAACAAAACTGTGGGTGTTTGTGCATGTGACAGTGGCTGGGTGGCTACTTGTCTTGGGGCAGCATTTAAGCAGAATCTGAATGACAACTTGATGATCATGGGCAGATGAAGGCACAGTACATGAAGCATTCCAGGCTTTGGAGGCAGCTAAGTTGGTGGCCTTGCAGTGAGAACCAGCAGATGCATTGTGTAGTGGAAAGAAGGCATATGGCCAGAACAGGGAGCATGTGAGAGCAGGGCTAGCTTGTGAAGGGCCCTTTAAGTATGCAAATGATCATCTGGAAAGCCCAAGGAGCTTATTGTATTTTATGTTTTATTTTGAAATAATTTCAAAACTAAAGAAGTGGCAAAAGTAGAATAAAATAACCTCTTGTATTGTATTAAAAAAAAAAAACAAAACACCCTTCACCCAGATTCCCCCATTGTTATTTTGCCAAGTTAGCTCTGTTATTCTTTCTTTACTTGTGTATGTGTGTGTTTGTGAACTGGGACGAAAGGAACCAGAGACTGAAGTTCAATGTTACTTTCTACCAGAGCCTGTTTCCCCTTTGCTTTGTTGTGCAGATGGGGAGTGACTGATCATTTCATTTAAACAGGCATCACACTGGTTTGGGACTGGATTGCTGCTTTAGTTGAACTTGGATCACCTTGTTTTCAAGGGGTGTACTGATCGCAGGCTCCTTCCTTGCGTACTTTGTATCCTTGGTGCCTTGAAACCATGGGTTTTCAAACCAAAGTCTGCCTTTCCTGCCCAGTTTCTGCACTGACCACACTCAGCAAACACTGGGTGGGGAGAGCCTGCTGTCCAGGGTGGGCACCAAAGCCTCTACTGGTTTCTCTTTCTTTTGGTGTCATCCTCTATCTCAGCTGAGCCTGCCCTGCCTGTTCTCAGGCTGGACAAATGCCCTCAGCGAAGTAAACAGCCAGAAGCACTCTTAGCTCATCTGGGAAGAGCTTTCCCCTCTCTGGAATTTGGCTCATTTAGTTCTCCTTTCATCCGTGGGTCTCTGATGTTCATGGATTGTAATTTACCATTAATTTCTAGTTGTAGCAGCTGTAGTCCAAATGTATGATTTTATTGTGAATGTGTATTAGAAAATACTTACCATTAGATGAAATAAAATATAACATCTTTGTATTTTGATAATTCTTTGAAATTAAAAATTAATTTGTTGAGAATATATTTATACCATATTGAATCTGTATATCATAAATGTTACTGAATTACTCAAGTCCTTTGGTTTCTTTTTTCTTTTTTTAAAAATATGAATATATTTAAAATATAGTTGCTATACAATATTATGGTATTTCAGATGTACTACATAGTGATTTGACATTTGCATATATTATGAAATGATATCTGCCCCAAGTTTAGTAATCTGTCCGCATACAATATTATTGACCTTATTTGTTATGCTGAATCCCCATGGCTAATTTGTTCTGTAACTAGAGGTTTCTACCTCTTAATCCCCTTCACCTGTTTCACCATCCTTTCACTTCCGGCAACTACCTTTTTGGTATCTGTATTTATGTGTCTGTTTTTGTTCTGTTTATTTGTTCATTTAATTTTTTAGATTCCACATGTAAGAAAGGTCCTATGATATTTGTATTTGTGTCTGATTTATTTCACATGGCATAATACCCTATAGTTCTATCCATGTTGTCATGATGACAAGACTTTGGGTTTTCTTTTAATGGATGAGTAATATTTGTGTGTGTGTGTGTGTTTTGTACGTTTATCCATTCCTCTGTCAGTAGACAACATTGCTTCCTGTATCTGGGCTATTGTGTTTTCTTTTTTTATTTCTTAATTGAAGGATAATTGCTTTACAGAATTTTGTTGTTTTCTGTCAAACCTCTACATGAATCAGCCCCCTCCCTCTTGAATCGCCCTCCCATCTCCCTCCCCATCTCACCTCTCTAGATTGATACAGAGCCCCTGTTTGAGTTTCCTGAGACATATAGCAAATTCCCATTGGCTGTTTATTTTATATATGGTAATGTAAGTTTCCATGTTACTCGCTCCATACACCTCACCCTCTCCTCCCCTCTCCGTATGTCCATAAGTCTGTTGTCTATGTCTGTTTCTCCATTGCTGCCCTGCAAATAAGTTCTTCGGTACCATCTTTCTGGATTCCATATATATGCGTTAGTATAAGATATTTTGGAGGAGGAAATGGCAACCCACTCCAGTATTCTTGCCTGGAGAATCCTGTGGACAGAGGAGTCTGGTGGGCTGCTGTCCATGAGGTTGCACAGAGTCGGACACAACTGAAGCGACTTAGCATGCATGCATGCCTTGGAGAAGGAAATGGCAATCCATTCCAGTACTCTTGCCTGGAGAATCCCAGGGACAGAGGAGTCTGGTGGGCTGCTGTCCATGAGGTTGCACAGAGTCGGACACGACTGAAGCGACTTAGCATGCATGCATGCCTTGGAGAAGGAAATGGCAATCCATTCCAGTACTCTTGCCTGGAGAATCCCAGGGACAGAGGAGCTTGGTGGGCTGCCATATATGGGGTTGCACAGAGTTGGACATGACTGAAGCAACTTAGCAGCAGCAGCATATGATATTTATCTTTCTCTTTCTGACTTACTTCACTCTGTATAATAGGCTCTAGGTTCATCCACCTCATTAGAACTGACTCTTTATCCATTCATCTGTCGATGGGCATCTAAGTTGCTTCCGTGTTCTAGCTATTAATAAATAGTGCAATGAACAATGGGATACAAGTGTCTTTTTCAATTTTGATTTCCTCGTGGTATATGCCTAAGAGTGGAATTGCTGGGTCACATGGTGGTTTTATTCCTAGTTTTCTGAGAAATCTCCATACTGTCTTCCATGGTGACTGTATCAATTTACATTCCCATCAACAGTGCAAGAGTGTTCCCTTTGCTCCATACCCTCTCCAGCATTTGTTGTTTGTAGACTTTTTGATGAGGCCCATTCTGACCTGTGTGAGGTGATATCTCATTGTAGTTTTGATTTGCATTTCTCTAATAATAAGTGATGTAGAACATCTTCTCATGCGTTTGTTAACCATCTGTGTATCTTCTTTGGAGAAATGTCTGTTTAGGTCTTTCCCACTTTTTGATTGGGTTGTTTGTTTTTCTGGCATTAAGTTGTATGAGCTGCTTGTATATTTTGGAAATTAATCCTTTGTCAGTTGTTTCATTTGCTATTATTGTCTCCCATTCTGAGGGTTGTCTTTTCACCTTGCTTAGAGTTTTCTTTGCTGTGCAAAAGCTTTGAAGTTTAATCAGGTCCCACTTGTTTACTTTTGTTTTTATTTCCATTACTTTAAGAGGTGGGTCATAGAGGATCTTGCTTTCATTTATGTCATCAAGTGTTCTGCCTATGTTTTCCTCTAAGAGTTATATAGTTTCTGGTCTTATATTTAGGTCTTTAATCTGTTTTGAGTTTATCTTTGTGTATAGTGTTAGGAAGTGTTCTAATTTCATTCTTTTAATGTTGCTATCCAGTTTTCCCAGCACCACTTATTGAAGAGGCTGTCTTTGCCCCATTGTATATTCTTGCCTCCTTTGTCAAAAATAAGGTACCCATAGGTGCATGGGTTTATTTCTGGGCTTCCTATCTTGTTCCATTGGTCTATTTTTCTGTTTTTGTGCCAGTTCCATACTGTCTCGATGACTGTAGTTTTGTAGCATAATCTGGAGGAAGATTGATTCCTCCAGCTCCATTCTTCTTTCTCAAGACTGCTTTGGCTATTCAGGGTCTTCTGTGTTTCCATATGAATTGTGAAACTTTTTGCTCTAGTTCTGTGAAAAATGCCATTGGTAATTTAATAGGGATTGCATTAAATCTGTAGATTGATAGTCATTTTCACAATATTGATTCTTCCTACCCAGAATATATTTTCATCTGTTTTCTGTTTATGTCATCTTTGATTTCTTTCATCGGTGTCTTATAATTTTCTGTGTATAGTTCTTTTGTCTCCTTAGGTAAGTTTATTCTTAGATATTTAATTCTTTATGTTGCAATGGTGAATAGGATTGATTTCTTAATTTCTCTTCTTTTTCATTGTTAATATATAGAAATGCAAGTGATTTCTGTGTATTGATTTTGCATCCTGAAACTTTGCTAAATTCACTGATTAGCTCTAGTAATTTTCTGATAGTCTCTTTTGGGTTTTCTATGTACAGTATCATGTCATCTGCAAACAGTGAGAGCTTTACTTCTTCTTTTCCAATCTGGATTCCTTTTATTTCTTTTTCTTCTCTGATTGCTGTAGCTAGGACTTCCAGAACTATGTTGAATAATAGTGGTGAAAGTGAACACCCTTGTCTTGCTCCTGATCTTAGGAGGAATGCTTTCAGTTTTTCACCATTGAGAATAATGTTTGCCGTGAGCTTATTATATATGGACTTTACTATGTTGAGGTGGTTTTCTTCTATGCCCATTTTTTGAAGAGTTTTAATCATAAATAGGTGAATTTTGTCAAAGGCTTTTTTTGCATCTATTGAGATTGTTGTATGGTTTTTATCCTTCAATTTGTTAATATGGTGTATCACATTGATTGATTTGCATATGTTGAACAATCCTTGCATCCCTGGAATAAACCCAGTTTGATCATGGTGTGTGAGCTTTTTAATGTGTTGTTGAATTTTGTTTGCTAAAATTTTGTAGAAGATTTTTGCATCTGTGTTCATCAGTGATACTGGGCTGCAGTTTTCTTTTTTTGTGTTGCCTTTGTCTGGCTTTGGTATCAGGGTGATGGCCTCATAGAATGAGTTTGGAAGTGTTCCTTCCTCTGCAATTTTTTGAAAGAGTTTTAGAAGGATGGGCATTAGCTTTTCTCTCAATGTTGGATAGAATTCTGTGAAGCCATCTGGTCCTGGGCTTTTGTTTCTGGGGAGATTTTTTATCACAGCTTCAATTTCAGTGTTTGTAATTGGGTTATTCCTAATTTCTGTTTCTTCCTGGTTCAATCTTAGAAGATTGAACTTTTCTAAGAATCTGTCCATTTCTTCCAAATTATCCATGTTATTGCCATATAGTTGTTCAAAATAGTCTTTTATAATCCTTTGTATTTCTGCATTGTCTGTTGTAATCCCTCCTTTTTCACTTCTAATTTTGTTGATTTGATTCTTCTCTCTTTTTTCCTTGATGAGTCTGGCTAAGGGTTTGTCGATTTTGTTTATCTTCTCAAAGAACCAGCTTTTAGTTTTATTAATATTTGCTATTGTTTCTTTCATTTCCTTTTCATTTATTTTTGCTCAGATATTTATGATTTCTTTCCTTCTACTAATGGGGGGGGGTTGTTCTTCTTTTTCCAGTTATTTTAGGAATAAAGTTAGGTGGTCTATTTGATGTTTTTCTTGTTTCTTGAGGTGACATTGTATTGCTATAAACTTCCCTGTTAGAACTGCTTTTGCTACATCCCATAGGTTTTGAGTTGTCATGTTTTCATTGTTATTTGTTTCTAGGAACTTTTTGATTTCCCCTTTGGTTTCTTCAGTAGTCTGTTCCTTACTTAGAAACATATTGTTTAATCTCCATGTCCTTGTGTTTGTTAGTTTTTTTCTTGTAATTGATACCTATTCTCATAGCATTTTGGTCAGAAAAGTTGCATGATATGATTTCAGTTTTCTTAAATTTACTGAGGTTTGATTTGTGACCCAAGATGTGGTCTATCCTGGAGAATGTTCCATGTGCACCTGAGAAGAAGGTGTATTCTGCATTTGGATGGAATGTCCTGAAGATATCAATGAGCTCGATCTCATCTAATATATCATTTAAGACTTTTGTTTCCTTATTAATTTTCTGTTTTGATAATCTGCCCATTGGTGTGCGTGGGGTGTTAAAGTCTCCTACTATTATTGTGTTACCGTCAGTTTCTCCTTTTATGTCTGTTAGTGTTTGTCTTATGTATTGAGGTGCTCTTGTGTTGGGTGCATAGATATTTACAATTGTTATGTCTTCCTCTTGGATTGATCCCTTGGTTATTATATAGTGACCTTTCTTATTTCCTGTAATCTTCTTTATTTTAAGGTCTATTTTGTCTGATATGAGGATTGCTACTCCAACTTTATTTTGCTTTCCATTTGCATGGAATATATTTTTCCATCCTCTTACTTTCAGTCTATATGTGTCTTTAGGTCTGAAGTGGGTTTCTTGTAGACAGCATATATATGGGGTCTTGTTTTTGCATCCGTTCAGCCAGTCTGTGTCTTTTGGTTGGAGCATTTAATCCGTTTACCTTTAAAGTAATTATTGATACATATGTTCCTACTGCCATTTTATAATTGTTTGGGGTTGATTATGTAGGTCTTTTTTCTTCTGTTGTATTTCTTGACTAAAGAAGTCCATTTAACATTTGTTGTAAAGCTGGTTTGGTGGTACTGAATTCTCTTAACTTTTGCTTGTCTGAAAAGCTTTTGATTTCTCCATCAACTTTGAATGAGATACTTGCCAGGTTGAGTAGTCTTGGTTGTAGGTATTTCCCTTTCAGTACTTTAAATAAATCCTGCCATTTCCTTCTGGCCTGCAGAATTTCTGCTGAAAGATCAGCTGTTAAAATGTACGGGGTCTCCCTTGTATGTTACTTGTTGCTTTTCTCTTGCTGCTTTTAATATTCTTTCTTTGTGTTTAATCTTTGCTAGTTTGGTTAGTATGTGTCTTGGCATGTTTCTCCTTGGGTTTATCCTGTAAGGAACTCTTCGCACCTCTTGGACTTGATTGACTATTTCCTTTTCCATGTTGGAGAAATTTTTAACTATAATTTCTTCAAAAATTTTCTCATACCCTTTCTTTTTCTCTTCTTCTTCTGGGAGCCCTATAATTCAAATGTTAGTGCATTTGATATTGTCCCAAAGGTCTCTGAGACTACCCTCAGCTCTTTTCATTTTTTTTATTACTTTATTCTGTTCTTCAGAAGTTATTTCCACCATTTTATCTTGCAGCTCACTGATTTGTTCTTCTGCTTCAGATATTCTGCTATTGATTCCTTCTGGAGTATTTTTAATTTCAGTAATTGTGTTGTTTGTCTCTGTATGTTTATTTTTTAATTCTTCTAGATCTTTGTTAGTTGATTCTTGCATTTTCTCAACTCTATTTTCAAGAGTTTTGATAATCTTTACTATCATTTTTCTGAATTCTTTTTCAGGTAGTTTTCCTCTTTTCTCTTTATTTATTTGGACTTCTATGTTTCTAGTTTATTCCTTTATTTGTGTAGTATTTCTCTGCCTTTTCATTATTTTTTTTTAACTTACTGTGCTTGAGTTCTCCTTTTTCCAGGCTTCAAGGTTGAATTTTTTTTTCCTTTTGGTTTCTGCCCTCCTAAGGTTGGTCCAGTGGTATGTGTAGCTTCGTATAGGCTGACATTTGTGCAGTTTTTTTTTTGTTGTTTTTTTTTTTTTTTCCTTTGCTGGGCAGGGCTGAGTGAGGTGGTAATCCTATCTGCTGATGACTTGGTTTGTATTTTTGTCTTGTTTGTTTGGATGAGGCGTCCTGCACAGGGTGCTACTGGTTGTTGGGTGATGCTGGGTCTTGTATTCAAGACCTGGTTTCCTTTGTGTGAGTCCTCACTATTTGATACTCTGTAGGGTTAGAAGTTCTCTGGTAGTCTAGTGTCTTAGAGTCAGTGCTCCACTCCAAAGGCTCAGGGTTTGATCTCTGGCCAGGAATGAAGATTCCACAGGTGGTTTGTTATGACATTGAAGTGAAGTGAAGTGAAGTCGCTCAGTCGTGTCTGACTCTTCGCGATCCCGTGGACTGTAGCCCACCAGGCTCCTCCATCCATGGGATTCTCCAGGCAAGAATACTGGAGTGGGTTGCCATTTCCTTCGCCAGGGGATCTTCCCAACCCAGGGATCGAACCCAGGTCTCCCGCATTGCGGGCAGATGCTTTAACCTCTGAGCCACCAGGGAAGCCCTGTTATGGCATTAAGTGAGATTAAAACAAATACCCAAAAACAAGAAACCAAAGATGAACCCCAGACAAATGGCAGTTACAAAATCAGGCAAATAATAATTAAAATAATGGAATATACACACATACCTATACACCCATAAGCACAATCAAAACAATCCAACAAAAATTAAATACAATAGATTGACCCAGTGAACAAAGAAAACCAAGAATGATATCTACCTGTTAAGAGCAAAACTAACTAAAGCACAAACTTGAAAACGAAACTAAAGCAAGGTGCCAAGTAGGAAATAAAGCAATGAAACCAAAACTTACAAATACGAAAAGAGAAGAGGAAAGAAAGAAAAGAAAGAATAGATATGTAAAGTTAAATAGGGGTAGATAAAGAAGATTTATATACATTAAAGATTAACTGCAAGGTGAAAAGAACAATAGGGAAAGCAAACAGTGAGTAAACGTAGAAAAAATAATAATAGGCTTAAAAATCTTTTTAAATTAAAACGACAAAAAAGAAGAAGAAAAGAAGAAAAGGAAAGCACCACAGCGCTGCAAAAAGCCAACGTAAAGGCAGAGTTTTACAACAACAATAAAAAGTGTGTTAAAAAAAAATCTCAAAAGCTTAATTAGATTTCGTAGTGCTAATAAAATTGACAGCTACAACAAAAGGAAAAAAAGAAAGAAAGAAATCCAAAAGAAACTACAGAACAAGTCAAAACATAGGAATAGTAAATATTTTTCTTGAGTCAGTGCTGCCAGCATTCTTTCCCTTGCTGGGAGTAACAGTCCACCTCACCCCACTAGGGTGCCTTCCAACACTGCACTGGTTTCTGGACCTGATGTGGGGGCAGCTGAGACTCTAATCTAGTCCTACTCCTGTGTACTGTTGTCTCCAATGTCCACAGCTATCAGAACTAGTGTGTTTTCTTTGTGGGAATTCTCAATGTCCTTTTATATATTCCATAGACACAGTGTCTGCCTAGCTGATCATGTGGATTTAATCTGCAGCTTGTATAGCTGATGGGAGGGGTTTGGGTCCTCTTCGTTAGCTACACTGCTCCTGGGTTTCAATTGTAGTTTTATTTCCACCTCTGCATGTGGGTTGTCCACTGGGATTTGCTCCTGAAGCTGCCCTGGGGGACTTGGGTCTGCCCCAGTGAGGGCCAGGTGTGGAGGTGGTGCAGGTGCTTGGGTCACAGGGGTTCTGGAAGCACCAGGTACTCAGGGGGGTTGGCGGCTAGAGCAACAGGAAATTTAGTGCTCTAGAAGGGTATGGCAACCAGTTTTGGCCAATACACTCCAATATTCTTGCCTGGAGAAACCCCTCTGACAGAGAAGCCTGGCAGGCCACAGTCCACAGGGTCATAAAGAGTTGGACATGGCCAAAGCGATCTCGCATGCATAGATGCAAGACTTTTTTTGCTTGTGGCAGCTGTGCCCCAGTGAATGTTGAACGTGAAGGTGACGCAGCTGCTTGGGTCATGGGGACCCTGGTGGTGCCAAGTGTGCAGGGACACGGACTGCCTCAGCAGCAGCAGTTATTGGCCCTACAGAGTCTTCTTTCGAGCCTCTAATAGCTGGTGATCAGAAGGCCTCTTTGGCCAGTCTTTCTCCGTAGCTCTGCCTGTTCAGGCACTTACGGGACTCCCGTGCCTGGGGTCTTTCTCTGTTGTTGGGCACGTCAGGCACATAGAGGGGCCCCCCTGCCTGGGGTCCTACTCTGTAGTTTGGTGCATCAATCCCTTACAAGAGCACCCTGGGTGGGGTCCTACTCTGTAGTCCAGTGCGTCAGGCACTTGATGGGCCAGCCTCTCTATTGTTCAGCTGCCACTGCTGGCGTGTGGGGAGAGAGAGGCTATGGTGATGACTCCACCCCCTACACATGATTCAGCAGTATTGCCTTGCTTCCATGGCTGCCTGGCTTTCTTCCACAGGTATTTCCCACCGCAATCTCCTCCCTCACGTCCCCGCAGTCTGTCTCTCTGCAGTCAACAGCAGCCCTCGCCCTGAGATTGCTCCACAATCCTATGCACCAGCTCCCAGCCACTGTGCCTTCTAGGGAACCTGTTTCCCTGTCTGGGGTATGTATGGCTGTGGCAAGGACTGTCTGATTCTCATTACATTTAAGCTGCCACAGATGAGCTGTTTCACTTTTGGCTTTAAATGTTTCTCCTCTGACTCAGACAATTGCCCCGTTGTGGGGATTGGATCTCTGCTTCAGTTCCCCCACCCACAGAGGGCAGGTCCCATCCTACTAATACACCTGTTTCTCCCCCTAGTTCCTTTGTCCTACCAAGTTTTGCGTGGTTCTCGATATTCTTTTCTGGTGGTCAGGTACTCCTGTCCACTTTCAGCTGGTGTTCTGCAAGCACTTCTGTGTCTGAAGGTGTATCCCTGATGCATCTGTGGAGAGAGATGTACTCCACATCCACCTACTCCTCTACCATCTTGTTCCCTATTGTGTTTTCTTTTCCTTTACATTTATGTATTTTATCACATATATTTTTAGCTAGGTTTTTCTCTATTTTTAACCTTTATTCCTGAGTACTTTATGTCAATTTGTGTTGTGGTTTTTCTTATTACATTTTCAAGTTGGTTACTGTTGATGTATCAAAGAGCTATTGCATATTGATTTTGTTTAAAAAAAATTTTTTGCCTTGTAGATGTATCTTTTTGATTCTCATGTTATGCCAGCTGTTTCTCTTAGGATTTTCAGTCAGAAAATCAGATGTTTTTAGATAACGAGAATAGTTTTCCCTCCTTGCTTAGTATTTACCACTGGTATTTTGCTTTTTTCCCACTGTTCCAGGCCTTCTGGGACAGTGCTAACTAGTAGAGTTGATACGAAGATTTCAACTTGTTTCTGAAGAACAATTTCAAATTGTTCCTGATTTTAGAGGGAACACTTCTAATGTTTCACACAAAGTATGATATTTTTTATAGGCTTAGGGAAATTACTTTTACCTGTAACAAACTGAATTCTGATTTTTGAAAGTGTTAAATTTCATCATAGTACTTTGTTTCATCTATAGAGATGATTGTTCTCCATTAATGTACTAATGTTACTTATTTCTTTGTTACAGTTTTGTTTTTTAAAAGTTTGAACTGTCCTTTAATTTTTTTAGATCCATTTCCTTCATAGATTATTGTTTATGCACGTAGTATTTTTATCTAGGCTTTTAAAAAATATTCATTTTACTTATTTGACTGCACTGGCACTCAGGCAGTGTTATGTGTGGTAACTGTTCTCTGAAGCCCTGCACCACTGGGATCTAGTTCCCTGAGCAGGAGTCAAACCAAGGCCCCCTGCATTGGGAGTGCAGTCGTAACCACTAGATCACCAGGGAGGTCCCCGCTAGGTTTTGGATATTTTTTAGGATTTATTTTTTCATTTATTTTTGGCTGTACTAGGTCTTCATGGCTACTCTTGGGCTTTCTCTAGTTGCAGCAATTGGAGGCTATTCTCTAATTGCAGTGCTTGGACTTCTCACTGAGGTGGCTTCTCTTGTTGCAGAACACAGGCTCTAGGGTATGGGTTTGGTAGTTGTTGCCCTGTAGCATGTCAGTCTTCCCAGACCAGGGATCAAACTTGTGTCCCCTACTTTGGCAGGCAGAGTCTTAACCAGTGGTCACCTAGAGTAGCCCTAGGTATTTTTAACAAATGAAATTGTGCAAGTTGTGCTGTCTTGCCTTCTCTGTGAGATTATACAAGTTTGTATGATGAGTTTCCCATCATTTCCTGGCTCTACATCTAATTGAAGAAGTTTTCCATTTCTCGGATATTGATAAAACTTACTTTTATAGATAGTGTGGGGCTGTTTACTTTATGGAGAGGGTATACCTCTCATTACTATTTTATGATCATGGACTAATAAATCTTGTCTTCCTAATCCTTTCTGGGAAAATTTTGGCTACTTTCATTTTCCTAGGAAAGTTTCTATTTCTTCTAAGTTTTCATATTTATTGGAACAAATGTATAAATACAATTCTGCTGTCATGTTTGCTTTAAAAATGTAAATTTGCGTCAGTGTGTTAGGGAATGCTGTGAGCTTTCTGATTTCAGGCAAGCCTCTTTTCACCATTTTATAATAAACTAGAGTGCTTCTGACACAAACATTGGGTCTTTTATAAGGTACAGTGCCATATTTATGGTGGTATTTATATATTTCTTAACCATTAAGCATGTATAAAACTCTACTGTTTTTATTAAGATTTTTTATTTTCTTTTTTTCATGTGTGGTGATAAAGGTGTTACACCCCAGCCCTGTTCTTCCTATACGCCTGAGACTTTTCATAGTGGTGATTTTTTTTTTTTTTTTTTGTAAATCCATATCACATTACAGCAGAACTGCCTGTGTATAGTGATCATTTACAGATTTTAAGATTGCTTCTCTATCGTAGAGTTATGCCCCCTGTCTTGGTCATAATAGTTTTCTTTTCCTCATTTCTTGATTATGCTTGTCCAATTAAAAAACTTTAATAGTTCTTTTGTATTTTATTTTTATTCTTATCAAGCTTAAAAATAGTAAAAGGCTTAAAATAGGGCTCCTGGTTGACTGCCCACCCCCCACAGCCCTAACATAGATGTTTGTTTCCCTCTACAAAACTAAAACCTTCTTGAGGCCAGAATGGGTTTCTCTCATCCTGAAATCCTCAGAACCCAAAACAATGTGTGGCACATGAAGGCTCAATTATTAGTAATGTTTTTAATTCTCTCTCAAAAGAAGTGGTGGCCTGGGCACAGGTGGCAGACTGTGGAGGATATTCTCCTTTCCTGGTCCTCTACGTCTTTTCCATGTCTCCAACTGTAATTGCAGCCTATTGAGTAATGTGTGTGTTGTTACAGGAGTTGTTGTCATTCACGGATATATCTATGCAGTTCAGCTGGGAAGAGTGGCAGCTGCTGGATTCTGTGCAGAAACACCTGTACCGGGATGTGACTCTGGAAAACTATAGTAACCTGGTGGCTATAGGTAAGTACAGCTTAGTGAGCCTGTACGAGCCCAGATCCTGAGTCATAAGTCACCATTGCCTTTTCTTTTGTTTATCTATCCTGAAGCCTCTGGAGATCACATGTTCTTAGCCCCTACTTAATCCTCAGCTCCTCACTGTCATCTTCCCCAAGTGCAAACAAGCACTTTCCTCCCTCCTGACCCCTTCCTTAGTCCCCAGCAGTCTGACTACATCCTCTGTGACTTTCCCTTAACAGGGTATCATGGTAACAAACCTGATTTAATCTTCAAGTTGGAGCAAGGACAAGAGCCATGGATCATAAACTCGAAAGTTTCCCATCAGAGCTGCCCAGGTGGGTGAGCAGATACCATGAAGCTGGGAGGTGGGGAGTAAACTGGGTTGGCATTCAGGCAGTTTCATATGTGGGAACTGTTCTCTTAACCCCTTGCACCATTGGAGCAGCTTGGGATGAGCCTAAGAGTCCTCAAGTGAGGGCTATCACTTTCCTCCCATGACTGCAAGAGGCTGGTGGGCCATTCTCTGCACACTGCTCAAAGGTTGCTTTCTGGGTTAGTTTCCTTCCCTTGAGCACATTCCTTACTGTGGTCATGGGCCTTATTTTCCCTTTTGCCTCTGCAATTAATTCCCTCAACTTTACCTGCAGTCTTTTCCTTCTCTCCTCTTGACCGTCTTAGGAAGTTTCATTGCTTCCTTCACTCTTCTCAACTAGTCATTTGGAAACTACAACTGCTACCTTCTTGGGCACTTTTCTTTCTTTCTTTCTTTCTTTCTTTCTTTCTTTCTTTTTGCCACACTTCATGGCTTGCAGGATTTTAGTTCCTCAACCAGGGATAGAACCCATGCCCCCTGCAGTGGAAACATGGAGTCTTAAGCCCCAGGCACTGAGAAAGTCCCTTGGGCACTTTTCTGAAAAGAATTCTGCAGCCTAGCCATAAGTGGTTTTTATCACCTTACATTTGTTTCCCTGACTCCTCTTTCCCTTCCCTTTCAAGTTGTCCAAGTTTGGGCTTCTTATCTATATTGTAACTCTGGAAGACCTCTTCCATCCTGAAAATTGAAACTTTTTCCTCCCAGTGTTGTAACAGCAGAGCTGCCAACCTCCCCCCGCCCCTTTCTTCCTGCACTCTGGTCCCAGCTTTATATGCTTCAGGACAGAGGTCTTGGTCTGCCACTCGGCTTTTTTAGTGGCAGAAATTGGAAGACCCTTCTGAAATTGCTCTTTCTCTTCAGTTTTCCCACCACTTTCTCCTTTGGGGAAGAAAATGTTTTTAGCAAGCAGTTCTGAGGAAGCAGGACAGCAACTGAGGTCCCCAGTACAGCAGTCATGTCCTAGGGTGACTGAGGCTTGTGTCTGGTGGGTGCTGTCAAGACCTTGCCCTACTGTTGCTGCTTTCCTTTAACCTTGCCTTTCTATCACTCTCATCATCACCGTGTTCAGGCCTCACAGATGGACTTTCCCATTCTCTCTATATCTCTTGTCCGACCTGAAATGTGGCCTTCTCCAGGGCTGTTTTGGCATCCCTTTTAATTCGCACATGTGCCCTGGAAGACCTCATCCCTCATGTCATTCAATACCTTGCATGTGCTGTTGATTCCTGCTTTTTACTGAGCACTGAATTTAGGTGTAACTGTCTACCTGTTTCTCTGTTTGAATATTTAATGAAGATCTCCAGTATAATAAGATCCAAAACAAAGTCCTTTGTCTTTCTCCAAACATGTCTCTCTCCCAGTGTTTTCAGTCTCAAAGAGCAGTACCTCCTGCTTCTCAAGTCTCAAATCTAGGAGTTTCTCTTGCTTCTATCTAAAATGCTTTGCCTTAATTTTCTTATGGCTCAATCCCTGTTTTAATATCTCATTGTACCATCCTAAACGTTGTACATTTTTACGCGCCTGTTAATTCACCTTTTTAGTAAACTCCTGAAATTATAAAATTGGCATAAATAGTTGGCAATGGCTTCTATTAATAAGTGCAGGCTAAATTTTTTAAACTTCTATTTAAAAAACACTTCTGATTACTGCTAACCAGCTACCCATTTCTGTAGAGGGATTTATTTTGTTTTGATTCACTTCCCTTTGCCCCCTCACTTGGTTATATGGTGTGTGTGCACTTGGCAGTATTTCTTTTGAACCAGTGTCAGAGGCCTGGACCAGAAGAAAAAGACTCATTACATAGCAGTTCTAAAGCACTTTATATCAGGTTTATTTATGATTTTTAAATTACAGTGTGTGTTTTTTTTTTCTTAGATGGTTGGGAAGAATGGTACCAGAAGAATCATGATGAACTTGAAAGTGTTGAGAGAAGCTATGCTTGTAATGCATTTGGAAAACTTCATCTGAGCAAAAGCCACATTTCTTCAAGACAAAGATTCCTTAAATATAGCACACATGGAAGAAGTTTGACACAAAATTTAACTTCAGCCACAAGCTGCCTAAGAAAGAATGCTGATCAGTTTCATGGGTATGAAGAATCATATTTTATTAAGCATCAAAGAACTCATAGTATAGAAAAAAACTGTATATGTAATGAATGTGGGAAAGCTTTTCGTTGTAAATCACAGCTCATTGTACATCTCAGAATTCATACAGGAGAGAGACCATACGAGTGTACTAAATGCGAAAGAGCCTTCAGTGCCAAGTCAAACCTCAATGCTCATCAGAGAGTCCATACAGGAGAAAAGCCCTACTCCTGTATCGAGTGTGGGAAAGTCTTTTCTTTCAGGTCACAACTCATTGTCCACCAGGAAATTCACACAGGAGGGAAACCTTACGGTTGCAGTGAATGTGGGAAAGCCTACAGCTGGAAATCACAACTGGTTTTACACCAGAGAAGCCATACAGGAGTGAAACCATATGAATGCAGTGAATGTGGGAAAGCCTTTAGTTTGAAGTCACCATTCGTGGTGCACCAGAGAACTCATACAGGAGTGAAACCCCATAAATGCAGTGAATGTGGGAAAGCCTTTAGGAGTAAGTCATACCTCCTTGTTCACATTAGGATGCACACAGGAGAAAAACCCTATCAATGCAGTGACTGTGGCAAAGCCTTCAATATGAAGACACAACTTGTTGTGCATCAGGGAATTCATACAGGAAATAATCCTTATCAATGCAGTGAATGTGGGAAAGCCTTTGGTAGGAAGGAACAGCTCACTGCACATCTGAGAGCTCATGCAGGAGAGAAACCTTATGGATGCAGTGAGTGTGGGAAGGCTTTCAGCAGCAAATCATACCTCGTTATACACAGGAGAACACACACAGGAGAAAGACCCTATGAATGTAGTTTTTGTGAAAGAGCCTTTTGTGGGAAATCACAGCTAATTATACATCAAAGAACTCACTCAACAGAGAAGCCCTATGAATGCAGCGAATGTGAAAAAGCCTATCCCAGGAAGGCATCACTTCAGATACACCAGAAAACTCATTCAGGAGAAAAGCCGTTTAAATGCAGTGAGTGTGGGAAAGCATTCACTCAGAAGTCATCTCTCAGTGAACATCAAAGAGTTCATACAGGAGAGAAACCATGGAAATGCTCTGAGTGTGGGAAATCCTTCTGTTGGAATTCAGGGCTTCGTATACATCGAAAAACTCACAAGTGAGAAATCAGAACAGAGTAGATGTTGGATGCATTCTCACAGAAGTTGATCCTCAGGAGACTTCAGATGATAATGGAAGCAGGATATATAAGCAGGAATACCTAAAAATACATTCTAATCAAATTAGTCATGTGGGAGGGGAACCAATTATATTTGGAATGAATATGCAAAAACTTTCAGAAGTAAGTCATGCAGATCTTTATATGCAAGAGAATGGTTGAAGGAGTAAAGAGCAGTAATGGTATAAACAGTAGCATAATTAGGAAGATTTAATTTGGGGAATGCATATTAAGTCTGTATGAATTTAATAAATCAGGAAAGCAGTTTCCCATAGGAGATGTGTTACATGGGGAGTCATGTTCCAAATTTGATGCAGTTTTGGAGTGAAGAAAGTCCTTCTTGGTGGAGGATAAAGTAGTTGGGTTTTGTTTGTTTGTTTTTAGTATGTAACTAATAGGAAAATAACAAAGAACATATTCTGAAGGTTCAAGGGCATGGAGTTTGACTTTCCTGAGCAACACTGCATAGCAGTTTTTAAAATTTTGGTATTTTATTTTTAAATGTAACTTGTTATATTTGATAATTTGTGGAATAACATCCTCCAATATTCTCCATATTACATGCTAAGTATCAGTATTGTCTCTTTATTTCTTAGCAATATAACTAAAATAATGTGACTTTCAATAAATGAAAGGATTTGTTCTTACTCCAGATGAGTTTACTTCTTCAGTAAATGGGTCTGTCAGTTATTACAGCACTCCTTTCCAAGAGTGCTCATGGTAATGAAGATTGATTGTATTTAGTAATTCGGTGTTTGCTCCCCATTGATTGATAAGAGTGGCTTGGAATTCTCTGGAGAAATACCCCTCCTATGTTGTGCATATCCTTGTGGTGTGTCTCTCAGGGTGTCCTTCCCACCAGCCATAGGTGAGCATTCTGTCATGGTTGAGTCACGGTAACCTCTTTTCCAGGAGTTTGAGTCTCTAATTCAGTCTCACATGAACCAGAAGGGAAATAATCAGAATTCATTCTTGTCCCATAGTTTTACTAAGACCATTAATTAGTTCCTGCTATTTCAGTTTCTCAGAATAACTTTGGATATTCTGAACCTGGTTGTCTGGTGTTCTCTGTGCTGCCTCATATTTGCAATAAAAAATATTATTTTCTGCTAATGTTAAGAAGAATGAGTTCTATTTCTTGTAACTGAAGGGCTTTAATTGGTAAGTTGTTTTGCTGGAGTAAACTGTTAGTAAACTGTTGGATAGAAAACTGTTAAAGAAAAATGGGGTGTATGGTTTAGGTTTATTCCTAAGACAAGAAGAAAATCTTTCAGATTCCTGCTTATATTCCAAAGTGGATACTTTTTAGCTGATAGTATGAAATAGTGTTCTTACTTATGTACACTAAGAACCTTGTGGACTCTATTGGTAAGATTCTGGCAAAACTCAGGAGCTATTGTCCTAGAAAGTTTTAAACTTAAGAGGAAATCTGGGACATCAGATGAAATGGCTAGTTCTGGTTCCGTCAGCTCTTAAACACAAGACCAGACTTGAAGGCCTGAATCTCATCTCAGGGAAGTGTTGTCAGCAGCTCTCTGACATTGTGGAAATAATTGCTTACTCAAGAGTTGTAGGGTTGAGATGATGGAAATCCAAGACACAGTTGCTGAAGTACAAAGTCATCTACCTTAAATGTGCACCAATCCCTTATATAAACATGTTAGAAAAAGTGTCTCTTGATAATTGATCATTTGAATAGAGAGATTTGTGAAGAATCTGAGGACTCAACCTAGCAAACTCATGATACACTTTGTATTCTTGTCACTCAGGGATACAGCCTAGATGTTTGCAAACTGCAGACCACAGGCCAAATACAGATTGTTGATACTTTTATGGATGGCAAGCTAAGAAGCTTTAACATTTTTAAATGGTTTTAAAAAGCTCCAAACTACTTTATGAAGTGACAAAATTATTTGAAATTAAAATTTCAGTGTCCATCAGTTGAGTTTCATTGGAACACAGCCAGCCATAATCTAGCTGTGCGTTGCTTATACACTACAGTGGCAGAGTTGAGTGGTTGTGGCAGACAGTATTGCCCCCAGAACCTGCTAACTCCTGATGTAGATGCCCTTCCTTCCCAGAAAAAGTGGACCATTCCTTGTAGGAGGAAGCTTATTCTTCCAGTACCCCATGCCTCAGTTACCAGCTGTGTCCAAATGTATTCTTTTTTATGAAGACATTGATCATATTGACTTAGGTCTCATTCTATTGATCTAATTTTAATTTAATTATCTCTGTAGAGGCCCTGTTTCTAATGCACATTCTGAGATACTGGAGGTTAGGAATTCAACGTATTTTTGACAGGATGCAATTCAGTCCATAACAGTCTGCCCTCCTTCCCCTCAACCCCACCAAATTCATGTCCTTCTCACGTGCAAAGTGCATTCATCCCTGCCCAACATTCCCCCTGACCCAAATCTTAATCTACTCCAGCATCAACTCTAAACCCAGAATCTCATCTAAATCAGATATGGGTGAAATCTCAGATATGATTCATCCTGGGGCAATATTCCTCTCTATTTGTGAACCTATGAAACCAAAAAAAGTTATCTGCTACGAAAATACAATAATCAGATAGGCATGGGATAGACATTCCCATTCCAAAAGGAAGAAATTGTCAGGATAAGGGGTATTATGAGTCCCAATCAAGTACCAAAACTAGCAGGGTAAATTCCATTAGACATTAAGGTTTGAGAATAATCCTCTGTGGCTAAATGCTCTGTCCTCTTAAGTCCAGTAGGATGGTGGCCCTGCCTCCTCAATCCTGAATAGTGGGGCAGCTCTCTAGAATTGAAAAGGAGGCTTCACCCTCTGGAACCAAGAAAGCGACCCCACCCTCAGTCCATGTCCACAGCTAGATAGCTCTATCAACCTGTTTCCTGCCTGTAGAATCTCAGGGGTTTGACAAAGTTCCTTCATTTTAACCTTTCTCTGTTCCCTTGAGTCCAAGTTGGTAGCATTTCAGCCGAAATGATTGATTGGATTCATAAGTCACATACCCATAATCTCTTGAGCAAACAGCGTCTGGCCAGATGCTTGGTGTTGTCTCTGGAGCTAGCTTTCTTGCTTTTGCAATATGAGTAAGCGGAGAGTCTTCCAAACCTTTGCAATCTAGTTCCTTTATGCTAAACAATACAGTCTCAGTTTATCTTTGTCCTCATATTTTAGTATCAGCATCAAGGAAAAATTAAGTCATGTCTTCAACACCTAGATTAGAAATCTCTCCAGCTAAATATCCCAATTTATCACTCACAAGTTCTGTCCTCTGGTAAACGCTGGAACACATGTCAGTCAAGTTATCTGCCAATTTTCTCCGATTTCCAATAACATGTCCTTCATTTTTATCTGACACCTCACCAGTAGTACCTTAACATTCTCATATTACTACCAGTAATGCCTTCAAAGCAATCTGGGCTTTTTCTATGAAGTACCTCAAAACTTCCATCAGTTACCAATTCCAAAACCACTTCCAAATTTTTACATATTTGCTAAAGCAGCACCCTATTCTCCAGCCAAAATCTTTATACATTTGCTAGACTGCTGTAACAAGGTACTGCAAAACAAGTGGTTTAAGCAACAAAAATTTATTTTTCATATATTTCATAGTTCTGGGGGCCAGAAATCTGAAGGTGCCAACAGAGTTGGCATATTCTGAGGGAAGAATCCATTCCAGGCCTCTCTTTGACTTCTAAATATTGATATTCTCCCTTTGTCTCTCCACATCATTTTCTCCTATGTGTGTCTAATTTGTGTTCAAATTTTTTCTCTTTATAAGGATACCAGTCATATTAGAGAAGGAAATGGCAACCCACTCCAGATCCTGCCTGGAAAATTCCATGAACAGAGGAGCCTGGTGGGCTACAGCCCATGGGGTTGCAGAGTCAGACACAACTGAACAAAAACACACACACACATGCACCAGTCTTATTGGTTTAGAGCCCACCCTAATGACCATTTGAACTTGATTATCTCTATAAAGACCCTGTCTCTAAGGTCACATTCTGAGGTGGGGGGTGAGGACTCCAACATATCTCTTTTGTGGGGAAATAACAACCTATAACACTTTACAAGGAAACAGGCAACTTGAACAATACTCTAAACCAGCTGGACCTAACAGACATGTGAGCCACTCTGCTCCACTGCAGCAGAATGCGTACTCTCCAAGCACTGTGGAATATTGTGCAGCACAGATTACACATTAGGCCACAGAACAAGCCCCAAAGGACACCACAAACAGCTCTAAGGCTTTGGTCAAAACTGGGACCAAATAATGATAACAGGTTACAACTCAAAGAATAAAGTAAGAATTCATACATCTGTTCCAGTTCAGTCACTCAGTCGTGTCCAACTCTTTGCCATGCCATGAACCGCAGCATGCCAGGCCTCCCTGTCCATCACCAACTCCCAGAGTCTACCCTAACCCATGTCCATTGAGTCGGTGATGCCATCCAACCATCTCATCCTCTGTCGTCCCCTTCTCCTCCTGCCCTCAGTCTTTCCCAGCATCAAGGTCTTTTCAAATAAGTCAGCTCTTTGCATCAGGTGGCCAAAATAATGGAGTTTTGGCTTCAGCATCAGTCCTTCCAATGAACACCCAGGACTGATCTCCTTTAGGATGGACTGGTTGGATCTCCTTGCAGTCCAAGGGGCTCTCAAGAGTCTTCTCCAACAACACAGTTCAAAAGCATCGATTCTTCAGTGTTCAGCTTTCTTTATAGTCCAACTCTCACATCCATACATGACCACTGGAAAAACCATAGCCTTGACTAGACGGACCTTTGTTGGCAAAGTAATGTCTCTGCTTTTTAATATGCTATCTAGGTGGGTCATAACTTTCCCTCCAAGGAATAAGTGTCTTTTAATTTAATGACTGCAATCACCATCTGCAGTGATTTTGGAGCCCAAGAAAATAAAGTCAGCCACTGTTTCCCCATCTATTTGCCATGAAGTGATGGGACCAGATGCCATGATATTAGTTTTCTGAATGTTGAGCTTTAAGCCAACTTTTTCACTCTACTCTTTCACTTACATCAAGAGGCTCTCTAGTTCTTCACTTTCTATCATAAGGGTGGTGTTATCTGTATATCTGAGGTTATTGATATTTCTCCTGGCAATCTTGATTCCAGCTTGTGCTTCCTCCAGCCAAGCATTTCTCATGATGTCTCTGCATCTGTATTGATATATAATTGTATATGTATAAACAACTAGGAAAGAAGGGAAAACTTTTTTTAAAAGTTGAGTATCAATACATACAAAAGGAAATGACATATTAGAAACTCACAGCTTGGTAGCCAGCACAGTGATTCTTTAAGGCAAAAGTCATCCATGAATGTTAAAACTAGGTGACAGACAGTTTCATTAGTTTCAGAACATCTTTACACAAAATGCTTACTGCTTATATTTGGAAAACAAGAAATCTGGCATTTACCACCTTAATTAAACAAAGCTAATATTGCAACTTTTGGTACAATCAAATATCAGGGAACTGGTTGCTGTGATTCTCAGAGGAGAGCACAACAGCATTTATGCAGTATTCCAGCCCAAAATGCATAACCTCAATCTAAATTATGAGGAAATATCTAGCAAACACTAAGTTTGGGCCATTTACCATGACAACGACATGCAATATTTTAAATATTGAGGATGTAAAAGACAGGGACTGAAAGGCTTCTCCAGTTTAAACAGTTAAAGGTGCTGCACACTGAACCCACATTGTTTCTTTGACATTTTCTGGGCAACTGATGGAATCTGGATAAGTTTTGTAGGTTACATAATAGTACTGTGTTTGCATTAATTTCCTCAATTTTATAACTTCCCTGTCATTAGATAATAGAACAACCTTGTTGAAGACACTCACTGAAGCTTTGGGAAGTGTAGAGGACTCACACCTGCAACTCATGCTAGTACCGTTCAAGAAAAATATGTTCTTTTATAAAGAAAGCTGGAGAAGGACATGGCAACCCACTCCAGTATTCTTGCCTGGAGAGTCCTATGGCCAGAGGAACCTGGTGGGCTGCTCTCCATGGGGTCGCACAGAGTTGGTCACGACTGAAGCAACTTAGCTTGCATGCATGCATAGAGAAAGCAGATGCGGTCAAATGTAAATACTGGGTAAATATAGATAAAAGGTATTTAGGAATTCTTTACAATTTTTTAAATTCTGTGTTTCTGTAGCATTTATTCAACTTTTTAATAGCATGAAATTATTTGTAAATGATACAGTTAGAATGATTTTAGCAAGGTCTTTGGATGTCACATTAGATTATCCAAGTCAATTCTATTAATACTTCTACACACCACAAAACTTTCATAAAATAGGATTTAATAAAGTGAATTCATTTTCAAAAGTATCAGAATACAAAATAAGTTTTGCAGTGTTGGAGCTGCTCTGTATCTTGACTGTAGTCATTAATACATAAACATTTCCTACTTCAGGGGATTTTCCCAACTCAGAGATCAAACCTGCATCTCCTGCATCTTGCAGGTGGATTCTTTATCACTCATGCCCCCTGTGAAGCCCTACATAAGCACACAGGTGATAAAATAGAACTTAATACACACACAAATGAGTGTTAAGTAAAACTGGGGAAAACAGTTAAGTCTTGTGGATTGTATCACTGTCAACACTCTGGCTGTGATGTTATACTATAGTTTTGCAAAATGTTAACACTGGAGTAAACTGGGAAATTATATAAGAGCTCTGTTTGTGTTTTTTACATGGCAGGTGAACTTGCAATTATCTCAATAAAATTTTCAATTAAAACAAAATAAAGATGTAAAAGAAGAATGAATAAACTATTATGTACAGTCAATGGAATAGTCAATGGGATATTATGTAACTATGAAATAAACTACAATTGAGTAAACAATATGTTTATGTCCTAGATATACAGTATTGAGAAAAGTCATTCTCAGATGGCTGTGTATAACATAACACCATAGTTAAAGGCCAATATAGTGAAGTGGAATTATATATTACTTAGGCACATATATGTAAGTGATAAGATGATGAAATAAAAAGCAAGATAATGATAACCAAAATATTTAGGATAGTGTCTGCCTCTGTAAGGAAGAGGTGAGTTGGAAAGGAAAAACAGCAAACAAAGATTCCAAATATTAGTAATTTGTAATTTTCTGTTTCTCAGATAGATTCATGAACATTCATGAGGAGGTACTTTTAACTAATATTAGATTAAAAGGGACATAAATACAGGTAATTTAGATTTTGAAAAATAATAGGGAAATACTAAGGATAATCACAGGCCACTAAATATGAAAATTTAGATTAAATTTTTCATCAAGCCTAGATTATTGAACAGTAAGCTGTTACCAAACATTGAAAGACTTGATCACCATTATGTTATACAAGCAGTACTAGAAATTTTTTAAAGGATAGATTACTCTCAAATTCATCTTACAATCCTCTATAACCTTCATACCAAAAGACAGACAAATAGAAAATTGTGTCTCTTGGACAGACACAATAGAAAAAAATTAGAGGACAACCTAATAGATGAAAAACTTCTGAATAAAATGGAATCTGGGTTTCTTTCCCCACAGGTTTGTACATATTATGTTGAACTATATGAAATTACCAAAAATGAACCATTTTTGACATATGTGGCAAATTTTATTTTCCAAAGTTGACTGTAACAATATGTCCCATCTTGCATCTTCTTCTACAGTGTGATTGTGCCAGTCCTCCCACTGAGAGTCTTGCTGGCTGGTGATTAGTCTGTAACTAAAAGAATGTGGAGAAAGTTCTTCTGCTTTCCCCACTGGAACACGTGTTCTTGAAGCTTCTGTGGCCCTGTGAGCAGCTGATCAGGAGAAACCTCAGAGAATCCCGGGAGAGAGAATGGGCTCAGGCTCCATGGAGAGGAAAAGATGCTCGTTCAGCCCGCACATCCTCCAGCACCACACATTCCAGCTCCAGCCACGTAAGGACAGCAAATGCATGAGGAAGCCTGACCCACAGAAACCACAAGAGATGTAACACCTTTGTTCTTATCTATGCTACAGTTTGGGGTGATACTTTAGGCAGCAGTACTGACTGGAATAGAAATTTGGTCTTTGAAGTGGGATACTACTGAAACAAAATCTTAAAACATCTGCCACTGACTTTGGCTCTGGGTGGTGAGAAGAATGTTGCAGACTTCTGAGGCAAATATTAGTGAAAGACTGAAGGGCCCTTTGGAAGTGTGTTAGAAGAGCCTGAAGATCCTCAAGGAGGTTGTTGGTGGAGGCTTAAAGGGATATGCGGTAGAGAAGGAAATGGCAACCCACTCCAGTATTCTTGCCTGGAAAAGTCCATGGACAGAGGAGCCTGGTGGGCTGCAGTCCATGGGGTTACATGACTGAGCACGCATGCATGAAGGTGGAGGGAGATGGGTTGGTAGCAATAAACTGGTATAACTAACTAAAAAAAAAAAGGATATGAGGAAAGTGTAACGGGAACATGGGGAAAAGGGTGTTTTGTTATAAGCGGCAGAAAGTTTCTCAGCACTGTCACCTAATGGACGCAGAAAATAGAAACGCATCTAATTGGAACCAAGCAGGACCCTATGGGGCCTTCCCAAAACAGAACACCACTCCCACCCATGTCCTCTGCCTGCCTCTTATCTGTACAAAAGCTTTAGCCTCTTAGTGTATGTGTGTGTTAGTCGCTCAGTTGTGTCTGACTCCTTGCAGCCCCATGGACTGTAGCCTTCCAGGCTGCTCTGTCCATGGGATTCTCCAGGCAAGAATACTGGAGTGGGTTGCCATTTCCTTCTCCAAGGGATCTTCCCGACCCAGGGACTGAACCTGGCTCTCCTACATTGCAGATCGATTCTTTACCGTGTGAGCCACAAGGCAAGCCCCTTAGCCTCCTAAGGCCTTCCCCAAGTTCCAAGGAACAAATTTAGTCAGAGAAGCAAGAAAATGCAGAAATAAAGGAAAATAGTCAAGCAAGACAAAATAATAATAGTTTAGCTGCTAAATTCAAAGATCTTTAGTTCCTCTTCAGGGGCTTCCCTTGTAGCTCAGATAGTAAAGAATCTGCCTGCGATGCTGGAGACCCAGGTTCGATCCCTGGGTCAGGAAGATCCCTTGGAGAAGGAAATGGCAATCCACTCCAATACTCTTGCCTAGAGAATTCCATGGACAGAGGAGCCTGGCAGGCTACAGCCCATGGGGCCACCAAGAGTCAGAAACGACTGAGCAACTACACTTCTTTCTTTCAGGGACTATAGATAATGTTCTGAGCTATATCCTTTGAAATGTTTTGCAGATACTGAAACCTGCAGCAGATGGAAAAGTGAAGTATATGCTGAACACCAGCATGCAGGTCCCAGACAGACTGCAACCAGAAGATTGATGATGTTGACCTCCAGTTACCTCACCACCAACCAATCAGAAGAATGTCCACAGGCTGATCACACACCCTATAACCCCCCTCCTTCACCCTGTCTTTAAAAACTTTCCCTGAAAGCCATCAAGCATTAGCAACCATGCACCTTGCCTGGTCCCACACTGGGCACCTGCTGTAAATACTGCACTTCCCTTCACCACAACCTGGTGTCAGTAGATTGGTTTTGCTGGGTGGGGGCAAGTGGATCCAAGTTTGGTTCAATAACATAGTGACCTCTAATGGCAGAGCTGAGTTTTCTAGGTACAGTGTTACTGTGCTACCTGCCTTATTCTCATGCTACTTCCCTGGTGGCTCAGACAGTAAAGAATGCTGTCTGCAATGCAGGTAGACCTGGGTTCTATCCCTGGGTCAGGAAGATCCCCTGGAGAAGGGAATGGCTACCTGCTCCAGTATTCTTGCCTGAAGAATTCCACAGAGGAGCTTGGCAGGCTACAGTCCATGTGGTCACAAAGAGTCAGACACGACTGAGTGACTAAATACTTTCACTTTTTATAATAATATGAGAGAGGAGAGAGGAACTGAACAATGAACCACTCCATGAGGGATTGTCAGTGGCCCAGTACAGTATTTCCATCCAGGAAAGCATTCTCAAAGCAAGAAAGGCCCTCAGGGACCAAAAGATCCTTAGGGAAGATTTCAGGAAAATCTCAGAGGGTACCTCATGTAACCCTTAAAAGGGATAAAAAGGATCTTACAAGAAAGCCTTTGTGAAACCTCTCATAAAAAACAGACCTTCCATGACAAAGAAAAAAATAACAAAGACTTATCCCTAAGACAAAGTCTTATCCCTAAAAAATATTTTGAGGATACGTGCATGCCTTCTCAGTCACTCAGTCATATCTGACTCTTTTGTGACCCAGTGGACTGTAGCTCACAAGTTTCCTCTGGAATTTCCTAGGCAAGAATACTGGAATGGGTGGCCATTTCCTTGTCCAGGGGATCTTCTCAACAAAGGCATCCAACCTGTGTCTCCTGCATTGGCAGGTGGATTCTTTTCCGGTGAGCCACCTGGGAAGCCCTGCAAATAGCCACACTTCTACTCAAACTTGTTTTTCTTTCTACTCAAACAAGTTCCAATTTCACCATTTTTCTTTGGTAGAACCCATTTTATCCCTTTAGTTAGCATACCTCCAACCTCAAGTAATGGAACCCCCATGGGCAGAGGAATCTGGTGGGCTACAGTCCATGGGGTCACAAAGAGTCAGATACGACTTAGCGACTAATCAACAGTGGCTAATTGTAGGGTTCCCAGCAAGAAGAGGAACAAGTGAAAGCTAATTGTAAACAGAAAGATACTATAAATACATACATACACACCACAAAGATTTTAAAAACAGCCATATTGGGGTTTCCCTGATGACTCAGTGGTTAAAAATCAGCCTGCCAATGCAGGAGACACATGTTCAATCCCTGGTCTGGGAAGATTTCACATGCTGTGGAGGAACTAAGCCCTAGTGACACAACTATTGAGCCTGTGTCCTAGAGTCCAGGAGCCTCAATTAATGAAGCCCCCATACCCTAGAGCCCATGTTCTGCAGCAAGAGAAGCCACTGCAATGAGAAGCTTGTGCACTGCAACTAGAGTAGTCCCCACTCACCACAACTAGAGAAAAGCCCATGCAACAACAAAGACCCAGCACAGCCAAAACAATAACTAACTAAATAAGAAAAATTTAAATGAAAAATAAATAAAAACAGCCATATTAACTTTAATTGAAAAAGACAAACACTGGACAAAATAAAAAGAGATCTTTGCACTCCCAATCATTTTTGGACAGGAAGGAGGCTGAAAAAGATACTCAATAGCAAATATGGATCATGTTTTATGAATAAGGAAGGATGACTCAGCAGAACCAAGATCTAAGGTGTTGCTAAGGGGTATGGAGAACTCCATGTGAGCAGTGAACTGGTAACATGTACCTGGCATGATTTGGAATTTCTATGGATCAGTGGCTGCTCTATCCCCAGCAACTGCTGTATGAGGATTCCTGTTGTCCCCAGTTGTGTCTTACTATTGTATTTAAGGTATGTAAGATGAAGATAATAGGTAGATTGATTGAGAGAAACAACATGTAAGAGTTGTATCCAAGGGAGAAGTCCTGAAGAGCCTCACCCCAAGCAGGGCCTGATTTCTATAATGAGATTGATCAATCTGATGCCACAATGGAATAAGACATTTGGGGTCTTGGGGCAGTAGATAGTTATAGCCTGTAGATATCAACTGTCAAAGCCAGCGGACTGTGGTAAGTTGTGTGTTCCTAAGATGACTACAAGAGCACCTCTTACACAGCACCCTTTTCTAGTGTCACAATGTGATTTTGTCACTTTTCCCATGGGGAGGAGAGGTCTGTGCCCCCTGCCTCTTGAATCCAGATGGGCTAATGATTTGTTCACAGACAGCAGATTGCAGCAGAAAAGAAGCTGTGAGACTTACAAGCCCAGGTTATAAAAGGAGATGCAGTTTCCACCTTGTTCACAGAAGCTCTTCCTGGTGAAGAATTTCAGCTGCCAGGTAAGTAGCCCAACTGCCCTGAGGCTGCTGTGCTGTTAAGAGGTGCAGACACCTCACACAGAGAGATGAACTAAAGAGGCCTGAGACTACTGGAAGAGTGAGAGATGCCTACACCACCCCAGGTGTTACAGCACCTGCTGTTCTAGCTCCAGCTATCAACTGATGGCAACCACACGAGAGACTCCAAGACAAAATTGCCTGGCTGAGGTTATCTTGAATTTCTGACCCAGGAAACTGTGAGATATAATAAGCCACTAAATTGTGACATGATCTATTATGTAGAAGAGTAACTGGACCAGTTAGAATCAGACATGGAAAAACTGATGCCAATTTGGGAAAGGAGTATGACAAGGCTGTATATTGTCACCATGATTATTTAACTTAGAGGCAGAGTACTCACTGGAGAAGGAAATGGCAACACAATCCAGTATTCTTGCCTGGAAAATCCCATGGACAGAGGAGTCTGGTAGGCTACAGTTCATGGGATCACAAAGAGTTGGACACAACTGAGTGACTGAGCACACATACGTGCAGAGTACATCATGCAAAATGCTGGGCTGGATGAATCACAAGCTGGAATCAAGATTGCTGGAAGAAATATAGACAACCTCAGATGTGCAGATGATACCACTCTAATGTCAGAAAGTGAAGAGAAACTAAAGAGCCTCTTGATGAGCGTGAAAAAGGAAAGTAAAAAAGGTGACTTTAAACTCAACATTCAAAAAACTAAGATCATGGCATCCGGTCCCATCACTTCATAGCAAATAGATGGAGAAAAAGTGGAAGCAGTGACATTTTATTTTCTTGGGCTGCAAAATCACTGTGGACAGTGACAGGAGCCATGAAATTAAAAGATGGAGGAAAGCTATGACAAACCTAGACAGCATGTTAGAAAGCAAAGATATCACCTTGCTGACAAAGGTTCATTAGTTAAAGCTATGGTTTTCCCAGGTGTCATGTACGAATGTGAGAGTTGGACCATAAAGAAGGCTGAGCACCGAATTGATGCTTTCGAATTGTGGAACTGGAGAAGACTCCTGAGAGTCCCTTGGACTTCAATGAGATCAAACCAGTCAATCCTAAGGGAAATTAGTCCTGAATACTCACTGGAAGGACTGATGCTGAGTCTGAAGCCCCAATACTTTGGCCACCTGATGTGAAGAGCCAACTCACTGGGGAATAAAGCTCTAATGCTGGGAAAGATTGAAGTAAAAAAGAGAAGAGGGTGGCAGAGGATGACATGGTTGAATGGCATCACCGACTCAATGGACATGAATTTGAGCAAATTCCAGGAGATACTGGAGGACAGTGGAGCCTGGTATGCTTCAATCCATGGGGTCACAAAGAGTTGGACATAACTTAGCGACTGAACAACAACTGGATCAATACACTACAGGACAGTTACATATTGTTCAACTTTATAAGTAAATAATATGTTTTAGATAATTTAATATTGAAGTTTATTAATGTATTCATCCTATTAATCTTAATGCAGGAATAGGTTAATATAAAAATACATATTTATTTATCTATATAACTAAAGAAAAACATTCAATATATTCTAGCCATTCTTCAGGATCAAGTCCTTAACAAATTCAAAATGGAAAGTAACTTCCTTTTAAGATAATAAAGGATATCTACAATCTTGTACTACAATTATACTGAATTCATTTATTTGTTCGAATAGTTTTCTCTTCAGAACAGCATGGTAGGGGGTACTTCCCTTGCTGTCCAGTGATTAAGACTCTGTTGCTCCCAATGCAAAGGGCACAGGTAAGATCCCACATGCTGCATAGTATTGCCAAAATAAACAGAAAAAACAGCACGGGGGAGTGGGAGGATAGAAATAGGTGAGGGTAATTAAGAGGTACAAACTTCAAGTTACAAGATAAATCAGTCATGGGTATGAAATAAACAGTGTGTAGTATATTATCAATAATTATGTAATATCCTGTATGGCAGCGGTAGCCAAAATTTCTGGCACCAGGGACTGGTTTCATGGAAGAACAATTTTTCCTCAGACCGAGATGCAGGGGTGGAGAATGGTTTTGGGATGATTCAAGTGTACAACATTTATTGTGCTAATGATAATCTATATTTGCAGTTGCTTCCCAGCACTAACATCACTGCCTCAGCTTCACCTCAGATCATCTGTTGCAAGTGCAGTTCATAGTAGGGTTTGAGCTCGTACGAGAGTCTAATGCTGCCATTGATTTGATAGGAGATGGACCTCAGGCAGTAATTCGAACAATGGGGAACAGCTGTAAATACAGATGAAGTTTTGCTTGTTTGCTGATGCTCACTACCTGTTGTGTAGCCCAGTTCCTAACAGACCACAGGCTGACACTGGTTTGTGGTCCGGTGGGTGGGGACCCCTGTTGTAAGGTAACAACAGACAGCAACTATACTTAACATGGTGATCATCTTGAAATGTATAAAAATATTGAATTGAGATAGGCTGGCACCTGGGAGCATTTGCAAATGGACAAACATCTCCCTGAACAATGGAAAACAAAGAAACTATAAAGGACTAAAAATAACTGTACACATGTGCAATTGGGAAAAATTATGAATAATAAGACATATAAAGGCCAAAAATAACTGCTAGTTCTGAGGTGCAGTGAGCAAAAGAAGGATACTGTGCATGATCCCTGAACAAAGTGGGTGGGTGGACCACCTTAAGCCACCCCTTTGGCCCAACCCACTGATCCATCCCTACCTTCACCCCATTTAAAGGACCAGCTTACCCTAATTCAGAAAGCAAGCAAGGGCATTTGTTTCTTGTTCTGCAGTGTGAGTCCCAATAAAGCCTTGTCTGAATTCCTTATCTGGCCACTTAGCAATTTCTAGCCATTAAGGAGTCCAAGGACCCAAGTTGGTAACAGAATCATTATGTTGTGTAACAGGATGTAACTTGCAATTATAAGACAAACAAGTACTAGGGATGCAATGTACAACATGATAAATATAATCAACACTGCTGTATGTTATATATAAAAGTTTTTAAGGGAGTAAATCTAAGAATTCTCATCACAATGAAAAATTTTTTTTACTTCATTAAATTTGTATCTATGTGAGGTGATGGATGTTCACTAAACTTATTGTCATAATCATTCTATGATGTATTTAAGTCAAATCATTATGCTATACACCTTAACTATGTATTGTGAAAAAGTGAAAGTGTTAGTTGCTCAGTTGTGTCTGACTCTTTGTGATCCTATGGACTTTAGCCTGCCAGGCTCCTCTGTTCATGGAATTCTCCAGACAAGAATACTGGAGTAGGTTACCATTCCCTTCTCCAGGAGACCTTTCTGACCCAGGGATGGGATCAAACCCTCATCTGCTGCATTGCAGGCAGATTCTATACCCTGTGAGCCACCGGGAAAGCCCAAATGTATACTGTGCTATATGTCAATTATATCTCAATAAAACTGGAGAAAACAAGGAGACTAAGACAGGATATGCTCAGATGGAGGACTATGTGAGGACATGGGAAGAAGACAGGCAGCTGCAAGCCAAGCAGAGACCTTAGAAGAAACCAAACCTACAAAATCATATCCTGTTTCCAGAATTGTGACAAAATAAATTTCTGATGTTTATCCCACCCATCTGTGATATTTTGTTATGGTAGCTCTAGCAACTGAACAAACTTGAGATGAGGAAATTGGCTTCCCATGTGGAAACAAAATGAAATTGGAACAGGATCTCATACTATGTGCACACATACAACTCCAGACAGAATACAATTTAATTGTGAAAGCAAGACACTGAAACTATTAAAAGATAATACATGGAAATCCTTTATGATATCAGAATGGAGAAAGATTTCTTAACAAAACACATAAGTAAGTCACAAATGAAACTATAAAGGAAACACTAGATAAATTTTATGTCAAAAATAAAGCCTATGGGATCAACAATTTTATAAACAAAGTAAACCATATATTGACAGAAAAAAAATTAAAACATATATTGCATATTGAGGATTAGTAAACAATATACATTCAGCTCCATGATCAGATAACACAACTGAAAAATGGCAAAGACAATGGACAATTTATGGAATAAAAGCCCCAAGTGGTGTAAAAATGTGTATGCTTGAGCAGTGATTGTTGACACACATCCTTGTAAAATAGGGAAGAACAAATCTGACTCCATATTTGATCTGTTTCTTTTACTTTAATCTTTGTATTCTATTGCTTTTGCTAAAACAGTGTTGCCTATAGTCTAAAATTTAGAGGATAACCCATTCTCAAGTCTCTGACCTTTAAAGGTATAACAGTTTTCTATTCATACAGAGATAAAAAGTTGCAGAAGAATAATATTTCTCTTATTGGAGGTTTAAATGAACATTTGACCAGACCTACATGAACAGCTCGGAGAACAAAGGATTCCAACACTAAGAACTTTGCAAAAACCAACCACTCCGCCTCTCCTTTCATTACAAAAGAAGCCTGAATTCTAACTCAGGTAAGATGGTTCTTATAAAACTCAATATTCAAAAAACTAAGATCATGGAATCTGGTCCCATCACTTCATGGCAAATAGAAGGGGGGAAAGTAGAACCAGTAACAGACTTTATTTTCTTGGACTCCAAATTCACTGTGGATGGAGACTTCAGCCATGAAATTAAAAGATACTTGCTCCTTCGAAGGAACGTTATAGCAAACCTAGACAGCATATTAAAAAGCAAGGACATCACTTTGCTGCCAAAGGTCTGTTAGTCAAAGCTAGGGTTTTCCCAGTAGTCATGTACAGATTGCGAGTTGGACCATGACTCTTTGGTTGAGCACCAAAGAATTGATGCTTTTGAACTGTGCTGCTGGAGAAGACTCTTGAGAGTCCCTTGAACTGCAAGGAGATCAAACCAGTCAATCCTAAAGGAAATCAACCCTGAATATTCATTGGAAGGACTGATGCTGAATCTGAAGCTTCAATAATTTGGTTACCTGATAAGAAGAGCTGAGTCACTGGGAAAAAAAAAGAAAGAAAAAAAAAAAAAACCTGATGCTGGGAAAGACTGAAGGCAAAAGGAGAACAGGGTAGCACAGGATGAGATGGTTAGATAGCATCACCGACTCAATGGACATGAGTTTGAGCAAACTCCAGGAGATAGTGAAGGATAGGGAAGCCTGGTGTGCTTTACAGTCCATGGGGGTCACAGAATCAGACATTATTTAGCCACTAAACAACACCAACAAGATGGTTCTTTGGGACACTAGTCCACCATGTTCTTTGTCTGCTGACCTTCCAAATGAAGTCTATTCATTGCCCTAGCAACTCACCTCTGGATTTATTGCCTTGTCATGCAGCCGCCAGCATGAACTTGGACTCGCTTGTGTTCTGCATTTTAAGTATTAGTTTAGTCTTTATTTTTCCAGGAGGTGGGTGCTTTGTTTTGGCCATGCCACTCAGGCTTCTGGGATCTTGGTTAGTTCCCCGACCAGGGATCAAACCCCAGCTCCCTGCAGTGGAAGCAAGGAGTTCTAATCACTGGAGCACTGGGAAATTACCAGTATTAGCCTGGTTTAAAAAAATCTGAATCCTGAGTATGGATCCCTTGTTCCTAACTCCTACTGATACCTTTAAACAGCATAGTGGTTTAATAGTAGAAATGGATATATTTTCAATCAGGGTAAATTAAGAAACAACTTTTTCTAATTTATATTTTAAAACCTAGAATGTCTTTTTTCAGTTAAACATTTTTTCATCTCATCGAGGTAATACCAGTTTTTCCCTTTAACTTATTTACTTATGTTAATATATACCCTGATCACCCTTATATTTCTAGAATAGAATCCACTTGGTTTCTAGTCTACGAAAATATTTCTATTTCTACAAAATATTAACAAAATATCCTACAAAAAATTATCTATTGATAACTTCTCAGTATTTTTGCATGGGCAGCAATAATCAAGTTCTGTCTGTGCTTCCTTTTAAATCATAATTTGTCCATTTTGGTACCTTTATGCTATTAAGTAAATAGAAACTTCTCCTTCTTCTAATTCCTCTGAAACAATTTAAATATAAGAGTTCTCTGATCACTGGAAACCTAATGATGGATACTTTTTGGCACAGATTCCCTGATATTGTCTTCATTTTTATTCACGTCCACGTTTTCTCGTTTCTCGGATCAAATCTGACACATCTACTCCTTGAGAACCACAAAGAATTTAGAATTTATTAATACAGAGGGAATTCTCACTCAATCTCTTGTGTCTGTGGCTCTGCATTTTCTTTTTTCATCCTACCTGTCACTCTCTTTAAAAATATATATATAGTGACTTAATTATAACCTACCCCATTGCACTTGAGTTATAGATTAACTGCGCTTTTTTTGTGCTTTACGATCCGTTTTCCATAAATGCGTTAAAATTATTTTTCTCTTTTCTCCAAGACCGACCCGCGTTCCAACGACGCCTGACGCTGCGTGTCCCAGGGCCTCCTGGGAAGTGTAGTTCGGCAGGGCTTTTCCCGTGCGCACGCGCAACCTCTGCAGCCGGCTTGGCCCCTCTCTTTGTCCTTCGCCACTACGCGAGAGGCCACTGTGCGAGTGTCCGCGTGCTCGTGCGCGCGCTGTTCCCCGGCTAGGCTCCAGGCCGTCGGGATCTCGCGGATCCGCCCGGGTCGCGCAAAGCCCGGGGGCGGGGCGGTCACTTGGGTCCCGGTCCCCGTTCGGCGCGTCCGTGGTCCGAGGCGTTTTTTGCAGGTTCCGGGGCTGGATCCCTGTGGGGCGGGCGGCGGGGAATGAGAGGGTTCGCGGGGGCCGGGCTGGGGGTCGTGCCAGGGCTGCAGGTGGCGTCCGCCCTTCGGCCTGGGACTCAGCGGCTGGGTTGCGGTGGGCACCGGTGGGCTCCAGCGGTGGGGGGAGGCCCTTCCTCCGCCGCGGCCAGTGCTCAGAGCGCCTTGACGTTTCCGTCCAGACCGGCTCGTACAGGTGGTGTCTCCCACGCGCGTGCCCGGCCGCCCGCGACCTTCGGGACACACGGCCAGTCGTGGGGGCGCCCTGGGAATGTACGCGGGGCGACCCGATTGTTCGCCTCCGTCCAGGCTCCACCCAGCTTGCCTCTGCTTTTATCAGTAGGATTTTTAACGGGGCGTCTCTACTAACAAAAAACCCAGACAACTTTGACAGTTGCTAATGCGGTGAGGACAGCGTTGGCCTCAAGCCTTGTCTCTGACTTTGACCCACAACTGCCACTTGAAACAGTCAACTCACAATTTCTGGGTCTCAGGCTTTTCATCTGAAAACGAGGGAGTGGCAAGAAATTACCTTTTCTTCTCTAGCGTGGAAGCTTTTTGCAATCGTTAAAACACATTATTTTATTGATTCCTTACTGTTTCAACCACATGGTGCTGGACTGAAACTGCTTTGCTTGCCTGTTTTCTTGGGTTAAGGATTTTAAAATATGTTCACTGTCGTCAGTTTAGAGTGTACTGATAAACAGATTCAAATGAAAATCATTCATGATCCCATCAGCAGGAAATAGTCACTGCTAACGTTTTGTACATCCTTTAATCAATAAATGTGTGTATATTGTTAATAACCTTATTTGTTCCCTTTAAGAATAAAAAAACAACAAAATTGGGAATATGCTGCATATCCTGCTTAAAGCCCTTACAATCTATCACAGATATGTTAAGTTGAAATATTTTGTCCCAAGTGGGGAGTTGGACCTTTCTGTGGGAGTTCTTTCAACTTGCCTCTGAGATCTTTTCTTTCTCTTCTTTTTCTCCTTAGTCTGCCCTGTTGCCATCATCTCTGGACAGGGGACTGTATCATGCGTGTACTGGGAATATAAACAGGGACTCCCAAGACATTTGCCCATCCCTCTTTCTACTGCTGTTGTGGGTCTTGGTCACAGGCCCTGGGGTAGACTGCATGGAACCAGTGGCCCCAATCTACCATTTGTGCATATATCATCTATTTGGGGCACATGAATTTTTGTGCAGTATTAGAATTTGAGTAGACTCCAGGAGTTGGTGATGGACAGGGAGGCCTGGCCTGCTGCGATTCATGGGGTCACAAAGAGTCGGACAGGACTGAGTGACTGAACTGGCTGACTGACTGACTTCCTTAATGAATGCTGAATGCATCAGAAAAGACAGCATGGTGTATAGAACATCTGGCACATAGTTGTTGTTTAGTTGCTACATTGTATCCGACTGTTTTGGGACCATATAGACTGCAGGTCAGCAAGGCTTCTCTGTCCTCAAGATTTCCTAGGCTAGATTACTGGAGTGGGTTGCCATTTCCTTCTCTAGGGGATCTTCCCAACCCAGGGATCCCACCTGTGTCTCCTGCATTGGCGTGCAAGTTCTTCACCACTGAGCCACCAGGGAAGCCTGGCACATGTTAGGTGTGAGTAAATGTCACTTTTCGTTGTTCTTTTTCCCTTGTAATTCCACAGGACTTGATGCTGAGTGGGAACTATGGGATGATGATGACGGTGCCCCTTCCTCCTGCAGGTGAACATGAGCATGTCATGGGGAGAACTGCGGTGCTCTGCAGGAAGCTGCTGAGGTAAAGTCAAACCCATGAAGTTAAAAGCGGTCAAACTGTATAGCGGAGGGGTAGGCTTCCATCTGCTGAAGGAACACATGGAAGTCTAGTGGAAGAGCACTCAGGGAAAGCTCTCTCAAGAGCCAACCGGCAAAAGCATTTGTTTAAATTAAATGAAAATAAGGTCGAATCTATTGTGCTGAGCAATTAATATCAGAAGTTTTTAAAAACTACCACACTGATGGCTTATCACACTTTTTCCACCTGATTCTTATGCCTCATTTCAACATTTCTCTCTACTCTTGATAAATTTTCACTGAAACCCAACTAAACTTTGCCAAGTAGTTTCTGACAAAGGAAATTTCAAGATCACATTGTGAATTTGGCTGTCTGCTTAATTTTTATTTCATGAAATAAAGTGAAAGCGTAACACAGGAAATGACCTATTTATTTACTAGAGGTGTATCTTCCTTGTCTGGGGTATGTGTGTATATTTGTATTATGATTGACTTTTCTTGAACCACACAGAGGTTATTACATTTTTTAATCATTAAATTTATTGGCTTTTAAGTAAAATTTTTTGACTTTTGCCTTTGTAGCATGTGTAGGGACATTTTCCCCAGAATTACACAAATACTCATTTGTGTTTTCTTTAGGCACTATCATGGTTTTCATTATTTTAAGTTCTGATCCATCTGAAAGTACAGTTGACCCTTGAATAATAGGGGTGTGAACTGCATGGGTCCACTTATATGCAGATTTTTTTCAATAAATACCACAGTACTGTATGATCAGAAGTTGGTTAAATCTGCAGATATGAACCTTGGATATAGAGGGTTGACTATAAAATTAATTATGTGAGGATTTTCAAGTCCATGGGTGGTGAGGTGGACTAGTGTCCCTAACCCTCAAATTGTTCAAGGGTCAACTGTAGTTTGTTGTAATATATGAGATAGATATCTGGCTTTATTTTCTTCCAAGTGTTAATCACTTCTCCTATGCATTAAGTGATCAGGTTTTACTTTGGATGTGAAGTGCCACATTTATTGCATGAGAGATTTACATATTTGGGTCGTTATGCTTTATTTAGCTGTAAATCTTTTCTGGAGACAGTATGAAATACTTTTTTTTAATATAATTGTACAATATATATTAATATTACATGGACCTATGTACACTCATTATCTTGTGTTTCCCAAAGTGTCCAAAGCTGTTCCTGTACCTTTTTTTCTTCCAGATGAACTTTAGAATTGCTTGTTAAAAAAAATTTTTTTGAAATTGTGACTGGAATTGACAAAAAATATAAATAATTCAGGGCTGAATTATGAAGTCTTTCTGTCCTAGAAAGACCAATTTGTGTGTGAGGAAGTCTATTTTTATAGTCCCCATTGGTGGTTTTAGTTTGCTTTAGCCTATGAGCCGTACACATTTCTTGTCAAGTATATTTCTATGTTTTATGTATTTTTTTCTGATATGCATAGATTTTTTTATCCTACCTTTTTATTTGTTTAAATAAGAAGGCTGTTGATATTACAGTACTATATCTGTTGATCTGGAAAGATGGTTTGCATAGTGGGAAGAAAGCAAAAACAGTTTTTAAATGTGACCTTATATTTTTGTTAAAAATATCCAGATTGTTTATACTACCTCTTTTTTTTTTTTTTTTGTTAGTTGGAGGCTAATTACTTCACAACATTTCAGTGGGTTTTGTCATACATTGATATGAATCAGCCATAGATTTACACGTATACTACCTCTTAAGAGTGGTTATGTTTGGTCACAAGTAAGAATTTTTTCTTATTTAGTTTATGTACATTTCTAAGTTTTGTCATCATATTTTACTTTTGTAATAATAATTATGTCTCTTTGTTTAGTTCTTATACGTGCCAGTTCCAGTTCTAAAATGAATATATTTTCACAATTTAGGGTATATAAAGGAATCATTTCTTGTGTAACTGGAAAGAACCTCAATATGTATTTCTGAGTTGATACCAAGGGCTGAATCACAGGAAGACATGAAAGGGAAGAGTTTGGTGTCTGAAGTGCTGCTTTAGTGTGTCATAGGGATGAGCAAGCTGTGTCTCTGTGGAACTAAGGTGACGGAATGTGTGCGTGGAGATAAGAGCTAATTCCAGGATGTATGGTGAGTGTGTGAACATATGTGTACATGAATACAAACAAATAACTTTATGATTTTGGAAGTAAATATCTTGAATGTAGGGCTTCCCAGGTGGCTCAGTCATAAAAGAATCCACCTGCCAATTGAGGAGATGCAGGTTTGGCCCCTGGGTCAGGAAGATCCCTGGAGAAGGAAATGGCAACCTACTCTAGTACTCTCACCTGGGAAATCCAATGGATAGAGGAGCCTGGTAGGCTATAGTCCATGGGGTTTGAAAGAGTCAGACACGACTAAGCAACTAAACGACAGCAACCCTGAACGTAGCAAAAAAAGAGAAATAGCATTCATTTCTGGTACTTAATAGTTGTGCAGTCATTGGCACATTCTAGTTCCATTTTTCGTTCTATAAAATGGAGATGTGAAATGCTTTTTTGTCAAATGCCTTTTGGGTTGTCTGTGAGGGTTGTTATAAAGTGCTTAGTATTTTGTCTTATATATTGAAAGCACTCAGATGTGAGAGCTATTGTTATTACCAGGAACTAGTCACTTTCCTTTTAATATCTCATTTGTTCCTCAGAATCCCCGTGGCATTACATAGTGACTAAAGAGTAATTCTCCAGAAATATATAATGTCTATGCATCAAACAACATAACTTTAAGCATATAATCCAAACATCAACAGAAGTACAAGGGAAAACTGGCCAATCTGTAATATTGGGAGAATTTAACATACTTCGTGTAGAAATGGATATGATTGGCAGACATAAATTAGGAAGGCTATAGATTTTAAACCTTAGTTTCCTATTTGTTCTTACCCAAAGTCACAAAGCCAGGAAAAGGAAAAAGTTGATTAAAACTTAGATCTGTTTTAATACAAATCACATAAGCTTTCCAAAAGTCTGTCACACACAGAGCTGCCTTGTCCTTCCCAGCACCTGTTCCTCAGTGTCCTCAGTGGACGCTAACTGGATCTCAGGATTGCTTCTGCTGAGTAATCTTTATCTGTGTACAGAGACGTAGACTTCTGCCGTTCTTTCACATCACATTCTATTTCTGTCCCTGGTAGTCCTGTGTCAGAAAACACACTCTGGCCTTAAATGATTATGAACTCCTATTTCCTAGCAAGAAAGGAGGGGATTTTAGGTGCACTATGAATATACCAATTGAAGTGCATTGGTCCCCAGGTTCACAGATCCTGGTTCCCCAGAAATGAGCCTGCTCCTGTGAGACAAGAAAGGCATTCCCAGCAGAGAAATTCATTCCTGGTGTTGAACACTTCACTCCCGAGCTTCAGGATAAAAGCAGAGGCCACAGAACTGAACAAACCTCAGACTTGCTGATCATCTCACACAGGCTGCAGAAATGACCATGTTACAGGTGAGTTTGTGTTTATTCCTCATTATTTTTCCAAGGGATTATAAGAGGTATGTAAGACTTGAGTGAAAAAGGAAAGATTACATTGTTAAGAAGTCAGGGGAAGATATCCTCAGAATGGAAGATCCAAACTGGGACAAAGTCAAAGCAGTGATGCAATAACTATAGGGCCTTGAGAAGTTCTTAAAGTTTCAATTTTTATAAGCCTTACTGTCCTACATAATTATTGAATGAGCTATAAACTTGGTTCTCAAATTTTCAACAAGTGTAATAAATATATTTATATGAATTGTATTATCCAAAGGAAAAAGCAAAGTTCTTCATGGAAAGTAAGTATTTACTGGTCATTCCTTGGGAAGCCTTTAAGTAAATGATATAGTGATAATGTCCTCAGGAGAAACATTGTAATAAATACAAAACTATTGTAGCCATTTTTCATGGTTTTCCACAGAATGTGACCCAAGGGTAGTATGCCAAAGCTGAACTTAATCACCATAATTATTTATTTATTTACCTCTTTAGTTGTGAAGCAGAATTCACATGGAGAAAAGTTCATAAAATGCAGCTTAATGTGTTATCAAATGAATACCCATGAAACCACCGTTTCATTTCAAGAAACTGAACATCCCCTCCCAATCACAGCTTCTCCCTGACAGAGGAAACCAGGACTCTAGCTTCTGTAACCATTTCCTTGCTTGTCTGTTTAGTTTTACTCCTAAGTGTTTATACGCAAACACTGCAGTTAGTTTGTCTGCTGTTGTGCATGCTTATTTGTGTTTTGCTTCTTTCACTTTCACTTGTTTCTGAGATTTATTGCATTTGCAACCTTCTCTTCAATGAAGGCAGCTTCTTTTTTAAGAAATATACATTACATTTCCTCAGTTTATTTTTTTCAAAGCTTTAAAAAAAAAGTTTATTTATTTGGCTGTGTCAGGTTTTAGTTGTGGCATGCAGGGTCTTCCTGCATCTTTCAGGATCTTTCATTACAACAGAGGTCTCTGGTTGTAGCACATGGACTCAGTAGTTGCGATATATGGGCTTAGTTACTCCACAGCATTTAGGGTCTTAATTCCCAAACCAGGACTCAAACCTGTGTCCCCTGCATTGCAAGGCAGATTCTTAACCACTGAACCATCAGGGAAGTCCCTGAAGGCAGCTTCTTAATATCATCAAATCCAGCCATTATCAAGTTTCCATTAGTCTCATAAATTCATAAACTGTCATTTGTTTGCATTAGACTCTTAAGTAAAGTTCATACAGTGCAGCTGATCTGTCTCTTAATCTTGGTACAGCGTATTTTTTTCTATCCAAACCATTTGTTGAAGAGGCCAGGCCATTGATCTGTAGTTTCTCACTACCTGAAGGCTCTGAATAAGTGATGTGGTGGGTAATGAATCCCCATGGTGTTACTGGTGTGTTGTCACCTGTGTTTCCTGTAAATTGGTAGATTCGAGATGTGCTGTCCAGTACTGAAGCCACCAGCCACATACGACTGAACTTAAGTTAATTCAGTTAAATCCCTTTGTCACGGTTGTCCCCTCTCAAGTGCTTAGTAGCCACAGATTGGACAGCCACAAACTGGGTAGCACAGGTAAAGAATGTTTCCATCATCACAGAAAGTTCCACACTGAGGTTTGATCAGGTTCAAGTGTGACTTCTTGGCAAGAATGCTTCGGAAGTTGTTGTACACGATGCCCACAGGTCTCTCTTTGTCTTGCTATGGCTTTAAATGATCACTACTTATATGGATCATTTCATTAGGAGCTGCAAAATGATAACACCCTCCTTGTAACATTTTTCTTTATTTACTAACTAGAACACTGCTCTCTAGTACCACAAAATACATCAAAGCTCAGTTTGTACATCTTCTGCCCTAGACCTATAATTAGTAGTTTAAAATTTAGTTATCATAAAATTTCGTTATAATTTTAAAAGTGTGGCCAAAACATGGACATATACTCAATTTTTGCATATTGGCTTGGTATTCAGGAACTTCATAAGCCCATTTACTAATAATTTTTCTTTAGATTTGGTTAGGTTTCCATGTTTATAAAAATATCAGCAATACTTTTTTTACTAAAAAGAAATTCAACTGACTTCCTAGTTTGCTAAGACATTCTATAACAAATAAATGCTGATTATTTTTCAATTTTTGGTGTGTTGTTTCATCTGTTTGTTCTTTTTCATACTTTTATAGTCTCCCTTATGAAATCTAGTCCTTCTTTTTGAAAAACATAAATGTGCTTTTTAAAAGCTGTTAGATTTTTCTGTTATCTGTAGTTCTTGTGATGTACATTCTTCCACTTACAGATATGTTTTATCTGTATCTACTGAGGTGATAATATGTTTTTTCTTAATTATTAATATAATAAATATCAATGATTTTTTAAAGTATTAAATCAACCTTGAATTTTTGCGATAAACCCCAGCTTATTCTTAATATATTTTCTTCTTTATATTTTGTTCAGTACAGTAGCTTGGTGATGTTATTTAGGATTTTCACATCAGTATTCATGTGTATCTTGGCCTTTGCTTTTCCCTTCTTTCAGTATCCCTATTGAATTTTGTTATCAAGATCATGTGAGTGTCAAAAAATTTATCAAAAGTTGCTTCCACATTATATGAGAGTTTAGTAAAATTGGAATTATTTCAGCATTAAATGTTTACAAAATTAACTGGTAAAGCCATTTTTTGTGTGTGAGATTTAAACTCAGGGAACCAGTTTTCCACATGGCCAATGCATGATTTGTAAAATCATTAATGAGTAAATGATCCAATTAAGAAGCAAGATAAAACAATAGATTTTAATGTGACCGTGTGAGAAGTTCATTTATATGAATGAAGATTCTACATTGCAGCTCATTTTTGTGAGACCAGTTGATTAGTTTTGATGTGATGTCAAAGAAGAATGTCCACAGTTAACTAATTCTAATTGTTGTAGGGTCTTTGGATTTTCTTTATGCAATCATGCCATCTATGACAGTTTTACATGTTGTTTTCAATATTTATACTTGTTCCTCGCATTGTATTGTTCTGACCTCCTGCAGTACTTTGTGGACTAGAGGTGGCATTAGGAACACCCTTGTCTCATTAGGAACACCCAGGCCTGCACTGTCACTCCATGGCAAATCACAGGTGCTCACCTCTGACACCAGCCCCCTGGAGTTAGCATAGACTCTGCAGGGTGAGAGCACCATCCCCAACAAGAGTGCCTTCACGTTAGTCGATAGCTGTAAGTTTGAGAGTCCTCAGGCCACACACAACACTTCTGTCCAACTGGCTGCAGATTTGGGGTGTTCCTATGACCCCCTCAGGTTCGATGGAACAGTTCACAAAACTTAGGAAAGTGCTATACCTAAAACTAGTTTTATTACAAAGGACACAAATTAGGACCAGCCAAATGAAGAGACAGAGTGATGTCTGGCAGGGTCCCAAACAGAGCTGCTGTGCCTTCTCCTCGTGGAATCAGGATACATCATCCTCCTGGCCTATGTCTGCTTACCAGCCAGAAAGCTAACCTGAGGCAGAAATATCCAGAGTTTTTATTGGGTATTCACTGTGTAGGTATAATTGATTAAATCCCTGGCCATTTGATGGAACTCAGCCTCCAGCCCTGTCTGCTCCGTGGAGGTTGGACTGATAGCATCTCTCTGAAAGCCCCAACTCTCCAATCCAATGGTTGGTCCTTCTAGCATGGCCAGTGTCCACCTGGAGACTCCAGTAGCCCACTGTGAGTTACCTTGTTCCATAAATTCCGGAGGGACCCACCGCTAATAGCACAGAGACCTGCCATCCCAAAAAAACTGGAACAAAACCCAGTTATATAACCTATAGCCATTAGCTTCACATACTGTTTAATTAAAATTAAGTAAAATAGAAAAGTCAGTTTCTAGTCACCTTTGATGTATTCAGTAGACACTGGTGGCTGCCAGTGACTATATTGGATGGTATAGATATGAGCATTTCAGTCGTCACAAGAAATTCTGTTGGACAGTGCTGTTCTAGTCCTCAGAGACCAAGCACTCAGTGTTATACCAATAAGTATGATGCTAGCTTTACATATTTTATAGATTATGATTATCAGATTAAATTTCCTCCTATTTCTAGTTTGTTGATAGTATTTTACAATGAACTGATTTTCACAATATGCCTTTTCTGCATCTTGAAATGATAATGGCTTTTCTCCTTTATTCTGTTAATATAATAGTGATTTCAGAATCAATATCTAACATAACTGAAAGAAACTTCATTTGGTCAGGCCACATTATACTTTTTATGCATATGTGTGTGTTAGTTGCTTAGTCGTGTCCAACTCTTTGCAACCCCATGGACGGTAGCCCTCCAGGCTCCTCTGTCCATGGGATTCTCCAGGCAAGAATACTGGAGTGGATAGCCATTCCCTTCTCCAGGAGGTCTTCCCAACCCAAGGATCAAACCCTGGTCTCTTGTGTTGCAGGCAGATTTTTTACCGTCTGAGCCACCAGGGAAGCCCCTTTTCTGCATGGCTAGATTCAATTTGCTAACACTTTGTTAGGAATTTTGATTCTCTAAGAGCTTGTATTGTTCTTTTGCTGTGTTCTTGTCTGATTTGGGATTAGAGGTCTGCTGGTCTTATAAAATGAGTTGAGAAGTTTGCATTCTTTATTCTCTGAAAGAATTTATATGATATCTTATTTATTCCTTGAATGTTGGGAAGAATTCTCCTCTGAAGCCATCTAAAACTTGAGGTTTTTTTGAAGAAAGGTTTTAAATTGTGAGTGTTAATTCCTGTAATAGTTAAAGGACTAATTCAGACCTTCTTTCTTCTGTCACTTTTAAGTACATTGTTTTTCAAGAAGTATATCTATTTCATCTAAGTTGTCATATATGTTGGCATAAATTGATTAATATTGTTATCTTTTTAACACCTTTATTGAACTATGATATCAGTAGGATCCACTGACATCACTGACAAGTGTATAATTCAGTAATTTTTTTAGTAACTTTATGTTATATAACCATCATCACAATCCAGTTTTAGAAGGGTTCTGTCATCCCAAGAGGATTTTTGTGACATTTACAGTCAGTTCCTCCACCCACCCCCAGCCTGAAGCAATCACTAATTTGCTTGCTGTCTATATAGGTTTTCCTTTTGGAAATATATAAATGGATTTTTATAAATGTATAATCTTTTGTTTCTAGCTTCTCTCAATTAGGATAGTATTTCTGAGGTCCATCTATGTTTTAGTATATGTCAGAAATACATTCTTATTGTTGATTAGTATTCCATTGTATTGGATATATCACTTTTTATATATCCATTCACCACTTAACGGACACTTGGAATATTTATACTTTTTGGTATATTTGTTATATAAATATAGTTTTTATAAGTAATACTAATATGAACAATCTCTTATAAGTATTTTATTAATCAAAGTATAGGTGATTTACAGTGTTGTGTTACTTTCAGGTTATAGCATTTATATATATATGCATATATATATATTCTTTTTCAGATTCTTTTTCATTATAGGTTATTATAGATATTGAATATAGTTCTCTATGCAGGTCCTTGTTGGTTATCAATGGGGTTTTATATATAATAGCGTGTATGTATTAATCCCAAACTTCTAATTTATCCCTTCACATTTCCCTCCTTTCCCTTTTGGTAGCCATAAGTTTGATTTCTATATTTGTGACTTTGTTTCTGTTTTATAAATAAGTTCATTTGTATTACTTTTTTAGATTCCACATATAAGTGATAACATAATATTTGTCATTCTCTGTCTGACTTACTTCTCAGCATGATAATCTCTAGGTCCATCCATGTTGCTCCAAATGGCATGATTTCATTTTTTTTTTGTGACTGTGTATATATGTACCACATCTTTATCCATTCATTTTTCCATGGATATTGAGATCACGTCCTTGTCTTGGCTATTGTAAACAGTGCTGCTGTGAACTTAAGAGGTGCCTGTATCTTTGCAAATAAGAGTTTTCATCTTTTCTGGATATATGCCCAGGAGTCGGATTGCCAAGTCTGTGGTAACTCTGTTTTTAGTTTCTCAAGGAGCCTCCATACTGTTTTCCATAGTGGTTACACAAATTTACATTCCAACCAACAGTGTAGGAGGGTTCCGTTTGCTCCATGCCCTCTCCAGCATTTATTATTTGTAGACTTTTTGATGATGGCCATTCTATCTGCTGTGAGGTGATAGCTTATTGTAGTTTTGATTTGTACTTTTTTAATAATTAGTGATGGTACATATCTTTTCATGTACTTTTGGACCATCTATATGTCTTCTTTGGAAAAATGTCTATTAATGTCTTCTGCCCCATTTTTTGATTGGATTGTTGTGGTTTTTTTGATATTGAGCTTTATGAGCTATTGTATATTTTGGAAATTAAGACCTTGTCAGTCACATCACTTGCAAATATTTTCTTCCATCCTGTAGGTTGTCTTTAAATGTTGTTTCTGGTTTCCTTTGCTGTGCAAAAACTTTTTATGTTTTAATTAAGTCCAATTTGTTTATTTTTGCTTTATTTCCATTACTCTAGAAGACAGATCCAAAAAATTGTTTTTGAGATTTATATCAAAAAGTGTTCTCCCTGTGTTTTCCTCATGGAGTTTTATAGCATCCAGTCTCACATTTAGGTCTTTAATCCATTTTGAGTGTATTTTTGTATGTGGTGTTAGAGAAGGTTCTACTTTCATTCATTTACGTGTAACTGCCCAGTTTTCTTAGCACTGCATAGTGACAAGATTATCTTTTCTTTGTTGTATGTTTTTCCCTACTGTGTTGTAGATTAATTGACCCTAGTGTGTGGGTATGATTCTGGGCTTTCTATCTAGTTCCATTGATGTATATGTCTGCTTTTGTGCCAGTACCACAATGTTTTGATTACTGTACCTTGTAGTATAGTCTGGTCAGGGGGTGTGATTCATCCAGCTCTATTAAAGATTCTTTCCTGCTTATTTGGGGTCTTTTATGTTTCTATACATATTTTAATACTATTTGTTCTATTAATAGTTTTGTGAAAAATGCCCTAATTTCATAGGTGTTGCACTGAATCTGTAGATTGTCTTGGGTATTATGGTCATTTTAACAGTATTGATTCTTCCAATGTGAGAACATAGTGTATCTTTCCATTTGTTTGTATCACCTTTAATTTCTTTCATCAGCATCTTGTAGTTTTCAGAGCACAGGTCTTTTGCCTCCTTTTTGCCTCCTTAGATAAGTTTATTTCTAGGTATTTTATTCTTTTTGATGCAGTAGTAAATGGGGTTGTTTCCTTAATTTCTCTTTCTGATATTTCACTATTAGTGTATAGAAATGCAATGAATTTTGGTGTATTTCTTTTGTATCCTGAAACTTTACCAAATTTATTGATGAGTTCTAGTAGTTTTCTGGTGGCATCTTTAGGACTTTCTGTGTATAGTTTCAGGGACTTTCCCAGTGGCTCAGCAATGAAGAATCTGCCTGCACTGCAGGAGACTTGGTAGTTGATAAGGTTTCAATCCCTGGGTTGGGAAGATACCCTGGAGAAGGAAATGGCAACCCACTCCAGTATTCTTGCCTGGGAAATCCCATGCAAGATTGCCCAGACAGAAATCCCAGAAAGAGGAGCCTAGCAGGCTGTAGTCCATGGGGTTGCAAAAGAGTCAGATATGACTGAGCAACTGAACAACAATGTATAGTATCATATCTTCTGCAAACTGACAGTTTTACTTCTTCTTTTCAGATTTGGACTCCTTTTATTTCTTTTTCTTCTCTGATTGCCATGGCTAGGACTTCCAAAACTGTTGAATAAAAGTGGCAAGAGTGGGCATCTTTGTCTTGTTCCTGATCTTAGAAGGAATACTTTCAGCTTTTCACCATGGAATGTGATGGTAGCTGTGGGTTTGTCATATATGGCCTTTATTATGTTGAGGTATGTTCCTCCTATGCTTACTTTGTGGAGTTTTTATCATAAATGGGTGTTAAATTTTGTCAAAAGCCTTTTTTGCATCTATTCAGATGATTATATGGTTTTAATTCTATTGTTTGTTAATGTGGTATATCATGTTGATTGATTTGCAGATACTGAAAAATCCTTCTCTCCCTGGGATAAACTCATTTTGATCAGGGTGTATGATCCATCCTTTTGCTATATTGTTGGATTCACATTGCTAGTCTTTTGTTGAGGATTTTTGCATCTATGTTTATCAGTGATATCAGCCTGTAATTCTCTTTATTTGTGTGTGATACCTTTGTCTGGTTTAGGTTTCAGGGTGATGATGGCCTGAAAGAATGAGATTGGAAGTGTTCCTCTGCAAGTTTTGGAATAGTTTCAGGTAGTTTCAGTTTGGATAGGTATTAACTCTTTAAATGTTTGGTAGAATTCGCCTGTGAAGTCATCTAGTCCTGGACATTTATTGTTGATAGTTTTTAAATTACTAATTCAATTTCATTACTGGTAATTGATCTGTTCATATTTTCTATTTCTTTCTGGTTCAGTCTTAAGAGATTATACTTTTCTAAGAATTTGCCCATTTCTTCCAGTTCAGTTCAGTCGCTTGGTCGTGTCCGACTCTTTGCAACCTCATGGACTACAACATGCCAGGTTTCCCTGTCCATTACCAATTCCTGCAACTTGCTCAAACTCAAGTCCATCAAGTTGGTAATGCCATCTAACCATCACATCCTCTGTTGTCCCCTTTTCCTCCTGCCTTCAATCTTTCCAGCATCAAGATCTTTTCCAGTGTCAGCCCTTTGCATCAAGTGGCCAAACTATTAGAACTTTCAGCTTCAGCATCAGTCCTTCCAATGAATATTCAGGACTGATTTCCTTTAGGATGGACTGGTTGGATCTCCTTACAGTCCAAGGGACTCTCAAGAGTCTTCTCCAACACCACAGTAAAAAAGCATCAATCTTCAGCGCTCAGCTTTCTTTATAGTTCAACTCTCACATCCATAGATGACTACAGGAAAAGCCATAGCTTTGACTAAATGGACCTTTGTTGGCAAAGTAATGTCTCTGCTTTTTAATATGCTGTCTAGGTTAGTCATAGCTTATCTTGAAAAGATGCTTTTCAAGGAGCAAGCATCTTTTAATTTCATGGCTGCAGTCACCATCTGCAGTGATTTTGGAGCCCCCCAAAATAAAGTCTATCACTGTTTCCATTGTTTCCCCATCTATTTCCTATGAAGTGATGGGACCAGATGCCATGATGTTAGTTTTCTGAATGTTGAGTTTTAAGCCAACCTTTCACTCTCCTCATTCACTTTCATCAAGAGGTTCTTTAGTTCCTCTTCACTTTCTGCCATAAGGGTGGTATCATCTGCGTATCTGAGGTTATTGATGTTTCTCCCAACAATCTTGATTCCAGCTTGTGCTTCATTCAGTGCAGCATTTCACATGATGTACTCTGCATATAAGTTAAACAAGCAGGGTGACAGTATACAGCCTTGACATACTCCTTTCCCGATTTGGAGCCAGTCTATTGTTCCGTGTCTGGTTCTAACTGTTGCTTCTTGACCTGCATACAGATTTCTCAGGAGGCAGATAAGGTGATCTCGTATTCCCTTCTCTTGAAGAATTTTCCACAATTTGTTGTGATCTACACAGTCAAAGGCTTTGGCGTAGTCGATAAAACAAAAGTAGATTTTTTTCTGGAACTCTCTTGCTTTTTCGATGATCCAATGGATGTTGGCAATTTGATCTTTGGTTCCTCTGCCTTTTCTAAATCCAGCTTGAACATCTGGAAGTTCACAGTTCACGTACTGTTGAAGCTCGTCTTGGAGAATTTTTAGCATTACTTTGCCAGCGTGTGAGATGAGTGCAATTGTGCAGTAGTTTGAGCATTCTTTGACATTGCCTTTCTTTGGGATTGGAATGAAAGCTGACCTTTTCCAGTCCTGTGGCCACTGCTGAGTTTTCCAAATTTGCTGGCATATTGAGTGCAGCACTTTCACAGCATCGTCTTTTAGAATTTGAAATAGCTCCACTAGAATTCCATCACCTCCACTAGCTTTGTTCGTACTGATGCTTCCTGAGGCCCACTTGACTTCGCAGTCCAGGATGTCTGGCTCTATGTGAGTGATTACACCATCATGGTTATCTGGGTCAGGAAGATGTTTTTTGTGTGGTTCTTCTGTATATTTTTGCCACTTCTTAATATCTTCTGCTTCTATTAGGTCCATACCATTTCTGTCCTTTATTGAGCCCATCTTTGCATGAAATTTTCCCTTGGTATCCCTAATTTTCTTGAAAATATCTCTAGTCTTTCCCATTCCATTGTTTTCTTCTATTTCTTTGCACTGATCATTTAGGTAGGCTTTCTTATCTCTCCTTGCTATTCTTAGGAACTCTGCATTCAGATGGGTATATCTTTCCTTTTCTCCTTTGCCTTTAGCTTCTCTTCTTTTCCCAGTTATTTGTAAGGCCTTTGCAGACAACCATTTTGCCTTTTTGTATGTCTTTTTCTTGCATTTCTTCCAAGTTGACCATTTTATTGGCATATAGTTACTTGTGGTCTCTTATGAGCCTTTCTATTTCTGTAGTGTTGGTTGTAACTTCATTTCTGAGTTTATTGATTTGGGCCCTCTTCCTTTTCTTCCTGATGAGTCTGGCTGAAGGTTTGTCAGTTTTGTCTTTTCAAAAAACCAATTTTTAGTTTTATTGATCTTTTCCTTTTTTTTTCCTTATCTCTATTTCAGGTATTTCTGTTCTGATCTGTATGATTTCTTTACGCTAACTTTGGATTTTGTTTTTCTTTCTTTAGTTGCTTCACATGTAAGGTTGGCTTGTTTATTTGAGATTTTTCTTGTTTTCTGAAGTAAGCTTGTATCACTATAAACTCTCTTAGAACTTCTTTTGCTGCATCCCATAGGTTTTGGGTCATCATGTTTTTATTTTCATTTGTCTCTAGGTATTTTTTTTTTCCTCCTTGATTTGTTCAGTGGTACATTGAATTACTGGCATATTACAGCCTCCATGTGCTTGTGTTTTTTTCAGTTTGTTTTTTTTCTTGCAGTTGATTTCTAACCTCAACCATGTTGTGGTTGCAAAAGATGCTTGATATGATTTCAGTTTTCTTAAAATTATGCAAGCTTGTTTTGCAGTGATCTGGAGAATGTTCCACATGCTCTTGAAAAGATTGTGTATTCTGCTGGTTTTGAGTGGATTGTTCTCTATGTTTATATTAACCAATTTAGTCTAATATGTTCTTTAAGGCCAGTGTTTCCTTACTGATTCTTTGGTCTACATGATCTGCCCATTGATGTAAGTGGGGTGTTAAAGTCCCCTAATTTATGTGTTTCTGTGTGTGTGTGTGTGTGTGTGTGTGTGTGTGTGTGTGTAATATATAAAACCAGTGGCTCAGCAGTAAAGAATCCCCCTGCAATGCAGGAGACACAGGAGATGCAAGTTGAAACCCTGGGTCAGGAAGATCCTCTAGAGAATGAAATGGCAACCCACTCCAGTATTCTTGTCTAAAGAATCCAGTGAACACAGGAGCATGGTGGGCTACAGTCCATAGGGTTGCAAAGAGTGGGGTATGACTGAAGTGACTGAGCACAGCAGCACAGCACATTATTGTGTCAATTTCTCCCTTTATGTCTGTTAATGTTTGCATTATACATCGAGGTGCTATGTTAGGTGCATATGTATTTACAATTATTATAGCTTCTTCTTGGATTGATCCCTTAATCATTATATAGTGTCCTCTTTTGTCTTGTAACAGAGAAGTTCTGGATTTGTTTCTGTAAGTCTCCTTTTTCCTGTCTTTTGTTCTCTTCTCTTGTGATTTGATGACTTTCTTTAGTGTTAGGCTTGTATCCCTTTTTCTTTTTTGGTGTGTATATCTATTACAGATTTTTTGATTTGTGGTTACCATGAGATCTTTGTATAGAAATGTGTATATGTAAGTGATTACTTTAAGTTGCTCATCTTATAATTTCAAATGCATTTTTAAAAGCCTGCATTTGTGTTCTCCTCCCTACTGTTATCATACTTTATACCTATTTTATGATCCCTTAACTGCTTATTAATAAATGATTTTACTAGCTTTGTCTTTTAACCTTCTTACCAGCTTTGTGTGTGGATTACCAGCTTTACTGTGTGTTTTTGCCTTTACTGGTGGACTTTCTCATTTCTTAATTTTCTTTTTCACCTTGAGACATTCCTTTGTCATTTGTTGTAAAGCTGGTTTGGTGGTGCTGAATTCTTTTAGGTTTCTTTAGTCTGTAAAGTTTTTGATTTCTGTAAAATCTGAACAAGTTCCTTGGTAGGCAGAGTATTCTTGATTGTAGGTTTTTCCCTTTCATCACTCTCAAAGTGTGTGATGTGCTATTCTGGTCAGGTTTTTATTTTCTGGTGGCATTTTGAATTTTTAAAAGCATATGTTTGTGCTTTCTTGTCATCTTAGGAGACTTTGGGACAGAAATCCATCTTGATCTAAAATCCAGATACCGTGACTTCCCTAGTGGTCCATTGGTTAAGATTCTGCCTGGTAATGTAGGAGACAGGGGTTCTATCCCTGGTCTGGGAAGATTCCTCATGCCATGGGGCAACTGAGCCCATGCACCACAACTACAGAGCCTACACTCCAGAGCCTGTGAGCCACAACTACTTAAGCCTCCTTGCTCTAGAGCCTGTATGCCACAACTACTGAGCCTGCATGCCACAACTACCAAAAGCCCATGTGCCCTAGAGCCTGTGCTTTGCAACAGGAGAAGCCACCGTGCTGAGCAGCCTGTGCACTGTAGCTAGAGAAAGGCCACACACAGCAACAAAGATCTAGAGCAGTCAAAAATAAAAATAAATAATTAAAATTAATTTTAAAAATGTCTGGATATCTTTCTGCAATCTAAATTAGGTTATATCACTTCCATCCTGTAAAAGCTCTAATGGCTAATTGTCAGCAGTGAGAAGGTGTGGTAACCACATCTGCCTTGCTCCCACTGTGGCCTGCAGTCCAGTCACTACAATGTACCCTGTGACCTTATCCGACTGAACTGTTTATACTGTGTTACCCCTAGCAGTTTGGGTCCCCATTTTGGACCTGCTGTCACTCAGAATGCTTTTGTACCCCCTTTTCTATGGAAACCACTACTAATTTCCTAAAACTTATTTCACATATCACCTCTTCAATAGAGACTGATATGACCATAGATGGAGTGCTGGGCTCCCTCTCTGACCCATGTCATGCCCTCACTGGCCTTTCTGCCTCAACTCTTAAAGCAGCTTGCTTTGTTTATAAACGTACACATTTGTATATGTCTACAACCTAAGAAGTTTTTGAGGATATTGTTTTATTATTTTTCTTTTGTCAGTGCCTCTTCTGGTGCCAAATTTGACATTCAGTGAAAACTTTGTTGCTGATTTGGAAATTTTAAAGTCATGTATTTCAGTTCTCATGTAAATGAGGGGATGAAAGAATGCATAATTGCCTTTTATCCCACAAAATAGAGTGCAAAAGTTGGGACCCAATAGACATTCTGTAACTTACCATGATAAGAATGATGTGTTCAAGCTCTGGTACTTGTTTCCTACATCACCTAGTGATTCCTGCTTCTGATTCACTAGGATTGTGCTCTTGCAGGGGTCGTTCTCATTTGAAGATTTATCTGTGGACTTCACCCAGAAGGAATGGCAACTACTGGACCCCTATCAGAAGGACTTATACAAGGATGTCATGTTGGAGAATTATAGCAGTCTCGTGTCACTAGGTAAGAAAAGCTACCCAGGACTTCCCTGGCAGTCCAGCAGGTAGAACTCTGTGCTTCCACTTCAGGGGGCCCGGGTTCAATCCCTGGTCAGGGAACTAAGATCCTGAGAGCTTTGTGGCATGGCCAAAAAATGGAAAAACTGCCCAGAAGACCTTGTATTGTGTCTAGTACCATGCTTGTTTTTTAGTTTCTGAGAGCTCTGGGACTTGCAAAATTTTAATGATTTTTGGACCTAAATTTTAGAGATCAAAGTTCTTGGACTATGAAAGTCCCAGGGAAAGTATTTGAACCTCACCTCCCCATAATGAAGTCTTAATTTCATTGTGCTGCCTCTGAAGCTAATAGTAATAGTGGTAGTGAGGCTCCTGAGGCTTTGCCAACAAAGGTCTGTATAGTCAAAGCTATGGATTTTCTAGTTGTCATATATGGATGTGAGTGAGAGTTGGACCATAAAGAAGGCTGAGTGTTGAAGAATTGATGCTTTTGAACTGTGGTGTTGTAAATGACTCTTGAGAGTCCCTTGGACTGCAAGAGGATCAAACTAGTCAATCCTAAAGGAAATCTATCCTGAATATTCATTGGAAGGACTGATGCTAAAACTGAAGCTCCAATACTTTGGCCACCTAATGTGAAGAACCAACTCATTAGAAAAGACCCTGATGCTGGGAAAGATTGAAGATAGTTGGATGGCATCACTGACTCAGTAGACATGAGCTTGAGAAAGCTCCAGGAGATGGTAAAGGACAGGGAAGCCTGGCATACTGCAGTCCATGGGGTCGCAAAGAGTTGGACACGACTGAGTGACTGAACAGCAACAAAGCTCCTGAGGCACATAATTTACCGAATTTCACATATTGTTCTTATATTGACTCAATCGTAAGAGCAATCCTGTCTGGCAGGTGTGTTGCTTTTTTTTTTTTTTTTTCTCATGAGGAAATTGAGACAAAGAAAAAAGTTAAGTATTTTTCCCAAGGCGTGATAGCTCGGAAATGAAAGAGCCTGAATTTGAACCAGGGCAGACCAACTACAGAGCCTCTGTAGGGTTTATGGTTTTGGACTTGAGTTATAGAAGTCGAAGATTCTTAGACCTTATTATCCACTGGGGAGACTGTTACTGTTCCTCTGAGGATTGTTTACTTTGTTGGTATTCATGAGGGTAGCTTCACTGGGTTAGCTCATTCTAAACCTTGCTCATTCTTCAGAGGCCTCAAAGGCCATGCAGTAGGGGCCAAGGTCTTTGTCATTTTCCCTGAACAGGGTATGAAGTTATGAAACCTGGTGTCATCCTTAAGTTGGAGCAAGGAGAAGAGCCATGGACAAGAGATGGAGAAATTCCAAGTTCAGACTCACTAGGTGAGTGTTTGAAGACCAGGCAGAGGAGAGAAGGTGGAAGTCAGTCTCAGCTGAGTAGGGGTTGGCATCCTTGAAATGTGCCTTAGAGGGCTGTTTTCAAAATCTCAAAGCTTTAATGGTGATTCAGAGCAGTTAACATGAGCTACTGAAGTGAATCACATTACATGTGGCTTCTTTGCTTGTAGCTTGAAGTGAAATGTTTCCAGCTGGTCTGGCCCATGATGTTACTCCCAGTCTTTCACATCTGGGACTTTGACTTCTTATTAGGTATTCTGTCCCCTGATGTGGTTAATCTCCTCCTGTCCGTGGTCAAAGACACCTGTGCTTGACCATCAGGGCTTTATTTTTCCTCGCTTTGGTTATCTCTGATGGGAAACCCTCTCTGTTCAGCCTTATTATGTCAGAAAATGAATTATCATTCCTGCCAAACTGTTGGTCCACTTTTCCCCTTGGCTGGTCAAGTTCTGTTGTGCTTTTTCTGTAGCTTAGACAAGGAGTATATAGAATTACCTCTTTCTGCCATTTTTTTTTTACTAAGTTTTTTACCTTTGGAAAACATCTTTTGAAAGACTTCTCTATTCTCACTTAAAACTAAGTCTAGTCTGAACTTCCCAAATTGCTAGCTAGTGTAGATCCCAGTTCTCATCTTCTTTTGTGAGTTATGTGGCACCACCAAGCATCCAGCACTGCTCTGATCAGCTGGGCCCTCCTCCTTGTTACCTGTTGTGTGACACTGACTTAATTCAAGGACCCTCAAAAGCAGACCCTGAGATACTTATTGGGACTGTGATCTCCACAGTGTTAGTGGGAGAAGGGGAAGCGAGATGGCGTGAGAGAGGAATGCATCAACAGTGTGCTTCTGGGAACCCTCTGAGGGACCAGAAAGCTAGTACCACCCTCTGCCTCCTGTCTCTCAGTGACTGAGTATTGCCCCAGGGAACATTAGGGCTCCAGAGTATCTGGCATACCTGCATATGGCCCAAGAAGGCACTTGCAGCCCATCTCCATCTCTTGGTGGAGAGATGTGGGCACCCTGGTTAGGCCCCGCAATTGACCTGAGCTGCAGTGTCCTCTGAGTGTGGCTGAAGGGAGGCAGGTGACACTGAGGACCTGTGTAGTAAGCCCATGTAGCCTGTTCAGTGATTACACCCTTTGCCCCAAGTTGGTGGTCAGTTTCATTCAAACTTAATCTACTGTCTGCTTTCTGTTCTTGTTTAAAGTGTTTTTCAATACCTGGAGGTTAGACATTGCAGTCATATTAGGAAACTAAACATTAAAAAGCATTGATTCCCTCAAATAGCATTTCTAGGTTTTTATTCAGTAAACACAACCATGGAAGAACTTACAGGATTTTTTTTTCTTCATAGATCAAGTCTTTCAAGTAAATGGTCACATGACTTGGCACAAGGATAACAAGAAGTTTAAAAATATGAAACAAGATCATGAATGTTATGCACTTGGAAAAAAGTTTAATCTGAGCACAAACTTTATTCCTTTAAGGAAATCAAACAAAGAAGGTGACATAGATGGGATAATTTTAAAACATCATTTAGATTTTCTTATTCCAAAAGCGAACTATGGAAGAATGGAACCAGCTGACTTAAACATATTTGATAAATTATTTCTCCATACCAAGACTGAGGAAACTGATACTTGGTTAAAATACTATGCATGTGATAAAGTTAGCTATAAGAAGTCACAGATTATCATATATCACAGAAGTCGTTCAGGGGAGAAACTCTATGAATGTAGTGAATGTAGGAAACGCTTCAGTAAGAAATCAAGTCTCATTAAACATCAGAGCAGACATATAAGAGAAATAGCCTATGGCTGTGGTAAATGTGGCAAGACTTTTCCCCAGAAGTCACAGTTTATTACACATCATAGAACTCATACAGGAGAGAAACCTTACAATTGTAGCCAATGTGGGAAAGCCTTCTCCCAAAAGTCACAGCTAACATCCCATCAGAGGACACATACAGGAGAGAAACCATATGAATGTGGTGCGTGTGGGAAAGCCTTCTCCCGGAAGTCACATCTCATATCACATTGGAGGACACACACAGGAGAGAAACCCTATGGATGCACTGAATGTGGGAGGGCCTTTAGTGAAAAGTCAAATCTCATCAATCATCAAAGGATTCATACAGGAGAGAAACCTTTTGAATGCAGAGAATGTGGGAAAGCCTTCAGCAGGAAGTCACAGCTTGTCACACATCACAGGACCCACACAGGAACAAAACCCTATGGATGTAGTGATTGTAGAAAAGCCTTCTTTGAGAAATCAGAGTTAATTAGACATCAAACAATTCATACTGGAGAGAAACCCTATGAATGCAGTGAATGTGGGAAAGCCTTCAGAGAGAGGTCTAGTCTTATTAACCATCAGAGAACCCATACAGGAGAGAAGCCTCATGGATGCATCCAGTGTGGGAAAGCCTTTTCCCAGAAATCTCACCTCTTATCACATCAGATGACACACACAGGAGAAAAACCCTTTGTATGCACTAAGTGTGGGAAGGCCTTCAGCAGGAAATCCCAGCTTGTCAGACATCAGAGAACTCATACAGGTGAAAAACCCTACGAGTGCAGTGAATGTGGGAAAGCTTTCAGTGAAAAATTAAGCCTTACTAATCACCAGAGAATTCATACAGGAGAAAAACCGTATGTGTGCAGTGAGTGTGGGAAAGCCTTTTGTCAGAAGTCACATCTCATATCACATCAGAGGACACACACAGGAGAGAAACCCTATGAATGCAATGAATGTGGGAAAGCCTTTGGTGAAAAGTCAAGTCTTGCAACACATCAGAGAACCCATACAGGAGAAAAACCTTACGCATGCAGGGATTGTGAAAAAGCCTTCTCCCAGAAGTCACAGCTCAATACTCACCAGAGAATTCACACAGGAGAGAAACCGTATGGATGCAGTCTTTGTCAAAAAGCTTTCTTTGAAAAATCAGAACTAATTAGACATCAGAGAACTCATACAGGAGAAAAACCTTATGAATGCAGTGAATGTAGGAAAGCCTTCAGGGAGAGATCAAGTCTCATAAATCATCAGAGGACACATACAGGAGAGAAACCCTTTGAATGCAGCGACTGTGGCAAAGCCTTCTCTCGGAAGTCACACCTCATACCACATCAGAGGACACACACAGGAGAGAGACCCTACAGTTGCAGTGAATGTAGAAAGGCCTTCTCTCAGAAGTCACAGCTTGTTAATCATCAGAGAATTCACACAGGAGAGAAACCTTTTCAATGCAGTGAGTGTGGGAAAGCCTTCTCCCAAAAGTCACAGCTTATTAATCATCGGAGAACTCATACAGTAAAGAAATCCTAAGAGTGGTGTTAATATTAGTCTTTGACAGAGATCTTACCTCATCAGTTATGGTAAATCTTTCAGATAATAGCTACATCACATTATATATATATATATAATACACTTTTAAGTTAGGAACTCCAAATAGGTTATGTCAGGGAAGCTTTCAGCAGATTAATGTGTTTATTATATTAGAATTCAGAGGGAGAATGACCCTATGAATTGCAGTGGATTTCAAAAACCTTTCAAACCTTTTTCAGTAGAAAATTAACAGTACAGAAGAATACTGTGACTATCAGAAAGCTTTCCAGAGATCAAATTTCATTAGCCATTGGAAAAATTCCCACTGAAAATGAATCCTATTCCAGTGAGTTAAGGGAAACTTCATGAATACAGCAAGTGAGGTGATATTTTCATCAAGAAATAACAGCTCATTGTACATAAGAAGATGCCCTCAGGAATGAATTCTTTGAAAATACTAAATATAGGACAATCTTCGGCAAGTAACCCCACCATGTTGTATCCTGTGGGTATACCTAACAGTTTAAAGACACTAGAAATACATGCCCCTAGAAATAATGCTATAATGGAAAGCCATGCACTCTTTATAGACATAGGTACCAAAAATAACTGGTTCTAAATTATATTAAGGCTCAAGTATGAAGTTTCTAAAAATGTGAATAAATTGAGTCATTGGAATACAAAATTTCTCCATGGTATATAATTATGGCTTATTTTCCTGTGTCACAGGCTGTGTTTTGTATTTTGGAATTACATATGGTAATGTAATTGGGAGCATGAGATGTACATGCCTTGTAGTGCCTCTGATGTCTATCAAGACATACCACATGCCACTGGTTTTTCTATTTTAATAATACTATAAAAATGATAACTTGTAGGACATGTCTTACTGCTCAATAAGTAGCATGAGTAATGTCAACACATTTCCTTATGATTTGTTAGTTTATAAAAGGCTCTATTATTGGCACTGACCTTTCTCTTTAGTAGCAAAAGCCAACATTATATAAAGTCTTTTGGATCCTAGACTCTGAGAAACAGTTTATATGAAAACTGATTAATAAGTATTCTAGTGTAGAACTGCAGAATGGCATGAGTAAATTGTGAGGAGAATGAACTGTGGCTCTACACTCCTACTCAGTGGCATTAACTTGGAGCAGAATGCCCTCCTTGTGTAATGAGGTGCCTCCATGCATCCAGTGTGTGTATCTTAAGTGCTATGTCACCCAAGTACAACTTGTATTTTAATTTACTGTGATGAATTGTCATGAATATTGTGTGCTGCTATTATGTTTTTGGTGTTTTGTAAAATATTCCGTAAAAGTTAGATGAAGAAACTAGGTATTTGAGAATCACTGTCCAGAGAATATAAAATATAAAGGATTTTGTGGTGAGAACCATATTTTTGATGTATCCCAGGAAGCCTATTTTGCCTTCCTGCAGATTTCTGTGATTACCAGACAGGTATCAGAAATCAAGCTTTTTATTATTTCATCACTGGAAATGTTAGTGTTTCACTTGCCTTTCACCTGTTGTATCATGCACATGAGAAAGTTCCCATGTGTGCTTACCATTTTATAAGGGTGGTTCCTTCTGAAAATGCATGAACCATGCCTAGGTTTATTTAGAATTTTGTAGCAATCTCTTTATAATGTTGTTCGACAAAATCAACTATGTTTTTTGTATGATGGTGAAATTCAGAAAAGTCTAGCATTGACCTTGTTTCCATACTTGAAAAAATCAGGCCTTCTCTCATGCACAAGTCGTCTTACCAGTGTGGTGTTTGGTACCTTTGATTCTAGCAGTAATTTTTTCTTTACCTACAATTTTACATCATTGTTGGAAAATTGGAATACTAAATAAATGAGGGTAATTTTATGAACTATTGTACCAGAATTTCAACAAAGTCCTATTTCCCAAATTTTTATTCATACATAAATTTATGGACTTCCTACTTTTCTCCCTAATACCTTAAGGTCATTTTACCGGGTTGGTGAAACAGACCTTTGTAAAGGAACGAGTAGTTACCGTGTGGTGTTTTACTTTGTGGGTTGTTGGGTTTTGTTTTGTGTCCCCCCCCCCCCAACCCCCATTTTTTTCTTTTCCGTCTATCCTGGGTCTCTTTCCTCAGCCCAGTGATTGACTTGTTGGGTCTTGGATTCAGCTGAGGAGTCTGTTGTCTAAAAACTTCCTAGTTTTGCTCACTCCTGTTCTAGATTATTTTTGAACTACTAAGCAGTTAATATTAGAACTTCCTTTATGAGATGATAAAACTTCACTGGCCTTTTGATCGAATCCCAAGGGCGAATGTGTTTCCTAAGGATCTGATGTCAGTCATCCTGTGTCAGGGCTGATGCTGGCAGCAGGGGTTTTGTTTATCAAAATACCTGATGTTCCACATCCCAGGTGTGTGGTGTAGAACTCACCTGGCATTCTGTCTTCTGAAGGGTCACAAGAGGCCTCTGATTCTGAAATTAGAAATTCTTAGTGTCACGTTTTTAAGTCACCTTGGTAAACCACAAAAATATATTTCCCCTCACCGATTCCTACTACAAATGCTGCATCAAGAAGAAAGCCAATTTTAAAGTTAGGCTGGATTTACTTATGGTTTTGTGAAGCTCAATAAATGACATTTAGATGGAATACTTGAGGAGGAGCATCTCCTTTCCCTTCCTCTTTCACCACCCAGGTTCCTCCATTGGTGTGGAAGCAATCCTGCAGAGCACACTTTCTATTCTATTCCTTACACTAAGTACTGGATCTTCTAGAGGTCCCATCTATGAATTCTGAGACCTATACCAGGATTGCCTTGTGTTCAGCTTTTCTTTGTGGGCTTTGATATTTTCAGACACCATTATCTGTATGGATCTGTATGTTCCTGATATTTTGATTTCATGTGACATTTTCATCACATGTAGAACCCTGAGATGAAATGAACCCAAAGAATACCAGACATATCTACCAATATCTGTATTACATAGCAAAGTATACATCCATAGACATTTGGACCCTACACTTGAGATCTCAGTCATTTGGTCATTTACTCCAGTATGTACCCAGATTGTCAATTTCATTGAGTTTGTCAGTCTACAAACATGATACCAACAAGCTTTCAGATGCTGAGCACCTAGTGCTGGCCTGCATGCCAGTTAACTAACTCAGCCATTACTTTTGCAGCTGTATGCATATTTTTTGCCCTTTTCATCCTTTCAGTCCATTTTTTGCACTTATATATACTAGTTATTTTAAGATGCAATTCTGATTATACACTCTTGTATTGAAATATCATGTGGCTAATTGTAGGCTTGGCTTCCCAGGTGGTTCAGTGGTAAAGAATCCGCCTGCCATTGCAGGAGACACAGGAGACATGGCTTCAGTCCCTGGATCAGGAAGATCCACCTGGAGAAGGAATGGCAACCCATTCCAGTATTCTTACCTGGCAAGTCCCATGGACAGAGGAGCCTGGTGGGCTACAGTCCATGAGGTTGCAAAGAGTTGGACATGACTGAGCACATGCGTGTGCGCGTGCGCACACACACACACACACATTGTGGATTTAAGGTGTAATATCCTCATGGTATATGAGGACTTTTATACAAAACCATACCTGTTCATAATTTCTGAATACTTTATCTTTCCTCTTACAGTTTTGGTTTTGTTTTGTTTTTGCTTCCTTAAACTACTTGAGAGTTCCACAATCTCTCATTTTACGCTTTTATGTGTGTGTGCTTTTTTGTTGATCTACTGCCACTGAAATGCCCTTGTTCCTTGTTAATACCTATTCAACCTATGTGAACTTGTACATGTATTTGTCACTGGTGATACAATTGTTGCATGTTTTATCTTTCCCATTAGGAAGCTTCTGGAAAGCTAGGACTCTTGTTTGTCTATATAATTTTAACAACCGAAGCTTTGGTTCATAAGTGTGAGTGGTGTCAGTGGCTGTGTTTTCTACCACATGAGGAGGCATAGCTGCAATGAGAGAAGTGTGAAGCCACCACGGAAGCCAAGTCATGAGCATCCTGGCTGGGTTCCAGGATCTGGTTCTTGTCTTGAAGTCTGGCTTCATCTCTGCCATTTTCTTGCCTTGATTATTGGACTTTTCTGTGAGATATCCCAAATATCCTTATAATAAATCCCCATGTTTGTTTCAGCTGGTTCAAGTTGTGTTCATTATTGCAACCCAAGTGCTGCTCCTCACTGACAGCAAGGTCAGGCTGTGTCATAAGTTGGGGCCTCTGGAAGCAGATACTGAGATGAAGTTTGGCATGTAAGATGTTTATTGAGAATCAATATGAAGTAATGGGAGAAGAGAAAGGAATGGATTGGTCAAAGGAAAAATCATAACTGCATTGTAGGTTGTGGAGACCTTGGCCAGACCAGCAGGGGCTCTGAAGAGAATCACTCATAAAAGTGTCTCATATTTGGCCATGACATCCAGGCCCTTACAACCCTGGGTTGTCAGTCAGCAGAGGCAGGCTGTCCTGGGGAGAGCATGAGCTCGGGTGAAGCAGCCCTTTTCCCCTGAGACCAACTCTGGACAAGCTGGCGAGTGGAGGAAGTCCCAGCCACTGGGCAGCAGGTTCCTGGAAGAGGGATCTGGGTGGTTCAGCTCCACGACTGCACAGAGCATCCCTTCCAAGGTTGGGTTTGTCTAGAGAGAGACTAAGAAGAGGGAAATCAGGATGAACTACAGACCTCCTGTTGCAACTGTTTGCTCTCACCTGTTATGCATTCCAGATTCTCACAGCTACCACCCTTGCTGACATGAGCATGAGCCTGATCCTCATTCCTAAGGGCTCTGGGCCCTGGTCACCAATACCTTCTCACACCTGAGCTGTGGTGTTTCTCCAGTTACCATCACAAGTAGGAAAGAAAACCAAGAAGCATCTCGGTGGGTTACCCGCATCAACTCAGATTCCCTGACCCATGTTTGATGGCAGCCCATTTTCCCCATGATGTATCAGACACCCTGCAGAAACAACAGCTCCTCTTTCCTGCTGGTCCCTGGTTACAAGGAGCACAATCCTCAAGTCATGTCTATCTTTATTAAGTGGAAAATGCTCTGTCCCTGGTGAAATGTATGTCTCCTGTGGGGCTCAAGACCTCTTAACTCTGCAGCCTGGAGTGGTGTGTCCAGGAAGCACAGGGCCCCTGGAGGGTCTTTGGTAGTGGTGGTTGGTGAGGCCCACCCTCACTGCTGGGTTCTTCCACTTTGAGAACACAGCACTGGCTTTTGTCCATTTCATAGACTGCACTCTGAAGGGCAGCACCCTGTCCTGGCAGAATATTGCTTCCAAGCTGGGGCTTCAACTGTGCTTTCACTAGGCTGTTCCAAAGCTCTCTTGCAGAAGCAGCTACTGGTACATGCAGTGGTTCCTTTTGTGCTGGGCATAGTCTTGCACATCCTTTAATGCAAAGTGGGTCCTCTGGTCTAATGCAGTGTGTGTAGGATAGCATACTGGCTGACCAGACATTTTGTAAGCCTTTGGATAGTGGTGCCAGCTGAGGCCCTGGGGGCAGGAAAGAAAACACATGCCTGGAATATGAGATTTTCCTGTGAGGACAAACACTGGCCTTTTGAGGGCCAAAATAGTCAAGTGCTAGTTGGTCTCTCCTGGTAATTGTGCTATACTGGGGACTCAGTCTTCGTCTCTTATTTTAGACGTTCAGTAGTGGCCAAATCAGCGAGAGACTGCTGTTGGACAGGATTGACGTTCTTGGCCATCAGAGTAACCCCTGCATTGGATCCCTAGTCTTTTGTTAAGGACCACCATGGTGAGGAGGCCAGATGGATGGCTCTGAAACTTACTCCCCAGATAAGATAGTGAATGAAAAAATATATACATATTGCATTCCAGGTAGGGGGCTCAGCAGGGAGGGTGGCAGAGATTAGGATGCTCTTAAAGACTGGCAAGGTGAATATGCCTATCATAATCCTGTTTAATTAGGTAGCATAGATGGTGTAGAAGCCCAACGTAGCCTAGAGAATGACTGTAGTCTGCACACAAGCTCAGTCAAGTAGTGATCCAACTTGCACACATGGCATTGTTTCTAAAGCAGATTTTCATACCCTTAGATTTTTTGTATCCTTCTCAGGAAAAAGGAAATTTTTTCATTATCATGGAACAGAAAAAAATTAAGCTTTACTCCAGGATTGTCCTAATATAGCCTGAAGAGATCCGGACTATCTGAACATTCACAGAACATCAGTATGCCCCACCACAGCAGTGAAATCATTCAGTCAAGCAGGTTGTACAGGAAGTAGCCAGTAGCTTGAAGATCCAATGCACCACATGCATTCCAGAAGCTAGGCGACACCCTGTGAAGAATTAGGAACTCACTACAGAAGATACCATAGCACTCACATTTCCACACACTGCTTTATAGGATTTTTTTTTAATTTTTTTTAATAATTTCATTTGTTTTATTTTTGGCTGTGCCAGGTCTTCAGTGCTGCGTGGGCTTTCTCTAGTTGTGGCAAGCAGGGGCTACTCTAGTTACAATGTGCAGGCTTCTTATTAAAGTGGCCTCTCTTGTGGTGAATGGGCTCTAGGCATGTGGGCTTCAGTAGCCTCAGCTCATAGGCTCAGAGTTATTCTTAAGCATGGGTTCAGTAGTTGTGGTGCATGGGCTTATTTGCTCCACAGCATGTGAGATCACGGTTCAAACCTCATTCATTGGCAGGTAGAGTCTTTACCACTGAGCCACAAGGGAAGCCCCTGCTTCATAGATTATCCAGGAAGTTTGGGTAGGCTGGCTTTCCAGTACTTTATATAATGTTCAGTTCAGTTCAGTTCAGTCGCTCAGTCATGTCCGACTCACTGCAAACCCATGAATAGCAGCACGCCAGTCCTCCCTGTCCATGACCAACTCCCGGAGTTCACTCAAAGTCATGTCCATCGAGTTGGTGAGGCCATCCAGCCATCTAATCCTCCGTGGTCCCCTTCTCCTCCTGCCCCCAATCCTTCCCAGCATCAGGGACTTTTCCAGTGATTCAACTCTTCCCATCAGGTGGCCAAAGTACTAGAGTTTCAGCTTCAGCATCAGTCCTTCCAATGAATACCCAGGACTGATCTCCTTTAGGATGGACTGGTTGGATCTCCTTGCAGTCCAAGGGATTCTCAAGAGTTTTCTCCAACACCACAGTTCAAAAGCATCAATTCTTTGGCACTCAGCTTTCTTCACAGTCCAACTCTCACATCCATACATGACCACTGGAAAAATCATAGCCTTGACTAGACAGACCTTTTTTGGCAAAGTAATGTCTCTGTTTCTCAATATGCTGTCTAGGTTGGTCATAACTTTCCTTCCAAGGAGTAAGCATCTTTTAATTTCATGGCTGCAATCACCATCTGCAGTGATTCTGGAGCCCAAAAAAATAAAGTCTGACACTGTTTCCACTGTTTCCCCATCTATTTGCCATGAAGTGATGGGACTAGATGCCATGATCTTAGTTTTCTGAATGTTGAGCTTTAAGCCAACTTTTTCACTCTCCTCTTTCACTTTCATCAAGAGGCTTTTTAGTTCCTCTTCACTTTCTGCCATAAGGCCGGTGTCATCTGCATATCTGAGGTTATTGATATTTCTTCTGGCAATCTTGATTGCAGCTTGTGCTTCTTCCAGCCCAGCGTTTCTCATGATGTACTCTGCATATAAGTTAAATAAGCAGGGTGACAATATACAGCCTTGACATACTCCTTTTCCTATTTGCAACCAGTCTGTTGTTCCATGTCCAGTTCTAACTGTTGCTTCCTGACCTGCATATAGGTTTCTCAAGAGGCAGGTTAGGTGGTCTGTTATGCCCATCTCTTTCAGAATTTTCCACGGTTTATTGTGATCCACACAGTCAAAGGCTTTGGCATAGTCAATAAAGCAGAAATAGATGTTTTTCTGGAACTCTCTTGCTTTTTTTAATGATCCAGCAGATGTTGGCAATTTGATCTCTGGTTCCTCTGCCTTTTCTAAAACCAGCTTGAACATCCAGAAGTTCACAGTTCACATACTGCTAAAGCCTGGCTTAGAGAAATTTTGAGCATTACTTTACTAGCATGGGAGATGAGTGCAATTGAGCGGTAGTTTCAGCATTCTTTGGCATTGCCTTTCTGACCTTTTCCTGTCCTGTGGCCACTGCTGAGTTTTCCAAATTTGCTGTCATATTGAGTGCAGCACTTTCACAGCATCATCTTTCAGGATTTGAAATAGCTCCACTGGAATTCCATCACCTCCACTAGCTTTGTTTGTAGTGATGCTTTCTAAGGCCCACTTGACTTCACATTCCAGGATGTCTGGCGCTAGGTGAGTGATCAAACCATCGTGATTATCTGGGTCATGAAGATCTTTTTTGTACAGTTCTTCTGTGTATTCTTGCCACCTTTTCTTAATATCATCTGCTTCTGTTAGGTCCATACCATTTCTGTCTTTTACTGTGCCCACCTTTGCATGAAATGTTCCCTTGGTATCTCTAATTTTCTTGAAGAGACCTCCAGTCTTTCCCATTCTGTTGTTTTCCTCTATTTCTTTGCATTGATCACTGAGGAAGGCTTTCTTATCTCTCCTTGCTATTCTTTGGAACTCTGCATTCAAATGGGAATATCTTTCCTTTTCTCCTTTGCTTTGCGCTTCTCTTCTTTTCACAGGTATTTGGAAGGCCTCCTTAGACAGACATGTTGCTTTTCTGTATTTCTTTTCCATGGGGATGGTCTTGATCCCTGTCTCCTGTACAATGTCACGAACCTCCATCCATAGTTCATCAGGCACTCTATCAGATCTAGTCCAGTGAATCTATTTTTCACTTCACTGTATAGTCATAAGGGATTTGATTTAAGTCATACCTGAACGGTCTAGTGGTTTTCCCTATTTTCTTCAATTTAAGTCTGAATTTGGCAATAAGGAATTCATGATCTGAGCCACAGTCAGCTCCTGGTCTTATTTGTGCTGACTGTATAGAGCTTCTCCGTCTTTGGCTGCAAAGCATATAATCAATCTGATTTTGGTGTTGACCATCTGGTGATGTCCATGTGTAGAGTCTTCTCTTGTGTTTTTGGAAGAGGGTGTTTGCTATGACCAGTGCCTTCTCTTGGCAAAACTCTAGTAGCCTTTGTCCTGCTTCATTCCGTACTCCAAGGCCAAATTTGCCTGTTACTCCGGGTGTTTCTTGACTTCCTACTTTTGCCTTCCAGTCCCCTATAATGAAAAGGACATCCTTTTTGGGTGTTAGTTCTAAAAGGTCTTGTAGGTCTTCATAGAACCATTCAACTTCAGCTTCTTCAGCATTACTGGTTGGGACATAGGCTTGAATTACCATGATATTGAATCGTTTGCCTTGGAAATGAACAGAGATCATTCTGTTGTTCTTGAGATTGCATCCAAGTACTGCATTTTGGACTCTTTTGTTGACCATGATGGCTACTCCATTTCTTCTAAGGGATTCCTGCCCACAGTTGTAGATATAATGATCATCTGAGTTAAATTCACCCATTCCAGTCCATTTTAGTTCGCTGATTCCTAGAATGTCGACATTCACTCTTGCCATCTCATTTGACCACTTCCAATTTGCCTTGATTCATGGACCTAACATTCCAGGTTCCTATACAATATTGCTCTTTACAGTATCGGACCTTGTTTCTATCACCAATCCCATCCACAACTGGGTATTGTTTTTGCTTTGGCTCCATCCCTTCATTCTTTCTGGAGCTTTTTCTCCACTGATCTCCAGTAGCATGTTGGGTACCTACCAACCTGGGGAGTTCCTCTTTCAGTATCCTGTTATTTTGCCTTTTCATACTGTTCGTGGGGTTCTCAAGGCAAGAATACTGAAGTGGTTTGCCATTCCCTTCTCCAGTGGACCACACTCTGTCAGACCTCTCCACCATGACCCGTCCGTCTTGGGTGGCCCCACACGGCATGGCTTAGTTTCATTGAGTTAGACATGACTGTGGTCCTGTGATCAGATTGGCTAGTTTTCTGTGATTATGGTTTCAGTGTGTCTGCCCTCTGATGCCCTCTCACAACACCTACCATCTTACTTGGTTTTCTCTTACCTTGGATGTGTGGTATCTCTTCATGGCTGCTCCACCAAAGCGCAGCCGCTGCTCCTTAGCTTGGATGAAGGGTATCTCCTCACGGCCGCCCCTCCTGACCTTGAACGTGGAGTAGCTCCTCTCCGCCCTCCTGCAACCGTGCAGCCACCGCTCCTTGGACAGGGGGGTTGCTCCTCTTGGCCGCTGCCCCTGACTTCGGGCGACGGGTAGCTCCTTTCGGCCGCGCTTCTGAGCGGTCCATCGCAGCCAGCAGTTTTGGTATTTTCTTACTAATTTTAGAATCTTCTCTGTATCTGTAGTTATGTTGAATTTTTCATTAATATTATCAATAAATTCTGTTTTCTTATTCCATCTTGGCAGAAGTTTGTCTATTAGCTTTTACAGTGAACAAGATTTTGATTTTGTTGATCTGTTGGTACCTTTGTTTCTGTTTAGTTAGTCAGCTGAAAGCTGGACTGGACAGAGGCCAATACTAAGATACCAGAAATTCCCTGGCATAGTATAAATACTGAAGGAAATATGGTTGCTGATGTAGATTTATCATGAGTAATTTACTCACCAATTCCCCCAATTTTGACCCCCAAGAGGGACCAGAAGACATTTCTTAGAAACTACTGGGTGATGGGATCCCCAGCATCCTAGAAAAACGTGAGTTCTTGAGGTCAGGTAATGGTCAGGTCACAATGTGCCTATAAACCTCTAACAAAACAAATGTTAGGGTCTCCCTGGTGGTCTAGTGGTTAAGAATCCTCCTTTCAATGCAGGGGACACAAGTTCAATCCCTTGTCAGGGAGGATTCCACATGCTTTGGGGCAACTAAGCCTGAGCACCACAACTACTGTGATTGTGTTCTACAGCCTGCAACTCCTGAGCCTATGTATCATAGAGCCTGTGCTCCACAAGAGAAACCATGGAAATAGAAAGCCCGCACACCACCACTCTTCAGTAGCCCCTGATCTCTTCAACTGGAGAAAGTCCACACTTAGCAACAAAGACAGAACGGTCAAAAATAAATAAATAAATGTTTTTTTAATGTTATTTTCTCTTCAGACAAGAAAGAAAAAAGGAGGCATTTCATTCTGTCTCCATTCCTCCTTGCAGCTTTTAACACTTAGCAAATCCTGTAAGCAAAGCAGCATTGTTACCCCTCACTTTATTTGTTCAATGTCCTGAGCCTTGATTTTCACCCTCTGAGGTCTAGGCCCTGCTTAAGAGCAGGGGTTCCCTGTGTGGAATGGTCACCCAGCACCTAGTCTGGGTCCTCCCACCAGTGCCCAGACCTGGCTGAGAAGGTAGATCTCAATTGGGAGGCCCTCAGGGCCAGGTCCCCAGGCTTTGTCCAGCAGTCATCACTCAGGGAACTAGGTATCCAGGACCCAGCTGGCCCCCAACTTGTCCCTGGGCTCCTCAGTTCACCCACCGTCCCAAGGCCAGAGGGTCTGGAAGGCCCCAGGGAGAAGGCCACCCATCTGTCTCTCATTGAACTCTCTCTGACCCAGGACCCCTGCAAGTCTGACTGTTGACCCAGTAGGACTTCTAACTGCTGGGTTATTGGTCGCTCCTTAAGGGCCTTGTGGTAATGATCATGTACCGGTGGCTGTGCGCCTACCTCATCCGTTACAACTACAGTGGACTCAAGGCCATTGTGGTAATCAGAATTGCTCAACCTATAGAAGTCTTTGGAAGTGGCTAATTGATCACAGGATCTTAAGGACCTAATTAGAGGGACAGCTTATGAAAGACTTATCTTTGTAATATCAAAAATATAGAAGTTAGTTGAGGACAGAAATTGTCATTAGGTCACAAGTACACACAGCAAAATTTAGGAACAGTCAACAGGCCACTTTCTTTTGTGTCAGGCTGACTGCTTCTGGGCAGCAGATAAATGTTAATACTAGTGGACTTACCCATGATCATGATCCCATAACTACACTTTCTCTGCCTTAAAATACATTGTTGGGTTTGCACAAAATGAGCCTCTCAGTCCTGTTTGTTTTCTCTGTCTCTTTTAGGCATCAGTGTGAAACACAAAACTCCACACACTTTATGTCCATGACCAAAGTGCCAAGTTCAACCATATCGCCTTTCCTTCACACTTCCTTGTCCCTGGTGTCCCAGTTTTCTTCCTATTGTTGGGATTCTAACAACCAGACAAGTGAGTTACTTCTGCCAAGAAATTGATTCATATCCATGTTCCCAGTCATCCCTCCTCCTACATAAAGCAGGTTTCCAAGTATCCTGCTCATAGCTTTGACCAGTAGGAAGGTCTTCACAAAATGGGGGCTCCACGTATCAGTGGTGCCTTTCATATGGTGCTGATGCATCTGTGAACCAGGCCTGAGTTGTCTTTTCCTCAGCTAGTGGTCATAGAGAGGTCCCCATGAGTGACACAGAGCTCTGGACTCTCCATTTATGCATTTTACTTTATGTACTTTCCAGCACCCAATTCCAAATAGATCATTTCCATAATATGATGAGATGCAGCAGCAGTCAATGAACCTGATAATCCATCTGAGGATGGCTGTCACTGGTCAAGGACCACATGATGGTGACGAGGTTGGTCTCTATTACAGTGTGTTGTCACAGAATCTATTTCTCCAGTGGAAATAGTTCTCTGCCACAGAAGTCATGGTCTTCCTATCAAATCTGAGGCCTTTGTAAATCTATTAGAGACTGAAGTCCACTCCACACAGCGTCCTATCTCCCTCCTGTCCTAACACAACAAGACCTGCAGCATTTCGCAGTTTCATCTGGAGGAAGTCTTGTACCCACACCGGGCCTGCTGCCAAGCTCTTGATCTGGGCTTCACTCAAAATTGGAAACTGTTCACAGTAGAATTTCCATGTGTGTTCCAAACTGCCTTCCTAATGCAGAGAGGTCCACTAAGTGTTGTACCTCTTTGTGGTGTCAGGTGTGAATTTAACTTCTCCCTTACTTTACAGGGCTGCCTCAGCATTGCTAGTTCACTAAACTTCTAAAAACATCATTGATATCAGGCTTCTAAATCTTTGTGGGGTTTGCCTTACACCTCTGGGGCATATGTGTATTACCAGTGCATCTGTACTTGGTACCCCTTACAAAACAGTGATAGAGCTGTCCTTCACAGGGCCCAGGCTCTGATCAATTGCTGATTTCTAATGGGGTTAGACCTGCTATTTTAAAAATTGTTCCTTTAAGGGCTTCCCTGGCGGTTCAGTGTTTAAGAATCTGCCTGCCAATGCAGGAGACACAAGTTTGATCCCTGATTCAGGAAGATCCCACATATGGGGCAGCTAAGCCCCTGTGCCACAACTATTGAGCCTGTGCTCTAGAGCCTAGGAACCCCAACTACTGATGGCTGAGAGCCCTAGAGCCTCTACTTTGCAACAAGAGGAGCAACTGCAATGAGAAGCACATGCACTGCAACTAGAGAGTAGCGCCTGCTCACCATAGCCAGAGAAAATCCTCCATGGCAATGAAAACCCAGCACAGCCAAAAATAAATAAAAAATTTAAAAACTGTTCCTTTAACAAGTTTTAGTCTATCTATTTTCATTCTTTCTTCAGAACCACATTTTAAAAATAAATTTTATTAATAAAATATATCTATTTTAACATAAAGTTCAAGTTCCATGCCTTTTTTTGGGAGGGGGAGGCGCCTTGCCATACAGCATATGGAATCTTAGTTCTTGACCAGAAATCAAAGCTGTGCCCCTTGCACGGAGTGGAAGCATGGAATCCTAACCACTGGAACACCAGAGAAGACCTGAGTTCCATGCATTTTGATAAATGTCTGAGTCTATATAACCACCACTGCTACCAAGGTGTACAACTTTCCAGCACTCAAAATGTTTCCTTATGCCTCTTCCCAGTCAGATCTCACTCCTACTGCTAACCGCAACCATTGATCTCACATTCAACCCTGTGGATTATTTTTATCTTTTCTAGAATTTCATATATTTGGAATTATACAATAAGCAATCCTTTGTGTCAGCTGAATGTTTTTGAAATTTGTGTGTGCTGTTGCGGGCATCAGTAGCCTGTTATTTTATTGCTGAGTAGTTCATTGTATGGTTACACCAGTTAGTCCATCCATTCACCTATTGATGGACGTTTAGATTGTTTCATGTTTTCAACTCTTAAAAATTAACCAAAGATGCAACATGATACTCAGAATAGCCAGACATAAAAGACTGCAAGACAAAGTGTTGGCAATGGTGTGAGAAAGCAAAATCTTCATACACTGCTGGTGGGGGTATAAAACAATATGCAACCACTTTGGAAAAGAGGTTGGCAGTTTCTTCAAAAGATTAACAAGAACTGACCACAGGATTCAGCAATTCTCCTCTTAGCTATATGCCCAAGGGAAATGAAAAATGTCTATAAAAGCTTGTATACCCTGCTCATAAGACCAGTTTGATGAAGGTTTGATTTGTCTCTGCTTCCAATCTCTGTTGCTGAAACTATGATCTGAGGGTCATAGAATAGGAAAAAGTCAAAAGTAGAAACCTGAGGGGGTGTATCTATACATTCTTATTCTTAAAAATCTGCTCAGGAGTTTACCTTCATATGACAGAGTCTGGGAGCCCATGTGAACATAAGACTTCTGATTTGTCCTTATGTAATCTCTGGGTCACTTAAATTTAAATTGTATGGCAGAAACCAACAAAACATTGTAAAGCAATTTTCTTCCAACTAAAAAGTAAATTAAAAAATTAAGAGCAGGGTGTTTCATTAAATATATGTTATTGTGACATTCAACCAAACATTTTGGACGAAATAATAGCATTGGATTCCTTGCTATTGTTATCTAGTCGCTAATTCATATCTGACCCTTGCACTCCATGGACTATAGCTCACCAGGCTCCTCTGTCCATGGGATTTCCCAGGCAAGAACAGTGGAGTAGGTTGCTATTTCCTTCTCCAGGAGATCTTCCTAACCCAGAGATAGAACACAAGTCTCCCACATTACAAGTGAATTCTTTACCACTGAGCCACTTGGGAAGCCCCATTGCACCCCTATGTTACACTAAAAAACATCAATTCCAAAAGGGGTAATTTGTAATTGCAATATAAGAAACAACAAAAGCATCATATACAATCATATGGATACTTATAATATTATGGATGAAAAAGATTTTTAAAACATATTGAGGAGATCAATTATAAAGCATAGATTTCACCTCACAAATTTAATGTTATAGGCTATAAAATTGTCTTCTATTACTTGACTATGGTTACATTTGAAACACTTAAATCTTTTATCTATTTGACTAATTTACAGTAAATGGATACAATGAAGGAATGCACATTTACAAAAAGATATGTATTGAATATATTCAACTATGCAAAAAATTTTATGAGCCTATACATACCATTTACCACAGTTCTAGGCAATGAGGTAAAGGTCCAAATAAGACAGAAAAGGTTTCTGCTCTCAGGATCTGATATTCTAATGAAGGAACATAGATAATAGTCATTAAATTTTTAAAAACAGAAGAAGTTTATCTGGTATAAATAAATGCTATGATAAAAACAAAACAGGGCAATATGATATAGAATAATTTGAGTGTGAGAGAAGTTACTCTTGGATGGAGGAGTTTTAAGAAACTTTTGAGAAGATAAATTTGAGTGGAGACAATAGAATGTTGTAGGCAGAGGAAAGTGAAATCAGTAAGAATTATGTTAGTATGTTTGTGAAAGAGAAGAAAAATAACGACAAAAAACACAGTATCAGTTCAGTTCAGTCGCTCAGTCGTGTCTGACTCTTTGCGACCCAATGACTCCCAGAACACCAGGCCTCCCTGTCTATCACAAACTCCCGGAGTTTACTGAAACTCATGTCCATCGAGTTGGTGATGCCATCCAGCCATCTAATCCTCTGTCGTCCCCTTCTCCTCCTGCCTCCAATCCCTCCCAGCATCAGGGTCTTTTCCCATGAGTCAACTCTTCACATGAGGTGGCCAATACTAGAGTTTCAGCTTCAGCATCAGTACTTCCGATGAACACCCAGGACTGATCTCCTTTAGGATGGACTGGTTGGATCTCCTTGCAGTCCAAGGGATTCTCAAGAGTTTTCTCCAACACCACAGTTCAAAAGCATCAATTCTTAGCCACTCAGCTTTCTTCACAGCCCAACTCTCACATCCATACATGACCACTGGAAAAACAATAACCTTGACTAGATGGACCTTTGTTGGCAAAGTAATGTCTCTGCTTTTTCATATGCTATCTAGGTTGGTCGTAACTTTCCTTCCAAGGAGTAAGCATCTTTTAATTTCATGGCTGCAGTCCCCATCTGCAGTGATTTTGGAGCCCCAAAAAATAAAGTCTGACACTGTTTCCCCATCTATTTGCCATGAAGTGATGGGACTAGATGCCATGATCTTAGTTTTCTGAATGTTGAGCTTTAAGCCAACTTTTTCACTCTCCTCTTTCACTTTCATCAAGCGGCTTTTTAGTTCCTCTTCACTTTCTGCCATAAGGCCGGTGTCATCTGCATATCTGAGGTTATTGATATTTCTCCTGGCAATCTTGATTCCAGCTTGTGCTTCTTCCAGCCCAGCGTTTCTCATGATGTACTCTGCATATAAGTTAAATAAGCAGGGTGACAATATACAGCCTTGACGTACTCCTTTTCCTATTTGGAACCAGTCTGTTGTTCCACGTCCAGTTCTAACTGTTGCTTCCTGACCTGCATATAGGTTTCTCAAGAGGCAGGTCAGGTGGTTTGTTATGCCCATCTCTATCAGAATTTTCCACAGTTTATTGTGATTCACACAGTCAAAGACTTTGGCATAGTCAATAAAGCAGAAATAGATGTTTTTTTCTGGAACTCTCTTGCTTTTTTTAATGATCCAGCAGATGTTGGCAATTTGATCTCCGGTTCCTCTGCCTTTTCTAAAATGAACTTGAACATCTGGAAGTTCACGGTTCACGTATTGCTTAAGCCTGGCTTGGAGAATTTTGAGCATTACTTTACTAGCGTGGGAGATGAGTGCAGTTGTGCGGTAGTTTCAGCATTCTTTGGCATTGCCTTTCTTTGGGATTGGAATGAAAACTGACCTTTTCCTGTCCTGTGGCCACTGCTGAGTTTTCCAAATTTGCTGTCATATTGAGTGCAGCACTTTCACAGCATCATCTTCCAGGATTTGAAATAGCTCCACTGGAATTCCATCATCTCCACTAGCTTTGTTCATAGTGATGCTTTCTAAGGCCCACTTGACTTCACATTTCAGGATTATATCTATATCTACTACTGTGGGCAGGAATCCCTTAGAAGAAATGGAGTAGCCATCATGGTCAACAAAAGAGTCCAAAATGCAGTACTTGGATGCAGTCTCAAAAACGACAGAATGATCTCTGTTCATTTCCAAAGCAAACGATTCAATATCATGGTAATTCAAGCCTATGTCCCAACCAGTAATGCTGAAGAAGCTGAAGTTGAATGGTTCTATGAAGACCTACAAGACCTTTTAGAACTAACACCCAAAAAGGATGTCCTTTTCATTATAGGGGACTGGAAGGCAAAAGTAGGAAGTCAAGAAACACCCGGAGTAACAGGCAAATTTGGCCTTGGAGTACGGAATGAAGCAGGACAAAGGCTACTAGAGTTTTGCCAAGAGAAGGCACTGGTCATAGCAAACACCCTCTTCCAAAAACACAAGAGAAGACTCTACACATGGACATCACCAGATGGTCAACACCAAAATCAGATTGATTATATGCTTTGCAGCCAAAGACGGAGAAGCTCTATACAGTCAGCACAAATAAGACCAGGAGCTGACTGTGGCTCAGATCATGAATTCCTTATTGCCAAATTCAGACTTAAATTGAAGAAAATAGGGAAAACCACTAGACCGTTCAGGTATGACTTAAATCAAATCCCTTATGACTATACAGTGAAGTGAAAAATAGATTCACTGGACTAGATCTGATAGAGTGCCTGATGAACTATGGATGGAGGTTCGTGACATTGTACAGGAGACAGGGATCAAGACCATCCCCATGGAAAAGAAATACAGAAAAGCAACATGTCTGTCTAAGGAGGCCTTCCAAATACCTGTGAAAAGAAGAGAAGCGCAAAGCAAAGGAGAAAAGGAAAGATATTCCCATTTGAATGCAGAGTTCCAAAGAATAGCAAGGAGAGATAAGAAAGCCTTCCTCAGTGATCAATGCAAAGAAATAGAGGAAAACAACAGAATGGGAAAGACTGGAGGTCTCTTCAAGAAAATTAGAGATACCAAGGGAACATTTCATGCAAAGGTGGGCACAGTAAAAGACAGAAATGGTATGGACCTAACAGAAGCAGACGATATTAAGAAAAGGTGGCAAGAATACACAGAAGAACTGTACAAAAAAGATCTTCATGACCCAGATAATCACGATGGTTTGATCACTCACCTAGCGCCAGACATCCTGGAATGTGAAGTCAAGTGGGCCTTAGAAAGTATCACTACAAACAAAATACAGTATAATCATAGCTAAATATGAGTGTGTACTGGTTTTGTATATTGCCATGAGTTGGGACTTTAAAATTTTTTGCTCCCTGTTTATCATACCTCTTTTCCAATTTTCTTGTTTTTTTGTGGGTTACTTGAACATCCTTTAGAATTATATTCTTAATTATTGAAAGTATTTTTGAGTGTCTCTTTACAGCTTTTTTTAAAAAGTGCTTTCATTAGATATTACACACCCTATTTAACATAGTCTACTGTTTTTTTACATTTTCCCATTTGAGTGAAGTGCAAAAACCATACTTCCCTCTCCACTCACTAATATAACTACCTTAAGGGTTTCCTCAACATACATTGGACTTCCACATCAGATAGTGGTGTAACTTTTTGTTTCAACCATCAAATGTGATTTTAAAAACTCATGAGAATAGTCCATTACGTTTACCCTTACTTCTAGCCATTTCACTGTTGTTTTTTCTTTTGAGGCTTTAACCCTCTTCTTGTTACCAGTTCCTTTATAATCATAGAACTTCTTCTAGCTGGTATTTATAGTTAGGCCTTCTGGTGACAAATTCTTCATTTTCCTTCCTCTGAAGGTCTTCATTATCTAGAGGTCTTTATTTCCCCTTCATTTCTAAAGAGAGTTTTTGCTAGATGCAGAATTAGGAGCTTACAGTTTGGGTTTTGTGTTATTTATTTATTTATTTTTTTCCCAGCACTTGAAATTACTGTGCCATCTCCTTCTGGTCTCTGTGGTTTCAGAGGAGAAATCCATGTTTCAGATGAGAAATCCATGTTATTTAATTGTTCCCCTACAAGGAATACACTTTTTTCTCTCTTCAAATTGAATAGTCACAACTGAGTTCCTAGTGAATTTGTATAGAGAATTAAGCCAGATTATTCTAAAGTTTATCCAGAGACACAAACTCATAAGACTAACCTAGAAAAATCAGGAATTCACTCATTATCAGAGAAATGCAAATCAAAACCACAATGAGGTACCATTACACACCAGTCAGAATGGCTGCTATCCAAAAGTCTACAAGCAATACATGCTGGAGAGGGTGTGGAGAAAAAGGAACCCTCTTACACTGTTGGTGGGAATGCAAACTAGTACAGCCGCTATGGAGAACAGTGTGGAGATTTCTTAAAAAACTGGAAATAGAACTGCCATATGATCCAGCAATCCCACTTCTGGGCATACACACTGAGGAAACCATATCTGAAAGAGACACGTGCACCCCAATGTTCATCGCAGCACTGTTTATAATAGCCAGGACATGGAAGCAACCAAGATGCCCATCAGCAGACGAATGGATAAGGAAGCTGTGGTACATATACACCATGGTATATTACTCAGCCATTAAAAAGAATTCATTTGAATCAGTTCTAATGAGATGGATGAAACTGGAGCCCATTATACAGAGTGAAGTAAGCCAGAAAGATAAAGACCAATACAGTATACTAATGCATATATATGTAATTTAGAAAGATGGTAACAATAACCCTATATGCAAAACAGAAAAAGAGACACAGATGTACAGAACAGAATTTTGGACTCTGTGGGAGAAGGCGAGGGTGGGATGTTTCGAGAGAACAGCATCAAAACATGTATATTATCTAGGGTGAAACAGATCACAAGCCCAGGCTGGATGCATGAGACAAGTGCTCGGGCCTGGTGCACTGGGAAGACCCAGAGGAATCGGGTAGAGAGGGAGGTGGGAGTGGGGATCAGGACGGGGAATACATGTAAATCCACGGCTGATTCATGCCAATGTATGACAGAAACCAATACAATATTGTAAAGTAATTAGTCTCCAACTAATAAAAATAAATAGAAAAAAAAAAGAAAAAGAAAAATCAGGAAAGAGAGTAAGAGGCGACATGCTCTCCCAAAAAGCTATAGTAATTAAAACAGTATGATATGTATAAGAACAGATGAATAGGTCAGTAGGACAAAACAGAGGAAAGAGACACAGATATAAGGGGATTTAGTATTAGAAGAATGTGGGGTATATTTTAAAATTTGGTATGCGGAAACACTTTCTAAACGAGAGGAATTCAAAGGGAATTCAGAAGAGACAAGACTGATAAATCTGAATGCATAAAGATTTCAAAGTACAGCATGCATGTGTGTACACACACACACACACAAAACCCCAAAGGGAAAATACAAGTAGTGATTTGTGTGAATATGCTGTATCTGAAACATACATATGAAAGTTATAAAATCCAACCACCTAAGAACTCCTATGTGTGTGCTCAGTCATGTCTGACTCTTTTTGGATCCATGGACTGTAGCCCACCTGGCTCCTCTGCTATGGAATAGCAGAATATTGGAGTGGGTTGCCACTTCCTGTTCCAAGAGATCTGCAAGAATCTTGGAACAAGAATATTGGAGTGGGTTGCCACTTCCTGTTCCAAGAGATCTGCTGGACCCAGGGATTGAACCTGCATCTTTGTGTCTCCTGCATTGGCAAGTGGATCCTTTACCACTAGCACTGACTGGGGAACCCCAAGAACCACTGCAAATCAATAATAAAAACAGAGGGATACTAATGGAAAAATAGGCAAAGTACATGAACAGGTATTGCAAAGAAGATAAATAAGAACTAGTCAATAAACAGTTGTTTATTCCCACAAAAAAGTAAATTAAAGCAAGATTTTTTAACTCATCATATGAGTATTAAGTTTTGATGATATCCTTTTGCCACTCACTGAGCCCTTACTCTGTGCCAAGCAATATGCTATTAATAGTTATGGGTATAACTCACAGTGCTTATAGTCTAGTGAGGAAGATAATTACTAACAAAATAATCACAAATACACACAAGTAATTACAAATATAATTGCAAATTATTGTAAATGATAAAGAGAATACATATAGGATCCAAGGAGAGTTTACAATCAAAGGAACCTTATTCAGAGGTCACATTGGGATCAGGGAACACTTCTCTGAGGAAGAGTTTCTTGGGCTGCAATATGAAGCATAAACTTATGAAAGGATAGATAACCTTTTCAGGGATAGAGAAAATTAACATGCTCAAATGTCCTGCAATGCATGTCACATAGGAAAAGAGGGTTAGCACATTCAGAGAGGAGGGGACTAAGAAGAGCTTGAAAAGACAGGGGTAAGATCATGCAGACAACTGGACTATGCTAAGGACTATTGTCTTTAGAGCAAGCAAAAGCCATCACATTAGGTTAAATGGAGGAATATATTTTTTTAAATTTGTATTTATTTGGCTGCGTTGGGTCTTAGTTGTAGCATGTGGGAACCTTCGTTGTGGCACAGGGACTCTCTGGGTGTGGTGCATGGTCTCAGTAGTTGTGATGCATGGGCTTAGTTGTCCCACAGCGTGTGGGATCTTAGTTCCTTGACAAGAGATCAAACCGGCATCCCTCACATTGCAAGGTGGATTTTTAACTACTGAACCAGCAAGAAAGTCCCCAGAGGAGTATATTTGGAATTGCTTTTATAAACATCAGGTTGACTTCTATATGAAGAAAACATTTGGAGGAAATGGATGTGAAGATATAGCAAGGTTGTGGGTGAGAAATAATAGTTTGAACAAGATTAGTAGTTGAGATTAAACATAGACATGTCAATCTCAACATGTCCCCAAACAAATCCATTTCTTCTCTCCTAAATTTGTCTTTTCATGTGTTTATCACCTTTGTAAAACATGATGATTTGTTAAAAGATCTGAGCAAGTTGTATAAGTGGAAATTGAAGTCATAAGAGTGGATAACAGTGGTAGCAGAGGTTTTAAAGAATGAGCTTCTGGAAACATTTCACCCAAGTAAGAAAACTACTTCCTCCATCTCCCCAGACTGCCATGTCCAATTTTTTATCAGGTCCTTTAAGTTCTTCCTTTAAATATTTTCTTGACCCTGTTTACCGTAGTCCCCAGCTCCTGGTCTCCAGGATACAGAATCATTGCCTTCATTGGTGTTCCTGGATCAAGACATTTTTCTGTGGATACTCAGCACCACACTGTACATGGGATGTAACAGCCTCTTCAGAACTCTTCATTGTCTTCTCATTCACAGCACGCATGTTCCTTCACATGTCCTTGTGAAGGATTAACTTTTTCAGTCTCTTCTTTTTTCATACCATCTCTCCTTTGCCCTCTTTTAAATAGGCCAGTGAATTTCTTTGTTCCTTTTCTCTCTTCCAGTTTTTATACTGGACTGTAACCAAATAGACCTTATGGGACCTCCCTGGATAGTCCCACTACCATGTTCTTCACCTGCCTCTTGTTTACAGAAAAAATTTAGTCTCAGGCCTTCCCAAAGTTCCAAAGAACAAATTTAATAAGAAAAGTAAGAAAATGCAGAAATGAAAACAAACAAGAAAAAATAATGGTTTTATCCACTAGACAAAGTAAAGGACTTTTAGGTCCTTCTCAGTGCAAAAGTAGGAAGTCAAGAGATACCTGGAGTTACAAGCAAATTTGGCCTTGGAGTACAAAATGAAGCAGGGCAAAGGTTAACAGAGTTTTGCCAAGAGAATGCATTCATCATAGCAAACACCCTCTTCCAACAACACAAGAGAAGACTCTACACATGGACATCACCAGATGGTCAACACCAAAATCAGATTGATTATATGCTTTGCAGCCAAAGATGGAGAAGCTCTATACAGTCAGCACAAACAAGACCAGGAGCTGACTGTGGCTCAGATCCTGAACTCCTTATTGCCAAATTCAGACTTAAATTGAAGAAAGTAGGGAAAACCACTAGACCATTCAGGGATGACCTAAGTAAAATCCCTTACTATTATGCAGTGGAAGTGACAAATAGATTCAAGAGATTAGACCTGATAGAGTACCTGAAGAACTATGGGTGGAGGTTCGTGACATTGTACAGGAGGCAGTGCTTAAGACCATCCTCATGGAAAACAAATACAAAAAGACAAAATGGGTGTCTGAGGAGGCCTTACAAATAGCTGAGAAAAGAAGAGATGTGAAAGGCAATGGAGAAAAGGAAAGATGTACCCATTTGAATGCAGAGTCCCAAAAACTAGCAAGGAGACATAAGAAAGCCTACCTAAGTGATCAGTGTAAAGAAATAGAGGAAAACAACAGAATGGGAAAGGCTAGCGATCTCTTCAGGAAAATTAGAGATACCAAGGGAACGTTTCATGCAAAGATGGGCACAATAAAAGACAGAAAGAGTATGGACCTAACAAAAGCAGAAGATATTAAGAAGCAGTGGTAAGAATACACAGAAGAACTATACAAAAAATATCTTGATGACCCAGATAACCATGATGGTGTGATCACTCACATAGAGCCAGTACATCCTGGAATGCAAAGTCAAGAGGGCCTTAGGCAGCATCGCTACAAACAAAGCTAGTGGAGGTGATGGAATTCCAGTGGAGCTATTTCAAATCCTAAAAGATGATGCTGTGAAAGTGTGGCACTCAATATGCCAGCAAGTTTGGAAAACTCAGCGGTGACCACAGGACTGGAAAAGGCCAGTTTTCATCCCAATCCCAAAGAAAGGCAATGCCAAAGAATGTTCAAACTACCACACAATTGCACTCATCTCACATACTAGTAAAGTAATGCTCAAAATTCTCCAAGCCAGGCTTCAGCAATATGTGAACCGTGAACTTCCAGATGTTCAAGCTGAATTTAGAAAAGGCAGAGGAACCAGAGATCAAATTGCCAACATCTGCTGGGTCATTGAAAAAGCAAGAGAGTTCCAGAAAAACATCTATTTCTGCTTTATTGACTATGCCAAAGCCTTTGACTGTGCAGATCACAGCAAACTGTGAAAAATTCTTCAAGAGATGGAAATACCAGACCACCTGACCTGCCTCCTGAGAAATCTGTGTGCAGGTAAAGAAGCAACAGTTAGAACTGGACATGGAACAACAGACTGATTCCAAATCGAGAAAGGAGTAAGTCAAGGCTGTATACTGTCACCCTGCTTATTTAACTTATATGCAGAGTACATCATGCCAAATGCTGGGCTGCATGAAGCACAAGCTGGAATCAAGATTGCTGGGAGAAATATCAATAACCTCAGATATGCAGATACACCACCCTTATGGCAAAAAGCAAAGAACTAAAGAACCTCTTGATGAAACTGAACTAGGAGAGTGAAAAAGTAAGCTTAAAACTCGACAGGAAACTAAGATCATGGCATCTGGTCTCATCACTTCACAGCAAATAGATGGGGAAATAATGGAAAGAGTGACAGACTTTATTTTGGGGGGCTCCAAAATCACTGCAGATGGTGACTGCAGCCTTGAAGTTAAAAGACGCTTGCTCCTTGGAAGAAAAGTTATGACCAACCTAGACAGAATATTAAAAAGCAGAGACATTACTTTGCCAACAAAGGTCCGTCTAGTCAAAGCTATGTTTTTTCCAGTAGTCATGTATGGATGTGAGAGTTGGACTATAAAGAAAACTGAGCACCGAAGAATTGATGCTCTTGAACTGTGATGTTGGAGAAGACTTCCTTGGGCTGCAAGGAGATCAAACCAGTCAATCCTAAAGGCAATCAATCCTGAATATTCACTGGAAGGACTGATGCTGAAGCTGAAACTGCAATACTTTGGCCACCTGATATGAAGAACTGACTCACTGGAAAAGACCCTGATTCTGGGAAAGACTGAAGGCAAGAGGAGAAGGGGACGACAGAGGATGAGATGGCTGGATGGCATCACTGATTCGATGGACATGAGTTTGAGTAAGCTCTGGGAGTTGGTGATGCACAGGGAAGCCTGGTGTGCTACTCTCCATGGGGTTTCAAAGAGTCAGACACAACTGAGTGACTGAACTGAACTGAACAAGGGTTATAGATACTGTTCTGAACCAAGTCCTATGAGCTATTTTGTAGATAGTGAAAACCTCACCAGGTAGAAGAATTTAACCCTATGTTGCCCACCAGCATGTTAACCCCAGAAGTTTGATGATGTTGACTCCAAATTACCTCACCATCAAACAATCAGAAGAATGTTCATGAGCTGATCACGTGCCCCATTAACCTCTCCCTCACGCTGTCTTTAAAAAATCTTTCCCTAAAAGTCTTCAAGAAGTTCAGGCCTTTTAAACACTAGTTGCACTGTACTTGTTGCTTGTCACCTGAAATTAATGTTGTACTTTCCTTCACCACACCCAGTGTCAATATATTGGCTTTACTGGTCAGGGGCCAGCAGAACCAGGTTTGCTTCACATTTACTTTCACTATGAACCTATGACTAACGAAAAAGATGACTTAACACTCTCTTCAGACTCCAGAGAAAATTGGTTAAGATGAAACTATTTTGAAATACCCAAATTGGTTTTTTGTTTATACATATGAAGTTAGAGAAAGCTGACTTGATAAGATACTTTTTTTCAGAATTCTGGCTCTAAAAGAACAAACACATTCCTGGGAGAAAGTTTGCAGTTAAGTCATATCATATACTAGAAATATAAAAACAGCCCACTTTGCTTGAGACTTCAGCCTTGGGTTAATTAATAGAACTTCAAACCAAAGGCCTGGGGAGGGGTGCAGGATGGAAAAGAAGCTTTTTAAAACTCAAATAAGCAAATTTATTTTTGGTTTTACATTTGCCAGGTGAATTACCATTACATACGAGGTCATGATTCCTTGTCTTTCTGCTTGCCTGTTGTGTTGTTAAAAAGAGGGATCTTCGTGTGGAAAAATTTAGGATAAAACTGTTGGACTTCACCCTTTGGTTTTTGTCCTACAGGAATGCGATTTTGTTCTTTGTGTGTATGTTTGCATTTGTCTTGTGTGTAAGTGTGCTGGCTGTGGGAAACTCAAATTCGTTTCCTGAATGCAGCCCCTTGAGGTGCATTCTCCAGAACTGAACTACTTTTAGTTACAAGCCAATGAAATATAAAAAGATGATTTTCCTTTGTAATACAGCTTTGTCATAATACTCCCAAGATTCAAAGTGATCCATTAATGGATCCCTAAATTATGTATTCATGGTGCAATTCGAGTTGTTTCACAATAGAGAGGGGATAAAAGATAAAAATTATAAACTAATTGGGAACTTCCCTGGTGGTCCAGTGCTTAAGAATCTGCCTTACAATACAAGGGACTCAATTTCAATCCCTGGTCAGGGAATTAAGATCCCACATGCCTCAGTTCAGTTCAGTCTCTCAGTCATGTCTAACTCTGCGACCCCATGAACTGCAGCACACCAGGCCTCCCTGTCCATCACCAACGCCCGGAGTTTACTCAAACTCACGTCCATCGAGTCGGTGATGCCGTCAGCCATCTCATTCTCTATTGTCCCTTTCTCTTCCTGCCCCCAATCCCTCCCAGCATCAGGGTCTTTTCCAATGAGTCGATACTTTGCATCAGGTGGCCCAAATATTGGAGTTTCAGCTTCAGCATCAGTACTTCCGATGAACACCCAGGACTGATCTCCTTTAGGATGCACTGGTTGCATCTCCTTGCAGTCCAAGGGACTCTCAAGAGTCTTCTCCAACACCACAGTTCAAAATCATCAATTTTTCGATGCTCAGCTTTCTTCACAGTCCAACTCTCACATCCATACATGATCTCTGGAAAAACAATAGCCTTGACTAGATGGACCTTTGTTGGCAAAGTAATGTCTCTGCTTTTTAATATGCTATCTAGGTTGGTCATAACTTTCCTTCCAAGGAGTAAGCATCTTTTAATTTAGGAACCAGATATCAAATTGCGAACATCTGCTGGATCATCGGAAAAGCAAGGGAGTTCCAGAAAAAAACATCTATTTCTGCTCTATTGACTATGCCAAAGTCTTTGACTGTGTGAATCACAATAAACTGTGGAAAATTCTGAAAGAGATGGGCATAACAGACCACCTAACCTGCCTCTTGAGAAACCTGTATGCAGGTCAGGAAGCAACAGTTAGAACTGGACATGGAACAACAGACTGGTTCCAAAAAGGAAAAGGAGTACGTCAAGGCTGTATATTGTCACCCTGCTTATTTAACTTATATGCAGAGTACCTCATGAGAAACGCTGGGCTGGAAGAAGCACAAGCTGGAATCAAGATTGCCAGGAGAAATATCAATAACCTCAGATATGCAGATGACACCAGCCTTATGGCAGAAAGTGAAGAGGAACTAAAAAGCCTCTTGATGAAAGTGAAAGAGGAGAGTGAAAAAGTTGGCTTAAAGCTCAACATTCAGAAAACTAAGATCATGGCATCTGGTCCCATCACTTCATGGCAAATAGATGGGGAAACAGTGGAAACAGTGTCAGACTTTATTTTTTTGGGCTCCAAAATCACTGCAGATGGGGACTGCAGCCATGAAATTAAAAGATGCTTACTCCTTGGAAGGAAAGTTATGACCAACCTAGATAGCATATTAAAAAGCAGAGACATTACTTTGCCAACAAACGTCCGTCTAGTCAAGGCTATTGTTTTTCCAGTGGTCATGTATGGATGTGAGAGTTGGGTTGTGAAGAAAGCTGAGCGCCGAAAAATTGATGCTTTTGAGCTGTGGTGTTGGAGAAGACTCTTGAGAGTCCCTTGGACTGCAAGGAGATGCAACCAGTGCATCCTAAAGGAGATCAGTCCTGGGTGTTCATCGGAAGTACTGATGCTGAAGCTGAAACTCCAATACTTTGGCCACCTGATGCCAAGTATTGACTCATGGGAAAAGACTCTGATACTGGGAGGGATTGGGGGCAGGAGGAGAAAGGTACGACAGAGAATGAGATGGTTGGATGGCATCACCGACTCGATGGACATGAGTTTGAGTAAACTCCGGGAGTTGGTGATGGACAGGGAGGCCTGGCGTGCTGCGATTCATGGGGTCGAAAAGAGTCGGACACGACTGAGCTACTGAACTGACTGACTGAATCTCTCCTAACCTTCCCATCTCAATACAAAGCTTCTCGCCCTACGTCCCATCCCCTCAGATCGGAGCTCTGTCAGAGCTTAATCCTCAACCCTCTGTATGTGCTCGGGACCGAGCTGTCAGCACGGGGAGGAACCGAGCTCTCGGGGTTCCCTCGGGAGCTTCAGGGTGGAAGCCCGGCTGCCGCCTCTGCTCACGCGGACAGCTCGCCAATCCAGGCTCGGCTCGGGGACGGTCGCCGATGGCCGCCCAGGCCGCGGTGGTTGAGCTGCCACACGGGACTCCAAGATTTGGGAGTCAGAGTCCCTCCGGGAGGAGGGTCCTGCCACAGTCGCTCTCTGGGCTGCAAGTCTTGGAAGGAAAGGCAAAGGCTCCAGTCGGTTCTGGGAATAGTAGTTCAAGCGAGGATGGCTTGGACTCAGGCTGAAGCCGCAGTGGACCCTGGGAAGTGTAGTTGTTTGAGGCCCCTTTCACCTTGTGGGCGCGGGGCGTACTGGGAGTTGTCGTGTGGGGGGCTCTCTGCCCGCGAGGCACGGAGGCCGCGGTGGGTGCTGGGAAGCAGAGCTGTCTGAGGCCCGCGGCCTGGTCGAGGTCGGTGGCTGAGGCTTCGGAAGGCGCAGTTTGCATGACTCTGGCGCGGGGTCCCCGTTGCAGAGGCAAGAACTGGCCTGTACTGACCGAGGTAGGAGAAGGGCCCTGCCCGAGCCGGCCCCCGCCGGGGCCGAGGTGACCGAGCGCGGTTGGCCTCATCCCGAGCTCGGGAAGTCGTGGCTGCCCAGCCGGCAGCGCGGAGGAGATGCCCCAGCTGCGGCCCGGTTAAAGGCTGCGGAGCTGCGGCCGCGCGTCCGGCCCAGGCTGGGTGCCCCTGCCGCGGCGGGGAGGGAGCTGTCGTGGACGCCCCTGATCCTGCGTGACGAGGGCGGTGGTTGCAGAGCGACTGGCCCCTAGCCCGGCCCGGTTCGCCCGCACGGCCCCGCCGGCAGTGCCTCAGCTTCTTTCTCTCCCTGCCAGCTCCGCCCTCCACGCTGCGTTCTCAGCCGGCCCTGCCCTGAGCCATGTCGCAGGTAAATTGTGTTTCCTTTCTTCTAAGTGCAGCTGTGTTTACACAGGCTTTCCTTCTCCTGTAACCCCCACCCCTGTACTTGCCCTGCCTCCCTCTCTGTACTTGAGAGGACCGGAGAGGGTTCGCTGGGGGCGCGGCGCTGGGGGCGCTGTCCCGATGTGGGCGGGGCCTGAACGTAGACCTGGCTGTCCTGTTCTCCTTTTGACAAACAAATTGGGTAGAACGAGGAGTGCTTTAGGCCTCGCTCCCGCTGCCGTTCTTTAACTTATTCGTCCTGTTTTTATTGATTATTTATTATTATTATTTTATTGATTGTTTTCGTTGAGACTAAATACTTGGCAGGCAGTTGTGCCTCAGAGGTGAGGGACAAGAAGGCCAGCGATTCCAAATTATTCCGTCTGGATGCAGTTTCATTTCTCTGCCCTACTTTTTTTCATGCTTGTCTCCAAATCCAGAGGCTCTCCAACTTTTGCTGGGAGTCCAGTTTCCTTCTGTACTGCAGATCCCACTGCAGTATATTATATTAGGACACAGCTTCCTTTATTAGCCAAAAATCTATAACAAGTTATAGGGACTTGAATTTTTTTTTTTTTAACTGTAAAATATAACTCTGTCATACCTCTGGGACTGTTACTAGTTTGGGACTTTTAAAAATCCCGTTCATGCCTAATGGCTATGTGGATCACTCAAGTGCTGCAAAGCAGGAGCTTATTATTCGCCCAACCTGGAGGGGAAAAGCTTTAGGTTCCACTCTGGAAGTTCCTTATACTTTAGTCTTTATTCTCTTGTTCCCTGACTTTGCTGAAATTGTCTCCAAGTTTCACAGCTATTTCTTCAGAAATGGGGATGCCTGGGATAAACCTGGGTGTGTGTCCCTTAAACAGGTGCTGCTGCTATATGCTACAGCCAGTAGTGACTATGAAGAAATTCTTGTCAAATCATTTTAAAATGTTGTTGTTGGCTTAGTCACTAATGCATGTCCAACTCTATGCAACCCCATGGACTGTAGCCTGCCAGGCTTCTCTGTCCATGGGATTTCCCCAGGCAAGATTAGTGGACTGGGTTGCCATTTCCTCTCCAGGGAATCCTCCCAACCTAGGGACCGAAGCCATGTGTCCTGTGTCTCCCACATTGGCAGGCGGATTCTTTGCTGCTGAGCAATGGGGGAAGCCCCCTCTAAAGTAGGCTGGTATTAAGGAAAATATACATTCCCTCTTAAATATAAAGGGATTGTCTTCATTATTCATAAAGTGTTGTGAGATCCTAAGAATGTTTACAGCCAAAGCCAGAAATACATGTTGTTCACATGTAGAGTCACAAAATTATAAATTATCTCAGGACAAAGCATATTTTTTTTCTTCAACTACACAATAAAACAAAACAGCTAAGCTCTTACTTATATTCTTAATAATAACTCAGAATACTGAAAACTGTCATTGCACTACTTATGTACACTGTCCACCCTCCACAGTGGACTCATTTCACTCCTTGATCAGGGCCTTTGGGAACATAGATGCTGGTTGTGCAGATGTATGTATGTCATTTCAGGGGTCAGTGACATTCAGAGATGTGTCCATAGACTTCTCCCGGGAGGAGTGGGAATGGCTCCAGCCTGCTCAGAGAGATTTGTACAGAAATGTAATGTTGGAGAACTATGGCCACCTGGTCTCACTGGGTAGGTATTTCCTCTCATCTCCTCTCAGGCAGAATTTGACCTTTAGGATGGCTGTTGTGAATCTTGATTATCTGACTGAATATTCCCAAGGAAGGAAAGTTTTTTTGTTTTTTTATTTTTGTTTTTTTGCTTTCAAAAAGAGGATTATAACTTCAACTAGTCCTTAGACATCTTTCATACTTATAGCTGGCATTTCTAATAATGGCCTCTTTTTTGGTAAGGGTTCAAGGAGTAATTTTGAATGTATTTCATTTTCCACAAGCAGGTCTTAACATTTCTAAGCCAGATGTGGTTTCCTTATTGGAGCAAGGGAAAGAGCCCTGGCTGGGGAATGGAGATGTAAGCAGAGAGCTGTTTCCAGGTGAGTGAGTGAGAAGCTGGTAGTGAACTTTTTTAAAATAACAACCCAACCAGTCAGTGAGAAAGCGGTAACTTTTTTTATATGTTGGATAGAAAGTTTTCCTTTAAAGGGACCAGAGATACGGGAGGGGACTGTGAAGTCTTGCCCATGCAAGGGGATCACTTCACACCTACTTACTTGTCTGCCTTCAGTTCTCTTCTCATCCTTTTCCTCACTTTATTTCTCTTCTTTCTTTTTAAAAATTGACATATGTGCTTCTATTGTCTTAAGTTAAAAGGTGTATATTTTTTTCTTTGTATTGCTGTTCTAACCCTCTTGAGTGATTCATTATGCTTTGGTTAATTAATGGGTTTATTCCTTCACTAATATATTAACAATATTTATTTTTTAATCTCATTAAGACTTTCTCTTAGGTATATGCCTCAGAGAGTAGAAGGCATGGCATAGTGAGATAGTGGGTCTGTAAATAACTTGGTTAGAGGTCCTCAAGTTGGCAGTTCAACAATGAGAAGAAAGGAATTTCCAGTTGGTGTTAGGGTAATTCAAATAGGAATAGTAGTAACAGAAATAGAAAAGACAGAAAAAGGGTCAGTTTTTGAGAAAATGTGGTGAATTAGTTTGAGATATGCATGGTATGAGTAAAGGATGGTATTTCCAAGTAGAGAGATACAACAAACTATTGGAATATGTCTTAGAAAAGAATTCAAGTTAGGAATGTAGAAGTGGTAATCTTGTATTAAGAAGGAAAAAATAGAAGCCATGAGATTGATTGAGAAGGGCTTTGAAAGCCTTCTTCATGTTAGGTTGAAATAAAATTGCTGGTGAAGCTCTTCAAAAATCAATATGGCCATGCTCCGCCATTTAAGATTCTTGACACAGAAAACCTTTGGAGCCTAAATTGTATGTATTTATGATAATTTCCATAAGTTCTATAGTTGATTCTGAAGCAGACCTCTATTGAAAATATACTGGCCTTTAGAGAGTGGTCCTCTTGGGATAACAGGGGAACACTTATGTTTAAAGAGAAGAAGCTAATGGAAGGACTAGTGACAGGACAGAAGATGCCTTGAAAACTGAGTTCTGACTTTGAGAGCAAGACTTTCAGGAGTAAGGACGTGGAAAGAGAGTCCTGTATGGCTGAAAGTCACAAGGTGGGACAAGTGCCCAGAGACTTCCTCATCAAAGAATGAGTTGAAGAAAAAGCCTCTATACCACCACTTTAATACAGCTCTTGGAATTTTTGTGTGTTCCTTCGAGTACCCCCTTTTTTTGGAGAGTTAAATTTTAATTGGGGCAAAATGAGCACTGCAGCCTGGGAGACAGCACCTCAGATAGTTCTTAGGAACTGTTCCCCCATAACTTTTTTGAAAGGTGAAATAGCTCACAGAAATAAGGCATAAAACATAAACATGTAGCTTAAATTATTATAAGACACCCATGTCCTGGTGCACTGGGAAGACCCAGAGGGATCGGGTAGAGAGGGAGGTGGGAGGGGGGATCGGGATGGGGAATACATGTAACTCCATGGCTGATTCATGTCAATGTATGACAAAACCCACTACAATATTGTAAAGTGGCTAGCCTCCAACTAATAAAAATAAATGGAAAAAAAAAAAAAAGACAACCATGTCACTACCACTCAGGTCAGTAAACACAGAAGTCCTGGGTCCCTAAGAGCTCTTTGGGTGCTCATCCCAGTCACCCTGCACCCCCTGCAAAGGTAATTAATTTTCTTTAATGATAGTAACTTCCTTGGTTTTCTTTATAGCTTTTTCAACTGTTTGTGTCTCCAGTCACTAGTTTACGTCTGTATGTTTGTGAACTTTTTATATAGATAATCATAATGTGTATGTTCTAATTTACTTCTCTCAAAATTATTATAATATTCAGGTATTTTGCATATTGATCTAGGAGTTTGTTTCATTGTACAAGTATATACAACCCAGTTTATCCATTCTGTTATTGACAGCTTCTTGGGTTGTTTGCAGTTTAGGGCTGTTGCAAGCAACATTGCTGTTGTCCTTGGGTCCTGGTACATCCTGGCACAGGGTTTCTGTGGTTTATATCTAGAACTGGAGTTGCTGAGCCAGAGGATGATGTGCCTCTTTCACATCATTCAGTTCAGTTCGGTCACACCCAACTCTTTGCAATTGCATGAACTGCAGCACACCAGGCCTCCCTGTCCATCACCTGTTGGGGTCCAGCCCTGGCGGAGTCCAGAGGTTCCCTTAGGGTGAGCGGTGTCGGCGAAGAAAAGAAAGCGAGTTGAGTCTTGGTTGAGTGCAGGATCAAGACTACTTTATTCTTTTACATCAGTGTTTATATACCCTAAAACCAATAATCCTTTAAAGATGTTTAAGGAGGGGGGAATGATAAGATTGTACCAGGTGCATAATCATGGGTTACATCATAAATAACTTTCCAGAACAGTCAATATCTACACATAACTTTTAAACAATTCAATGGCAGCAGCTAGTCAACTGTGAAAAGCCATCTACAAACCTTATCTTGGGAAGCTCAGCCCCTGGTGGACTTAGCTCTGGTATGTAATCCTAAGGGTCAGAGGTGTTATGAATTCCCTCCTGATCACACCCTAAGGAATCTTCTCAATCTCCTAATAGATTCTTATCTACTTTTGCTTCTCCGATAGATAGGCCTATTTATTGGGACCCATGTGCCCCCATGGACTGTGTTGCTGCCATGCAAAGGTTTCAAGGAGGGAATTTAGGTAAGAGTCAGACTAGTTTTTAGGGAACATAGAAGAACGCCAAGCATCAGAAGATGAAAGGACGAAGGCCTGGGAGTGGATGGTGGGGCAGTCCCGAGAAACCCCTGGAGGTCCGGACGCCTTTGTGTGTGGAGTGGTCCCAGAGGTCCGGACACCTTTGCGTGCCAGCTCCTTGAACCCAGACCTTGTCACGGGCGGGGTTTCTCTCACCAGCTCCCGACAATCACCAGCTCCCGGAGTTTACTCAAACTCATGCCCATCGAGTCGGTGATGCCATCCAGCCATCTCATCCTCTGTCGTCCCCTTCTCCTCCTGCCCCCAATCCCTCCCAGCATCAGGGTCTTTTCCAATGAGTCAACTCTTCCCATAAGGTGGCCAAAGTATTGGAGTTTCAGCATCAGTCCTTCCAATGAACACCCAGGACTGATCTCCTTTAGGATGAACTGGTTGGATCTCCTTGCAGTCCAAGGGACTCTTAGGAGTCTTCTCCAACACCACAGTTCAAAAGCATCAGTTCTTCGGCACTCAGCTTTCTTCACAATCCAAGTCTCACATCCATACATGACCACTGGAAAAACCATAGCCTTGACTAGATGGACCTTTGTTCACATCATTAGATGATGCCAAAATGTTTTCCAGTGTTTTTACTGACTTGCACTCCCACGGACACCATAAGTGAGTTCCTCTCGCTCCCCATGTTTACCAACAACCAACACCATGTAATATTAGATACCATAATCTTCACACCTGTCAGGAGATAGCACTCCTGTCAGGAGTGTGCAGTGGGAGCTTAATTTAGTTTAAATGTGCATTTCTACAATTACTGATGAAGTTGAGCACCTTTTCATATGTTTATTGAGTATTTAGATACCCTCATTTATGAAGTGCCTCTTAGTTTTTGCCCATTTATTGTATTATTTTCTTATTCTGTAGGAGTTACAAATTTTGGATACAAATCCTTTGCAGTTCTATTCACTTCAAATATCTTCTCTTACATGTGACTGACTTTTCCCCTTAAAACCTTTTTTAATGAACAGAAATTCTTAATTCTAGTGTGGTCAGACTCATCAGTCTTTCCCTATATGAGGTGGTTTTTTTTTTTTTTGGATGTGTTTAAGAAATATTTCCCTACCATGAGGTCATGATGATGTTTTCCTAGATTTTCTTTTTTAAAAGCCTAGTCATTTTGCCATTCACATTTAGATCCATGGTTTACTTTGGATTTATTTTTTTGTGTCACATGACAGTGGTAAATTTCGGTGTCTTCTTTGTTGACATCCATTTCTCAAGGTACCATTTATTGATATGTCTGTCCTTTCCTTCACTGGTTACTCATAAATTAAGGTTTTGTGTCCTGGGTAGGAAGAGTCATATTGGGAAAATGACTGTACTACCAAATGCAATCTACAGATTCAGTGTGATCCCTATCAAATTACCAATGGCATTTTTCACAGAACTAGAACAAAAAATTTCACAATTCATATGGAAACACAAAAGACCCTGAATAGCCAAAGCAATCTTCAGAAAGTTAAGTTTTTGTGTGTGTTTCTGGGTTCCCTATTTTTTTTTTTTTCTGTTTTTCTATCTTTTCATAAATCTATACAGTCCATTATGGATTTAATACTGGATAACATTTGATTGTATTTGCCTCACCTCATTCCTTTTTTTGCTGAATAATGTCATTTACAGACATCTTGACACTTCACTATATAGTACTTCATTATCATGTATATAGTGTAGGGATATTTTCTATACAATTGAAATATTTTCATATCAGAATAACAGTTTTCCCTAATTTTGTTTTAATGCACTATCCATATATAAATGCTTCATAAATGTATTGTCTTTTCCCTGTGGGATGGTGAAATATTCCTCTATGTCCTATAACTTTGAGTTGTAACTTTTTAAAAATATATTAAGACTTTGGGTCTTATTTAAATCCTGTTGAGATACTAACTTTATTTAAGCAGGCTATCAGTATGGATAAGTTGAGGCCACAAGTTCTAACCTGTTTTCTTTGTATGTGGTTCCAATGACAGTCTGATTTTCAAAGCCTTTGCAGGTCTATTTTATTTGCCCCCATAAGCACGGCTTAGTGGCCTTTCTGGAACTTAGACAGTGGGTTCAGCTTTAGATGTGCTATTTAGGGTCAGATCCATGCATGCACAGCTCAAGGATGAGCCCAGAATTTCATACACAACTTTATGAGATCATTTTCTTGGCTCCCTTTTTCACAATCTCCCCTTTCCTTTTTGGCTCCCAGCGCCCCCTCTTTCAGGTCTTCTGGATAGAAAGGTAGACCTTTAGGTTCCCCTCTGCACTTCTGTAACTTTGTCTGCCTCTGTAGCCATGCAACAAGGGGATGGAGAGAAAAAAGAAGGGTGAGGGGTAGTACCCCTGTGCTCTTAGGACCATAGGTTTTTCTGCTGAGGGAGGAAATGTTACCCTGCCTTGGAGTTTTAATTGCCTATAGGAACCAGAGATCAAATTGCCAATATCCGCTGGATCATCGAAAAAGCAAGAGAGTTCCAGAAAAACATCTATTTCTGCTTTATTGACTATGCCAAAGCCTTCAACTGTGTGGGTCACAATAAACTGTGGAAAATTCTGAAAGAGATGAGCATACCAGACCACCTGACCTGCCTCTTGAGAAACCTGTATGCAGGTCAGGAAGCAACAGTTAGAACTGGACATGGAACAACAGACTGGTTCCAAATAGGAAAAGGAGTATGTCAAGACTGTATATTGTCACCCTGCTTATTTAACTTATATGCAGAGTACCTCATGAGAAACGCTGGGCTGGAAGAAGCACAAGCTGCAATCAAGATTGCCAGAAGAAATATCAACAGCCTCAGATATGCAGATGACACCAGCCTTATGGCAGAAAGTGAAGAGGAACTAAAAAGCCTCTTGATGAAAGTGAAAGAGGAGAGTGAAAAAGTTGGCTTAAAGCTCAACATTCAGAAAACTAAGATCATGGCATCTGGTCCCATCACTTCATGGCAAATAGATGGGGAAACAGTGGAAACAGTGTCAGACTTTATTTTGGGGGCTCCAAAATCACTGCAGATGGTGACTGCAGCCATGAAATTAAAAGCGCTTACTCTTTGGAAGGAAAGTTATGACCAACCTAGATAGCATATTAAAAAGCAGAGACATTACTTTGCCAACAAAGGTCCATCTAGTCAAGGCTATTGTTTTTCCAGTGGTCATGTATGGATGTGAGAGTTGGGCTGTGAAGAAAGCTGAGCACTGAAAAATTGATGCTTTTGAACTATGGTGTTGGAGAAGACTCTTGAGAGTCCCTTGGACTGCAAGGAGATCCAACCAGTCCATCCTAAAGGAGATCAGTCCTGGGTGTTCATTGGAAGGACTGATGCTGAAGCTGAAACTCCAATACTTTGGCCACCTCATGTGAAGAGTTGACTCGTTGGAAAAGACCATGATGCTGGGAGGGATTGGGGGCAGGAGGAGAAAGGGACAACAGAGGATGAGATGGTTGGATGGCATCACCGACTCGATGGACATGAGTTTGAGTAAACTCCGGGAGTTTGTGATGGACAGGGAGGCCTGGCGTGCTGCGACTCACGGGGTCGCAAAGAATCGGACACGATTGAGCGACTGAACTGAACTGATATGGCCATCACTGCTGCAACATGCTTTGGATTTAGGCAGAAGAGAATGGGAAACGAACAATAAGGTTTCTCTGTATGGACCCCCTTTCCCATTTATAAGACAGAAATAGAGGCCTCTCTTGGAGGTCTTTACCTGTTGCCCAGTTCTTGCTCTCAGGTTGCATTTGACTTTAGGCCTGGAGAGATTGGAGATGGGGAAAAAAACAAGAAACTCACCACCAGTTGTGTTACTTTGTGTTCTGGCTTCCTTCTGCAGTCAGCTTGCTACCGTTTACCTTTTAGAGTCCTCAGCTAGCTCCTTTATGCACTCTGTTCATGGTTTTCACTTGTATTCAGTGGGAGAACCAGTCAGAGTGTACTTACTCCATATGTACATGCTTGGAGCCATTTATATTTTATAAGTGAAGAAAAAAAAAAAACAGAGTTACAGCATGCGTAAAGATCATGCTAATAAAGTAAGAGGATGAGGTTCAGTTTAGATTGAGCAAATGTATAAAGTATAGGAGGAAAATGGTGGGAATTAAGGATGGTTATATAAAGCACTGGTCAGATCATGCAGATATTTTACAGGCCATATTAATGAACTTAGAGTTCATTCCTAGGCTAATAGGGAGTCATCCAAAGATGTTAGGCAGGTGAACACTTTAGTGACATCCTTCTGGCTGAAGTTTGGGAAACAGATTTATTGGAAGCAAGCCTAGGAAACAGGATAGTCATTTAAGAGTTGTTTCCATAACCTAATCTAGATGTAATCATCACCTGAACCATTGGAGGTGTCCAGGGAATGGAAGAAGGTATACAGATGGCAACAAAGTAAGGAAGTGAACTCAGAAAGACCTGGTGATTGACTAGATAAATGACATGAAGATGACTGAGGAATTGTGATTGACATCACTTTTTTTTGCTGGTAAATTATTATTTCTTGGAAGAAAAAAAGGATGAGCAAGTTTGAAAGAAGAAAGATTATATCAATTTGTAACTTACTAAATTTTGGGTCTTTGGGATACTCAAGTATATAAATTCAGTAGGCAACTGAATATCATATTCTAGATCTTAAGAGAGAGATCACAGTGCTTCTCAAATTTTAGTCCTCTGGATTGTTTTAAAACATACCTCCAGGCCCCTCTCCAGAAATCCTGAGTCATTAGGTTTGGGATAGAACTCAAGAATTTACATTTTTAACAAGCCCCCGTGATGCTGATGCTGAGTTAAAGTACACATTTAGGCGTTAACGGTACAGCTTCTCAAGATTTTGAATTTTCTTTGTAAAATCTCTGTACCCCTGTTGTTGAATTTATTCTTAAGCAATTTTTTAAAGTTTCTTTTCTAAGAAGTTATATTGCTTTTCTATAGGAATGCTAGTGACTTTGTAGATTTATCTCTCTGTCTTTAGCATTTCAATAATATCTTAAACCTTTCCTGCAAATAATATGATTTTTCTATTAGTTAATAAACTTTATTTTTTAAAAAAGCAGTCTTAGGTTCACAGCAAAACTGAGTGGAAAGTACAGTGTTCCCCTGCCCATTCCCACCCTTGTCTGGTCTTCCTCACTGACAATATCCACAGTATTACATTTTTCACAACTGATGAACATACTTTGACATATCATTATCACCCTAAGTCCATAGTTAACCTTAGGTTCTTCCTTGGTTTTGTACATCCTTTGCATTTTGACAAATGTGTAATGACATGTATCCATATGTTAGTATGATACAGAATAGTTTTACTGCCCTAAAAATTCTCCTTCTCTGCCTATTCATCACTCTCTTCCCCTAACCCCTGGCAACCATGGATCTTTTTACTGTTTTCGTAGTTTTTCCTTTTCCAGATTATCATATAGTTGAACTCATAGTGTTTAGCTTTTTCAGATTGGCTTTCTTCACTTAATATTATTCATTTAAGGCTTATTCCTTTATACCTTTTCATGGTTTGATAGCTCATTTCTTTTTAGTGCTGAGTAATATCCCATAGTCTGGATGTATCACGGTTTTCCATTCTCTTACTGAAAAACATCTTGTTTCTAAGTTTTGACAGTTATGAATAAAGCTGCTGTAAACTTCCATGTGCAGGTTTTTGTGTGAATATGTTTTAATTATTTGTGTAAATACCAAGGAATGTGATTGCTGAATTGTATGATAAGAGGATGTTCAGTTTTATAGGAAACTAACAAACTGTTTTTCAAAGTGGCTGTACCATTTTTCATTCCCACCAGCAATGAATAAGAGTTCCTGTTGTTCCACATCCTTGTTAGCATATGTTGTTAGAGAATTTTGGCTATTTTGATAGGTGTATAGTGGTGTATCATTTTAATTTACAGTTCCCTAATATGACCACCCTAGATAGCATATTAAAAAGCAGAGACATTACTTTGCCAACAAAGGTCCGTTTTGTCAAGGCTGTGGTTTTTCCAGTGGTCATGTATGGATGTGAGACTTGGACTGTGAAGAAAGCTGAGTGCCGAAAAATTGATGCTTTTGAACTGTGGTGTTGGAGAAGACTCTTGAGAGTCCCTTCGACTGCAAGGAGATCCAACCAGTCCATCCTAAAGGAGATCAGTCCTGGGTGTTCATTGGAAGGACTGATGCTGAAACTCCAATACTTTGGCCACCTCATGCGAAGAGTTGACTCATTGGAAAAGACCCTGATGCTGGGAGGGATTGGGGGGCAGGAGGAGAAGGGGATGACAGATGAGATGGCTGGATGGCATCACCGTTTCGATGGACATGAGTTTGAGTAAACTCCAGGAGTTAGTGATGGACAGGGAGGCCTGGCATGCTGCGATTCATGGGGTCTCAAAGAGTCGGACATGACTGAGCGGCTGAACTGAGCTGAACTGAATGACATATGATTTTGAATATCTTTTTATATTCTTACTTGCCACCTATATATCTTCTTTGGTGAGGTGTCTGTTCATGACTTTTGCCTATTTTTAAATTGGGTTGTTCATTTTCTTATTATTGAGTTTTAAGAGTTCCTTGTATATTTTGGGTAGTAACTCTTGTCAGATGTGTCTTTTTGCAAATATTTTCTCTTTTCATCCTGTCTTCTTACTCTCTTGACATTGGCTATTGCAGAACAGAGGTTTTTAATTTTAGTGATGTCCACCTTATCAATTACTTCTTTCATGGATTGTGCCTTTGATGTTAAATCCAAAAAGTCATCACTATAACTAACATCATCTATGTTTTCTCCTTTGTTATCTTCTAGAAGTTTTATAGTTTTGTGTTTTACATTTAGTTCTGTAATCCATTTTGAGTTAATTTTTGTTAACAGTTTAATGTCTGTGTCTAGGTTCACTTTTATGCATGTGGATGTCTAGTTGTTCCAGTACCATTTTTTGAGAAGACTGTATTTGCTTCTTGTGTTGTCCTTGCTCCTTTGTCAAAGATCAGTTGACTACAATCATGCAGATCTGTTCTGCGTTCTCTGCTCTGTTCCATTTATCTCGTCTAGTCTTTCACCAGTGCTGCTCTATCTTGATTACTGTAGCATTACAGAAGTCTTGAAGTCAAGAGTCAGTCCTTTGACTGTTGTTCAGTATTGTGTTAGGTATTCTACGTCATTTTCTTTTTTGTATAAACTAAATTTAGAGTCAGTTATTTGAGATCTGTGAAATAACTTGCTGGGATTTTGATTTGAATTTTGTTGAATCTGTATACCAGGTTTGAAATAATTTTAAACTTCCAGAGTTGCAAATGCAATTGTCATTTTCAAGTCATTCTGACAGCAAATAAAGTTTAAATAGAGGTGAGGATGATTAACCACCTATCCTTTACAATTATTTATCTTCCTAATAGTTTTATTTTTCCCTCACCTTCAATTACTTATTTATAGTCTCCTAATTCATCTACATCTTTCTGTTTAATGTCTTATGAATTTCTGGATTTCTGGATATATACTGCTCAGATTTCAACGACATGACAACTATAAAAGTCATGCAATGCTAATTTTTTTTCAATGTAATTCTCATTTAAAAATGGAAGAATGGCTTTTATTTTACTCAATACAGAAAATAAAAAAATATTTGCTTTTTTTCAGCTTCAAAGCCAAATGGTGAGATCAAAGAGTTTTCTCCAAAAAATGTCATATTTGAAGATAATTCATCCCAGTATTTGATGATGGAAAGATTTCTAAGCCAAGGCTCTGAGTATTCCAGTTTTAAAGAAGGCTGGAAATGTGAACATGATACTGAGATTCTGCAGGGAAATCAGGGATGTATCAGGCAAGTGACAGTTTCCCATCAAGAAGCTCTGTCTCAGCATGTGAACGTCAATACTGTGGAGAGACCCTATGGATGCCATGAATGTGGAAAAACTTTCAGTCGGCGCTTTTCTCTCGTGCTACATCAAAGAACTCATACTGGAGAGAAACCATATGTATGTAAGGAATGTGGGAAAACCTTTAGCCAGATCTCAAACCTCGTAAAACATCAGATGATACATACGGGAAAGAAACCCCATGAGTGTAAAGACTGTAATAAAACATTCAGTTACCTTTCTTTCCTCATTGAACACCAGAGAACACATACTGGGGAGAAACCCTATGAGTGTACTGAATGTGGAAAGGCCTTTAGTCGTGCCTCAAACCTCACTCGACATCAGAGAATTCACATAGGAAAGAAACAATATGTATGCAGGAAATGTGGGAAGGCCTTTAGCAGTGGCTCTGAACTCATCCGTCACCAGATTACACACACTGGGGAGAAACCTTATGAATGCATTGAGTGTGGGAAGGCATTTCGCCGTTCTTCACATCTGACCCGACATCAGAGTGTCCATACCTCCAAAACCCCCTATGAATGTAATGAATGCAGTAAAGCTTTCCGTTGCCACTCCTTCCTTATCAAACATCAGAGAATTCATGCTGGAGAAAAGCTCTATGAATGTGATGAATGTGGTAAAGTTTTCACATGGCATGCATCCCTTGCACAACATATGAAAATTCATACTGGAGAAAAACCCTACGCATGTACTGAATGTGACAAAACCTTTAGTAGGAGCTTTTCCCTCATTCTACATCAGATAACTCATACTGGGGAGAAGCCCTATGTATGTAAGGTATGCAATAAATCCTTTAGCTGGAGCTCAAACCTTGCTAAACATGAGAGAACACACACTCTAGAGAACCCCTTTGAATATGAAAATTCATTTAATTACCACTCATTCCTTACTGAACACCAGGGAATTCACACGATAGACAAAACCTAAGAATGTATAGATTTTTTTAAAAAGTAGTTAATGCCTTACTTTGACTTCAGTGAACTCTTGAAAAGAAGCCTTATGTGAATATGTTGTAATTAAAATGTGGTCTATGCTGTAGTCAGTATTCTGGAGAAAACCCCCAGGAATATTTGGGAAAGCCATTAATAGCTGCTCATTCTCTTTTGTAACAATAGAAGATGAAATCAATCAGTATTGAGAAGATTCTTCATCTGGTGGTGGTGGTGGTGGTGGTTTAGTTACTAAGTCGTGTCCAACTCGATCCCATGGACTGTAGCCTGTCAGGGTCCTCTGTCCATGAGATTTCCCAGGAAAGACCACTGGAGTGCTTTGCCATTTCCTTCTCCAGGGGATCTTCCTGACCCAGGGATCAACCCTGCATCTCCTGCATTGCAGGCAGATTCTTTACCACTGAGTCACCAGGGAAGCCTGTACTTTTTCCTGGAGATCAGAAAATTCATAATGAAGAAAAGTCAAATAAACACAATGGGAAATTTTAAAATACTCTTCTAAGGGGGAAAAAGCAACCCTATAAATGAACTTAACATAGGGTGACTTTCTGCAGTATTTCAAACCTACAGAATTATCCTGGGGAAAAACCACCACTGTAACGAGTGTGGCAAAATCTTAGCGTTCTAAGAAGTTATACTGGACAGAATTGATGTGGGAGTTTTTTTCTTAATGGGGATGTTTGTTTTGGCTTTTTTTAAAGCAAATTCATAAAAGCTATGAATAAATCTTTTGATTTATAGTAAATTAAATGTACTGGCTGAGTTTGTTTCTTCACAGCAAGTGTGATTCTGAAAATGCAAATATCACAATATTGACATCAACAAGAGTAGCATGCTTTTGTAAACATTATAAAGACATAATTATAGAAGCATTTTTAGATATTTTATGGTTTTAACTTTGAGTCAGAGTTTGGACCTAAGGTTATGATAATTCATGTTTACCCTTGAATCTGACTAGATGTCTTAGTCAGTCTGAAATAACTGTAAATAAGGCACATCACAGGAAAATGCCAAGGTTGTTTTCCTCTTTTGCTCCAATTACAGTAAGAACATTTCTTTTGTAATCACATATTTGTCAAATCAGATTATGTTTTCATCTCCACATATACCTGCCCATTCTTTATTCTCCCATTTTAAAGATTACTTATCTTTGAGGCATCTGATTGCCTCCTTTTAAAGAACTTCTCTTGCATTTAGTACACAAAATATGTGATTTAGCACTCCGATAAGTGCTTCATTAATGCACATTTTTTCATGTCCTTTCACAAGATGAGAGCTAGCATATTTCTTTTCCACTCAATGTAACAACAAAACACATAGCTGCTGTCTAATATTTACTTTTCTAGAACCATTCAAAGCCTCAAACTATTAGAACAACTCCACTCTATAAACCCCCATTTTCCTATAGTGGTGGCCAATATGATTAATTTCCCTTGCACCCTGTGGCAGTCTTTGATGAACAAGAATATATTTGTCATCTCAAATATATTTGTTACATTCAGAGGTATGACCATAGACTTCTCCCAGGAGGAATGGGGCTGATTAAACCCTGCCCCAAATTTTTGTATGGGATGTAATGATGGAGAATTATGGGAATCTGGTTGAAGGTGGGTACTATTCCTCCAAATTCAGGATCTGAATTTAGAAATCTGCCTTCTCCATAGGAAATATCAGGAGGTAAGCTCCAAGTTGCCTGGCTGAATTTGTAGTCCATGTTCTTGAAGAAATATTTTAAATTGGTACAAGTTGGAAGTGGCATGCATTCAGCTTTGGTTATTTTACTAACAGCTTCTCTTCCCTAGGATCTAGGAAAACCATAATATTTCAAATTACCTGTTTTCTCCTTATAATCAGGACTTTCTATTTCTAAACCAAATGTGATCTCCTAATTGGAGCAAGGGAGAATGAAGAATGATGGGAAAATGGGAACAGGCCTATACTCAGGTGAGTGAGGGGCACTCAGTAACAGAGTGTCTTTGCAGGTAGTCAGTTCGCCAGATATGTTGCTTGAATAACTTTATAAAAAATAAGAACTTTCCCCTAAAATTTACTTTATGCAGCATCATTCTGAACTACATAACTCACCCAAAGTTCTTCTTGTTCATTTGTGGTAAAATACTTAAGAAAATAAGAACTATGCTATTCTTTTTCATTTAATTAAAGTACAGATAATGTATCAAATACATTAAAATACAGTTAGTTCCTACATTATACAATAAAAGATATGTCAAGACACTGAAAAGAGAAAGTGAAAGTTTGGATATTTTCATTTATACAGTATGCTTTCTTTGTCATAGCAATGCAGTGCTGGCAATGTTGCTTTCACTCAATTTTAACACAGAATGTGTTACATCTTTCCATGGTTAACATAACAATCTTTTTTTTTTTTTTTAATAAGCTATTGCAGAGGTAGCAGAAGACTAAAAGAAAAGCTTCTTGTTTTTCAAGATGAAATTCAGTAACAATGGCCAGCCAAACACATTAAGATGATGTAAAAGAAAATAGAAATAAAGTATATGATGTACTTTAAATTACTCATATATTATTTCAGTTCCAATTTGTTTGACAAAGAAACAATAGTGACATATAGTGTGACCATCTCAATACATGTGAAACAGTAAACATACAAAATGAACATTTTAATCTATGTAGTATAAGGAGGTTGTATCTCAGATACACAAGCATCTTAGGTTTGCATACTCAAATGATGTGAAACACAGGAAGGAAACCATTGTAGCTCTGAAAGTTACAATATTTTTATTACTCTGTTGTCATGATTATCCAATTATCCATACTAAAACAGAGACAGAGGAGAGAGAAGGGAAGAAAGATGAGTGTAAGACACAGACATTTAGGACAAACTCAAAAGTTCTAATATATGTGTAGTTATGGTCTTTTAAGAAGAGAATGACACAGAAGAAATATTTGAGGAATTCAGTCAAGAATTTTATGAAATGATGCAAGATAATCTACAGATTCAAGAAGCTGAGCAAATTCCAAGCAGGCAACTATGCACATTGTAATAAAAAGTAAAACCTAGTTATCAAAAGCTGGTATGGAGTAGGAGAGATTACCTCAAAGGAGCAACAATAAGACTGAAAGCTTCCTCCTCAAATGAAATGATGGAAGTCAGACGATGATGAAATAATGCCTTTAAAGTGCTGACAAGGAAAAAAAAAAAAAAAACAGAGATCAAATTGCCAACATCCGTTGGATCATAGAAAAAGCAAGAGAGTTCCAGAAAAATATCTGCTTTATTGACTACGCCAAAGCCTTTGACTGTGTGGATCACAACAAACTCTGGAAAATTCTTCAAGAGGTGAGAATACCAGACCACCTGACCTGCCTCCTGAGAAATCTGTATGCAGGTTAAGAAGCAACAGTTAGAACTGTACATGGAACAACAGAAAGGAGTAAGTCAAGGCTGTATATTGTCACTCTGCTTATTTAACTTATAGGCAAAGTACCTCATGTGAAATGCCAGGCTGGATGAAGCACAAACTGGAATCAAAATTGCTGGGAGAAATACCAGTAACCTCAGATACACAGATGATACCACCCTTATGGCAGAAAGCAAAGAAGAACTAAAGAGCCTCTTAATGAAAGGGAAAGAGGAGAGTGAAAAAGTAGGCTTAAAACTCAACATTCAGAAAACTAAGATCATGGCATCTGGTCCCATTACTTCATAGCAAATAGATGAGGAAACAGTGAAAACAGAGAATTTATTTTTGGGGGCTCCAAAATCACTGCAGATGGTGACGCCAGCCATGAAATTAAAAGACACTTACACCTTGGAAGGAAAGTTATAACCAACCTAGACAGCATATTAAAAAGCAGAGACTTTACTTTGCCAACAAAGGTCTGTCTAGTCAAAGCTATGGTTTTTCCAGTAGTCGTGTATGGATGTGAGAGTTGGACTATAAAGAAAGCTGAACGCTGAAGAATTGATGCTTTTGAACTGTGATGTTGGAGAAGACTCTTCAGAGGCTGTTGGACTGCAAGGAGATCCAACCAGTCAATCCTAAGGGAAGTCAGTCCTGAATATTCATTGAAAGGACTGATGCTGAAGCTGAAACTCCAATACTTTGGCCACCTGACATGAAGAACTGACTCACTGGAAAAGACCCTGTTGCTGGAAAAGATAGAAGGCGGGAGGAGAAGGGGATGACAGAGGATGAGATGGTTGGATGGCATCACCGACTCTATGGACATGAGTTTGAGTAAGCTCCAGGAGTTGGTAATGGAGAGGGAAGCCTGGTGTTCTGCAGTCCACGGGGTCACAAAGAGTTGGACACGACTGAGTTACTGAATTGATACCAATACTGATACCAATCTAGATTTCTATACCAACCAAAAAATCCTTCAAAGTTGAAATAAGGATGTTTCAGATAAACAAAAAAGGGAATCTGTGTAGCACAGCTATGACTAAAAGAAATAATACAATGAGCTCTTCAGGCAGTTTGAACTGATCCTAGATGGAAACTTGCAGTACAGAAGTATTAGGAAACTAAGGCCTATGGGCCAAATCAAGGCCTGTGAGTTAAGAATGGTTTATATATTTTAAATGGCTGCTTTACAAGATGAATATGCAATAAATATAAATGAATTTGATAACACAGTAGTTTGTAGTTTAAAATATACATGAAACTAGAGAAGCATGATAATTAACACATGGTAAGAGGGGATGGATGGAGTGTAAGATTCTAGCAGCATTGGGAAAGTGGTAAATGTACTTGTTCAGCTCTCTCTTGATCTAGGGGCCAGTTAATATGTATATTCTATTTGGGAAAATTCATTAAGCTATACACATTAAGCTATTATGTTTCAGTAAAAAAGTTTTTATAAGTCTCCTAAAAGATTATTAAGCTTCAACTTTAAAACAAGAAGTTACTACCAGAATTCCATATTGTCTTAGAAAGCAGTGACCAATGCTTCAGGGGACTTAGGATACCCACACAGAGTTAAGGCTGGGTCAAGTTTTGTTACTGAGAAATGACCTCACAGAATTTTCTACTGAACATTATACAGTACATCTCAGGACAGGAAACTTGTTAAATCCTTCAAAGAAATTTCAAAGCAAAAAGGCAGCAGACCTTAGAGATTGGGTGTTAATGACCTGGGAGAAAGAGAGCAAGTCTTCAGTAACACTTTCAAAAAGTGTACCTTTAAAGGATAGGAGAGAGGAAAGGTAGTAAACAAAAAGGTAAACAAATGTTATACTTTTAAAACTATTTTAAGAAATGAATTTTTTTAAAGTATTACATTCTGTATCAGCAATACTCTCAATATCACAGAGGACAACATTATGTATAAAAATGGAAATTGATCAGAAAATAGAAATTTCAGATTCAATGTGAAATTTTGCTGACTGGTGAAAAATTAATTTTATCTGTTTGCTATGCCTTTCTTAAATTATAGGGCAGTTTATGTCATTACATTTATTAGTCTGTGAATTTCCTACTGATGTTAAATATGTTAATTACTGTCTTAATAGAACTCTTTATGCTAAGAAAATGACAATTTTCTGTAATTCAAATTTCACACATGAACTGCTAAAGTAGACTCCTAGTTTCCCAGGATTTTTACAATAGTCAGTTTAATTTTTTAAAAAAGCAATAATTTCAACCTCTGAGGAAAGATTTCTAAAGAGCTTCTGATAGCTCTTCAAATAAAATATACACTCATGCTGGAGCTGGTATGTGGCCTACATTCCAACCCAGTCTCATATACTCTTCTCTACCCCCTTGCCTGTCCATGTTCCAGCCACTGACCTATGATTTATTTAAATAAACAAACGAGGACTTTTGTTCTTGCTATTCTACTTACAAAGCTATTCTGTCCCTCCACCTCTCCAATTCCCCATGGATGACTCCTTTCCTTTCCTTCAGGTTTCAGCTTGAATGTCACCTTCTCATGGAAGCCTTTCCTGACTGCCTTATCTAACATATGTTTCCCTATTATAACACCTCATTTGTTTCCCTTATATTATGAATTTTGCCTAGAGGTCAATTTAGATGAAGTCTAAAAAGCCCAGGCCCTATAGCAACATTTTCAAAACGTGCCTTTAAAACACTGTAGACAGAAAAGTTGGCTTAAAATATGTTTTAAAAAAGTTATCTGATACTTTTAAATAGCTAGAATCTATACAAACAATGGCCTGAGAAAATCTATTTATAAGTTTGATGATATTAAAATCATGCTTTTGAAAATTATCTAAGTAGTTCATGATGGAATTGTTTACTATTTTAAAAAATACACAACTACACTACTAAAATACACAACTATTTAAAAAAACACAACTTAGCTCCATTTACTAGGTAACCTAGAAACTGTAACAACAAAGAAGTAAAACAAAAAAATTATGACTCAGAAATAACCACTGATAATATTTTGGAATATATTCTTTTCAATGCACATATATACACACATATTCACAATATATATTTTAACAAAAACATGGTTATACTCAACTTAAATGCAGAGGACATCATGTGAAATGCCAGGCTGGATGACTCACAAGCTGGAATCAAGATTACTGTTAGAAATAGCAACAACCTCATATACACAGATGATACCACTCTCACGACAGAGAGTGAAAACTTTTCACCCTATTAATGAGGGTGAAAGGAGAATGAAAAAGCTGGCTTGAAACTCAGCATTAAAAAAACTAAGATCATAGCATCCAGTCCCATCACTTCATGGCAAACAGAATGGGAAAAAGTGGAAACAGTGACATTTTATTTTCTTCAGCTCCGAAATCACTGAGAATGGTGACCACAGCCATGAAATTAAAAGATGCTTGAATGCTCCTTGAAAGGAAAGCTATGGCAAACCTAGAAAGTGTATTAAAGAGCAGAGACATCACTTTGCCGTATAGTCAAAGCTACAGTTTTTCTAGTAGCCATGTATGGATGTGAGAGTTGGATCATAACTCTCAGAGTTATACTCTCAGACCATAACTGCTCAGAGTTGGCTGAACACCGAAGAATTGCTGTTTTGTAGTGCTGGAGAAGACTCTTGAGAGTCCCTTGGACTGCAAGAACAAACCAGTCAATCCTAAAGGAAATCAACCCTGAATATTCATTGGAAGGACTGTTGCTGAAGCTGAAGCCCCAGTAGTTTGGCCCCCTGATGCTGGGAAAGACTGAAAGCAAAAGAAGAAGGGGGCAGCAGAGGATGAGATGGATAGATAGCATCAGTCACACAATGGTAATAAATTTGAGGAAACTCTGGGAGAGAGTGGAGGACAGAGGAACCTGGCGTCCTGCAGTCCATGGGGTTGCAAAGAATTGGAAATGACTTAGCAACTGAACAATAGCAACAACTTAAAAATAAAAATACAGTATATTCCCAGTTGTCAATAAATACAGAACATTTTAATGACCACATTATATTCCATTTTATGGAAATACATAATTTTAAAAAAACAATTAGCTGTTATCGGGAATTTAGGAATTTTAGTTTTTCACTACAGTATGAAACTCAGGTGACTGCTGTTACTTATACATGTTTAAATGAAGGATTCTTCCATAAAAGCTAAGAAAAAATTGCTAGATTAAAGGCTAGGAATATTCTCACTCTGCACATATACTGCTTACCTGTCCCCCAGAAAGGTTTTATGAATTTTTGCTTCCATCAGTAGCCTAAAGAACACAGCACCATCACCAGTGTTTGGGTCATTTCACTCCTTTTCTATGAACAGTGACCAAAGTATATGAACTTGAGGATGGAGGAGGCAGGGGGAGGGAACATGAATAATTAAGCTACAGTTCTCTTAACAGTCTTAGTTTCTGCATGCCCGTCAATTGTTGGAATATCTTGCTATGCTGACTGTGACTCTCGTGCTTAAAGAGAAAAGAGAAAAGAAATTTTGATTCCACACAATTTTTACCTTATACAATCACTTAAAACCCAATTCTTATTTTAAGTTCATCCTCCACTGAAACACTAAGTAAACAAAAGACACATAATTTGGGGGGGTGGGGGAGATACAAATATTTAAAAGAGTACCTATTACGGGCCAAGTACTAGGAATAAAACAATTAACAAGTTAGAGTTCCCATCTTACCAAAGCTTAAAGTTTAGTAAGATACATAATTAAATAGGAAATTCTGTGAAAGTGTGAAAAGTATGTTAGAGCAGATATAGGATACAATACCTAAAGGATGAACAGGCCAGGTTAAGGTCCAGAGAGAGAGTGAAGAGATGGAGTAGCAAGGGATGTGGCCTGAAAAGACAGGTAAAAGTTTGAGCATAAAAGGTCTTGTAAAACATTAAAAAGAAGGGAAAAGACAGTGGAGTATTTAAAAGTGAAAAGTAATACAATCAGATTAGTACCTTACACTAATCACCCTGGGAGCAGTGTGAAGTACAGATGAAAGGAAAGCAAAATATATTAACAATCTTATTCATGCAGTATTGGTTGTTATTACAAAATATCTGGAAGAGAAAATGGATTAAATGTACATTATAGTATATCCACATAGTCAAATACTAAGCTATTTGAATGAAATAAATGAAAGAATGAAACAGCCTGCCCTGATATAGAAAGATATGCTTTTTAAAAAGATATGAAAGCTATGACTCAATTTTTATAAAAAGAAAAAACCAAGGTGAAATATGCTGGGTGAGACTGGGCCTGAGTCCACAGCTGCTGGTGTACCAAGTTATTGGTGAGCCAAAACTAGTACATAAATCCCAACCCCCATTTAAGCAGACCACAACTCCTTTGCAAACATCATTTAAGAAGATCTCCTCATGCAAGGACCACATGCATTTGGGATTCTTTTCTAACTGCTGCCTGCTACTGTTATACCATGGAGGGCTGCAAATACCTAATGAACAAAAGGAATATTTGGTGCCATAGCATGGCTGCAGGTGCTCCACCTAGAAAGGTTAGCTAGGAAGTTAAGCATGAGCAAGCAACAAGGGGTGTCCTAGCCAAAAAGGATGCAAGCTGATTTCTAATCCCCACCCCAGGCATGGCAAGAAGAACTCACAGACATGCTATAGAAATAAAACACAGCAACATGTGCTCCAGGCACACAGTGGATACAAACTAACCACAGGGGCTTCTCCAACTCCGGCACATGCAGCTGTGTCCTCAAGTAACCTTAGGCAGCTAGGAGCCCATTAAAGATTCATAAATATCCTAAACATACATACATCTGATTATAGCAGACTGAGTTGTGGAAAAGACATGCACAATAGAGTCTTGTTATGTAACCTGCAACTATCAACTGGCCTTGAGTGTATGCCTATTTGCATTCCCTTTCCTGACTGGTGGTGGATATAAGCCCTATTTTGCACAGGGCAGAATCAAGAGGAGGAGATGGGGAGAATAAAAAGGGAAGCCAAGAGGGCTTGTGGCCAATCCTTCGGGGCTGGCCTGCTCTCACATCTAGGAAGTGTACTGTCCTCTGTCTGTTAAATAAAAGATTTGTCTTCTTGAGCTATAACCAGTCTGTTGTCTCAAAGCCTTGCTATGATGAAATAGGAGCCTAGAAATCCTGCTTGAGCTATAATTAGTCCGTCATTCCAAATCTTTGTTGAGACAAGAACTGAAGGAGGGAAATAAACCGACCTGATATTTCCAAGCTACGTGTGAATCCTATTAGAATATCCATCATCTTAGAACCTGCTAGGATTTAATCTAGGCCCCTATAAATTTTGTTTTCATTGGTCACAGTCCAGTAACAGCCTACCCTCAGCTCTGATATTTTGTCTGTATAGGCATCATGACAATCTTCTGTATTCCTCATGCCACAGTCATAAACTCCAAATTCCTGCCCTTCTGGAAACTTTCCATGGTGCCCTCTGAGATTTCCCTGAGTGATAAATAAACTCCTTTATTCCTCAATAACTTACCTACAAATTCCCTTCAATTCTTTGCATTAACAAACTTGGCTACCCCCTGGCAAAAACTCTGTGTGCATGCTAAGTTGCTTCAGTGGTGTCTGACTCTTTGAGACCCATGGACTGTAGCCCACAAGGCTCTTCTGTCCATGGGATATTCTCCAGGCAAGAATATGGAGTGGGTTGCCATACCCTCTTCCAGGGGATCTTCCTGACCCAGGGATCAAACCCACATCTCTTACATCTCCTGCATTGGCATTGGCAGGTGGGTTCTTTACCACTGAGCCACCAGGGAAGCCTGGAAAAAAACCTACTCAACAACAATCACACCAAAGGGCTATTTATTCCCATGTACTCTGTATCTATAGGCTGCTTCTAATCAATTGCTACCTCTTGTAAAAAACAAAACAAAAACCCCAAAAGCGAAAAAACTCTTTGAGGCTCATACCAGCTAGTTACAACTTTCTCTCTTCTTTGTTGTTATCTTCTATTCAACAGGACTCTCATCATTCACTTAGACTTTCCTGTTTGTTTTACTGTCTTCTCCAGGAGAGGCCTACTGGTTACTGGAGCAGGGGCAGGGGGGGGATCGCTTTCACATACATAGTCTTCTTCTCTAAAGCCTCTGACCAGTCTTCCATTCATTTTACTCTTAGCAGATTATCTTGGCATGAAATCTATAGTCTCATTTCTATATTCTTTCTGTTGGCCAAGAACAGGGGGAATGACTCATCTTGGCCATGGAGCCTGCCTGGGATAAGGAGTTTTGTAACTGGACACATGTTCTATAAGCAAAACTGGGCTACTGTTAGTAAAGGAGAAGGAGGAAACATAGCAATTAGCAGTCATCTGCCACACTGGGCCAGAAAGTAGTTAAGAAACCAAACAAGCTGTATTGTACAGCTCAGATACTCTTAAGACAGCTCTTAGATATAAGTAAATCAAGAGGTAATTAAAATCTTTCCTTTTGAGAGAATGGTAGAAGTATCCCTTCTGGTAGAAAACATCAATCCTTCTATCTGTGCTCACAGATTCCTCTTTCCGCTTCTCAGAACTTAATGGTACTGACAGTCCCTCATCTTATGCTGGCACATTTAATCCCTCCATACTGGATACATGACATTAAGAATTAAACATGTCCTAGTTTTTCATTATTTAAAAAATATTTTCCATTTGAAGAAGGAAAGGAGCTGGTTGCCCTGACTGGACTGACTCCATTTTTAAAAGAAAAGGAACTCCATCTTACACTCTCAGTGAACTTTGGAATGCATACCTGGGAAGCCATAGAGATAAAATGCCAACAGCCGAGCAGGCCTCCTGGGTGGATAAAAACCAGGCCAGCCTGACCCCATACCTAGACTTTCCAGAACCAGAAGGAATGGTCCAGGCTAAGCCCCCATGCTCCCAATGCAGGGGGCCTGGGTTCAATCCCTGGTGAGGGAACTAGATCCCACATTCCACAACTAAGAGTTTGCATGCTGATCCCACATGCCACAATTAAAAGATCCTGAGTGCTGCAACTAAGAGCCAGCACAGCCAAAATTAATAAAGCTTTAAAAAAATAAATAAACTGCACTCCACTATCCACGCTGTCCTTCTGATTGAGTTTGCTTCCTGGAACGTTTGGCTATAACACCTTGACCAAATCTCTTTTCATCAACTTCCCTATCTTTCTCCTGCTATCCAAATTTGTCCATGTTTATTCTTTACTTCCTCATCCTTTATCATTAAATTCATCCCAATCTACCACCCATCCTCAACATACCATTCAGTATTTACAATCAACAATAATCTTCATGTTGCTATGTTGTTGTTGTTGTTTAAGAATTCATCTATTTAACCTCATAGTAGCATTTAAACAACCGATTTTACCTTCCTTCTTCAAACACTAATTTGTCCTGGTTTAGTAAAACTCTAGTTTTACTTACTTTAGATATAGGTCTCCATGGTTAGTGGTAGACATTCTCTTTTCACACCATCTATTTTCCCTGTGCAATTTTAGTCACCTCCACAAAACCCATTACCCAGTCTATCTCCTGATGTTGCTAAAATTATATCTCCATCCTAGACATCTCCTCAGGTCCAGAACAACATATAAGCCTGCAAATCTAATGTCTCATATAATGTGAGCAAGGCTAAAATTGTGACTACTGCTTTTTTTCTTCCACCATAAGTTCCTCTTTCTGTATTTTCTTAATAAATTGGAGCTACTCTGGTCAGTATCTGTAAGGCCAAGTAGCAAATCTCAAGGGTTCATTCAGCATTTAAAATTGGTAACGTCCCCTTTACTTGAAGACTCACTGGTTTTCTCATGCTGAAATGTTGGGATTTCCTTCCTGCCTCTCTGACACCTGCTTTCAATGACCTCAGCTCCATCCACTCTACACTAAGCCCAAAAGTTCTATCAACATATCACTTCCATTCCTCCCTTTTCTATGTTCTTATCCAAATTTGTACAGTCTGCATAAAATATTTAACTCTACAAACCTTGTGACCTTTGCCTTTTTTAAAAACAAGGTTACTGTATTGACTCTATTCCAATAAGCTTATTTTTCTCATAAAAATATGCCCAAATACAAGCAGTGTAGTGCAGGCACAACTGTTTGAAGATATCTTTGTGAAACCAGGATCTCTCTGACATCATCCTTATTTATTCCAGGCTTGTCATCCTCCTGCGTCACAAGATGGCTCATTCAGCTCTATGAGTGCAAAATCCAAAGGGAGAAGACTAGGGAAGATAGAATGACAAAGTGCAAAAGGCAAAGAGAAAACACTAGATAGATCTGTCCCCAGTAATACTGTCTATATTTGATTCATCAGGAATGAGGGGAATGGATCCACATGGCAGCAAAGCAGCTGAAAAGAGTTCTGTAATTAGACACATTGATATTATAACCTAAAACAGGATTGCCAGTAGGGAGGGATGAACTGAATATTCATTTGGCTACTAGCAATATCTGTCACACCAGACCAGAAAGCAACTCTCAGAAAAATGCTAGTAAAGTAGTATCATGTAGTTCAGATACTTTGAACTTAAATACAGTTAACTTAAAAATCAATAAGGTAACTGCAAACATTAAAAATACATAATTTTAAAGTTATGGATCAAAAAAGATTTAATGTCATAGTAAATATTAGACAACACTTAGATTTAAAACAAAACAAATTATCATAGACCAAAACGTGTTATATAGCTAAAGGTGTGTTTATAGTACTATTGATAGCCTCAAATGCTTATTGTAAAGAACAAACACTGAAACAATGACCTTGAAATCCACCTTAAGACAATGAAAAAGGCAACCTCACATTCTTTACTGTTACAGGGTTTCTCTTCCAGTATGAATTCTCTTATGTATAATAAGTGAAGAACTCTGACTGAAGGTTTTTCCACACTGAATACATTCATAGGGTTTCTCTCCAGTGTGAGTTCTCACATGTCTTCTAAGAGAAGAGGAAACACTGAAGGTTTTCCTGCATTCCTTACATTCGTAGGGTTTCTCCCCTGTATGAGTTCTCACATGCATTCTAAGAGATGAGAGACCACTAAAAACCTTCCCACAGTCAGTGCAATCATAAAGATTCTCTCCAGTGTGTATTTTCTTGTGAACTTTAAGGTGAGAGCTTGTGTTGAAGGCTTTTCCACAGTCATCACATTCATAGCGTTTCTCCCCACTGTGTATTCTCTTGTGCACTATAAGGTAAGAACTTGTACCAAAGGATTTTCCACAATGATTACACTCATAAGGCTTCTCTCCAGTGTGAGTTCTCACATGAACCTTAAGAGATGTTTTTTGACTGAAAGCTTTTCCACACTGATTACATTCATAAGGTTTCTCACCAGTGTGAGTTCTTACATGTCTCCTTAGGGTTGAGGAATCATTGAAGACTTTCCCACATTCTTTACATTCATATTGTTTCTCACTCATGTGACTTCTCTTGTGCAAAATAAGATTAGAAATCCTTTTGAAAGTTTTTCCACACTGATTACATTCATGTTTCTCTTCAGTAGGAGTTTGCTCCTGTTGTTCAAGGGATGAATGATAACAAAAGATATTGTTTTTATTACATTCATAGGAATTCTCCACCATGTGAAAATTGTTGCATATAGGTAGCATATTATTATGTTTGAAGTGTGTATCACATTTGCAATATGTGTACACTTTCTGTGCTATCTGAGTTCTTTCAAGATGCCACCGAGTTCTGTCATATTTGTGACTTTCACAGACTCTCTCACTTACAGAGATATTTTCATAATTGTTTAGGATTGGATTATGCTTCAAACACTCAATATTTAAGTAACATTTATGGCAATGTTTACTGGTGGAAACTCTCCTTGAAAAAACAAGTGCTGATCTAAGTTTAGAGTTTTCCTCTAATTCATAATAGTCAAAGAATCTCTCCTGAGATGCTGTTTTCTTTTGAGTAAATGTCACTTGCCTCAAAATTCCCTCTGGGATCTTGTGCTGTTTTCTGATTCTACTGCATTCCCAGTCTTCTTTTAATGTACAAGACCAATCATCCATTGTGAATCTTATTATTTTCATGCCACCAGATGATTTTTCACCCAAAATATTCTGATTAGAAGTTGACTCTTTGGTTTTCAATTGAATCTCCCAGTCTGGACAGGTGCCTTGGGGAATTCTGCTTTTCATAGTTCTTATGTCTTCTTGACCCAACAGTGAGATCACAGGCTTGCATAATTGATATTCCACTAAGGTGAGATTTATATAGTTTTCCAGCATCACATCTCTGTACATACTTCTCTGAGCAGAGTCCAGCATCATCCACTCCTCCTGGGTGAACTCCACAGCCACATCTTTAAAAGACATTGGTCCCTGTAACCAAGTTGCTGGGAATCCTGGTGCTATCTTTTCCCCCTTAGTATTTTTCATACAGAAACAGGCAGGGTCCTGTGCAGGCAGAGCCCATATTGAGGACAGGTCAGTGGCTGCCATCTTCAGCGTTTGAATGTGACATCCACCTGCACAACAGGGCTGAGAGATCTGGATACTTCTTTTTTTGTTTCTCTGGTCCAATCAGGTCAGGAATGCATTTCACTGGGTGTCCTCCCTGTAGCCAAAGAGGCAGGTTCAGGTAAAAGAAGAAAGGTAAAAACAGGGTTCTATGGGAGGCAAGGTTAAAAAAAAAAAGAAATTGTAGACCCTCCCCTGTACATTCCAGCAAGGTCTCATCAGTTTAAAACATTTATTGGGATTTGTATTGATATGCAATATAGTCATCTTTGGCCCCTTTCCAGAACTGCTGCCTTGGTTATTTATACTGGGTTCTCCTGTAGACTACTACTCAGTTCTGGGTAGAAAAAAAAGCTTTATTTTTAAAAATTGAAGTCAAAGATAATCAGTTTAAAAAGGCACAGTTTCTTGAATGTCATGCATACCTTACTACTTTTTCAGTTCACTTTTTAAAATAAAAAATAATTTTCCTGCTAATCACAACTGTTTTAGGTAAATTTATTTGTTGTATATGTAACTAGGTATTTACCTAAACAACCTCACATATAATTAACAGGACTAATGATTTGGCTGCTACCCTACTTAGGAATTTTACTGGAGCTATTAAAGGTAAATGTGACTTTGAAACAAATGTTCATTTGATTACCTTCAATTTAATCTCTGTCCCCAAAGTCCATATCTCCTTATGATGATTCATTCTATCTAAAACTTGAATGGGATTAACAAAGAGGCATGAGCTATGTGCTAAGCTTTGAGACTGAGGCCTTTAAATTTCAGATGGTATAATACTTCCTGAATAATTTTTATAATATAAATATTGAAACAACTGACACATAGTGTGAATACAAATGAGGAATGCTTGGAGACTTTAAGGATCACAACAAATCATGCAATAATATGTTATGCTAATATTTTTACAAATCTTACTTTTTTAAGGTTAGTTGATAACTTTCAAATATAAGACTTTTGTCTCAGTATTATACTCTAATAGAGTTCAGGTTTAATGGACAAAATTAGCGAACTCGCATTTTTATTTAGACAAAGATCTTCAACAAATAGATTTTATGCACCTAATCCAGAAGAGTACAGAAGACTGTTGTTTTAGTATAAATCATATAGAAATATACATCTGATTTGTTCCTTGCAGGTATCCTGAGTATCCAGAACACTCCCCATCACACATGCCCAGAACTGACTCAATTAAGAACTACAAACTGAAATTAATCACTACCATTTAAAATTGAATCAGAAGTCCAATATCTATCCCAAAAGATTTTGAGCCCAAAACTTTCACGGGAAAAATCATTTTACCAAATAGAAAAAAAAAAATCTGTGCTTCTTGAATTACTCATGAGACTAGTAAAATCTTACAGAGATAGTACAAAAAAAGATTAAAGTGCAATCTTAATTATGAACATTGAAAAAGTTCTAAGTAAAATATTAGTAAATTGAATATGGCAGTGTATTAAAGTAATAATACAATGTCACATTCAAGCAGGGTTTAGCCAGGAATGCAGGAATGGTTGAAAAGCAGAAAAACTATTATTGTTATTATAATGTCAGGGTATAACGAACACTCTTGTATCCATCACTCTTGTTTTGAAGCAAATCTGGGAATGATGTATTACTCATAAATATTTAAGAATTTATCTCTGAAATTAAAAACTCATAACCAAGATATTATTATCACACCTACAAAACTAGCAATAATTCCTTAATGTCAAATACACCAGGCAGTCTTCAAAATTTTGTTATCTCATAAATGCTTAACCCCCCTCCCACCTCGTTTCTTTGACTCATGGTTGAAATAACGTTCATATGATCTTAAGTTCTTTAATTTAAAGTTTGCCACAGAGAAACGATATCTCATTACTGTGATACAGCCCAGTAATGGATTAAGGTGTGTGGACAAAGAATGTCACAACAAAGGATATTGTGGCCTTCAAGATATCAGCCACTATAGCCACCCTAGACTATGTATTCAGAGGGGATTCAGCATGGAGAAATGCAGTATATTGACCCTAGATAGATAAGGTGCATAGCAAAGGAATGATTACAATAAACCTGGACTCTTGCATCTTCCCATACACAAAAAGTGTTAAATTCGTTAACCTGAAATATCTAGTTTTCTTTAATTAACAGTATTTTTTGACGTTCCGACTACCAGGTCTTTCTTATAAAAACTCCTATGTATCCTGGCTCCTCCCTTCTCTTTGGATCAATCTCTCAAAGCTATTGAGAAAATCCGCAGAATAAAATATAGTTCTCAACTTTCAGGTTGTGTATTTTTTTTTTCAGTTAACAGTTCTGGCAACCAATTAAGGGACCCAAAGTTGACTTCTCTCCTTCACATGAACTCTACAATGAGCCAGAGTCTTAGTACAGGCCTCCTGTGCCCATCTGCCTCCTCAAAGAGTTCAAATGAATATGGGTGAATCTCTCCTGGTTCTCCTCGTTCTCCCAACTACTTGTTGATGATCCTGCATTTTATTTGGGGGTGCATAACAGGTACTTGGCTTACCAGGTGAAAGATACTAGGGGCACTTGGTTGACAGACACTATGAAAAAGTTACCACTGCCACCACCCCACCTGACATCCACAGTTGGAAGATCCTGGGGGATCCAGGGTGAAAGACAGTGGGATTTCTTCAATTGAAAGACACTAAAAAAAAAACTAAGACACTGAGTAATCTGGACTGAGTGGTTAGGTAGGAGGTTGACCTGATGTTTTTCCTCAAAAGGCTACCTTAGCAAGAATTTGTCAGAATAAAAGTGAAAACATCACGATAGCTTTCAGCTCTGAAGAAGGGACATCTCATGGTCAGCAATGGCTTTCTCCGGCAACTGAGAAACTTGCAGGAGTGGTAAAGGCAAATCTTCATAGTGTGCAGCTGTCTCTATAGGGAAATCCATTCAATTTAACTTTAAAAACTTGCTCTCCTGGGGACAGAAATAAGAACTAGCCACTCTGTGATCAAAGCACCATGATGGTCTTCTACTACCAGAGGGATAACTGAGACATATTAGAGGAGCAGAGAAGACTCTGGGGTAAAAACCTAGAGGAATTAAGCTCATAAGCAGCACACAGGTCCAACACACAATTTCACTGGTAAATTTTATCCTCAACGAATTCAACTTTAAAATGGAAAATAGATTCTCTCAGATAAGCTAGGGGAATCAGAAAGCCAACCTCCAACTAACACCCTAGTCAGATTTATGTATATATAGAGTTCATACTTGCAAGAACCTACTTAATTGGGGATTAAAGGAAATCTCACCCTGAAAATGACTATGATAGGGCCCTTTTACTGCATACACAGTTAAGTTAGAGAAAGTTAGTTTGATAAAACATCTTTTCAGAATTCTGACCTTAAAGATAAAAGCCCTTCTAGGGTGAACCTGCATTTCTCTTTCCTGTGTCTTTGAGACTAAACGTTCTACCTGTTCTTCTTGTGTGGTATATGTGTGTGTGACTTGAGAACTTGGTCTCTGCCATCCAAAAGGCACACAAATCATGTTCATTTGGTGACAATCAAATAGACTGGGGTTCTGATCAGTCTTTCATCTGGCTGTACCAATTGTTAGGGGCTTTTTGCCATCTTAACCTTCATTGTGTCAGTCTGTACAATGAAGACCTTCACTTTCTTAAACTATTTTTGGGAGTAAACCTTCTGGGTCTTGCTTATGTGGCATCCTTTACATCGTCTTGTAGGGAAGCCTCTTGCATCTTATTAGTTTGGGTCACTACTATCATATATTTCATTAATGGCCATATGATGGAGCCATTAAATGGAAGAAACTTCTAAACTGGTAAATTTTTAGAGAGCTCTCATTATAAACGGTTGTTTTATTGGTACTTATGGGGGGAAATAAAACTACATTAAAAGGAGGAAAAATTATAAACTTGTTTATATACACACGCATACACACACACACACACACACACACACACACACACACATATATATATAAAATGATTAACCTAAGAACTCCTCTAATTTAAAACAAGCAAAAAACCAGTTTGTGAAGTCTTATTTGTGGCCTCTGCTTCCTCTCAATGGATCTTACAGATGCTAATAAAAACAAATTAATGTTAATTAGGTAAATTAACAGGAAATTTTTAAAAACTGAAGGGAAAGTCTACAAACTTTTTCCTAACAAGGTGGAAATTTTAAAGTGACTCATCCCCAAAAAGATAAATCTCTCGATGGTTATTAAGAAATGGGATAAATAAAACAGACATTAAGAGAATTAAAAAGTTTTGATGCGATACTACCTCAGGTTGGATGGGCCAAAGGGATCCCCATTGGTCCCCAACATTAAAGGGCCCCAAACAAGTCCACCTTATTTACCCTGAAGCAGGAGATAGATGGCCCTCAGGGCAAACAATTCATTCTCTGTGGATCCATACTCCAAGACGAAACCAGCAGGCCAACTGAGGAGGCTGGGCCTTGGCCAGACAAAAGATAAGTGACCATTTATTTTTCATTCTTAGAGTCAGGAAGATTCCCCAACTACACAAACACAGAAAAGTTCCCTAGGCGACATAAACAAGGGGGCACCATCCCATAGCAAATGATGCTAACTACCCATAGGCCTCTGCTGTAAAGCACCTATCTTGGCTAAGAGATGTGTGGGAGGATCCTGAGACATACCAAATATGTACTCCAAATCAGGCAAATCAAAAAGGACTGACCAAAGGAAAACCAGAAGAAATGCCCCATGTAAGTGATTTAAACTGCCCCAAGGGTGCAACTCTCTGAGTCCACCCATATGTCTACACACAAGTAATGGATTCTTTTTTCCTCCTAATAAACACTTGTTTCACTACTTTCCATCTTTGTGGGATTTATTTTCTGCAAAGCTGAAGTGCCAGGGCCTTGCTACTAACCACTGGTCTAGTCCCTAGGATTCGGTGCTCTCAGCGCCACAACTCAACCTCAATCTCTGTCCAGAAACTGAAGCTGTTGCAGCCCAAAGCCACTGAGACCAAACCAAATACATACACACACACACACACACACACACACACACACACACACAGAGGGCTGGAAAAAATTACACTGAGATAGCTGACCAACAATTACTTGGGGCAACAGGCCAATTAACCAAGTTAAAAGATTGACAAAAAAAGGCCTGAGTCCCTTGGTTCAACCCTTTACTAGGGACCCCAGAGCATTTTCTATAAAATAGATAAAAGGTCAGGGGATAAAAGAAGGCAAAGCTTCCATGACTCCTTATAAGACCAAGACTTGTTGATAGGCTTCCTTTACTGTTGGGGACCAATGGGTACTGTGTCCCCTTCTTGGTATTGTTATTATAAGGCAGCATGTAGATATGCCCCTCAAGAAATATTAATTAAACATACTAAAGGAAACCAATAGAGTCATACAATATAAAGTAAAAACTGGGGCCAATATTCAGGAGCTAATAAAATTAGTAACAGATTTTGTTCTGGGTCTAATCTGTGCACTCAGAGGGCCTCTGTTGAATGCCTTACTCAAGACTTTGAAGACAGTGAACCCCAAAGTTCTATGAATAGTACACAGAACTCTTAATTTTCAGTTTATTTGGAAATCATCTCACCCCAAATCTGAGTCATAGCCTACTTAAAGGTTTATTAAGGACAAACAGAAATCTTTAAAACTTTTTCCACAAATAATAAAGCCTAATCATCTAAGCAAGCAAATTTAATTTATTCCCACTGTTAATTATAAACTAAGTTTATATTATAATATCTGATTCAGAACTAAGTTTTTAAAGTGATGCTATGCGATCTCTAGTTTTGTCTATTTATATGTGTGTGTACACATTATACATATAGATGTCTCTATCTCCAGAAAATATTATCAAAATTAAACTTATAAAGAGTTCTATTTAATTGGCTTATAAGTAAGCACTTACAATTAAATATTTCAAAATATAAAAGAAACTGGTCAGAATGAATTCCAGGCTCACGTGATCTAGAGGAAATACTCAATATTAATTAACATCTAGTATTAAAGCTAGCTTAAGCTTGCTGGTTTATAAAATAAGACTTGTCTTATTTTTATTACACCTAGGTTTATTGAAGGTCAATATGTTCATGTTATTTCTGTTGCAGATTTGTCAGCAAAAAATTAACTTGGTAGGATGGTATTTTCATAACTTATAAAATAAAAGCAAATGAGGTAAGAGTTTTCAAGTGAACTCTTTAGGAATAATTATGTATCTAAAATAGTTTCTCCTGATTTTTAGTAACTTGAGTTTTGCTAAGTTCAGTTAAATGATGGGAATTCATTAAACAGCCAGGTCATTTCAGGTTAAGATAAAACACGTGAACATTAATTGCTAAACAGGTCTATATTTACCTCCTTTTGTCTCCTTATGAGACAGAAACTAAAGATGTTTGGGATTTTTAGACACATGTCTTATAAGACACTGAAGAAAGAAATCAGAAAATACATGTTACTAGGGGTTATGGGAAATTCCAAGTTTGCCAACCAGGAAATGCTGCTATGACAAACAGTTGACAACTACAGGCTGCATGTCCGTTTTCCCTAGAGATGAAGGCTTTAAGGGTTAAAACTGAAATATAATTAATAAATATTAAGGAAAGCATTTCAATGTGCAAGGGAATTAGAATGTAAGTTTTCAGTAAAAGAAAGCATGAAGAATAGAAGTGAATTTGTTGGGAAAATAAGGGTGATTTTGTCCTATAGCTGGTTATTTCTTGATTAAAAAAAAAAGGGGGGGACAACCTAATATGGAAACAGAAAGTTTTGGAAAGTTTGTAGAAAAGGAGCCCTGAAAAAGTAGTTTTATACATGTCAAATTCTAACTAAAGTTCTTTAGACCTTTAGCCAACTCTGAGATGCTTCAAAGTCCTGGTATAATGTCACCAGTCATAATTCTAGTTATTAAAATGTCTTATGTCACAGAAATATGCAAGTTTCTTGTCAATAGCCTTGTAATCAGACCTTTGACCATGTCATTCTAAGAAGAATACTTTTGTAAACAGAGATAAAACATTTATCTTTTTCTCTCTACCTGATCCTTCCATAATTTGGCTTCTCCAGCTGACTGACTCCAGATGACTTGGCCTATTATGTCAAGATTACAACTAGTTATACTAACCATTGTTTTAATTTGCTCTCTCTCATTTTCAAATTATTTATGCCTGTGTCTCTCTCTGCTACACTATTAATGTTACCAGTTGTATTATATTGTTTCACAAGACTGTTGTCTCTTGCATTACACAATGTGTTACCAGGCCTCCAACAAAATTAATATCTCAAAACAGTTAATCATATGTATAACTCTACACATAATTAATGTAATAGTACAACTCTAAATACAATTAGAAGCAACAAGGGACAACATCTACTGGATCATAATAAACTAGTAATACAAGCAATCCAGAGAATTTTAGACGATCAACAGGGTCCAATCCAAAAAAACATACAGTGAAAAAGTGAAAGTGTTAGTCGCTCGGTCCTGTCCCACTCTTTGCAACCCCATGGACTGTAGCCTGCCAGGTTCCTCTGTCCATGGAATTCTCCAGGCAAGAATTTTGGAGTGTGTTGCCATTCCCTTCTCCAGGGGAATCTTCCAAACACAGAGATTGAACCTGGGTCTCCTGCACTGCAGGCATTCTTTACCATCTGAGCCACCAAGGACCAAACAAAAAACCTCAGCTCATCAAATGGCCTATCAACAGAATCTTTTCCTGATTTAGGAATGAGAGCCTTCCCAGCACAGTGGACAAAACTGGTCATGCAGACTCCCCCAATGATCCAGTGATTAAGACTGCATTTCCACTGCAGGGGTTCTATCTCTGGTGTAGAAACTAAGGTTACACAGGCCACAGCATGGTAAAAAAAAAAAAAAAAAAAAAATTGGTCATGAAATGTTATGACCAAGAGGAGGCGCTGTGTTAAAAGAATGTCATCTGCCATATCAGCAAAGAAAGCTGCAGCCTTCAGGTGATCTGCCCACTGCAGATCACCACCCTTGAAGGGATTCAGGATGGAGAAACATAGGATACTGTCCCTGAAGAGTTAAAATCCTTATCAGAGGAATGCTTTCAATAAGCCCAGACTCTTACATCTTCCCATACATAAAAATGTGCTAAGATCATCAACTTGATGTTTGGTTTTCTTTAATTAACGTAATTTCGTTTTATGTTCTAACTACCTGGCTTTTGTCGCAAATTTGTATACCCTGGCTTCCTCCTTACCTTTTGGGAAGGTTCCTCAGAGCTGAGAGGCTGCTCCCTGGCTTAATTTCTCAACAGTACACCCACTAAAAAATATATATAATTCTCAACTTTTAGGTTATGCTTTTCTTTTTTTTCAACTGACAGGTGTTAAGACTGACTGAAAAAAAGCATCAGGATAAAGTGAGAAGTACAAGCTAGACACCCCTGATCCTCTCACTCATGGAAGAAAGTCAGACTCTTCCCCAGCGCCTGGTGCTACTCACCCCCAAACACCGACCCCGAACCTGAGTCTGTCCCAGGAAACCCGGGCCGCAAGAACGCTGCCCCCTACCCACGGCCGACGGCCTGGCGAATCCGGCAGACCCCTGTCCCCTATCCCTACCGCATCTCCTCCGATGTCCGTGAGCCTACGCGCTCACCTGTCCTCAGGGTTCACGCCTCTCGGGTTGGAACCGCCAGGCCGCGGTGGAAAGCGAGCAGCGAGGACGAGGTGCAGGAACCCGGGCCGATGCTCTCAGCCGGGAGCCGCAGGGTAGGGGCGCGCGCTCCCCGGGCCGCGGAGACAGGGCCAGGACTACATTTCCCATGAGCCCCCGCGCCACCCTGCGGAGCGTCTCTGGGTTTTGCGTTCGAATACGCTTCTCGGCTGGTCGTGAGTGGACGTGGAGCGCGTGCGCGAGGGGCTGGGGCACGGCGTGGGCTGCGGGGGCAGGAGCAGGAGGCCGGGCGGGGCCCGCGCTGCAGCCGCCTGCCCTGTGGACCCGCGAGGCGCGGGAGCCCGGCTGTGGGCTAGCTCGCCGAGCCGCTGCCTTTGTGACGGTTCTTTTGCGCCTGCAGGTGCCGATCGTAGGTATGCACGGGAGGGCTGGACATGGTTTGCTCCCTAGCGGACCGGGCACCGCCGTTTGCTCGCCTCTTCCCTGAGGTGGACGGTCGTTTCACCAACAATGCTTCTTCCCTATGGTCTTCCTGGGCTGAGCTATCCCCGGAGCCTCTTGGATTCGCGCGGTCACGATGGTGGGATTGGACCTTGATGCCCGCTGCGCCGGACGGTTCTGGGGAGTGCGAGCCGCATAGTCTCAGACATGAGAAATAACGATTCTTCTGTTCCTGTTTCCTTTTTCTTCCCAACTGAGGCCAGAGGTTTAAATTTTTGCAGCTAGCCTTTCCAGCGTCTGCTAAACGTGATCTGATCATGCTCTTTTTTTGTTAGAGGAGGAGATTTCTTAACTGTGAATGTGTTAACGTTCATAAAAGAAATTCAACGTGGTTATATTGGTTTTGAAATATATATATATATTACTGTATTCTAGTCGTGGATACTGTAAAAGTTATATGCTGCAAGCATTAATAAAATAGGTCTACTTTTAATAAGTTTCGTAGCAAAAAGAGCTGGACCATTTTCTATTTCTTACTCTGAAATATTCATTTTAAAACTTTTTACTTATTGAAATTATTTTATCATTTATCTTTCTCAGAATTGCGTGTCATATTAGTATTTTCGGTGTTTAAAATCGAACAAGTTTATGTTGGTCTTTTAAAAAAAAAAACTGCATCTCTAGCTCCTTCAGTTGTTGAGTTTTCTCTTTTTGTTGTTTTAATCAAATAGTTTAACTGGAAGTGTGTATGTGTTTAAACTAGTTTTATTTTTCAGACTCATCTCATAATTATTATATTTTTTGTTTTCTCTTGACGCTAGAGCACTTAAAGCTATCAAATTTGTACATAATCTAACATCTGGTATGAATGTCAAAGAAGAGGTTGACATTTCTCAAGGGGCTGACAAAAAGGTTGACAACAAAATTACATAGATCCCACCCAAAGTATATGGGGAAGGTGACAAATATAAGTTCTATCTATACTTCACATACAGAATATACTGTTAAAGAAAAAAAAGAAGTAAAAGGGAAGACAAGTTGTCATCCAGAATGTGTGTGTATGCTCAGTCGCTCTTTGCAACTCCATGGACTGTACCCTGCCAGGCTCCTCTGCCCATGGAATTTTCCAGGCCAGAATACTGGAGTGGGTTGCTATTTCCTACTCCAGGGGATATTCTGACCCAGGGATCAAACCCATATCTCCTATGTCTCCTGCATTGGCAGGCAAATTCTTTACCCCTTCACCACCTAAGGAAGCCCATCCAGAATGCTAGCTAAAAGAGTGTTAGTCACATTAGGGGTGTCAACTAAAGTTAACTGTCTACTAAGATGGTATATAATTTAAAAGATTGTACAACAAGTGTTGGCAAGCATGTGGGGAAGTTGCAACCCTTGTATGTTGCTTGTATGAAAGTAAAATGATGTAGTCACTATGGAAAACAGTTCAGTGGGTCCTCCAAAAGCTAAACATAAAGTTATCATATGAGCCAGAAATTCCACTCTTAGGTATAATCATCAGCAGATGAATGAATAAAATGTGGTGGATCTATACAGAGGAGTATTATTTAGCCATTAAAAAGAGAGAAATGCTGATTCAGGCTACAACTTGCATGAACCAAAATGTCAACTTGAAAAAATGCATAACATGAAAGTTGTGAGTTAAGTTTTATTTGGGACAAAACAAGGACTGGAGCCCGGGAGACAGCATCTGAGCTCGCTCTGAGAAACTGTTCCAAAGAAGCACGGGGGAAAGTCAGTATATTTGTGATTTTGGTGAAGGGGGAATGCATGCAATCAAGTACATATCTTCCCAAAGGTTTCTGCTAGTCTGGTGAAGCTTTTGCTAGTCACAAGGAACAATCATCAACATGAAGGATTTCGGTGCTTTCTAGATATGAAGAGAAACAAGAATTGGGCTCCTTAAATCTGTTCCTGAAAAATAGCTAACTGAAGATGTCTCCTGTCAGTTTTTGCCCCCACCAAGCATAGAGTACCTCATTTCTGCTTTCCACCCTGAACTCCTTTCAGGGAGTGTTGAAGTTTAGCAGCTGCAGCAGCATATGACTTAATCTTTGTAGAGGTAGATGACAAGTGCCAATTTGTAGTTGACAAAAACATTATGCTGAGTGAAATAAACCAGACATAGACATATGATTTCAATCAACTATGGTATGATTTCCTTTTAACCTATAAGGGAAAAAAATCTGGAAAAGAATATGTGTGTGTGCGTATAACTAAGTCACTTTGCTGTACATCTGGAGCTCCCACAACGTAGAAAATCAGCTATACTTGAATGATAAAAGAGATTTTTTTTTTTAAGAGAGAGGATTCAATATAGTATTAGAACCATTCAATTCCAAATAAAATTTAACACAGAAGTCTAGAGATTGTGAAGCGGAGGCAGTCTTTGGAGCTCTTTTCTTCCTACTCCTGGGGGTTTTGGTCACTGTACATGTATTTCTGGAACAATCTGATGTCCGCTGTGTGGTGTGTAGGTACATGCAGCTAGTCTGAGGGAATCTAGGCTCTTGATTAACAAGCCCCTGATCACAGCACCTCTCCTCAAGTTTCTTCCTTTCCCACAGCTTCACTTGCTCGATATCTCCTGCTTCTCAGGAAGTTCTGTCAGGAACAAGGAGGGCATGGAGGCTGAGTTGCTAACTGCCCGGTCCCACGTAAGTTGGGCTGCCTTCATTCTTTTTTGTTTTCCAACTGGGAATCCATTTTTGGTTAAGGGTTCTTAAGGGATCCATGTGTCAGACACTTTCCCCTGCAGACTGGCACTATTTTGTTTGCTTTATTTATAGTTGTTTTATTTCCTTTCATATCAAAGAAACACAGCTTGAACAGAAATGTGTGGATTATCAAGTATTCTGATGAGATGCTGTTTGTCCATAGTGAGGAACTGAGCACATAGCAAGCTTTCTCCCTCAAAGATGATGACAGAACTGGGGATACCGGTGCCTTTTTGAGGGATTCTCTGGTCCCTGGTGGTCTTGGGTGTGGGGCTGGCTTGTTAGTGTTTGCCTGGGGACTGACTGACTGGAGGAGCTTGGGGATAAGTTGTGTAATTATCCAGGAGTAACTAAAACGAAGACAGGAAGAGCCCGGGGGAGGGTGGGTCCTCTGGGGACAGAGTGACTGGATGGGGAACCCTCCTTCAGCCTCTCTCAGCTTTTCCCCTAGATGACCCCCTCATGCTTTATGTGTATTGAGAACCCCACGAGAGAACATAGCCTTTGCTTTGGGCTGTCCTACATATTTTGAGGGATTTAAGAAAAGTAGTCTACAGTATTTACTCAGATATTTACTTTTTCTTTTTAATTTGGCCACGCCACATGGCGTGTGGGATCTTAGTTCCCTAACCAGGGATGGAACCCACACCCCATGCATTGTAAGCCCAGGGTCTTAATCCCTGGACCGTCAGGGAAGTCCCCAAATATTTGCTCTTTGTCTTATCTGTCATTCCTGAGATGTAAAATTTCTCTCTTGTATTATTTTCCTTGCCTGAAGAATTACCTTTAGCATACCTTTAGAGCTGGTCTGCTGGTAACAAATCCTGTTTGTTTAACTTTATTTGAGAAGGTATTTGTCATCATTCCTGAAAGATATTTTCACCTAGTATTGAAATTCTTGCATGACAGTTCATTTCTTTCAACATTAAAAAAGCCCACTATTCCACTATATTTTTATCTTCACAGATCTTTGATGAAAAACACTCAATCATTCAAATGGGTTTTTTTCCTTCTATGTGTCATCTACAGTTCTTTTTGATGTGGCTAATAAAAACCTTGCTTCTATATTATTTTGTCACTATAAAATATAAGCTCTTCTCCATTTTTTAATGCCTACCAATGTTTAAGAAAAATGTTTTAGAAATTATTTGAGGTAATGAAACATGGCTACATTGGTGTCTTAAGCGTTAAGTTGTATTTGAATTCAAGACTGTTTTTCCCTTCTTTTCCTGCCTTGTATTAGGTTCTAATTATTTCACTTAAGTGTAGATTAACTGATTCTCCTTGCTTTAGCTGTTTACAACATACTTGATTTAAATGAGAGTGTTTCTGACAGTTTCTTAACCTAAAGTGTAACATGAAGCTGGTTTCTAGACAGTGCATACTTAATACCATTCCATTTAGGGCTTGACCAGAAGTCAACATAAATAGCACTCACTCCTAGAATAAATTCTGTTCTATACTCCTTCCCTACCCAAGGGCTATCTGCCTAATCTTCCTGTTAATATTTGGGAAAGTGGGGGAGCAGAGATATACATCAGGCTCAAATTTGCTTCATGTTGTAGACACTGGTGACCTTCAAGGACATACTTGTGAACTTCACCAGGGAAGAGTGGAAACTGTTGGACACTGCTCAGCAGATCATGTACAAAGATGTGATGCTGGAAAACTACAGAAACCTGGTGTCTTTAGGTGAGACCGACCTCTCTTTGTGCGGTGGGTAGGGAATTGTTTTGATTTGTTGAATTTTAAGAAGTTGTATATTTTGTATATAATTATATGTTGTATATTTTAAGAAGTGTATATTTTGCTGCCTCTGTAGCCCTACCTTGTCTATTCTTCAGAGCCCCCACAGGACTGTTGCAGGGTCAGGAGTTGGGCTTGAACTGGGATGTTTCTTTGTGTCTAGCCCAGAACTCCTAACCCTTGCCCAGTAACTTTATCTTTCACTGTAAACAGGGCATCAGCTTCCCAAACCAGATGTGATCCTGCGGTTGGAGAAGGGGGAGGAGCCATGGCTGGTGGAGAGAGAGATTCACCAAGAGACCCATCCAGGTAAGGACCAGACCCACTGCTCAGAGCAGGAATCACTGGTGACAGTGGTCACTAGTTTTCCACATTTCAAAGACAAGGACTGAGTTTATTTACTTTCTGTTTCCCCGTTGCTCAGCTGCCTTCTTCAATCTTGTCACACTTCAATTTGCATTCATGAAAATTTTCTTTCTGTGGATGTACTTGGTTCCAGCCCTGTTCATAGTGCTTTCTTGATTCTTACAACTAGCTCTAGCATCTGCACCCTCTTGTTTATCATAGAATTACTTCTCATCTTTGACTGTCCTTTCCCTGTCCTGTTTCCCTTCCCATAGCCTTCATTCTGCTGCTTTGTGTAAGCTCTGCTCTGGGACCTCACCACCCACTCCTGCTCTGGGTTTGTTTTCTGCCGGGTAAAAAAACTGCTACAGACAACTCACCAGTCCTTGTTGACGTAACCCTTCTTCCTTCCCAGAATTGCTGCTCTCAAAACCACCTGTTTTCTCACTGTCGTCTAGCTTTATTTAATGTTCTTTTTCAATTTACTCCTATTCATTTTAATCTTAACATCTCCAATTTGCAGACCGTTATGAGGATTCCTAGCATCATTCCTTTTCCCAACTTCCCTGTGTAGAACAGATCAGCCTTCTGGGCTAAGAAATAGACGGCAGTCCTCCATCTTCCTCCTGCTCTGTTCCCACTGAGTGATCATTTCCCAGACCTCTGTTTCTAAGCTCAGTGCTCTGACATCTTTCTCCTCGGCCCAGCCGTTCTGGTCTGGATCATGCTGCCGATGGCCGACTTCACATGGGGCAGAGCAGCCAGGACACCTGCCCGTGACCCCTGCCTGTGCCTTGTGGGTACCATGGCCCCCCAGGCCCAGTGCAGTCCAGGCACACTGTAACCCTCCACAGCTGTTTCCCTCTGACACATCCACACATACCAGGCATTCCCTGCATTTCAGGCTTCCCGTGTGATGTAACCAGAGTCTCAGTCATCCTAGAAGTTTCACCTCCTGTTCTTTGTGAAACATTTTGACTTGTTAAGTACAGGTTCCTTAAGGTTTTCTGAGCTCTCATTTTGTTTATACTTTTTAAAAAATTATTTTTGGCTCTACTAGGTCTTTGTTGCTGTGTTGGCACTAGTTGCAGCTAGTGGGGGCTATTCTCTAGTTGTGGTTCACAGGCATCTCACCACAGTGACTTCTCTTGTTGTAGAGCATGGTCTCCAGGGCACATAGGCTTCAGTAGTTGTGATGCATGGGCTTAGTTGCCCGTGGCATCTGGGATCCTCCCAGACCAGAATTGGATCCATGTCTCCTGCATTGGCAGGTGGATTCTTATCCACTGTGCCACTAGGGAAATCCTGTTTCTACTCTTAAATGTCATAAATTGTTTCTGACCTTTTTTATACTGGGCCTCGTAGGTGACTGTATCAAATACCTGTCTCAGGGAAGGTCTCTTAGACGTTGGAAAGTACTTGATCCCTCAGCTGCTTTGGAGCCACATGGCAGGAAAAACTGTTCTCTGTTTCCTTTGATTTCCCTATTTTTTCCTGTCTGTATTTTTTCCATTCCTGTGTTGAGTTTAGCAAGATTTCCTGGATGTCTATCTGTTGACAAGTATCCAAAAATAACTGTATAACCAACAGTTTACATTTTGGTGGAAAATTTATTGTCAAAGAAACACTAAAGTTCCATATATGTGCTTAATCACCTGGAATTTGAGGGAATCTACAAGCCATGGGAACTTCATTATTAAAATGAAAAGTATTATGAGTGATGGCTTTAAAAACTCAGATGAGTTCATTAATGGGTGCTACAGATTTTTAAGATAACTCACCTGGGTTATCTCCCATGTTACAGAATACATGGAATATTTTTAGGATTTTAATACATTTGTATTTTCTGTCACTTTACTCAGACTTGTCCTTCCATACCCAGCCCCAACCCTCATCATACGTGTTCATTTTAGAATTTTCCAGCTGGCATTTGTAGTCTGAAAAACTTATCCATGGGATTTTGATGCATGGAGTGAAAGAGAGGAAAAAGATGGCATGTGTCTATCAAAACTCATCAAGGTAGAGGTATTTGTAAGTGTAATGGACTCTATTGCTGTTTGTTGTTTAGTTGCTAGTCATGTCCAACTCTTTGCAACCTAACGGACTGTAGCCTGCCAGACTCCTCTGTCCATGGGATTTTCCAGGCAAGAAGACTGGAGTGGGTTGCCATTTTCTTCTCCAGGTTGATCTTCCTGACCTGGGATCAAACCCAGATTTCCTGCATTGGCAGGCGGATTCTTAACCACTGAGCCACAGGGAAGCCCAATGAACTCTGTTGTTTAGCCTTAATAACTGCAGTTTGCTATAATGTGGATGAACTTTGAGGACAGTCTGCTGGGTGAAATAAATAAGTCACAAAAGGACAAATAGTGTATCATTCCACATATATAAGGTACTTGAAGTAGCCAAAATCATAAAGACACAGAATATACTGGTAATTGCTGAGCACTGGGTTGAGAGGAGATTGGAGCATTATTGTTTAACAGTATAGCATTTCCATGTTACAAGATGAAAATGGCTGGTGGCGATGGCTGCACAATATGAAGATACTTAATACTTGAATCATGCACTTAAAAATGGTTAAGATGGTGCATTTTTTAAAAATTTTAGTTGAAGGATAATTGCTTTACAGAGTTTTGTGGTTTTCTGCAATACATCAATAAGAATCAGCCATAGGTACATTTTATGTTATATGTATTTTTTTAATCACAATTTTTTAAAAAAAAGAAATCAGGGTGGGGAAGAAATAAATAACTAACAAAGTTGTGATTGAAAATTATGACTGGGAATGGGGATTGGGTTGTACAAAAAAGGCAGTTAGGAGCCTGGCACAGGGATTGTTTACCAGGTGTCTTAGTGTCCTGTGGCAACCAAAACAAAGTTTCACAGACCAGGTGGCTTAAATCAACACATTTATTTTTCTCATCTCTGAAGTCAAGATGTGGGCAGGGCTGTGTGCCCTGAGGCTTCAGAGGAGGATCCTTCCTTGTCGCCTAACGTTGGTGCCCCAGGGGCCCTTTGGCTTGTAGACACATCACCTCTGGCTTCACATGGTGACCTCCCCTGTGTGTCTGTCTCTGTGTCTCTTCTCCTCTTCTTTTAAGGACTCCAGTCAGATGGGATTAGGGTCATCCTACTCCAGTAATACTTCATCTTAACTACTTACATTTGCAATGATCCTGTTTCCAAATAAGGTCATAACCTGTAATGTTGGGGGTTAAGACTTCAACAGATCTTCTTTGGGGAACACAATTCACCCCATATGTCAGGTAAGAATAGGTATTGCCCCACTTATATAGGAAGAAGTGGTGTTGGGTAAGTTGTGGATTTTTCCTAGATTTCAGAAACAAGCATTTTAGCCAAAAGGCATTGAGAAACAAATACAGGCTCTGAACCAGGGAAAGTAGCTTGTAGTAGTATGCATGTGTATAAGCAGAAGGGTGAAAAGTCCAGGAGAATGTGAATTAGGTAGGTTCTGAGTTAATATCCTTTGTTAGTCCTGTCAATTTTAATAAAGTCTTGATGTCTCAGAACAAAGGAATCAAAACAGAAGGTGGGAATGATGACAACAGTGAGCATTACAAACTGTGCTGCTTTGGTGATGAACTCCTACCTTATATGATACTCAGAATAATCTTATAGGTCCTTAGATGACAGATAAGCAATATGATTTTTGAAAAGTTTAGTACCTTGTCTAAATTCACCACTAGTAGTGGGAAAACTTAGGTTAGAAGCTGGGTAACTTCTATGCAGTTGCTCTTCCAGCCTATCACACAGCCTTTCTGAGAGGTTCGCCATGTCAGACCTGTAATTATTCTGCACTGCTTTGGTGATATAGATAAGAACCATTTCCTAAAAAAAAAAAAAAAAAAAAGAACCATTTCCTGACATAGAGCTGCATTCATAGTTTAGGAATGTGAAGAATTCACGTCAGGGGAGGGCTTGGCAGCAAGTAGACACATTAGGTTCCTATATCATTATTAGTTGGATTAGGTAATGACAGTGCAGCCCCTTCTGTGGATTTCCTAAACTGACACTCCAGCACTGAATATCTTGATCCCACATGTCACAGCTAATCCTGTGACTTCTCTTACTCTCTTTGCTCCTTTTATGTGCATATTATAGCCCATCTCATTTCCTGTCAATGAGTCTTCTATCCCTTTTTCTCTATCAAAGTTATAAAACCGTATTTGAAAGCAACACTACAGGACTTAACATACTTTTTTCTACATACATCCTACCATTCTGACCTTAATACTTCTTTTAGTTATATAGGCTTTTCCATTTCTTTCAGATTTGGAAACTCCAGTTGAAATTAAATCAACTTTCAGTAAGAGCATTTCTAAAGATAAATACTCCTGTGATGTTAAAATGGAAAGAATGGCAAAGAGTGATCTCTGGTATTTGTCACTGGAAGAAGTCTGGACATGTGGTGGTCAGTTGGACAGGCCCCAGGACAGCCAGGAGAGACATCTGAGGCAAGTGGCATTCACCCAAAAGAAAGTACTTCCTCAGGAGAGGGTATATGAAAATAGGAAGTACAGGGGAAACTGTCTTCTGCCTGCTCAACTAGTACTGCAAGAGTATTTCTATAAACATGACTCAAATCCTAAAAATTTGAAACACAGTTTGGTTTTCAGTGGTCATCAGGAAAGCTGTGCAAGCAACAGTAATGAATCCAGTCAAACTTTCTGTCAAAACATCCACCTTATTCAATTTGCAAGAACTCAAGCAGGAGATAAATCATACAGATGCCCTGATAACAGTTCTCTTACTCATGGTACATCCCTTGGTATATCAAAGGGTACTCATAGAGAAAAACCCTATGAATGTAAGGAATGTGGAAAATTCTTCAGTTGGCGTTCTAATCTTACCAGGCACCGACTTATTCATACTGGAGAAAAACCTTACGAATGTAAGGAATGTGGAAAATCTTTCAGCCGAAGTTCTCACCTCATTGGACATCAAAAGACTCATACCGGTGAAGAACCCTATGAGTGTAAAGAATGTGGAAAATCCTTCAGCTGGTTCTCTCACCTTGTTACCCATCAGAGAACTCATACAGGAGACAAACTGTACACGTGTAATCAATGTGGAAAGTCTTTCGTTCACAGCTCTAGGCTTATTAGGCACCAGAGAACTCACACTGGAGAGAAACCTTATGAATGTCCTGAATGTGGGAAATCTTTCAGACAGAGCACACATCTCATTCTGCATCAGAGAACTCATGTTAGAGTGAGGCCCTATGAATGCAGTGAATGTGGGAAGTCTTACAGCCAGAGATCTCACCTTGTTGTCCACCACAGAACTCACACTGGGCTGAAACCGTTTGAGTGTAAAGACTGTGGAAAATGCTTCAGTCGAAGCTCTCACCTTTTCTCACATCAGAGAACCCATACTGGGGAGAAACCATATGAATGCCATGACTGTGGAAAATCCTTTAGCCAGAGTTCTGCCCTCATTGTACACCAAAGAATTCATACTGGAGAGAAACCGTATGAGTGTTGTCAGTGTGGGAAAGCCTTCATTAGAAAGAATGACCTTATTAAGCATCAGAGGGTTCATGTTGGAGATGAGACCTATAAATGTAATCAGTGTGGAATCATCTTCAGCCAGAACTCTCCACTTATAGTATATCAAATAGCTCACACCGGAGAGCAGTTCCTAACATGTAATCAGTGTGGGACAACACTTGTTAATACCCCTAATGTTATTAGATACCAGACAAATCTTATTAGGGAAAATGCATATTAATGTCATAAAGACAGACTACTTCCCAAAGAGCAATAACTTTATTTAGCACTTGAGAGATTCTTTAGGAGAGAAGTTGCTTTCAGTCTTGTTCCTACACTTTTGTGCAGTAGAGAATTGGCCCTGGAGGGGGAAAAACACAAAATTTTCACCTTAGTATGTCAAATTGTCTTCTTTCCCCAAATTCCTACAAAAGTAATTGGTCTGGGAGTATTCATGGACAAGCCTTAAATGCTAAAATCTGAGAAGGAACCATTAGGTAGGCGAGTTGTTGATAAGCAATCCAGCTTTGTTTCCTTCAAAACAAATGAGAGCACTACCTCTAAAAGACAAATGAGAACTGTTGCTGAGGAGAATAAAAAATGGATATAGTTATGGTAACAAACAATAGAAAATGATATTCCAGTGAATTAATATCCCATTTTTCACTTGATCATCCCTCTCTCCTGGGACACTTTGTAGTTCATTTAGTTTTATGCATCTGATATAAACCATACTTTGGCTAGCAGCAGGGAAGATCTTATAATGAAAAGTGGTGAAGGAAGAACTCGTTTACTACCAGTAGTACCCAGGTTAGATATATTTGCTTGTGGGCAAGAACTGAAAACGTATATATGGATAAATGAACAAAATTGAGTTGTTAGATAATGGAATTATGAATAAGTTTTATAGTCTAGCTGATGTCACTGTAACAATTTGAAGACACTTTTAAATATTAAAAAAGTATATTGGTTTCTCTATTCCACTATTAGTGAAGCTTGAGAACCTCCTGCTAGCAAACTTTCCCATCACTTCTAAGTGTGTGTGGAGCCTTAGAATTATGCTTCTTGGGACAAGCTGCCAAAGGCTCCAGGGAGCTTAAAACACAATGCTTCTCTGGATGTTGGGACCTAAAAGAGTGGCAAACTTGGGCACACTAGAGAGGGTCTCCATTTGAGCAGGAGTGGGTGCCTGGGCAATACCTAGCACAAGTATGCTCCTAAAATAAACAGTGTTGCTCAAGGCAACCCTCCTTCCAAAGTAGTCTCATATCTTTGTGAAGAAAACAGTGGTCAAGAGTGTATATTTGAGCTGGACTTCCAAGTTGAAATCTGTCCATCACTTGCTGTGTGACCTTGGGCATGCTGCCTGGCCTCTCTGTGTGTGAATTACAGATGTCCTCCTCTGCAGATTAGAGATGACATCACTTACCTCATGGGATTGTGGTGAGTAGTAAATGAGTAACATACAAACAGTGCAGAATATGCCTGACATGTATGAAGTGTTTCATTACATTAGCTGTGATTATTAATATTACTTTATTGTCCCGCTCAAGTGTTTCTCTTTTACTTTAAACCGACTCAATTGCTGGCAAGAACTGGCTGAGTTCTCATTTCCCTTCCAGTCACATATGTCTTCCCTTTTACCCACATTAGAACTTATCACCCAAGGAATCACTCACCCACAGTGGGTGTTTGGATATATTTATGAGGATTAGTAAACAACTTTTAATCTTGTGTGCAAAAGCAATCTCTTTTATACAGAGGCTTTCCCTTCAGGGAGAGGATCCTAGTCTTCATATTTTCTGTTTAGTCCATGACCTAAAAAAGATTTAGAAAGAGAACCTGTTTTAATTCTCTGTTTCATTCTGGCTCTTGTGTGTGTGTAGGGGGCAGGGGTGGGGGCAGGGGTGGGAGAAGGGACTGACCATCATTTGCCATTTTCTGGCAAATAATACATATTGGTACATATGTTAGATGCTCAATGATTGCTGAATGATATACTATTGAGAACAACAGGATGATGTCCTTGCTTTCTCTCCCAGGACAAATCTAGAAATGCTCCTTAGACTTGAGAGACCTGAGACTTGCAGGAGTGAGGGGTCACAGCTCATTCCTCCTGGTGCAGTTGAGGAGAAGCAAGTTGGCCCAGCCCTCACATTTTGAGAACCTCCTGGTGCCTCAGTTATGGCTGAGTAACTCCTCAGTGATTACACACCATTCATGTGTTTAATGTAGTTCTACCAAAAATGGTTTTCATTACAAGCAGTGGTTCTCTGTGGGTGTAAAAGAAGAGCCCCTCAGCTGTGCCTCTTAGAATTTCCAATAACCCATGGCTCAATTTTCCTGAACTGTGTAGTGGAGATACTGCTGGTATCTACCTCTGAAGGTAGTTGTGTGGATTAAGTGAAATAATGTGTAAAGTACTTGAAACAGTGCCTGGCACATAGGAAGTACTGTATGTGTTTAGCTATTAATAATAATAATAATGTTACTGTTATTAACACCCTAAGGAATGTATGTCTGTAGATGATCACTGAAGCATTACTTACAATAGTGTAAAATTTGCAATATTAAAAATGGATAATAGAAAAGTTGTTATTTATAGACATTAAAGTTTCACAAACAGAAAGTTTGATAACATGGAAAATGTTGTGATGTTATGAAAAAAGCATGATAAATAATTGTCAATATATGGAGTAAGCTCAGCTATATAAAATAAATGAATTTCAAACAACTGAAATGAATCTCACTCAAAACTTTAAGGAGATTTGTCAAAAGATTAGTAGTAGTTAACCTACATATTGGGAGAATTGGTGTTTGCTTCTCTTTTCTCTTTTTTGGTACTTTTCTTTCCAAAATCTCTTCAAAAGAATATATATTCCTTTTAGGATCAGGAAAACAGTCTCTTCAGTGATGGAATGTTTTTTCTTCAAAAGTTCTTACCTACAAGTAATCAACTGGAACTTTTAAAAGGGAGAATTGGCAAGGTTGCAGGATACTAGATCAATATACAAAAATTGATTTGTACAAGCAGCGAGTGGTTTGTAAATGAAATACCATCCTATTTGCAGTGATACAAAATATGAAATATTTAGGTATATTTAATGAATTGAGTAAGATCTATACAATGAAAGTATAAAACATTGCTGAAAAACATTCAGGAACACAGAAAACACATAATAAGTGGAGAAATACACCGTGATCAAGGATGGAAAAACTCAATATAGTAGGAGAGTAATTCTCCCCAGGCTAATCTTTAAGTTCAGAGGCATTTCTGTAGAAATTGACAAGTTAATTGAGAATTTGTACAGAAATACAAAGGACCTAGAATAACCAAAGAAATTTTTTAAAGAGAATAAAGTTAAACGTCCTACACTACCTAATTTCAAAGTGTACTATAGAAAAATACTAATAAAATGTTGGCATGAGGGTGGATATAAATCAATAAAACAGGATAGACAATTCAGGAATTGACCTACACAAATACTGTTAATTAATTTTTGACATGAGAACCAAAATAAATGTGGGAAAGACATTCCTTTAAATGAAGGGTGGTGTAACAACTCGATATTTGTGTGGGAAAAACCCTTCCCTTATTTCACATCACATCCAGAAATAACTCAAAATGTAACACAAAATTAAAATGCAAAAGCTAGAACTTTTCAATATCTGGAAGAAAACAAAAGCAAATGTTTATGACCTTTGGCTAAACAAAAATAGAACAAAATGCATGAATCATGAAAGAAAAACTAAATTGGACATACTAAAACTTTAAGACTTTCTTGGAAACACCATTAAGAACATAAAAAGGCAAATAGACTAGTGTTAATTACACTAACACTAAATTACAATAACACTAAAACCATAGACTAGTGTTAATTAACAATGTGTGTATCTGACAAAAAACTTGTATCCAGAATACAAAGAACCCTTAAAATTCATAAGTTATATAGTAAGAAGATAAAATGTGCAAAATAATTTGCCAGATGCTTCACAAAGGAATACATACAAGTAGCCAGTAAACCCATGCAAGGGCTTCCCTGATGGCTCAGTCAGTAAAGAAAGTGAAAAGTGTTAGTCACTCAGTCATGTCCGACTCTTTGCAACCCCATGCCAGTCTCTTCGTTCATGGACTTCTCCAGGCAACAATACTGGAGTAGATAGCCATTACCTTCTTCAGGGGATCTTCCCCACCCAGGAGTTGACCTTGGGTCTCTCACATTGTAGGCAGACTCTTTACCTTCTGAGCCAGCAGGAAAACCCCAATGCAAGAGACCTGGGTTCTATCTCTGGTTTGGGAAGATCCCCTCGAGAAGGAAATGGCAACCCACACCAGTATTCTTGCTTTGGAAATACCCTGGACAGAGGAGCCTGGCAAGCTACAGTCCATGGGATCACAGTCGGACATGACTTGGCAATTAAACCAAGCCCATGTAAAGATGCTCAACATCATCAGTCATTAGGGAAATGCAAGTCAAAACCAGGAAGTAGGACTTCATTGCTGGTAGCATGGCTAAGATAGAAAAGATAATGCTAGTTTTTGAGAATTGGAGAGACTGGAACATTCATAGGTTGCTGGGGGCATTATAGAATAGTACAGCCACCTTGAAGGAGGTTGCCATTATCTTCATTACCTCCACGTAGTTTGGCCTCAGGTCATACAACAGGGAGGGAATACAGCTCCGCCCATCAACAGAAAATTAAAGATTTACTGAGCATGGCCGCGCCCATCAGAACAAGACCCAGTTTCCCCCTCAGTCAGTGTCTCGCATCAGGAAGCTTCCATAAGCCTCTTATCCTTCTCCATCAGAGGGCAGACAGAATAAAAGCCACAGTCACAGAAAACTAACCAATTGGATCGCATGGACCACAGCCTTGTCTAACTCAAAAAAACTATGAGCCATGCCATGTAGGGCCACCCAAGACGGATGGGTGATGGTAGAGAGTTCTGACAGAACGTGATTCACTGGAGAAGGAAATGGCAAACCACTTCAGTATTCTTGCCTTGAGGACTCCATGAACGTTATGAAAAGGCAAAAAAATAGGGAGAGGGTAACAGGCAGGAAGGCCAGAGGTCTCCAAATGGAGGAAGTAGGCTGCAAGTGTCAGACATTTTTATCTCTCTTAAGAGGCAGGAGGAAACAAACTAGTGATATTTTTTCCTTCTCTATACAAATTTAAAAGGAGGTTTCTCTTAAAATACTGTGTTGCCATAATGACACCTGGTTTCATCTGAAGCTAACTATTCTCAGACCTTGAGTTAACCAATACATTTTTCTTATGGAAATGTTTGTCTTAAGCTATGTTAATGTGCTGTGCATTTACCCCAGACTCTGTCTTCAAGTCAGTTCCGCCAAATGGCTCAGAACCTACTTGACAAACCAGTATGTTATACTCAGATATTGTTCCCCTAATCCATGTAAACGAAACTATTTGTGTGGTAATCTGCCCTTCTACAAGATTCAAGTCAATCGTTTTATGGCCTGGGATGAATCATCTGGTGCCAAGATTATCACAAAATGCAACTTATGGATGAGGGACCTGGTGCCATTTTGAGTTTTAAGACATTCCTTTCTTTTCATTAACAGACTGCTAGTGACTATATACGGAGAAGGCAAGGGCACCCCACTCCAGTACTCTTGCCTGGAAAATCCCATGGACGGAGGGGCCTGGTGGGCTGCGGTCCATGGGGTCGCTAAGAGTCGAACACAACTGAGTGACTTCACTTTGACTTTACACTTTCATGCCTTGGAGAGGGAAATGGAAACTCACTCCAGTGTTCTTGCCTGGAGAATCCCAGGGACGGGGGAGCCTGGTGGGCTGCTGTCAATGGAGTTGCACAGAGTTGGACACAACTGAAGTGACTTAGCAGCAGCAGTGACTATATAACATCCAGCTGAAGGCTAGCAGGGGGGTACTCTTTCTGCCCCTTCTGATGCCTATGTCAGAAGCTTTCTCTATCTCCTTTAGACTTTAATAAAACTTTATTAAACAAAAGTTCTGAGCAATCCAGCCTCGTCTGTGGCCCCGGCTTGAATTCTTCTCCTCTGGAGGCCAAGAATCCCGGCATCTTATCGTTCAGCAACAACCGTTCAATAGGAAATGGAAAGATGCACTCCCTGGGTTGGTAGGTGCCCAATATGCTACTGGAGATCAGTGGAGAACTAACTCCAGAAAGAATGAAGAGACAGAGCCAAAGCAAAAGCAACATCCAATTGTGGATGTGACTGGTGATGGAGGTAAAGTCTGATGCTGTAAAGAGCAGTATTGCATAGAAACCTGGAATGTTAGGTCCATGAATCAAGGAAAATTGGAAGTGGTCAAAGAGGAGATGACAATAGTGAACATGGACATTTTAGGAATCAGCAAACTAGACTGGAATGGGTGAATTTAACTCAGATGACCATTATATCTACTACTGTGGGCAAGAATTCCTTAGAAGAAATGGAGTAGCCATCACAGTCAACAAAAAGAGTCTGAAATGCAGAACTTGGATGCAATCTCAAAAAAATACAGAAATCTGTTTGTTTCCAAGGCAAACCATTCTATATCACAGTAATCCAAGTCTATGCCCCGACCAGTAATGCTGAAAAAGCTGAGGTTGAACAGTTCTATGAAGACCTACAAGACCTTCTAGAACTAACACCCAAAAAAAGATGTCCTTTTCATTATAGGGGACTGGAATGCAAAAGGAGGAAGTCAAGAGACACCTGGAGTAACAAGCAAATTTGGCCTTGGAGTACAAAACTAAGCAGGTCAAAGGCTAATAGAGTTTTGCCAAGACAACTCACTGGTCATAGCAAGCACCCTCTTCCAACAACACAAGAGAAGACTCTACACATGGACATCACCAGATGGTCAATACCAAAAGAAGATTGATTATATTCTTTGCAGCCAAAGATGGAGAAGCTCTATACAGTCAGCAAAAACAAGATCGGGGTGAACTCCTTACTGTCAAATTCAGACTTAAATTGAATTAAGTAGGGAAAACCACTAGACCATTCAGGTATGACCTAAGTAAAATCCCTTACTATTATACAGTGGAAGTGACAAATAGATTCAAGGGAATAGATATGATAGAGTACCTGAAGAACTATGGACAGAGGTTCATGACATTGTACAGGAGGCAGTGATCGAGACCATCCCCAAGAAAAGGAAATGCAAAAAGGCAAAATGGTTGTCTGAGGAGGCCTTACAAATAGCTGAGAAGAGACGCAAAAGGCAAAGGAGAAAAGGAAAGATATACCCATTTGAATTCTGAGTTCCAAAGAATAGCAAGGAGAGATAAGAAAGCCTTTCTCAGTGATCAATGCAAAGAAATAGAGGAAAGCAATAGAATGGGAAAGACTAAAGATCTCAAGAAAATTAGAGTTACCAGGGGAACATTTCATGCAAAGATGGGCACAATAAAGGACAGAAATGGTACAGATCTAACAGAAGCAGAAGATATTAAGAAGAGGTGGCAAGAATACACAGTAGAACTATACAAGAAAGATCTTCATAACCCAGATAACCCAGATAACCAAGATGATGTGATCACTCGCCTAGAGCCAGACATCCTGGAATGTGAAGTCAAGTGGGCCTTAGGAAGCATCACTACGATCAAAGCTAGTGGAGCTAATGGAATTCCAGTTGAGCTATTTCAAATCCTAAAAAATCATGCTGTTAGAGTGCTGACTCAATATGCCAGCAAATTTGGAAAACTCAGTAGTGACCACAGGACTGGAAAAGGTTAGTTTTCATTCCAATCCCAAAGAAAGGCAATGCCAAAGAATGCTCAAACTATTGCACAATTGCACTCACCTCACACACTAGCAAAGCAATGCTCAAAATTCTCCAAACCAGGCTTCAACAGTACATGAACCATGAACTTCCAGATGTTCTAACTGGACTTAGAAAAGGCCGAGGAATCAGAAATCAAATTGCCCACATCTGTTGGATCATCAAAAAAGCAAGAGAGTTCCAGAGAAACATCTACTTCTGCTTTATTGACTATGCCAAAGCCTTTGGCTGTGTGGATCACAACAAACTGTGGAAAATTCTTGAAGAGATGGGGATACCAGATCACCTGACCTGCCTCCCAAGAAATTTGTATGCAGGTCAAGAAGCAACAGTTAGAACTGGATATGGAACAACAGACTGCTTCCAAATCAGGAAAGGAATATGTCAAAGCTGTATACTGTCACCCTACTTATTTAACTTATATGCAGAGTACATTATGAGAAATGCTGGGCTGGATGAAGCACAAGCTGGAATCAAGATTGTTAGGAGAAATATCAATAACTTCAGATATGCAGATGATATCACCCTTATGGCAGAAAGCAAAGAACTAAAGAACCTTTGATGAAAGTGAAAGAGAAGAGTGAAAAAGTTGACTTAAAACTCACCCTTCAGAAAACTAAGATCATGGCATCTAGTCCCATCACTTCATAGCAAATAGATGGGGAAACAGTGGAACAGTGAGAGACTTTATTTTCTTGGGCTCCAAAATCACTGCAGAGGTGACTGCAGTCATGCAGTTAAAAGATGCTTCCTCCTTGGAAGAAAAGCTATGACCAACCTAGACAGCATATTAAAAAGCAGAGACATTACTTTGCCAACAAAGGTGCACCTAGTCAAAGCTATGGTTTTTCCAGTATTCATGTATGGATGTGAGAGTTGGACTATAAAGAAAGCAGAGAGCTAAAGAATTGATGCTTTTGAACTGTGGTGTTGGAGAAGACTTGAGAGGCTGTTGAACTGCAAAGAGATCAAACCAGTCCATCCTAAAGGGAATCAGTCCTGAATATTCATTGGAAGAACTGATGTTGAAGCTGAATCTCCAGTACTTTGGCCACTTAATGTGAAGAACTGACTCAGTGGAAAAGACCCTGATGTTGGGAAGATTGAAGGCGGGAGGAGAAGGGGACAACAGAGGATGAGATGGTTGGATGGCATCACTGAATCTATGGACATGAGTTTGAGTAAGCTCTGGGAGTTGGTAATGGACAGAGAAGCCTGGCATGCTGCAGTCCACAGGGTCACAGAGAGTTGGATACGACTGAGTGAACTGAACTGAACAGCCGCTTTGGAGAACAGTTTGACATGTCTTCCATATGCTAAACATACAGTTGCTATGTGACCCATCAGTTCCACTCCTAGGTAACTAACCAGAAGAACTGAAAACCTGTCCATGCAAAAATGTATACCCAAATGCTCAGCATCATAATGGCCTAAAACTGGAAGAAACACAGATACCTAAACACATGTATAATAATTCACAACATGTGGGTAGATAAACACATTGTAGTTTAGCCCTATAAGTCTAAGTGGTTAAACGAATTCAGACACAAAGGAGTACAATCCATATTATATCACTCCCACCTATAAAATTCTAGAAAGCATAACATATAAAAGAGAGAGTTAGGTGGTCACCTGTGGCCCAGGTGGGAGACCAGTAGGCTGCAGACAGGACCACAAGGGAATCCCTAGGAATGACCCGTGTCTTGGTTTTGATGGTGGCTCCAGGACTGTCTTCATTTGTTAAACTCATTGAACTGGACACTTTAGCTGGATCCAGTTTGTTGTATATAAATTGTATCTCAATAACGTTGTTTTAAGGAATTAGAAAACCAAGGATTTTTAGGAAACTAGAAAATCTGCAGCTTCAAGCAAATGCTAGTAACAATAAGGTAATGGTTCTTTTTTCTTTCTTTCTTTCTTTTTTATTTTTGTAACTCATCTTCATTTATAGGGGCTTCCCTCAATACTCAGTTGGTAAAGAATCCGCCTGCAATGCAGGAGACTCTGGTTTGATTCCTGGGTCGGGAAGATCTGCTGGAGAAGGGATAGGCTACCCACTCCAGTATTCTGGCCTGGAGAATTCCATGGACTGTATAGTCCATGGGGTCGCAAAGAGTTGGACACAACTGAGCAACTTTCACGTCACTTCACTTCACTTATAGATAGCTTAATATGAGATAGCTGGTCTGTGAAGTCCTTTAATGCATTAGATTATTTCTATCCATAACCCTATGAAGAGCATAATATCATTCTCCCTACAGTTAAGGGAACTAGAGTTTGGAAATTTTAAGGAATTTGCCCCAAATCACATAGCTAGTAAATGGTAGAGCTTTGTACAATAGCTATCAAGTATGGCAGGCCTCAGATAAGAAAAAGTCTGACAGGGGAGAAGTTTTTATAAAATCTGTTATTCTAACATAAAAAAATAAACACACACTACTGTTGCTATTTGCTCTTGAGACAAGTTCACTCAGACCTCTGTCAACAACATCCTCTAGAGGTCTCCATCTTTATACTGTCATTGTGTTGGTGACTTGATAACCGTTTGTTTGTTTGTTTGTTTTATAGGCTGGGTTGGGTCTCTGTTGTTGCATACAGGCTTTCTCTAGTTGTGGAAGTGGAGGCTACTCTCTAGTTGGGGTGTGTGGGCTTCTCATTGCGGTGGGTTCTTGTTGCAGAGCATGGTCTCTAGGTGCTCAGGCTTCAGTAATTGTGGCACATGGACTTAGTTGTTCTGTGGCATGTGGGATCTTCCCTGACCAGGCATTGAACCCATGTCCCCTGTGTTAGCAGGCAGATTCATAACCACTGGACCACAAGGAAAGCCCTGATTTCTTGGTGTCTTAAAATGACACAGCTACTAAGTGGAAACTAGGTTCTAACAGGAAGAAAGTGAACTAATCATATTAAAGTATCATGGAGCACATGAGTTACAGCACATTTTGTCTTCACAGCAGTTTGTGTGTCCTTCCTTTTATCTCATGAGTTCAGAGTGGCTTGTCCCCATGGCCCAGTAAGAAGTGGAGGCACCCAGATCACTTGGGCTCCAACATGAGCAGATTTTCTGCTGCTCCTTACTGCTTGCCCATCTGGCTGAGGATCCTGGCATGCTCCTCAGTGTAATGGAAAACCAAGTAATCTTAAGAAAGGCCCAGCATCTCAGCCACCAATGCTGTAGGCACATGGGGAATCAGAAAATACTTTCTTTATACTCGTCCATTATGGAAGCACACATTGATTTAATCTGTGGAATGGTTTTCTTGTTACATGGCAAGAAGTGGAAAAAATTAATTTAGTTAACTTTGTCCTTAAACAAGTTGCAAGCTGGCCATGTGTCTAGTGTCTCAGCAGCTCTACTGGACCTGGTTGAAAAGAAAACAATGGTGTATATAAACAGCTAGTAGTTTAGGTCAGCAAGATGCTCCAATAGTGGATAAATTCAGGTGCTAGAAGGGAAAAGGGATTCCACAGATTTGGGGCCTCAGAGGGCTAGAAAAGCCAGCTGCTTTTGGCTCCATATATTAGGAATTAAGTTTTAGATATTTTTAGTGACAAAGCTCCCTTGTCACACAGCCCTGTGGATGGAGACTGGATTGAATTGTGTCCTCCCAAAATTCATGTGTTGAAGTCATAACCCCCAGTAGCAGAATGTGACCTTACTTGAAGGAAGGGTGTTTATAAAGGTATTCAAGTTATAAGGAATTCACCTTAGGGTGACCCCTGAAGTAGTATCACTAGTGTCCTCAGTTTGAAAAAAAAAAAAAGGGAGGGAGTGGGATTTGGGCACAAAGATATAGACAGAGGTAAGATGACAAGAGACACAGGTGACAGAGGGTCCACAAGTCCAGGAGGAAGGCTAAGACAGGCCCTTCCCTCATAGCCCTCAGAAGGAACCCCTCCCAGCCACACCTTGGTTTTGGATTTGCACCATCCAGAACTGGGAGACAGTAGGTTTCTGTTGCTTTAGCTCACAATCCATGGGGCTTTGTTACAGCAGGCCTGAGAAACTAAGATGCTGCTTTATTTAAAAGTGCCACCCCACAGGCACTGCTAATCCCCTTTACCTGATTCGTTTTCATTTTTCCACAGTGCTTGTTACCTTTTAATCTATCATTCTATCTGCCTACCTGTCTATTTTCTGTCTTCCCTGCCAGCATGAATGCTTCACTTTAATTACTGATATGCAGCTCAGAATGGGTGTTCAGCAAATATTCATTCAGTTAATTGAATGAATTGATGAAGAATCCAACATCTGTCCACTGAACCTGGAAAGGGGGCTGCCGCAAATGTATGGCCAACCTCTACCTGAATGTACACAGTGTTCTTTCAGCTGAGAAGGCAGGAAGAGAGTTGTTGGACAGTGACATGGCTGTGCCTGCCCCATGGAGGTACCTGCTAACAGTTGTCACTATTTATTATGGAGGCTTTACATGGAACTAGGCAAGCAAAGCCTAAAATGTACACGCACAACCAAAGGAGGAAGAAGAACTGAGGCCCTGTTGAAGAACAACAATGAGAAAGGGGTTTGACCTACTGCTTCTTATGGCTTGCTGTAATGACATAATAACAGGACAATGATAAACCATAGTGTGGACCAAAAGTTGGCAGATAGCGAACCATAGGTCAAATCTGGCTGCTGTCACAGTTTTTCTGGCACACAGCCATATTCATTTTATGTGATATCTGTAGCTGCTTTTGTGCCTCAGTGGCGGAATTCAGTAGTTATGATAGACGATGGCCTGCAAAGCCTAAAATACTTACTGATTTTTTAAATTATTTATTTATTTATTTTCACTGCACTGGGTCTTCATTGCTGCTTGTGGGCTTTCTCTAGCTGTGGTGAGCGGGGACTACTCTTCATGGTGGTACACTAGCTTCTTTTGTTGGGGAACATGGGCTCTAGGCTCAAAGGCTTCAGTAGTTGCGGCACGTGGGCTCGGTAGTTGTGGCTCAAGGTCTCAATGAATGCAGGTTCAGTAATTGTGGTGCTTGAGCTTAGCTGCTCCACATCATGTGGCATCTTCCTGGCCCAGGAATCGTACTCATACCCCCTGCATTGACAGATGGATGCTTACCCACTGTACCACCAGGGAAGTCCCCTAACTGATTGTTATTGGCTGAATTGTGTCCCCCCAAAATTCCTGTGTTGAAGTCCTGATCCTCCATAACTCAGAATGTCCCTGCTTAGGATCTTTCAAGTTTAAACTTCTTAAGTCATCAGGTGGATATTAGGTTGGGCCCTAATCCAATATGACTGGTGTCCTTACAAGAAGAGGAGATTAAGACCCAGAAATGCATGCGGGGTGGCCTATGAGGACATGGGGAGAAGTTGGCAGCTACAAGCCAAGGAGAGAAACCTCAGTAAAAATAACTCTGTCAATACCTGTACCACAGTCATTCAGCTCCAGAACTGTAAGAAAATTAATTTCTATTGTTTAAGCTACCCTCTGGTATTTTATTATGGCAGCTCTAGAAGACTAACACACTGGCCTTTTACAGAGAAAGTTTGCAGACCCCCATCAGAGGCAAAATTATCAATGGAACAAAATAAAGAGACTAAGAAACAGAACAGCAGAGTAGTGGCCCCTGGAAGAAATCCACATCCTGATCCTGGAGCCTATGAATATATTATCTTGCACAGCAAAGGGGAACTAGCCCAGCTAGTTCCAGAGCCTTTGCTCTCAGCCCAGCTTAAAATAGATTATCCTGGATTGAAAAAAAAAAAAAAGATTATCCTGTATTGTTGTGTGTGCCTCATGTAATCACATGAGTCCTTAAAGTGGAAGAGGCAGAAAACGAGCCAGAGTGATGCAGCGTGAGGAGGACTCTGTTGCTGGTTCTGAAGATGGAAGACAGCGGCCCTGAGCCAAGAGATACTCATGGCCTCTAGAACCTGGAAAAGGTAAGGAAAGGATTTTCCCCAAGAGCCTCCAGAAAGGAACGCAGCCCTGCTCTTATTGTTAGGTAGGAAGTTAGGCATGAGCAACTAGGGGTGGCTAGCAAGGATGCAAGAAAACGATGCAAGCTGATCTCTAAACCCCACCCCAGGCACGCCCAGGAGCACTCACAGATACGCTACCAAAATAACCACAGCGACTTTTCCAACTCCTGCACCTGTGCCCTAGGCACACAGTGGATACAAACTAACCACAGGGGCTTCTCCAACTCCGGCACATGCACCCTTGATGCACAACTGTGTCCTCAAGTAACCTTATGCAGCTAGGAGCCCTAAGCATTCATGAATATTCTATACATATATACATCTGATTATTAACAGACTGACTTATGGGAAAGACAAGCACCATAGAGTCTGTTGTTATGTAACTTGCAACTATCAAAACTTTCAGTCCACCCCCAGCTAGATGAAGATGTAAAAACTCTATTTCACGTATGCCCAGACATGTCCCTTTTCCTGATTGACCATACACCCATTTGTGTTTTGCACAAGGCAGAACCAAGAGGAGGAGACAGGGAGTATAAAAAGGGAAGCCAAGAGGGACCATGGCCACTCTTTCATTCTGTCCACTGTTTAATAGAAGATCTATCTGCTTGAACTATAAAGTGAAAGTGAAGTCACTCAGTCATGTCCGACTGTTTGTGACCCCATGGACGGTAGCCTACCAGGCTCCTCTGTCCATAGGATTTTCCAGTCAAGAGTACTGGAGTGGGTTGCCATTTCCTTCTCCAGGAGATCTTCCCAACTCAGGGATCGAATCCAGGTCTCCTGCTTTGTATGTAGATGCTTTACCGTCTGAGCCACCAGGGAAGAGCCTATAACTGAGCTGTAATCAGTCTGTTGTTTTGAATCCTTGCTACAACGAGACAGGGGTCAAAAAATCCTGCCTGAGCTGTAATTAGTCCGTTGTCCCAAATCTTCGTTAGGACAAGACAAGAACCAAAGGAGAGAAATAAACAGACCTGACATTACCAACCAGGGTTTTTCGTCTCTGTAGTCAATAGAAATTGATCAGAGGCCAGACAAGGAATTCAGGACTTCGACTGCAGCAGGGAGGAGTGGGAACAGGTAATAGGTTCCCTTGCTCACTCCCCGAGGTGGGTATGAGCTGGTTCCTTATAGGGGGTGAGAGTAGGAATGTGACCAGGAGTCGGGCTGGAGGGCTGGCTTAGGTGTTTTGCCCACCCCTTAGGTGGTGGTGTGAACAAGGGGCCTGAGCAGTACCCTGCTTTTGCTCCCAGCTCTTCAAAAGTGGCATTTGGGTTTTTTGGTCTCCTTGTATCATTTGTCCAGAATTTGCCCCAATTTCCCAGAAGTGCAGTTGTTTTTAGTCCGGTAGAGTTTCTTTGTACCTTGTTGCTTGAGGAGAGGTGTGTCCAGGTGCAAGCATTGCAGTAAAGGGTCCCAGGTCCCAGCCTGTCTCACTGCCAACACTTTGATTTAATCCAAAAGATCTCTGTTGAAACTTTGACCGTCAGAAGTGTAAGATAATAAATGTGTGTAGTTTTAAGGCACCAAGTTTGTGGTGATTTGTTATAGCACCACAGAAAACCAACACAACATGAGAACTTAGTAGATTACAGAGATTGGTTAACAAACAAGTGGGCAAAGGATGCTAACTCCACATTTCAGCATAGTACTTGTTGTTCAGTCACTAAGCCGTGTCTGAGACGTTGCAACCCTATGAACTGCAGCATGCCAGTCTTCCCTGTCCTTCACTATCTCCCTTAGTTTGCTCAAACTCATGTCCTTCCTTTCCATATTTAATAGTTAAAAATTAATTTAAATGTATTGTGAGACAGCAGTCTTTTTTCTATTCTTTTATAGCAATCTCATTGTTCAAAAAGACCAGTTCGCTTCTTGATGGAGCAGTGAAAAATATTTTTATTAAATCTCAACTCTTGAGACCACATCTTTTTAGTATCTTTGCAACAAATATTCTGTGACGTATCCTGAAATTCAATAGTAGTCTTCAGGAAAATCACCTGTGTGATTATATGAGTTGGGAGCTGAACTTTGAGTGAAAGAAAAACTGAAAGATGAGGCAGACATGGGGATGTGGCAGACATCTCAACAGTCAACCAAGTAAGCTGTCACTTAAAGGGAAACAAAGACAGGATTTTTTTGCCAACATAAAACTAGAGTTTTCAAGTGAAAATGGAATTTTGGAAATCTTGTATCTGCCACTGTGAACTTCACAGATTCTCAATACTTTAAGGTCAATGATGATATTGATAAATAGCAGCTTTCATATTGTACAATGAAAGGTGTCAACATCTGGAAGATACGCATTAGTCAATGAACCCATATTTTCCAAATGACCAATGTATGATGTTACAAAATCATGCCTAATAAAACTAGCCATTCAAAGTGCAAGACAGATCAATGAGTTTTAATAAAATAGAGTAGAAAAAGTTTACCTATCTGGTTTTAGATGGTATACTGCAACTGACCTATGCCTGTTCAGCTTTTACTAAGAGGTAAAATTATCTAAGTATATTAAAATACTCTGTCCTTTTCCAACGACATACTTATGTGAGGCCAGATGTTTTAATATACTTCCACAGACGCAACATAAACAACCAGAGTGAGTGCAGAAGCACATACGAGAATCCAGCCGTTTTATATTAAGCCGGACAGTTAAAAGATTCTCCCATCCCCATCCCCAAGGGAAAAAAATGACACTCCTAATTTTTCTGCAAAATAAATTTAATTTACATGAAAATGTCCTTTATACAACAGAATGGATCTTTTTGTTATTAAACTTTAAATTAGTACTTCTGCCATCGGAAAGCAAGAATCTTAAAATATTTTTAAGTCAACGCACACCCCTCCCCACTTTGCGCTATTGCCATCAATTGTTTTAATCCTCTGTATTATTGAAAGCCCCCAAAACGCCCGCCCAAGGATATTGCCGTAAACTCCGCGATTCGCGGCTGCAGCGCCCCCTCCCGGCGGCCCTTGGCTGGAGCCACCCCTGGAGGAGGGATGTCCGCGGAGGCTTCTGGGAGTTGTAGTTTGTCCTGCCCGTGGGTCTCACTGACGCAATTTCTGTGCGTCCCTAGCAGCCGCCATCCACTCGGCACCGGCCGGGGAGAGCCCAGTTCGGTGGGCCGAGTCTCTTGCCGGTCGTGGTGACCTGGGCTGGTGCCGGCCGACCTCGGCTGCCCGAGGGCCGTCGCCGAAGCTCCCAGAGCGGGTGACTCAAAGTCGAGAGGGAGAACGAGCGGATCTGGTTGTAAGATCCAGGAGGTCGGATGGGAGCGCGTCTCCCCCTCATTCCCGCGCTACCAGTTCAGGGCTCGGGGAGCGGTGCGCGCCGATTCCCTCCAAAATCAAAGGGGCGGGACTGTGCAGACTAGTCTGGCCTCCCTTACGCCTGCCCTGGCCCAGTCGCGTGTGTGTAGGTGGGGACGAAGGTGGGGAACGCCTCTGCTGCGTGAGAGGAGGGGCCCCAGCCATGGGAAGGGAGATGCGCGTCCTCTGGGATCAAGAGGGTCCCGCGTGGGCGCGGGCGCGGCGGAGAGATCTGGCCCCTCACGATTCTCTCCTCCCGCAACCATCGGGTCCTGCCATTCTTTTTCAGGGAACTCAAAACTGGCTGTGGAGATGGCCACCAGGGTCCGGACAGCTGCCATCTGGGTGAGTAGGAATTTTCTTTTGTTTCTGTAAAACTCCGTAAAGACCAACCTGTGCTCATCCGTCTCTTCCAGGGTTGGCGTTTGCATGGAGTTCCCTCTCCCCACCCCGCTGCCAAATCACTGGGCCTCCTTTAGGTAACGTTAGGCCGTCCAGAAGCGCTTCTTGTCATCAGACTGTTAATTTACTCACTTAAGTCTCTTTTCTGCCAATTCTATACCTTGAACCTTGCGTTAAACAAGACGTAATCATCCATGTTTCAGTTTCTTCAACACCCATTTTCTTAGTTTTTCCCTTCTGTGTCTAAGATTTTGGGACCTCATTTGGGAAATTATGCATTTGTCTCTAGTTATTCAACAGTTTTATTGTCTTTTGTTTGCTGGATCCTGGGGCAGTTGCTAAGGGTGCAAAGATAAATCGTTCTTGCCTTGGAAGAGTCATGATCTGGTGGGGATGGTGGGCAAGAAAATGTACAAGCACAGTGACACCTTAGGGGTTCTCTGAAAGCAAGCTGTGAAAATGTGTGGGGACCTACAGCACAGGGTCAGTTTTGGAAATAAGGACACTCCAAGAAGTGCCTCAAGGGTTAATAAGGGAGTCTTAAACTGTGATTTGAAAGGTAAGTGAGGTGAACAAGGGACAGCCTAGGAAAAGGAAGGAGCATGCAAATTTTAGAGGCTTCAAGTGATCTAATATGTTGGTGAACTCTGAACACTACAGTTGCTGAAATGTAGAGTTTAGGATTTTGCAGGGGATGGTGGTGATGGAGTATAAGAAATGAGGCCAGAGCCATAGGTAGAGATTGGATCATAGAGGGCTTTGAGGGTCACATTAAAAACTTGAATTTGGGGACTTCCCTGGCAATTCAGTGATTAGGGCTCAGAATTTTCATCACAGTGACCCCAGGTTCAATCCCTGGTTGAGGAACTGAAATCCCACAAGCCACATGGTGCTGCCAAAAAAAAAATCTTGGATTTTATCCTCTAGTGGAGAAAGACTCATTGAAGTGTTTGCCAAAGGAATTTTGGATGGAACAGTCAACATCAGGCAAGTGATGACGAGGCTTAAGTACACTAGTGGTTTTGAAAAAAGAGACACAGAGTCCGAAGCAAGTGGACTTGGTAACTAGTTGGATGTTGGTGAGGGAGCAAGAAGAGCCAGGCATCACTGCTGGAGGTCTACTCTATGGGCCTGGGTTGGGAGGTACCATTTCCTGAGTGAGCGAGGACTATCAGAGTTGTTAAGGAGGGCCGGGTGGACATTTCTGTTGGATATGGTGGTACCGTGCAGGTGCTGGTGGGCAGGTGGGTAGGCGTGTGTCTCAATTCAAAGGTCTGGACAGGTTACACTGAGTAGATCTAGCCAGGTGAGCTCAAAGAGCAATTGTGCCCTGGGAAGAGGACCAAGGGCAGTGTGCAGGTGATGAACAAGTGAGGGCAATGGAGGAGGGGCTGAAGGTTGAGGAGCCCATCAGAAATGAGAGAAATGGAGAGATTTGTGTTTCAGAGTCAGAAAAAGAAACCTCAAAAATGGTTACCGATGAGATGGCCCACAGAGGTTAAATAATGTTACATCAGAGAAGTTCAGGTTGGATCTGGTGGTGATGGTAGTGGTGGGTTTTGCTGGTAATATTTCCAGAGCAGAGTGTGAGTGTAGATATGTGTTGGGCAGAAGTGGATGGAGTGGAGTGGAAGGAACAGGTTGGTTGCTAAAATGGGACTCATCAGTAGACAGCCAGGTAGACTTAATTAGTGTGTCCTGTGTAGTGGGAAAAGAGTGGTGGCTTGAGGAGAATCCAGTGAGGTACCATGTCCAAAATCAGTCTAAAAATCAATAGGCTTCCTGTTTATCATTTAGCTTATTTACAATGGCAATAAAACAGTTGAATTACTGTAAACCTAAGCAATGCAGAGTACTTACACAAAGAAAACTTTACAACTTCAGTAATAACAGTGTCTGCGCTTCCCAGCCATGGGTCTCAGCACTTTACAAACTAATCCTCACAGCAACCTCATGAGGAAGACAGATGACACATAAATGATGAAGAAACTACTTAACAGGAAATGTCATTGTTATGTTATACATGGAATTAAAATTGGTTGATGTGAGATTGGGTGCTTGGGAAAGGCCTCATGGAGGAGGTGACATTTGCCAGGTCTGAGGTACCAGAGCAGGCCAGCCTTGGGAGGAGCAGGTGAATGACCATGCAGGGTGGGAACAGCCATTGCCAAGGCCATGAGGTGGGGGAGGTTTGGTGCCTTTGTAAACAGGAATGAAAGTCCCCTGTGGCTATGGTTGTGGGGGAGGGGAGGAGAGGAGACAGACCTAAGGATGTCAGAGGGCCAATCAGGCTGGGAAGCTGATGAGTTAAGAAAAGAGCACAACATGACTTAACTTGGGTTTTTCAAAGCCCTTCTGGCTGCTAAGTAAAGTATAGGTGAAGTAGGGCAGAAGTGACCGCAGGGGTCCAAATGAGAGGCGGCTGGTGTGCTGTCTAGGGCAATAGAAATGGAGAACCTAGACAAAATTGAGGTGTGTTTGAAAGTCGAATCCTCTTTTCTGAGAATCAGCTTATGCTTGTCAACTAGTCCGTCGTCCCCGTTTTTTTTTTTTTTTCTTTTTTTTCAACTGTGTTGTCTTTGTTGCTGCATGTGGGCTTTCTTGAGTCTTGGTGAACAGGGGCTACTCTCTAGTTGTGTTTGGGCTTCTCATTGCAGCGGCTTCTCTTGTTGTGGAACATGGGCTCTAGGGCATGTAGCACACAGGCTTAGTTGCCCTGTAGCATGTAGAAACTTCCCCGAGCCGTGATCGAACAGATTGGAAGGCAGATTCTTAACCACTGGACTACCAGGGAAGTCCTAGATGTGTCTCTTTTAAATAGCATCATTCTTTTCTTCTTTTTTTTTTTAATAAATCAGTCTGTCAGTCCTTGTGCTTAACTGGAACACTTCTTGATCTTGATTGTTAATGTAGTTACTGATATGTTTATGTTTAAATCTACTGTCTTACTGTTTTTTTCTGTTTGCTATACCTGATCTGTTTTTTTGTTTTTTGTCTGTTGCCTTTTTTATACTGATAATTTTTTAATCTTTTTCTCTCTCTAAGCAGTTTGGAAATCAAACACATTATTTCTTTCTTTTTTAGAAAATTGAATGTATTACTTTGTATTCAAGTATAGCTGATAACAGTGTTGTGATAGTTTCAGGTGGACTGCAAAGGTTCTCAGCCACACACACACATGTATCCATTCTCCCCTAAACTCCCTGTCCCATCCAGGCTTCCATGTAACATCGAACAGAGTTCCCCTTGCTATAGTAGGTTAAACACGTTATTTCTTACTTTAAAGTTTTTTTTAATTTAAGTTTTTATTTTGACATAGTTTTAGATCTTAGAAATGCTACAAGAATAATACAAAAGTTGTTTTATACCCTTCATTCAGATTCCTCAATACTAAGATTTTACTGGACCTGCTTTATTTTCTCTCATTCATTCCTGGCTCCTCTCCTCTTTTTCTATCCACGTACATACTGTTTTTTTTTTTCTTAACTGAAAGTAATTTGCAGGCATGATTTTCCTTTATCTCTAAATACTGCAGTTCTTACCAATGAGAGAAATATTTTACATAACCACTGATTCAGGATATTGACATTAATACCATGTTATTATTTCATTTACAGGTCTTATTTCGATTTTGCCAATTGTTCTTTATAGAAATTTTGGGAATACTGTCCTTGATAGGTAAAGAATAACTTAAAGTGTGCATTGCAGTGGGTTGTCCTGAATATTTCATCTAACCTGGAAATGATATTTTTCAGTGAATGGTGTCGGATTCATGATTTCTGAAGAAGAAGAAGATTTAGCTTTGGGATCAGGGACCAGGTTTGATTACTCAGAGCTTTTGTGTGGCAGTTTTATTACAGTGAAAGGAACAGAGAAAGCTTCTGACGTAGACATCAGAAGGGGGACAGAGAGTGCCCCCCTCACTAATCTTAGCAAGGAGCTATATACTTTTTCAATTGGTTATTACAGTAAATCCAAAGAATGTCTCAAAAGTTTGTAAAGGTCTTACAAGACCCACTCCCACAATTTACATTTTAAGATAATGGGATTAGAACTAACAATAGAAAGATCTTACCAGACCCACTCCCACAATTTACATTTTAAGATAATGGGATTAGAACTAACAATAGAAAGATCTTACCAGACCCACTCCCACAACATACAGTTTTTCGTGACTAAGATGAAGGAATGTAGAAAAAAATGTTTGTCCTTTTCTTCTTGAGAGCCCCAGACCCCTTTCTCCTCCCAAAGGACCCCAGACTTCTTATCAACCTACCTAAGAATTAACTCAGAAAGTTCCTCAGTCTTTCTTGTCAAGACATAATGGTTATGGAGTCCAGGGCATTTTGTGGATTATCCCTCAGTTTGGGGTTGCCTGCTGCTGCTTCTGAAGTGATGTATTCTACACTCTGTCGCATCAGGGGCACTGGTGACTGCTGGTGTGAACTTGACTCACTTGGGGAAGGTGGTGTCTGTGCTTTCTCCCCTGCAAAGTTACTCTCTCTTCCACTTGTAATTAAGTATCAGTTGGGAGATAATGAGACTAAATAAGTATCTTCTTACTCCTCAAACTTTTACCCACTCATTTAGCCCCCATGCATGATTCTTGTATGAGGTTTTTATTTTTTATTTTTTTTTTAAGAAGAAAAAATAAAACTGTCTTTATTTGCTGATAGTTTGTTGTTATATATAGAAAATCCTAAAGACTCCACCAAAAGTGCTAGAGCTAATAAAAAAAATTTAGTAAATTCACAGGATACAAAATTAGTATACAAAAATCAGTTGGAGGTTTATACACTGACAATAAAATATCAGAAAAAGAAATTTATAATTTCATCAAAAAGAATAAAGTAGGAATAAATTTAACCAGAAATTGAAAGATTTATACACTGAAAATTCTAAGACATTAATAAAAAAGAGAAGGCACAAATAATGGAAATAAATTTACCTTTGAACAACGTGAGTCTGAATTGCAGGGAACACTTATATGTGGATTCTTTTTCAATAAGTACATATGCCAGTCCTACCCAATCTTCAGTTGGTTGAATTTGTGGATGTAGAACTGTAGATACTCTGGGCCAACTGCAATGTTACATGTGTGAATTTTCATCTGCACAGGAGTTGATGCCTCTAACCCCCATGTTAGTCAAGAGTCAACTACATATTCCATGCTCGTTAATTGGAAGAATTAATACTATTAAAATGTCCATACTCCCCAAACAACCTACAGATGCAGTGCAGTCCTTATCAAAAATTGTCAAAATAATGACATTTTCACAGCGATATAAAAAATTCCTAAAATCTATTTGGAACCACAAAAGACTACAAATAGCCAAAGCAATCTTGAGATAGAGTAACAAAGCTGAAAGTATCATACTTCCTGATTTTAAACTATATTACAGTGCTATAGTAATCAAAACAGTGTAGTATTGGCATAAAAACACACATGGATCAGTATAACAGTGTGTATGTGTGCTCAGTTGCTCAGTCATGTCTGACTCTTTGCAGCCCCATGGACTGTAGCTTGCCAGGCTCCTTCTGTCCATGGGATTATCCCAAGAATACTGGAGTGGGTTGCCATTTCCTTCTTCAATAGAATAGATAGTCCAGAAGTAAATCTATGCATATATGGTCAGTTTCCTACAGTGGAGCCAAGAATACATAATGAGAAAATAGGTTCTTCAATAAATGGAGTTGGAAAAACTGGACAGCCGCATAACATAAATAATGAAACTGGACTCCTATTTTATACCACAGACAAAAATCAACTCAAAATGCATTGAAGTCTTCAGTATAAGACCTGAAACCATAAAACTAGAAGAAAAATAGGGATAAGCACCTTGACATTGGTCTTGACAGTATTTTGGATTTGAAACCAAAAGCAAAGTCAGCAAAAGCAAACTTAACTAAGTGAATCAATTCAGTCACTCAGTTGTGTCTGACTCTGTGACCCCATGGCTTGCAACATGCCAGGCTTCCCTGTCCATCACCAGCTCCTGGAGTTTACCCAAACTCATGTCAATTGAGTCGGTGATGCCATCCAACCATCTCATCCTCTGTCATCCCCTTCTCCCACCCTCAATCTTTCCAAGCATCAGGGTCTTTTCCAATGAGTCAGTTCTTTGTATCAGGTGGCCAAAGTATTGGAATTTCAGCTTCAACATCAGTCCTTCCAATGAACACTCAGCACTGATCTCCTTTAGGATGAACTGGTTGGATCTCCTTGCAGTCCAAGGGACTCTCAAAAGTCTTCTCCAACACCACAGTTAATACATCAAACTAAAAAGCTTCTGCGTAGCACAGGAAACAATCATGAAAAGGCAATCAGTGGTGTGCATATATAGAGAGAAGGCCACATGAGGACACGGTGAGGAGATAATGACTTTAACAAGCCAAGGAGAGGGGCTTCAGGAGAAACCAAATCTTCTGTCACCTTGAACTTGGACTTCCAGCATCCAGAATATGATATCTGAATTAAGATAAGCTCTTAGAGACTTGGCACTTCTTCAGAAGGCACAGTTTCCGTCCCTTGTTAGGGAACTAAGGTCCTGGCAGAAGCACCTCTGCGCTGCTATCTCCAAGGGCTGTGTCCCACCTTGGCCTAAGCCCAGCAACCCCATAGTGCCCAGAAAGCCTCAGCAGCGGCCCGTCTCCTCCTGTGTGAGTTTTTTTGTACTAGTTGACAAATGAACTTAATTTCATTATTCTTTTACACTCATTAGCTACCTACCTACAATTGGAAAGCTGTGTCTCCCCTTCCTCTCGTTTTTTAATCTGCTCTGCTGTTTCCTTTTAGACTCTAGTGCAGCTTCTGATAGACATTCTTGGTCTGTGTGTCACCTACTTCTCATTTGCCCACCTGTCTCTCCACACTACTTGTAGAGAATTTCTTCCAGTTTGTCTTTTCGTTTACTAATTCATCCTAGTGTTAGTTGCTCAGTTGTGTCCGAGTCTGCAACCCCAATGAACCATAGCACACCAGGCTCCTCTGTCCATGGAATTCTCCATAGTGGGTAGCCATTCCCTTCTCTAGGGGATCTTCCCAACCCAGGGATTGAATCCAGGCCTCCTGCATTGCAGGCAGATTCATTACTGGCTGAGCCCCCAGGGAACCCCAGTTTATCCTAACTTGCTATTAAACAGATTCTGGTTAATGTGCTTTTTTCATTCCTGTAGGTTCTTTTTAGTTCTTTTTCAGATGTGCTTGCTAAGTCATTTGTCCAAACCCTTGCCATGTCATGAAGCTTGGCTTTATGTCTTCAAATATAATATTTGATTTATAACCAGTGTCCATCAGTTGCACTGTCTGTTGGCCTCGAGGTTTTCTGTTGTTTGTTGGTTCTTGTTCTTGTCATTGTGTTTTCTGAAAACTTTTCTTGTGGGCTGGTCATTTGTTCTTAAAAATATCTTCAAAGGAAAAATTTAAAATGTGGGATGAGGTTACCTTACTCCAAAATACTCTGAAATATTTTGAAGCAGATTCAGTTATTTTATCTGTTATGTACTTCACTAGGCATTAAAAAACCTCTGTTTTCTTAAGTAATTATAATACTACTATTTCACCTAACAAAGTAATTCCCTGGTGTCATGTAATACCTGCTCTTTGTTCAGATTCCCATTTCCCTTTTTAATGTTGGCAGTTTTTCAAATCAAAATCCAAACGAGGTACACACTTCTTACTATTACCCACTTTAAGTCTCTTTTAATCCAGAGTAACCCATCATTCATTCTTTTCTCCCCCCATTGACGTTTTAAAGATGCTAAGCCATTTGTCCCATAGAATGTCCTTCATTTTAGGTTTATCTCTGTTTTCTTGTCGTCACTTTAACATATTTTCTGTCACCAACATTTTTGGTAAACTGAAATTTAGCTTTAAAGACTTTAGATTCATTTATTAATGTTTTTGGGCAAGGATTCTTGTTGACGCCTTGTTTTGTCACCTCAGGAAGCACGTTGTCTGGTTGACTTCCTCTTGACGATGCAAAGATTGATTGGTGGGGTCAGGGGGTGATGGTGTGGTGGTAGTGTTGGAAAATGTCTCATCAATCTTTTTTCATAGTTTTCCTCCTTTAATAATGACCTTCCCTTCAGCCAGTTGTTTCACAGTATTTACAAAGTAGTGACTTGCTAACTCTATCATTCTTTCCATATTAGTAGCAGGAGTTTTCTGAATTTACAATCCTTCTCTAAAAAAGAACATTCCTTCATTAATAGAACTGTTCAGTAATCCAGAGACACAGTCTGGATAGACTTGGCAGATACATGCTTAATTTTTTTCCTTTAATTGTCAGTTTTCACTAAGGGGATGGTGCCCTAGTTACTTCCGTTGGTGACAACAGTGAGTTGTTTTTTGTTTATTTATTTGCTTATTTTTGGCTCCACTGGGTCTTTGTTGCTGCACGTAGGCTTTCTCTAGTTGCAGGAAGTGTGGACTACTCCAGTTGTGGTGCGTGGGCTTCTCATTGTGGAGCATGGGCTCAGTTGTGGCGCATGAGCTTAGCTGTCCCGCACCATGTGGAATCTTCCTGAACTAGGGATGGAACCTTTGTCCTCTGCATTGACAGGAAGATTCTTAACCACTGAACCACCTGGGAAGCCCACTGATTTTTTTTTTTTTTTTAATTTGAATATGATTAAGAAACTCATACATCTTAGTACATTCCTTTTGTCTCAGTCAGTTGCAGTCAGTATTTTAGAGGGTTATGTTGTCCCAGCCTTAGCCAAAGGGAACCTTTTCAGCTTGACTCTGAGCCTTTTTTGTTAAACTTTGTTAGTTTTGAAAGACTGTTAGTCTTAGCTGGCTTTCTGGCTTGCTTGATTTTGGGCCCAAGAAGATGCTCAGTGCTTCTTTGAGTATTTCCTGTCCCAGATGTGGAATTAAGCTTTTCTCCAAGAACCTGTACCTTTTAGTAGGGAATATGCTTGGGGACGCCAGTTGATACTGGAGTTTCATTACCTCTAGGCTGTTTCAGTAAAGAGACCTAGGGATCTTTGGAAGGCAAAAAAATTACAGTTCATATTGATGTTTCCAATTCAAATTATAGAGTTTTCATTTTTTTTTTTTAATTACTCTTTTTGGGGTGGAAGTAACCCAGTTGTTCACTGTGAGATGAATGGATAAACAATGGGGTGTGTATGTGTATATTCAGCCTTAAAAAGAAATGAATTCTGACACATGGTACAATATGGATGAACACTGAGGACATCATTTTCAGTGAAATAAACCAGTCACAAAAGGACAGATACTACAAGATTCTACTTACATGAGGTTCTGTTACTGAACCAGGTTTGTTCACGTAACATTCAGTTGGCCAAATGCTGGGATGCTGAAGTTTGTAGCAGAGAGAGTTTATTCATGAGCCAGCCAAGTGAGGAGATGGAGAACAGATCTCAGATCTCCCTTCTTGAAGGCAAGGGACTTGAGATATTTATGGGATAAAGAATTGGTGGTGGTGGTTTAATTGCTAAGTCGTGTCCAACTCTGCAACCGCATGGACTGTAGCCTGCCAGGCTCCTCTGTTCGTAGGATTTTCCAGGCAAAAATACTGGAGTGGGTTGCCATTTCCTTCTTCAAGGGATCATCTGGAAGATATAGGGAAAGATGATATTGGAGGTAGGGAGAAGATAGGCAGGCCCATCTCAATTACATGCTTCTTTATGGAATACATGCTCAAAAATAGAAGCACTTAGCATGATCTGAGGTGGAATTTTTGGCCCTCTGACGTCAGGAGGTCATTCATGGGACGTATGCAGGCCCAGATTTTAGAGCCAGTCTTGGCTGCCTTGAACTGGACGAGAGCTGACTCTAGGTTTCTGAAAAACATCTCAAGAGCTCATTCCTATGAGCCATACATCAGAGGTGTTACCTAGGGGGCGGTTAGGGAATCAAAAGATACTTAAGGCAAGCTTGGTCAGTGAGGGTGGCTTATAAGTAGAGGGGTTTTTAACAGGCTGTTCCCTTAGCTACTGTTCTGTAAGACAAGCTCAAGAATTTCTGTTAGTCATTTAATCCTTTCTGTTAATCCTATGGGACATGGTTTCAGTTCCTAGAGGAGTCAGAATCATAGAACATATGATCCATATTGGTTGTCAGGGAGCCATGGTAGGAAGAGAATGGGAAGTTGTTCAGAGGATGTAGTTTTGCAGGGTGAAGAGTTCTGAAGATGAATGTGAATGCTGGTAATGGTTACACAGCACCATGAGTGTACTTCATTTCACTTAACTGTTCACTTAAAAGTGGTTAAGATCATAAGTTTTATATTATGTATTTTATGTTATCACAAGATGAGCTGTGACTCTTACCTCACCCAATACCAAAAAATTTACTCAAAATAGAACATAGGTTTAAATGTAAGAGCAAAAGCTATAACATTTCTAGAAGAAATCACAGGGGAAAATATTCATGCCCTTCTCTGAGGCTAAAGTTCTTAGAAAGCTCTTTTATAGATTGTGCTTTTGGAGTTACAAATGGACAACACCAGGATAAAAACTTTAGAACTTCAAAGTCACTACTTAGAAAATGAAAAGATAAGTCACAGACTGGGACATAGTATTACGTTTGCAAATCATGTTCCTAGTTACAGGTATATCCGGAGTTTATGAAGAACACTTACAGTTCAATAAGAAGACAGACAACCTAGTTTAAAAAAGGATTTGAAACAGACACATCACCAGAGAAGATGAATAGATGGGAAGCAGCTGGAAAGACGTTTAACATCATGAGTCATTAGGGAAATACAAACTATTATCATAATGAAGCTCCACTTTATACCCTCGAGAATGGCTGTAACCAAAAAGACAGAAACTGTTGACAATGATGCAGAGAAATTGGAACCACTATAGACTGCTGGTGGGAATATAAAATGGTGCAGTCACTTTGTAAAGGTTAAATATAAAGTTAAATATAAACTTACTATACAACAATTTTACTTCTAGGAATTTACCCATGGTAAAGGAAAACATGTTCACACAAAGATTTGTATAATAACTCAGAACTATAATCTACATGTGGATTAAGTCGTGAATGTACAGACAGAATGGAACACTATTCAGCAATAAAGGAGCAAACCACTGGTGTGTCTGTAACATGAATAAACCTCCAGAGCATTGTGCTGAGTGAAAGAAGCCAAGCACAGTATCTAGTGTGGTCCCTGTCATATGAAATGTCCAGAAAATGCAGATCTGTGGACAGAAGCAAGGCAGTGGTTGCCCGGGGATCAGAGGTGAAAATGACCTTGGTTTCAGAGGAATCTTTGAAACAGTAGGAATGCTGCAAACCTGGATTAAAACTTCCATTTATTAAAATCATTGAATTAAAAAAAATACTTTTTTATAGAAGCTTCATGGGGTATGACTTATATACCATAAAACTCACCCTTTTATTTAAAAACTTAATTTATTTTTATTGGAGGATAATTGCTTTACAGAATTTTACTGTTTTCTGTCAAACCTCAACATGAATCAGCCATAGGTATACATATATCCCCTCCCTTTTGAACCTCCCTCCTATCTCCCTCCCCATCCCACCCCGCTAGGTTGATACAGAGCCCCTAAGCCATAGAGCAAATTTCGTTGGCTATCTGTTTTACATATGGTAATGTAAGTTTCCATATTACTCTTTCCATACATCTCACCTCTCCTCCCCTCTCTCCCTGTCCATAAGTCTATTCTCTATGCCTGTTTCTCCATTGTTGCCCTGTAAATAAATTCTTCGGTACCGTTTTTCTAGATTCCGTATATATGTGTTAGAATACGGTATTTATCTTTCTCCTTCTGACTCATTTCACTCTGTATAATAGGTTCTAGGTTCATCCACCTCATTAGAACTAACACAAATGCATTCATTTTTATGGCTGAAAACACCCTGTTAAAGTGTGCCTTCATTTTTAGTTTTCACAGTTGTTTAAATATTACCATGTCCAATTCCAAAACATTATCATTACTTCCAAAAGAAACCCTGTCCCCATTCAAAACCCACTGTCCATCCCCTCCTTCCCCTGTCCCCTTGTCAGCTGTTTAGTCTACTTTGTGTTTTCATGAATTTCCCTTTTCTAGACATTGATATAAATAGAATCATATCACGTGTGTGGCCTTGTGTACCTGGCTTCTTTAACACTGTGTTTTCAAGGTGGCTTTGTGTTGGTCTCAGCCTGTCAATAATGATGCTGTGACTAGGAATGCCTGGGGCAGGGGCTCGCTGGGGCCCCACTAGTCACAACCCCCGCACACATTTCCCCGATGAGCCAGTGCCGTGGTTGGACCTGCCCTTGCGCTTCTTACTGTGATTACAAGATGCATCTCAGCGACAACCATCAGGAATCTTTAAAGACATAAGGTTTATTACTGAGCACCCTGGGAGTAGGTGGCACACCAGGGCCACACAGCAGAGAAAGAGGGAGAATGTGGACCTGGAGTTCTGCCGATATTTGGGTCACTGGGGCTTGCTGGTTCATTATTTATTGGTGAATTTAAAATATAATTAAGAATTATAGGCATAGGAAGGGAAGAGCAGGGTCACTCAAATGAGCAGCCATCCAGGTCACCCAGGGCTTTCTATGAGGGGACTGTCAAGGTCAGCAGCCTGGCTCTTTATCTAGTTGTGTGACTGGCAATGAACTTACCCAAGATCGATGTCTCTGAAGTGGTACCTCAGAAATCAGAAGCTTTTGGTACAATCAGGCATTTGCATTATGGTCAAAAAAAGCTAATTGTCAGGTACCTATACAGTGTAGTACAGAAGTTCATCATATAGTAGCATTCTTCAGTGCTTCATTCCTTTTTATGGCTAAATAATGTGTAGATCACATTTGGTTTATCCATTCATCCATTGATAGGTATTTGACTGTTAGAGTCATGCCGTTAAAAACATTTGTGTGCAAGTATTTCTGTGGACATAGGCTTTTAATTCTCTTGAGTGGATACTTAGGAATGGGATTTCCAGGTAATACCGTGATTCTGGGTTTAACACCTTGAGAAACTTCCAAGCTGGGTCCAAAGTGGTTGCTCCATTTAACATCCCCACCAGCTGTGCAGGAAAGTTAAAAACTTTACTCTTGTATCTTTTTGTCATGTGCTAGATATCTTGGGTCATAATAACAGTGATATAACTGTCATGTCCTATAGCAAACATAAGATGGTTTTAAAATAATAACAATTTGTTACTACTGACAAGGATACTAAATGAAGTTTAGTAAGTCTTTCTACCTCATTTTATCCAAGGAATACATAGTTAAATACCACATGTTAACGTCAGGAAGAAATATGATTGTCTCTTATAGTTTTGTTTCCAGTTGTGTAAACAAATATATTTGTTGACATTTATTTTCCACTTTAGTGATTGCCTTCCCTCCTCCTTTTGATCATGTAAAATATTTACATGATTCAAAACTAGTAATGGAAATAAAAACAAAGGTAAACAAATGGGACTTAATTAAACTTAAAAGCTTTTGCACAGCAAAGGAAAAAATAAACAGATTAAAAGATAAACCTCAGAATGGGAGAAAATAACTGCAAATGAAACAACTGACAAAGGATTAATTTCCAAAATAAACAAGCAGTTTATGCAGCTCAATACCAGAAAAACAAACAACCCAATCAAAAAAATGGATGAAAGACATAAACAAACATTCCTCCAAAGAAGACATACAGATGGCCAACAAACACATGAAAAGATGCTCACATCACTCTAATGAGAAATGCAAATCAAAACTACGATTAAGTATCACCTCACACTGGTCAGAATGACCATCAATAAAATATCTACAAACAATAAATGCTGGAGAGGGTGTAGAGAAAAAGGAACCCTCTTGCACTGTTGATGGTATGTAAATTGATACACTATGGAGATTCCTTGATAAACTAGGAAGAGAACTACCATATGACCCAGCAGTCCCACCACTGGGCATATACCCTGAGGAAACCAAGAGACACATGCACCCTGGTGTTAATTGCAGCACGTTTTGGTTTTTTTTTTTTTTTTCAGTGGGTTTTGTCATACATTGATATGAATCAGCCATAGATTTACATGTATTCCCCATCCCGATCCCCCCTCCCACCTCCCTCTCCACCCGATTCCTCTGGGTCTTCCCAGTGCACCAGGCCCGAGCACTTGTCTCATGCATCCCACCTGGGCTGGTGATCTGTTTCACCATAGATAGTATACATGCTGTTCTTTTGAAATATCCCACCCTCACCTTCTCCCACAGAGTTCAAAAGTCTGTTCTGTATTTCTGTGTCTCTTTTTCTGTTTTGCATATAGGGTTATCGTTACCATCTTTCTAAATTCCATATATATGTGTTAGTATGCTGTAATGTTCTTTATCTTTCTGGCTTACTTCACTCTGTATAATGGGCTCCAGTTTCATCCATCTCATTAGGACTGATTCAAATGAATTCTTTTTAACGGCTGAGTAATATTCCATGGTGTATATGTACCACAGCTTCCTTATCCATTCATCAATTGCAGCACATTTTACAATAGCTAGGATATGGAAGCAGCCTAGACGTCCATTTACAGGTGGATGGATACAGAAGTTACTGTACATACATACAATGGAATATTACTCAGCTATAAAAAGAATGCATTCGAGTCAGTCCTAATGAGGTAGATGAACTTAGAGCCTGTTTACAGAGTGAAGTAAGTCAGAAAGAGAAAGACAGATATTGTATATTAATGTATGTGTATGGAATTCCTCTTTGGAGGAATGTTTGTTTATGTCTTTCATCCATTGTTTTGGTTTTTGTTTTTTTTCATTTATTTTTATTAGTTGGAGGCTAATTACTTTACAGTATTGTAGTGGTTTTTGTCATACATTGACATGAATCAGCCATGGATTTACATGTATTCCCCATCCTGATCCCCCCTCCCACCTCCCTCTCCACCCGATTCCTCTGGGTCTTCCCAGTGCACCAGGCTCGAGCACTTCGTCCATTGTTTTGATTGGGTTGTTTGTTTTTCTGGTATTGAGCTGCATAAGCTGCTTGTTTATTTTGTATATTAATGTATGTGTATGGAATCTAGATAGTACTGATGAAACTGTTATTTGCAGGGCAGCAATGGAGATGCAGACATAGAGAACAGACTTGTGGACACAGTGGGGAAAGGAGAGGGTAGGACGAATTGAGAGAATAGCATGGAAACATATACATTGCCATATGTAATATAGAAAGGAAGTGGAAATTTGCTTTGTAGACACAGAGAGCTCAATTTAGTGCTCTGTGACAACCTAGAGGGGTGGGATAGGGTGTGAGATGGGAAAGGGGTTCAGGAGAAAAGGGACATATGTATACCTGTGGCTGATTGATGTTGATGTATGGCAGAGGTCAACACAGTATTATAAAGCAATTATCCTACAATTTAAAAAAAAAGTGTATAAAGTATAAAGATGGACTCATGCCTGCATCCAGACAAGCTTCCATCTCTCCTGCTCTATCCCTTCCCTCCCCCAAAGGTAACCCAAGTTTCTAGTTCATCTTAGTGATTCTTTTGGAAGTAAACACATACACACCTGACCTGACTCAATACTTAGCCTTGTCAGGAAGCCTTTTTTCTGCCTCTTGCCCTGGATTTCCTAGAGCTCAACATGCCCTGTATTCTAACGTGTTTCACCCATTTTTACACCTTGTATTTTCTTCTGGAATTCAGCTTCTGGAATGAGCATCCTCTGGGCCTTTCCCTCTGACTACTTAATGCCTTTCTGCCTTCCCTTTTCTCCCCTTTTCCTCTCATCCTCTGAATCTCTTTTCTCTTCATCCCTCTCTTTGCCTGAATGTTTTTTTCTTACTTCTGCTGATTAATTTGGTCTCCATTTCTCAGTGAAGACCCAACCTCCTAGGAGGGACTGTTTGCCCATCATTTCTCAGTGACCCCAGCACTGTTAGGTCACTTAGTGACTTTGGGAGCATCTTTTTTAGTCACCTGCAGCCCTGTGCCTCAGGGGTTCAGATTCCATTCGGGAGGTGCTCTCTCTTTGGGGGTGCTTATTTACTGGTGACTTTGGAGATTGGCGCCTGCAGCCCCTGTTCCCCCTAGCAATGCAGTTAGGTTGCATATGCTAGATTCTGAGGTTTGTAAGGAGCCCTGACACCTGGGTCCATTTGTCTGTGGATGTCTCTGGCTTCTTTTTACTATTCTGATAGGCCTCTTGTTTCTATTGGGAGATTAAAAGACTACACTGCCACCCTGATCTCACCCTACTCTCCATGTTTCACAAAAAGTAAGACTCAGTGAGAGAGATTAATTGAGTTGTTCATGGACATCCAGATATTGAGAAGAAACTCTGCTGAAACACAGACTGTTTCATCCAAGATGTATTTCCAGTGTCCACCCACCTAAAGTGAATGAAAGTGAAAGTCGCTGAGTCGTGTCCGACTGTTTGCGACACCATGGACTATACATACTGTCCATGGCATTCTCCAAGCCAGAATACTGGAGTGGGTAGCCTTTCCCCTTCTCCAGGGGGTCTTCCCAAGCCAGGGATCGAACCCAGGTCTCCCGCATTGCAGGTGGCTTCTTTACCAGCTGAGCCACAAGGGAAGCCCGAGAATACTGCAGTGGGTAGCCTATCCCTTCTCCAGCGTATCTTCCCCATCCAGGAATCGAACCAGGATCTCCTGCATTGCAGATGGATTCTTTACCAGCTGAGCTATGAGGGAAGCCCAGAAAGCAGGGTCATTTACTCCTTAGCACCTGGCATCATATTCTTTTTAAGTGTCTGCCCGAAGTTGTTTAAATCTCAGGGTTGTTGCTGCTCTTTTGGGGTTCCAGGGGGCCTGTGCAGAGTCTGGGTGGGAGGCTATAGTCAGTGTGCTGGGTTCCCTAGTTCCATTTCCTCTCACTTTTGTCCTCTCAGCATCACTGGCCACAGTTTGCAGAACCCCAGACACAGCTGGGGTGAGTGCATTAACCAGCAAAAGAAACCAAGGTTAGAAATGTGCTCTCAAATGTGTGCTTGCTCTTGGGTCTACAGGTGCCACCTCTCCAGGAGCGAGACAGTTCATGCAATGTGAGCAGAAAGCTCCAAAGTGAGAAATCCATCCTGGGTCAAGGGACCCCTGACCAGAGGCCTCTCCCTGGAGGACCCCGGCAGAGGCCCAAGAGACCTGGGACAGCGCAGGTCCTGGAGTGGCTGCTTATTTCCCAGGAGCAGCCGAAAGCCAAGAAATCCTGGGTGAGTCCTTGTTTATTTCCACTTCTTTTCTTTATTCCTTTTCAATTTTTTTGGGTAGGGAGAGGAATGGAGGTCCTTAGGTGGGAGGGTTAAATTAACTTTCTCCTTAGGTCGTGGAAGGTCCCTGAAGTCCCTGTTTCCTGGTTTCCACAGACTCAATTTTCAGCTCCTCCACCCCGCAGTTTTTTAAAATGCATATTGTTCTTTTTATGTGTTTACAAAATGTGTATCATTATTGATGTGAATGCACTTTTAATCTATGTTCCTGGCATGTACATGTGTATCTCCTGCTCTATTGCTTATATTTTTCATTAAGCACTTTGTTTCATTAGGCACCATCCTGTTAGATGACCACCAGCAGTGTCTGGGTCTTCCCTTGCCTCACATTCTCCGTCAGCTTTTAAGTGCTGTTACTCTTTTTAGTTTGAGCCATTCTGGTATGGTGGTATCTCTGCATGGGTTTGCTTTGCATTTCCTGCTAGCATGTTTTTTGGATATTTTGTTGCCTTATGTGGATGTTTTATGCCTTTTCTTATCCACTAAAAGGCATTCTTTATAGTCTGTAAGTTTCTTAGAAATGCTGAGTTTCAGGCACCACCTCAGTCCTGTTACATCACATTTTTGTTTTAACAAGATTCAGTGATTCATGCACATTGACGTTTAAAGCAAACTTGATACCAAATCCATATTCATGTTTTACCTGCAGTGCTTCTTTCACCTCCAGTATTTTGTTATGACAGTTTTCAAACACAGGGCAAAATTGAAAGCATTTTACAGTGAACATTTGTATATTCATCACCTTGAATTTACCTTTAACATTTTTATTGTATTTGTGGTATCACATTGTCCATCTTTCCATCCCTCTGCATCTCTTATCCCGTCTTATTTTTGACGTATTTTTTAATATGTTTCAGGCATCAGCATGCCTCCCTCTAAGTACTTCAGTTTGCATAGCATTAACTGTTGTTCAGTATTTGTTTACAAGCTGGGTTGTTTGTTTTCTTTTATTGTTTTGCCTTTTCATTCTGTTAATGCTGTCTTTTGATGAAGAGCTGTTCTAATTTTAACTTAATTTAATTTATATATATGTTTTATTACTAGTGCTTTTTGTGTCCAACCTAAAAACTTTTTTCTTATCCAGAGCTCATGAAGACATCATTCTTTGTTCACATTTATCTTTTCACAGGTAGACTCATAATACATGTAGAATTATTTATGTTTTGTGTGAGTAGGAGTCAAGATGTGTTTTTTCCATCATATTGTCTAATTGCCCCAGTCTCACTGAAGTGATTGACCCTGCCTATGTTTCTGCAGTGCCTCCTTGTTGTATATCAGGAGTCCATGAAAATGGTTTGGTTTCACAACTCATTATTATGTTCCATTGGCCTACTTTTCTATCCTTAAGCCAGTTTCACACTATATTTATAATGCCTTGCTATCCAGATGCTTCGGGTTTTAGGTGGTTATGAATGCTGTCAACATGCATGTGTGGGTTTTTGTGTGAACATGAGTTTTCAGATCCGTTGGGTAAATCTCTAGGAACTTGACTGCTGGATTGTATGGCTATTCTGTTTAGCTTTATAAGAGACTGTCCTCAGAGTGGCTTGCAGTTTTGCATTCCCACCTGCAGTGAATGAGAGTCCTTGTTCCTCATCCTGACCAGTACTTGGTATTGTCAAGTTGTTAAACATTTTGCCATTCTAATAGAAGTAAGGTGGTATTTCATTGTGGTTTTAAGTTGCATTTTCCTAATGGCTAGCTAGTATTATTATCTTTTATACGTGTTTTATTCTTTTTATATCTTTGGTGAAATATCTGTTCAGAGCTTTCCCTCATTTTAATAAAAATGGGTTGTTTTCTTGTCATTGGTTCTTTTAAATTTAATTCTTTTTTTTTTTTACTGAGATATAGTTGATTTACAATATTTCTGTTTTGTAAATAAGCTCATTTGTACCCTTTTTTTAAGATTCCACATATACCCTTGCATTCCTATATACTAACAATGAAAAAACAGACAGAGAAATTAAGGAAACAATACCATTCACCATTGCAACAAAAAGAATAAAATACTTAGGAGTATATCTACCTAAAGAAACAAAGGACCTATACATAGAAAACTATAAAACACTGATGAAAGAAATCAAAGAGGACACAAACAGATGGAGAAACATACCGTGTTCATGGATTGGAAGAATTAATATTGTCAAAATGGCTATTCTACCCAAAGCAGTCTATAGATTCAATGCAATCCCTATCAAGCTACCAACGGTATTTTTCACAGAACTAGACCAAAGAATTTCACAATTTGTATGGAAATACAAAAAACCTCGAATAGCCAAAGTAATCTTGAGAAAGAAGAATGGAACTGGAGGAATCAACCTGCCTGACTTCAGACTCTACTACAAAGCCACAGTCATCAAGACAGTATGGTACTGGCACAAAGACAGAAATATAGATCAATGGAACAGAATAGAAAGCCCAGAGATAAATCCACGAACCTATGGACACCTTATCTTTGACAAAGGAGGCAAGGATATACAATGGAAAAAAGACAACCTCTTTAACAAGTGGTGCTGGGAAAACTGGTCAACCACTTGTAAAAGAATGAAACTAGAACACTTTCTAACACCATACACAAAAATAAACTCAAAATGGATTAAAGATCTAAATGTAAGACCAGAAACTATAAAACTCCTAGAGGAGAACATAGGCAAAACACTCTCCGACATAAATCAAAGCAAGATCCTCTATGACCCACCTCCCAGAATATTGGAAATAAAAGCAAAACTAAACAAATGGGACCTAATGAAACTTAAAAGCTTTTGCACTACAAAGGAAACTATAAGTAAGGTGAAAAGATTCCACATATAATTGATATATATCTCTCCTTCTCTGATTTACTTCACTCAGCATGTTGATCTCTAGGTCCATCCATGTGGCTGTAAATAGCATTATTTTGTTCTTTTTTATGGCTGAGTGATACTCTATTGTGTGTGTGTGTTCAGTCACTCAGTCGTGTCTGACTCCTTGCTACCCCATGGACTGCAGCACACCAGGCTTCCCCGTCCTTCACTATCTCCTGGAGTTTGCTCAAACTCATGTGCATTGAGTCCATGATGCCATCTAACCACCTCATCCTCTGTTGCCCTCTTCTGCTGCACTCAGTCTTTCTCAGCATCAGGATCTTTTCCCGTGAGTCAGCTCTTCACATGAGGTGGCAAAAGTATTGGAGTTTCAGCTTTAACATCAATCCTTCCAATGAAATATTTGGGGTAGATTTCTTTTAGGATTGACTGGTTTGATCTCCTTGTTGTCCAAGGAACTCTCAAGATTCTTCTCAAGCACCACAGTTTGAAAGCATTAATTCTTTGCCACTCTGCCTTCTTTATGGTACAACTCTCACATCTGTACATGACTTCTGGAAAAACCATAGGTTTAACTATATGGATCTTTGTCAGCAAAGTGATGTCTCTGCTTTTTAATACACTGTCTAAGATTGTCATAGCTTTTCTTCCAAGGAGCAAGTGTCCTTTAATTTCATGGTTGCAGTTACCCTCTCTAAATATGTACCTACCACATCTTCTTATCCATTCCTCTGTAGATGGACATTTAGATTGCTTCCATGTCCTGGCTACTGGAAATAATGCTGCAGTGAATATTGGGCTACATGTACCTTTTCAATTTACAGTTTTCTCCAGATATATGCCCAGGAGTTGGATATCTGTGTCATATGGTAATTCTCTTTTTAGTTTTTTAAGGAACCTCCATACTTCTACATAGTGGCTGTACCAATTTACATTCCCAATAACAACACAGAGTTCCCTTTTCCCCACACCCTCTCCAGAATCTAGTGTTTGTGGATTTTTTTGATGTTGGCCATTCTGACTGGTGTGAGATGATACCTCATTGTAGTATTGATTTGCATTTCTCTCACAATTAGTGATGTTGAGCATCTTTTCATGTGCTTTCTGGCTATCTCTTATCATTGATTTTTAAGAGCTCCACATGAAAAAAATGAAGTTGGACCCTTATCTAATGCCATATATAAAAACAAACTCAAAACAGATCAAAGACCTAAATGTAAAACCTAAAACTATGTAAAACTCTTCAGAGGAAAACACAGCAACAAAAACTTCCCGATGTTAGATTTGACAATGCTTTCTTGAATATGACAAAAGGCACAAGCAACAAAAGAAAACACCAATCAGTTGGACTTCATGAAAATTTAAAAATTTTTTGCATCAAAACACAATATCAACGTTGTAAAAAGGCAACTCCCAAAATGGGAGAAAGTATCTGCAAGTCACATATTTTATAAGGGGTTAATATCCAGAATACATAAAGAACAAAAGCTCAACAACAACAAAACATTCTTCAAAAGTGATCAAAGGATATAAATAGACATTTTCCCAAGGAAGATACAAATGGCCAATAAACACATGAAGACAGTGAACATCACTAATCATAAGGAAAATGCAAATTAAAACTATAATAAGATTCGTCTTACACCCATTAGGATGGCTCTCAAATACCATGAAAATAACAAGGGCTGGCAAGGATATGGATTAACTGGAACACTTGCACATGGCTGGTAGGGATATAAAGTGGTGTAATTGCTGTGGAAAACAGTTTGATGGCTCCTCAAAAAATTAAACATTAGAATTACCATATGGTCCTGGAACTCCAATTCTGGGTATATGTCCAAAGGAAGTGAAAACAGAGTCTTAAGGAGATATCTGTATATCCATGCTTATACCAGCATTTTCATTCACAGAGACTCAAACGTGAAAGTAATACAAGTGTCCATTGATGGATGAATGGATAAACAAAATGTGATATATACGTACAACAAATTATTATTCTGTCTTAAAAAGGAAGAAAGTTCTGCAATATAACCAGGGAGAACCTTGAGAACATTATGTCAAGTGAGATAAGTCAGTCACAAAAAGACAATTACTGTATGTCTGTATACCTACAAGTACTGTATGTACTACTAGAGTAGTCAAAATCATAGAAACAGAAAGTAGAATGGTGCTTGCCAGGGCTTATGGAGAGGCGGGAGTTGGGAGTTATGGTTTTGATGGTATAGACCTGCAGTTTTTCAAGAGGAAGAGTTGTGGAGACAGATGATAGTTATGATTGCCTATTTTATGAATGTATTTAAGGATTTCCCTAGTAGGGCAGTGGACAGGAGCATGCCTGCCAATGCAGAAGACATGGGTTTGATCCCTGGTTCAGGAAGATTCCCTACGTTGCAGAGCCCCATGCACAACTATTGAGACCACCACACTCTAGAACCTGAGAGCTGCAACTATTGGGCTAGTGCGCTGCAACTACTGAAGCCCATGCCTAGAGCCAGTGCTCCACAACAGAGGAGGCCACCACATTGAGAGGCCTGAGCATCACAACAAAGAGTGGCCCCCAACGAGAGAAAGCCCTCGCAAAAACAACGAAGACCAAGTGCAGCCAAAAATAAATAAATAAAAAGAATAAATTTAATACCACTGAACTGTCACTTAAAATGGTTAAGATGATAAAATATGTATGTAGAAATATGTATGTTCTAAAATACAAACAGTGCTTTAAGAAATCAAAGATCTAAAAAAATGAAAAGATGCAGGGTGTTCATAGCTTGGAAAACTCGGTATTTTTAAGATGTAAATTCTCCCTAATTTGATTCTTAGATTTACTAACAAGTTTATTGTAGCTATCCATAAGCTCTTCCATAATTAATATGAAAAGACAAAAAACTAGAACAGCCAGAATGATTCTGAGGGAACAAAGGTTAAGCATTTGTCACTAGCCTGATTTAAGACTTCCTATAAAATTTAGATAGCATGATACTAGTGAAAAATTAGACACAAAAATCAATGAACAGAAATGAAAGCCTAGAAATAGACCCACATAAATACTGTCTCTTGAAGATTTTGTTGTTGTTGTTTTTTAACATGACACAAAAGCATTTCAACAGAGAAAGGATCATCTTTACAACAAACGGTGCTGGACCATTGTACATACACAGACATAAGAAATGAACCTCAAAACATACCCCATATGAACCTTAACTGATGGATCATAGACTTAATGTGAAAACTAAAACCATACAAATTTCAGAGAAAAAAATTTCACTTTGTGCACTTTGGGCAATGAAATTTTAGATATGATACCAAAAGCAAAACCCATTTAAAAAAATTAAAATTTAGAAAACAGACTATCAAAATTAAAATATTTTGCTGTGAAAGTTGTTGTCATGGGAATGAAAAGACAAACCAGAGACAGGGAGAAAATATTTGGAAATCACTTTTCTTATGAAGGATTTAAATCTAGAATTTCTTCATTTTTTTCATGTGGATATCCAGTTTTCCCAGCATCATTTAGTGGCATTTAGTGGAAAGACTTTTCTTTCCCCATAAATGGTCTTGGAACCATTGTCAACAATCATTTAACCATATATGCAAGAGTTTGTTTCTGGACTCTCTTCTGTTCCATTGTTACCATGTTGTATGTCAGTCTTTCAGTCTTTATGCCAGTATCACATTATTTTGGTTACTAGTTTTCTACTAAGTTTTGAAATTAGGAAGTATGAGTCCTCCAGTTTTGTTCTTTTTCAAGATTGTTTTGGCTATTCAAGGTCCTTTGAGCTTTTTTATACATTTTAGGATGGGATTTTCTATTTCTTAGAAAAATAGCGTTGAAATTTTATTAGGGATTGCATTGAATATGTAGATCACTTTGGATACTACTAACATATTATTAAGGAACATAAAGTATGTTTCTGTTTATTTATGTCTCGTTTCTTTTAACAAAGTTTTTAGTTTTCATTTTACAAGTCATTTACTTCCTAGGTTAAGTTATTTCTTCCCTTTTAAAATTTATTTATTTATTTATTTTTGGTTGCACTGGGTCTTTGTCGCTGCGCATGGGCTTTCTCTAGCTGCGGAGAGTGCACAGGCTGCACCTGGTTGCAGTGCACCGGCTTCTCGTTGCTGTGGCTTCTCTTGTTACAGAGCACAGGCTCTAGGTGCATGGCTTCAGTAGTTGCAGTGTGTGGGCTCTAGGTTGCCTGATTTCAGTAGCTGTGGCACAGGAGCTCATTAGTTATGTCTCGGGCCCTAGAGCACAGACTCATTAGTTGTAACACGTGGGCTTTAGTTGCCCACAGCATGTGGAATCTTTTCAGACCAGAAACTGAACCAGTGTCCCCTGCATTGAAAGGCAGATTCCTATCCACTGTAATACCAGGGAAGTCCAAATTATTACTTCTTTATGATGCTGTTATAAATGGAATCATTTTTATAATTTGCTCTTCTGATTGATCATTGTTAGTGCATACAAACGCAGCTCATTTTGGTGGGTGACTTTGTGTCCTATTATTTGCTGAATTCATTTATTTTAATGAGGTTTTCTGTGTGTGTGTGTGTGTGTATGTGCGTGGAACCTTTAAGGTTTTCTACATACAGGATGATATTGTCCATGAATAGAGAAGTAATTTTACTCCGTTTCTAATTTGGATCCCTGTTATTTCTTTTTCTTGCCCAGTGGCTCTGACTATAACCTCCAGTGCTCTGTTGAATAGAAGTGGTGAAGGCAGGCATTGGTTCCTTGTTCCTGACGTTAGAGGAAAAGCTTTTTCTTTCACCACTGAGTATGATGTTCACTGTGGGATTTTAAGATATGACTTTTATTATGTTGAAATACTTTCCTTCTGTTCCTACTTCATTGAATGTTTTTATCATGAAAGAGTGTGGAATTTTGTCAGTGCTTCAATTGAGATAATCTTCTTTGAGATAATCATTTTTTTAACTTCATTCTGTTAATGTGATGTATTACACTGAGCAGTTTTCCAATGTTGAACCATTCTTGCATTCCAAGAATAAATCCCATTTGTCATGGTGTATAATCTTTTTAATAAGCTTCCTAAAGTTATAGCATTCTGATTTGAATTTATGCCAGCTTAACTTCAGTGACATACAAACACTGCTCCTTTACCGCTCTGTCCCAACTCCTTTTGGTTGTTGATGTCACATGTTTATACATTGTGTGCCCCAAACCATAAACTAACAAGTATTTCAAATGCATTAGTCTCTTATAAGTATATAGAGGATGAAATGTGGAGTTACAAATCAAAGTTAAAATAATACTACCATTAATGATTACACAGGTATTTACCTTTGTTCAGATCTTTATTTCTTCAAAACAGCTTCAAGTTATTGTGTAGTGTGGTTTCATTTTACTTTCAGGACTCCTTTGAACATTTTCTTTCCAAACAGGTCTAGTGGTAGCAAACTACCTTTTGTTTTTCTGGGGATGTGTTCATTTCTACCTCACTGTGAAGCACAATTTTGTCACGTACAGAATTCTCGACTGATAGTTTTTTGTTTTTTTTTTTCCTTTTAGCTCTTTGAATATACGGGTTCATAGTCTTTTGGTCTCCAAAGGTTCTGATGAGAAATCTGCTTATAATGTTACTGAGGAGCTCTTGTATGAAACAAATTATTTCTTTCTTGATACTTTCAAGGTTCTTTCTCTCTTTGTGTTTGTTTGTTGAAAATTTGAGTGTATACGTTTCTTTAAGGTTTCATCATTTTTGGATTTTGTTGAACTTCTTGGATGTTTATATCCATGTCTTTCATCAAATTTAAAATTTCATTTTCAAATTCTTTGTTGCCCATTTTTTAAAATCTTAGCCATTCTAGATATGTAATAGTGTCTCACTGTTTTAATTTGTAGTTCCCTAATGATATATAATGTTGAGCACCTATTCATGTGCTGCTTTGCCATCTATGTATCATCATGCTCAGATCTGTTGCCCCACAAAGTAGCTGCTACTTACAGCTGTTGCCTTTATTCCACCAAATTTTGACATATTTTTCTTCAGTGGCTCCTTTAGTCCCCTCTCATGGACTCAGCCTAATGTATTCCTCCCTTATGCCTATGTTCTCCACATGTTCTTTTGTCTTAGCATCTTTGATTCCCTATTATGTTTTTACATATTTAACCTTTGTTTTTCTCTACAATGCTGAACACTTCTTGCAAGCAGGACTGCCTTTCCTCCATTTCATATTACCTGCACTAGGTTGAATACCTGACACATGGTGTTCTCATGTGTTGAATTAAAGGTTAACAGATTTAGTGCATATTGATGGGATATTTTCAATAAATTTTGCTTTTCTCCCGAAATATTAAAGAATGTAAATAATAGACAGCCTTGGCTGGCTTTTATGACAAACTCAGTAAAAGTTTGATTTGAGATTGAATAGGGATCTGCTATTTCAGGGACCATTGTCATTCATGGATGTGTTTGTGGACTTTACCTGGGAAGAGTGGCAGCTGCTGGACTCAGCTCAGAAGCACCTGTACAGGAGTGTGATGTTGGAGAACTATAGAAACCTGGTGTCCCTGGGTATGTACTGCCCCCTTGAAAGGAATGTGTGTAATCTCCAGGCTTCCTCTTCTTGGTGGCTGAAAACTGGGGCACTTTTGTAAAATACTGGGTGATTTAGGACTTATACTTAGAGGCCAGGTTTTCTTATTCTTCCTTTGGCATCAGAGTATGCTGGTTGAATGGTGTTTACTTTGCTAGAGTGCAAAAGGGCACCTTCATCATGTCACCTCTAAACTAAATTTTCCCAGTTTTTCTAAATCCCTGGGTCCTAGGCAGTCTTGATCCAGATTGTCTATAATTTTCCATTCACAGGATATCAATACACCAAGCCCAGTATCATTTTCCAGTTGGAACAAGAAGAGCTGTGGATGATGCACAGCCCAAGTCAGGGCCATTCAGGTGAGTGACCAGAACATTTAGATCTTTTCCTCCTTACTCAGAATCAATGTGAGGTCTGACATTATGTTCTCTTTGTGTTTGTACTTTTATATTATTTGTAACCATCTTTTGCTCATTATCTCTTCTCTGGTATTCTCAGCTTCCTTCTTAATTTGCTTAGGTAGCAGATTCATCTCAGTATGCATTTAAACAGCTTTATCTGTTTATCTCATTCCGTGTAACTTTCACACCCTTTCTAAATAAAGTTAATCTTCCTAATATTAGAATTGTTTCAGCTGCAATTTTTAATTAACCTTAAATCAACCTATAAGATGGAAGTGATTCATTATCACACATTACAAAATGTCCTAAAGTGGGTCAGCTCTAGGGATGACTAAGTGATTGACTCACTAAATTGTCACAGGTCTACCCCTTCCTTGCCATTCTAACTATGTATTTTCCTCAAATTTCTTCCCTCATAGTCATCAAATGGCTATGACAGTTCCAGCCAATACCTGCAAATGTACCAGTGACCAGTGTAATAAATAAAGACTGTTCCTTCCCAAGTGGCCCTTTTTATCAGACATTAAAATCTATTTCAGGAAGCCCCAGAAGACTTAACCATGTTCAGTAGGCTAGATTTTTATCACATATCCTGTGTAAAAAAGACTGGCAAGGGAAATGGCAAGCCATCACTGTTGGCTCAGATAAATCATGCTTCCCCTTCGGTAGAGGGTATGGAGATGGGTCCCCAGTTTCCTACCTGAAGCACGTGGCCTTATGGATGGAGGTAGAACATAAAAATCAGGTTTCTGCCAGCCAGGAGAAGGGCAGCAGAACTGTCAGCTAGGCGGCAGTGTCCACCTTCGTCTTCCTTTTTGATGAGGAAGCATCCAGTCACACCCTTCTTTCCACCCATCCATCTTCAAAAATACTCTATCCACCCCTCTTTTCATTCTTACACTATATTAGTGCGAGTCTAGATCCTTGTTTCTAATCAGAGCTGGTAGTGGTTCTTCACGGTCTGGTGATCTCTAATTAAAATTATCCACACTTATCTCAAACGCTAGCAAAGTAATGCTTCAAATTCTCCCAGCTAGGCTTCAACAGTACATGAACCATGAACTTCCAGATATTCAAGCTGGATTTAGAAAAGGCAAAGGAACCAGAGATCAAATTGCCAACATCCATTGGATCATTGAAAAAGCAAGAGTTCCAGAAAAACATCTACTTCTGCTTTATTGACTATGCCAAAGCCTTTGACTGTGTGGATCACAACAAACTATGGAAAATTCTTAAAGAGATGGGAATACCAGACCACCTGACCTACCTCCTGAGAAATCTGTATGCAAGTCAAGAAGCAACAGTTAGAACTGGATATGGCACAATGGACTGGTTCCAAACTGGGAAAGGAGTACATCAAGGATGTATATTTTCATGCTGCTTATTTGACTTATATGCAGAGTACATCATGCAAAATGTCAGGCTGGGTGAAGCACAAGCTGGAATCAAGATTTCTGGGAGAAATATCAATAACCTCAGATTTGCAGATGACACCACCCTTAATGGCAGAAAGTGAAGAACTAAAGAGCCTCTTGATGAAAGTGAAAGAGGAGAGTGAAAAAGTTGGCTTAAAGCTCAACATTCAGAAACCTAAGATCATGGCATCCGGTCACATCACTTCACGGCAAATAGATGGGGAAACAGTGGAAACAGTGACAGACTTTATTTTGGGGGGCTTCAAAATCACTGCAGATGGTGAGTGCAACCAGAAAATTAAAAGATGCTTGCTCCTTTGGAGAAAAGCTGTGAGAAACTTAGATAGCATATTAAAAAGCAGAGATACTTACTTTGCCCACAAAGGTCCATTGAGTCAAAGTTTTTCCAGTAGTCATGTATGGATGTGAGAGTTGGACCATAAAGAAAGCTGAGTGCAGAAGAATTGATGCTTTTGAACTGTGTTGTTGGAGAAGACTTGAGAGTCCCTTGAACTGCAAGGATATCCAACCGGTCAATCCTAAAGGAAATCAGTCGTGAATATTCATTGGAAGGACTGATGCTGAAGCTGAAACTCCCAATATTTTGGCCACCTCATGCGAAGAACTGACTCATTGGAAAAGACTCTGATGCTGGAAAAGATTGAAGGCAAGAGGAGAAGGGGATGACAGGATGAGATGGTTGGATGGCATCACCGAGTTGATAGACATGAGTTTGAGCAAGCTCTGGGAGTTGGTGATGGACAGGGAAGCCTGCAGTGCTGCAGTTCATGGGATTGCAAAGAGTCGGACACGACTGAACTGAACTGCACCAAAAGAATATTTATTTAGACATGTGAAGAAGAGTCTGGGGGGGGGGGGGGTGTTAATTCTAAATTCATGAATGATGACAGAGAAAACTTGGCAGCTAAGTAAAACAACTCAAGAGAAAAAATGATTTATGAACGAAAACTAACCATGGTACACTTGCATGATTTACCTGTGAATAGAAATTGCATGGTTGTAAAGATGTAAAACCTGAAGACTGATTTAAACAAAAACATGAAATAGCTTGATTAGGATGGTGCAGGTATGGGAAGAGAGTGTGTATATCATGGGGAATATTAAAGGAGGAGGATGAGAGGAATTAAATCTCTACCCTACACACTGAGTAATTAGAAAACCAAGTACAACAGAATAGGCTGTTATTTAGAAAACATGGAGGAAAATACCATAAGAAAGAGCTAAGAGACTAAACTTTTTTCCTCTAAGGAGAATGAAAAACAGAGAGGCAAGGTGAACAGATGCTGTTTAAACATTAGCTACCCTCTCCCCACACCAAATTCCAAAAATACAAAATAGATAAAGATCAAGACACGGGTCTGAGTTCTTATGCACAATGACAAATATTTGGAGGTTGAATAGAAGAGAGAATGGGTAGAGTTGACCAGTTAATAGATATACCAGAGTAACATGCTGACCAAGGTGAAGGACAGAGCAGGGCATTGAGAGAACACAACAGAAGGGCAGCTTTGAAGAAGCAACATCACAGGGTCTTAATCCCTCATACCAGGTTTCTCTACATCCTAAATCTGAACCCTTATTCATTTGTACACAAACCTCCAAATTATAAATGTTCCCAAACATCAATTCCCATTTAGGGCAGTATCTACCCCCATGAGAAATGAAAGTTTTAATTTTCCTCATTTTTTTCCTTGTGCTTTCTTTCTCTTTTTTTCTTAAATTTTGGCTGCACTGCACAAAGAATCTTCATTGTGGCATTCAGTTGGATCACACAGTCTTAGTTGCCCTGCAGTATGTGGGTTCTTAGTTCCACAACCAGGAATCAAATCAGCATCCCCTACATTGGAAGACTGATTCTTAACCACTGGGCCACCAGGGAAGTCCCTCCATGTGCTTTCCAAAGAAGCTATTATACAAAATTTTGAAACTCAAAGCTGTATTTATTGTCAGATCTCTATGCCTGTTTTCATGTTTTGATTTGTTTTGTTTCTGCAGGTGCCCAGGAGTTTGTGTACATTTACATTTGAGATTTTATTTATATTCAGAACTGATATTGGAAACTAAGAAAAACCTCATGACATGGAATTTTTAAGGCAATTTTATGCTATACTATGATCATGTCACTATTTATAACATATGAGTATTTTCATTTCTAGACGATGTCTGGGAAATTGATGGTTGTGTGGAATGGCATCAGGAAAATCAAGGCAAGCTGGGAAGTATGGCAGAAGGCTATTCCTGTACTGCATTTGGAAAACTGTGTCTTATTACTGCAAGTAATGCTTCTTCAAGACAAAGATTTCATAAATGTGTCACAAATGGAAAGAGTTTGAAATGTAATATAGGTTTCAATAATAATTACGCTGGAAAGAATCCTAAGGACTTACAGGCATTGAGGGAATCATCCTTCCTTTCTAAACATGAACAAGCTGTTATTGGCATAAAATACTGTGAAAGTGATGAATCTGGAAAAACTGCCAACAGAAAGCCACAGCTTATTTGCCAACAAATGCATATGGGAGGAAAATCATTTGAATGCAGTTCCTGTGGGAAGGCCTTCAGCAGCCAGTCGAACCTTCTGGTGCATCAGGAAACTCATGAAGAAGCAAAACCCTACAAGTGTGATGGATGTGGGAAAGACTTCAGCAGCAAGTCCTACCTCATTGCACATCAGAGAATTCACACAGGAGAGAAACTTGATGAATGCAGTGATTGTCAGAAAACTTTTAGTTTCAATTCACAACTTGTTATACATCAGAGAATTCATACACAGGAGAATCCTTATGAATGCTGTGAATGCGGGAAAGTCTTCACTAGGAGAGATCAGCTTGTTTCCCACCAGAGAACTCATTCAGGACTGAAACCCTATGGATGTCATGAATGTGGGAAAGCTTTTGGTTTGAAATCACAGCTCATTATACATCAAAGAATTCATACTGGAGAGAAACCCTATGAATGCAGTGATTGTCGGAAAGCCTTTAATACAAAGTCTAACCTCATGGTACATCAGAGAACTCACACAGGAGAGAAACCTTATAGTTGTAGTGAATGTGGGAAAGCTTTTACTTTCAAGTCACAGCTCATTGTACATCAGGGAGCACACAGTGGCGTCAAACCCTATGGATGTAATCAATGTGGAAAAGCTTTCAGTTTGAAGTCACAACTCATTGTACATCAGAGAAGTCACACAGAAGTGAAACCCTATGGATGCAATGAATGTGGGAAAGCTTTTAGGAGCAAGTCGTACCTCATTATACATCAGAGAACTCACACAGGAGAGAAACTCCATGAATGCTGTGAATGTGGGAGAGCCTTCAGTTTTAATTCACAACTTGTTATACATCAGAGAATTCACACAGGGGAGAATCCCTATGGATGCAGTGAGTGTGGGAAAGCCTTCAGTCGGAAATACCAGCTCATTTCACACCAGAGAACTCATGCAGGGGAGAAGCCCTATGAATGCAGTGATTGTGGGAAAACTTTCGGTTTGAAATCACAGCTCGTGATACATCAGCGAACTCATACAGGAGAGAAGCCCTATGAATGTAGTGAATGTCAGAAAGCCTTTAATACAAAGTCAAACCTTATTGTACATCAGAGAACCCACACAGGAGAAAAACCATATGGTTGTAGTGAATGTGGGAAATCCTTTACTTTTAAATCACAGCTCATTGTACATCAGGGAGCACACACTGGGGTAAAACCCTATGGATGTAATCAGTGTGGGAAAGCCTTCAGTTTGAAGTCACAGCTCATTGTACATCAGAGAAGTCACACAGGATTGAAACCCTATGGGTGCATTGAATGTGGGAAAGCTTTTAGGAGCAAGTCCTACCTCATCATACATACAAGGACTCACACAGGGGAGAAGCCACATGAATGCAGTGAATGTGGTAAATCCTTCAGTTTTAACTCACAACTTATTGTACATCAGAGAATTCATACAGGAGAGAGTCCCTATGAATGCAGTGATTGTGGGAAAGCCTTTAATAGGAAAGACCAGCTCATCTCACATCAGCGAACTCATGCAGGGGAAAAACCTTACGGGTGCAGTGAGTGTGGGAAAGCCTTTAGTAGCAAGTCATATCTCATTATACACATGAGAACTCATTCAGGAGAGAAACCATATGAATGTCACAAATGTAGGAAAGCCTTCATTTGGAAGTCACTACTCATTGTACATGAGCGAACTCATGCAGGGGAAAACCCTTATAAATGCAGTCAGTGTGAGAAATCCTTCAGTGGGAAATTACGGCTCCTTGTACATCAGAGAATGCACATGAGAGAGAAGCCCTATGAATGCAATGAGTGTGAAAAAGCCTTCATTAGGAAGTCTCAGCTCATTGTACATCAGAGGACTCATTCAGGGGAGAAACCCTATGAATGCAGTGAGTGCAGAAAAACTTTCTCTCAGAAATCAATTCTCAGTGCACATCAGAGGACTCATACTGGAGAGAAACCCTGTAAATGCACTGAATGTGGGAAAGCCTTTTGTTGGAAGTCACAACTCATTATGCATCAGAGAACTCATGCAGATGAGAAACATACTGGTGAGTTAAATATAAGAAACTTTCTCTCAAAAGTGAATTCACAGGAATTCCTAGGAAATTCATACAGGAGAGAAACTTTATAAATGGAATCATCCCATTGTACACCATGTATATATGGCATGTGGAAAGGAATCCACAGAAAGCTGTTTTTTATACACACACACACAAAAAAAAAAATCAGTAAATGTACACAGGAACTGTATGAATTCAGTGAACCCTCTGAAAGTTCTTAGCAGGAAATCGCACCATGTCTTTAAGTTTGTGCAGTTGAGGAACAATATGAATTAAGTGAATATCAGAAACTCATTTCTTTTTTGGGGGGGTGTAGGAAAGATCCTTTTATTCCTTAACATGCTAACATCTGCAAAGAGTTAATTCCATAATGCAAATGAGTATAGAATACAGTCCTTTGAAATTCATAATTTATTGGAATTAGGATTTTAACGAGAAAACATGTAAATTGAATGTATTACAGGCATCAGAAGCTTATATGTTGGAGAAACCATGATATAAAGTTAGGGAAATTCTTCATCTAGAAATGACAGGCTTCTAATAAAGAAGTAAAAATTTGACTGAATGAAGATCTATGAGTATTTTTTAAGCCTCTACAGAAAGGTTTATTATTTTGACTCATCTGGAAAAAAAAATTTCCTTTATAAATTTAGGGGAAATTATGCTCCAAATTATGCTTCTAAACTCTTAGGAAAAGCCTCTAAAAAACTATCCAACTATCAATGATCAACATTTTATAGAATATAAAGATTTTCTAACCTGAGTAAATGTAATAATCATGATAACAATAAGGATTACATCAGAAGACCTGCAGTGATGTTTAGGTGTTTTCTTCCTTTCTATACTATAAAATATGTTTTGTGGACTTTGGCATATTCTTATGGATGCCACATTTGATAAATAACTAGATAACAATACTGTTTCCCGGGGATTTATACTCTGCATGGCAACACCTTTAAAATACAACTTGTTACTAGAATAATATGGCATATAAATGCATTTCAGTACTTTTAAACCTTTACTACTGTTTTGTACCCTCTGTAAATGGACCTGAAAGCTCTCTCTTTAGTTATATAATCAGTATAGCTCACGTTTCATGTGGTTGCATATCTGGAATCTGTCCTGCCCTCTTTAATTAGAATACCTTGATTTCCTTTAAGAGAATTGACAATGTATGCATGATCAGATCATCATTCAAGGTACCCTGCCAGGAGTTGGCTGAGATAGTGTAGAATTTAAATTTTTAATGGACTCCTTAGTACAGAAAATCAAACTTAGCTTTTGTTCTCAGGTAACATCTTGCTGCAAATATTAATTAGTTCCTTCTATATGGATTACCCAGAATAGCTTTAGTTGTTGTCACTTCTTAATCCTAGTTCACTTCTCTCTTAATTTGAGCTATCTGGTATCCTTCTCAGTACATTTAAATGATACCTTTAAGTGATGCTGCTGAAGTGTGCATGTATAGCTGTAGATTCAGGGCATGAAAAGTCATTCTACCAGTGGCTTACTTACAAAATCAGTTTTTTTCATAACCTCACCAGTTACCTTTTATGTATTAGCATTAATCTGGAAAGAGCTAGAACCCTGAAAATAAGTTTAGGGCTATCTTGGAGGAATATGAGGATTTAAAACTGCGGATACTTCTGAAACAACCACTACTTTGTGCCCTTCAGTGGGGAATCCCATTGCTTACCCAAAGAAACTGTTTCTTCCTTGAAGGATATATTTACTTGATTTCTGAATGCCTAATCCTTATGTAGGATACAAAGTTAAGAAATTTGGAGTGAAGAGTGATGACTCACAGAAGGGAAGAGAAGGTTTGCATAAGGAAAGAATTTCAGATATTTGCTATCGTCTGTCCCCTAAACTTGGAAAATGTCATGAATATGTATTTTGTCATTGATGTTCCAAGGAAGATACATACACATAATAAAGAATAAACATATTCTGTGTCCCACTCTCCAAGGTCTATTAGATTTTAAAGGCCCTGCGTTTTGTGATTCACATTCACATGCAGCTTCCTCCAGTAGAAGCCAGAGATGTCAATGTAATGTTGGAGATGTAAATCAAGTACTGTGTGAAAGGATATTGGTGGATTGGGTTTGGTCTTAAATGGAAAGTTTTCCAAGAAATAAAACTAAGCAAAAATGAACAGATTTTTTGTAAGCAAAAAAGAAGAGTTAAAAATTGAATCTCTGGCTTGAAAATCTACCTAGTTCCTCTAACTCTACCCTAGCCCCAGAAAAGAAAGATGTTCCTGAGACTTTCAGTAATAGTTGATATTTTTCAGGAACATTAAGGGAACGATAATTCTGATGTTTTACAGTGTTCACAGGAATTAGACATTTTGGGGGAAATGACAAAGTCATTTGTGAACATGTAGTAGATTTTAAAATCCTAAATGGAATTATAGCAAAAATGGATCCAATAATATATAGTTTTTATTTCGTTAAGTCATGACATTATTTAGTGTAGCAGACTGTTAGTAGTGAACCCAATATTTTATTACAACAGTTTCACTGTATTTTTCATAATGTTAATGTGCCTGGCTACATTTTTCCATTCTCTTTGTAGTTAAGTGTAATCATGCTGCTAATTCTGAATAATGAAATGGAAATACGAGTTACTGAGGAATAAAGTGAAGGTTTTTCTGAAGAAAAACATGTGAGAGAAGCCCCCTAGTGTCCTTTAATCTTTTCTATTTAATATGCAGTATGCCAGGTGTTGGGAGACTCAGCAGCCATCCTAGAACCTGAATTCCTCTTGAGGATGGAAGCCATCTGCTTGAGTATAGTAGAGAAAGAGTGATGTGGCTCTCTGGTTATGATGGAGCTGCTATACCAACCCTAGACTACCAAATCTGGGCATGTTTTTACACAAAAGAAAGGTGAACTGTCTTGTCCAAGTCTTTTTTGTTGTTGGGAGGAGACTTGGTTCTGTTATGTGCACTTGAATCTGATCCTAATTAAAACATATTAGGATGCTTGGAACATTTAATATTAAAAAATCTTTTTGTAAAATTAATCACTACTTGGGGGGAGGGGGAAGCCATGAGTAGTATCTCAGTATGTGTAGATAAATCTGTTGATGGGCTAGAATTCCTATAGATGATTTTAAATTATTATTAAATTAGAAGTTAAATCCTTTGCAAGCAGTACGTTCCAAAAACTGACAACTGTCATACTTTATAATAAAACAGTAATTTAAACAGTATAGCTTTAAATTAAATGTTTTATATTAAGAACATTTAAAGAATGCTCATCAATTTTATTGAGCAATCTAATGGCAGTTCTAGTCAATATGTGACAACAAAAAGTTGTAAGGAATTGGGGTTTGGGGCAGAAACAAAAATCCAATTGTGTGCAGATGTGATTGACTTATTTAGAAAAACCAAAATAAACTATAGGTAAATACTTAAACTACAGGCTTTAAGGCAAGTTGTACAGTTGTGAAAGCTGGCAGCTTGACTGTGAGCACAAGCAGACCTCTACATCTCTGTGCTCAGATTGATCTGCCCTCAAAATATCTGAAGGCAGTTTTGCAGTAAATCAACCAAAAGCTTCAACAACCTTAGTTGAAATACAGATCAGATTGAGTCATCCTTACCCTATTTCCCAGTCTAAAAGCTGACACCCTTTTCTGGAAGTAAATATATATTCAGAGCAGAGTAAATATATATTCAGAGCAAAGGAAATTATCAGGAATATATAGACACCTTATATAATGAAAAGTATTATTTTACCAAAAAGATGATTCTACATGTGCAGGCACTTAAAGCATCAAAATCATGCAAAAACAAAGCTTTATATACTCTTACCAGTTTAGTTGGACACTTCAACATTTATTTCTCAGTAGCATAACTTGGAGACCAAAAGTAAACAAGACTGTGGAAGCACTGGGTAATGCCATCAACAAACTAGACTTGGTAACACATCTAAAACATCCTACAGCAGAATACACATTCTTTCCAATTGCATATGAAGCATTCATCAATACAGACTATCCTGGGACATTAATTACAAAATTTTTCAAATAATTGAAATCATACAAAATGTCTTCAGACTGTAATGCAACTTTACAAGAAACCAATTGCAAAAAGAACAGGAAAATCCCCAAACACTTAGACATGAACACAATTACAGTCCTAGATATTTCAAGAAAAATATGGAAAATAAACATATACAAGTTAAAATACAACGTTGTTTTTTGTTTGTTTGTTTGTTTTTTTGAGATGCAGATAAAGCAGTGCCTAGAGAGAATGACAGAATGTGGTCCACTGGAGAAGGGAATGGCAAACCACTTCAGTATTCTTGCCTTGAGAACCCCATGAACAGTATGAAAAGGCAAAATAATAGGACACTGAAAGAGGAACTCCCCAGGTTGGTAGGTGCCCAATATGCTACTGGAGATCAGTGGAGAAATAACTCCAGAAAGAATGAAGGGATGGAGCCAAATCAAAAACAATACCCAGTTGTGGATGGGACTGGTGATAGAAGCATGGTCTGATGCTGTAAAAAGCAATATTGCATAGGAACCTGTAATGTTAGGTCCATGAATCAAGGCAAATTGGAAGTGGTCAAACAGGAGATGGCAAGAGTGAATGTCAACATTCTAGGAATCAGCGAACTAAAATGGACTGGAATGGGTGAATTTAACTCAGATGACCATTATATCTACTACTGTGGGCAGGAATCCCTTAGAAGAAATGGAGTAGCCATCATGGTCAATGAAAGAGTCCAAAATGCAGTACTTGGATGCAATCTCAAAAACAACAGAATGATCTCTGTTCATTTCCAAGGCAAACCATTCAATATCATGGTAATCCAAGCCTATGCCTCAACCAGTAATGCTGAAGAAGCTGAAGTTGAACAGTTCTATGAAGACCTGCAAGACCTTTTAGAACTAACACGCAAAAAAGATGTCCTTTTTATTATAGGGGACTGGAATGCAAAAGCAGGAAGTGAAGAAACACCTGGAGTAACAGGCAAATTTGGCCTTGGAGTATGAAAGGAAGCAGGGCAAAGGTTAATAGAGTTTTGCCAAGAGAACGCACTGGTCATAGCAAACACCCTCTTCCAACAACACAAGAGAAGACTCTAAACATGGACATCACCAGATGGTCAACACCAAAATCAGATTGATTATATTCTTTGCAGCCAAAGATGGAGAAGCTCTATACAGTCAGCAAAAACAAGACCGGGAGCTGACTGTGGCTCAGATCATGAACTCCTTATTGCCAAATTCAGACTTAAATTGAAGAAAGTAGGGAAAACCACTATACCATTCAGGTATGACCTAAATCAAATCCCTTATGACTATACAGTGGAAATGAGAAATAGACTTAAGGGACTAGATCTGATAGACAGAGTGCTTGATGAACTATGGATGGAGGTTAGTGACATTGTACAGGAGACAGGGATCAAGACCATCTCCATGGAAAAGAAATGCAAAAAGGCAAAATGGTTGTCTGAGGAGGCCTTACAAATAGCTGTGAAAAGAAGAGAAGCCAAAAGCAAAGGAGAAAAGGAAAGATATTCCGATTTGAATGCAGAGTTCCAAAGAATAGCCAGGAGAGATAAGAAAGCCTTCCTCAGCGATCAATGCAAAGAAATAGAGGAAAACAACAGAATGGGAAAGACTAGAGATCTCTTCAAGAAAATTAGAGATACCAAGGGAACATTTCATGCAAAGATGGGTTTGATAAAGGACAGAAGTGGTATGGACCTAACAGAAGCAGAAGATATTAAGAAGAGGTGGCAAGAATACACAGAAGAACTGTACAAAAAAGATCTTCACAACCCAGATAATCACGATGGTGTGGTCACTCACCTAGAGCCAGACATCCTGGAATGTGAAGTCAAGTGGACCTTAGAAAGAATCACTAAGAACAAAGCTAGTGGAGGTGATGGAATTCCAGTGGAGCTATTTCAAATCCTGAAAGATGATGCTGTGAAAGTGCTGCACTCTATATGCCAGCAAATTTGGAAAACTCAGAAGTGGCCACAGGACTGGAAAAGGTCCATTTTCATTCCAATCCCTAAGAAAGGCAGTCCCAAAGAATGCTCAGACTACCACACAATTGCACTCATCTCACACGCTAGTAAAGCAATGCTCAAAATTCTCCAAGCCAGGCTTCAGCAATATGTGAACCATGAACTTCCAGATGTTCAAGTTGGTTTTAGAAAAGGCAGACGAACCAGAGATCAAATTGCCAACATCCGCTGGATCATCAGAAAAGCAAGAGAGTTCCAGAAAAACATCTATTTCTGCTTTATTGACTATGCCAAAGCCTTTGACTGTGTGGGTCACAATAAACTGTGGAAAATTCTGAAAGAGATGGGCATACCAGACCACCTGACCTGCCTCTTGAGAAACCTGTATGCAGGTCAGGAAGCAACAGTTAGAACTGGACATGGAACAACAGACTGGTTCCAAATAGGAAAACGAGTATGTCAAGGCTGTATATTGTCACCCTGCTTATTTAACTTATATGCAGAGTACATCATGAGAAACGCTGGGCTGGAAGAAGCACAAGCTGGAATCAAGATTGCCGGGAGAAATATCAATAACCTCAGATATGCAGATGACACCAGCCTTATGGCAGAAAGTGAAGAGGAACTAAAAAGCCTCTTGATGAAAGTGAAAGAGGAGAGTGAAAAAGTTGGCTTAAAGCTCAACATTCAGAAAATTAATATCATGGCATCTGGTTCCATCACTTCATGGGAAATAGATGGGAAGACAGTGGAAACAGTGTCAGACTTTATTTTGTGGGCTCCAAAATCACTGCAGATGGTGACTGCAGCCATGAAATTAAAAGATGCTTACTCCTTGGAAGGAAAGTTACAACCAACCTAGACAGCATGTTAAAAAGCAGAGACATTACTTTGCCAACAAAGGTCCATCTAGTCAAGGCTATGGTTTTTCAGTGGTCATGTATGCATGTGAGAGTTGGACTGTGAAGAAAGTTGAGTGTCAAAGAATTGATGCTTTTGAACTGTGGTGTTGGAGAAGACTCTTGAGAGTCCCTTGGACTGCAAGGAGATCCAACCAGTCCATCCTAAAGGAGATAAGTCCTGGGTTTCCATTGGAAGGACCGACGCTGAAGCCGAAACTCCAATATTTTGGCCACCCCATGCGAAGAGTTGACTCATTGGAAAAGACCCTGATACTGGGAGGGATTGGGGGCAGGAGGAGAAGGGGACGACAGAGGGTGAGATGGCTGGATGGCATCACTGACTCGATGGACATGGGTTTGAGTAAACTCCGGGAGCTGTTGATGGACAGGGAGGCCTGGTTGCTGCAATTCATGGGGTTGCAAAGAGTCTGACTTGACTGAGTGACTGAACCGAGCTGAACTGAACTGAGAGAGAATATCACTAAATGCTTGCATTAAAAAAGAATAAGGGTCTCACATCAATAAAGTCTCTGCATAATAAACAAGAAAAAAACAAGTAGATCCCAGTGTAAATAGGAATGAAATAGTAAGGATAAGACCAGAGGCCAATAGAACAAACAAACAAAAAGGGAATAAACAACACAAAACACAAATTTGACAACTTTGATGAAATGGACTAAATTCTTGAAAGATAGAAACTACCAATAAAGCTAATCCAAATAGTGCTACATTAATGAAAGAAATTAAATTCAGTTTAAAATCTCCCAACAAAGAAAAATCCGGGCTTAGATCATTTCAGTGGTCATTCCTATCAAACATTTAAGAAAGAAGTAATACCAATACTATACAAACTCTTCCAGAAAATAGATGACAAGTACATCTTAACTCATTTTATGAAGTTAGTATTACTCTGATATTTTTAATAAAAGATACTATAAATGTTCTTTATGAACACAGATGTAAAAATCTTCAATTTAGTTAATTTACTCCTGAAATATGTAAAGGGTAATACATGATGATAAATTGGAGTTTATCTTGGGAGTAGAAAGCTGATTCAATTTCAGAATTTAATCACTAATTCATACCTGAATAACAAAAAATCATATGATCACATCAATAGGCATAGTAGAAGCATATGTTCAAGTTCCACAGCACCCATTAAAAAAACAAAAGGGAAAAAAACACCTCAGCAGGACCTCCCTGGTGCAGCGGATGAGAATCTGCCTGTTAGTGCAGGAGACACGGGTTTGATCCCTGGTCCAGGAAGATTCCACATGCTGCAGAGCAACTGAGCCTATGCAGCACAACTATTGAGCCCATGCTCTAGAGCCTGTGAGCTGCAACTACTGAGCCCCCATGCTGCAACTACTGAAGCCCATGTGCCTAGAGCTTGTGCTCCACAACAAGAGAAATCACTGCAATGAGAAGCCCTCACACCACAGTGAAGAGTACCCCGGCTCACTGCAACTAGAGAGAGGCTGCACAAAGCAACAAAGACTCAATGCAGCAAAAAAAATCAAAAGTCATTTGGAAATGAGGGCAAAATACCCACCTCACAGAGTCACATATGCTCAGTAAACAGTCCCTGGGCTCCAAGGCCCTGTCCCCCCCTCATACCTGACTGACCACCAGTGGGAGAGAAGGGTTGCAGCAGGTGAAGTGGGTCTTATTTGGGCACAGCACCACTGCCCAGCCACCTCTGACCCTGAAGCAAAAGCAAAAATCAGTAGTAGTCATCTCATCTTTAAATTTTTTGTGTGTGTTCATTGTGAATTCTCTAGCCAAAAAAAAAAAAGTGTTTTTTAAAAATACTGTGTTAAAATACTATTTATCTTGGTGACTAAGTTGTTTGGTTCCTCACTTGCCTCCCCTGGTGCAGGCCTTATTTGGACAGTAAAGTTCTCCAGCCTGGGCCTTACAGATCCAGACTCCAGGGAGTGTCGGGCACCCACATGCTGGTCCTGGCCCTGAGTGGAGATGCTGGCACCCAGGGTGATGAAGGAGGTGTGCCACAGAGGCCCTGCACAGGACCCAGAGGAGGGGGCTATACACCTTTGTTCCCTTGAAAGACCTGTAGCTGGAGTGCAACTCATCCAAGCTTGAAGGAGAACAGGGTCTAATCCTCTAGCAGGGCTGGCAGCCTCAACTGCCTCTGGGTCAGGGTGTGGGGAGGGTCTTCCTGTTCCCTGCTCCCATGTGCCACTTGCCTTCTTCCAAGAAAGGAAGGACAACTGAGTCACTCTTTGAAGTTCTTGCTTACACTTCCTCTGTCCTTCACAGCATTCTACCCGGGATGCCTGTCTTTCTGTCCAGCATTGCTTTCCCAGGTTGTTCCCCAGACGGCCTGCTCCCTGGAATTCTGTGAACCCAAGGAAGGGCCAAATAACTGGTCTCCAACAGCCACAAGTACCCAATATGCAGACAGACATTCAACAAATCTGATACGTCCACCCCACCCCCCGGAGGTACTTACCCTAGGACCTTCGAGAAGGCATCCTGGGGCAGTGAACTCCCTCAGGGGGACCCTGGGGATGAAGGTAATTCCCTGGATGGAAGAGAGGGGTTTAGGATCAAAAGGGGGTTCTTAGGAGGTTGTATCCAGATGGGCTTAAAGTCTTGTGGATCAGGGATTTTTTTTAATGTGTTCAGTTAATCATTATGGGGGAAAGTACGTGAATGGCCAGAAAATTTCTGAACAGAAGTCATAAAGGAGACGTTACCTTACCAAATATTGAATGTGTTAAAAATGAAGAGCATAGGTAAGAAAATGATAAAAAAGAAGATAGCACGTGAAGAGTTATTGACTCATTTAATGACCTCAATCCAGTTGAGGTAGGAGATAGACAGGCTCCAGGTTAGACATTTACAACCTGCCTCCTGTTTGCCTTTCATGGGGCAGGAAGAAGTGGGCTTCAGGTTGGATACTTATAACTGTTAGCATTTTCTGAGACAAGAGATGGGTGGGCTCCAGTTGAGGAATTTACAATCAGCCTCCTGCTTGCCCTCCAAAAAGGAAGTAACAAGAGAAACAGGGTAGATAGCCAGTCTTTGTCTCTTGTAAACACCTTAAGGTAATAGTCACGGCAACAGTCAAGGTAATAACCATGGCAAGGACAAATAGATGCAAAACCCTGTTTGAATAAAGGATTAAGGGATCTGAACCTGCCCCTCCCCCACTCTTTTTTGGGACAAGGGAGATACTACACATAGGCAGAAAAGCTCCTTGGGGTCAAAAGTCAGGGGATAACTCCAGGCCATATTGAGTCTTGCTCCTCCCAGAAAACTTCACTTTGAGATCCAGCTTGGCTCACAGGTGTATGTGCAACCTGAGGGGAGGGTCCTGAGACAAATTAACTGGAGTGAGGGGGGACAAAGCAAGATGATTGGCCTGAAGAAAGACAAAAACCTGGAAAACTGCCCCCTTATCAGGGATTTAAACTTCCTAAAGTCAAGATTCTCTCTCTGAGCTCACCCATGTACCTTTCCACATGTATTTTTCTTTTCAGTAAACTTTTTACTTTGCGATTTAGCTTCTGCCTCCTTGCCTGAATTCATTCTTGACTAAGTCAGGCAAGCACTAGGGGCTCTGGCCCTAACTGCTATGGCCCAGTGGTTAGGACTCCTGGTTCGGAAAACTAAGATCTTGCTTCCAGCCACTGCTTGCTGCTCGCAGCTGCTTACTGCTGGACGCATCTGAAATCACAATGAGGAAAGGCCTGTTTTTACAAATAATAAACTTCACCAAAGAGAAGAGAAGGTACAGAGAGGGTCAAAGTCACGGGGCTATTAAACAATTGAACTGGGAGTCCACACCAGGTAGCCTGGGTCCAGAAGAGAAGAGAAAATCTGCAAACAGCAGGTCAGTATGCTTTAGAATGCATTATGTGGTGATGACTGCCTTTCAGACTAGAGAGCATGGAAGAAGGAAGGCAGCATCTATTTACAGTGGGTGTTGGATAACTAAATTTTGGCCTACCTTTTGTTAGAAGGTTAAACCACTATCAAAAATGAAGTTTATGAAGAGTTTGCCCTGATTTAGAATACTTAAAATTATTATGTGCTTAAGTTAAGAATGTAAGCTTTTGAATCTGACAGTTAAAGAAGGCACTTACTAGTAGAAAGTGTTTTAAAATCCACTAGATCTATTCCTTTATTAGTAACAAGGGAACGTAACACTCCCTCAGAGGAGGCTTGGGAGGCTTACATAAGACATTTGTAAACAGTAAATCTTTACCTGGCAGCCAAAAATAGTCATTGATTTTATAGCAACAAATTAGAATCATAGCATTTGTTAAATTACATTCAATTTTATAACATGGGTACTTGGACATTTGGGGTTCCATTGAGGTTTTAACTTCACTGGTGCTTAATGGGTGGAGAGCAATCAGAAAAGTTGTCACTGAGCTCCCAGCGGGCCCTGGAGAAAGGGCCGCATTCCGATAGCAGCGGGGTTTCCCCGCAGCAAACCTCTCATTTCCTCTCTGTTCACCCACATTCCCTGGGGGGGGGGGGCGGTGCTTCCTCCAACCCCGTGGTCTATGGTTTGTTTTTTTCTCTTCTTGAACCTTAAAACAAGAAAAGCTGATTATCTTTTTATAAAAATTAGGAAAGGTGGATAAACAAAAAAAAAAAAAAGAAAGAAAGAAAGAAAATTTTAAAGGTAAAAATAATAAATAAAAACAAAATAACAATGTGGTATATATCATTTCATGTCTATCTTTTCAAGTTGGCTCCGTACCACTCACCCTGTTTTTGTAACAGGCTGTCTTCTCCGTACAATGTGTTACAAGTTGGGTCAGGAAGCATCTTTCTGGGCACAACTACTAATTATCCTCCAGGAGCTCATCCTCTTCCTGCAGTGTGAGGAAATCTCCCACCAAATCTTTGGATTGTTTTCAGATTGTCCTGTAAACAGATGCTGGAATGTTTCTCTTTCACCCAAAGTCTTGCATAAGCTTAGGCATGAGCTTTGACCTCAGAGAATTTTTACCTAGACGATCATTTAAAAAGCAATTTGAAGGGGCTTCCCTGGTGGCTCAATGGTTAAGAATCCTCCTACCAATGCAGGAAAGGTGGGTTCAATCCCTGATCAGGGAAGATCCGACATGCCATGAAGCAGCTAAGCCCTCGTGCCTCAGCTGAGCACTGAGCCCACACTCTGGAGTTAGCCCAGAGCCCTACTGAAGCCCCTGCACCTAGAGCCTGTGCTCTGAAGCAAGAGAAATCACTGGAATGAGAAGCCAGGGAACTGCAACTAGAGAGTAGCGCCACACACACATGCCTCTCCCCGCCCTGTCCCCGCCTTCCCCTCCTCTCCCACTAAAGAAAAGCCCCAGCGTCAAGAAAGACCCACACACACACACTCACAGAGCCAAAAATGAATTTATATATAGGGCTTTCCCTAGTGGCTCAGAAGGTAAATAATCCGCCTGCAATACAGAAGATCTGGGTTTGATTGGGGAAGATCCTCTGCAGAAGGAAATGGCGACCCACTCCAGTATTCTTGCCTGGAGAATCCCACGGACAGAGAGCCTGGCAGGCTACAGTCCATGGGATCACAAAAAGTCCCTGAGCGACTAACACCCCTTCTGGTCTCATCTCTAGGGCGCCTTCCACTTGCTGTGCAAAACTCACAGGACTGTAACCTGCACAGGGGAGAGCCCAGAATTGTCCGAGTGGAGGAGGGCAGTTCAGCTGTTTCCCCTGCATGTGAACCAGGGGCTTGGAGAACTCAGGTCCCCAGGCCCCCACCATCACAAAGGCCTCTCCACCCGGCGGAGCTGAGCACCCAGGATCCCGCGGGCGTGAGATTCACGGGGGCCTCTGCTGCAGCCTGGGCTCCTTGAAGGCGCTCTCTCCCGCACAGTCCAGGGGGTGCGCATCTACCCAGGCACAAGAGAGGTCAGAGTGTCTGCCCCACGGGCTGTGACCCCAACAGGGCTTTGTCTCTGCAGAGCTCCAGGGCTGTGTCGTGGGGTCAGTCCAGGATTACAGCCTCCTCCTGCTGCAGCGGTGGGGATCATGGGACCCTCTCCTCCACCCCAGCCCATGACTCTCAGGCTCCCTTGCTTCTGAGGCCCAAGGATACGCAGATCCAGGCTGGATGGCGCCGCCGCCTCACCACCAACCTCTCAGTTCTCAGGCAACCCTCCTGAATTCCACGCACGTTCCCTGGAGAACCTCTCGGCTCACCAAGAACCACCAGAACCCCCTGAACCCAAGCGGGCCCCCAAAGCCCCCGGATTTAGGGGGCACAGGCCAGCGCTGTCCGGCCGAGCTGACACAGGGATTGACTGAGGCCTCGATACTTTGTAGTGACGGCGCCTGCCCAACTCCTCTCGGGAGGTGCCGCGGGAGCGCGCGCAGAGCATGGAGGGGTGCCGGGAGCATAGCAAGTTCCGGGACAGGTTCCTGACGGTGAAGGCCTTCCTCAGGGAAGAGGGTATTGCGCTGCCCCACCCTCCGTCCCTGTCCTGTGACAAGGCCAGGCTTCTCCCAATAGCTGTGGTGAGTGAGGTGTGGGCGCCTCTGGCCTTTCTGAGTCTGGGGTTTGCAGAGAGGCACGTGAGCTGCAGAAGAGCCTCCTGGCTGCGGAGTGCCTTCCCCTGGGTTGCAATTGATTGCGCTTGCCCAGCAAATGTTCTGTTAAAGTTTAATGTTCTGAGCCACGCCGCCCCTCCATTTACTTAACTATCCTGGACACCTGCCCTTCTCAAACCGGGCCCACATTTTGCTGCCCGAGGGTACTTATCCACGCAACAGGGCCCTGGTGATCGGCACTCAAATCCTTTCCAATGGCTCTGTTTTATCAGCAGCGTCCTGTGGGCATCTCTGCCCTCTGCCCCCTCACCTGGTCGTTTTGCCCCAGAATCGAGGAATTTCCCTGGAGATGGAAGCAGTGGTGTCAAGCGCACAGGCCCTGGGGCTGAGTGGGCTGCAGCTCCCAGCACCTCTAACCCCCTTTGGTGAGGACTTTGACACCCAGGACTGTCACCTCCGGGAATGGGCCCTTGGCCCTAGCCTCCCGATCGTGTTGGTCGACAGAGGTCATACAGCGGGAAACTAAGCCAGGTGTGTGCCCTCTGGGCTCACAGGATAGTGGGAGAGGCAGAGGAATAACGGGGCACTTCCACGTAACTGCTGGAAGGTACGGTGAAGTGGGGAGCCGCTGAGAACCTAAGACACCTGAAGAGACCCTGGCAACTTTCCCCAGAGGGGGCATCTCAGCTGAGAGCATCTTACTCTACCCCCACAGCCCAAGGGTCCCTGGGCTCACTGGTTCCCCCCTCCCCCCCACCCCACCTCCCGGCAGCCCCATCCCATCCCATCTTCATCCCCAGAACCGCAGGGCCGAGCGTCAGGAGCGACAGACGTGCCACTCATGTGGCCACTCACCTTCTAGGGTCCCTAAAACGCAGACCTTTCAGTTTTAAAGCATTTCTTTGTTTTGAAACGATAGAAAATTTACACAAAGTTGAAAATGGTAAACAAAGATCTTTTTGTCCTTGAAAATTTTGAGAACAAGTTAATGACCAGATACCACATCATCCCTTCACTCTGGGTGGAGACCTGGAGCTCAGCCAGGAGGCCCCGCCCCTCGGGGGTGTGGCCAAGAGGAGTGACAGGCACACACGCATTGGAAAAGGTTGCGGCCCTTAGGAGGCCTTTGGGTTTGGTGGAGACGGAGAAGGGTGATACAAAGACTGCAGTCAAGGCACCTTGTTATCTGAGTAACAACAGGCCTCCCTAATAGCACTAAGACCATTATCCCAGTGAATTCTCAACAAACAGCCCCGCTGAGCTGAGAAAACAGAGGCTTGGGGATGCAGCTGGCTGCTCACGGCCCTGAAGTCAGAGCTGAGGACCCTCCGGAGTGTGGACTGCTCACCTTTCCCTCTGAGTTTCTTGAGGCTTGATCTGCCCCTGACATGGAGGGAGAGGGCTGGGTGAAACTCGTCCCTTCCCAGTTAGGAGACAGTGAACAGGGCAGATGTGCTCAATGGGGATCCTGCTGATTTCAAATAAAGACTTGGGTTTTCCTTCATATTTTAGGGAATTTTGAGACTTCCCTTATATAGATCCCAGCTTCAGTAAAAGGACAAAAAAGCAAAGATACATATGGCCCAGTGCTAAGTGAAAACAATTTTTTTTTTCTCTACTATCCAACAAATTTGTGAAGAGTGGCTTTCTACCCTCTGACATTGCTAGTGAGGGAGGAGTGGACGTCGATTCCCTTGGGAGTGGGACTGAGGGGCACTCTAGTTGGAAAACCCTGGCAGGGCCCTGGGGGGCTTCAGATTCAAGAAGGGATTCCAGGCCTGCCCTGGTCATCTCAGGCCCTCCACAACCACTCTCAGATCAGACTGACCCCAGCGGTTGGTGGCCTGGGACATCTGCCCCATAGCCAGGGCAATGGGGTAGCTGAAGTGTCTACCGGCTCCTCCAGGATCTCCTGGGCTAGGTAGTCAGGCCGGGAGGCATCAGGAGTAAGCCTGGCTATCACTACAGGGCGCCTCCACCATAGTTTTGCTCCCCAGGTCAGGCAGAGGACCACCTGCACAGAATCGAGCCAGAGAGGGAACAAGATGACTTCTCAAGGGTGTGTGGATAACACCAGGGGCAAGGAACTTGGTTCCCAGCGCTGACCTTCCCAGCCTGCCAGCCTTGGCTGGGGATGCTAATGACGGATGAACAGACTTCCAACACCTAACAAACTGCTCCTGTCCCCTCATCTACCTTCCCCCACCTCTCTCTCTCAAACATGCACAGGAACTGACCAGATATGTTGGGTGGGCTGCCCATGTGGAGTTACAGCTGTGGCCTGGGAGGCCTGGCCAGGGCTGCCCTGTGTTACCTTCGGAGGCCTCTTGTCAAATGGCCAGAGGCGTTGGAGGTGAGGGCTGACCCCGTGTCTGAAAAGGCCCCCACTCTCAGCTTTCCAGAAGCTGGGGCCTCAGAATGTCAGGCCACAACTTGAGAACAGGTCGCTGTGTTGAGCACCTCTGGTCACGTGAGTAGGGATAGCTAGCTGGCTCTAGAACATGGCTGCTGGGTTACCACATTTCAAGTTCTGTTTTGCTGTGTCACCGAGGAAGTGAGGTCACTTCTTCCTTCATGCAAACCCACTCAAAGCCCCATCTTGACTGCACAGCCCTCCCCACTGCTTCTTGGTAATGGAACCAGGATCCTGCTTTGAGAAGGCAGTTTTCTATCCTGGAAAAGCCTCCCGGGTCCTCCCGAGTCTCCAGACCTGCACAGTGGGGACCAGGCCAGAGTCTACTTCCTGGGGAAACTGTTGGTGGATGTGAAACAATGCCTTCAGCATCTGTGTGCTCGTGTCACGTGTATCTGAGGCACAGATCATTATTACAAGAAGGGTTGGACACCGCAGGGAATACCTCTCGAAGCAGGTCTGGGTTCCAGCCAAGTGACCTTGGAAAAGTCATTGCCCACTGGTCTCATTTTCAGGTCTGCACCTTTAAAGGGTAGAAATCAGAGGAGATTCAGATGTTGTCATCCACTGGCATAAACTTTCCAACCCTCCCTGCTTAGATTCAGGTCCTGTGCCTCTTGGTCTGTGTGCTGGGCAGGCTCCACAAGGACTCTCAGTGACAGCTGCCTCCAGGTGTGTACATCCCTATGTGACACTGACATCCATGTGTGACATCCTATGTGAGCAAAAGAATGCAGCCCAGGTGATAGGATGTCACACCAATGACAATAAAAACTCTGCCACTCCCCTCTTACTTGCTCTCGAGTTCTCCCTTTCTCCCTCTGTTCCTCTCTCCTTCTCTGTCTCTCTCTGTCTCTCTCTCACTCAGTCTTTTTCTGGAAATGGGAGAGCAACCACAGATGTTTTGAGCTGCCCTGTATATGTATGTATGGAGGCCCCATTGGGGAAAGTCGAGGGAGAGTTGCATCCAACAGACAGATAGGAACTAGGCTCTCAGTTCAAACAGAATCCTGACAACACCCATGTGAGTGAACTGGGGAGCAAATCCCCCCAGAAGAGCCTCAGATGACATGGCTGTCCCAGCATGAGAGGCACTGCAGGTCAGTCAGAAGCACCCAGCTAAGCTACATCCTGATTCCTGAGTCACAGAAACAATGAGGTGTTGAGCATGTGTTGTCTGAAGATACAAGGTTTGGGAGCAATATTGTTTATGCCTCAGTTTTTGTCTCTGATATTTGGCAATGCTAACTCTACCTCCTGCAATGTTAGGGAGAGTATTAAAGAGTGAATGTCTAAAAAATGCTTGGAACACCTGGTACATCTCAAACTCTGTATCTATATGTTACAAATATGTGTTTACTATTATCTAACACCGTCTGCATGCTCTGGAGGGTGGAGACTAGTGCCTGGCTGAATGTAGAAGGCACCATGTAACACGATGGGTACTTGAATGACTGATACGGTGAAGGCATGAAGTATCTTATGTCTCACTGGCCTGTCAACACACATGTGATAAGCCAAGTCAGACCCCAGATCTGGTGGGGAGAAGGGGCTTTTCAGGGTTTGTAGCCATAAGTCAGTCTTCCTGGGATCTTCTTGGGTAGGGAGGGGACTCCCTGGGTGGGACTGGAGGTGGTTTTCTGGGTCATCTGAGCCTCTTCTAGGGGATGGACAGAATCAATGAGCCAAGGACAGACCCTTGCCACAGCCCAAGGCCTGGAAGACAAAAGGAGGAAGGAGACACCACCTACTCGGACAGAACAGCAGGGTCTAGGAGGAGAACCTTAGGGCCTGTTCATGTCTATGTATGGATTGGAAAAGAATTTCCAGACATGGTGTATTTCAGAAGGGAGTGAGTTTATTAAGAACAAAGGGCAGAGATAATGAGAGGCACAGCATATATGAGGAAGAATGAGAGGAAGATAGAATTTGTTAGAGCAGAAAATGCTGTTAGAACAACAGGCCGGCTCAAGGAGAGCCAAACCCTCTTGTGGGCTACTAGCCAATTTTTATAGCTTCAAGACAAAGAAAATTCCTGCTAGAGGTGGAGCATTAGGTGATTGGTCAGGATGCTATAGGGTGTATATTTCACCTAATATGGAGTCGAAGAAGGTCAGTTTAGGTTAGGGGAGCTCATGGCAACAGTGGCTATGGGACTTGGTCAGTTCTGGATAATTTTGTCCTGTGAGCTTGGTACAGGGCTCCATGCCTGTGACCTTGGTATAGGAGTCCAGAGGGTTCATTTCGCCAACTGCTTGGAAGGCTATAGACTCAGAACTTTGAATGATTCCTTTTGACTTTGAAAATTCAACTTTCATCTTTTTCTGAATTATCTGTGTACATATGTCTTAAAAGAGTTTCTTAAAAGAAACTTTCTTAAAAGTTGTCTTAAAAGAAGGTTTCTTCTTGTAGAGCGTGAGCTGTAGGCCTCAACAGGACCATGAGAAGGACCTCATCTCCTGGGTGCAGCTGGAGGGCTGTTCCTGGTTCCAAGACCACCATGGTCCTTGAATGCTGGGAATCAGCCACCCCTAGGGGAGAGAGGTTCAGACTGGGGGAGGTGAAGAGAGGGAGGGAGGGAGCTGTCAGCCACTTTCCTCTCCCCTACACCAACTACCTGCTGCCAGAATATTTTTCAGCCTTAAAGAGGAAGGAATTTTTGACATACATTAAAATATGGATGAACTTGAAGACATTATGCTCAGTGAAATAAGTCAGACATGAAAGGATAAATACTGTATGATTCCACTTATATGAGGTTCCCTAGAGGAGTGAAATTCCTAGAGAAATGGTAGAATGGTGGGTGCCAGGGGCTGGGGGAGGGGGAATAGAGATTGAGTGTTTAATGAGGACAACATTTCAGTTCTGCAAGACGAAAAGAGTTCTGGAGACGGTGGCGTCAAGGTTGTGAAACAATATGAGTATGCCGAATACCACTGAACAGTACACTTAAAAATAATTAAAGCAGGACTTTCCTGGTGGTGCAGTGGATAAGAATCCACCTGCCAATGCAGGGTTTGATCCCTGATGCAGGAAGATTCCGCAGGCCTCGGGGCAACTAAGCCTGTGTACCACAACTTCTGAGCTCATGCTCTAGGGCCACATGCTGCAACTACTGAAGCCCTGGTGTCTAGGGACTATGCTCCTCAACAAGAGAAGCCACATAATGAGAAGCCTGCACCCTGCAACTAGAGAGTAGCCTCCACTTCTCACAACTAGAGAAAACCTGCACAGCAACGAAATCCAGCACAACCTAAACAAATAAATAAATAAATTTTTTAAATATTAATAAAAAAAAGAATCCCTCCCACCCAAACATTTCTGCTCTGTCCTGCACCATCATCTTCAATTCTGTTCAGAACTCACTGGGGCTTCTTGGACCCTGTTACCCAGCGCACTAAAGATTTTCTCCTCTTCTGTGAGCATACCCCAGTCCTTGTCCTATTTCCTGCAGCTCACAGAGTCTGCACCCTGGTCCTCTCCTTTACCTGAGGGACAACTGGGCAGACACGGAGGATGAGCCATGGAGAAAATGTTTCCCTGGCCCGTGGCAGGAAGGAGAGAGAAGTGACAGAGTGTGATGTTGGGAAAATTCTCCAGGTGCTATCACAGGGGTGGAGCCAGGGGATTTGTCAACAAGGACTAGTCTGGTTGGTGGGCTTGGTGGTTAACTAAGAGGAGTGCCAGCATAACACAGTTGATGTGCTGGTCATCCAATCAGAATCAACCTAAAGAAGCCCAAATTACCACCATCTGTCCTCTGACTGATTCACTAATAATGATGTTTGTATCCTATCATCCCGATTTCATTTATTGGCTACAGTTATTATTCTTTACATATCTTGTATGTTTTACATAGTAAAGATGAAGTGATTTTTTAAAATGACCCTGCTTCAAAAGTTTCTCAAGTGTATTGAATTAATAGCAGAAGTCAATGAGCAGGAAATTCTCCCTAAAATTATCCTTAGTCTCTGGTTTTGACTCATCATAATTGGTAAACTATCTTGACTTCTGACTTCTTTCTTGAGATTATTCTGGTTAAGACTGTAGGAATGCAGCCTCAAGGCATTTGGGACATAGTGGTGGGAATAATGTTTGGTTTAGAAAGTGTGTGTGTGTGTGTGTGTGTGTGTGTGTGTGTGTGTGTGTGTGTGTGTGTATGAGAGAGTCTGCTACATCTTGGGGTGAGGTTGAGGTAGATAGACTCTTTCCCATGGGAAGAGCTTTGCTGAGCTCTTTCTGTGGACTTTATTTTCTCTCATGGCTTGAACCAGCACTGTCCAACAATAACTTTAAGCACTTTATATTTTTAGTAGCCACATCTTAACAAGTAAAAACAAACAAGTGAAATTATTTCAACTGTATATTTTAACCCATTACAGCTAAAGATATTTTCATTTGTGAATGCAATCAATGTAAAAATTAATAATGACATATTTTACTTTTTCAGTATTGAGTTCCTGAAATTTATTTTGTGCTTTTCACTTGCAGCACAATTCCAATTTTTGAGACTTCATTTATCTAACATACCTATTCCATATTTAGCTATTGTAAGGTTCACAGCTATAAAATGAGATTCATGTGTTTAAATTGTTCCAAAGATAAACATTTTGCACTTAAGGACTATGTTGGATGAACAATGAAAAGCTCCATGCTTGTCCTAGTAACAAAGTGGTCATTGTGACCTGACCAAGGGAAGCCCCCATAGAATGGTGAAGTCAGACAGTAGTGTGAGGAGGTCTGAGGAGTTGGTTGGAGGTGAGAGACATGTGATGTAGATCACCCTTCTCAATGGTTCATGACTAAGGGGCAGTAGTAGAAAGACTGTGGTTCAGGAAGTTCCTGGGAAGACTAGGTGAAGGCTTTCTGTGTAGTTTAGAGAGATTTGTAGGTACTTAAATGCTGAAGGAAGGATTCGGTGGAAAAGGAGAGGCTGAAGGTAAAGAGGGATATATTGGGATCATGAACTTACTAAGAAGGAAGAAGAAATGAGGATCAGCGTTGGAAGATAAAAGATGCTTCTTTAAATATAATTAAAGAAACTTTGAAAACAATGGAATCTTAGAGATATTTGCAGATTTGAGAACTACCGTGGTAAAATTTCATTGTAGTAGTTAACAGCTTCTTTGTGAAATATCAGGCAAGTAAAGGGACATGGGATGTGTGTGAAGGAGAAAGGAAAGTGGAGAAAACCTGAAACAGACTTTGGGGAAAATTCAAAAGTAAATATGCCAACACATAAAAAGAAAATGAAATTTCCAGGCGTTATGAATGCTTTCCAGAGTATGCAGATGATTTTGGACTTGCAGTGGTAGTAAAATATCATGTTGTGTGCTTTTCTTAGCAATTACCATAAGACCATCAGTAGCTATGGTATGTAAGGCAGTCAAGTGCCAGGTTTGAAGTGGTTTTTTTTTTGTTTTTTTTTTGCAAGACAGATGTGATGAGCAGTAAGGAATTTTGGATTATTCCAAGAGAATTACTGAGATCATAGTCCATAGAACCCAGGATTGATATGACTAGAAGGCAAGAAATTAAGATGAAGATATGGTGATCTGGTATAACATGATCTTGAGGAGCAGGTATCTGTTGTAGGAGTCTTGGAAAAAATCACGGACCAGAAATTAGTAGTGAGTTAGTAAGTTTTCTGATGTATTTATTTAGAACATGACCAATTTGGTGGATGTAAACATCAGGGATATGGGTGAGTTGCTAAGGGTGGGACAGTTGTTAATGTCACTATATTCTTAAGCTCTAAAGCAGCTATGAGCAAGAGTCAGTGGGTTAACCAAATGAAATCACATGACACTGAAGCATTTGGGATTTAGAAAAAGACTGAAGACCATGTGACATAAGCTACCTAAACTTGTGCTGAGAGTTGAGAATGATGAGGACAAAAAAGAATATAGTCATACTCATAAAAGAAGGGATGTTACAAACTGGTGAAGGAAGAATGAGCTGGGTAACCCTGAGTTTTGACCTTGAGCTTTCTGTTCTTGACTCAGATCTGCTTGATGATGCTCAATCTAACCCTGGAGGGACAAAGAAAGGCTGAGAGTACAAAAGAGCCAAAATAATGGTCCAAGAAGGCAGATTTCATTTATCATTTGGATCCAATTTCATGGTTTATTTTCATAGGGTACAAGGACAAGAAGTATGATGGTGAAGACTTCACAGAGGAAGCATTGTGACTGTGGAAAACTATCAAAACCAAAGCCTGGTTTAAACATCTCAAACCCTTTGAGGATGTCCAGTTACATATTCAAGAGACCAGTGACTAGAATCACATCCCATCCCAGCAATGAGGTCAGATGTTATCCCTGGGAGGAAACATTGGACAACCCCCAACAGCTCTACTGGCAGAAGAGACTGCAAGGACTCCAGGCCTGCAGCAGTGCAGGAGAGCTGTTAAGTCCTCTGGATCTAGCCAAAGTCTTGCAAAAAATTGCACCAAGTTGCCCAGGTGAGTCCCTTCCACGGGTACATGCAGGTGGTCCAAACTCCAACCCCATGGCCGCCCCTGCCTGGTCTTCAGATTTGTCCCAGACCATTCCAGCAGCTGGTTCCAGCACCCCACAGCTCCTCTGCAAACAGTGTCTGGTAACTGAGGAGGATATCAGGAATCAGGAAAGGAGAGTGAAGACAGCAAGAGAGAGACTGGCAATAGCACTGGTTGCCGACAGACTGGCTGGTGAGGCAGAGAAAGTGTGGGACCAAGAAGGATGCCCTGGGCCAATGCTGTGAAGAAGAAGAGAAGATGATGCACATGAAATTTCACACAACACTTTATTAACATCTCTTTGCAGTGTTCTTGCTTTGAGTTCTTGAAACTTAAGATATACTAATACTTTCCTTCATTGTAAATTCTGTGTGACAGAAAATATAGACAGGGATTTCCTTTTGAGGTGGGAAATTGAGTTCTCTCATTTTTAATTACTATGTATGTTATTTGTATTTTAAAGTTAACAGAGTTATCAAAGTCATGAGATTACTCAAGGTTTTGCTCTCACAGTTACAAACTCCCTAGCCTGAATTACATTTTTTTGTGTGTGTTTGTAATATTTCCCAATAGATTCCCAAACAACATCTCATTAAAAGAATTTTACATCTATATTCTCAAATAAGATATCTTTCTATTTTTCTGAGCTTTGTTGCATATGAATTCAGAAGTGCATGTAATGAAATACCAGACTTTCCCTTGTTTTCTAGACCTACTTGTGTTTGAAATTTTATTCGTGAAAATTGACATGTCATTTGGGAGAATGATGCTATCAAGAGGGACTGTTTTCAGCATCATTAATCTAATAAGCCTGGACTTGTTTATATATATATATGTCTATTTGCCTAACCACATGTGCTGTACTATTCAAATTCTTTTCATCATTACTTACTTTTTCCTGGTGGATTTATCAATTTCTGAGAGAGAGAGATTTTTTAAAAAATAGAGTATCTGTATTTATATCTTCCCTAAAAATTAGACATTTTTAAATTGAATCTTCTCTGTCATGTGGCAGTCATCTGGAACTTTAGTTAGAATGCCCTATTTTAAAACCAGTAATGATTTAGATACACTAATTTTTTTCTCTTCCTCATGACTCCTTTTATGTTTTGGGGGGTTCACATTTCATCATCATGATGTACATTCTTTACTAGTTCTTTCACAGGTGGCTCTAGGGAGATCAACTTTGGGTCTTGCCAGTATGTTGGAAAATGCCTTATTTCTTTCTCTGACCGTTTGGCTGAGTGTTTAATTCATGTTCTAAGTAATTTTTTTCCTTCCTCATCAAATTAATATCTCCTTCCATATCTCTAGCTATAAGATGGAAATAAAACCTCATGGGGTGATGAGCATAACTGAAATGATGCGGGCAGAGTTTGCCCATCATGCTACTCAGCAGGTACCAAGCGTCAGCAATGACAGCTGTTATCATCATTGTTGCCATCTTCAGAGAATGACTGCTTAAAAATGAGCAGCAGAAGCTCATGCCGAAAAAGGCAGAATGGGTGACATTAGTGTAATTTTAATTGTTAGTCCTTGGGCATCTTCAGCTTTGGTTGTCTGCACAAGGTGTAGAGATAGTGCCGTCTCTTCCAGTAAACTCAAGGCAAAACAGTAGCTTGCCTTATGTCTGGCATGCTTGTACTACTTGTAGAGGAGCCTCTGCTTTAACTGTCTAAATGGATTCTGTGTGGAAGAAATGAAGAAAGACTGCTATGTTTTCCCCTCAGATTTTCCTCCTGAGTTTATTCATCTTTACATCCAAAACAGACACTGTTTTTATAGCCTTGGTGTTAACCCGGGATTCATGCTTCCCAGAGACCTAGTCATTCCAGTTTCAAGTCCCAATAAGTAGGGTGACTGCCTCCATATTCATGACTCGCTCCTCCTTTCTTGGCCTGTTTCCCATCTTGAAGGACCCAGGAGCGGAGAGGAAGCATCAAGGCAGATGGATCTGGAATCTCTCTTAGGCAGCTTGAGACAGTTGGGGCTTTGGGGTGGAAGTGTGGAGGAACAGTGATGTGGGTCACGGCTGGCATAGCGTCCAGGGGCACATATACTCCAAGGATTCCTGGGAGGGGAGATGATCCTGCCTTGAGGTCACATTTTAATTTCATTTGAGGCCGTGTCTGTGCCTGTTTCACCAATCCTGATATCCGTGAAGGATGACATGGCATGAATCGACAAGACCCAGGTCACAGTTTCCTTGAGGATTTAATGGAGTGTATAATGTTTATATGGATCCCTGTGAACTAGACAGGAGCCAGGTCAAGAAGGACCGAGAAACTGTGTCCAACTCCTCTGCTTCATTCTGTTCCAGCCAAGCCCTTTGAACCCTGGATGGGAGTAAAGGGGCCTCGGGGAGATCTCTTCTAGGTAACAGACCCAGGCGTTGTGGCTGAGCCTCCTACACCTGGCCCTTGCTCGTACAAGGTGTTTCCAGGAAGTGATGTTCAAAATGCTAGATGGGGTGGGTATCAGCTTATGGGGTGGGTATTCAGGTAAGCTTGGAGCAGTGTTGTTTACCAGCCATATTGGAAGCATTCTGTATTTTTAATCATCAGTGCTGTGTCTATGCATATCTTCAGTTTGGTGGCGTTTCCCCTGTTGGACCTTCACATGCTTCCCTCTCATGCCTCCTCTTTCAAAGGTCCAGTAAGAAAGGGCCACACCACCCTGATAACCACAGCACAAGACTGTGGAAAAGCACACAGTCATCCCAGGGATGGGGGTGCAGGGGGGTGCTATAAGCTCATGGGCTTGGGCCCAGCTTCCCCATTAGGACCAGTTAGCAACAACATGACTAAGTATGTACAGTCACGATCGTCCCAGATCATAGGCCTCAGAACCACAGGGTCCCAGAAGACCCACTGGACAGCAAGGAAAGTATGGGATCGTACACTGGCCAGGATTTCAGTCAGTTATCCGTATGAAGCAGAGCTCAACAGGAGCCACCAGGACCAGCCAGGGAGAAATGACCATGACATAGCTGATTGGCTGGCAAACCTTCAGGGAACTTCTGCCCTAAAGGGGATGTAGAACAGAAGTACAAGGATGCTGGAAATCCTAGGTCATGGGGAACTGTGATGTTTATGTAACGAGGTCCAGCTGTAGCCTCAAAAGCTGCATCACAAATTCTTACCCCTGAAGAGAAAATCATTGGGAAAAGGAATTCTGAGGTCATGGACAGGATCTCAGGAGGACTCAAATCTAGGCCTAGAAGGGCCAGAGGATGGAGAGTTCTACTGCCCTTAGTTTTTCTACAAATGACCTTCCTCTGGCCTCATCCTATCTACTTGCATATCTTGATTTCTTTGCATGTTTACCTCCCTTAGAGCTAATGCAATTCAAGATATTAAACCAGAAAACTATAAATTCCTCATATTTGATCAAAAGAAACCTCCACAAGAGAAGCAGGAAGTGTCTCCTCTTCCCACAGAGCTGTCAGATGATGGCCACTGTCCAGGTGCAGGACCCAGACCCAGGAGATGTTATTTAAACACACAAACATTTCAGGGGTTCTTGTGCGATCTGTGAAAGTTTGAGGGGCAGCCTCTGCTCTTGGCCCAGCTGAATAACATGAAATGAACCCGCCCTCTGAGGAGGGAGACTTGGGGCTTCCTTCATCAGCCAGAGAGCTGGCCCTTCTCCCTTCACCCACAACAAGCTGATGAACCTGCAAGAGTTCTTAATTAAAAGAAGAATGTCAAAGTCTGCACATCATTTCACTGGGCACAGAATGGTGAGAGAACCAAATCACCAAATCACAACTCCAGGCTGTGAAAGAAACAGGATGTTAATATAATATTCAAACCTAGTACATACTATTTACAACAAATAATATTACCCTTCCCCAATCAGTAAGTAGGTGCACGGGTAGAAATGTCAGGAAGGTGGGGTGGGAAGGTGTCCTCCCTCTTGGTCTTCAAGGAGCCTCATCCGTGCAAGAGGTCTGGCCTGGTGCACCCCGAGTAACCAGCTCTGTCACCACCACTGATAATGCTGCTCCACTTGAACTGGTTTTGGGAGTGTGATTTGCCAGTGGAACTGGGCTATGTGCTGGGGACTATTGCTGAGTAGAGGAGACATATAACTTGTGGGGGCCTCCCCAGAACCACAGCTCCCCTGCCCGCTTCTGCACTCTGTGCTCCAAGCCCTTGCTGAATGCTCGGCCAGTCCCACCCCAGTTGCTCCTGCCATCCAGCATCCAGCCACCATCACTTGTTTCAAAGGAGAAAACCAAGTCCCAGAGAGCTGAGCAAGTCTCCCCATGGCAGGACTGATCAGCAGTGGAGCTGGGACCACAGTGCTGGCTGTTAACTCCCAAGGCCGACACTCAGCCTGAAGTGTTACTGAGGCCCTGGGTGCAGCTGCTGCCAGCCCAGATGCTCACTCCCCACTGAGATGTTCAGCTCAGTTCAGTTGCTTAGTCGTGTCCTACTCTTTGCAACCCCATGGACTGCAGCACGCCAGGCTTCCCTGTCCATCACCAACTCTCAGAGCTTACTCAAACTCATGTCCATCAAGTCAGTGATGCCATCCAACCATCTCATCTGTCGTCCCCTTCTCTTCCCACCTTCAGTTTTTCCCAGCATCAGGGTCTTTTCAAGTGAGTCAGTTCTTCGCATCAGGTGGCCAAAGTATTGGCGTTTTTAGCTTCAGCATCAGTCCTTCCAATGAATATTCATGACTGATTTCCTTTAGGATGTACTGGTTGGATCTCCTTGCTGTCCAGGGGACTCTCAAAAGTCTTCTGCAACACCACAGTTCAAAAGCATCAATTCTTTGGCACTCAACTTTCTTTATAGTCCAACTCTCACACCCATATATGACTACTGGGAAAACCATAGCTTTGACTAAATGGACCTTTTTTGGCAAAGTAATGTCTCTGCTTTTTAATATGCTGTCTAGGTTGGTCATAACTTTTCTTCCAAGGAGCAAGCGTCCTTTAATTTCATGGCTGCAGTCCCCATCTGCACTGATTTTGGAGCCCAAAAAAATAAAGTCTGTCACTGTTTCCATTGTTTTCCCATCTATTTTCCATGAAGTGATGGGACCAGATGCCATGATCTTAGTTTTTTGAAAGCTGAGTTTTTAAGTCAACTTTTTCACTCTCCTCTTTCACTTTTATCAAGAGGCTCCTTAGTTCTTCTCACTTTCTGCCATAAGTGTGGTGTCATCTGCATATTTGAGGTTATTGATATTTCTCCTGGAAATCTTGATTCCAGCTTGTGCTTCATCCAGCCCAGCATTTCTACATATAAGTTAAATAAAGCATATAAGTTAAGTAAGCAGGGTGACAATATACAGCCTTGACGTACTCCTTCTCCTATTTGGAACCAGTCTGTTGTTCCATATCCAGTTCTAACTGTTGCTTCTTGACCTGAATACAAGAAGGGGTGGGGTGGGGGGATGGGGAAATATATATATATATATTAAATTGACTATAATTTCTTGGTATGTTAAATTGCACAGAAAGCATTGTCAAGTGAATGATAAGCCTCCTCAAATTATACAATATGAATAAATGTTATTAATATATACACTAGAAATTGTTTAAAGCTCCTGAAATTTGTATAGCCCTGGTATAATGTTATAATTTTAGTTGTTATCTTAAAATGTCGCATGTCACAACTTGGATAAGCTTCTTTGCCAAAAAGAATTGTAATCAGATCTTAACCTTTGCCTTTTTAAGACTTTTATCATCCATAAGCAGCTAAGCTGATGCTTTGCAAAACTGCCATATCTTCCAAAAGAGTCACAGAGGACCTCACTCCCTGTCCAGTAAATAAGAATTTGCTTACTAATGCAGGGTCATAGGTTTGACTCCTGGTTCAAGAAGATTCCACATGAGGTAGACCAACTAAGCCCATGTGCCCCAACTACTCAGCCCACACACCTAGAACCTGTGCTCTGCAACAAAAGAAGCCACCAGAACCAGAGAAAGCATAGCAATTAAAACCCCGTGCAGCCAAAAATAAATAAATAAGCAAATAAATTTTTTAAAAAGAAGAGTCATTGAAAGGATGTTTCTGATAACTTTTAAATCATACTACTAAACTAGGTAAGATATTTTAAAAGTCTAATGGAAACTGATTTCATAAAACTGTCCAAAAAAAAAAAAAAATACTAATTATATAGGACTAAGTAAGCTGATAAATTTAGTTGATTTTTTTTTTATTTTGCCTAAAATATTACTGGTTTTTAATCTGTGCTTATGAAGACTTGACAAAACTCAGCCTCTGTTCACTGGAGCCGAATAGAAACAAGAGAGAGTTTTGGGTGAAGTCGAAAAAAGTAGCTTCTATAGCTTTGAGGCAAAGGAGGCAACAGCAGGCTAATGACCTCAAGACTGTGTGATCAACCGGGAGGGGCTAGTGAGGAGTTTCATAGTGTTCACAGAGCAGGGCATAAGCAGCCCATGTTCAGTTCTCGGATTGGTTGGCATCAAGGTAAAGTTTGAAGCATCATCAACCTTCCGGTTTCAACCTGTCTAGGTTTACAGTGTTGCGGTCAGGAGAGAGTCTGCTTCCTGTAAAAACAACCTGGGCATGTCTGTCAGGCCTTTATCTGTATCTTTTAGGGAACTTGGAGTTGGGTAATTCTATGTGGTGGAATTATAGTCTAAATTGTTGCCAGTTCCACAGCTCAACAGCTATTCTTTGTTTCCACATCTTCACATTTCCCACTTGTTAACTCTTGAATCAGCCTTTTACTTCAAAAAACAAGAGAATGGGGCTTGTACACGGTTTCACTCCTCCCTGATAGGGAAGACTGCTGCCCTGTCTGCCTGCCTTCTACCAAACATTGTGGGGTCTTGCTCCAAGGCTTCACTTCACACATGTAAGATCCTCCATCCATTAAACCAGTGATGTCTCTGTGGCCATCTCTGACTCCAGGCTTTTTCTCTTGTCTTGAGGCTGGGCAAGCACAGGGCATGCAGACCTGCAGGTGCAGCCCAACAATTTGTTTACCAAACATTTGCTTTTCCATCTGCGTGTGAATTGCCTCTCTCCCCTTTGAGGTCCCAAACCACCATCCCCCACACCTCCTCTTTTGTCTTTAGCCGAAGGTGATGTTTAAGCGGAAGGTCTGAGCCACCACTGTCTCTGCCACTGCTGCACCTGCTTCTGGAGATCAGGAGAGTTGTGTTTGTGCATGTTTCATCAGGTACCTTTCCAACACAGAGGGTGCAGATAGCGCACCTTGGCCTACTTCACTGCGTGTGTGGACAGGTGCCCCTCAAGTGAGGTTGCCACTGTGTACACCTGGTGACTATTGTGGCACCTGAGGGGTTTATCTTTGTTGTGCTCCAGCCTGCGGGCCTGCAGGTTGGAGTTGTGTGAGGCTTTCTCACAGCCTGGGTGTGCACATTGGTACGGCTTGTCCCTGGTGTGGATTTGGGTGTGCTGCTGGAGGTGAGAGAGCTGGCAGGAGGATTTCCCACAGAAATTACAACTGTAGGCCCCTGAGTGGATACAGATGTGCTGGGCTGGTTGGGAGCTATTGGCAAAGGTCTTGGAAAAGGGTGGGCACTTGTGGGGCTTGGCCCCAGTGTGTGACTTGGAGTGGATCTGCATCTCTGACCTGAGCAGAAAGTAAGGGAGCGCATCCAGCACCCGGAGGTCTTGCTGTCTTTCTGATGACCATCCTCATCCTTAGGGGAAAGGACATACAGGTCATTCATTTTAGCAGCCCTGATTCCAGCACCTGATTTTTCTTTCAGCCCCAGAGGCAGCCACGGTGCCAGCTCCACCACCACCTCCTTCCTCTGCTGGGGTCAACGCTACCTTCTTAAAGAGGTCAGGGACTACCTGCAGGGCTTGTGAGCTGGGGGAAGAGTTAAGACAGTCATGAGAGCCAAAATGGGGAAGGTCTGAGCCGATGAGGCTGTGGTCACAAGGGCGCCTGAGAGGGACGTGATAACCAAACCAGGATGTTTGATTGACTCACTTCTCTCCTCCATCTCTGAGAACAGGAGACTCCAGCGATCATCAGATCTGTTGATGGCACAGGGGACCACAGTAATGTTCTCTGTAATGGACACTTGGCTGGTCTGTCTTCAATTCTGTGGCATCAGCTGGTCTGACTTGGATTCTGTATCCATGCTGATGCCCAAGAGCAGGGACACCAAAGCAGGCACTGTCAGCAAGGTGGGGTGAGGGGGTAGAGACAGCCCACGAGCCTTCTCTGGCAACAGCTGATCCTTCATCTTGTTAATGAAGAGCATGTTCTCAGTCTGTCCTGAAGCCCATGCCAGGCCCCCCAGGCTTCACAGCTGCCTCAGCAGCAGTAGCCATAATCACCAAACTAACAGTCCCCTGGGGCAGTCTTGCAAGGTGGGGATGTGGGGACAGCAACCCCAACCCTCCATCCCAGTGTTCCTTTGACCTAAACCCCTATAAGACGGTGGAGCATCATAAGGACATCTGCCTCACTGTCACCTGCAGCCCCACTCAGGTGGTGTACCTGGTGAGCTTATAGAGACCTGTGTGCTGGAAAGAAGGGGAGGGTAGGGTGTCCTGGCCCCTTCTTTCCCCAACTCCTCTTGGTGGGAAAAGTCCTCTTCTTCTTGACAGACCACGGCTCCATCTCCCTGGGCCGCAGGCACAGCCTTGGTTCCCAGGATACCATCCTTCTTCCCAACTCCTCTTTGGAAGGAATGTCAGCCCTCCTGATGGGCAGCGTTCTGAGCTGGTGGTGTAATCCAGGATCCTCCCTGTTAGGAAAAACGCCGCGGGAGGAAAAAAGCCGCCTCTAAGGACCGGTGGTAAAGGCCTTTTATTAAGCGTCGCTCTCGGGCAGAACTCCCGGGGGCTGGTGAGTGAGGAGACAAAGGGAGTCTGCAAGGTATGAGGGGTGGGGAGGGGTTTTATAGTCCGGGCCGGGCATCCAGGGCAGGTCTTTTCATATAAGGAAGAAAGCGCGGGCTACAGCGGTGGTCAGTGTCCGAGGGCTTTATGTTGGTGCCTGATTGGGCCAGACTGCAGGGGGCCAGCCCCTGGAAGTTTAGCCAGCCTCCGGAATTTGCCTTGCAGCACTTCCCGGGGGCATGCCCCGACCTTTCACTCCCCACCTAAGCAAAGGTTTCAAAATTGGGGGCTAGTGCTCAGGGAAGAGGTTTGCTAATGACCTCACAGAGACATTTCCAGCATGGGCACTAACTCTCTCCTTACCCTCACAAAGCTCCAAACTCAGGCTGAGAAAGGACTAGAGGCTGGTCCTCCCAGATGTCAGAGAAGAGGCAGCCCTAAATGCAAGCAGCCTCCTGTTCTATTCTTGCTGGCAAAAGAATAGAGGTTCCTCCTGTACCCTCATCCCTGGGGGCCATTGTCCTCCCCTCATGATCTCACTTCACTTCCTACCTAATGCTGGAAGGAGATGGGGAGTCAGATGCCCTTTATCTGTAAAGGGGCAAGGGCTTAGACGTGATTGCCAAGGGGCATGAGATCCCCAAAGTGGTCGAGTGGGCTTAGAAGTGTGGGTTATGGTTTTCCTTGGAGCCTCTCCCCTTCTCTACCAGCTGAGGCCCTGTACTCTATCTCCCCATTCCCAATCCAAGGAGCTGTGGGTTCTTTGTGAAACCACACAACAGGGTGGCTGAAAAAAAGGGGGAGTTTAGGGCAAATGTGATGACTGGACTTACCTTCCTAAGCCCCACAGTCAGTTGCCAGCCACAGATTTATATATAAAAATTCATGTATGTATATATACCCACTCATCTGGCCATCTTTGTTGTAACCATTTCTGTGTTTACAAATGCATTATCTCTGAAAAAAAAAGAAAAGGTGAGGTTTTAGAGCATTTTGGAGAGTTACACAGTTTTCTTGGGTCTCTCCCAAGTATATCTGTTATTAAACCTTTGTGTGACCATCTCCCGTTAATCTGTTTTCATATCAACTTAAATCTAAGACCAGCCAGAAGAACTTAGAAGGGCAGAGGGAAATTCCTTCCTCCACATCAGCCAAACTTCCAAACTCTTCCTTAGCTCTCTGATCTACAAGTTCTTCTCCCACCACCAGAATCCCTGTGTCTCCCTCGCCTCTCCTGCAGTCCCCTTTAATCTTTGTTCTCAGAAGCAACCCTCCATGAAACCATGTCCCCTAAAACTGAGCTTCCTTGCCAAGTTGATGACTAATCAATCTCTCTAAAACTTCACTCCCTTTCTTGTCCCCTCTGACCTCAACCCTGTGCCCACTGAATACTCACCCCAGGGTCGGATGACTAGCATTGCTGTTGTAGGTTTCATCATTAGAATACAAAGTCGGGTTGTTTCTCCAGAGCAGGGTGAGCTCACCTACGCCCGAGCCATGGGCCACTTGGCCAGAGGATTGCAAACCCAGAGACATTCTGACCTTCAAAACTATGATTAAGAAATATCACAAGATAACAATTAACTCCAACCTCTTCATCTCCTGTCTGCTAGATGTTTTGTCTCAGATGACATGGAAATCAGTGAAACACACAAAGATTAAAAATCAACTATGAAGGCTGTTTCCTCTAAGACCATCTGGGTCTGCTTTTCCTTTCTGTCTGCATTCTTGCTCTTTCCTAACTGGAAACTACATGTGTCTGCTCTTTGGAACTCAGGAAAGGCCAAGGAGAATAAACCTTTCTCTACAAATAAGAAATGGGGGACATGGAGGGTCTTTTGTACCTGGGAGGGCCCTGCAGAGTCCTGTTTGGTTTCAACCTCCCCTCCCCTTTTCTTTGATCCTTCTCAGTCCTGAGGGAAGCACAGATGGGACAAGAAAAGGAAAAAGAAAGGATAGAAAAGGGGGGTCATAAACTCAACAGGGGAACTCAGTTGGGATGCCCAGTTTCAGAAGCTTGATTTAATCACATTACCTTCCTACCACGAGTGCAGGGCTGAACCAGGGACAGGAGGGACAGCAGAATATTGCCTCCTCCCCAAAACTATCAACTTTTTGGAGACTCTCAGACACGTAATTCCCAGAGAACAGATACTACAGGAAGGAGGCAGATGACTACATTGTGATTTGAATATTAGAACTACAGAAACTCAGAAAAGGGAGTGGTCAGGATTGACGGGAGCAGTCAGGAAAGGCTTCAACACACAGCAGGAAACCTGACAAACGACCTCACCCCGGTGCCTGAAGTTAACATCGGCAGTGATGAGAGTCTTGAGAGCCTGCTCCCTTGACATAAAGTGGTGAGGAAGCCCTTGACCTCTGTGATCTGTTTCCACAAAACCCATGACCCATCTAGTCGTGAGAGAAACCCCAAGTAAATCCCAGTATGGGACAGCCTCAAAGGACCTGCCCAGTCCTCCTCCACAGGGTCATGGCCATCGAAACAAAGGGAGTCTCGAAAACTGCACAAGCCCAGAAAAGCCTGAACAGACATGATGACCACATGTCATATGGTGCCCTGGATGGGATCCTGGAACAGAAAAAGGTAGAAGGAAGGGAATTCGAATAAAATATGGATTGCAGTTCAAAATAATGTATCAGTATATGCTCATCAATTGTGACAGTTCTGTAGAAAACCAGAAAGAGAAGAAAAATTAAAGTCAAATAAGAGAAATCCACTGCTTCAAATTGGAAACCTAGACGATAATGATGATTTACTCATAAAAACAATGGTTTTCTGGTAAAAACACACATTAACAAAGTAGACCTAAAAATAAGGACAGTGTAAGCAGACCACATGAGTGAAGCGATGGAGCACACATGCACAAATAGATCAATTAGTACAGAAAAGCTTGGAATGGTGCTTAGAAACCTTCCACTGGAAAAGACCCCGGACCACTTGGGTTCACAGATAATAGCTGAGTGTTAAGTGACCTTTAACAAATTCTGAGTGTAATAGCAAAGCTTGATATGCTTACATATTTCATTGAGAGTAGGATGGCCATGTTTACAAAACAGACTCACTTTATGTAGTATTATAAGTATACTGCCTATTAAACTGTGACTTTCACAACAAAAAGGAAAAGTTGTTAATGAGTTTACTTCCATTAAAACCAGAAAAAAAATTTAATATATTCTCACTTTGGTGTAAAACCTGCATTTAAACTTAAATAATATTGTGAGTGTTAACACACACTTTTCAATGTGTCAACTTTTTTTCAACAACATCAACACAAGAATACTCTCTCGAGCAAGAACACAGGGGCACTGGCCCTCAGGTGCTGTTGGACTGGCCTGTCCCCGTGTGCATGCACAGTTCTGTAGGAGGACGGCTGTGATGGCTTCTGTAAGAAGCACCACTCTGCGCCCTGAGGAAGAACACCTTAACCAGGGATGCTTTTGTAAAATACTGTTGACCCTTGAAAACATAGGTTTGAACTGCTCGGATCTACTCACATGCAGATTTTTTCCAATAGGAAATAGTGCAGAACTACACAATGCTTGGAAAGGTTGAGGCAGGAGGAGAAGGGGATGACAGAGGATGAGATGGTTGGATGACATCACTGACTCAGTGGACATAGATTTGGGTGGACTCCGGGAGTTGGTGATGGACAGGGAGGCCTGACGTGCTGTGGTTCATGGGGTCGCAAAGAGTCAGACACGACTGAGCGACTGAACTGATACTGATGCACATTGCAAGTTGGTTGGATCCGCCGAGGCGAAACCAGGAGCAGGAGGGAGACCATAAATCATCCCTCCCTTACAACCACAGAGGGTGGTTGCCCAATCCCCTGACTCAAGGGTCGCCTGTCGTCCTTCTGAAATTCTAGTGAGAAAGTAAAGAGAAGCCTGGGGCAAAACCCAAGGATGAAGTTCCCATGCCCGCATCTGATACCACGTGTCCCACAGGAGCCGCACCTGCAGTCTGCCCTCCCGCCTGTGTCCCTGAGCTTGGGTTGGGACAGCACGGCTGTCGGAGGGTAGCATCCTGCTCAGGTGATGACACGGAAGTGCCTTAGGGCCCATGTGTGGGGGGCATGGCTCACCACAACCACAACCAGAAAGCTTTGGGTGGCTTCTCACTTGGGCACCACCAAGGTCCAAGCACTCTTCCCTCATAGCTCAGATGGTAAAAGCATCTGCTTGCAATGCAAGAGACCTGGGTTCGATCCCTGGGTGGGGAAGATCCTCTGGGGAAGGAAATGGCAACCCACTCCAGTACTCATGCCTGGAAAATTCCATGGATAGAGGAGCCTCCTAGGCTACAGTCCATGGAGTCGCAGAGTTGGATGTGACTGAGAGATTTCACTTTCACTTTTCAAGGTCCAAGCATGTGAGTCCAATGAACACCATTGCTGGCCACACAGAAGAGGCTTCCCAGTGGTCTAACTCTGCGGGGGTCCAGACTCACTTGAAGCCCCACATATAGACACACTGACCTGGGACTCCCCAGGGGTGGCTCCAATAGGTGGCTCCATGCTAGTGTTTTTATACTGGGTTAGAGCTGAGGGTGTCTGCACCTCACTTCCGGCCATACCCTCCACTCTCTATAGGTACAAAGGACATGGTCTGGGCACTCTGGCCGCACCAACGTGGATGCAGCTCTGCTGATGCTCGCACTGCGCCCCAGGGCCTGTACATGGGAGGGGCTGCCTATCTGAGACAGAAGGAGGAGCTTTCCCCTCCTTTCCCCTTGGGGGCTAGAGCTGCAAGTGCTTTCTGTCCGGGTCACAGGGGACCCTGAAGCCCCCGGGGAGGTGCCCTCTGGCTCAGCACCTTCAATACTTCAGCACCTCCAACTCCAGAACAGTCTCCTTCCAGCCCTCACTGGGCAGAGGATCCCAGCCCCAGACCCAAGTCCTTCAGCCAGGAGGGGTGGGGTCTTCTGCTTGGAGCCCCCAGTAAGCCTGATGGGGATGCTCCAGGAAGGGTCATGGCATCTCAGGCCAGCAGGGAGAGAGAGGTTGCTGGCAGAGACAGAAACACTGTTACAGGTTGAATGATGAACCCCAGAAATGCATGTGTTGAAGTCCTAACCCCAGTACCTATGACTGACATTATACGGAAATGAGTCAAGATGAAGTCATTCAAGTTGGCCCTAACCCTAGGGGTATTGGTATAAAAAGGGGGAATTTGGACACACATACACACATGGAAAATGTCTTGTGAGGACTGGAGTTATGCTGTCCTATGACAAGAACTCTAAGAAGCTGAGAGCCCTGAATCAGATCCTCCCTTGGTGCCCTCGGGCCTTGCCAACACCTAGATTGACATCCAGTCTCCAGGACCATAAGACCAAAAATTCCTGTTGTTCTAAGTCACCAAAATTGTGGAAGCTTGGGAGTTTTTTGTTTGTTTTGGCTGCATCACATGGCTTGTGGGATCTTAGCTCCCCACCCAGGGACTGAACTTGCATCCTAGGCAGTGAGAGCTCGGAGTCCTACCCACTGTACCACCAGCGAATGAATTCCTTGCAGTACTTTGTTTCAGCAGCCCTAAGGGATGGACACCAGCACTGCTCTGTTCCTTTCTCTCCAGACCAGGGTGGGTGGCGGGAGAGGCAGGCCCACTGCTGAGTGGGCCCTCTGGCCCTGACTCACTGGGAGCTCTGGACACAGCTCTTTGCCTCCGGGGGCCATGGGAGGATGAGGATAAGAAGGTGGCACCCTGGAGCTTGGCACTGCACCCTGCACCCCATCCCCACACTCCTGGAGCTCTGAATGTCCAGGAGTAGCCAACTCCACTCTTCACCTCCCTCCAATCCCCTCCCGCTGCCATCAGCAGTTTGGAACGGCCGCTGTGTCTTGATCTCAGTAGGGGAGATGCAGACAGGGGATACTCCTCCTGGTCATGGCATCTCACTGGTGTCCATGGCCTTCTATAGACAGGCTGGCAGGACTGACTGTGGGGCCAACACTCCTCTTCTTAGAGGGGCCTGCGGTCAAGCCAGAAAGCAGGGCGGGAAGTGGTGGGCAGGCAGCCTGATTGGCAGGACCCTGAGGGCAGAACCCCGTCCCCCCAGATGCTGAGTGGAGGAGGGTAGAGGGAGAAGCCTCCTGCCTCCACCCACAGATCTGACCCCACATAGGTGGCCCTCTTCAGGATGTCCAGTCTGTCAAGAGTCAGCTCTAGACACTTTGGTCCATTTTCTCCAAAACAGACGTGATACAGCTGCCAAGTCAGGGCTCTAGGACTTTCAGGATAGAGCCCACTGTCTGCAAAGGTGGGAAGGAGAAAAATGCCATGGAGGTCCTCATGCAACCTGTTCACCACGGTCCTGCCTCTAATCTGACTAGTTGCCACACAGGTACCTCCTTCCTGGGCATCCAGGCTCTGCTGGCGACAGGAGAGACCTGGACAGGCCTAGAGCTCTGCGTGTTTCCTGGGAAGGTTGAGGGGTGGCACATCCCTTAGCAACCCAGGGTACCTGAACCCTAACCCTAACTGTGCTGCCCTTTTGTGCAGAATTTGGATGAATGAGGGTGAGTGAGTCTAAAGAGTGTGCTTCATGTGGGAACAGCCTGTGTGGATAAGAGCAGGTTAATGATGCGCGTGGAACTCAGTTATTTACACCAACCACCATGGGGTAAAGGGTAAACCATAAAGTTGAAGAGTGACTCTTAGTGATGGGGTGAACACTGTATGGGCATGTGGGGACAAGTTGGTGATGTTTGAGATCCTAGAACTGGGAAATGAGAGGAAAGTGCTCATGAATTCTAAGAGTTAGGGAAGCAGATTAGGGAGACTAGTGAATTAGTTAATACAAACTTTGATGAGAAACAGGATATTTGCATAGCTTCAAAGCACCACCCCCTAAAATACTTACACAAAGAGAAAAGGAGTGACTTCATAGTGCAGAAGCTTGACTGGGAACACCCTAACCAAGTGACGGAGATGAACACCAGCAGAGACAGGGTGAGCGAGATTCACATGAGGCCCAGAGGATGCAGTAAGGACCAAGCATCACTTCTAGGACATCCCTTCCAAACGCATACCCCAAATTCCATGGCCCCTTTGGGGGACATTCTGCACAGAAACTGGTCTGTAATCCCCAAGTCAAGGTCCCAGAAGTCCAGGAGAAACCAGGGACTGTTCCAGGAGGGAGGGCATTGAGAAACTTGCTGAGTAAATGCAGCACGTGTTGTGGAGTGGATGTGCATTCTTTCATTCAGGGCAATATTGGGACAACTAACTGGACTTACTCCGGGTCTAGCAATTAGGACTGACTTCCAGATTTCGATGGAGGAGCTGTGGACATGCAGAATGCCTTATCTGAAGGGAACACACAGAAGCATTAGGGGGATGATGGGCATCTGGCCATCATCTGGCCACTTATTCTCAAATGGTTCAAAGAAAACAAGATACCTGTTTTCCATTTTCAAGTTTTTGACTGTTTCCAAATAAATGCTTTAAAACTGAAAGGCCCTAGTTTTAGGGACCTAGAAGGTGAGTGGCTGTCTGAGCTGCACATCTGTCACTCCTGACACTCGGCCCTGTGGTTCTGGGGATGAAGATGGGATGGGATGGGGCTACGGGGGGAGCAGTGAGCGTGGGGGCCCTTGGGCTGTGGGGGCTGAGCACAGGCAGTCTCAGCTGAGACGTCCCCTCCAGGGAAGCTCACAGGGTCTCTTCAAGTGTCCTGAGTTCTCAGCTGTTCCCCACTTCACCCCACCTTCCAGCAACTACCTAGAAGTGCCCCTTTATTCCTCTGCCTCCCCCACTATCCTGTGAGCCCCAAGGGCACAAACCTGACTCTATTACCCACTATATTACCTCTGTCAACCAACACGATGGGAAGGCAAGGGTGGGTCAAGGGCCCGTTCCTGGAGGTGACAGTCCTAGGTGTCAAAGTTCCCAAACGAGTCACGGGAGGACAGGAGCTGCAGCCAGCTCAGCCCTGGGGCCTGGGCTTCCCTGACCACTGCTTCCATCTCTGGGGCAATTTCTCATTCCCGGGGCACAACACCAGGTGAGGGGCAGACGGCAGAGATGCCCATGTGACACTGCTGATAAAACAGAGCCATTGGAAAGGATCTGAATGTCCATCGCCAGCGTCCTGATGCATGGATTAGTGCCCTCACACTGTGAAATGTGGGCCCGGCCTGAGAGGGGCAGGTGTCCAGGACAGTTAAGTGAATGAAGGGCAGAGAGTCAGAACAGTAAACTTTAATTGAACAGAACATTTGCTGGGCAAACACAGTGAATCACAACCCTGGGCAAGGCACCCCCCCAGCCTGGCAGGCTCTCCCCCAGTGCACGTGCTTCTGTGCAAACCCCAGACTCAGAGATGCCAGAGGTTGCCCACACCTCTCTCACCACATCTACTGGGAGGAGAAGTCTGGCCTTGTCACAGGACAGGTGGGAGGCCCAAAGGGCAACATCCCCGCTCTGAGAAAGGCCTTCACTGCCCGGAACCCACCCTGGAACCTGACTGCAATCTGCTGCTGCCTGCATAGAACAGACCCATCTTTGACTTCTGACTTCAGGAATGTTTCTCCGACGCTTCTTCCAATACAGGAAATTGACAACCAAACTATTCAAACAGGGCATGGGGGGCTCAGCAGAACCCCCAGGGAACTCTGGGGACCTCCTTCAGTAGGGATAACGCTCTGTTACTCGAGTTGCTGGATGTCCACAGCTGCTCCCCTGGAGCACTGGCCAGGTTCCCAAGGGGCAGCTCAGTCCAGGCTACCCCCTGAAAGCTCCAGGAGCATCCTGGCTCCCCAGAAGGCGTCGCTGGAGGTCTGCCCGTCAGACCACTGCACCTGGGAAGCCAACACAGTGTCACACACGGAGACGCCCTCTGCCGGCTCTGCCCTCCCACTTGGCACTCCCAACCCTGGGACTCACCCCTCTGGACTCAGTAGGAAACCCTGCCCCAGGACACTTGCTTCCCAGCTCCCCTTCCATTGAAGTCCAGCCTCCAGACGTCCCTGGCTCATGTTCAGCTCTGCCCACTTTAGTCACTCTGAAGTCCCAAGCTTGGGACCCAGGAGTCAGGAAGGAAGCCCACAGTGCTTGTAGGAGGGTCTCACCTGGCTGGAGGGAGGGGGCTGGCTCAGCTCCACGGCAGACATGGGGCCAGGGAAGCCTGATGGGGCCGGAGTCAGGTCTGAGGGGCTGGAAAAGGGACGGTGTCAGGACAGGCCCTCTGCCACCCTATTTGAGGGTCACGCTGTCCCCCATGAGCCCCATACTCGGAGAGCTTTCTACCTGTCTGAAGCCCTTCCAGGTGACAGGCTCTCCGGGAACAGCCTCCTCCTGCAAGGCACTCAGGTGGGCAGGATGCTGGAGGGGCCTCAGGACCCTCAGGGGTCTCAGGTAGTCAGGGGGCAAGCACACCAGGGCAGGCTCACAGAAGATGGGTGGTGAGCGGAGACGGAAAGGAAGAGACGGTCACAAAGGGACAGGCCTGAGGCACGCAGAGCTCAAAAGGCCCTTAGAACCAAATCAAGGAGAGCAGCAGGGGGAGCAGGGCATGGACAGGTGCAGCCACTCAGGACAACAGTCATGCAGGCCCCTGAAGTCAAACCACATCCACCCTGTGACCTAGTCACCCCACTGCTGGGTGAATACACCCCAGAGACACGAAGGCAAATTATGCAGGCCACTATGTGTGCAGCAAGGCTGACAGCAGCCCCAAACCAGCAGCTCCCAAATGCCTCTAACAGGTGATGTCAATCCATACCAAGACTAGGACTCAGCAAGAAAGAGGAAGGGGTACTGATACACACAGGAGGAGGGATGCTGATACACACAGGAGGAGGGGTGTTGATACACACAGAAGGGGTGTTGATACACACAAGAGGAAGGGTGTTGATACACACAGGGGGGTGTTAACACACACAAGAGAAAGGGTACTGATACACACAGGAGGAAGGGTGTTGATGCACACAGGAGAAAGGGTGTTGATACACACAAGAGGAAGGGGGTGCTGATACACACAAGAGGAGGGGTATTGATATACACAGCAGTAGGGACAGGTCTCAAGCAGTCAGGCTGAGTGAAGGAAGCCATATAATAAAAAAAAGGGCAGATGCTGTATGATTTCACTCATATGAAATTCTTAGAAAATGCAGCTAAAGAAAACAGATCCTTGGTCCTGGGAAGGTGGGGGTGAGGGGTGGAGGCAGATGGAAACAGCCCATGACCTAAAGCATAGTTATGGTTTGTGATGAATACATGTCACACTCAGAAAACTTTCATTTGTACCATCTAAACATGTTCGTACTTTACGCCCCAGCAAAGCTGTTTTTAAACAAGGAATCAAGGTTATCAGATCAGATCAAAGATGAGCTGGAGCACTGGAGTCCAAAGGTGAGAAAACCAATGGAGAGGCGGCCAAGCAGGCCCAAGGTGGCCCTGTGGCTGCTCCGCTCCATCCGTCTTCTGCTCATAAACCCACATGGTCTGGCTGTTTCCACAAGCAAAGCCTGTTTCCTCAGGAGGCTGCCCCCCTCCTCTCGCATGTCCCCCAGTAATTCTGCCCTCACCGGGCACCTGATCTTCAGCTCCTAGATTTGGGAGACCCCAAACCCTGGGGACCCTGTCCTGTGGCCCTCTATCATAGGTTCCCCCTCCACCAGAGGCCCAACACTCTCCTCCTGTGAAATCTGAACCACTGTCACGCCCCCATGCCACAGTCTGCAGCACATCCCCTATTCACAGCCCTCCCAAGCGCCTTTAAAATTATAATTTGGAGTATAAAAGCAGGCTCTTGATGCTGTCCAGAAACTGAAACAATCTTTGGGGAAAAGAGGATGCCTGAAAGAGGCTGCTGGAGCCCAGGGAGACCTCTGGGGAAGCACCATCCACATGCCTGTATCTGCTCCTGTGCTTCCAGGTGTTCTTTTGTCCGAGGGAAAAACTATGATCATGTAGGATGGGGGAACTGTTGAGGTTTCCAGAAATCCCTAAGGAAAGGACCTCATCTGCCCCGTGGGAGATGGTGAGTCTCCTGACCAGGCACCACCCCATACGTGGCCCGTAGGAAGTATCACCTGAGCCCCGTGGCCCTGCACTTACTTCTGGGTGAGGATGAAGCTGGGAGCCTGTGGCGGGGGCTGGGTCACCAGGAGGTTGCCCGCCTGTCGTTCTGCTTGGCTACCGCGGGAACCCGGATCCTCCTCCAGGTATGTGCCCTGGGGGTTGATGCTGGGAGGGTCAGCGAATCCTGCAGGGGAGGAAACCCCACAACCCAGAGCTGGGAGACGGGGGCACAGTCCGCGTGCAGCCCAACACAGACGTCTGCAGAGAGGCAGCGTCCAGTCTGCCAGCCCCCCGCCTCAGCTCTGCGTAGAGGAAAGAGAAGCCACTTCTGTCCATCTCAGTGGCTTTTTCAGGCTTCCAGAGACCAAAACAATGTCAAATTTCACTGGCTTCAAGTTTTTATCATTCTAGACCTCAAACCAGCCCAACAAAGACTCAGCATCCCAATCTGCCCACATTCACTGCTGCCGTATGAGGACAGACTCCTCGGCGCCTCCCTGCTTCACCACAGGCTGAGCCCAGCCACCCGCCGCTTCCCTCCCCTTTTTCCTTGTGTTCCACCTTGACTTCATGGCAGTGCAAGGTGTTACTCCCTTGCCCCACCCTTTCTCTTTACTTAAAATGTTGTAGAAAATCTCTCAGGGTGCCTTTCACTCTAAAAAGGAAAGCCACATGGACTCAATCAGTTCCGGGCTGACATTTAGGAGCAAAGTAAGCTAAGAAGGGAGGTCCATTTGTGCCCTAAGTCCATCCGGGCAATAAAACTAGCAAGCATCCTGATCTCAGACCCCAAACAACAGTCCTTCCTCCTGTCTGCCAGAGCAACCATCTAAACTGTCAGCTGCTCAGACCTGCCGAACCGTTTGGTGTATGACTACCTCCACCTCTGTTGTGTCTTCTTCCCACAGAACTTCAAAGATACTTTGAGGTCCACGAAATATGGGTAAGTGCAAATTTGAACATTTCAATTCATGCAGAATAGATCAATGGGTTATAGCTTCTTCCTCTAAGAGTAAGGGAAATAAAAAGCCCCAAGCCTAGGACAAAGGGAGTGTCATGAGAAGGGCAATTAGCAGGTGTGAGGTGTCCGTGTTCGGCAGATGCAGGGCACACGTTCAAGGCCATGGTGGTGGGTGGGGTGTCTGAAGGGAAGCCAGGGCGTAAGCAGCGGTCAAGGACCCTGAGGAGTTTGCAGAAAAGGAAGAAAAGTGAGGTGTTCAAGTGGTCAGCAGGGAGCTCACCAATTCCCAGAGAACATCACCCTCACATATGCTCGACATGGTGTGAAGACCAGCTCCCCTCTTTCCAGTATGAGGCTGGCCACTGCCTGTCCTGACTCCAGCCTTGTTAGTACACATGGACAGGAAAAGGTCTCTGAAATGAAAGACCAATCCGTTCAGATGGAAAAACTGCCTCAGAAAAATAAGTCTCCAGGCTCGTCCACTTTAAGGCCCCACCTCTTCCTGTATCCAAGGAAGGACCTGAATCCACCATCCTCACATTTCCTCCTTCAGGCAACAAAACATATTTACTGAAGCTTGTAAGCAGGATACTCAGAGAGGTATAGATATTGCATCTATAAAAAGTAACACAATCTATGAAGAAAGGAAAATCAGAATTAAGAAAAGAGAGCTTAGAGTTCTCTTAAAATACATAACTGTCATAATATCACAAGATAGGACTTCCCTGGTGGTCTGGTGGTTAAGAATTCACCTGCCAATGCAGGAGACACGGGTTTGATTTCTGGTCTGGGAATTTTCCACGTGCCAACTAAACCCATGAGTCACAACTACTGAATCCCACGTGCGCCTATGGCCCGTGCTCTGCAACAAGAGAAGCCACCACAATGAGAAGCCCATGCACTGCAACTAGAGAGTAGCCCCTGCTCACTGCAATAAGAGAAAGCCTGCACACAGCAACCAAGACCCAGTGCAGCAAAAATAAGTAAATAAATGTTTTATTTTAAGAAACTCAGAAGATAGAGTTTAAGACAAAAGCACATACAATAAAAGCAACTTTTTTAAAGGTAAGCATTTTGGGAGATTGGCCCAGGATTTCCAACATCCAAATAACATTTGTGCTGTAAAGAGAGAACTAGAAGGAGGAAATCATCAGGAAACTATCAAAGAAAGTTACAGAAAATGCCTGGAGCTTAAAGAAGACCTTGCTCTCTCTTTAAATTGAAAGTTTAACAACAAAGTGATTTTAAAAGACTCACACCTAGGACCATCACTGTGAAATTTCAGAACACCAAGATAAAAAGATTCAAGAAAGGAAAAATATGTAAAACATGTAAAAATCAGAATGACATCTGACTTAAAATGACAACATTGGATGCTGTAATGATATGCTGCTTTCAAATTGCTAAGGGAAAAAAGTGTTTTAAGCTCAGAATTCCGTCCCTGACAAATCACAAATCAAGCATGAGGGAAGATTAAAGACAATTTCAGAAAATGCAAGGAATCAGAAAATTTACCTTGCAGTCACCCTTTCTTGTCAAGTTAAAGACATTCTCTAACAACAAGAGTCAAGAAAGAAAGAACAAGACTTGCAATTAAGGAAATACTGAAGTGTAATTTCCCTGGTTGTCCAATGGTTAAGATTTCACCTTCCAACACAGGGAACGTGGGTTTAATCCCTGGTCAGAAAACTAAGATTCAACACTGAAGCAAACCCAGGTGTTCTCAGGATGATGGCTCCATCCCAGGCCTAGGGAGACTGCACTTGGATGGGGACAGGGAGAAGGAGGCAACAAGAAACTATATAAAGACATGTGTGTGTGTGTGTATATCTATACATACATATATATAACCACAGAAGAGGGCTTCCCAAGTGGTGCTAGTGGGAAAGTCTGCCGATGCAGATAGACATAAGAGATGTGGGTTTGATCCCTGGGTCAGGAAGATCCCCTGGAGGAGGGCTCGGCAACCCACTCCAGTATTGCCTGGGAAATTGCAAGGACGGGGGAGCCTGGCGGGCTACAGTCCATAGGGTCACAAAGAGTCAGACATGACTGAAGTGACTTAGCACGCATGCATAACCAGACAAGACTAAGAAATTTAGGTGACAGGCTGAATCAGTGCCAATATCCTCCTTATACGCTTGGATGTCACAAGATGCTATCATGTTTGGTGCACAAAATATATACCTGAATACATTTTCGTTAAGGATATGTATAGCTACAATTACAACTAAGAAAGAAACCTGGACAAGAGGGTAGAAGTCCGAGCAGCTCAGCTCTCCTCTGTGCTAGCAGACATAGACAAGCTAGTCACGGGGACTGGATGCAGGGTTGGCAGCCATTCCATTTCATTTCAACTCTTTCCTCACTATCCTATTTTTTTAGTCACGTGCGCATTTTACTTTGAAAACAAAAATAAATGAAAAAAAATCCAGCTGTTCGTGGGAAGAGCCTATTTCCAACTGCACTGATTTGTGGGTCTAATAAAATACATGGGATTCAAGCAGAAAGTCCTCGCCCCTCAAAACCCTGCCCCTTCAAATGAGACACAAGCCATCAAAGCATCTGATGTAGAAACCTGTGGTCTGTCTAGAGTGGACCCACCTGAGGGGCTGGGCTCCCTGAGGGTGGCGAGGGACACAGCCAGAGCAGCGTCTGTAGGGTGCATGGTGAGGTTCAGCCCATGGCTGTGGATCAGCTGCCCAGTCTGGAAGGAAGCTTCCTTGGAGGATGCCAGTGCGAGAGACATCAGCCACGACTCAGGGGCAGCCAGAGAGGGGTCCAGCATATCATTGGCAGCAGCCAGAGGACAGAGACCAGGGCCAGAGCAGACAGGGGGCAGAGTGGCTGGGTCACGGTTAGGCCCCTCCTGGTACATCTCACCACCCTGCAGAGACCTGGGGGGACACAGGGAACACCACCCCTTGGTGGGCAGAGGGTCCCCCAGGCTGGGGTAGGGGGGCCTGGGAGGACATTCCAACTCAGTCTGGGAATCTGGGCTTGGATGGCTGTGGGGCCCACCACATTCCCAGTCATGCTTCCTTCACCATCCTCCCTGGGGCTGCAAGAGTTAAAAATATTACTGCTAGAAACCTAAGATACACTAGCAGTTTATTTACAAGTGCTTTCAATGAAGCATGGTTCTGTAATACTGAAAGCTGAAAATGATTAGGAACAACCTAACATTTGAATGACTATGTGAAGGTGAATCTTAAAGGACTATTAGGCAGAAATTAATAATTCAAAGAATTAATGTTCCACCAATGCTCACTGTGTCTCAGATGGTGCTTCTGGGCTTTTGTTAACAACCCCCCACCTCTATCATCTGTGTGACGACCTGCATGGCAGGGCTTATCACTGTCCCCATTTCACAGATGAGAAAAGTGAGACACCAAGAGGTCATGGGAACTTGCCTAAGGCCACATGGGCAGTGCTGGCCTGAATGTGAGGTGCCAGCCCAGGTAATGTCATGCGAGATGCTAATAACACAACGGTAACAGGGAAAAGTGGGCACAGCTTGATGGTTTACACAGCATGGACATGACCCCTCACTTAGACTCAGCCCCCCTGCTGGCCAGCACTCCTGCTGGCTCACAGCAGTCTGAGCAGCGTCACAGGAGTGGCAAGGTAAAGTGAGACGCTGCCTGGGCTGTGGGAGGAACTTACCAACTTAGGGGTTACTGACTTAGAGATATACCAACCACACCAAATGTTAGAGAGAAACAAACCAAGAGGACGGCCATTTGCCTTTAGGAGATAGGTCTGCATGTTCTTCTAAGTCTGTTTCCCCATTCTCCAAAATCTACATGAAGTCAGGCTGTGAGTCAGGCTCCAGGAAGCAAGTGTGCTGCACATGACGTGGGATCCTTGCCCGTGGCTCCCCCTCCTACCTGGGGTCACAGCCGTCTCTGCCCTCAGCCATCACAGACCTGGTCCCAGGGTCTGGCTGGCGTTCCTACACCCACCCCAGTCCTGGTCTCCCACTGAGGGTGGGGAACTGAACAGGGAGACAGTCTCCTGGCCTATGTGCATGGCAGTACCTGGGAGCCAGTGACTTGGGCACAGTCTCGCCTCCAGAGAAGTCTGGGGTCAGAGCCAGCGGCTCCCATGGCCCTTGGGTGGTCTCCAGGGTCTGTAGAGGCCCACTTTCCTCAGGTCCTGCTAAAAGCCAATCAAATGGGAGGGGAGGCTGGCTGATGCTTGGAGTCCCAGCCTCCTTCCCAGCAGATTGAGAGCAGTCACGCTGGTTGCCTGGTGCTCTTTGTTTGACCCTTGATCTGTCTTTGTTCTGAACTGAAACCCATGATTATGAACCCAGGCCACCCCAATTCTGGTGCTTGGCTTACCTCCCCAACTCCTGGGCCTGACCTCACAGTAATCTCTCAACGCTGCTGCAGCCCACCCAGGCCACCCTGAGCCCAACCTGACCCTTAGCGTCAGTGATCTCACTTCCCACAGGGTGAGGTGCTGAATGTGCAGACTGGAGCTGGAGGAGGGGCCCTGGCTGGTCCTGGATACCGGTTTTGTCAGAAGGGCCACTCACTCGACCACTGAGGCCTGTCCACAAGCCCAGAGCCAAGGTGGGGGTGGCCTGTTGGCTGCGTGGGGCGGTGCCGACTCGCCTCCCCCGACGTGAGGTCTTCTCCTGAGTCTGGGGCTGGCGCCGAACGCTGCATCAGGGCCCTCTGGCGCCGCCGGTAATTGGCAAACCAATTGTAGACTTGCTCCGTGGTCAGGCGCATCTGAGAGGCCAGGTCCTCCTGCCCCAAAACAACCCGCCACTAGCCCAGCCCACTCCCAAGCCGAGAGGCTGGGGCACCAAGGGCGCAAGCCACCACCCAGCCAACGGCCACTCACAGCCAGGGGGACTCCGAGCAGCTGGCAAACCAGATCCTCCCGAGGTACCACCCAACCACTCACCCTCCGCCCGCCCGTGCCAGAGCGTATCGGCCACGACCAACCCTGCGACCAGGCACCTCTCAGATGTGACCTGGAACCACTGGCCACAGCGCCCTGCTCTGGGGGAGCCCAGCTGACTGGACGCGGGGAGGAGGGAGCAAGCCAGCTTTCTGAGCAGCAGGATCTGAGGGGGCAGACTCTTGCCCCCTGCACCCACTCCTGGAAGGCGCCCCCCTCTACCCCTCCTGCTGGAGCCCCGGCCTCAGCAAGTGCTCAGTGAGTGTCTCCTGAAGTCACACCGGCTGAATGGGTATTAAGATGCCTGTGATGAAATTCACTCCCCAGCCTGTGCAGGGTGGACATGCAAGGGCTGCCGGCCAAAGGGCGCCATCCCCAAGGGAGCTCAGGGTGGTCAGAGCCCACCACCGCCCTGGCAGATAGGCCACTAGGGAGGGTGTGGATCTACCCCCTAAGGTGGTGATGTGGCTCTCCCCACTAAGGGTGGCAGGCCCCCAAGGGTGTTAGTCCCCCACCTAACAGTGGGGGTGAACCACCCAAGAGTGGGCGTCCCCTAAGGATAGGGAGTGCTGGCGAAGGGGAGGGTGCCTGGCCACGCTCGTATCTGCTCTTACCCGCTCAGCCTTGCTGGGGTTGGTGCTCACGCCCGAGGCAAAGTCCTGCAGCTTCTGGCGAACTTCTCTGGGGAAGTTCCGGCTCTTGAGGCCGTCGGGGCAGAGGGAGGCGGGTGGTGGGTTCCTAGAGGAGGACACTGAGGAGGTGGTAACAGACCCCTGCTCCTCTGGATGCACCTGTTGTATTCCCCTGGACTCTGCTCCTTTCAACAGCCACCCTCGTCCCCAGCGTGTGCTGCAGGCCCTGGATCCAAGCCCTGAGCAGGGAGGGGCCTGGTGGTGCCTGGGCCCACACTCCACACTCTCATCAGGGTTCCCAGCACCCCTCACTGACCAGTGGCCCTGACTGCTGAAGCTGGATGATGAAGATATTGAGGTGGGTTATGCTATCTGCTTTACTGACTGTACAATGGAAATTTTTCGCAAAAGAAAAAGTGACAGGGGGCTTCCCTGGTGGCTCAGTGGTAAAGAATCTGCCTGCCAATTCAGGAGACGGATTTGATCCCTGGTCTGGGAAGAACACACATGCCATGGAGCAACCTAGCTCATGCACCACAACTACTGAGCCTGTGCTCTAGAGCCTGGGAGCCACAACTACTGAGGCCCAAGTACCCTAAAGTCTGTGCTCTGCAACGAGAAGCCACAATGAGGAGCCTGCAGAACACAACCAGAGAGTAGCCCCCACTCACTGCAATTAAGGCTTCCCTGATAGTTCAGTTGGTAAGGAATCTGCCTGCAATGTAGGAGACCCTGGTTTGATTCCTGGGTCGGGAAGTTCCCCTGGAGGAGGGCTAGACTACCCACTCCAGTATTCCTGGGCTTCCCTCATGGTTCAGCCGGTAAAGAATCCGCCTGCAATGCAGGAGACCTGGGTGAGATCCCTGGGTTGGGAAGATCCCCCCGGAGAAGGGAATGGCTGGCTATCCACTGCAGTATTCTAGCCTGAAGAACTCCATGGACTGCATGGGGTCACAAAGAGTTGGGCACGACTGAGCAACTTTCACTTTCACTGCAATAAAGAAAAGCCCGAACAGGAACAAAGACCCAGCAGAGCCAAAAATAATTTTTTTTTAAAAATGTCATATAAGTAAACAACACCGGTTTTCTACAAGATTTGATATCCAAATACCAATTGAAAAATCCCCATGAATCACCCCATACATCCCAGTGAAGCTCAGCTTCCCACTTCTCACATCTACCCCCAGCCTGTCTTGCTCATCCCAGTGAGAGACCACCATGTCCCTGCCAATCAGGCCAAGAGCCTGGGTTTATTATCTTACCTTCTACAATACGTCCAACCTATCAGCAAATCCTCCTGAGTCCATCCTGACACAACCCATTCCCCAGCCACAGCCCTCTCAGAACCTCCAAGCACCTCCTGTCTCTGCCCCCGCGCTGACCACCAGCTGTAATGTGTATCACCCCTCCTCATGCCCAGGGAGCACCGTCCCTGTGCTCAGGCCTCACTCGGGTTCTGTGGCCGTGCTGCAGCCCCCACAACAAAGGACCACCGACCCACAGTCCTCTACTGAGCTTGTCCTGTCTGGCATTCCTTGCTCTGAATTAGGGGATCTGCTTTGTTTCACAGTCTCCTGTCCATCATCCACATCCAGGCGCAGCTCCAGGAGAGCCCCACGGGCCTCTTCACAAACACGGCAAGCTGCTCCCCAAGTCCCTTTGCTGAACCACCCTCAGGCAGGCCCTAAAAACCTATAGGGAGGGGACGGACGGCAACCCTTGACAACCTCCAGGCTGATTAACTTCTGGGTTTTGAGGATGCATCTGGTGGGCACTGTGAGAAAAATTCTGTCTGATCCAAAAGGAATCCATCCATCTCGTCCTCCATCAATCAGGCTCTTGGCTCAGCAACTCCTATCACTTGGGCCTTCAGGAGCTCAGAGCGAGACCTGCAGCCTCTTCTGGCCGGTGGAGAACACCCAAATAAGGAACAAAAGCTCTGCAGCCTCAACGTCCAAGCTGGAATCCTGCCTTTGCGTCTCTCCAGCGTGTGACCAGGTGAGTCACTAATTTGTCTGTGCCTCGGTGTCCTCACCCACGAATGGTGATGCTGGTGATGGTTATAACTGGTAGCCATAATGTTTACTTAGTGCTGACTATGGTCATGGTGGTGATTGTTATTAACATCTGTTCAGCATTTATCATGTGCCAGACTGTCTTCTAACCAGGGGTCCCCATGTCTGATGATCTGGGATCTAATGTCTGATGATCTGACGTAAAGCTGATGTAATAATAATAGAAGTAAAGTGCACAATAACTGTAATATACTTGAATCATTCCGAAACCATCCCCCTTACCCCTGCACATGCACTGGTCCCCGGAAGAATTGTCTTCCACAAAACCCGCCGCTGGTGCCAAAAAAATTGAGGACCACTGTTCTAAGCACTACATGCATCTCACACGGTGCTTACAGCACCCGCATCTCCATCTGTCTTTAAAAGGTCCTGCGGCCCTGAGGAGCTGCACGGAAATCCCGGCCAGGTGACTGGCAGAGCCTGACCGTGGGGACTAGCTGACATGAGGGGCATCCCTCTCACAGGAGGAAAGTGAGGTCGGGGTGCCCACCTACTGACTCCCTCCCTGCAAGGTCCTCACTGACGGTAGCGGCTCCTGGCCTGGGTCCTGGGAACGGCTGTCCATCCTGCCCTATGGGCAGAAGTGGGACAGAGTTCCCATAGCCGAGCAGGCAGCGAGGAGGCTCAGTGTCGGGCACTGACATCACTGTTTCATCTTACCTCTCTCCCTCTACTTCCCCTCAGCCCTTCTGTGCTTCTGGAAGGGAAATCCCTCGGGAGCCCCCGGGAATAAGCGCCAAGACCAATGCATACCTCTTCCGGCACCGGAACTTCTGCACCGGCGTCAGTGTGGACACGCCGAGCCTCTTCATGGTCAGACTATAGTGGATGTCATTCCAGAGCTGCACCAGCTTGGGGCTGCCGCCCGGCACCTGGCACCCCTGTGGACAAGAGCCTCCTGAGACCCGCACCCTCCCCTGCCCTGGAGCCCCATCATCCAGTCCCACTGGTGCCCAAAAGTGAGGGCATGAGCGCCATGGCTGGGCTCCCCACCAGGATTTCGGGGAGCCCCCGGGGGTCACAGTTCTCCTCCACCCTCACAGATGAGAGGCAGGCAAGGAGAAGGCCACCTCTGGGCTGTGGCCACAGCATATAGGAGGCAGAGCTGCGCTAAGGACCATATATGAAAGATTAGATTTGAGGGGCCTGAGGCGTGACCCCTGTCTTGTATGAGAGGTCTTTCCCACCAGCTGGGTGGATCCCTGGGTCTCAGAGAGCACATTCTGAGCTGAAGGGGATAAAGAGGTCATGGTCATGCCACTGATGGCATCCCCAGTGTGACATGGTCATGTGAGCAGACTTTTGAGATGGCCAAGGATGCTGAGGACAGGCCTCCCCTAGACACAGCCCCTGTGCTTTAACCCCAGTGTTCTCAGGACCATTTTGGTGAGGGAGGTGCTGAGAATTGTTTGGCTTTCTCTCCACAGCAACAGAAAAAGCCCATTTTGCTGGGTCGAAGCCTGCAGTCTCCTGCCAGGATAAAGCAGCATACCCAGGGCACAACCTATGGGCAGAGAAACCACCTGGGGCCTCCCCACCTGCAGGAGTGGCCCTTGGCAGGAAATGCCCTTTTCTGAGGTGGTAGCCCCATGGCTTCTCTCAGGTCTCAGAACACGTTACTTCTAGACAATCCCGAGTGAGTTATAGTCCCTCTCCTGGGAGTTTTTCATCACATTTCATCCTTGACTGCCGACACAGCAGCTATGACAACTCTATGTGTTCATTCATTTCGTCTGACATCACTGGAAATCTGATTTCTCTTATGTGTCAGGTGTTGGGGATCCTTTAAGGAGCAGAACAGATGCGCCCCCTGCTCCTGGGGCCTGCAGTGCAGGAGGGGAGGCAGACAAAACACAGGTTGAAAAATAAACACGTTTCTACTTATGAGCTGAGGAAGGAGCCATAGAGGGGGATGAGGGCTCCTTTATATCCTGGACAATAAAGGAGGCACTAGCTATACAGGGTGACATTTAAAGCAGAAACCAGACACGTAGGAAAGCTCCAGCCACACAGAACGGGGCTCCATTTCCTCTGGCAGAGGAAATGACACCTGCAAAATTCAAAAGAAGAGGATCTCAGGAGTTCCAGAAACATCAAGAAAGCCAGCATGACAAAAGGGGGGCAGGAAGGGTCCAAAGACTGGAGAGCAAGCCAGCACTGACGGCAGGCTCTGGGGCCACCGCCTCAGCACACACCATGGTCCCATCTGCAGTTTTAAAACTCCCTCTAGCTTCTAGGTGAGGAACAGATGGAGGGGCAGGAGAGAACATGGTTGGGGGCAGGGGGGTGCGGGGGCTGGCGGGAGAGGGAGCCAGGTGGATGCCGCAGGGCTTGGGGGAGAGGGAGCAGAAACAGAAAGAACTGGAAAGAACTGAATATCTTGAAAGTAAACACAGCATGAATTATGCATAGATGTACATGCATACATGTATATGGAGTGAAAAAGAAAAACACTGGCCCCCAAATCTCTTATTAAAACCTTTTGAGCCACACATAGTTTGGAATTCAAAACTTCACACATTTTAGGAAGTAACACAGGTATACACTACAGAATTTGCACCACTCCAGTATGATTTGGGGCAGGCAGCATCGTGCAACCAAACATACCAACATTTGGATAGTAAAACATACTGCAGTAACGTAAAGTGGATAAAGACATCAAGAGCTTCTTGTGGACATAGCTCAGGTTTTCATGTCAAAAGACTTGAGGTTCAAAGTGCCACCAGAGGACTAACAAACATACTTGTGATTTCAGAGTTCCTGAATGCAGACCCACAGCCAGGGGGCTGAGAGACTGGGTCTGTTTGCTTGTCTCACTAACTGGGATGCCAGCTTTTCAAGCCAGGACCACGAAGATTCCAAAACTGGACAGTCTCATCTTCAGTTACTAGGCAAGTTAAAACTTAGTAGAGAGAGAGTGGGCCATCCCGGCTTGGTTTATGGCACCTCTCCACAAGCTCCTGCTGACTCTGGGCATTTCTGCGGTGTTTAGGATGGTGGTGGCTGCTTCCCCTCTCTTCAACCCCCACATCCCCCCAACCCCCATCTCACAGACCAGTTCTACCTCCAGCAGCCGACAGGCGGCCTGGTGCTGCTCCTGCTGGGCCAGCACGCTGGCGCACACCAGGGCCACATCCGCATTGTCCAAGAGGTACAGGCGGAGTTGGCTGTCCAGCACAGCCGTGACCAAGGGCTGCACCTGGATGGGGTCATCCTGCAGGTCCCGGCACAGCCTGCCTGCGAGGGTCACCAGCTCCGGCAAGGGCAGGCTGGGGCCCCCATTTCCCCTCAGCAGTTGCAGGAAGCTCTGCATCGCCAGGCGGGTTGGGCCCCTCTGCAAACAAGATGACAAGTCAGGACCACGGCCTGCCCATGCTGATCAGCTGGCCGCACATCTATATTCAGCCAAGTCTGCCAGACCTCTCCTGCCATAGGTACTTGTGGCGACAGCAAGAGAAGGCAGGGGCAGCAGGGACTGGCAGAGTTTCCCATGAGTCTCCACAACAGTCCAGATCCTGGACTGCGTGTTGTGGCTGCAAGACTCCTCCTCACTCCTGGAACCTCTGTTCCCTTCCTGCCCCTTGCCCACATTACCACCTCTCTGCTTCTCATATTTTAAAACTACAATCTGACTATGTATATACTACACCAAATGGAGATAGCCTCCTTATGCCTTATGGCAATACTTAAGTCTGGCAGCACTGCAGGAAGGGCCCCTAGTCTCCACTGGGTTCTGAAAACGACCGGTGGAAGGAGGAGCTGTAACCACCTCCCCAGCCCCACACTAGTGAGCACTTTCTCAAACATAAGGTCCAGACCTGTGTTCCAACTACCTGAGGGCTATGGAACAGGCTGCTGGCAGCCAAATTAAAGGTGTACTTAGCAGATGCTACCAAACCACTTTCCACACACGATGTGAGAATCTGAACAGACTTGCCACGCTCCCTGGCAAAGGGTCTGGCCTGTTTCCACCTCTTGCCGCCCTGTACCACCTACAGGAACGCGCGCGCGAAAGGGACGCAGGACGCGCCCTCGTCGCCGCTCCCGGACCTCAGCGCCTTGAGACGGGCTCCTGTCTCAGGACCCAACCTTTCTTCCCAGCACGACGGGCAGGGGGTCCGAGACCTCGCATCCTTCGAGAGACCCAGGTTTCCTCTCGGGGCCGACTGCCCCATCCCACCCCCCACCGGGCTGCAGGAAGGGCAGGGAGGAGGCTAAGGGCCAAACTCACACGAAGAGAATCCTGGAGTTGGGGAAAGAAATGGGTTGGGGAGGGGCACCCGGAACACTGAGGGGACCCGGCTCCGCGGGGATAGACGTCTACCGCGCCGGCCTGCCTGAATACTCTCTGCCTGGCGGTGGCCCTGCGCCACCCCACCTCTCCGGGTGCCCTGCTCCCCGTGGGGGCCAAGAGGCCTCCCTGGCCCGCCACCAGGTCTTAAACTCAGTCACAGTACCCCATAAACTCCCTCCCGGACGGCCCCCGTTCACCCACCTTCATCCAGACGCCCCCAACTCACCCCTTAGCCAGGCACCGGCTCCCAGCGTTCAGGCTCAGCACGCAAATCCCCGGAGGCGGTTCGGAGGTGCGGTAGCTACAAAGTATCGAGGACTTGGCCAATCCCTGAGTACCTGGCCCAGCGTCCCTGGCCTCGCCCTCTCCTCCTAAATCCAGGGGGCCTGGGGATCAGCCTTGGTGCGGGGGGTTCTAGTGGTTCTGGCAGTTGTTATTGAGCCGAGAGGTTCTTGAGGGTCCGTGGGATTGGGGGGCGGGGGGCTGCACGGAAGCCAAGACCTTGGGGGGCTGGCGTCGGAGGCTCCAACTAGCCTGGCCCTTGGGCCCTTAGGCCCTTAGGCTGGGTTGGAGGAGAGGGTGTCACGACCCCCAACCCCTGCAGCAGGAGGAAGCTGTGACCCTGGGCTGACCCCAAGCAACCCGTGAAGCTCTGCGGAGCCAAAGCCCCGCTGAGGTCGCAGCCCGTGGGGCAGACACTCCCCACCTGCCCCTCGTGCCGGAGGGATCTGCACCTCAGCCTGGGCCGCACAGGAGGGGGTACCTTCAAGGAGCCGGGATCGTAGGGGAGATCCCACCTCCTGTGATCCTGGGGGTGCATCTCTGCGCCGTGAAGAGGCCTTCACACGGTGGTGGCCTCAGGACCCGAGTTCTCCACGCCCCTGGTCCACACGCAGGGGAAATCACTGAACTGCCGCCGTCCTTGCGGAGACACATCTGGTACAGGTTACAGTCTCGTGAATTTTGCACAGCAAGCTGGAAGGCGCCCTAGAGATGAGGCCAGGAAGACTTCAAGTTGATTTTTCTTTCTTTTTCCAGTTTTAAAGTCTTCAGTGCATTTGTTATAATATTGCTTCTGTTTTAAGTTTTGGTTTTTTCGCCTTCCAAGGCAGGTGAGATCTTAGCTCCCCCACCAGGGACTTGACTGCACCCCCTGCATTAGAAGGCAAAGTCTTAACCACTGGACTGACTGACAGGGAAGTCCCTTGAGTTGTTTTTTGTGTGTGTTTTTTTAATATTAATTTTTATTTATTGGCACACAAATTCTCTCGTGATGCCAGGGCTTCAGAGTGTGTTGCAGGCTCCAGAGCAGGTGGGCTGAGTAGTTGCTGAGGGCAGGCTTAGTTGCTTTGTGACATGTGGGATCTAAGTTCTCCAACCAGGAATAGAACCCGTGTCCCCTGCATTGCAAAGTGGATTCTTAACCACTGGACCAATAGATAAGTCCTGTAAGTTGGTTTTTAAATGGAGGTGGAGGCAAAAATTCTCTGAGGCCAGAGCTTCCGCCTAAGCTTATGGGCAAGACTTTGGCAGAAAGAGAAACATTTCAGTGTTGGTTCACAATCTAGAAACAATCCAAGATCTGGTGGAAATTTCTGGTAAATACATCAAACTTCAGAGAGAAGGTGGACTCAGGAAGGTTAAGTAGTAGTCGTGCAGAGAAAGAGTGCCTCCTGACCCCTACTAATGATACATTGTTTCTCAAAAACTACCTGTTACAAAACAAGGTGAGTGCTATGAGCCCTCTGAAAAGCACAGACATGAAATGATACATGCCACATTGGTAAACACTGTTGCCACTGGGTGACAAATTATTTATCATTTTTATTTGGCTTTTAAATTTTCTTCTTTTTGCTTATTCATGTTTTCTACTTTTTATAAAAAGGTAACTGGTTTTTCTCCTTTTAAGGTTCTTTTCAAGAAGTGAAAGAAAAAACACAGACAACAGGGTTGGAGGAAGCAATCCCCACCCCCACCCCCCAGTATACTAGAGCAGACATGGGTGATCAGAGGCAATGAGAGGTTCGCTGCAGGAAACCCTGCGGCTGTGGGAATGTGTTCCCAGGTCCTTTCTCCAGGGCCAGCTGGGAGCTCAGTGACAACATTCCTGGTTGCCGTCCACCCATTAAGCAGCAGTGAAGTTAAAATGTCAGTGGAACCCAAAATGTCCACGTACCTACATCATAAAATTAAATTTAAATGTAATTCAACAAATGTTATGATTCTAATTCGTTTCTATAAAGTCAGTTGTTTTTGTTGTTGTTGTTGTTTGCTGCCTGATAAGAAGTTACTATTTATAAACATTGTCTTATTTGAGCCTCCCAACCCCCCTCTGGGTGAGAGTTATGTTCTCTTATTATGTTCTCTTAGTATGGGTCCAGTGAATTTTAAAATCGTTTCCACCTATAAGTGACCTCCTTTAAATGTAAGACTCAAAAGCTTACATTCTTAACTTAAGCACATACTCTTTCTTGCTGCTTCTTGACCAGAAGTGAGTTTTACTAATCAAAGGATCAACTTTCAGTACTATTTTTCTCTTCTACATTGGTTTTTTATTGGACTAAAATTGCTTTACAATGTTGGGTTAATGTCTGCCGTACAGTGAAGTGGTCAGCCATATGCATACATCTATCTCCTCTCTCTCTGGACCTCTTTTCCACACCCCACCCGTCTAGGTCATCACAGAGCACTGAGCTGAGCTTACTGTGCTTGTAGCAGGTTCCCACTAGCTATCTACTTTACACACGCTAGTGTATAATATCATGCTTCCCAGGTAGCTCAGCTGGTAAAGAACCCGCCTTCAATGCAGGAGACGTTGGTTCGGTTCCTGGGTCAGGAAGTTCCCCTGCAGAAGGGATACGTCACCCAGTCCAGTGTTCTTGGGCTTCCCTAGTGGCTCAGATGGTAAAGAACCCACCTGCAACGTGGGAGACCTGGGTTCGATCCCTGGGTTGGGAAGATCCCCTGGAGAAGGGCATGGGAACCCACTCCAGTCTTCTTGCCTGGAGAATCCCCATGGACAGAGGAGCCTGGAGGGCTACAGTCCATAGGGTCGCAAAGAGTCAGACACGACTGAGCGACTAAGCACCGCATAGCACAGTGTATATATCAACCCTAATCTCCCCATTATTCCCATACTCCCCTTCCTCCCCTGGGTCCACATGTCCATTCTCTACATCTGTCTCTATTCCTGACTTGGAAATAGGTTCATATGTACCATTTTTCTAGATTTCACATATATGCATTGTTACATGATATCTATTTTTCTCTTTCTGGCTTACTTCACTCTGTATGACAGACTCTAGGTCCATCCACAGCTCTACAAATGACCTTGTTTCATTTCATTTAGTGGCTAAGTAACATTCCATTGTATATATGTACCACATCTTCTTTATCCATTCATCTACCATTGGACATTTAGATTGTTTCTGTGTCCTGGTTACTGTAAATAGTGCTGCAGTGAACATTGGGATATATGTGTCCCTTTGAATTATGGTTTTCTCAGGATATATGCCCAGTAATGAGATTACTGGATCATATGGTAGTTCTATTAGCTTCCTCAGGAACCTCCATACTGTTCTCCACAGTAACTGTATCAATTTATAATCTCACCAACAATGCAAAAAGTTTCCCTTTTCTCCACACCCTCTCCAGCATTTTTTTTTCTTTCTTTTTTTTTTTTTTTTTATTAGTTGGAGGCTAATTACTTCACAACATTTCAGTGGGTTTTGTCATACATTGATATGAATCAGCCTCCAGCATTTATTATTTGTAGATTTTTTGATGATGGCCATTCTGACCTGTGTGAGGTGATACCTCATTACAGTTTTGATTTGCATTTCTCTAATAATTATAATTAGTATAATACTAATTACAGTAAAATAATAGAAATATAAGATAGAAATATAATTATCATAATTAGTGATGTTCAGTATCTTTTCAAGTGTCCTTTGGCTATTTGTATGTCTTTTGGGGGGAGATGCCTATTTAGGTCTTCCATCTATTTTTTGATTGGATTGTTTGTTTTTTTGATATTGAGCTCCATGAGCTCTTTGTATATTTTAGAGATTAATCCTTTCTCCATTGCTTCATTTGCAAATATTTTCTCCCAGTCTGAGGGTGGTCTTTTAGTCTTATTTATGGTTTCCTTTGCTGTGCAAAAGCTTTTAAGCTTAATTAGGTCCCATTTGTTTAGATTTTATTTCATCACTCTGGGAAGTGGGTCAAAAAAGATCTTACTGTGGTTTAAGTCAGAGTGTTTTTCCTATGTTTTCCTCTAAGAGTTTTTATAGTGACCAGTCTTATTACATTTAGATCTTTAATCCATTTTGAGTTTACTTTTGTATATGATGTTAGTGTTCTAAATTCATTCTTTTAGATGTAGCTGTCCAGCCTTCCCAGAACCATTTATTGAAAAGGCTGTCTTTTTTCCATTGTATATTCTTGCCTCCTTTCTCTTTTATTAGGTGGCCATAGGCATGTAGGTTTATCTCCGGGCTTTCTATCCCATACCATTGGTGTATATTTCTGTTTTTGTACCAGTAGCATACTGTCATTACTGTAGCTTTGTAGTATAAAGTCAGGAAGCCTGATTCCTCCAACTTCGGTTTTTCTTTCTTAAAATTACTCTGGGTATTCGGACTCTTTTGTGTTTCCATACAAATTGTAAGATTTTTTGTTCTAATTCTGTGAAGAATACCACTGGTATTTTGTTAGGAATTGCATTGAATATTTGGGTAGTATATTCATTTTCACAACATTGATTCTTCCAATCTAAGAACATGGTATATTTCTCCATCTGTTTGTGTCATCTTTGATTTTTTTTCATCAGTGTTTTATAGTTTTCTAGTGCATGTCTCTTGCCTCCTTATGTAAGTTTATTCCCAGGAATTTTCTTCTTTTTGTTGCAATAGTAAATGGGATTCTTTCATTAATTTCAATTCCTGTTCTTTGTTGTTGGTATATAGGCATGCAAGGGATTTCTCTGCATTAATTTTGTATCCTGCAACATTACCAAATTCATTGATTAGCTCTAGTAGTATTCTGGTGGCATCTTTAGGATTTCTATGTATAGTATCACATCATCTGCAGTGACAGTTTTACTTCTTCTTTTGCAATTTGTATTCCTTCTTTTTTCTCTCTGATTGCTGTGGCTACAACTTCCAAAACTATATTAAATAAGAGTGGCAAGAATGGACATCCTTGTCTTTGTTCTGATGTTAGAGGAAATGCTTTCAGCTTTGAGAATGATGTTTGCTAGAGAATGATGTTTGCTGTGGGTTTGTCATATATGGCCTTTATTATGTTAAGGTAGGTTCCCTCTGTGCACACTTTTTCATAAATAGGTGTTGAATTTTGTCAAAAGATTTTTCTGCATCTATTGAGATGAACATATTGGTTTTATTTTTTGTTACTATGGTGTATCACATTGATTGATTTGCATATATTGAAGAACCTTTGCATTCCTGGTATAAAACCCACTTGATCATGGTGTAGTATGCTTTTAATGTGTTTTCTTTGCTAATTTAATGGATTCTTTTTGCTAATATTTTGTCGAGAATTTTTGATTGTTTTCATCAGTGATATTGATCTATAATTTTCTTTTTTTGTTTTATCTTTGTGTGGTTTTGGTATCAGGATGATGGTGGCCTCATAGAACAAATTTGGGAGTGTTTCTCCCTCCACAATTTTTTGGAAAATTTGTGGAGGATCAGTGTTAGCTCTCCTCTAAATGTTTAATAGAATTCACATGTGAAGTCATTTGGTTCTGGACTGTTGTTTGTTGGAGGACTTTCAATTACAGTTTCAATTTCATTACTTAGGATTGGTCTGTTTATATTTCCTACTTTTTCCTGGTTCAGTCTTGGAAAGTTGTACCTTTCCAAGAATTTGTCAATTTCTTCCAGGTGGTCCATTTTATTGGCTATAGTTGCTTATAGTAGTCTCTTAAGATCCTTCATATTTCTGTGGTGTCAGTTGTAATTTCTCCTTTTAGGAATTTTCCCTTTATTAGAAATTTTCCATTCCTAATTTTATCAATTTGAGTCCTCTCCCTCTTTCTTGGTAGCTGGCTAAATAAAGATTCATCAATTTTGTTTATCTTCTCAAAGAAGCAACTTTTACTTTTGTTGATCTTTGTTATTGTTTTCTTCATTTCTGTTTCATTTATTTCTGCTCTGGTCTTTATGATTTATTTCATTCTACTAACTTTGGGTTTTCTTCATGCTTCTTTCATTAGTTGATTTAGGTGAAGATTACATTGTTTGAAATATTTTTTGTTTCTTGAGATTAGATTGAATTACTATAAACTTCTTAGAACTGCTTTTGCTGTGGTCCATTGGTTTGGGGTTGTTATGTTTTTGTTGTCAGCTGTTTCTATGTATTTTTTATTTCCTGTTTAATTTCTTCAGTGATTATTTTGCAGCACACTGTTTAGTCTCCATGTGTTTGCATTTTTACAGTTCTTTTTCCCCCTGTAATTGATTTCTAATTTCATAGTGTTGTATTGTGGTCAGGAAAGATGCTTGACATAAATTCAGTTTTCTTAAATTTTACAAGGCATGTTTTGTGACCCAAAATGTGGTCTATCCTAGAGGATGTTCCATGTGCTATTGAGGAAAAAGTGTATTCTGCCATTTTTGGGTAGAATATACTATAAATATCAGCTAAGTGTATCTGATCTATTTTGTCATTTAAAGCTGGTGTTTTCTTATTTATTTGATAATCTGTCCACTGATGAGAGTGGGGTGTTAAGGTCCCCCACTATTATTGTATTACTGTCCATTTCCCCTTTTATGGTTGTTAGCATTTGCCTTATGTATTGAGGTGCTACTATGTTGGGTGCTATGTTGGGTGTGCTCAGTTGCATCTGACTCTTAGCATCCCAATGGACTGTAGCCTGCCAGGCTCCTCTGTCCTTGGAATTTTCCAGGCAAGAATACTGGAGTGGGTTGCTATTTCCTTCTCCAGGGGATCTTCCTGACCCAGAGATCAACCTGCATCTCTTGCATCTTCTGCACTGGCAGGCAGATTCTTTACCACTAATGCCACCTTGGGCGCATAAATGTTTATATCAATAATTGTTATATCTTCTTTCTGGAGTAATCCCTTGATCATTATGTAGTCCTTAATTATCTCTTGTAACAGTATTTCTTTTCAAATCAATTTTATCTGATACAAGTATTGCTACTGCAGCTTTTTTAAAATTTCCATTTACATGGAATATCTGTACATCCCCTCATTTTGAGTCTGTTTGTATCCCTAGGTCTAAAGTCTCTTGTAGACAATATACATACAGATCTTGTTTTTGTATCCATTCAACCAGTCTGTCTGTTGGGGCATTTCATCTATTTACATTTAAGTTAGTTATTGATATGAATGTTCCTATCACCATTTTCTTAATTGTTTTGGGTTTGGTTTTGTGTATCTCTTTCTTGTTTTCTGCCTAGAGAATTTCCTTTAGCTTTTGTTGTAAAGCTGGCTTGGTAGTGCTGAATTCTCTTTTTTGCTTGTCTGTAAAGCTTTTGGTTTTTTGGTCAAGTCTGAATGAGATCCTTGCTGAATAGAGTAATATCTGTTGTAGGTTTTTCCCATTCATCACTTTAAACATATCCTGCCACCCCCTTATGACCTACAGAGTTTCTGCTGAAAAATCAGCTTGTAGCCTTATGGGGATTCCCTTTTATGTTATTTTTTACTTTATCCTTGCTGCTTTTAATACTTTTTTGTGCTTAACTTTTGTTAGTTTGATTAATATGTGTGTTGGTGTGTTTGTCTTAGGGTTTATCATGTGTGGGACCCTGCACTTCCTGAACTGGGGCAGCTATTTCTTTCCCATGTTTGGGAAGTTTTCAACTATAATCTCTTCAAATATTTTCTCAGACTCCTTCTTTTTCTCTTCTTCTTCTGGGACCTCCATAATTTGAATGTTAGTGAGCTTGGTGAGGTCTCTGAGACCGTCTTCAATTCTTTTTATTCTTTTTGCCTTATTCTGCTCCTCAGCAATTATTCCCACCATTTTATCTTCCAGTTCATTTATTTGTTCTTCTGTCTCAATTATTCTGCTATTGATTCATTCTAGTGTATTTTTATTTCAGTTATTGTGTTGTTCATCTCTGTTTGTTTGTCCTTTAGTTCCTCTAGGTCTTTGTTAAACATTTCTTGTATTTTCTCTATCTATGCCTCTATTTTATTTCCAAGATTTTGGATCATTATTACTATAAATTCTTTTTCAGGTATGTTGCCTATTTCCTCTTCATTTATTTGGTCTTATAGGTTTTTACCTTGCTCCTTCATCTGTAACATACTTTTCTGTTCTCTCTCTTTTTTTTTCTTTTTTTTGATGGGTGGGTCTATGTTCCTGTCTTACTGTTGTTTGGCCTGAGGTTTCAAGAACTAGAGTTTGTAGGCAGTTGGGCAGAACCAGGTCTGGGGGTTGAGATGCAGACTTCTGGAAGACCTCACTTCAATTAACAGTCCCTGTGGTCTAAAGTTCTGTTAGTTCAGCAGTTCAGACTCAGTGCTCCAATCATAGGAGTTCAGGCCCGACCTCTGGTCCATGAACCAAGCATGGCAAAATGAAACAGAAACAAAAACAGACAAAACAAAAAAGTGGGGAGCAGACAACAACAAAGCATAAAAAATAAAATAAATTTAGGAAATTAACCGATATATTAGAAAAATAAAAATATAAATGAAACAATCAGCAGAAATGTTAACAGAACCACAAAAGAAAAAAAGATTACTGGAAAAAAACCTTGGCTGTGGGGAGCAGGGCTTAGGGGCAGGGTGTAGGCTCATGATCTGTACAGCCAGAAAAGGCCCTGGGAATGGTGGGGGCAGGGCCAAGGCCCAGCACAGCCCAGAGGGGACCCCAGGGTGCCTGCTGCTTCAAAGTGTGGAGGATCAGGCCAGGGACCTCAGCAGGCTCCCAGGGGCAGAGTGGATGGGGGAAATGGTAGGTGCATTCCCCTTGATCTTCCAGTCCCTGAGGATCCCTCCCTGTCTAGCTCCACTGTTCCTTCTCAAGCCCCGCTCACACCCCCAGGATTCACATGGCACCTGTCATATTTCCACTTCTCCCGCCCTTTCCTACCCACCCATGTCTGACCCCCATCACTTGGGGGTTGCTCCCATCCACCTGGGTATCAAGGTCCCCCAACAATGTCTGGTAGGTACCCTAGTGGTGAGGAGATGCAGATTTTATGTCTTCCCACTCCATCAGCTTCTGTACATTGGTGGTGGCTTAGTCGCTAAGTCATGTCCGACTCTTCTGACCCCATGAACTATAGCCTGCCAGGCACCTCTGTCCATGGGATTTTCCAGGCAAGAATACTGGATTGGGTTGCTGTTTCCTTCTCCAGGGGATCTTCCTGACCCAGGAATTGAACCCGGGTCTCCTACATTGCAGGCAGATTCTTTACCAACTGAGCTATAAGGGTCTGTACATTGGCTTCTATGTAATTGATTTCTGCTGTTCATTATTTCCTTCCTCCTACTTTCTTTGTGTTTAATTTCCTTTTTCTGGCTTCCTGAAATAAAAGGCTAGATAATAGGTTTTCAACCTTTTTCTTAATATATTTACATTTACCATGCATTTTCCTTCAAACAACTTTTAAAATTGTATTTTATAATCATATATGTAAAAATACTTAATGTCTAAAATTTATCACTCTGAAATTACTTTTTATAATTAAGAAGCACCAAGGAGGAAAATACTTTGAATCTATTTGTTCCTTATAATATTTCTTGCATACAAGGTTTGGCATGAATTAATTCCTGCCTGAAACAATCCATTAGAGGCAGGCAAAATTTTTTTTGTAATTTCATCATTTCTTCTACATTTATCAGTTGGAATTCTATAAAGAGTTTTTCTCTTTCTCCCCTGTTATTTCAGTGTTCCATGTCATATTTTCTCTTTCAAATAATTTATTGTTTTTAATTTAGGAAGCTTCATAGTTTTGTTGCAGTTGCTACTTTTATATTTTCTCATAGTGCCTTGAATCCCCCTTCTCTCCATCTTTTATTATCAGCTTAATAGTTAAACAGAAGAGTGAAAAAACTGGCTTAAAAGTCAAGATTCAAAAAACTAAGATCATGGCATCCAGTCCCATCACTTCATGGCAAATAGATGGGGAAACAATGGGAACAGTGACAGACTCTATTTTCTTGGGCTCCAAAATCACTGCAGATGGTGACTGCAGTCAAGAAATTAAAAGACACTTGCTCCTTGGAAGAAAGCTATGACAAACTTAGACAGCATATTAAAAAGCAGAGACATTACTTCACCAACAAAGATCCATACAGCCAAAGCTATGGTTTTTCCATATGTATGGATGTGAGAACTGGACCATAAAGAAGGCTGAGTACTGAAGAACTGATGCTTTTGAACTCTGGTGTTGGAGACAACTCTTGAGAGTCCCTTGGACAGCAACAAGGTCAAATTAGTCAATCCTAAAGGAAATCAGTCCTGAATATTCATTGGAAGGACTGATGCTGAAACTGAAGCTCCAATACTTTGTCCACCTGATGTGAAGAGTCGACTCATTAGAAAAGACCCTGATGCTGGGAAAGATTGAAGGAGGGAGAAAGGGATGGCGGAGGATGAGATGGTTGGATGGCATCACCAACTCAATGGACATGAGTTTCAACAAGCTCCAGGACGTGGTGAAGGACAGGGAAGCCTGGTGTGCTGCAGTCCGTTGGGCCACAAAGAGTTGGCCGCCACTGACTGATGGAACAACAACAACAGTTAAAGTAGTATCCTTTGGTTTCCTCCTAATAATCAATGGCAATCTATTACTTCCCCCAACCCTTCTCTCTCCTCTTCCTATGCTTAACTCATGTTCTTGCTTTATCAGAAAATATCTTTATATAGCATTTTTCCATCTTAGCTGGATGAGATGGTTGGATAACATCACCAACTCAATGGACATGAGTTTGAGCAAACTCTAGGAGATAGTGAAGGATAGGGAAGCCTGGCATGCTGCAGTCCATGGAGTTGCAAATTCACACATGACTTAGTGACTGAACAACAACAGTCTTTGTTCAACCCTCATTTTAGTCTTAATCAGCCCTTTAGCTGGATGCTCAACCTCTACATTTTTGTATACAGTGTAAGTATACACCAAGACACATATTTTTCTCAAACAGATGTGAAAGTGTTTCTGCACCATTTTTTGAAAAAAAAACAAACTATCCACTTTCCAAAGAACTGATTTTATAATAATGACAAAAATCAATTCACTATGTAGTGTGTAATTTTATTAGGATTCTCTTCTGTTTCGCTAATCTTCTGTCCTTTCAGAAGACCACACTGTCTTAGCTACCGCAGCTTAATGATAGGCCTAGAAATCAAATAGTACAAGTCTTGCAAATATTCTTCCTGTTCAAAATTATGAGTATTCTAGTTCCTTTGCTATTCCACATAAACTTCAAGATCAGTTTGTCTATTTTTACAGAAAATCTTCCTGGGAATTTGATTGGAAAGAGGTTCAATCTAAAATTCAGTGTGGAGAACACTGAAACTTTAACAACATTGAATCTTCCAATTCTTTAACAGAGCATATCCTCCCAATATCTAGGTCATCATTATTCCCCTCTTCATTGTTGTTCCTAGCATACATTTCATTTGACTTACATTTAATGATTCCATGGTAGTTTGCTGGTTTGTTTTTTGGTGTTATCATAAATAACGGTGCATTTTAACCCAGATTTCCCATTGAATGCTGAAAGTGTGAAAAGTGTTAGTTGTTCAGTCATGTCCAACTCTTTGTGACCCCATGGACTGTGGCCTGCCAGGCTCCCATGTCCATGGAATTTTCCAGGCAAGAATACTGGAGCAGGTAGCCATTTCCTTCTCTAGGAGACCTTCCCAACCCAGAGATCAAATCTGGGTCTCCCGCATTGCAGGCAGATTCTTTACCATCTGAGCCACCACGGAAGCTGTTGAGTACGTAAAAAAGAACTGATTTGTGAATATTGATTTGATATTCTGCTATCTTGTTGAATTGACTTGTGAATTAAAAATTTTTTTTTCTATTGGAGCATACTTGACTTACAATGTTGTGTTAGTTTCTGCTATTGTACAGCAAAGTGAGTTACTTATAAATATACATATATCCACTCTCAGATTCAGTCCCCATATAGATCATTGCAGAGTACAGTTTCCTGAGCTATATAGTAGATCCTTATTAGCTACCTATTTTATATATAGCACCGTATATATGTCAAGCCCAATTTCCCAATTTATTCCCTCTCCACATTGGTGCCCCTTTTTTGGAGGGGGGTAGTTTTAAGAGGAGTTTTAGTGAAAGCAATCATGCTGTCTCTGAACACAGTTGTCATCTTCCTTTCCAATCTGTATCTTGTTTTATTCTTCCTCTTCTTTTTTTAAAATTTTGGCCATGCCACATGGATTGTAGGATCTTAATTCCCCAACAAGGGAAACTATAGATGGAAGAAATTTCGTATGCTTTTAATTATTTATAAAATTTTAAGATTAGTGATCTGGGACATGACCTGTGTTGGTGAATGTTTCATATGTAATTGAAAAGAACATGTATTCTGCTGTTGGATGTTCTAGACATGTCTACCAGGTCTAGTTTGGTGATGTCATTATTAAGTCCTTCTATAGCCTCCTGATATTTGATCTTCATGTTACTGAGAAATAAATGCTGAAGTAAAATGGTAGAGTGTATTTCTTCTTTCAGCTCTTTTTTGCATGATTTGAAACTTTCTTGTTAAGTACACACATTTAGGATTTTTTTTTTTTGTAAAATGATGCTTTTCCTTATATAATGTTCCTATATATTCCTGATAATTTTCTTTGAGCTTAATATATATTTACTTTCATAAAAGGGCACATATTTTCCAATGTGAGCTCTTAGGCTGGGAGATAAGGTACAGATAAATCAATCTGACCTGTATTTCAGTTGTCTGAGGTTTGCTGAAGCTTTTGGCTGATTAGTACAAAACTGTCTACAGATATTTCAAGGGCAGTCCAGGATGTTTCCCTCAGCAGGGCCTGGAACCTGAGCGTGGAAACGTTGAAGAGATCTGATTGTGTTCACAGCCAAGCTGCCTGGTTTCAGAGTTTTGCAAAACATCACCCTGCCTTACAGCCTGTAGTTTATTTTGGTTTTCCTAAATAGACAATCACATCCACAAACAACAGGATTTTTGCCTCAGCCCTAAACCCCAATTCCTTACAACTTTTTGTTCTCACATATTGGCTAGAATTGCCATTGTTGTTATTGTTGTTTAGCCACACAGTTGTGTCCAACTCTTTGCAACCCCATGGACCATAGTCCACCAGGCTCCTCTGTCTAGGGGAAATCCCAGGCAAGAATACTGGAGAGGGTTTGCCATTTCCTTCTCTAAGGGATCTTCAAACCCAAGTCTCCTGCTTGGCAGTTGGGTTCTTTACCACTGAGCTACCTGGAGCCCTTAGAACTACCATTACCTTGCTATAATTAAAGGGGTGTAACATTCTTTAACTTGATAATTTGATTAAAAAGTGATAATAATTTAAGCTATTCTGGGTAACCTAGTAGAAGGAACTAATTAATAATTGCAGCAAACTACACAAAGCATATTTTAGAGTACAGAGAGAAAGATCCTAAACATCCAAGGGTTTATGATGCAATCCTTACTGTTATATTGGTTATTACATTCAATCATACACTTTAAAAAGTCTTTATGTTGTATTATGAACATGTATATCACTGATAGTTGTATACTTTCTCCAATCTTTTCCTAAAATTTTGGGACATCTTTATAACCTTAAAGTCCTTTCTAAAGGAAATTATTTTGTCCAAGTGAACCAAAATAATAGTGAAGTAGGGGCTTCCCTGTTGGTCCACTGGTTAAGAATTTGCCTTGCAATACAGGGGATGCAGGTTTGATCCTTGGTTGGGGAAGTAATATCCCACATGCTGTGGAGCAACTAAGCCTGTAAGCCACAACTACTGAACCCACACACTCGGCAGCCTATTAACCACAACTAGAGAGCCTGCCTGCTACAACTACTGAAGTCTGGGCACTCTGGAGCCCTCACACCACAACTACTAAACCTTATGTCACAACTAGCAAGTCCTGGCACCACAATGAAAGATCCTGCATGATGCAAAAAAGATCCTACATGCTGCAACTAAGTCCCGATGCAGCCAAATAAATAAATGAATAAACACATTTTTAATTTATTTTTAAATAAATATATATTTATTTTTATATGATATAAATAATAAATCTTATAATAAAAATAATATATATTTATTAAAATATAAATTTATTTTTATTTTTTTATTTTTAGTTCTACCACTTTATTGCTACCAACCCATTTCCCTCCACCCTCGTGCACACATGCTCAGTCATGTAATCCCATGGACTTCAGCCCGCCAGACTCCTCTGTCCATGAACTTTTCCAGGCAAGAATACTGGAGTGGGTTGCCATTTCCTTCTCCATATTTATTTATTTTTAAAAATAGTGAAGCAAACATTTCTACTGAGGCTTTACCTCATCCGAACAAAAACAATCATAAATCATCTTTTCTTTTCTTTTCTTTTTTTTTGGCTTGGTTTCTCCCAAGTATAAGTTTCTGATATCTACAATTCATTCATTTTATATTTTCTCTCACTAAAATCCTAATTATTAATAAATTATGAATTTTAAAGGATTTTATTCTATATTCATTTGCATTATGGAATTTTCTTCCCATGAATGCTACCATATTAAAAATTATTTTCTGACATTCATTTCATTCATATTGTTCCTCACCTGAACAAACTTAAAGAAATGGTACAATTTCCTGCTGAGAACTTTTATAGGGTTCACTAAATTCATAGGGGTCCTACGTTTACTTATTTTTATTGTGTGTATAAAAAACAGCTTTCTGTGGGTATCCTTCAACATGCCATACATACATGGTGTACAATGAAATGATTTACAGAGTTCCTCTCCTGCATGAATTTTCTGGGAATTCCTGGAAATTCACTTTACAGAGAAAGTTTCTTACATATAATTCATTGGCAAATTTCTCATCTGCATGAGTTCTCTAATGTACAGTGAACTGCATTTATAGGGTTTCTCTCTTGTATGAGTCCTCTGATGTGCACTGAGAATTGATTTCTGAGAGAAGGTTTTTTCCACACTCACTGCATCAATAGGGTTTCTCCCCTGAATGAGTCCTCTGATGTACAATGAGCTTAGATTTTCTAATGAAGGCTTTTTCACATCATTGCAGTCATAGGGCTTCTCTCTTTTTTCCATCCTCTGATATACAAGGAGCCAGAATTTTCCACTGAAAGGTTTTTTTACATTGACTATATTCATAAGGGTTTTCCCCTGCATGGGTTCACTCATGTACAATGGGTAGTGATTTCCAAATAAAGGCTTTCTCACATTTGTGACACTCATATGGTTTCTTTCCTGAATGAGTTCTCATGTTTATAATGAAGTTTGACTTGCTACTAAATGTCTTCACACACTCATTGCACCCATAAGACTTTTCCCCAATGTGAGTTCACTGATGTGAGATGAGCTGATCTTCTCTATTAAAGGCTTTTTCACATTCATTCCATACATAGAGATTTTCTCTTGTGTGAATTCTCTGACATACAACAAGTTGTGAATTAAAACTGAAAGATTTCCTTCATTCTCTGCATTCATATGGTTTCTCTCCTATGAGTCTTCGTATGTATAATGAGGTAGGGCTTCCTCCTAAAAGCTTTCCCATATTCATTGCATCCATAGAGTTTCAATCCTGTCTGACTTCTTTCATGTACAACGAGGTATGAATTCAAACTGAAAGCCTTTCCACATTGATTACATTGATAGGTTTTACCCCAGTGTGTGCTCCCTGATGTACAACGAGCCATAACTTGAAAGTAAAAGATTTCCCACATACAGTACAACCATAAGGTTTCTCTCCTGTGTGAGTTTTGTGAAGTACAATGAGGTTTGACTTTGTATTGAAGGCTTTTCAACTTTCACTGTATGCATAGGGTTTCTTTCCTATATGAGTTCTCTGATGTGAAATGAGATGGTATTTCTAACTGAAGGCTTTCTCACAGTGACTACAACCATAGGGTTTCTCTCCTGTGTGGGTTTTATAATGTGAAATGAGATGGTGGTTCCAACTGAAGGCTTTCCCACGTTCATTACAACTATAGGGTTTCTCTCCTGTGTGGGTTTTCCAATGTATAATAAGGTTAGACTTTGTTTTAAAGGCTTTCCAACATTCTCTACATTCATGGGTTTTCTCTCCTGTATGAATTCTCTGATATATCACGAGTTGTGAGTTCAAATGAAAAGCTTTCCCACAGTCACTGCATTCATAGGGCTTCTCCCCTGTGTGAATTCTCTGATGTATAACGAGTTGTGAATTCAAACTGAAGGCTCTCCCACATTCACACCATTCATGGTGTTTCTCTCCTGTGTGAGTTCTCTGATGTAAAACGAGGTAGGACTTCATTCTAAAAGCTTTCCCACACTCACTGCATCCATAGGGTTTCACTCCTGTGTGACTGAAAGGTTGTTGCTGAACCACAAAAAGACGCCAGGATTCTTGGCCTCCAGAGGAGAAGAATTCAATCCAGGGCCAGAGACGAGGCTTGACTGCTCAGAGCTTTTGTGTAATAAAGTTTTATTAAAGTATAAAGGAGATAGAGAAAGCTTCTGACATAGACATCAGAAAGGAGCAGAAAGAGTACCCCCCTGCTAGTGTTATACAGCTGGACATTATACAGTCACTAGCAGTTTGTTAATGAAAGAAAGGAATGTCTTAAAACTCAGAATGACACCAGGCCCCTCATCCATAAGATGTATTTTGGGATAATCTTGGCAACAAATGAATCATCCTGGGCCATAAAACAATTGACTTGAATCTTGTAGAAGGGCGGAGTACCATACAAATAGTTTTGTTTACATAGATTAGGGGAACAATGTCTGAGTATAACATAATGGTTGTCAAGTAAGTTCTGAGCCATTAGGCAGAACCGACTTGAAGACAGAGTCTGGGGTAAATGCATAGTACATTAACATAGTTTAAGACAAACATTTCCATAAGAAAAATGCATTGGTTAACTCAAGGTTTGAGAATAGTTAACTTCAGGTGGAACCAGGTGTCATTACAGCAACACAGTATTTTAAGAGAAACCTTTTAAAATTTGTATAGAGAAGGGAAAAAGTAAAAAATATATATATATATATATATATATATATATAGTGATATATATATATCACTAGTTTGTTTCCTCCTGCCGCTTAAAAGAGAGATAAAAATGTCTGACACTTGCAGCTTATTTCCTCCGTTTGGAGACCCCTGGCCTTCCTGCCTGTTACCCTCTCATGACTTATTAGTTGTGACTTCAAACTGAAGGCTTTTCCACACTGATTACATCCATTGGGTTTAACCCCACTGTGTGCTCTCTGAGCTGTGACTCACTGGAGAATCTCCCACATTCACAACACCATAGGTTTCTCCCCCATGTGGGTTCTCTGATGTACCATGAATTAAGACTGTATTAAAGGCTTTCTGACAATCAATGCCTTCATAGGGTTTCTCTCCTGTATGAATGCTTTGGTGTATAATGAGTTGTGATTTCAAATCAAAAGTTTTTTCAAATGCACAACACTTGCAGGGTTTCTGTCCTGAATGAGTTTTCTGGTGGGAAATAAGCTGGTCTATTCTACTGAAAACTTTTCTACATTCACAACATGCAGGGATTCTCCCGTGTGTGAATTCTCTGATGTATAACAAGTTGTGAATTGAAACTAAAAGTTTTCTGACAGTCACTGTATGCATGTAACTTCTCTCCTGTGTGAGTTCTCTGATGTGCAATGAGGTAGGACTTGCTGCTGAAGTCTTTCCCACATCCATCACCTTTGTAAGGCTTTTCTTCTTCATGAGTTTCCTGATGCACCCCAAGGTATGACTTGCTGCTGAAGGCCTTCCCACAGGAACTGTAGTCAAAGGGCTCTCCTCCTATATGCATTTGTTGGCAAATAAGCTGTGACTTTCTGTTGGCAGTTTTCCCAGATTCAATACTTCCACAGTGTTTTATGCCAATAATAGCTTGTTCATGTTTAGAATGGAAGGGTGATTCTCTCTGTACACAAAACCCATTAGGATTCTTTCCAGCATAATTGCTACTAAAATCTATATTATATTTCAAATTCTTTCCATTTGTGACACATTTATGAAGTCTTTGTCTTGAAGAAATATAATCTTTACTAAGAAAATAGTTTTCCAAATGCAGTACAGGGATAGTCTTCTGCCTTAATTTTCCTGATGCCATTCCATACAATCATTAATTTCCCAGACTTTATCTAGAAATGAAAATACTCATGTTGTAAATAGTAACATGATCTTGGTATAGCATAAAATTACCTTAAAAATGCCATGTCGTGAGGTTTTTCTTAGTTTCTGATATCAGTTCTGAACATAAATAAAATCTCAAGAATTAAGGTACCTGGACACTGGACACTGGACTCCAGTGTCTGGAGTACTGGACAACTGGTACCTGGACAACTCCTGGACACTGAGGAAAACAAAGCAACTCAAAACATGAACATAGGCATAGGGAACTGCCAATAAGGAGAGTCCTGAGTTTCAAATTTTTGTACTATACCTTCTTTAGAAAACACAAGGTAAAATGAGGAAAACATAAAGTGGGAAAGATCTCTAAGCACTAGCATTATTTAACAAATAATTACTAAATACCTATTATATGCCAAACATTGTTAAGCTCAGGAGAAAGGGCAGAACCATTGCAGATTGGTTTACACTCCTCATGGGAATAAAGGTCCACTGAATACCCAAATAGATGAAAATAAACTCACAAGAAACATCATCATGATGTTTCAGAACACTGTCAAGCAGCAGCCAGTAAAACTTCCAGAGAATCCAAAAACGTTTCATATAATAAATCAAAATTTACAATGGATCTAACTTCTCACTAGCACAGGAAGCTACTGTGAGAGGTGTTCCAGCAAAACAAATCTAGAAAAAAGAGGACACACACCACAAAAAAAAAAAAAAAAAAAAAATAGAAAATTTGAAAGGAGATTCCAGGATAAAAACTGTACAACCAGGTGATGAGAAAAGTTAGGTTACACCAGAGGAAGTCACAAGACCTGGGAGTGATGTCACCAGGAAGATGAAATTGACAGAACCACTAATTTAGCTGAATGTACCAAAAGAATATTTAGACACGTGAAGAAGAGTCTGGGGCTAAATTAATTAAAAATATGAGCAATAACAGAGAAAACTGGAAAGGCAAGTAAAACAACTCAACAGAAAAAGTGATTTATGAATGAAAACTAACAACTGTACACTTGTATGATTTGCCTGTGAATGGAAATTACATAGTCATGAAGATGCAAAAACTGAAGACCGTTCTAAGCAAAAGCATGAAGTAGCTTTATTAGGATCATGTGGGTATGAGAAGACAGTGTGTATATCATGGGGAATATGAGGGGAGGAGGATGAAAGAGAATTAAATCTATCCTTCACACTGAGTAATTAGGAGAAAATCTAGGTACAATAGAATAAGCGCTGGTGATTCAGAAATCATGGAGGAAAATTCACCAAGAAAGGGCTAAGAGGTGAAATTGTTTGTCTCCAAGAAGAATGAAAAACAGAGGGGCAAGGTGAACAGATGCTGGTTAAACATTAACCACCCCGCACTGCTGCCAAATTCCAAATATACAAAATAAATAAAGAGCAAAACACAGGACTAAGTCCTCAGGCACAATGACAAATATTTGGAGGCTGAAGAGAAGAGAGAATGGGTAGAGTGGACCTAGGTATCTCAGAGTAACATGCTGACCAAAGTGATGGACAGAACAGGGTATTGAGAGAAGACAGAAGCAGGTCAGGTTTGAAAACTGCAATATCACAGAATCTTAATACCTCATTCCAGGTTCCTCTAAAGCCTAAACTTGAACTCTCTTACTCATTTTGTACACAACGTCCAAGTTATATGTTCCTAAACACCGATTCCCAACTGGGACAATATCCATTCCCATGTACTGAGAAATGAATATGAGCATGTTTGACTATTACAGTGGCTTTGAAGGGAGTATTACTGTCAATTAAATGGTCTTAAAGTCATAAATGTTTCCATCAGGAAAAACCAGGCCAGTGAGTAATTAATCTTTGCCTTTGAATCAGATTTGCTCACGTTTGGCTGTCAGTGATGTTACTATAAACTTCAAAGTTCATGGATACTGAATCTGTCAATTTCTATACTTTACCCTTCCAATCTTTCTGTTGCTAGCACCACATTCCTTGTTTTTCCTCGGTTCTCACATCTCTGGTTTCCTTCATTTTATTTCCCAGGAAATCTAATAAATTTGCTATTGAGCATTTTTTTTTTTTTTTTTTTTTTAGTTGGAGGCCAATCACTTCACAACATTTCAGTGGGTTTTGTCATACATTGATATGAATCAGCCACGGATTTACACGTATTCCCCATCCCGATCCCCGCTCCCACCTCCCTCTCCACCCGATTCCCCCAGGTCCTCCCAGTGCACCAGGCTGGAGCACTTGTCTCATGCATCCCACCTGGGCTGGTGATCTGTTTCACCATAGATAGTATACATGCTGTTCTTTTGAAATATCCCACCCTCACCTTCTCCCACAGAGTTCAAAAGTCTGTTCTGTACTTCTGTGTCTCTTTTTCTGTTTTGCATATAGGGTTATCGTTACCATCTTTCTAAATTCCATATATATGTGTTAGTATGCTGTAATGTTCTTTATCTTTCTGGCTTACTTCACTCTGTATAAGGGGCTCCAGCTTCATCCATCTCATTAGGACTGGTTCAAATGAATTCTTTTTAATGGCTGAGTAATATTCCATGGTGTATATGTACCACAGCTTCCTTATCCATTCATCTGCTGATGGGCATCTAGGTTGCTTCCATGTCCTGGCTATTATAAACAGTGCTGCGATGAACATTGGGGTGCACGTGTCTCTTTCAGATCTGGTTTCCTCAGTGTGTATGCCCAGAAGTGGGATTGCTGGGTCTGAGCATTTTTTTTTTTTTTTGCAACAGTAATTCCAGAAAATCAGACTATTGCTGGTACCTCAAGGGACACAAAGAATTCAAGAAATAAACACAGAATACCAGAGTCAGTGAGTAGAAGACAGGAATTCACAAGACTGAAAACTGTTTAAACATGATTCAAGACTATATTAAACATGATTACTGGCTGTGGCTCATCTTGAGTTTAGCTACAGAAGGCAATGGAAGAGGAACTCAGGCTAAGAGAGGAGAACCCGGGGCTCACCAGGCCACAGCCGTGGCAGAAGCCCTGGAACAGCCTGTGCAGCCCAGTTCCAACGCACTGTAACCAGTGGCTTCCCTGCGGTGCCGCTGCTGCTCTCCCAGAACAAGGTTCCTGTTGTAACCATTCTGTACGTCTCTCTACCACTCAGCCTGTCTGGCTAGCTGTATGTGGATAACTTATCTTTAATTATAGATCACCAGACCATGAAGACACACCACCAGGTCTAATTAGAAACAATAATCCTAGACTTGTACTAATATGGTTAGGAATGGATAGAGGTATGATAGAATATTTTTGGAGGTGGATGGATGGAAAGAAGGATGTGACTGGATGCTCCCTCACCAAAGAGGAAGATGAAGGTGTACAGTGCTGCCTACGTGACAGTTCTGCTGTCCTTTTCCTGGCTGGCAGAGATCTGATTTTACATCCTACCTCCATCCGTAAGGCCACATACTTCAGTTAGGAAACTGGAGACCCATCTCCATACCCCCTGCCAAAGGGGAAACATGATTTATCTGAGCCAACAGTGATGGTTTCATTTCCCTTGCCTGAGTCTTCTTTAGACAGGGTAGGTGATAAAAATCTAGCCTATTAAACATGGTAAGTCGGCTAGGGTTTCCTGAAATAGATTTTAATGCCTGATAAAAAGGGCCACATGAGAAGAAACAGTCTTTCTTGCCCCACTGGCCACTGGTACATCTGCAGGTGTCAGGTGGAACTGTAATGATCTGATGACCATGAGGGAGTTAATCTGAGGAAAATACTGACATAGTTATAATGGCAAGGAAGACACAGACCTTCGGGGATTTAGTGAGGCAATGACTAAGGATTTAGTCATCCTTAGAGCTGCTCCACATGAGGACATTTTGTGATGTGTAGTAATAAATCATTTCTGCTTAAACAGGTTCATTCAGGATTAATAAAAAATTGCAGGTGAAACAATCCTAATAATACAAAGACTTACTGTTGATTTACCCGGCCACGTTTATTAAAAAATACATAGGTGCTTAGGGAAACATATCTGACAGTCACATCAGGACAAACTAATAGTATAAAAAGAGTATAAGCTATAAATTTGGCTGGTAAGTAGAACAAGTGAGAAATGAAATAATACTAGCCTTGTTGGGGGTAAGAACTGAAAAGATGGTGCTTTAAAAGACTTATTTTTAAAGGAGTAAAATACAGCAGATTATAACAAGACTAGTGAAGACAACTGCATATAAAGGAGTTTTAAGCTCACTCCCCAGTGTCAGGAAAAAGAATTCAAAGCATAGCGGAACTAACAATTAGGAAGGAAAGAAGACATTATCATACAGCTATGGGGCAGGGAAGAGACATTTCAATTCCAGTTTCTGAAAAATTAGACAATGGAGCGGCCCATGTAGGGAAGACACCCTGTGAACCAGTTAAACCCAGTACCAAAGGGCAGATGAAAGGTAGACAGGACTGTCAGTCACAAACAGAGAAAGGAAGAGCTTAAACCTTCAGGGTGGGAGTCTGCTAAAACTTAAAACATATGACAAAAGTAGAGAATATAGAAAAGATCCCTCTGGACTCAGAGAGAAGAGCATGTGAGGTCAGTAAAGCATAAGGAGAACAAGCACTCTGTCATGCAGTGTGAGAGGGTGTTCAGTGGAGTGTCATCTGAGTATGGAGAGAGGGAAAGGCTTCAGGCAAGATAACTAGTATTGCAAGGTTGTTACTGAACGATGAGACGCAGGATTCTTGGCCTCCGGAGGAGATGAATTCAATCCGGGGCCAGAGACGAGGCTGGATCGCTCAGAGCTTTTGTGTAATAAAGTTTTATTAAAGTATAAAGGAGATAGAGAAAGCTTCTGACATAGGCATCAGAAGGGGCAAAAGAGTACCCCTTTGCTAGTGTTAGCAATGGAGTTATATACTTTCCAATGAATCCAAAGAATGTCTGGAGGTTGCAAAGACCTCACCAGACCCACTCCCATAATTTACATTTTAAGATAACAGAGTTGGCCGGAAGGTTTAATCCAAAGACTGTCCTCAGGCAGGATACATTATTGTTATATAATCCTAAGGAATGTAGAGGAAAAAAAGTAAAAAAGTTTGTCCTTTCTTCCTCCTTGAATATCCCAGACCTCTCTCTCCTTGGGGACCCCTAGACTTCTTATCAACCCGCCTAGGAAATGACTCTCTCAGTATCATCAAATGAGGCAGGAATAACCTCAGAAAAAACAGTGATGTCAGAGTGACAAGCAAGGAGAAACAGAGGGGTAGAATATCCTAACAGGTTTCAAGGAGAAGGAAACTGGACCTGTGGTTGTTAAATATGAATGTGAGTAATTTTAAAAAAGAGAAAGAAAGTAGAAGAGGCGTGAAAGTCACATCCAGTGAAGTAGAGAGGAAAAGCTGCTTAAATGCAGGATGAAATGAGTCTATCACCACGGGAAAGTAAGAAGGAAGCTGAGAATGCCAGAAAAGAGAGCATGAAGAGAAAATGGTCACAAATAACACAAAAACACAAACACAAAGGAAACATCACATAAGAACTCACAGCAATTCTGAGGAAGGAGGAAAAGATCTCAATGTCCTGGTCACTCACCTGGATGGCCCTGACTCAGGATTTGCATCATCCATAGCTCTTCTTGTTCCAACTGGAAAATGATACTGGGTTTGGTGTGTTGATACCCTGTGAATGGAAAATCACAGACAACCTGGACCAAGGCTGCCTGGGACTCAGGGATTCAGAAGAACAGGGAAGACTCAGTTTAGAGGTGGCATGATAAAGCTGCTCTTTTGCATTTGGCAAAGTAAACACCATTCAACCAGTGTATTCTGATGTCAAAGGGAGAATAAGAAAATCTGACCTCTAAATATAAGCCCCAAATCATCAAGTATTTTACAAAAGTGCCCCAGCTTTCAGCCACCAAGAAGGGGAAGCCTAGAGATTATACATACTCCTTTCAGGGAGGCATTACCCACCCAGGGACACCAGGTTGCTGTAGATTCCCAACATCACACTCCTGTACAGGTGCTTCTGAGCTGGGACCAGCAGCTGCCACTCTTCCCAAGTAAAGTCCACAAACACATCCATGAATGACAATGGTCCCTGAAAAAGCATATCTCCATTCAATCTCAAATCATTTTACTGAGTTTGGAGTAAACAAACGGCTGCCAAGAAAGCCAATTATTTACATTCTGCTTTGGGAAAAAGCAAACATTCATTGAAAATATCCCATCAATATGCATTAAATCAGTTAACTTTTCATTAAACATATAATAGCATGTGCCAGGTGTCAACTACAAATTGGCACTTACCAAGAGCATTGCCAAAGACTGAACAACAAAGGCATTTGAAATCTGCCTCTGCAGAGACTGAACCCCATGCTGCTATAGCTATTGACCTTCAACAACCCCTGAGGGAGTTCAGTGTGGAGTGAGGCACTCTGTGCTCAAGGGAATCTGGTGGGACAGGTCTTTAGATAGTTGGATGTTTTTAGAAACAGATTTTATGATCTCAGTCCTTGTATCTCCTCATATCTAGAGAAGCAATAAATCCCTTCATGGTGACATCAGACCCTCATGACTAACAAAAAACCTTTTGTAAATTGAGTGCTTCATGGTATTGAACTCTCCCTTCACCAAAACCTTATATATTGACTTTCCCCCACTGCCGCTTTGGAGCAGTCTCTCAGAGCTACCTGAGATGCTGCCTCCCAGGCTGCAGTCCTCATTTTGCCCCAAATAAAACTTAACTCACAACTCTCAAGTTGTATATCTTTTTTTTAGTCGACACAGGTATTCAACTATGTGTAAGTAATATAAAATGGATGAAAGACAGTCTTGCCTAAAAGAAGTGTTCAGCATTGCAGAGAAAAGCAAAGATTAAATACATAAAATGTAATAGGGAGTCCTTCGCTATATGACACAAGGACCCCAAAGCTGGTGCTCTGTGATAACCTAGAGGGATGGGAGGCAAAGGGAGGTGGGAGGGAGGTTTAAGAGGAAGGGGACATATGTATACCTATAGCAGATTCATGTTGATGTATGGCAGAAACCATCACAATATTATAAAGTAATTAACCTCTAATTAAAAAAAAAAAAAAGAACAGCAGTAGTTGGTAGAGAATGTGAGGCAAGTGGACACCCAGACATTGCTTATGGCCATATAAGAGGATGGTACTTAGTGAAACAAAGTTCTTAACAAAAAATATAAGCAATAGAGCAGGAGACACATGTGTACATGCCATGAACATAAATTAAAAATGCATTCACACCAACAAAAATACACACTTTGTAAACACATAAAAAGAACAATATGCATTTTAAAATTGTGGTGGTGGAGAAGGAGCTAAAAATCAAGTCTGGGGAAACCAGGAAACAGGGACCTCAGGGACCTTCCACGACCTAAGGAGAAGTTAACTAAATGCTCCCATCTAAGGACCTCTCCCCACCAAAAAATTAAAATGAATAAAGAAAAGAAGTGGAAATAAACAAGGACTCACCCAGGATTTCTTGACTTTAGGCTGCTTCTGGGAAATAAGCAGACACTCCAGGACCTGCGCTGTCCCAGGTCTCCTGGGAGTCTCCTGCGCTGCCGGGGTCCTCCAGGGAGAGGCCTCTGGTCAGGGTTCCCTTGACCCAAGGTGGGTTCTTCCCCTTGATGCTTTCTGCTTGCATCGCATGAACGGTCTCGCTCCTGGAGAGGTGGCACCTGTAGAGCAAGCACACATTTGAGAGCACATTTCTAACCTTGGTCTCTTTCGCTGGTGAATGCACTCACCCCAGCTGCGCCAGGGGTTCTCCAGACTGTGGTCAGTGCTGCTGGGGGGCAGAAGTGAGAGGAAATGGAATTAGGGAGCCCAGCACACTGACTACAGCTCCACACACAGACTCCGCACAGGCCCCCAGGAACCCCGAAAGAGCAGCAACAACCCTGAGATTTAAACAGTTTCAGGCAGACAGTTATGAAGAACATGATGCCAGGTGCTAAGGAGTAAATGACCCTGCTTTAGGTGGGTGCACACCAGAAATAGATCTTGGATGAAATAATCTGTGTTTCAGTAGAGTTTCTTCTCTCAATACCTGGATGTCCACGAACAACTCATTTAATCTCTCTCACTGAGTCTTACTGTTTGTTGTGAAACATTGAGAGTAGGATGAGATCAGGGTGGCAGTGTAGTCTTTTCATGCTCCAAGAAAAACAAGAGGTCTACAGGAATAGTAAAAGAAGAAGTCAGAGATGTCCACAGCCAGAAAAACAGACCCAAGTGACAGGGCTCCCCACAAACCTCGGAATCTAGGCAGATGCAACCTAACAGTACAACTGCGGGAGTGGGGGCCACAGGCTGCTGACCTCCAAAGTCACCAGTTAATGAGCATCCCCAAGAAGTGAACACCTCCCAAGTGGAATCTGAGCCTCTCAGGCTCAGGGCTGCAGGTGACGAAAACAGATGTTCCCAAAGTTGCTAAATGATCTAACAGTGCCGTGGCCATCTAGGAACACAACGGTCTGAGAAATAATGGGCAAACCGTCCCTCATAGGAGGTTGGGTCTTCCCTGAGAGGGAAAGCTGCTGGAAATGAAGCCCAAAGTGATCAGCACGAGAAGTGAGAAAACAAGGTTCGGGCACAGAGAGAGACAAGAGAAAGGAGCTTCAGAGGGTTAGAGGGAGAGGGGAGAAAAGGGAGGAGAGAAAGGCATTAGGCAGTCAGAGCAAAGGGTCCAGAGGAATTCATTTCAGAAGTTACTTTAACAACAAAATACATGGCGCAAAAATGGGTGAAACCCGGCATGTTGAGCTCTGGGAAACCCAGGGTGAGAGGCAGAAAAAAGCCTTCCTGACAAGGTTCAGCGTTGAGTCTGATCAGCTATGTCTCTGTGTGTATCTTTACTTCCAAAAGAATCACTGAGAAGATGAACTAGAAACTTAGGTTACCTTGGGAGAAGGGGAGGAGGAGAGATGGAGGCTTGTCTGAATGCACCATTATACACTTTCTACTTTTGAATCATGTAAATATGCTACATGATCAAAAGGAGGAGGGAGGGCAATCCCTAAAGTTGAAAACAAATGTCAACAAATACATTTTTGTTTATGCAACTGGAAACAAAACTACAAGAGACAATCAGTTTTCTACCTGACCTTAACATGTGGTATTTAACTATGTATTCTTTGGATAAAATGAGGTATAAAGACTAACTGAACTTCATTTAGTATCCTAGTTAATAGTAACAAATTGTTATTATTTTAAAACCATCTTGTGTTTGCTATAGGACATGACAGTTATATCACTGTTATTAAGGACCAAGATATCTAGCACATGACAAAAAGATGCAAGAGTAAAGTTTTTCACCTTCCTGCACAGCTGGTGGGGATATAAAATGGAGCAACCACTTTGGACCTAGCTTGGCAGTTCCTCAAGGTGTCAAACCCAGAATCACTGTATTACCTGGCAATCCCATTCCGAGGTATACACTCAAGAGAATTAAAAGCCTATGTCCACAGAAATGATTGCACACAAATGTTTTTAATGGCTTGACTGCTAACAGCCAAATAAGCATCAATGGATGAATGGATAAACCAAAAGTGATCTATACATGCAAAGGCACATTGTTTAGTCATAAAAAAGGAAGGAAGCACTGAAGAATACTACTACATGATGAACTTCTGTACTACATTATATGGATATCCAACAATTACCTTTTTTTGACCATAATGCAAATACCTAATTGTACTGAAAGCTTCTGATTTCTGAGGCACGACTAAACATCAATCTTGGATAAGTTCATTTCTAGCCACACAACTAGATAAAGAGCCAGGATGGGACCCCCCCCCCCACCTCCGCCCAATGATCTCCTCATAGAAAGCCCTGGGTGACTTGAATGACTGCTCCCTAAAGTGAACCCTGCTCTTCCCTTCCTGTGCCTTAATTCTCAGCTTTATATCTTAAATTCATCAATAAATAATGAGCCTGTAAGCCCCCGTGATCCAAATATGTGAACTCCCAGTCCACATTCTCATTCTCTCTCTGCTGTGCGGCCCTGGTGTGTCCCTACTCCCCAGGATCCTCAGTAATAAACCTTATGTTTTCAAAGGTCCCTGATGGTTGTTGCTGAGATGCATCTTGCAATCACAGTAAGAACCATAAGGATGGGTCCAGCCATGGCAATGGCTCATTGGTGAAATGTCTGTGGGGGCTGTGACTAGTAGGGGCCCAGGTAAGCCCCCATCTCAGATATTCCTAGTCACAGCATCATTACTGACAGGCTGAGACCAACACAAAGCCACTATGAAAACACTGTGCTAAATGAAAGAAGCCAGATATACATGTCCATAGGTGATATGATTCTATTTGTATAAATGTCTTCCCAGGTGGTGCAAGTGGTAAAGAACCATCTACCAATGCAAGAGATGCCAGAGACACAGTTTCAATCCCTGGGTAAGGAAGATTTCCTAGAGTAGGAAATGGCAACCCACTCCAGTATACTTGTTGGGAAAACTCTAAGGACAGAGGAGCCTTTCTTGATTGGAAAATTCCACAGACAGAGGAGCCTGGTGAGGTACAGTCCTTAGGGCGGCAAAGACTCGGACACGGCTGAGTAAAGCACATATAAATATCTAGAATGGGGAAATTCATGAAAACACAGTAGATTAAATGGCAGTCAAGGGGACAGGGGAAGGAGGGGATGGAGAGTGGCTTGTGAATGGGGAAAGGGTTTCTTTTTGAAGGAATGATAATGTTCTGGAACTGGACATGGTAATATGTAGACAAGTCTGAGAATACTAAAAATGACTGAAGCTACACTTTAAAAGGGTGAGTTTTATGGTATATAAATCATACCTCAATAAAGCTTCTATTAGAAGTAATTTTTAAATTCAATTATTTTTCATAAAGGAAGTTTTGCAACAGTTGTCTCATCCATGTTTGCAGCATGCCTACTGTCTCAGAGATCCTCTGAAGCCAAGATCCATTCTCATCTCTGACCCCCAGACAATCTTTACTCTGATTCTCTCCATAGACCTGCCTTTTCTGGACATTTTATATGATGGGGACCATACTAGATACTGTGCCTGGCTTCTTTTGCTCAGCACAATGCTCTGAAGATTTATTCATGTTACAGACACACCACTGGTTTGCTCCTTTATTGCTGAATACTGTTCCATTTTGTCTAAACATTCACCACTAAGCCCACATTTATTATATATTTTTTAACTTTTTATTTTATATTGGAGTATAGCCAGTGAACAATATTGTGACAGTTTCAGATGCACAGTTGAGTGTCTCAGCGATGCATATAAATGCATCCATTCTCCTCCAAACTCCCCTCCCAAGCAGGCTGCCACAAAACATTGAGAAGCGTTCCCTGTGCTATACAGTAGACACTTCTAGTTATCCACTTTGAACACAGCAGTGTGTACATGTTGATCTCAGACTCCCTAACCATCCCTTCCCCTCATCCTTCCCTGCAACCATAAGTTTGTTCTCCAAGTCTGTGAGTCTAATTCTCTTGTGTAAATAAGCTCCTTTGGGGACTTCATGCTGGTCCAGTGGTTGACAGTCTGCATGCCCAGGCAGCAAACATGAATTTGATCCCTGGTCCAGTAGATCCCACATGCCTTGGGGCACCACAACTACTAAGCCCATGTTCTAGAGCCCAGGAGGTGCAAATACTGAAGCCCAAGCACTCCAGAGCCTGTGCTCTGCAACAAGAGATGCCACCTCAAAGAGAAACTCATGCACCACAACTAGAGAGTAGCCCCTCATTGCACAACTAGAAAAAGCCTGAGAGCAGCAACAAAGACCCAGTGCAACCAAAAATAAATACATTTTTAAAAGTTCATTTATATCATTTCTTTTTAGATTCCACATATAAGGGATGTCATATGATATTTCTTTTTCTCTGTATGACTTCACTCAATATGACAGTCTCTAGGTCCATCCGTGTTACTGCAAATAGCATTGTTTTATTCTTTTTTAATAGCTGGGTAACATTCCACTATATGTATGTGCCACATCTTCCTTATTCATTCCTCTGTTGATGGGTATTTGGTAGCTTCCATGCCTTGGCTTCTGTAAATAGTGCTGCAATGAACACTGGGGATCATGTATCACTTCAGATCATGTTTTTCTCCACATATATGCCCAGAAGTGGGATTGTAGAGTCATATGGTCGCTCTAATTTTAGTTTTTTAAGGAACCTCCATACTCTTCTCCATAGTGGCTGCAACAGTTTATACTCTCACCAACAATGCAGGAGGGTTCCCTTCTCTCCACACCCTCTCCATTATTGTTTGTGAATTTTTTGATGTAGCCATTTTGACTGGTGTGAAGTGATACCTCATTGTCATTTTGATTTGCATTTCTCTAAAAAATAGCATTTTTGAACATCTTTTCATGTGCCTCTTGGCAATCTGTATGTCTCCTTTGGAGAAATGTCTTTGCAGGGAGCCGGCCTGAACGTACAGGCCCCTTACGGCCCTAAGAGAGAACAAAAGGTCTCTCTTTGTCCTGCCACCCCTTCTTGTTAAAGTATAGACTGGCATTTGTCTCCTTCAGGGAAAAAACACCCCGGTGACCTTTCGCCTGTTTTCCTGGTGCTGATAAACTCGTCATGCTTGAAGCCTGTTTTCTATCTAGTTAATGTTCTATTGATGAAGCCTGTTTTCTATCTAGTTAATATTCTATTGATCTTAATCATGTTGGGTGCTAGGGTAATACTTTACTGATCTTAAGTGTAGGAATTTAAAACATCTGTAGCTCTGCACGTATGCAAACCCTCGATCTATTCTTAGTAACTCCTGTTAGCATATATATAGGCATGGTATTCTTCAATAAAGTTGTCGGAGTCAGATGCAAGCTGACTCCGTCCCTCTCAACCCCATCTTTCTGAGTCTTATTTCCTAGGTACTCTGGTAATTGCGTTCTCGACCAGTTCGTTTGCCGGCAGGCTCCGGCAGTCTTTTTAGATCTCCCACCATTTTTTTGATTGGATTGTTCTGATGATATTAAGTCTCATGAGCTGTTTATAGATTTTCAGGATTAATCCCTTGTTGGTTATATCATTTGAAAATATTTTCTCCAATTTGTGAGCTGTCTTTTCATTTTGTTTATTTTTTCCTTTACTGTGCAAAAGCTTTTGAGTTTAATTAGGTCCCGTCTATTTAATTTTGGTTTTATTTCCATTATTCTGGGAGATAAATCAGAAAAGATATTGCTGCAATTTATGTCAACAGTGTTCTGCCTAAGTTTTCTGTAGGGATTTTTCAGTGTTCAGTCTCACATTTAGGTCTTTAATTCATTTTGAGGTTATTTTTGTATATGCTGTTACAGGACGATCATCATCGTGTTTTTTACATGTTTTCCAGTTTTCTCAGGACCATTTGTTGAAGAGACTGTCTTTCTACCACTGTGTAGTCATGCCTCGCTTGTCACAGATTAATTGATCACAGGTGCATGAGTTTATTTTATCCTGTTCCACTGATACATGCCCTTATTTTTTGTGCCCATACCATCCTGTTTTGGTGACTGTAGCTTTGTACTATAGTCTGAAGTCGTGAAGCCTGATTCTTCCAGCTCTGCTTTTCTTCCTCATGACTGCTTTGTCTATTCAGGGTGCTTTGTGTCTCCATACAGATTTTAAGATTTTTGTTTCATTTCTGTGAAAAATGCCTTTAGTAATTTAATAGGGATTGCATTGAGTCTGCAGATTGCCTTGAGTAATATAGTCATTCTCAAGGCACTCATTGGTGCCCAGAGTAATATAGTCATTCCAACATGGTATATCTTTCCATCTATTTGTCTTCATCAGCATCTGTCCTTTTTGTAATACAGGTCTTTTGTCTCCTTGGGTAGGTTTATTCCTAGTTATTTTATTCTTATATGATGGTAGGTGGGATTGTTTCTTGAATACCTATTTTTGATCTTTCATTGTTAATGTATAGAAACAGAACAGATTTCTAAGGATTAATTTTGTAACCTATAATTTTTCAAATTCATTGATGAGTTCTAGTAGTTTTCTGGTAGCATCTTTAGTACCTTCTGTATAGTATCATGTCAACTGCAAATAGTGACTGTTTAACATCTTTTGCATTTTGGGTTTCCTTTACTTCTTTTCTTCTCTCATTTCTATGGGTAGGACTTCCCATAGAACATTCAAAACTATGTTGAATAAGAGTGGATATTCTTGCCTTGGTCCTGAAATCAGAAGGAATGCTTTCAGCTTTTCACAATTGAGTATGTTAGCTATATCTTTGTCATATATGGCTTTAACTATGTTGAGGTATGTTCCCTCTACCTCCCTTTTCTGGAGAGGTTTTTTTTTTTTTTTTTAATCATAAATGGGTGAATTTTATCAGAAGTTTTTTCTGTATCTATTGAAATGTTGTTCAGTCACTCAGCCATGTCTGACTCTTTGCAACCCCATGGATTGCATCATGCCAGTCCATTAAGATGCTCATGTGTCTTTTATTCTTCAATTTGTATGTGATATAACTCAGCGATTGATTTGCAGATATTGAAAACTCCATGCATCCTTGAGATAAATCCAACCTGGTCAGAGTGTATGACATTTTTAATATATTGTTGGATTCAGATTGCTAGTATTCTGATAAGGAATTTTGGGTCTATGTTCATCAGTGATTGCTGTTCAGTCACTCAGTCGTGTCCAACTTTTTGTGACCTCATGGACTGAAGCACACCAGGCTATCCTGTCCTTCACTATCTCCTGGAATGTGCTCAAACTCATGTCCATTGAATCAGTGATGCCATCCAACCATCTAATCCTCTGTGGTCCCCTTCTCCTCTTGCTTTCAATCTTTCCCAGCATCAGGGTCTTTTCCAGTGAGTCAACTTTTTGCATCAGGTGGCCAAAGTATGGGAGATTCAGCTTCAGTAACAATCCTTCCAATGAATATTCAGAGTTGATTTCCTTTAGGATTGACTAGCTTGATCTCCTTGCTGTCCAAAGGACTCTCAAGACTCCTCTCCAGCACCACAGTTTAAAAGCATCAATTCCTTGGCACCCAGCCTTCTTTATGGTCCAACTCTCATATCCATACACGACTAGTGGAAAAACCATAGCTTTGACTATATGGACCTTTGTCAGCAAAGTAAAGTCTCTGCTTTTTAATATGCTGTCTAGGTTTGTCACAGCTTTTCTTCCAAGGAGTAAACATCTTTTAATTTCATGGCTGTAGTTACTGTCTGCAGTGATTTTGGAGCCCAAGAAAATAAAGTCTGTCACTATTTCAATTGTCTCCCCATATATTTGCCATGAAGTGATGGAACCAGATGCCATGATCATAGTTTTTTGAATGTTGAGTTTTAAACCTGCTTTTTCACTCTCCTCTTTAACTTTTTCATTAAGAGGCTCTTTAGTTCCTTTTTGTTCTCTGCCATAAGGGAGGTATCATCTGCATAACAGAGGTTATTGATATTTCTCCTGGACACCTCAATTCCAACTAGAGCTTCACCCAGCTTGGCATTTCACATGATGTACTCTGCATATAAGTTAAATAAGCAGTGTGATGATATACAGCCTTGATGAACTCCTTTTCCCTATTTGGAACCAGTCCATTGTTCCATGGAGAAGGAAATGGCAACCCACTCCAATATTCTTGACTGGAGAATCCCATGGACAGAGGAGCCTGGCAGGCTACAGCCCATGGGGTCATAAGAGTCGGACACAACTTAGCGACTAAACCACCACCACCATTGTTCCATGTCCAGTTCTAACTGTTGCTTCTTGACCTGCATACAGATTTCTCAGGAGGCAGGTAAGGTGGTCTGGTTTTCCCATCTCTTTAAGAATTTTCCGTAGTTTGTTGTGATCCACACAGAGAAAGGCTTTGGCGTACTTTATTAAGTAGAAGTAGATGTTTTTCTGGAATTCCCTTGTTTTTTCTATGATCCAATGGATGTTGGCAATTTACCTCTGGTTCATCTGTCTTTTCTAAAACCAGCTTGAACATCTGGAAGTTCTTGGCTCACGTACTGCTGAAGCCTAGCTTGAAGGATTTTGAGCATTACCTTGCTAGCATGTGAAATGAGCGCAACTGCGTGGTAGTTTGAACATTCTCTGGCATTGTCCTTCTTTGGGATTGGAATGAAAACTGACCTTTTCCAGGCCTGTGGCCACTGCTGAGTTTTCCAAATTTGCTAGCATATTGAGTGCAGCACTCTCACAGCATCATCTTGCAGGATTTGAAATAGCTCAGCTGGAATTCCATCACCTCCACTAGCTTTGTTCGTAGTGAAGGCCCACTTGACTTCGCATTCCAAGATGTCTGGCTCTAGGTGAGTGATCACACCATCGTGGTTATCTGGGTCATGAAGATCTATTTTGTATAGTTCTTCTGTGTATTCTTGCCACCTCTTCTTAATATCTTCTGCTTCTGTTAGGTCCATAACGTTTCTGTTCTTTATTGAGCCCATCTTTGCATGAAATGTTCCCTTAACAGCTCTTATTTTTTTTGAAGAGATCTCTAGTCTTTCCCATTCTGTTGTTTTCCTTTATTTCTTTGCATTGATCACTTAGGAAGGCTTTCTTATCTCTCTTTGCTATTCTTTGGAACTATGCAATCAGATGGGTATATCTTTCCTTATCTCCTTTGCCTTTTACTTCTTTTCTTTTCTCAGCTATTTGTAAGGATTCCTCAGACAAACTTTTTTGCATTTCTTTTTCTCATGGATGGTTTTGATCACCACGTCCTATACAATGCTATGAACCTCTGTCCATAGTTCTTCTGACACTGTATCAGATCTGTCCCTTGAATCTGATTGTCACTTCCACTGTATAATCATAAGGGATTTGATTTAGGTCATATATGAATGGCCTAGTGGTTTTCTCTACTTTCTTCAATTTAAGTCTGAATTTTGCAATAAGGAGTTCATGAACTGAGCTACAGTCAGCTCCCAGTCTTGTTTTTGCTGACTGTATACAGCTTCTCCATCTTTTGGTCAATAATTTTCTTTTTTTTCTTCAATATCTTTGTCTGGTTTTGGTATCAGTATGATGGTGGCCTCATAGAATGAGTTTGGGAGTTTTCTTTCCTCTGCAGTTTTTTGGAACAGTTTCAGAAGGATACATGTTAGTTCTTCTCTAAATGTTTAATAGAATTTGCCTGTGAAGTCATCAGGTCCTGGACTTTTGTTTGTTGGGAGTTTGTTTTTTTTAACTTTTTATTTTGTATTTGTGTATAGTTGATTAACAATATTGTGAGAATTCCAGGTGAACAGTGAAGGGACTCAGTCATACATACATATGCACACACACACACACACACACACACGCACACACACACACACACACAGGCTCCCTTGGTGGCTTAGTGGTACGAAACCTGCCTGCAATGCAGGAGATGCATAAGACACTGGTTCTATCCCTGGGTTGGGAAGATCCCCTGGAGGAGGGCATGGCAACCCACTCCAGTGTTCTTGCCTGGAGAATCCCATGGACGGAGGAGCCTGGCAGGCTACAGTCCACAGGGAGTTGAACACAACTGAAGCAACCGGGCACGCATGCACACACACATACATTCTCTCCCAAACTCCACTCCCATCCAGGCTGCCACATAACACTGAGCAGAGTTCCATGTGCTATACAGTAGGTCCTTGTTGGTTATCCATTTTACATAAAGCAGTGTGTACATGTCCATTTTAAACTCCCTAACTACCCCTTTCTCCCAGCAACCAGAAGTTTGTTTTCTAAGCCTGTGAGTCTATTTCTGTTTTGTAAGTAAGTTCATTTATATCATTTCTTTTTAGGTTCCACATGTAAGGGATATCATGCAATATTTCTCCTTCTCTGTCTGACGTACTTCACTCAATATGACAATCTACAGGTCCATCCATGTCACTGCAAATGGCATTATTTCATGTTTTTAAAGGCGGAGAAATATTCCACTGTGTATGTTTACCACAGCTTCTTTATCCATTCCTCTGTCAACAAACATTTAGGTTGCTTCCATGTCTGGGCTATTGCAAACAGTGCTGCAATGAACATTGGGATGCATGTATCATTTGAGGTCATGTTTTTCTCCAGATATATGCCCAGGATTGGAATTTCAGGATCATATGGTAGCTCTACATTTAACTTTTTAAGGAACCTCCATACTGCTCTCCTGCGCTTCCCTGGCAGCTCAGTTGTAAAGAATCTGCCTGCAATGCAGAAGACCTGGGTTCAACCCCTGAGTCAGGAAGATCCCATGGAGCAGGGCATGGTAACACACTCCAGTACCCTTGCCTGGAGAATTCCATGGACAGAGGAGGCTGGCAGGCTATAGTCCACAGCATCGCACAGAGTCAGACACGACTGAAGTGACTAAGCAGTAATACTATTCTCCATAGTGACTGCACCAGTTTACGTTCCACCAACAGTGTAGGAGGGTTCCCTTCTCTCCACACCCTCTCCAGCATTTATGTTTGTGGGTTTTCTGATGATAGCTATTTTGACTGATGTGAGGTGATGTCTCATTGTAGTTTGAGAAGGATAGGAGTTAGTTCTTCTCTAAATGTTTGATAGAATTTGCCTGTGAAGTCCCCAGGTCCTGAACTTTTGTTTGGATTTTTTCATCACAGTTTCAATTTCAGTGTTTGATTGGTCTATTCATATTTTCTACTTCTTCCTGGTTCAGTCTTGGCAATCTGTACCTTTCTAAGAATTTGTCCATTTCCTCCAGGTTGTCCATTTTATTGGCATACATTTGCTCATAGTAGTCTCTTATGATCTTTTGAATTTCTGTGGTGTCAATTGTAACTTCTTTTTTCTTTCTAATTTTATGCATTTGGGTTCTCTCCTTTTTATTTTTGATGAGTCTGGCCAAAGCTCTATCAATTTTGTTTATCTTTTCAAAGAACCAGATTTTAGTTTTGCTATTTTTGCTACTGCTTTCTTTGTCCCTATTTCATTGATTTCTGCTCTTATCCCTAAGATCTCTCTCCTAACTTCAGGCTTTGTTTGTTCTTCTTTCTCTGGTTGCTTTATGTGTAAGGCTAGTTGTTTATTTGAGGTTTTTATTGTTTCCTGAGGTAAGAACATATTGCTAGTCTTCCCTATTAGAACTGCTTTTGCTGCATCCTATAGGTTTTGGACTGTTTCATTTTCATTTGTCTCTAGGTATTTTTATTTCATCTTTGATTTCTTCGGTGATCCATTGGCTGTTTAGTAGCATGTTTTTTAGCCTCTGTGTGTTTGTGTTTTATAGTTTTTTTCTTGTAGTTTATTCCTAATCTCATAATGTTATGGTCAGAAAAATGCTTGATATGCTTGTAATTTTCTAAAATTTACCAAGAATCACATTATGGCCCAGCATGAGATCAATCCTGGAGAATGTTTTGTGTGCACTTGAGAATGTGTATTCTGCTGCCTTTATGGAATGTCTTATAAAGATCAATTAAGTCCATCTGGTCCACCATCTTGTCCAATGTGTCATTGGAAGCCTGTGTTTCCTTACTGTTTTGTCTGGAGGATCTGTCCATTGAAAGGTGGGTGTTAAAATCTGCCACTATTATTGTGTTACTGTCAATTTCTCCTTTTATGGCTGTTAGTATTTGCCTTATATATTGACATGCTCCTATGCTCAGTGCATATATATTTACAATTGTTATATCTTCTCCTTGGATTGATCCCTTGATCATTATATAGTGTTCTTTTTTGGCTCTTATAACAGTCTGTCTTTTTAAAGTCTATTTTGTCCGATATAAGTATTGCTATTTCAGCTTTCTTTTGATTTCCATTTGTGTTGAATACCTTCTTCCATGCCCTCACTTTCAGTCTGTATGTGTACCTTGGTCTTTGGTGGGTCTCTTGTAGACAGGACGTGTGTGTGTGTGTGTGTGTGTGTGTGTGAGAGAGAGAGAGAGAGAGAGAAAGAGAGAGAGAGAGAGGGCGCACATGCGTATGTGCACACACTCAGTTGCTCAGTCACATTTGACTCTTTGCAATCCCATGGATTCTAGTTTACCAGGCTCCTTTGTCCATAGGATTATTCCAGCAAGAATACTGGAGCAGGTTGCCATTTCCTCCTCCAAAGGATCTTCCCAACCCAGGGATAAAATCCACATCTCCTGAACCTCCTGCATTGGCAGGATTCTTAACCACTGAGCTACCTGGCAAGCCCAGGATATATACAGGTCTTGTTTTCGCATACACTCAGTTAGTCTATGTCTTTTGGTAGGCCTATTTAATCTATTTACATTTAAGGTAATTATCAATACATGCATTCCTACTACCATTTTCTTAAATGTTTTCCGTTTGTTTTTGTGGGTCTGTTTTCATCCCTTCCTCTCTTATTCTCTCCTCTTGCAGTTAAATGACCCTCTTTAGTATTCTTGCCTGGAGAGTCCCAGGGACAGGGGAGGCTGGTGGGCTACCGTCTATGGGGTCGCCAAGTCGGACATGACTGAAGTGACTTAGCGGCAGCAGCAGTGTTGTGTTTGGGTTGCTTTTTCTCTTTTGTGTATGTATCTATTGTAGTTTGGGGGCTTGCTTTTCCCATGAGGTTTTCATATAGCCGTCTATGTATACACAATGTTTTCTTTTGTTGCAGTTGCTAGTCTCTCTCCCACCTAGAGGACTTCCTTTAGCATTTGTTGCAAAGTTGGTCTGGTGTTGCTGAATTCTCTCAGCTTTCACTTGTCTGTAAAGCTTGTCACTTTTTTTCTATCAAATCTGAATGAGAGTCTTGCTGGGTAGAGTACTCTTGGTGATACGTTCTTCCTGTTCCTCAATTTAAATATATGCTGTCACTCCTTTCTGGCTTGCAGAGTTTCTGTTGAGAAATCAGCTGATATCTTTATGGCAGTTCCCTTGTATATTATTTGTCATTTTTCCCTTGTTACTTTTGATTTTTTTTCTTTAAGTTTTGTCAATTTGATTACTATGTGTCTCAGAGCATTCCTCCTTGTTTGTCCTGCCTGGTATCCTGTACACTTCCTGGACTTAACTGTTTCCTTTCTGGTGTTACAGAACTTTTTAGTTATTATGTTAATATTTAGTTATTCATTAATATTAGCTAATATTTTCTCAGGTCCTTTCTTTCTCTGGCCTCCTCCTGGAACGCCTATAATGTGAATGTTCACGTATTTAACATTGTCTCAGAGGTTTCCTAGGCTGTCTTCATTTCTTTTCATTCTTTACTCTTTATTCTGTTCCATGGTAGTGATTTCCATTCTGCTTCCAGGTCACTTATCCATTCTTTTGCCTCAGTTATTCTGCTACAGATTCCTTCTGTTTTCATTTCATTTCTTATATTGTTCATCTTTGTTTGGTTGTTCTTTAGTTCTTCTGTCTTTGTTAAACATTTCTTGCTCCTTCTCAATCTTAGCCTCCACTATCTTTCTGAGATCCTGAATTATCTTCAGTATCATTATTCTGATTTCTTTTTCTGGAAGGTTGCCTTCATTTAGTAGTTTTTCTGAGGTTTTATCTTATTTATTCAGCTGGGACATAAGCCTCTGCCTTTAGAACATTTTGTCTAACTTTCTGTGATTGTGGTTTTCATTCTTCAGGTTGTAGGGTTGTTGTTCTTCTTGCTTTTAATCCACATCTAGATTACTTATATTTTTGAGTTATTATACAAGTCTTTGTGTGAACATGTTTTGCTTTATCATGGGTAAATTCCTAGAAGTAAAATTGCTGCACTGTACAGTAAGTTTGTATTTAACTTTATATTTAACCTTCAAAGAAACTGCCAAAATCTTTACAAAATGACTGCACCATTTTATATTCCCACCAGCAGTCTATAGTGGTTCCAATTTCTCTACACCCTTGTCAACACTTTCTTTTTGGTTATAACTATTCTACTGGGTATAAAGTAGGACTTCGTTATGACATTAATTTGTATTTCCCTAATGACTCATAATGTTAATCATCTTTTTAAGGTGCTTACTTGCCATCTATCCGTCTTCTTTTATGAAATGTCTGTTCAAATCCTTTTCCCATTTTTAAAATTGGGTTGTCTTTTTACTGAGTTGTAAGCTTTCTTCATAAGCTCTGGATATATCCATTATTAGGTACATGATTTGTGAATACTGTCTCCCAGTCTGTGACATCTCTCTTCATTCTCTGAATGGTGATTTTGAAGTTGAAAAGATTTTATCTTAATGCAGTCCAATTTCTAACTCTAAAAGCACAATCTATAAAAGAGCTTTCTAAGAACTTTAGACTCAGAGAAGGTCATGAATATTTTCTTCTGTGATTTCTTCTAGAAATTTTATAGCTTTTCCTCTTTAAGTCTATGTTCTATTTTGAGTAAATTTTTTGTTATGGCTGACATAAGAATCACAGATCATCTTGTGATAACACAAAATACATAATGTAAATCTTATGATCTTAACCATTTTTAAGTGGACAATTAACTGCAATTAAGTACATTCAGTGTTGTGTAACCATTACCCGCATTCATATTTCTGTCCAGAATTCTTCATCTTGCAAAACTGAAACTCTACATCCTCTGACAAAACTGAAACTCTACATCCTCTGACAAAACTGAAACTCTACACCCAGACAGCTGTTGTCCAGACCCTGATGGCCATCCCCACGGCCAGTTTGGAGCTTCCTGCGGAGGGGTTACAGGACCAGATGGCCGCGGTAAGCGAGAACCTTGAGGACACCAGACTCCGTGCCGCGTCCATGCCCACGCGGGACCCCTCTACCACCCAGAGAACCCACACCTCCCTTCTCTCAGGCAGCCGCGGGGTTCCCCACCTCTACCCCACCACCTACACAAACGCGACCGGGTCAGAGCAGACGCGAAGGAGGCCAGACTGGTCTGCACTGTCCTGCCGCCTGGACACGGGAGGGAATTGGCGCATGGGGCTCCTCCGAGGGATTTTGAGGGAGCACGGGAATTTGGAGGGAGACCCGCTGGAAGCAGACCTCCCGGATATGCACGCAGATCCGGTTGGTACTCGCTCTCGACTTTGCGTCTCCCCCTCCGGGGTGCTTCGGAGACGGCCTTCTGGCAGACGAGGTGGGCCTGCTCAAGCTCAGGTCATCGCCCCGGATCAGGGACGCCACAGGCCGACAGAGCTCTCCCAGCAGGTGCCGAGTAGACGACTGTAGCTAGGATGTACATGAAATGCGTCAGTGCAACCAGGGACAGGACAAACTACAACTCTTAGGAGCCTCCGCGGTCGTTCCTCCTGCGCCTGCGTTTTTGACAGACGACCACCCAAACTGCGCGCGGCAGCCTAGAGGCGCAGACCAGTGAAGCAGCGACCTTGGGCGGGGGTACGCGGGCTTTTAAGAATAAGGAGTATTAAAACAGTTGACATCAGTAACACAAAGGCGGGAGGGGTCTAAGTTGAGTTTAAAGTGTTCTAAGGTTTCTGCTTTTCTGAATGGTAATGAAAGGTTGTTGCTGAAGGATGAGATGCGGGATTCTTGGCCTCCAGAGGAGATGAATTCAATCCAGGGGCCAGAGAGGAGGCTGGATTGCTCAGAGCTTTTGTGTAATAAAGTTTTATTAAGGTATAAAGGAGATAGAGAAAGCTTCTGACATAGGCATCAGAAGGGGGCAAAAGAGTACCCCCTCCTAGTCTTTAGCTGTAAGTTATATAGTCACTCACAGTCTGTTAATGAAAAGAAAGGAATGTCTTAGAATTTAGAATGGCACCAGATAATTCATCCCTGGCCATAAAACGATTGACTTGAATCTTGTAGAAGGGCAGATTACCAACAAATAGTTTCATTTACATAGATTAGGGGAACAATATCTGAGTAAGTAGGTTAGGACATTTGGCAGAACTTACAGAGTCTGGGGTAACTTAACATATCTTAAACATTTCCATTAAAAAAATGTATTGGTCAACTGAAGGTTTGAGAGTAGTTAGCTTCAGGTGAAACCAAGTGTCATGGCAACACAGCATTTTAAGAGAAACCTCCTTTTAAATTTGTATAGAGAAGAAAAAATATCGCTGGTTTGTTTCCTCCTGCCGCTTAAGAGAGATAAAAATGTCTGGCACTTGCAGCCTATTTCCTCCGTTTGGAGACCCCTGGCCTTCCTGCCTGTTACCCTCTCAGTAAGAGCCCTAATTTATACTTTAATAATGAAAAGATTCCTTTTGTTGTATAAGTGAATTTTTTAAATTAATCTTTAATTGAAAGAAAATTGCTTTACAGTATTGTGTTGGTTTCTACCAAACATCAACATGTGTCAGCCATAAGTTAACCCATGTTCCCTCCCTGAGTGAAATTTTTATGAAAATTAACTTTCCAGACACTTGGGAGTGGCAGTTTTTCCTTTGGGGATGGGGATGGGGGAATCTTTTAAATGTCTAGCTTAACGTAAAACAGCTGGATTCTTATATGTGCTTCTGGAAGTATATAAACAAATCTGGCTTCACATAGGTATGTCCTTGGAAAAGGACAGAATATTTTAATATACTTAAATGATTGTGCATATTCTTCTCAGAAAAAGGTAGACAAGGAATAGGTCAGTTGCAGTGTACCATTTGTAACCAGTTAGGTGAACTTTTTCTACTCTATTATATTAAAACTCATTGGTCTGGTTTGCTCTTTGAATGGATAATTTTATCAGGCATGACTTTGTAATATCATGCATTGGTCATTTGGAAAATATCCTTTCACTTTCTAATGCAGATCTTCCAAATGTTGACACTTCCATTGTACAGTATGAAAGCTGGTGGATACTGGTGAAAGCTGGTAAATATCATCATTGACTTTAAGTGTTGGGAATCTGTGAAGTTCACAGTAACAGATATAAGATTTCCAAAATTCTGTTTTCATTTGAACACTCTAGTTTTATGTTGGCAAAAAATGTTGTTCCTTGTTTCTTTTGAATGACAACTCACTTGGTTGATTGTTGAGATGTCTGCCACATCCCCACATCTTATCTTTCAGTTCTTCTTTCATGCAGAGTTCAGCTCCCAACTCAAATAATCACACCAGTGCTTTTTGGGAAGACAACTATGGAACTTCAGGATGCAGCACAGGATATTTGTTAAAAAGATACTACAAAGATATGGACTCAAGATTTGAGATTTTTATAATAAAAAAGTATTTTTCACTGCTCCATCAAGGACATCCAGAAGTGAAATTTGTCCTTTTCCTTTTTTAAACTGTGAGTGTAGTGATGAAGAATACGATGGCAACTAATAAACAGACTTTGGTGCCACATCCTTGATGTGCGCTGAGTGCCCACAATTGTATTCCTATTTCTTTAGCACCATCGGCACAAGTTCAACACACTGGGTAAAATCTTAAGTTTGGAATGTCAGTGCTCACTATAAAATTCTCTCAACTTTTCTGTATGCTTGAAAATTTTCATAATAAAATATTGAAGGAAAATACTGTGGAAGAGAAACTTCTCAATAAATTGTGTAGTAACAGTCAGATAGCTATACAAGAATAGAAAAAAAGATTGCTGTCACACAGTATATTTAAAATAAATTCTAAATTGATTATTAAACATAGAAAGGAAGACTCTAGAAGTTTTACACTGAAGTGTAGAGTTAGCATCCTTTGCCCACTGGTTTGTTAACCGATCTGTTACCTGCTAAGTTCTCATGTTGTGTTAGTTTTCTGTGCTGCTGTAACAAATTACTACAAACTTGGTGGCTTAAAACCACACACATTTATTATCTTACACTTCTGAAGGTCAGAGGTCTGACAGAGGTCTTCCTGGGCTAAATCAAGGTGTTGGCAGTAAGATAGGCTGGGACCTGAGACTCTTCACTACAATGCTGCAATGCTTGCACTTGGACACACCTCTGCTCCAGCAACAAGCTACAAAGAAAGTATACAAGATTAAAAATAACTACATGCATGTGCAGTTGTAGCAAATTCTGGACAAAAGATACAGAGAGAGACCAATGCCACTTTTAAAGAGCCAAGAGCAAAAGCAGGGTGCTACACATGTCCCCTGTACACACCACCACCTAAGCAAAACACCTAAGCTGCTCCTGGAGCTAGCTATTTCTGAATGTAAAGAATAAAGGACATAATATGGCTACAGAAAGTTGCAGGTTTGTGAAAAAGGAACATTGAGAAAAGAATTTTGTATGTGGTTAGAGCTTTCTAAAGTTGGGTTAAATTTAATTAGGTAAATGAATTTTATTAAGCATAGGTTTATTCAAGACTGTAATTGGTTTCTCTCTCTCATAAAAGAACAAGTTTTCCTGGAATGCTGCTCTAGATAACAGGTGATGAGTTCTTGTACATTTAAGTGATCTACATCTACTTTTTTTTTTTTTTTACATTTACTTTTGATTTATCAGAAGGAAAGGCTGTATGGTGAAGCCTGTAAATTATGATAAGGTCTGAAAAGTTATATAGGAAAAGATGAAAATCTGGCAGTTTTTCAAGTGCGGTGACAGAGGCATTCAGGAAGGGCACCAATACAGCCCTGGAGCCTGCAGAAAGGAGGGCACTATTGGCCATGAGTTTTACCACCAAGGCAACTCCTGCTACCTAGAGAAAATTACAAAAGCTTGAGGCTGGATCACAAACCCAGTTGTCAACCTTGGTAGAGGAAGCTTTCAAGGTCTGTAACAACCAAGACTTAGTGGAGAAGGCCAATAAGGATAAGAGGCTAATAAATAAAACCCAGCTTTCTGGCTGCTGATCCACCCACTACCTCAGGGGTAACCTGGAGGGAGGGCCAAGAAGGCTGTACAGACCACCAAGAAGTTACCTGGGCATGAACCAGTATGTCTTCGTTGGAAAGTAGGTTGCTGGCAGGGGGATATCCTGAGCACTATCTTGCGGGACACCTGAGGGGCAACCCCCAACCAGCCCCAGTTCCTTGCAAATCGCTTTGCAAATGAGAGATTATTGCACACCAGCTGACGGGACCCAACCGCCTGCCTGGCTTCAGATCCCATTCACTCCATCCTTATCACCCCAGCAGAACTTCAGGTCACCCTTGATGTGGCAGGCAGGGAACTAAATTTCCTATAGACACTGGAGCCATCTGCCCTGTTCTGTCTTGGCCGGCTGGCCCCCTCTCCACCCATGACTGTACTGTGATGGGAGTTGATGGAAAGTCAAAGGTATGGCAATTTATGTCTCCCCTTGCCTGTGGAATTTGCTCCATTATTACTATTCATTCATTTTTGTATATGCCACAATGCTCTGTCCCCCTTCTCAGGAGAGATTAGCATAATAATCTCAGATATGCAGATGATACCACTCTAATGGTAGAAAGTGAAGAGGAACTAAAGAACTTCTTGATGAGGGTGAAAGAGGAGAGTGAAAAAAACTGGCTTGAAACTCAACATTCAAAGAACTAAGACCATGGCAACCAGTCCCATCACTTCATGGCAAATACAAGGGGAAAAAGTGGAAGCAGTGACAGATTTTCTTTCCTTGGACTCCAAAATCACTGTGGATGGTAACTGCAGCCATGAAATTAAAAGACACGTGCTCTTTGGAAGGAAAACTATGACAAACCTAGACAGCCAATTAAAAAGCAGAGACATCACTTTGCTGACAAGGGTCTGTATAGTCAAAGCTATGGTTTTTCTAGTAGTCATGTACCAGATGTGATAGTTGGACCATAAAGAAGGATGAGCACTGAAGAATTGATGCTTTCAACTTGTGGTGTTGGAGAAGACTCTTGAGAGGCTGCTGGACTGCAAGGAGATCAAACCAATCAATCCTAAAGGAAATCCGTCCTGAATATTCATTGAAAGGACTGTTACTGAAGCTGAAGCTCCAATACTTTGGCTACCTGATGCAAAGAGCCAACTCAGTGGAAAAGACCCTAATGATGGCAAAGATTGAGCACAGGAGGAGAAGGGGGCAACAGAGGATGAGATGGTTGGATGGCATCACAGACTCAATGGACAAGAGTTTGAACAAACTCCAGAAGATAGTAGAGGACAGGGGAGTCTGGCATGCTGCAGTCCATGGGTTGGGCATGCAGTCCTAAGTTGGGCATGACTTAGCAACTGAAAAACAATGACAAAAAGCATATTCTTAGGACAGGGTCAAGTTCAGGGAAGTTAAAAGTCTAAACAGAGAATACATCTGTTAGTAGCCCCAGATCACCCACCTGCAGATCATCAAAATATTCCGCAAGACATCCCCTAAGAAATTAGAGAACAAATAAATCCTGCAGTTTGGGATACCTCAGTGCCAGGAAGGGAAAATGTGTTCCCCAAATAAAAATAAGATTAAGGCCTGGGGGAAAATACCCCTGGAAGAGACAGTATCCTTTGAAGCCTGAGGCCCTGAAGGGAACCCAACCACTGCTCAGCAAATTTCTAAAACACGGACCCATTAGGCCTTGCCAATCCCCTTGAAGCATCCCAATCCTCCCTGTTCAGAATCCTAACAGGGAGTATCAGTTGGTGTAAGACTTATGAACAATGAATGGGGCAGTCATCCCTATTCACCCACTGGTATCAAACCCAAACACCCTCCTCCAGGGAGCACTATTTGTTTTGAACCTCAAAGATGCATTTTTCTGTATTCCCCTGCATCCAGACTCTCAATACCTTTTGCCTTTGAATGGAGGGACCCTGACACCTGCAACTCCAATACTTCGTCTGCCTGATGCAAAGAACTGACACATTTGAAAAGACCCTGATGCTAGGAAAGATTGAAGGCAGGAGGAGAAGGGGATGACAGAGGATGAGATGGTTGGATGGCATCACCAACTTGATGGACTGAGTAAGCTCCAGGAGTTGGTGATGGACAGGGAAGCCTGGAGTGCTGCAGTCCATGGGGTTGCAAAGAGTCGGACATGACTGACTGAACTGGCACCCTGTAGATTACCCAATACACATGGACAGTCTTGTAGGGTATTCAGGTCAGCCCCCATTGTTTTGGAAACATGTTAACAAGGGAGCTGAAGGAACTGAGCCTGGAGAAGGGAACTCTACTACAACATGTTGATGATTTATTGATAAGTCTCTCAAACCAAGGCTCAGATCTCACAGCAATGGGTTGAATATTTAGGAATTTTTCCCCAGGGGCACAAGCCCTGGCCATAGATTGAAAAGCAGCAATTAGCACATTACCATCTCCAGCCACAAAGAGGCAACTCTGAGGCTTTCTTGGGATGGCTGGGTTCTATTGTATCTGGATTCCAAATTATGGCCTTATAGCAAAACCCCTATGTAAGGCTCTAAGGGGAGAAGAAAGGGAGCCCTTTCATTGGAATAGGGACCACCTACAGGCCTCTGAAATTCCTGAGACTGAGTTGAGTAGAACACCAGCACTGGGGCTTCCAAATTTGGCCAAGCGCTTCACCCTATACGTTCACCAGAGTTCAGAGGTAGCACTAGGAGTCTTGACCCAAAAGCTGGGACTGAGTTAGAAACCAGTGGCTTACTTTTCAAAATAATTGGATCCAGTGGCCCTGGGATGGCCAAGCAGCCTGCAGGCAGTAGCAACCAGAGCCCTGTTGGTCATGATGCGACCAAGCTCATCCTGGGACAACACTTGGATCCCTTCACTGACAGCTTATGGTGAACAATGTCGAATTGTTCTCCAAAGATGGTTAAGCTTCAGGATCAAGGATCAGGCTGATCACTCAGAGTTTTTGTGTGGCAGAAGTTTTATTACAGTGAAAAAGGACAGAGAAAGTTTTGGACATAGACAAAAAAGGGGGGATGGAGACAGCCCCACTTGCTAGTCTTAGCAAGGACTTATATACTTTTAGGAGACCCATTCCCACAACACACATCTTAAATTAACAAGATTAGAACAATAGAAAGGTCTTACCAGACCCCCTCCCACAACATACATCTTAAGATAACAAGATTAAGCAGAAGGTTCTTATTAAGAAGGAGAAATATGTCCTTGAGCAAGATACATTGTTGTTATATAATCATTAGTACAGAGCTTAAGGAAAAACATACCCTTGAGCAAGATGAGTTGTTTTGTTGTGTAATCATTACTGGGCTTAAAGAAATTTAGTGTTAAAGACTGTTGTCATAAAAACCCAGTTTAAGAAAAAACATCTTACATGACTAAGACAAAGCAATGCAGAAAAAAACTGTTCCTTTCTCCTCCTCGAGAGCCCCAGACCCCTTTCTCCACCTCAAGGGCCCTGGACTTCTTCCTCCTTGAGGGTCCTGGACACCTTATCAACCTACCTAAGAATCAGCTCTCTCATCATCTAGTACAATCTGTGCTGGAGATCAAAGGACATCACTGGTTAACTGGAGGAAGGTTAACAAAATATTACCTTACAAGTGTGCTGAACCCTGAACCCAGCAACTCTGCCCAATGGTTGAGAGTGGAGGCTTAGTGTATCAACATATAGAGACCATAGAACAAACTAACTCCAGCAGCTCTATCTTCTAGATGAGCCTCTTGACAGCCCTGAGGGTAAATGGTTTACTGATGACAGCAGTAAAACTAGATATGGAAACCCAAAAGGCAGGGTATTCCATAGTTAGTCCAGATGAATTCATAGAAGCCAAGGTCCTGCCAGCCCAGACATCAGCCCAGAAGGCTGAACAAACTATATTAATGACAGTTTTGCAATTAGGGAAGAATAAGAAATTAAATATTTTTGCTGATTCTAAATATGGATTCCATGTGCTATATGCTCATGCTGCCATTTGGAAGAAAGAGGAATGTTAACCACTAGAAATTCTGCCATGAAACATAGAGGTTAGATTCTGGTTCTTCTAGAAGCAGTGCAGCTTCCGACCCAGGCAGCATGCACTGTAGGGGCCATCAGAGGGATGGATCTTTTGTGAGCCAAGGGAACAGCAAAGCTGATCAAGTCATAAAACAGGCAGCTGAACAAGGTATGGCTCTAGTGAATGGTCCCCCTGAATTTTCTATTCTAGCCTTCCCAGTGTTCCCCATCAGTCAGTTCAGTTGCTCAGTCATGTCCAACTCTTTGTCACCCCACAGACTGCAGCACACCAGGCTCCCCTATCCATCACCAACTCCCAGAGCTCGCTCATGTCCATTCAGTTGGCGATGCCAGCCATCTCATCCTCTGTCAGACCCTTCTCCTCCTGCCTTCAACCTTTTCCAATGAGTCAGTTCTTCACATCAGGTGGCCAAAGTATTGGAGCTTCAGCTTCAGCATCAGTCCTTCCAATGAATATTCAGGACTGATCTCCTTTAGGATGGACTGGTTGGATCTCCTTGCAGACCAAGGGACTCTCAAGGGTCTTCTCCAACACCACAGTTCAAAAGCATCAATTCTTTGGCCCTCAGCTTTGTTCAGTGTTCCCCATCAGTTCAGTTCAGTGGCTCAGTCGTGTCCGACTCTTTGTGACCCCATGGACTGCAGCACACCAGGCCTCCCTATCCATCACCAACTCCCAGACTTTACCCAGACTCATGTCTATTGAGTCGATGAGGCCATCCAACCATCTCATCCTCTGTCATCCCCTTCTCCTCCTGCCCTCAATCTTTCCCAGCATCAGGGTCTTTTCCAATGAGTCAGCTCTTCGCATCAGGTGGCCAAAGTACTGGAGTTTCAGCTTCAACATCAGTCCTTCCAATGAACACCCAGGACTGATCTCCTTTAGGATGGACTGGTTGGATCTTCTTGCAGTCCAAGGGACTCTCAAGAGTCTTCTCCAACACCACAGTTCAAAAGCATCAATTCTTCGGCGCTCAGCTTTCTTTATAGTCCAATTCTCATATCCATAGATGACTACTGGAGAAACCATAGCCTTGACTAGATGGACCTTTGTTGACAAAGTAACGTCTCTGCTTTTTAATATGCTGTCTAGGTTGGTCATAACTTTTCTTCCAAGGAGTAAGCATCTTTTAATTTCATGCCTGCAGTCCCCATCTGCAGTGTTTTTGGAGTCCCTAAAAATAAATTATCTCACTGTTTCCACTGTTTCCCCATCTATTTGCCATGAAGTGATGGGACCAGATGCCATGATCTTAGTTTTCTGATTGTTGAGTTTTTTTCACTCTTCTCTTTTCACTTTCATCAAGGGGCTCTTTAGCTCTTCTTTGCTTTCTGCCATAAGGGTGGTGTCATCTGCGTCTGAGGTTATTGGTATTTCTCCTGGCAATCTTGATTCCAGCTTGTGCTTCATCCAGCCCAGCGTTTCTCATGATGTACTCTGCATATAAGTTAAATGAGCAAGCTGACAATGTACAGCCTTGACATACTCCTTTCCCAATTTGGAACCAGTCTGCTGTTCCAAGTCCAGATCTAACTGTTGCTTCTTGACCTGCATACAGGTTTCTCAGGAGTCAGTGTTCCCCATAGGAATAAGAAAATGCTGAGAAATGGGGCTATGCAAAAGGAAACACAGGCTGGTATAAAAAGGGGGATAAGCTTCTAATCCCTGAGGCCCAACAATGGAAACTCACTAAGAACTACATGATGCCACCCACTATGGGAGGGATGCACTATGAGACTTGATGCAAAAGGCTCTTTCAGGGAAGGAATTTAAAATAACAGCAAAAGAAGTAACACCAACCTATGATTTATGTGCCCATAATAACCCACATGCTAAGTCACTTCAGTCATGTCTTCGCGCCCTTAGTTACTCAGGTCAATCCAATGCTGAGGGACATATCCAGTGGGAGACTGGCAATTAGATTTCACCTGAATGCCCCGATGATCAGATATCTTCTGGTGTTTGTTGATCCTTTCACAGGATGGGTTGCAGCCACCCTCACCCAATCTAAAAAGGCTATGGACATCTGTAAGCCACCCCCTCCCCCGACTTTTTTTTCTTTTTAAAAAAAGTATTGTTATTTTTAATTGATGATTGGTTTACAATATTGGTTTGATTTCTGTCATACACCAACATGAATTAACCCCAGGTATTCCTTGGTTTGGACTTCCAAAATTCCTCCAGAGCAACCAAGGACCCTTTTTTTAGCCAGAATCACACAAGGGCTCACAATGGCCCTAGACTACAAGCAACACACCTCTAGGCACCTCCAGTCTTCAGGAAAGGCAGAGAAAATGAACCATATTTTAAAAGAAAACTTTAGCAAGGCTGTGAAGAAACTCATGAACCCTGAACCAACCTGCTTCCTATTGCACTACTCAGGGTCTGTGTAGCCCCCCAGGAGTGGTCTGAGGCTTAGCCCATTTGCAATGACCTATGGGAGGCCTTTTCTGACTACTGACACTCTACTGGATGAGGACCTGAGCCAGACCCTGAGGTACAGTATTAATCTAGGATGAGTTCAGAAGGCAATCCAGGACTATAACCATAAGGCACTGCCAACTCCCACTAAAACTGCAGAGGAAGGAGCAATTCCTTCACAAATAAACCCTGGAACCAAGTTCTTCTCAAAACCTGGAAAGAGGGGTGCCCCAGAGACCAAGTATTGCCAAAATGAAAGGGCCTCTATAAAATAGTTTTAATCACTCCCAGTGCTGTCAAACTGCAAGGGATATCCAGTTCCCTTTCTCCAGACTAAAGTTTTTACCTCCAGAAATCCCACAGGTCACAACAGAAGAATACATCTGTGAGTCGGTGGAAGATCTGAGATACCTTCTCAGAAAACAGGCATCATCAACAGTTAAGTAAAATGATGTAGTGGACTGGCCCCTATTTGAAGCCTTAACGGGCCTTGGGACCTCTCGTTTCCTAGGCTAATGTGGTTCTTAGCGACTGTCTGGCCCTTGTTTGCCTTCTGGCAGAACAAAGCAGAGTGGCTTCATAATTTTGGCAGGAGCAATATCACTTCCCTTATTTGGTTAACAGTTAAGGAAGCCCAAATTAACCCTGGTTCCTTCCCTTTCTAGGCCCTTTAATGGCTATTGCTCTTATTCTCCTTTTTAGCCTTTGTGTGTCTAACCTTTTGATTAAGTCTGTGTCTTTTAGGCTCCAACAGTTTGAAGTAAGGCACATGATGGCTCAAGGAATGCAGCTCATTCCAGTGCAAAGTGGGCCAGGTGCCTATAGTCCTTGGAACTGACAGCGAGGGACTGACTACATCTCTAGGATAGGCTAGGGTCTGTAGCTCCTGCCCATCAGGAAGAAGTTTCAGCAGAAGAGACCTTCAGTTCCTTACCCCTTAAGAATAAGGGTGTGGAGTCACTCAGTGGGGAATGAGACAGGTTGGGACCTGGGGAACCTTTAGTGCAATGCTTGCACATGGACATACCTCTCCTCAAGCAACAGAATAAAGAAACTGTATGGGGCTAAAAATAATTGCATGCATGAACAGCTGGGGCAAATTCTGGACAAAAACATACAAATAGACCAAAAACACCAAACTGCCACTTTTGAAGATCCTAGACCCAAAACAGGGTACCGTGCAGGCCTCCTGCACACACCACCACCTCGGGGGAGACAAAACACCTGAGCCACTCCTCTGGCTCCAGCCCTGGGCACACCCCTACCCTCACCTTACATAACAGGGATCCCCAACCCTGGGGACACAGATCACTCCGTGGCCTGTTAGGAAACTGAGCCACACAGCAAGGGAGCCAGCAAAGCTTCATCTGTATTTCAAGCTGTTTCCCATCACTCCCATTACCACCTGACCTCCACCTCCTATCAGATCAGCAAGGGCATTACATTCTCATAGGAATGCAAATGCCGCTGTGAACTGGGGCTGTGAGAGATCTAGGTTGCGGGCTTCTTTTGAGAATCAGCCCAAAACCATTCCTCAGCCCCATCCTGCCCTTGTCCGTGGAAAAACTGTCCTCCACAAAATCAGTCCCCTGCTGCCAAAAAGGCTGCGGACTACTGCCATAAAAGGAAAAAACTCACCCTGGAACCTTGCTCAAGGAACAAGCAAGGGAAACTGTTGTTTGTTTTTGCTCCATCCTGCTACAGCAGGGGTCCCAATAAAGCCTTGCCTCAATTTCCTATCTGGCTGCTAGTCAATTTCTATTGATTGGGGAAGGCCACAAACCTTGGTCAGTGACAAGATGAGTTACTTTTTCTCTTACCTTCCTACTATTTGCAAATGAGACCCATAACTGGCCAACAGAGCTCACCTCTCTGACACCCCAGTCCCCATCCTGCAAGCCTAAGGCATCTCATCACAGGAAGCCAGGTTTCTATTACTGAGTGTAGGCCTATTTAAATTATAACCTATAGGAATGCACTTCCTTCCCAAGAACATCAGTTCAGTTCAGTCACTCAGTCATGTCCAACTCTTTGCAACCCCATGGACTGTAGCATGCCAGGCTTCCCTGTCCATCACCAACTCCTGGAGCTTACTCAGATTCATGTCCATAGAGTTGGTGATGCTATCCAACCATCTTGTCTTCTGTCATCCCCTTCTCCTCCCTCCTTCAATCTTTCCCAGCATTGGGGTCTTTTCAGACGAGTCAGTTCTTTGCATCAGGTGGCCAAAGTATTGGAGTTTCAACTTCAGCATCAGTCCTTCCAATGAACATTCGGGACTGATTTCCTTTAGGATTACCTGGTTTGATATCCTTGCAGTCCAACAGCCTCTCAAGAGTCTTCTCCAACACCACAATTCAAAAGCATCAATTCTTCAGCACTCAGCTTTCTTTATGGTCCAACTCTCATATCCATGCATGACTACTGGAAAAACCATAGCCTTGACTAGATGGACCTTTGTTGGCAAAGGGTCATAGCTCTTCCAAGGAGCAAGCATCTTTTAATTTCATGGCTGCAGTCCCCATCTGCAGTGATTTTGCAACCCAAGAAAATAAAGTCTGTCACTGTTTCCATTGTTTCCCCATCTCTTTGCCATGAAGTGATGGGACCAGATGCCATGATCTTAATTTTCTGAATGTTGAGCTTTAAGCCAGCTTTTTCATTATCCTCTTTCACTTTCATCAAGAGGCTCTTTAGTTCCTCTTCACTTTCTGCCATAAGGGTGGTGTCATCTGTATATCAGAGGTTTTTGATATTTCTCTCGGCAATCTTGATTCCAGCTTGTGCTTCATCCAGCCCAGCATTTCACATGATGTACTCTGCATATAAGTTAAATAAACAGGGTGACAATATAAAGCCTTGACATACTCCTTTCCCGATTTGGAACCAGTCCATTGTTCCATGTCCGGTTCTAACTGTTGCTTCTTGACCTGCATACAGATTTCTCACGAGGCAGGTCAGGTGGTCTGGTACTCCCATCTGTTGAAGAATTTTCCAGTTTGCTGTGATGCACACAGTCAAAGGCTTTGGCACAGTCAATAAAGTAGATGTTTTTCTGGAACTCTTACTTTTTCTATGATCCAACAGATGTTGGCGATTTGATTTCTGGTTCCTCCGGCTTTTCTAAATCCAGGTTGAACATCTGAAAGTTCATGGTTCACATACTGTTGAAGCCTTGCTTGGAGAATTTTGAGCACCACTTTGCTAGTGTGTGAGACGAGTGCAACTGTGCAGTAGTTTGAACATTCTTTGGCATTGCCTTTCTTTGGGATTGGAATGAAAACTGACCTTTTCCAGTCCTGTGGCCACTGCTGAGTTTTCCATACTTGCTGGCATATTGAGTGCAGCACTTTCACAGCATCATCTTTTAGATTTGAAATAGCTCAACTGGAATTCCATCACCTCCACTAGCTTTGTTCATAGTGATGCTTCCTAAGGCCCACTTGACTTTGCATTCCAGGATGCCTGGCTCTGGGTGAGTGATCACACCATCGTGGCTATCTGGTAAATTAAGATCTCTTTTTTATAGTTCTTCTGTGTATTCTTGCCACCTCTTCTTAATCTCTTCTGCTCCTGTTAGGTTCATACTGTTTCTGTCCTTTATTGTACCAAGAACGTAAAAGTCAAATTAAAGCATAAATAAGAGCACTGATTTCAGTGTTCCTCTGAAGTCACTGCTGCTGCCTTCTCGGTGCAGGGATCCTTTGGCATCCCAGCCCTGCTGGCTCTTCCTGTATAAGCTCAGGTCAGGATGAGGGTGGTCTGGGGCACAAAGGCCACCGAACTGACAGCAGTACATGAGCGTGGCTGAACAACACTGCAAGCCTAGAAGGCTTAGGAAGGCAAGAAAAACTTAAATCTGGCTCACAGAGTATTTTCTTCCCCTTTATAAATGTTCAGCTAGTGCCTTCTGGGATCCATCTTTCACAAGTGCGTTATACAGAGATCACTTTCGGCTTAGTTACTTATCGCTCACGTTTTCCATTGACCAGGGCGCCCATGCCCCACTGCCGCAAGACTCCATTGGCTAAAATCGTTGCAAGTCCGTTGGCCAATTCCCGGCCGCTGCGTTGCCCGGAGACAGCATCCTGCCTAGCAATGGGAGGTTCACGGTCGCCATTGGCAGTGATTCTCATTAAATTTTTCCTCAGAAGAAAAAGTATTTTCCCTCAGTCACCTCTGTCACGTTGCAAGCCTTATACTTGAGCGAATTTTAATGTCTCCCTTTTTTACCTTTAAAATAATTCTTGTTTCTGTGTCTTAGTTTTCATCCTGCAGCATTTTTTAAGTTTCTTAGACTGTCAGATATTAGTCACCAGAAGCAAGGTTTCATAGGCCCAGTCTAACCTAATGTAGAGATTGGCATCTGGACGGCTGCCAGATATTGTAGACATGACCAGTCAGTGACAGAACGTGTGTTTGGCCCACATCTCCAAGAGATGTCTGTTTCCTTTCAGACAGTGTGTGCTTCCCATCCATGCTGAATGCGTTCAGATATTTTCCAATGGTCTTCAGCGGCCTGAGAATTTACTAATGAAACACCAGATTCATTAGTATGTAAATTATGTGTTCATTTGTATGCCCTATTATAAACTGGTTTATAAATTCATAAGCTTAATTCTATTTTTGAAAGCTATTATTTTTGTCAAAAAAGTTAAAAGCTCTTACAGCTTTTTTCAGATTTTTTTTCAACTGCATTTTTAAAAAATTTTATTTTTGGCTGCTCTGGGTCTTCATCACTGTGCACAAGCTTTCTCTAGTTGCACTAGTGGTGGCTACTCTCTAGTTACAGTGGGCCAGCTTCTACTTGCAGTGGCTTCTCTTGTTGCGAAGCATGAGCTTTAGGCATGTAGGCTCAGTAGCTGTGGGGCAAGGGCTTAGTTGCCCTGCAGCATGTGGAATCTTCCTGGACCAGGGATTAAACCCCTGTCCCCTGTATTAGCAGGTGGATTCTTAACCACAGGACCACCAGGGAAGTCCTCTACTGCTTTGTGATCTATAAGTGATACACAACTATTGAATTTATGTTAAACCTACAATTTGTTAAATTTTACACATGTATATTCCCATTAAAATATTTTTGACTCAAGACAGTAAACATCAAGCACCTCTGTAATATATTCTTCTCGTTTTCCTTGCCCCCCACCACACACTCCCACCACAGCCCTACGCAACTGGCGATCCGCTTTCTACCAATAACACTTAATATTTATCACACAGATTTTTAATACATGGAATCATACACTAGATAACTTCTCTTTTCCTTTTCTGGACTGCCACTCAAAATAATCATTTTGGGATTTATCCGTGGTGTTGTATTAATTTGTTCCTTTTTATTGCTGGGTTGTATTCTGTTTGTTAATCTATTACCTGGACATGCGCCACTTGTTAATTCATTATCTTGGAAAACAGATATGGAAAATGAGTGTTCTAATTAGACGTGCCCAAATCCACAATTTCTAACACTGCCCAACAACTACAAAACACAAAGTTGCCAACTTCTTTTTTTTTTTTTTTTTTTGCTGTTCCAAGTTGCTTGTGGGATCTTAGTTCCCCAACCAGGAATTGAACCCAGGCCTTCGGCAGTGAAAGGGCAAAGTCCTAATCACTGGACTGCCAGGGAATTCCCCAGATCTTTCTAGAAGCAGTAAAATCCACTGGAGATTTTTCAAGGGCATGGTGGCTAATTTAAGATTTCTATAGATGCTATTTTGTGTCTGCTGTGCTGAACATCTCCAGACCTCCTGTTATTTCACACATGGCTATTTCAGCTAGTTAATATCCTTCCTGTCAATTTTCGACCTGGACCTGACTTTTAAGAACAGTCAAGGAACATATCCATATGGCAGCCTCCCTGGGCTTCATTTCTGTTGCCATTTTTTTCTCATAGTTATTCCAGATGGGAGTGTATTAAATTAATGTGCACGGACTGAGTCACAGAGAAGCAAGAAGTTTTACAGTCATGACCTTTTACTTTATTACTAACATGACTATGAATTAATCCTTGAAAATGAAGTTAACCATATAAAATAATCCAGTTTAATCTTTTTAAGCAGACAACTCAGTGCACAAGACAATGTCAATTGATGTAATCTCAAAGAGAAAACATCAATTTAAAAATATTTTCTAACAAAAATGAACTATTTTGTTAGGCAGGTACTTTTCTAAACTGTTAGTGGAATTGTGAATTCTTACAGCCATCCTGAAAGGCAGTTTCATAACATGTATCTAGCGCCTTAACAATATTCATATTGTTTTACTATGTAAAATTCCACTTCCAGAAATCTATCCTAAAGATTTAAGGAGGAGTGCATTCAGAGACTTGATATAAGAATTGTAATGGAACAGTATTTATGAAACTGGAAATGTGGCATTTGATCTATAGTAAGGAAACTATTCAATCATTATATATCTTTACAGTGGAATATTGGACTGCTCCTAAAATGTATGCTTCAAAGACATTTAAGGATATGGAAAAGGCTCATGAACTAATGTTAAGTAGAAAAAGAGTGAAAACCAGGAGTTTCTCTACAGCATCCTTGAAACTACAGAGAAAGAAAAATTGCTGCAGGAAAATTTTTATCCACAGAAGGTGGAAAATAGATGGGGAAACAATACAAACAGTGAGAGACTTTATTTTTGGGGGCTCCAAAATCACTGCAGATGGTGACTGCAGCCATGAAATTAAAAGACGCTTGCTCCTTGGAAGAAAAGCTATGACCAACCTAGATAGCATATTAAAAAGCAGAGACATTACTTTGCCAACAAAGGTCCGTCTAGTCAAAGGTAAGGTTTTTCCAGTAGTCATGCATGGATGTGAGAGTTGGAATGTGAAGAAAGCTGAGCACTGAAGAATTGATGCTTTTGAACTGTGTTGTTGGAGAAGACTCTTGAGAGTCTCTTGGACTGCAAGGAGATCCAACCAGTCCATCCTGAATATTCATTGGAAGGACTGATGCTGAAGTAGAAACTCCAATACTTTGGCCACCTGATGCAAAGAACTGACTCATTTGAAAAGACCCTGATGCTGGGAAAGACTGAAGGAGGGAGGAGAAGGGGATGACAGAGGATGATATCGTTGAATGGCATCACCAACTCTATGGACATGAATTTGAGTAAGCTCCAGGAGTTGGTGATGGACAGGGAAGCCTGGCGTGCTGCAGTCCATGGGGTCTCAGAGTCGAACAAAACTGAGCGACTGAACTGAACTGAACTCACTCTTAGACAGTGAAATGATTTCTGACTCCAGGCAAAAGCAGCGTCTTTTGTTCATGAGCTCTGCATACACCCACATTTCCCCCTCCCCGCCAGGTGCTCCTTCTGGAGCCGGGTCAACACAGAACACCAAGGCAAACAGAGGAGCTGGGAAAGAGCAAGCACTACCGATTTTCCATCTCATTTCTCCTGTTGGAACATCCAGCCCCAGCTCTGACTTTCATGGGGCCAGTGGCTGTGTGTTCTGAGCATGCCCTCAGCTGTGGTGCACTGCTCTTGGGAGCCATGTTCACTTTCAGTTCCCTGCTGGTCACTCCACCCCAATGGCCCCTGCTTTGGGGGTTAGATGCAGTGGAATAGAGGAAGCCAGCTGTCTCAAGAGCAAGAATGGAAGGTTTGAGGAACAGCCATGATTTTCCAGGTTGGACCTTCCTGTATGCACTTTCCTACAACATTAAAAGACGTGTTCCCCCAGATCTGAAAGAGACACGTGTACCCCAATGTTCATCGCAGCACTGTTTATAATAGCCAGGACATGGAAGCAACCAAGATGCCCATCAGCAGACGAATGGATAAGGAAGCTATGGTACATATACACTATGGAATATTACTCAGCCATTAAAAAGAATTCATTTGAATCAGTTCTAATGAGATGGATGAAACTGGAGCCCATTATACAGAGTGAAGTAAGCCAGAAAGATAAAGACCATTACAGTATACTAACACATATATATGGAATTTAAAAAGATGGTAACAATAACCCTATATGCAAAACAGAAAAAGGGACACAGATGTACAGAACAGACTTTTGGACTCTGTAGGAGAAGGCGAGGATGGGATGTTCTGAGAGAATAGCATTGAAACAAATATACTATCAAGGGTGAAACAGATCACCAGCCCAGGTTGGATGCATGAGACAAGTGCTCAGGGCTGGTGCACTGGGAAGACCCAGAGGGATGGGATGGAGAGGGAGGCGGGCGAGGGAATCGGGATGGGGAACACATGTAAATCCATGGCTGATTCATGTCAATGTATGGCAAAAACCACTACAATATTGTAAAGTAATTAGCCTCCAACTAATAAAAATAAATGGAAAAAATAAATAAATAAAAGACGTGTTTCCTTACTGCAATTATATTCCTTTATTATGTTTTTATAATACATAAAATATATAAATATATATATATATTTATATAAATTTATATGTCTATAAATTATATATATATATATATATAATATGTAAAAAACTTTTATACAAGCTTTTTGGGTTGGCCTCAACATTACTTATGGCACCACTTATAACATTTGAAAAAAGAAATATTTTCCAGATAATGAAAAACTTTTATTTTATGTGGCATTTAAAGATGGTCCGTACTGGATGATACTATGATATAATTAGAGATCTTTCCTAGGAACGATAGGGGTTCAGGAAGCATATTTTGCCCTCTCCAGAAGATATTAGCTGACTCTTCTGTTGCTGCTTCTATTCTGAGTAGCAGTACTGCACTCGTCAGTTTGGAAAGGGCCCATCCACTTGTGGGGAGGTTTTGATACCACTATAACTTTTATTTTTGAACTCTAAATCCTTCTTTTAACATATTTGTATCGTTAAAGAAAGAAAGAACAAGCCTGAAATGGAGTCAATTGTGCTAAGCCCCACATCAGCAAAGCAAGACTTAATACCTAGCCCAATTGCAGTTCAGCCACTCCCAGGAATGTGGCCTTTAACCAGTCAATATGAAATTTCTTGGCAAGCACCAGGGAGGTAATCTGCCTCCCTGCCTTCCCTCAAAGGAAGGTGATGTTGCCTGAAATAACCCTTCCTTTTGTTTATGACTTTCTTGTCCCACTCTCTTTCTGCCTTTAAAAACTTTCCATTTGTACAGTGCCTTGGAGCTCCATCCTAGTTGCTAGATGGGATGCTGTCCCATTTGTAAATGTTGAAGCCTACTAGATCTTCAAATTTACTCAGTTGAATTTTTTTTAACAATATATATACTAATGAAGCAAAGAAACATGTTAAATAAATCAATATGATTTTCTCTAGTAAAGCCAATGAATTAAAGATTAAAAAAAAAAATCCGGAGAAGGAAATGGCAACCCACTCCAGAATTCTTGCCTGGAGAATCCCATGGACAGAGGAGCCTGGTGGGCTACAGTCCATGGGGTCGCAGAGAGTCAGACTCGACTGAGCAGCTAACTCTTAGGCTTCCCTGCTGGCTCAGACGGTAAAGAATTCGCCTGCAGTGTGTGAGACCTGGCCTCGATCTCTGGGCTGGGAAGATCCCCTGGAGAAGGAAATGGCAACCCACTCCAGAATTCTTGCCTGGAGAATTCCATGGACAGAGGAGCCTGGAGGGCTACAGTCTATAGGGTCACAAAGGGTTGGACACGACTGAGCGACTTTCACTTTTTCATTTTTCATCCAGTGAAGCTGATCCAGGTTCCTTGGTCAAGTGATGCCCTCTTACAAACATGATGCTAAGGGCACGTTTGAAAACAGGGAATAGACGGTGTTCAGTTTTGGGGGGGATAGGTGCTGTCCTCAAGGGTCGATGGTCTTCTAAATCACAACTGTGTCTTGCCTATTTTCCCATGTCTTCTTTTTAACCCAAATGGTGGTGGACAGCTTGCCTTGTTTATCACTTTTGACTTATGTGTTCATGATGTATTGTTACAAAATGTTTCCTTAAGTCAAGTGAGAAGTGAGAGTCTTAAGGAGCTGTATATGATTAAAGAAAATCAAAAGGACTCTCCTTCCCAATGAATCTGATTCAGTATAGAAACTTAAATAAAAACTAATGTCTTCCTAAAAAATAATAAAAAAAAATCCTTCATTTTCCTGGGTTATATTCTCAAAAACAGAAGTAAATTCAATGAGTACTCATTACTGACCTCAGTATGCTTTGTGTAAGATAACATCAAAACAGCTGAAGAAACTAAAGTCCTGGTGTCAGAACTCAAAGTATGTGTGCTCTGTTGGAATCAGAAAGAAATCAGAGGGTCAAGAATCAAGATGGACATCTCATCACTTAAGGCATACATACATCCAGACATTGATCTCATGCCTGCATTTTATCTTTTTGGCTATTTGTTTATTCATTTATTTTTTTGGCTGTACTGCTTCTTTGTTGCCACGTGGGTTTTTCTCTAGTTGTAGAGAGCAGGGGCTACTCTGTAGTTGCAGTGGGTGGGCTTCTCACTGCGGTGACTTATGTTGCAGAGCACAGGCTCTAGGGCACATGAGCCTCAGTACTTGAGGTGTGAGGACTCAGTAGTTGCAATTCCCAGGCTCTAGAGCACAAGCTCAGTAGTTGTGGTGCACAGGTCTAGTTGCTCCACGGTATGTAGGATCTTCCCAGACCAGGGATGCAAGTCCTGTCTCCTGCACTGGCAGGCAGATTCTTTACCATTGAGCCACCAGGGAAGCCCTCATAGCTGTATTTTAAAACTTAGTCGTGAATAAGATATTATAATCTAAAACTCACTAGTTTATAACTAACAGCTGAAATAAGTTTAAAAAGACCTCTTCCCCCATTTTTTCCTCTAAGTCCTGCTGCTGCTGCCAAGTTGCTTCAGTCGTGTCCGACTCTGTGTGACCCCACAGACAGCAGCCCACCAGGCTCCCCCGTCCCTGGGATTCTCCAGGCAAGAACACTGGAGTGGGTTGCCATTTCCTTCTCCAATGCAGGAAAGTGAAAAGTGAAAGTGAAGTTGCTCAGTTGTGTCCGACTCTTCTCGACCACATGGACTGCAGCCCACCAGGCTCCTCCGTCCATGGGATTCGCCGGCAAGAGGACTGGAGTGGGTTGCCATTGCCTCCTCCGAGTACAGTGTTGTTAGTGAAATCCTAAAACATGTATTGTTTCCATCCTACATGCAGATGTTGGAACAGGAAAAATCTACAGAATGTGTGATGACACACACTCAAGATTATACAAGTTTGGCTGCAAAAACCCTCACAAAATGTACTTTATATGCACTAAGTATATTGTTGTTATATGCATTACATATGAGATTGTGTTAGATTATATGACTCAGTTAAAGATGGGCTCCTGTATTGAAAGCATATAGTGTGGATGTGTCACAGCATATGATGGCCAAATTTCATTGTTTGTGTAGTAGACACTGGAACTGAATCAAAACACCATTTAAAAGGACTCAGTTGGTGACTAATATTATTGGTTATAATGATTTATCAAGGTAATTCTTCCCATGGCCCACAGACACCTGTCTCGGCACCTTTATATCCCACTGGGTTGATAGGAGGAAGGATATTTGAAGGAGTATTCTCTGCTGGTGATCACCTGTGTGATTGGAAATCTTTCCTGTACAACAGAACAAACACCACAGCAGCAGACCTTTCCCTCCCAGGGGGCTCTCCTGATTCAGTCTTTCATAGAACTATTTCTCCTTCTGGTGAGTTCTGGCATTCTTTCTTTCAAGGAACTGGTCTACTTCATCTAGGTCTTCATTCTGTAGGCATAGGGTTGTTCATACTATTCCTAATTCTTTTACTGTCCGTAAGATGAGTAGTGATGGCTCTTCTTTCCTGATTGTTAGTAATTTCTAGCCTTTTTTTTCTTCCTTACACAGCTTGTTTAGACATTTTATCTTTACAAAGAACAACTGTTGGTTTCATTGATTTTGTCTATTGTTTTCCTGTTCTCAATTTCATCCACTTCAAATCTAATTTTAATTCTTTATTTCCTTCATCTTACTCTCTGTTTGTTTTTGTGTTTAGTTTTCTAGTTACCTATATTAGGGATTCCCTGGTAGCTCAGATGGTAAAGAATCTGCCTGCAATACTGGAGACCCAGGTTCAATCCCTGGGTTGAGAAGATTCCCTGGAGAAGGGAATGGCAACCCATTCCAATATTCTTGCCTAGAGAATCCTATGGACAGAGGAGCCTGGTAGGCTACAGTCCCTGGGTTCCCAAAGAGTTGGACACAACTGATGATAACACTTTCACACTTTTACTTTCAAGGTGGTAAATTAATGATTTTAGTTCTTTTTTCTTTTCTAGTATATTCATTCAATATTATAAATTTCTTTCTAAACACTGCTTTCACTGCATCTCATGAATTTTGATAAGCTGTATTTTCACTTTCAGTTTGAAATATTTAAAAAATATTTCTGGAGAGAATTCTTCTTTAACCCATTTGTTATTTAGAAGTGTGTTCATATTTCCAAGTATTTGGGGATTTTCCAACTATCTACTGATTTCTAGCTCAATTCCATTGTAGTCTGAGAACATATTTTGCATGATTTACTTTCATTTAAATATGTTCAAGTGTGTTTTATTGCCCAGAATGTGGCGAATCTTGGTGAATGTTCCCTACAAACTTGAGAAGAATTCCATTGTAGTCTGAGAACATATTTTGCATGATTTACTTTCATTTAAATATGTTCAAGTGTGTTTTATTGCCCAGAATGTGGCGAATCTTGGTGAATGTTCCCTACAAACTTGAGAAGAATGTGATTTCTGCCCTTGTTGGATGATGTAGTCTGTAAACGTCTATTAAGTCCAGCTGATTGACGGTGCTGTTCAGTTCAACTATGCCTTTCCTGGATTTGCCCATTACTGGTAGTCGTTGGAAAAGATCCTGATGCTGGGAGGGATTGGGGGCAGGAGAAGGGGATGACAGAGGATGAGATGGCTGGATGGCATCACCGACTCGATGGGCATGAGTTTGAGTAAACTCCGGGAGTTTGTGATGGACAGGGAGGCCTGGCGTGCTGCGATTCATGGGGTCGCAAAGTCAGACACGACTGAGCGACTGAACTGAACTGAACTGATAGTGTTGAAATCTCCAAATATAATAGTGGATTAATCTACTTCTCCTTGCAACTCTATCAGTTGTTCCCTCACATATTTTGATGTTGTTGTTAGTATATATACCTTAATACCTCTGATAATTTACTTTGCTCTGAAGTCTTTGTATGAAATTAATATAACTACTCATTTCTTTTTGATTAGTGTTAATGTAGTATATCTTTCTCCATTCATTTACCATTAATGTATCTGTGTCTTAATAATAAAAGGTTTCTTGTAGTCATCAGTTAGGTCTTGATTTAACTCACAAGGATAGTCTCTTCTAATTGATGACAACAAGATAGACAATAGATTATTGATATAGCTGGGTTAATATATACCATTTGTTTTCTATGCACTATTCTGTTTTTTCCTTTTTTATCATATTCTTTTTCTACCATCTTTAATAGAGGATTCTACAAGATTACTCTCCTCTCAGCATATTATACTTAAATCTTTTTATACTGATTGCCCTAGAGTTTGCTACAAGTACTTATAACTAATCAAGTTCGTTTTCAAATAACACTGTACTGCCTTATGGTAACACAAGAATCTTAAAATACTCCCAATTCCTTCTTCCTAGCTTCTATTACAGCTATGATTACTAACTACATTGTTGCTATTATTTTAAACAAACTGTTATCTCTTTGAAGAATAGGAAAAAAAAATGGTTTTCATTTTACCTTCACTTATTTCTTCTCTAATAATCTTCATTTAGATCTGAGTTTCTAACCTTTATCATTTTCTTTCTCTCTAAAAAACTTTTGATATTTCTCACAAGGCAGGATGATTGGCAACAAATCCTCTCAATTTTTTCCTGAAAAAGTATTTACTTCTCCTTCACTTTGTTTTGGCTGCACTGGGTCTTAGTCATCGCATATAGGATCTAGTTCCCTGACCAGGGATTGAACCCTAGTCCTCTGCATTGGGAGCATGGTCTTAGCCACTGGACCATCAGGGAAGTCCCTCTCCTTCACTTTTTTTTTTTTTTTTAACAGTTTAGTGTAATTTATTTTATTTAACAATTTAGGAAGTTCACAGCCATCAGCAGTTACAGTGCAATTTCAGGTGCAATTGGGAATTCAGGAATCTCCCTGGAGCTGTTAGTGTAGTGAACCTTGTATCTCCTTCACTTTTGAAGGATAACTTTTCAGGGTACAGGATTCTAATTTGGTGGGGCTTTTTTTTTTCTTTTTTCTTTTTCTTTCAACGCTTTAGATATTTCACTCCATTCTCTTCTTCCTTCTGTGGTTTTTGAAGAGAAATCTGAAGCAATTCTTGTGCTGATTCTCAATAGGTAAGATTTTTTTTTTCTTACTTGCCTCAGGGTTTTCTCTAATTTTTGTTTTCTTTATATATGTCTCGTGATTTGGGGGATATTTATTCTGCTTGGTGTTTTTTGAGATTCCTGTGGTTTGGTGTCATTATTTTGGAAAGTCTCAGCCATCATTATTTCAAATATTTTTTGTTCTTTTCTCTCTCCCCTCCTGTTGGTGTTTCCTTTACATGTATGCTACACCTGTTATTTCATCAAGGTTCTTTGATAGTCTCTTTCATTTAAAACATTTTTCTCTTTTCATTTCTGCTTTGGAAATTCCTTTTGGCATATCTTTACAAGTGCATTGATTCTCTCCTTTGATGTATACAGTCTGTTGATGAGCCCATCAAAGGCATCCTTGATCTCTGGTTTTTGTTTTGTTTTTACATTTAGCACTTCATTTTGATTCTTTCTTAGAACTTCCACTTCTGTTTATATTACCCATTTAAGAACTTGCCTGCCACTGCAGGAGATGTAAGAGACGGAAAATCAATCCCTGGGTCAATAAGATCCCCTGGAGGAGGGCATGACAACCCACTTCAGTATTCTTACCTGGAGAATCCCATGGACAGAGGAGCCTGATGGGCTACAGTCCATAGGGTCGCAAAAAATCAGATACAACTGAAGCAACTTAGCATGTATGTTGTCCACTTTTTCCATTAGAGCCCTTGTACTTCCAAAATCTATGCCATGTCCAAGTATGAACCTGATGCTTACCCTGTCTCTTCAACCCGTTTTTGTCTTTTAGTCTTCCTTGTAGATTTTTGGTTGAAAGTGGAACATGACATATTGGGTAAAAGAAATTGAGGTAAATAGGCTTTTAGTGTGAGGTTTTATGTTTATCTGGTTAGAAGGTACTTACTTACTGTTTGCTATAGGTGTAGGTAATAGAGGCTAAAATCTTCTCTCTGGTGTATTTCTTACTGTTTCCCCTTTTGTCCTTGGGTTTCCCTAGAAACTACTTCTTAAGGTCTGAGTTCTGCAGTTCTTGCAGCTATAATCCCCTCTTATGATACAGGGTCCCTAATGGAGTGTAGTTATTGTGTGGGGCTGGGGAGGCACTCTATATAACTTATGACTAAGTCTCAGTATTTAATTGAGTCTGTATTCCTGGGCTATGATCTTACAAGTGTTTCTCAGGTTTTGTTCTATTCCTTGCTCCCCTACCTCAGGTGAGATAGGCAGGCTAGAGAAGACTAGAATTGGGTGTTTCCCTTCCCACGTGTGCCAGGCAGGCTGGAGGAGGTTGAAATTGGGGTTTTTCCTTCCCCTATGTCATGTAGGTACCAGTTAACCGCAATAGGTTAAATTCTAGTAGAACAGTTTCCCTTGGAGGGCAGACTTTTGTTAAGGAGAACAGAATACTCAGGGTGTATTCAAAATGGTTACTTTTCTCCTACCCCTACAAGGAGTACATGGAACGCTTTGGTCACTGGGGGTAAAATTCATGAGTATAAAGGCGCCTCTAAACCTGGCACTCTCTGGAGTTGTTAACTTTCAAGCTTGCCTACACTGAGCCTCCAGAAATTTTCCAATTAAATTGTAGTTTTAATATCCTGGTACTGCCTCCAGTTCCTTGGTCAGGGAGATCCCCTGGAGGAGGGCACAGCAACCCATTTCAGTATTCTTGCCTGGAGAATCCCCTGGACAGAGGAGCCTGGCGGGCTACAGTCCAGAGGGTCGCAAAGAACAGGACACATCTGAAGCAACCTAGCAGGCACTCAGGCACTGCCTCCAGTAGTGGCTTCTGCACAAGTAAGTTTTGATTCCCTTTATTTGCCTGTCTCTACAATTTTAGGATCGATTATCTATTAGATCTGAGAAGAACGGTTGATTCCCAGCTTATTCAGCTTTTTTCTTGTTGTGAGGCTGGGAGAGACAACTTGAAACTCATTACACACTGCCTGGAATCTAGAAATCAGTTTTTCTGTTTTTAAAGGATACGGGTGAACATGACAAATTTGCCTGCAGGTCAGGTTGCCAGCTACAGCTGTTGAATCAGTGCTGAATGAGGGGGGCAAAGAGAACACTGGCTACCTCTATTAACTCCCTGGACCTCCCAGGACATAAGGGTCATCCTGCTTCAAATTACCAACACTGCTGCTCTCTCTTCAGTGTATTCCAATTCAGAAGTTATATCTTTATCTTTCCAACAATTAATTCAATTTCACACCCAGGCTTTTCATATGAAGTCACAGACTGAGACAAAAGCATTTTTACAAAAATTTCAGAGACTCACCGTATCTCCTACTTTCACCTGTGTGGGCCACTGAAGGGGGAGTGAGAAAGCAGTGCACTTAATCAAGTGATAATTATTCTCATGATTCAAGACTGTCTTACTCCAACAAGAAAATTCAGCTGAACAAAGCAGAATTAAACTTTGTTTTCATCCCTTAGGATTCTTTCTGGATAGCCACCTGGAAGGGATAACACTCAGGCCTGCTTATTGTTGCTCATCAGTGAAACAAGGAAGCACCATTCCAGGGAACGGTTAGGGTGGAAACCTAAAAAATAGTCTGTTTAATCTCACATATTTCCCTACCACTTTTTTCTCTTTTTTTTAACTTTATTTACTTATTTTTGTCTGTGCTGGGTCTTCACAGCTGTACTCAGGTTTTCTCTAGTTGCAGCAAGCAAGGGATATTCTTTGTTGTGGTGTGAGGGCTTCTCATTGTGGTGGCCTCTCTTATTGCAGAGCACAGGCTCTAGCGCACGAAGGCTTCAGTAGTCATGGCTTATAAACTCTAGAGCATTGCCCCCACAGCACGTGGAATCTTCCCAGACCAGGGATTGAACCCATGTCCCCTGCACTAGCAGGCAGATTCTTAACCACTGGTCCACAAGGGAAGTTCCCTACCATTTTTTCTTAAGTATTATTCAGGAGTCAGGCAAGTAGAGATTTAAAAACAGCAGAGTTTGGAAACTGGGGTAGGCAGAATAGTGACCTCCAACTATGTCCACTTCCTATTCTCTGTGAATATGTTCCCTTACACAGCAAAAGTAACTCTTTATGTGATGAAATTATGAACCTTTAGATAGGGAGAGTACTCTGGATTATCCAGGTGGGTACAATTTAATCACAAGTGTCCTTATAGGTGAAAGATAGAGGTACTTGTCAGAAACAGAGACATAGCATGTTGAAAAACACTTAGCTGGGCAATGCTGGCTTTGAAGATGGAGGAAGAAGCCATGGGCCAAGGAATGCTGGAAAAGACAAGGAAACATATTCTCCCCTAGAAACTCCAGGAGGAACACATTCTGCCAATACCTTGATTTTAGCCCAACGAGACCCATTTTGGACTTCTAACCTCAAAAACTGTTAAATTTGTATTATTCTAAGCCATGAATTTGCAATAATTAGTTACAGCAGTAATGGGAAATTAATATAGTAACCAAACAATCCAATTTAGGTGAGTAGAAGAGGAAACGATGAAGGAGTTTGGTAGGTCCCTTGAATACCTTGACTATCAGTCATTGTTGTATAAACTTTGTTACAAAAAATGGATCATTGTTGGATGGCAAATGGGCCAATCAAAAACACGTGTTCACGTGCACCCCAATGTTCATCACAGCACTGTTTATAATAGCCAGGACATGGAAGCAACCTAGATGCCCATCGGCAGATGAATGGATAAGGAAGCTGTGGTACATATATACCATGGAATATTACTCAGCCATTAAAAAGAATTCATTTGAATCAGTTCTAATGAGATGGATGAAACTGGAGCCCATTATACAGAGTGAAGTAAGCCAGAAAGATAAAGACCATTACAGTATACTAACACATATATATGGAATTAAGAAAGATGGTAACGATAACCCTATATGCAAAACAGAAAAAGAGACACAGATGTACAGAACAGACTTTCGGACTATGTGGGAGAAGGCGAGGGTGGGATGTTTCGAGAGAACAGCATCGAAACATGTATATTATCTAATGTGAAACAGATCACCAGCCCAGGTTGGATGCATGAGACAAGTGCTCAGGCCTGGTGCAATGGGAAGACCCAGAGGGATCGGGTAAAGAGGGAGGTGGGAGGGGGGATCGGGATGGGAAATACATGTAAATCCATGGCTGATTCATGTCAATGTATGACAAAAACCACTACAATACTGTAAAGTAATTAGCCTCCAACTAATAAAAATAAATGAAAAAAAAACAACAACAAAAACATGTGTTCAGTTTCATTTCATTTCAAAGGCCAAGTCAATGTGTCCAGAATTGGCTGATCAGATGAAAAACCACCTTCTTCTGAAAAAATGTCAACAGTGGTGAGACATCACTGGCAGCCCTGAGAAGGGGTCAAAGGACAGATCGTTTCCCAGGAATAGGGAGGTCAGCACCCCAAGTCATGTGTCCTCTTTTAACACAAAATCAGTGGGGCAACTTTTGCCAGGAGATACAAGTCCCCCTCAACAGAACAAAGCATAAGCTTTGCCACCTCCCAAGTTACCTGCTGGCTTCTACATCAGGAACATAAAATCCTTTACGTCTGCCAGCCTATGATGGGGGGTACCCTGGAATTTCGAGGGTGATTTCTATTGCAGGTGGTAGTCAGTGATCAGGAAGGGGCAGGCTTGAGAGCTTAATTCTGTTTGTTGTCATAAAAAATGGTGGTTTAGCCGCTAAGTCGTGTCCGACTCTTGCGACCCCATGGACTGTGCCCTGCCAGGTTCCTCTGTCCCTAGGATTTTCCAGGCAAGAATACCGGAGTGTGTTGCCATGCCCTCCTCCAGAGGATCTTCCCAGCACAGGGATTGAGCCCAGGTCTCCTGCGCTGCAAGCAGATTCTTTACCAATTGAGCTACCAGAGAAGCCCCAATACATCTATAACTGATCTAGACAGTCTGAAGCAGTGCTGTGCTTAGTCGCTCAGTTGTCTCTGATTCTTTGCAACCCCATGGACTGTAGCCCACCAGGCTCCTCTGTCCATGGGGATTCTCCAGGCAAGAATACTGGAGTGGGTTGCCATGCCCTTTGCCAGGGAATCTTCCCAACACAGGGATCGAGCCCAGGTCTCCTGCATTGCAGGTAGATTCTATACCATCTGAGCCACCAGGAAAGCCCAAGAACACTGAAGTGGGTAGCCTATCCCTTCTCCAGGGTATCTTCCCAATCCAAGAATTGAAACTGGGTCTCCTGCATTGCAGGCAGATTCTTCACCAGCTGAGCTATCAGGGAAGCCCCAGACAGTATGATAAGCTGCCACCATTTGTAATAGACTGCAGCCCCAAAAACTAATGTCCTTAATCTGTCGGTCTACTCTTCAAAGTGACAGATCAGACAACTACACCACTGGCAACAATTTGAGGATCAAAAAAAATCAAGGTGAAAAAAAAAAAAAAATCAAAGTGAGTATTGGCCAGAGCTCTGAGAACAGTCTTCAGTTCTGGCCATTAAGTAGAGTATGACTGCTTTCATATCTACATAGCTGGTGAGCCACTGGGACCTGCTCGACACCAAAACCAAACCATGAGTGAATTAAGTCCAGACTTTAAGAGAATGTCTGTGCATCAAGGACCCTATTGACCCAGTGAATTTGCTTGAGGTGAAAGGGGTTGGGGGTGGGGGTGGGGGGGTGGAAGAGCAGAGAGGATAAGGTTTCAACCTGACAGTAGCTGCCAGTTCTTGTAAAGCCAAGTTGCTGCTGGAGCTAGACCAGCCATGTTATGGAGTATGGTATTTTCACTTGAACAAAAAGGCCTGATTAGCCTCTCAATAGTGTCTCCAATACCCAAAATGTCCAATAGGGTGCTGTGATCTGATTCTCTTCCATCTAAAAGAGGAATTTTCAATTCTGGCCTTTCCTATGTACTGAATCTGAGACTAACAAGAGAGATGCACTTTTTTTTTACCACTAGCTGACACGGGACTTTAGCCTGAGTTGGCTCACTGTCCCCGAGGTTCAGAAAACTGTCACCCATGAACAGTGGGTTGTTCCTTCGGCTCAGCTTCATCCTGGTTCTATGAAAGGTCTGCCTTGTGTAGACTGAAAAAAGCCCTCAAAGAACTCACGATGCCAGGCTAAGCCCTGGTTCAGAGAACGAGTGCAGTAGCCTAAGTCCCCCACAAAATAATACTGAGAAACAGTCTCAGAGAAAAAATATTTACATTTTCTTATTTGAAGGGGAAAATGTAATGAACGAAAACGGTAAAAACTACAAATGATGTAAGATGGCTCCCTCACTCCCGTGACTGCTACTCTTTCTTCAGAAGGCATTTCCTGTCCTTTCACATTGTTTTTGTGAGCCTATGGACCCATTTATTCTTACACAAACGGGTGGCTACTTCCCTGTCGACGTCCTGGTCGGTCAGACGTGGCCTCGCTGCTCTGAACCACACGGCCCGAGGCCGCACGGTCGGCTCCCAGGACTCGGCACCTTCACTTTCACGCGCCCAGCACGGACGATCGCAGATCATTCTCCTTTGGAACACTCACCGCAGCGCCACCAGATCCCAAAACGCGGAATCGCCTGAGTCCAGGAAACGTGCGTTTAAAACGGAAAGAGCATCACCGCCTCCAAGAGGTGCCGACCAATGCGGAGATGCTCGCGCTTCCCAGAGCTCTCCCAGGGAAAACTGGCTTTGGACAATTTCAACTTGCATGTACCTCGTCAGATGTAAGGCAGACCGTCGCTTCGCACTTCTAAACGCCATCTACACTTCCAACGCAGCTTTGGGAATTTGCTTCGGTGCCCAATGCTCGTTACTCTGTCCCCTTTGCGCGGACTTAACATGAGGCTGACCTCAGCTACTTCCGAGATCCGCGAACACCAAGTCGTCCCGGCCAGCATCAAAGATGGCATCCAAGCCCACAGCCTATCCTCTGCGCACGCTCTGCTAGCCTCCACGTGTCCACTCTCGATGCCCGTCCCCCAGGTTCCACTCTAGCCGCCGCGTTCAGTGGTGGCCACCGCCCGCCAATCGCAGGGCAAGGACGCCGCCGGCCCCGCCCAGTGGATCAGCTGAGGGATCTGCGATGTCTGTTGACAGCAGCGGTGGCTGCGCGGCCGGTTCCGGGTTCGGCGCGGGGCGGGGGGTAAGCTGGCGACGGGCGCGGGCGTCCGGCGGGACGCTGGGGAGGCTCGCGGCGCGGGCCGCAGCGGCGGGGCGCGGGCGCCGAGGAGGAGCGGCAGGCCGCAGCCTCTGCCCTTGTGGTCCGGGTCTCACCCGACGTTTCCGGGTCTCGTCAGATGTGAATCCGATGGAGCGGCCGGGGGAAGGCGAGCAGCCGCCCCAGCAGCAGCCTTGGGGGAGGCTTCTTCGCCTGGGCGCCGAGGAGGGCGAGCCGCAAGTCCTCCTGAGGAAACGGGAGTGGACCATTGGGCGAAGAAGAGGTGCGCGGCGGCGAGAGGGCATGGGAAACGTGGGACGGGCGGGGGACAAGCCTGGGGATGGGTCAGGGCACGGGGGCGGGGACCAGGGACCCGGGATGGGGGTGGGGGACGGGGACCGAAGGACAGAACCCGGGGGCTGAGAGCGGAAGCCTGGTGATAGGAGCAGGGCGAGACCGGGCCCACCAGGCTATGGGAAGCTCCTGGGCGGGGCGCATTCTGCCGTCCAGTTTTTCCAGTGGATTGGGCTTTCGTGTAACAGCTGCCGTGTATTCACTTAATGGTCTGCCCAGTCACTTCTGAGTGCTTCATTCAGGTTATTTAATCCTCCCTACAAATTTATGAAGTAGATATAATAATTTATCCCCGGGAATGCAGTCTTCTCAAGTTTATTACTACCCACAGCATCTTCTCTAACCTTAATAGAAATGAAATTAGAAAGCAAAGCAGAAGGAACACTGGAAAATCCACAGATATGTGGAAATTAAATAACATTGTTAAAGAAGCAGTGGGTCTAAGAAGAAATCAAAAGGGAAATTAGAAAATATCTTGACATAAGTAAAAATATCATATGTGAAAATCGCTCAGTCGTGTCCAACTCTTTGCGACCTCATGGACTATATGCATGCATGCTAAGTCGCCTCAGTCGTGTCCGACTCTGTGCGACCCTATGGACAGCAGCCCACCAGGCTCCTCCATCCACAGGATTCTCCAGGCAAGAATACTGGAGTGGGTAGCCTTTCCCTTCTCCAAGGGATCTTCCCAACCCAGGGATCAAACCCAGATCTCCCGCATTGCAGGAGGATTCTTTACCAGCTGAGCTATCAGGGAAGCCCCAAACTATAATGTACCAAAACTTAGGGGATGTTTACTGTTAGGGTTTACTGTATGCACAGTAAACCACTGTGCATAGCTGTAAACCACTACATTAAAAAAAGATCTCAAGTCCCAGCTCTTAGAACAGAGTTGCTCGATTATTTGTTGACTTAATGAAAGGGGAAGCTAAGAACTTGAAGAAAGTCACACAAGTAGTGAGAGGAAGAGCCCTCACCCTCGATGCTTACTGCCTCTAGACCTCTGATAATTTAACCTCCCTTGTAGCTTTCATACTAAGAGTGCAGTGCACTGAGGCCAACAAAAATATTTTGGTTTTATGCAAATGAATAAATTGTGACTCTGGGACTTCCCTGGTGGTGCAGCGTGTGAGACTCCGCACTCCCAATGCAGGGAAACCGGAGTTCCATCCCTTGTCAGGGAACTAGATCCCACATGCCGCAACTAAGAGTTCACATGATGCAACTTAAACCTGATGCAACCAAATAAATAAATAAATATTTTTTAAAATGAAAATAATACATTGTTATTCTGACTTTAAACGAGAGAGAATGAGAAAGATTACTACTTAAAAGCAAGTATTTTTTGGCCTCATTTTACCCAGTACGATGTACCTGTACCTGTTTTTCTGTTGGGGTCTTTTGGGAAACAGTCTTAAACCCCAGCATCAAGTTATTTTTTTTTACAACTTTAAAAATATTTATGCATTATTAGAAACTTTTCAAGATGCATTAATTGGTGTAAATGGATGTTTGATGAAGAGCAGAAGCCCTGGACACCACCACCTCCAGGCCCACCATGACACCAGCAGAAGCAGCAGCACCACCATCACAGGACAACTTATTCTGGGTTAAAAATTTACGTTTCAGTGCCTTTGTACCTACTTCATAGGGTCACTGTGAAGATTAAAGAAGCCTGGCTAAGAGTTAGCACTTAATGTTAGCCATTGTTATTATAACACAACACTATAGTATCACTTTACATGTTAATACAAGGAAGCTCCAAAACTTTGGCCACCTGATGCGAACAATCATCTACTCATTGGAAAAGACCCTGATGATGGGAAAGATTGAAGGCAAAAGGGAAAGAGGGCAATAGAGGGTGAGATGGTTGGATAGCATCACTGATTCAATGGACATGAACTTGGGCAAACTCCGGGAGATCGTGAGGGACAAGGAGGCCTGGTATGCTGCAGTCCATGGGGTTGCGAAGAGTTGGACATGACTTAGTGACTGAACAACAACAGCAAGGAACATAAATACGTAGTTGAGCTGATTCTATTGAAAGTCCTTTCCTTAAATGTATTAACCTTTCCAGCAAAATATAGAGTTTAAAAGTCTGCCCAGGCCTCCATAACAAAATACCACAGATCAGGAAGCTTAAACAACAGAAATTTATTTCTTACACTTCTAGAGTCTAGGAAGTCCAAGATCAAGGTGCCAGTCAATTTATTTCCTGATGAGAACTCTTCTTCCTGGATCCCAGAGAGCTGCCTTCTCTTTCTGTCCGCTCATACTGGACCACGAGACCTGTGGTGTCTCCCTCTTATAAGTACCTCAACCCTCTCAGATTAAGGCCCCACCCTAATGATCTTATTTATCATCCACAGTCACTCTCTCTAGATACACTCACTTTAGGGGATAGGGCTTCAGTGTATAATTTTGGGGGTCACACAGGTTATAGAACTTGATTATTTTAAAACTGTTACACACCTGCTATGTACAAGGCATTATTTTGAGAAAAAGGGAGAGCTGAGTTGATGTGTAAGGGGGAGTGGGAGTCCTCGCCTTCCCAAAGAGCTCCCCATTCTTGGGGAGTGGCAGAAATGCATACCGCCGTGGAGAGATTAACCAACTGAAAGACAACCGCACAATATTCCAGTTCTCAATTGGAATGCTGATGTTCTGTCACGGAGAAGCCTATTAAAACCCCACTCCAGTGCCACAGTGACCAGCCAGGCTCTGGGGCTGTGAGACCATCCTGCTGGTTTTTCCCAGTGTAATAGGACAGTCTTGAGCACAGGTGAAATTCACCTCAGATAAATGTAACAAAATACTTCCCATAATGTGGAGTGTTTGGGCAAATAAGATTTTAGGTTTATGGAAGCATAGTTCACACTTAGTCAAATTTGCCCCTTTTAGGTGGTCAGTGAGTTTTGAGAAATGGAGGCACCACTACCATCAAGATACAGAACATTTCTATCACCTCAGAAAGTTCCTGGTGGTCTTTTGGAGTCTGTCCCTGCCCCTTCAACCTCAAATCCTGACATCCACCTATCTGATTTCTCTCCCTGTAGTTCGGCCTTTTCCAGAAGACCATCTAAAGCCATCTAAGGGAAATCACACATTATCGCAGTACTGTCTTTGGGTCCAGCTTCTTTCTCTTGGCTGGTGCTTTTGAGGTTCATCCTTGGCAGTTATGTGTATCAAGTGTGTTCCTTTTTGTTGCTGGGTGGTGTTCTGCAGTGTGTGTATTAATTCGTCACCAGTTGATGGATACTTGTACTGTACTGCTTCCCACGTTTGGTTATTAAAAATAAAGCTACTGTGGGGAATTCCCTAGCTGTCCAGTGGTTAGGACCGTGTGCTTTCACTACTGAAGGTGCAGATTCAGTCCCTGGTTGAGGAACTAAGATCCTACAAATTGCAGGGCATGGCCCCAAAAACAATAAAATAAAGCTATTATAAACCTTAGTAGCTATGGTGCAAACCTATCATAGGCAGATTAGTGACTTGGTATTAAAACACTCCTGAAAGCATTTATTCTTTTGATTTTAGGAGAGAACAAAGTATTTGAGGGTTTCCCCCTTGGATTTAATGAGAATACAGTGATTGTATTCAGCTATAGATACATCCCCATTTTGTTTTAAATTTTCTTAAACATGTACATGTGCCTGTGATAACTCACTCAGTCATATTTTTTGTTACTCCGTCACTGCTTCAATTTTGTGACCATTTATGAAACCTTAGATTACACAGAAGAAATTCAGGACTATGATACTGAAGATATTTAATAAGCCCCTTAGGTTTTTCTTAAAGTTCTATAATACTTATCAGGTTGTCTGCATACATGTGCATATTGTAAAAACATCACCATGAAGCAGTTGATGTGTAGCTAGAGGTGTTGATGGGGTATATCCTCTGGGTAATGAGGAAGCAGAAAGGTTCAAGACATAGGCCCTTTTCCATTTGGATTAATACTTAAATGTTTTGTGGGTCTTGACTTAGTGGGTCTTGACTTCTGGTCGTATGATATCACTAAACCAAGTGTAGTGTTTTGCCCAGTACCCAAAATTGTATTCCCCTTCTCTGCACACCTCCCTCTCTGTTTTAGGTTGTGACCTTTCATTCCCTGGCAATAAATTGGTCTCTGGAGATCACTGTAAAATTACAGTGGATGAAAAATCTGGTCAGGTATCACTGGAAGATACCAGGTAAGCTGTTTCTGAACTTCTTTCCTATTTCCTCTTGTAGCTTCAGGAAGGCAACTTTAGCCAGTGACTGCAGAGAAGAGACATAGGCCCACTTACTATAGCTCAGAAGTCTGCTCGGGTCTCTGGGTATTGGGAGATATATTTTCTGGTTTCTAGGATGGGCTACTTAGTGACACTGGTACCTGTGACAGTTCTTGAATATTTTCAGATTAAAACAAAAATGTCTCAGAAATAAGACTTAAAAGGGAGTGATACATTTTGGGTGTTTACAAACATATGCAAGTTAGACTTCCCCAAATCAAGAAGTTTTTGAATCAGTTCTAATGAGATGGATGAAACTGGAGCCCATTATACAGAGTGAAGTATCCCTTTCTTTTTTACTATTACACCAAATAAGTAGTGTGTGAAAGTGAAAAGCTTTCCAAATTGCACTCACCCACTGAAAATGTATACATATTTATTTTGTATTAATGGGATTATGCTATTATACTGTTGTAATAACCAGAAGCTCAGTAGCTGAAAACAACAGAAATCAGGGATCTTATAGGCCTGGGGGCCCAAAGTCCACCTCAGGTCTCATTGGTGTCAGCTCTTTCTGGAGGCTCTAGAGGGAAGCTGTCTTCTGTCCCGGCTTCCAGAAGCCACTGCCTCCCTTGGCCAAGGTGGCTGGAGGGTCAGGGGTGTTCCATGCAGAAGGAACAGCAGCTGCAGAGGCCCAGAAGCACCAGCAGGAAGACCCCGATGTCCATGCTGGAGAGACCAGACGTTAGCCTGAGAACAGTAAGGAGTCACTAAAGGGATTAAGCACCCCTTGGAGAAGGAAATGGCAACCCACTCCAGTATTCTTGCCTGGAAAATCCCACGGACAGAGGAGCCTGTAGGCTACAGTCCATGGGGTCGCCGAGTCGGACACGACTGAGTGACTTACCTTTCACTTTTTAAGCAGAAAAGTGAAATCAGGCTTTTGGGTTAAAAGGAGCTTGAGGATGGATCTTGAGAAGAGTCTGGCAGCAGAGCTGTGGCCGTGCTGAGACAGCTTTGCCGGTCTCTGTAAGTGGGCTTTTACTGGGAAGGCAGCCCAGCCTTCCGGGGACCCTGCTAGCTGCTGAGGACTCGGAAGAGAGACGGTGTGACAGCACCGCCTGCACTGTTTACTGTCTGGCCCTAAATAGAAATCTAGGGTAGTGGAAGCCTGCTCAGAGGCCAGGCTAGAGCCTCTTCCTCCCTGGGGGCCTTAAGAGTGCAGCCAGGGAGTGAGTGCCCACAATTGGCTAAGGGGGAGGAGGCTGCTCAGGGGTGCTCTTCCCCTCGGTGGCAGTCTAGCCTCTGTCCACTCAGGAGGCCCTCCTCAGGGAGGCCCCACCTGTCCCGTCTGACTCAGGCTTCTGTCTCTCCCAGTAGTACCCACTGCCCTCCCACCCAGCAGGGTGGTCCCTGATTTTTTTTAATATTTATTCACTTATTTTAGACTCTGCTGAGTCTTCGTTGCTGTACCTGGCTTCCTCTAGTTGTGGCGAGTGGGGGCTACTCTTCCTTACTGTGTGTGGGCTTCTCATTGCAGTGGTTTCTTTTGTTGTGGAGCATGGGGCTCCTCCGCTTCTATAGTTGCGGCACACAGACTCTAGAGACTGGGCTCAGTAGTTGTGGTACACAGGCTTAGTTGCCCCGTGGCACGCGGAATCTTCCCGGACCAGGGATACAACCTGTGTCCCCTGCATTCACAGCAGACTCTCAACCACTAGACCACCAGGGAAGGCCCATGGTCCCAGATGAACTGGAGTGGCCTCCCGAGTGCAGGAAGCACGCTGTCGTCCTGTCGTCGGTAGTTGTGTGTTGATTTGCTTCTGCCCAGAGCCTGTCTCAGGGCTTCCCAGGTGGCACTAGTGGTAAAGAACCTGCCTGCCAGTGCAGGAGACATAAGAGATATGAGTTTGATCCCTGGGTCATGAAGATCCCCTGGAGGAAGGCATGGCAACCCACTCTAGTATTCTTGCCTGGGAAATCCCGTGGACAGAGGAGCCTGGCAGGCTGCAGTCTACAAGGTTGTACAGAGTCGGACACAACTGAAGCGACTTAGCACGCAGAGCTTGTCTCATAGTAGGCATCGGTGCTCATGAGAGGAATGAACTGAGGGGCTGAGGCTCCTGGAGCGAGGGGTAGGTCTGTGGACGGAGTCTGGTGTGGAAGCAGAAGAGAAGCTGGAAGTCAAAGCACCTGCTGCTGGTGGATTCTAGGGCTTCACCAGGAGGAGAACATGAGTTTGGAACAGTAGAGACGTTCAAACACTTGACGACAACATTTGGCTGTGAGTGACAGAGCAACAGGCAAGGTTTTTCTTGAGAGAACTGTAAGGTGGCACAAATGTTTATATTATTCCTATGAGTATTTATCATTTTCAAAGTGGTAGGGACTTCCCTGGTGGCCCAGTGATTAAGACTCCACACTTCCAGTGCCAGGGGTGTCAGTTCAGTCCCTGGTTGGGGAATGAGATCCCGTGTGCTGTGCGCCACCGCCAAAAAACTTATTGAAATTAAAAAAAAAAAAAAAAAGGTAATATTGAACTGCTTTCCTACTGGTTGTAGAAAAGGAAACTTTTAACTCCAAGTTATTTTAAGTAAGATAAATTCCATCTTGTTGCCCTTACAGTGCCAATGGAACTGTTATTAACAAGCTGAAGGTTGTTAAGAAGCAAACTTGCCCTTTACAGACTGGGGATGTCATCTACTTGGTGTACAGGAAGAATGAGCCAGAACACAGTAAGAGGGGGGTTTCCTGGGCTGGACCCACAGGTGAGGTGTGGCCGGGGCCCTGGGACAGCCGGAAAGCACTGTGGGAAGAGGCTTATTGAAGCCAGTATTTCCTGAAGGAATGTTAGCTTCCCTGCATCCCTTTTGTGTTTATGTGGATTCTTGGTGTGGGTAGTGTCTGTTGAAGAATGGGAGTGTTGGCCTTGCAGTTTCTGAGCCCCAGCCATTCTTCAGAAATGCCACCGTGGTCATGAGCCACGGGTCTCAAAATGGTAGCCAAGGAGAAGTGAGTGAATGGAGAGAGGTGAGCTGGCAGAAAAAGACCCCTAAATTGAGAACAAGACCTAGAATGGGGACTGGAGGCCACAGATGGCTCTGCTTTGGGACACTTGATAGTAGACAGCGGAGGTCAGACAGCATTCTGCTGGAGCTTGTCCTGATCTGAGCACCCACGTTTGTGTTTATGGAAGAAGAATGATGCAGGACAGAATTAGGGAAGTCCTTCACATGGTGCCCCCAAAATAGGAAGAAGGGGGCGGGTGTTCCCCAGGTTGTCCTCAGCATAGTCAGACCCACCTGTGGCCACACAGAAGGATATCGTGTCTGCTTCTGGTGGTTTGAAATAAGCGAGGCATAGACTCATCCCTCCTTGCTGCTCTGCTTCCCTTAGTCAGCCTCTTCATGCCAGATGAGTTTCTTGAGGCTTGTTTATTTTGGCTTTGGTTCAGATGTTTGGGATCACTTGCTTTAAATTCCCTTAAACTGGCAGCTGTGGTTACTAGCTGAGAAGTCAAAATAGTCGACAAGGACAAAGTGACTGTGAGGTAATGGGAGGGAACAGAAGAGAAATGTGAGTTCTCACCTGGCATATGACTGACAGTGCTCTGATTTGGTTAATTTCTTTTAGACGTGGCATACCTCTACGAATCTCTAAATGAAAAGCAAGGTGTAACACAAGACTCCTTTGGTAAGTGGGATTTTCCAAGAGGAGTGGGTGTGTGTAAAGTGGGTCCATGTGTTGACTGTCTCCGTCAACAGGAATAGCTTGCCTGAGGCAGTGGTGCCCATCTGTGCCCTGACTGTGTTTTCCTCCTGCTCCTTCTGTGCTCACAGAAGCTAATAAAGAAAATGTGTTCCACGTGACCAAAGATACCTCAGGTGCAGCGCGAGGTGACGATCCTCAGGATCCCCAGGTCCTGCTGTCGTCGCCCGCCACTCAGGTGTGCTTTGAGGAACCACAGCCATCAACGTCCACGTCGGACCTCTTCCCCACGGCCTCTACCTCTTCCATGGAGCCCACCTCTGCAGGCCGAGGGCCTCCCTCCAGCTCCAGTGAGAATGGGGGTCTCGGGGCGGTAGCTACAGTGCTTTCTATTCACTAGTCCTGCCCTGTGTTGTTACAGAGACAGACAAGCCTCTGAGGAGTTCAGAGGTGGCGTCAGGCATCAGACTGTCAGTAGTAAGGTTTCTCCAGCAGTTACTGTCTTGCTCCATCCTCAAGAGAAAGCCTAGGGATAGGGGACTATAGCAGTGTGGTATTTTTTACAGGTTATATAATTCATATACTGTAAAAATCTCATAGAATGAACCCTTCCAGTTTTCTGGTTTTTTAACAGCATCTTGTGTCACCTGCACCTAGTTCGAATCAGTGACACTTCGATCTGCTGTCTCTTCTTCTGAGGCAGGTGAATCAGACTTTCTTGTTTGTCCCTCTCACAGGCTCCAGAGGTGCAGACGTCTCTCCAAAGGGGTGTGGTCCATCTGTGACAAGTGATGAAATCTCCAGCTTCCCTTCGACTCTCCGAGACAGAGAGGGGGCTTCCTTTTCTCTTTCGGAACCCCAGGATCAGGAGGATTTGGAGCCTGTTAAGAAGAGAGTAAAAGCAGGTCAGAATCTTGAGGTTTCATGTAACCTCAGGGCCCCAGCAGGACCATCTGATCTGCACCTGTTGAGGCCCCACTGTCTGCCAAAGCCTGAGGATGCTGTCTTAGGCTGATAGCAGATGGCAGCCTGGGCCCTTTGTTTCCTGTTTGTACCATTGGGATTGAATTGTGTTTACTGTCAGGGTATGCTATCAGTCTGCAAACAGCATACTTTTCTTTTCTGGCTGTGCTGGGTCTTCGTTGCTGCACAGGCTTTTCTCTAGTTACAGCAAGCAGGGCTACTCTCTAGTGACATGTGTGGGCTTCTCACTGTGGTGGCTTCTCATTGCCGAGCTCAGCCTCTGGGGCTTGCGGGCTTCAGTCACTGTGGCTCTGAGGCTCCAGAGCACAGGCTCGGTAGTTGTGGTACACGGGCTTAGCTGTTATGTGGTATGAGGGGTCTTCCCAGATCAGCAACTGAACCCATGTCTCCTGCATTAGCAGGCAGATTTTTTACCACTGAGTTACCAGGGAAACCCCTGGAAACTGTATTCTTGAGTTGCGACTCTGTCCTGATACAACAGCCAATTTTTAAGAGTATGTTATCTTTAAGTGATAGTTTGAAACTTCACATTAAAGACAGTTTAGAGAAAAATCTATGCTTTAAAAGCCAAAGTTAAAAAGATTGTAAAAAATGTTTGGGAATGTAGTTGGTAAGACAGTAGTTGTAAGGCAGACCTGAGGGCCGCCCGTGAATTGGAACAGTGTGATGGGAAGGAGGATGGGCCTTAGAAAGAAACTGTATTGTCTAGTGTATTGAGTGGAAAATGAGTTGATTGGCCTGGGAAGCTGTGGAATGAATTGGCAACAGATACATTCAATGCAGTTCAGTTCAGTCACTCAGTCATGTCTGACTCTTTGCAACCCCATGGATTGCAGCATACCAGGCTTCCCTGTCCATCACCAACTCCCAGAGTTTACTCAAATTCATGTCCATTGAGTCAGTGATGCCATCCAACCATCTCATCCTCTGTCGTCCTCTCCTCCTCCCACCTTCGATCTTTCCCAGCATCACAATCTTTTCAGATGAGTCAGTTCTTCACATCAGGTGGCCAAAGTATTGAAGTTTCAGCTTCAGTATCAGTCCTTCCAATGAATATTCAGGACTGATTTCCTTTAGGATGGACTGGATGGATCTCCTTGTAGTCCAAGCGACTCTCAAGTCTTCTCCAACACCACAGTTCATAAACAATCAATTCTTCGGTGCTCAACTTTCTTTTTAGTCCAACTGTCACATCTGTACATGACTACTGGAAAATCCATAGCTTTGACTAGATGGACCTTTGCTGGCAAAGTAATGTCTCTGCTTTTTAATATGCTGTCTAGGTTGGTCATAACTTTCCTTCCAAAGAGTAAGCATCTTTTAATTTCATGGCTGCAGTCACAATCTGCAGTGATTTTGGAGCCCCCCCAAAGATGTCTCTCACTGTTTCCCCATCTATTTGCCATGAAGTGATGGGACCAAATACCATGATCTCAGTTTTCTGAATGTTGACTTTTAAGCCAACTTGTTCAGTCTCCTCTTTCACTTTCATCAAGAGGCTTAGTTCTTCATTACTTTCTGCCATAAGAGTGGTGTCATCTGCATATCTGAGATTATTGATATTTCTCCCGGCAATCTTGATTCCAGCTTGTGCTTCATCCAGCCCAGCAATTCTCACAATGTATTCTGCATATAAGTTTTTTGTTTTTTTTTTTTTTTTTGCATATAAGTTAAATAAGCAGCATGACAATGTACAGCCTTGATGTACTCCTTTCCTGATTTGGAACCAATCTGTTCTTCCATGTCCAGTTCTAACTGCTGCTTTCTAACCTACATATAGATTTCTCAAGAGGAAGGTCAGGTGGTCTGGTACTCCCATCTCTTTAAGAATTTTCCACAGTTTGTTGTCATCCACACAGTCAAAGGCTTTGGCATAGTCAATAAAGCAGAAATAGATGTTTTTCTAGAACTCCCTTGCTTTTTCGATGATCCAACGGATGTTGGCAATTTGATTTCTGGTTCCTCTACCTTTTCTAAATCAAGCTTGAACATCTGGAAGTTCACGGTTCACATATTGCTGAAGCCTGGCTTGGAGAATTTTGAGCGTTACTTTGCTAGCATGTGCGATGAGTGCAATTGTGCGGTAGTTTGAACATTCTTTGGCATTGCCTTTCTTTGGGATTGGAATGAAAACTGACCTTTTCCAGGCCTGTGGCCACTGCTGAGTTTTCCAAATTTGCTGACATATTGAGTGCAGCACTTTCACAGCATCATCTTTCAGGATTTGAAATAGCTCAACTGGAATTCCATCACCTCCACTAGCTTTGTTCGTAGTGATGCTTTCTAAGGCCCACTTGATTTCGCATTCCAGGATGTCTGGCTCTAGGTGAGTGATCATATCATCGTGGTTATCTGGGTCATTAAGATCTTTTTTATATAGTTCTTCTGTGTATTCTTGCCACCTCTTCTTAATATCTTCTGCTTCTGTTAGGTCCAAACCATTTCTGTCCTTTATTATGCCCATCTTTGCATGAAATGTTCCCTTGGTATCTCTAATTTTCTTGAAGAAATCTCTGGTCTTTCCCATTCTATTGTTTTCCTCTATTTCTTTGCACTGATCACTGAGGAAAGCTTTCTCATCTCTCCTTGCTCTTCTCTGGAACTCTGCATTCAGATGGACATATCTTTCCTTTTCTCCTTTGCTTTTGGCTTCTCTTCTTTTCACAGCTATTTGTAAGGCCTCCTCAGACAGCCATTTTGCTTTTGTGCATTTCTCTTTTTGGGGGATGGTCTTGATCCCTGCCTCCTGTACAGTGTCACTAACCTCCATCCATAGTTCTTCAGGCACCCTGTCTATCAGATCTAATCCCTTGAATCTATTTGTCACTTCCACTGTATAATCCTAAGGGATTTGATTTAGGTCATACCTACCTGAATAGTCTGGTGGTTTTCCTTGCTTTCTTCAATGTAAGTCTGAATTTGGCAATAAGGAGATCATGATCTGAGCCACAGTCAGCTCCCGGTCTTGTTTTTGCTGACACTATAGAGTTTCTCCATCTTTGGCTGCAAAGCATATAATCAGTCTGATTTTGGTGTTGACCATCTGGTGATGTCCGTGTGTAGAGTCTTCTCTTGTGGTATTGGAAGAGGGTGTTTGCTATGACCAGTGCGTTCTCTTGACAAAACTCTTATTAGTCTTTGCCCTGCTTCCTTCTGTACTCCAAGGCCAAATTTGCCTGTTACTCCAGGTTGCCTGTTTCCTGTTTCCTGACTTCCTACTTTTGCATTCCAGTTTCCTATCATGAAAAGGACATCTTTTTGGGTGTTAGTTCTAAACAATCTTGTAGGTCTTCATAGAACCGTTCAATTTCAGCTTCTTCAGCATTACTGGTCAAGGCATAGACTTGGATTACTGTGATATCAATGGTTTGCCTTGGAAACGAACAGAGATCCTTCTGTCATTTTTGAGATTGCATCCACGTACTGCATTTTGGACACCCTTGTTGACTATGATGGCTACTCCATTTCTTCTAAGGGATTCTTGCCCACAGAATCCAGTCCAACAGTTGGCAACAGATATATAAACAAGTATGTAAAAATGAAGCCATTTTTAATTATCAGAAATGAAAAATTATATAAGAAAATTCTAATATGCTGTTTGACTGAACAGACTATTTAAGCATAATAATATACATACAATATACTGAGCCAGTAATTGTGTTAGAATAATATTGGGAAGGCTACTCAGAGGGCAAAATCCTTCTCTGTTTTAATGGATATCAGGAGATGATACCTAAAATCTTCAGCCTAAATGTAGCGTGACAGTCCAGAAACACAGAGGCTGGGAACAGAAGAAACAGCTAAAAGACACTATTAGGAAGAAAGAAAGCCCTTTCCTCAGAGGAGGTGGGGATGGTGAAGGTGAGCAGAGGCTGGGGCAGAGGGCTGCTGCTTTTGTTTTCTTTTAAATATTTGACTTTTTAAATCATGTTTCTCTAATAAATTAAAAATTATTCTGTGATATAGGAAAATTAACACACACCAGCAAAAAAAAAAAGAAAAGATTTTAAGCTCCTGGTAACATTTTTAAAATTTAATTATTTTTTAATTGGAGTATGGTTGCTTTACATTATGTTGGTATCTGCTATGCAGCAATGTGAATCGGCTATATATACACATATATCCCATCCCTCTTGAGCCTCCTTCTCACTCACCCCCCACCCCGTCCCACCCATCTGGGTCACCACTGAAGCACCCAGCTGAGCTCCCCGTGCTGCATAGCAGCTTCCCGTTAGCTATTTATTTTGTATATGGTAACATGTGAAATACATCAATGCTACTCTCCCAGTTCGCCCTACCTCTCCTTCCCCAACTGTGTCCACAAGTCTCTCTAGGCCTCTGTCTCTATTCCTGCCCTGCAAATAGGTTTATCAGTGCTCCTGGTAACGTCTGATAGTCTGTATTCTCCAGTACTTTGCTGTATGCGTATGAGTCATGTTTTTTTATTGAAGCAAAAATGACTTCATACACAAATGCTATTTGACAACTGGCCTTTTCTCTTACCTATGTATCCTGAGTGTCTTCTTATGCTATTAACTGTTGTAAAACAAAACTTAAATATACCAAATTATGAGACTTATTTTGAACCTTCTTAAAAATGCCCTTTGAAATACACGGAGGACGGGGTCTTCTGTCCACAGTTTAAGACATCTATTAATCCAAGAGACGTGTTGCCTCCATGGTCATGACGGTCAGAATGTGTCCCTTCCCTTGCAGATGGGGAGCCAGACCTTAACCTGCCCATACTGGTCACAGACCCAGGCAGAGACCCTCCCTCTGCCCTCGACGTCAGAGCTGAGGCCATGAAGCCAGACAAGATGGAGGAGACACTCACGTGCATTATCTGCCAGGACCTGCTGCATGACTGTGTGAGGTGCGCCCAAGTGGGGTCCTGTGGGAAGCCAAGGGTGGGGCGGACCTTAGGGTCAGGTCAGGGGCTGCACCCCCTGAGGGTGCCATAGACATTTTCCTTGTATGGCCGACAAGCCAGAAACCGGGCCATTGACTGAAGCTACAGAGGAGCCTGAGAGACTGAGGTGTGGTGGCTCTGACCTCGGGTTGGCCTCAGGAGGAGCAGGAGAGCTGCACCGAGGGCTCGGTATCTCCTGGCAAAGGAAGCTTGGCGGTTAGCATGGAGCAAGCCTCCCAGAATGGAGATCACTCCTTGCTTCCCTGTGGGAACTTGAAATTAATCTGTCTGAAGTTCAGCTGAAATGCGTGTCCTTTCCACCCACACCCTGTGTCTCCGCTCTTCCTCCCTGGTCCTCCCTAGGATGCCGTGTGACCTCTAGTTTCTTTTTTTTTTCTCTAGCTTCTTGTAGTTGACAGGCTCAGAGTTAGAGCAGTTGAGGTGGATGCCATGTTTTTGCACAGGGACTATTTCTCCGGCGGGTTTTGGAAGGCAGGTGACTTCCCCCAGCATCAGCTGAGGATGCAGGCCCCCCAGCAGCAGACCTCACACATGGTGTGGATGGAATGCCCAGGAAGCACAGCCTCGAGGCCCTGCTGAGGCAAAAGAGCATGGGGGCTGGGGATGGGCAGTTGGCTTATTTTTCTGTTTTGCACCCGAACCTCAGTCTGAGCAGGGCCATTTCCTCCTCCGAGGAAAGATGCAGCATGACCCTGGGTCCTTGCTCCTCACGCCCCAGGCCAGCCGTGCCCCTGGGGCCCTGGCATCCGAGGGGCTGCTGTACTTGCTGGGGAGACCTTCGCCCACGAGTGCCCCCAGGCCTCTGAAGCCCGTCGTGTGCCCTTAGCCTGCAGCCCTGCATGCACACCTTCTGCGCTGCCTGCTACTCGGGCTGGATGGAGCGCTCTGCCCTGTGCCCCACCTGCCGCTGTCCGGTCGAGCGCATCTGTAAAAACCACATCCTCAACAACCTGGTGGAGGCGTACCTGCTGCAGCACCCAGACAAGAGGCGCAGCGAGGAGGACCTGCGCAGCATGGCCGCCAGGAACAAGATTACGCAGGACATGCTGCAGCCCAAGGTCAGGAGGGCCTTCTCTGACGAGGAGGGCAGCTCCGAGGACCTGCTGGAGCTGTCGGACGTGGACAGCGAGTCCTCGGACGTTAGGTGAGCCCTTTGGGCCTGGAGTGGGGTGGGCGGCCCCAGTCTGACCGCCCCCCAGGACCTGCTGGTCCAGGCCACTGCCGAGGCGCAACCCGGCAGTCGTGTTGCCTGCCTTGTGCCAAGCATGACACTCATTCAGGTGACCGTGATGAGGCTTGCTCACTGCCCTGCCTCCTGTGATAGCCTCTTTTTTCTCTTTTGTTATGCAGTGGAACATGTATTCTATTTTTTTGTTGTTTATCTGTATTGTTTTCCAGTTTTTTAAGATGTAACTGACATACAGCCTTATAGAAGTTCAGGGTGTGTAGCATAATGCTTGGGCTTAATTATTGTGAGAGACTGACCACAGGAAATGATACTCTTTCATTTGCTGAGTCCTCAAGTGCCTTGATTCACCAACTAATATAAATACCACATAAGCACACTCACTCTCCACAGCTTACCTAGTGAACACACGTCCTAGAGTTTCACTTGCGTTACTTATCATCTGTCAGGGTATTATTGCAGAAAAGCCACAGCCACCTGGTAGACAGGATGCAGCCCTAGGAGACCTTATTTTATCTGCTGATGTCTCCTGACTTAGAAGTCCAGGGTGTGAATTTTTGTGTCGAGGCCATAATATTTAAAAAGACAACCCCCCACCCCCAGTTTGTCTCTTTTCACAAAATTTAGCACATAATGTTCAAGCAAAAAGAAAACCAAAAATCACTTTAGTGTGAAGTTTTTATTATATATTCATCCAGTCATACACACGTGTAGTCATACATAATCTTTTTCTTTTATTTTTTTACCATTTAAGGCATTTTTTGGTAATATTTTTTTGAATCCTGGGACAAAGCCTCAATGCACATTCTGTGTTTACAGTTTAGTGCACATGTCAGGTTATTTCTTGGAGATAAGCATGCAGAAGTAGGATATTCGTGTCAGGAGTCTCAGTGAGAGGATACCTCGCTGTACTTCTGACGTCTGTCATCAAATGCCCGCTGTTGAGTGCGGGTGTGCGGAGGGACAGCAATGATCCCCGAGACACTCGGGGTATTGGGACAGGCAGGTAACTTATTCCCATTTACATGTTTTTCTTACAAACATGGCTGAGCATCTCTTCAGCATTTCTGTCTTTTCTAGTCGTGTCTTGCCTGTCCTTCCCATGGGTGGCAGACTTGGGCAGGTATCCTCTGACTGAGACCAGAGGAGAGTCCACATGTGCCTTTCCTGAGGATTGTGTTTTACTGTCTGCAGGTTTGAAGGCTCAGCTGAAGAGCAAACAGCTGAAAGCCCCTGTGGACAGCGGCCTCCAGCCCTGGCGCATTCTCAGATTTTAATGAGGGGAATGGTGTGCACTGGGTGGCGTCAGGCCTGCGAGAGGACATCCTGCCCAGTGTGGGGACAGGACGGCTCCACCCCAGGGGATGGCTCAGGGGGGCGAGGGGCAGGCAGGAGATGTCTCCAGACCCCAGGAGTGTCTGAGGGAGAGAGCGCTGGAGAAGTACGGGAAGAGAGGGGCTGGGAGGTGGCAGGGAGCAGAGCCTTCGACTGCTGCTCTGCAGGGTGAGTGTAGGGGGTGCCAGTGCCAGACGAGGGCAGCTGTCCTTGCCCTTTGCACACACCAGGCCCAGCAGCTGATGCAGAGCTGAGACATGGAGGGGGGACGAGGCCCGTGAGCTGGGGTCTGGGTCTTGGCTTGTCATTCGGGCTGGGGCTGTTGTCGCTGCCCTCAGCCTCACACACCAACCAGAGTGGCTGTCCTCTCAACCCCCCGAGCTCTGTGCTTTTCTTGCAGCCAGCCGTCCATCGTGTGCAGACAGTGCCCTGAGTACCGCAGGCAGGCGGGGCAACCCCTTTCCTACCCAGGGCCTGGCAGCGAGCCAGGGGCACCGCAGGCCCCCGGGGATGCACCGTCCACATCCGCCAACGTCACGGCAGGTGAGACGGCCACTCCCTCCTTGCTGTCCTGACCGTTCCGGGTGTAGGCGGTGCTTCTGCTGGCTCTTCTCTGCTCAGATAACTCATTGCTTTTCATGAGCTAAGAACCAGATAATCAGCTCTATTTGTGGATCTCTGCTCTTGAACACACAGTCCTAATTCTGACACTTACCCTTCCCCACCCCTCCCCGCTACTACCTTGGGGCAGTCAGCATGCCCTGGGATACTTGCCAAAGCCGAAGTGACCATCACACATGGGCCCCTCCAGTGAGGGACTGGCCTCTTTCCAGCAACAGGACATGATGTTACCAGAGCTGCCCTGAATTGTCTGTTCACTGTCCATTTCAGTGGGTGAGTTCCTAGGTGCCATTAAGAAAGGGAAAGTGAACGTGTGGACTGTGGTTTGTGGCCCTACATTGAAGGGCCTGGCCTCCTTGCCACTGTCAGCCTGAGCCTGTCTAGAGGCCACTGACCTCAGGATTGTGACCCAGAGCCACATTCTTAACTATCTCCCGTGTGTGCTGTGCCATGGCTCTCGGGGGTGTCCTTGTAGGCCCCTACAGGTGGGGATGGCCAGGGCGATGCGTGGAAGGCCCCATTGTGACCATGGCGAGTGCATAGACAGAGCCTCACGTGGTGCGTGAGTGACCAGGGGCCAGGCCACATTGACACAGCTCCTGGTGCAGAGTTAGCCAGCAGAGACTAGAGAAATCACTTTACTGTTTTATGATCTGTCCTTCCTTTACAGGAAGTACTAGAAAACCTTCAAGTGGCCTTTGAAATCTTGCTCCAACTACTGAACCAAAAGATAGCTTCGGTCACTTCTCCATCGTTAAACCTTTTAGTTGGAGTGGTAGACCGTTACTTGGCTGTTAAGAAAATTGGCCTGAGATCTGTCCAGGCTTTCTTGTAGGTCTGTGTCCTCTTGTGTATCCTGTAGCTGCCCCTCCAGGTGTGGCTGAACCACTCGTGCTGCTGCTACAGTGCTGGCAGCACCAGCCTGAGCGGCCTGTCTGTCCCACAGCCCAGGACTACGTGTGCGCCCTGCAAGGAAGCCACGCCATATGCACCTGCTGCTTCCAGCCCATGCCCGACCGGAGGGCGGAGCGCGAGCGGGACCCCCGCATCGCCCCCCAGCAGTGTGAGTGAGGGTGTGGGTGTGTGTGTACACCGTCTGCCTGGGGCCCCTCCCCACCTCAGAGCCACTCCTATGTGTTCTTCCAGCCTGGTTTTCAAAGTGTCATGGACTTCTGTGTGTGATTTGAGCTAAAGGTACAGTTCTGTGTTTCCACCTGTGTCATCACGTATCCCTGCAGGACTGTGTTGATAATCTTATCTTTGGTCACCAGTTGATACCCGCCCCTGTCATACACACAGGGGACTCTCTTTCTAGATCCTGTATCTGACACGTCACCCCAGTAGTTCTCTAGTGTCTCATTTTATTCTGTTCTGTTGGCTGCCCAGTTTGTTGGATCTCAGTTCCCTGAGCAAGGATTGAACCTGGTCCAAGGTGTCATTTTAAAATCTAACAGCTGAACTATACGGCACATTAACAGTTTCCAGATGATGGTGAAAGTCAAGCGTGTCATTTATTTAATGGTTACATGAGCTTCCTCCTCGCCAGTGGCGTGACTGGTGCATGTGCTCTGTGTCCACAGGTGCCATCTGCCTGCAGCCCTTCTGCCACCTATACTGGGGCTGTGCCCGGACTGGCTGCCTCGGCTGCCTGGCCCCGTTCTGCGGTAATGCCGGCCCCACCACCCATCACCACCACCTTTCCTTGTTCGCTTGGTGCACTTGAGGCCAGTGGTGGGTTGGCCGTGTGCCTGAGCAGGCAAAGGCCACGCTGGTCGCCATGAGTTAGCTACTTTTTCCTGGAGGTCTGCATAGGTTTGCAAGTGTCAGTGAGTGTTGGCTCCAAGCTAGCAGTAACAACAACAGGGGAACTCTGAGCCATGCACAAGGACCACCCCCACTAAAAACACACGTCTGGACTTCTCAACTCCAGACCAGGGACTGTGCAGACTGGACCATTTCTGGGGGGAGTGGAATAGAATGCCTTTTACTTTTTCTCTGTTTGAAATTATACTTCATCACAGAACTTTTTTTTTTTATTAAACTTTCTAGTTCATTATGGGATATAGCTGATTAACAAACAATGTGATAGTTTCAGGTGAATAGCAAAGGAACTCAGCCATACATATACATGTATCCTTTCTCCCCCAAATTCCTCTCTCATCCAGGCTGCCATATAACATTGAGCAGAGTTCCCTGTGCTATACTATAGGTCCTTGTTGGTTATCCCTTTTAAATACAGCAGTGTGTACGTGTCCATCCCAAACTCCTTAACTACCACCTCCCCCATCCTCCCCCCCCCACGCCATGACCATAATGTCACATAACTTTTCATTCTTCATAGAATCCATAATGAATGAAATTTGGTTATCCTGTCAGGTGAACAAGTGCTTTCATAAAGTGTATATGAAATGGGTAATGCTGCTTCCCTCCATCCCAACAGAACTCAACCTGGGTGACCGGTGTCTGGATGGGGTGCTGAGCAACAACAACTACGAGTCAGACGTCCTGAAGGTACAGGCCAGGTGGAGGCCAGTGGGAGGCCTCCCAGGACTGTCCATTGTTGTGACTCTGCATGTCTGTTTACCCTGTATCCCCTCAGATAGGTATTCCTCCCTGCCTTTCACACTGAGAAGCCACAGGAATTGTGTTACACAGTTCCAGCTCCTGCTCAGCCTGCCCGTGGCAGGCCCGGGGGAGTGGCTGGGCTTTGGGTGGAACCAGGACTGCCGTCTGGCCCTCTTCATACATTTCAGGAGGCAGCTGGCTCTTAGAACTTCAGGGTTTAACATGCACATGCATCGCTTGCCAGGGGTCTTCCCTTCACCCCAATTATGTGCGGTATGACACCCCCAGGGCAAGGCCCTTCTCATCTGAACAGCACCTCCTCCACCCCACTGATCTCTGGCTAGGTGTTCACAGGCACGCTCTTGTAGGTTTACACAGACAGAACCAAGCAGCTCCATGTGTCTTGAGGGCAGAGCCCACCCAGGTGTAGACCCTGGCTTCCTTGTCACATGGTCATGGGCCTGTCACCACACTGTGGCCGCTCTGGCTAAGATTAGGTCTCACTGCTCCTATGCTATAGGAATGTCTTTGCAGAATTTCAGAAAGAGAGTGCCAACTCTTACACTCGAGGTTCTAAAGCTAGCCTGCCCTTTAAGACTGAGAAGAAGCTCCTTGGTCGAAAAGTTTGTGCCTCCGTGTGTGGGTGTGATACCATGTCTGTCCCAGGCCTCCTGTTCCAACAGGCCATCCAGGCTGCCCAGCTGAGCTCCTGGAAGCAGGTCCCCTAACCTCATGCAACACTCACCCTCTGCAAGTGCCCACCACACTTACGTGTTTTGGCTCTACCCACCTTCCAGGGCCTTTTATGACATGTCAATCCTTTTTGCCGTTTGTTTTTGTTCTTGATTTTTTGTGGGTTTTTTTTTGTTTTTTTTTAATATTTATTTATTGACCATGCTGGGCCTTCATTGCTTCTCAGGCTTTTCTCTGGTTGCAGAGACTAAGGGTTACTCTCTAGTTGCACTACATGGGCTTCCTGTTGCCATGGCTTCTTTCATTGCAGAGCACAGGCTGTAGAGCATGGGGGCTTCGGTAGTTGCAGCACATGGGCTCCGTAGTTGTGGCCCTATGGGCTCAGCTGCCACGCAGCATGTGGGACCTTCCCAGACCAGGGATCAAACCAGTGTCCCCCAACAATGCAAGGCGAACTCTCAATCACTGGACCATCAGAGAAGCTCCCTCTTTGCCATTTTAATGTTTCCTTCTCCAAGCTCATGTTTCTTCTTTTGCCCATTTGCCTGTTACAGAATTACCTGGCCACCAGAGGTTTGACATGGAAAAACATGTTGATTGAGAGCCTTGGGGCTCTGCAGAGGGGAGTATTCCTGCTGTCTGGTAAGCCTTGTTGTGCCTGCCTGCCCCCCACTGATGGTGGTGTTTTCCAGGGGCACCTCTGCCTCTGGCCAAGCGGTCCCTCCTGCCTGTCCACACACTGGCAGCACTGCTTGTTGGCTTTCCCACGTTCACTCCTGCAACCTCTGCCCACCCTGGCAGAGACAGACAGAAAGGTCCTCTGGACATGACATGTTCCAGAGTCTTTTCTTGCACAGGGGAGGGAAGGGGCACAGCTGGTGAGGTGCTGGCCCCACCACTGGTCAGGATTGACATTCTAGGGCTGGTTGTCAGGGTCTTTGCTGGCCTCTCCCTCAGTGCATCAGGTGACTCAGTGAAGGCTTGCCCCCTCTCCCAGGGACACCTAGTGCTTTGTGAAAAGTGAACTTTTGTCACTAATGGAGGGTGCAGAAAAATCAGTGAGTGATTTTTTTTTTTCCCTAACACATAAATTATTATCAAAGACTTGAAAGGTACTAAGTTATTTTATCTCACAGACATATTATAGTGTCTTGAGTTTTCTCTGTTGGGGCAGCTCTGTGTGGTTGGGTCTTAACTTCTTTTGCTTTTTAACGGCTATTTTTATAAGAATGATGTGGTTCACAAAGAAAACGTAAGTGGTACAAGAAAGTCTGAAGGATAAAGTGAAAATCATTGGAAATCCCACCACCTAAAATATACCCAGTCATAATACTTTGACAGCCACCCTTCTAAGTGCATGTACCCATGTTTATGCATCATTTTCATAAATAAGATCTTGCCAGATATACTTTTAATAACCTATTCACTCAACAGTATACCTCAGACTCTTCCTACGTCAACAAAGATCTAGGCCTTGATTTTTTTTTGTTATTACTTAGCATTCTGATACCGTCGTTCATTTAGCCAGTTTGTTACTAAAGGATATTTAAGTTCTTTCCAGCTTTTCACTGTTTGAACCACCACTGAAGCTGTCAAGCGTGCAGTCCTGTAGGTTTCACAATCAGTCCCCGTCCCCACCCCCACCCCTAAAAAAAACACAGTTGTCCCCTTAGAATAATAAACAGGACTACTGTCACTGGCTTGCATGGTTGAGACATGCCCTGGGGCCTGAGTGCCAGCATCCCCTAAGCCCATCAGCTGAATGTTTGCTCTCTAGGTCTTGTAAATATGAAAGAGGCAAACGGTGGGATATTTTATCTGCCCATGTTTGATGATTAATGAAATTGAAAATCTTTTTCTTATATGGGACATATATATGCGTGTCTGTGTCCTTGGTTCATTTTTGGACTTGGGAGGTTATTTGTGTGATATCTTTGTTAATTAAGGGTACAACACATTGTCATTTGTGTTAAAAGTAACGTTAGTCATTTCTACTATTTCATTACTGTTTCATTAGTATTTCTCTTTTGTTATATGTGTTTCCATTGTGATGTGTAAACTGGAGGCAGTCACATTTACAAATCCCTTCCTTTGTGCCATTTTGTTTTCATGTCATAGTTAGAAATAGCTCAAGAGAAGAATATTCATTCCTCTTAGTACTTTTTTAGATTGTTCTAAATATTTAAATTTTTTATCTAGATGGAATGATTTTGCTATAAGGAAATAAGTTGGCGTCTAGGTTGGTTTTGCTCTTGTTTTCCAAATGCCCAGCCCTCTGTCTCCACCCTGTCTATGGATCGGTGCATTAGTTCCCCAGCAGCGTGCAAGCCACGTCTGTTCTGCTGTGTTCCCCACATGATGCTACCCACTGGCGGGCTGCACCTGTAAGAGGCTGTGTTCCTTCCAGATTACAGAATCACCGGGAACACCGTGCTGTGCTACTGCTGCGGCCTGCGGAGCTTCCGCGAGCTCACCTACCAGTACCGGCAGAACATTCCTGCCTCTGAGCTACCAGGTGAGGAGCCACCTGGCCCCTTCCAGGCCCACAGTTCAGTTCTGCTTGCGTGGGCTCCCACACTCTTTTCCAGTAGCTCAATACCCTGTGTGGGCCTTTGCTCTGAGTTCACAGCAGGGTCAGGGACACAGCCTGGTGGGTGGGGGCACGAAGGCCACACTTTACTCAAGCGCCCCTGCCTGGTGCCTGCACAGGCTCTGGATTGGTGAGGCGGGTTCCTGAAACATGATGGCAACTGGCGTCATCTCATTTCTAAGCTGGATTTTCAATTAAGGATTCTTTTCCTTTCCTGGAGAACAAGGAAGCAGACTATGAAGTGGGACAAAGCATTGTGTGTCTCAGCTGCAGTGTCTCTTTGTTTCTCAGCTTAAATTCACTAGGCCAAGTCTGTAGACATGGGCATGATGTGTGTTCGTTTTTTTCTCTTCCCAGTGGCCGTCACATCCCGTCCTGATTGCTATTGGGGCCGCAACTGCCGCACTCAGGTGAAGGCCCACCATGCAATGTGAGTGTGCATGCAGGGTGGGGGCTGGGCCGGGCTGGAGGAGTGAGTGCAGAAAGGCAGACAAACCCGCGGTTTCCTAACAGGAACTGCTTTTCTTTAAATCTTTTGGCCATGTTGATTTTGAAGCTTTTAGGGATGTTCATGAAGTAGTCAGTTCTCTACTTAAAAATATACTAATTCATTAATAGTCATCATGCTTTTATAAAGTCATGTAGTATATAAAAAAGTCATCATCACTTAGAAATTCTGCACTTCCGTTATGTCATTTCATGAAATGTTTGCCCACACACGTTCATCTCCTTCTCCACCTCCATGTCCCCAGCCCACATGTTCAGGGCTGAGGGCTTTCCGAATCTGTGGCTGTGGTCACTGAGAACCATTTCCCAAGTCACAGCCATGTGCACGTCGCCATGCACCTGGATCTACCTGTGGTGAAGCGATGGCTAGAGCTCTCCCTGGGAGTTTCCCACGGGGTCTTTAGAGGCTGTTCATGTTGACATTCACGTCACCACGTGCGGTCGCCCATAGGAGTAGATCGGCCTCTGCTTTGAAACCATGAGGAAAGTGATCGCATAGTCAGTTTCATGGATTGATGCTGTTTGCGGAGACTGTGATCCCAGACAGCCATTTGAGATTCAAATTAAAGGAATTGGTTCAGGAGTCATCATGAGGACTCAGGTAAAGGCAGCCGCCCCTGAGAGAGTGATTCTGTAGAATAAAAATCTTGGTTTGTATTTGAGCATAAACTGTGTGGAAGAGATCATTTTATTCTAAGAAAGAGATTTCACTAGTAACAGGCTAACCTGGCTCTATTAAAGAGTGGGGAAGGGGGGCAGCAAAGGCACCCTCGTCTTCTCAGAGAGGAGGTCACCCGTGGTACCTTGGGGATGCTCACGAGGCACAGGTCTGAGTTTCTGGAAATTACCCAGATGTTCCACTTATATTTTACATTTGGAAAGGAGGGGTCACAAAGGAGTCAGACATGACTTAGAGACTAAACAACAACAAAGAAGGTTGCATTTGGGGTTAATGTCTTTGACTATGAGAAACATGCCCTTGCAAACCCCCAAGCACAGGGTCACTGTCTCCTGTAGTGCCTTTGGGTGCAAGTACAGAATTCCTTTACTGAATGTATCTGTGATGCCCTCTCATATGATTTGACTGTTTTTTCCCCACAGGAAATTCAATCACATCTGTGAACAGACGAGGTTCAAGAACTGAGCGTCCAAGGAGGCACCACGATGGCTCAGGAGTGTTGGCAGTCAGTGACACGTGTCTCAGAAAATACTGAAACAGACATTTTAAGGGCATTTCACAGTCCCCCCTCAGGGGGCACTGGGGTCTCGGCATAGGGCACTCTGGTGTGACCTTTCTTTTGTAGAGTGAGACCCTCTCAGTGAGAAGCCCCCCACCTGTGGCACCCAGAGCCCTGGGGCCGGAACAAGAGCCATCAGCCGCCCCTGTGTATCTGTCCCACAACCACAGTCAAAGCAGAAATCTCTCTTCAATAAGAGTGTCCTGGGAGAGGAAGGGGCGTTTGTTGGAAACACTGTGCTGTGAGGAAAGGGAGCACAATTTTCCAGCCACAGGACGCACAGCAGCTCACGTGTGTGTTTTCATAGCTTCGGTGCTCATCTCCTAATGAGACTTAAATATCACGAACTGTAGCACAAATGATATAATTTATATTTACAAATTGACTAAAATTGGAGACACTGATATTTGAAAGAATAAGCATATGTTTCTGTTTATGAAAAAAAATCATCAGACGTCCAGGACTCCCCAGCGCCAAGGGTGTGTTTGGGTCACTAACACACAGGACTCCTCCTTGGCACAACTGCAGCCCACCGAGCTGCCCACCTTCACTTCTCCCAGCCTCGGGGCTGGGGTGGCCTGGGGCCAGGCTGCAGGTTGTCCCTGGTGACGCCCCAGCCCGCCCGGAGCAGCCCCTTCCTGCCAATAGCTTCTGCGAGTCCTTAGCCTTTCCTCCTGCGTTGGGTTTGCCGTGTCATCTGGAATAATACTTGAAATTTTGTTGTTTAAAAAAATTTTTTTTTTTTTTATCATTTGTTAAAGCCACCCGTTTGTTTGCAAAATTGTACCTTTTTTGCTTCTTCTCAGGAATACGATTTTCAACTTTGTCTTGCTCTTGATACAGACTCTGAGAAGCAGTGCTCTGGGGAAGAAGGCCTCCTTCCCGCATTCTAATAAACACGCTGTGTCTGTTTCTCTCCCTGGCACCTTCATCTGTGTTGATTGTGATACGTTCCTTTGGTAGGACCGCCTGTGGAGGTCACTGGTAACCTGCTTAACTAACAGAGCGTACCCCCGGTGGGGGGGCGGAGGGGCCCGCTGCACTCATTAGCCTCGCCTCCTGCCTCCCGGAGTGGGTGACCTGGGGGTGAGGCCAGGTCTGAACAATTGGGAAAAGGCATGTCTTCCCTGGGATCCACCAGCCCAAGCCTTAGCCTGTTGGTCCCTGGTTAAAGCCACAGCTTTGTGTCTAAGCTCTGGCTCAGTTCATGCAGGCACGAGGCTGACCTCCAAGCTTAGGACCTTAGCACATCACTCCCTTCAATTCGGACCCGGACCTCTCCTCCCGAAGTAAGAACAGAGATGCAGGACCCTTAGCAGATGTAGCCGCTTTTTTGGCTGAGGCCTAAACATGCAACCTTCTCTGGACTACTCTGGATCTGTAGGTGAAGGGAAGGGCCCACACCACCTCAGACAGCTGGTCCATGGTGCGTGCCAACTCCAGTGGAACTCAGATTCCCTGTTTCTGATGAGCCACACGGGATCAGAACAGAGCTTGTCAGCCCTAACCTGAAGAGGAGCCACCGGACCCAGGTGTGCTGACCAGCTCATTTATAGGCTGGGCACCATGCGGTGTTTTTTATCACTTTCTGTACTTCGTGTTCCTTGACACCCTCCCCGACCACCACCACCACCCCTCCAGCATCCAGCCTACAGTGACTTGGAGACTGCTGTGTGCTCCTATCCTGGTGGTTTGGCTGGCACTGGGCGACTCCTGTGTCCTTGGGCCCAGCTCGTGTCCTCTCACAGCCTCACTACCCAAGACCCAAGTCCCTCTTGGGCTCCTGGTGTCTATGTCAAGAGATGCTGGCCTTGCCCACACCACCCATCTGCTGGGCCTCCTAGGGCTGCACACCAGCCCTTTCTGGCCTGGGTCCTGGCCCCCAGATGACCAAATGGATTCCTCTTTGGGCCAGCGACCAGGAACCCAGTAGGTCATCCTAATACTACATAGCTAACAGGATTGGGGGCTTCCCTGGTGGCTCAGTGGTGAAGAATTCACCTGCCAGGGCATGAGGCATGGGTTCAATGTCTGGCTTAGGAAGATCCCCTGGAGAGGGAACTAGCAACTGACTCTAGTATTCTTGCCTGGAGAATCCTATGTACAGAGGAGCCTGATGGGCTACAGTCCATGGGGTCACAAAGAGTTGGACATGATTTTTCAGCTAAACAACAATAGGATTGGGATCACAGGCCCAGGTCTAAGAGTCCCAGCGTGACATTGGTGGATCTTGCCCCAGGGGAAGTACCCCACGGAGAGAGCAGAGTAGCCAGGCCTCTACCAGTGGAGGCCCTGCAGCCAGACCAGTTCTCACACCGCAGGCAGAGAAACCCAACGAAGCTCAGGTTCTGAATCAGGATTGCTGCTGTGGAGCGCACCAGACAACTGACCTGTGCTCTGGAGAAAGGAAGAGAAAGGGGGGGTGGATTGAGTTTAGAAAGCCCAGGGTGGCTGGATCCAGGATCCTTCTCTTCCTCTGTATGGTGGCAGCTTCCCAGACCTCAGGTTCCCTCCTAGCAGATACAGGTGAACTGGTGGTTTCTCCACCAGTTCAATTAGAAGGCTATCCCTGACCCCAAAGCTGATGACCTGGCAGACCCGAGCTTTCCACCACCTTCTGGCTACTAGCACCTGGGAAGCAGGTGGGGCTGGAGAAGGCAGGCTCCAGTGTCACCATCAAGAAAGCGGACTGGCTGCTGTGGGCCAGACAGCCCGCCAAAGCTCAGCCCATCCTCATTTCAGGCCTGCTCTCCCAGGCCTGACCTTAACAGGAATGTGCCACTGGGTCTCAGCTACTCTCCCTGAAAGTGCCAGCCTGGGATGGCATTTGTAGTTCCAGCAGAAGTAAGTCGAAGGTCCTTAGGTCACGGGGGTGCCACTCAGCCTGGCCTCCGTGGCTCTGTCTCCTCATTCCCACCCCTTCCCGGCCCCTCTGTGAGATGAAGTCATGCAGAACTCACTGTGAGAGTTATTGAGGAGCGAGGCCAAGGCCGAGCTGGCGATTGCCCAGCCTCCCAGCCAAGCCGCCCAGCACTTGCTCGGCTGTGCCACCTGCTGGCTCATTTCTCTGTCTCAAGTGGACACCCTTTCCATCCTGTCCCTTGGGACGTGAGCAAATAGAATGCAACAGAGACGAGCTGTGCGCGTTCCCTCCCACTCTCAGCTGCCGCCCCAGGCCCCGGAGAACCTGGAAGGAGGCCCAGCCGCACGGATCCACCGGCTGAAAGTCCTGACCTGCAGATGAGCCACCCAGCCAGCAACCAGGAAACAAATGTCACCATCCCAGGAATGACTCCAAACAGTAACTTAAATACAACTGTCGTAAAAGCTGTATAAACTTGGAACTCCCAAATTATAATTAAAGGTAATGAGCACTCAGGACTCAGCCCTTCTTGATGAAGCTTGCATCTGACTGCTCCTCTGCTCCCACAGGCATCTACCTGTCTGGACTTACAGGTTCTCTGCAGTGCTGCCTTTGGTTTGGTCTGTGGACCTCACCTTTGGCAGCTTGACACCCGCCACACTATGAATATTCACAACATGGAAACTGATAAATGCTGCAAATAGGGTCATTTTTTTTTTTTTTCTTTTTCTGGAGAGGAGGTTGTTAAACACTGTTTCAATGACATTGAAACAAAGAAGGTTGCATTTGGGGTTAGTGTCTTTGACTATGAGAAACATGCCCTTGCAAAGCCCCCACCCCTCCTTGAGAAAGCCACCCTTCCCACCCACCCCACCCCAGGACCTTCCGAAGCTCCACTCAAAGCTGGGCCCTCGCCCGCTTCTGCAGTGGTGGCCAGGTCTCTGCCCCACTCTGGGCTCACCTCAGACCTGCCCTGGAGGGAGCCTCCCAACCAGCGTTCTAGCACCAGACTGTTTGGCTTTCTTCCTGGTGCTGACCAATCATTTGAAAGCAAGCATATCCTGACTGATTTTCTCCCCTTCAGAATTCCAGAACAGGGCCCCTCCTGGCTTGCTCATTAGCAGAAATGTCTGATAATCACTGGCTTACTGGTCCTCGCAAAGACCCTGCTGAGACATCCCTCGGCTGGGTCTCTTCCCCGAGGCACAGGCGATGGCCCTTTCCCCTGTCTCTGTCGAGTGAATGTGTCCTCTTCTTTTGTTGTCTGTGTGTTTCCTTCTGAAGACAGTGAGCCTGGAACACACCCTTATCTTTGGTGCTCCTGTGCCCACATGGAGCAGCCTGGCATGAAAGTGTGGGAAGCCGGTTTTGTGCTGACGGGACCTTCTCCAGGTTATCTTCCTGACCCGAGGACTGAACCCGCGTCTCCTGCATTGTATGCAGATTTTTTATAGGATGTGGGGTTTGCCAAAAAAAAAAAAACCATCTGATTTTATAAAACCCTGTGGTGCTTGATGTCTGAGGACAAAGTGTTGTGACCTGAACTGTGTCCCTTCCCAAATTCACATGTTGAAGCCCTGACCCAGAGGACTTCAGAATGTGACTGTGTGTGGAAACAGGGCCTTTAAGTGGTGATTGAGGTAAAACAAGGCCGTATGCGTGGACCCCAACCCAGTGGACTGGTGTCCTTATAAGAGGAGAAGATGAGGACCCAGGCACACAGGGACGACCATGTGAGGGCATGGGGAGGAGACAGCTGTCTGCATGCCAAGGAGAGAGGCCTCAGTGGGAACCAGCCCTGTGATACCTTGCCTCCAGAACTGTGGGACTGTAAATGTCTGTTGCTTCAGCCTCCTCACCTGAGTGTTACGCAGGCTCCAGAACCAACACACAGAACCGCTACTGAGAGCAACCCCCCTCACAGCACAGCATACAGCCATGTAACCCCTGGTCCCATTTTGTTGTTGTTTAGTCTCTAAGTCATGTCTGACTCCTTTGTGACCCCTCCTTTCCAAATGTAAAATATAAGTGGAACATTTGGGTAATTTCCAGAAACTCAGACCTGTGCCTCGTGAGCATCCCCAAGGTACCATGGGTGACCTCCTCTCTGAGAAGACGAGGGTGCCTTTGCTGCCCCCCTTCCCCACGCTTTAATAGAGCCAGGTTAGCCTGTTACTAGTGAAATCTCTTTCTTAGAATAAAATGATCTCTTCCACACAGTTTATGCTCAAATACAAACCAAGATTTTTATTCTACAGAATCACTCTCTCAGGGGCGGCTGCCTTTACCTGAGTCCTCATGATGACTCCTGAACCAATTCCTTTAATTTGAATCTCAAATGGCTGTCTGGGATCACAGTCTCCGCAAACAGCATCAATCCATGAAACTGACTTATGCGATCACTTTCCTCATGGTTTCAAAGCAGAGGCCGATCTACTCCTATGGGCGACCGCACGTGGTGACGTGAATGTCAACATGAACAGCCTCTAAAGACCCCGTGGGAAACTCCCAGGGAGAGCTCTAGCCATCGCTTCACCACAGGTAGATCCAGGTGCATGGCGACGTGCACATGGCTGTGACTTGGGAAATGGTTCTCAGTGACCACAGCCACGGATTCGGAAAGCCCTCAGCCCTGAACATGTGGGCTGGGGACATGGAGGTGGAGTGTCAGACATAAATTAGCAACTAAACAACAACATTTTTTATACTATTAACAGCCTGTGGCAGGCTGAATAATGCTCTCTGCCCTTGTACCCAAAGAAGTCCATGTCCTGACCCCTGGAATCTGTGAATGTCACCTTATCTAGCAAAAGGGATTTGCAGGAGGTAAAACCATCCTGGACTGTTCAGTGGGTCCTCAGTGAAATTGCAAGGGTCCTAATAAATGGGGGACAAGAAGGTCAGGCAGAAAAAGATGTGAGAGTACTAGAGGCTGAAGTGATGCCTTAGAAGTTGGAGGAAGGAGCCACGAGCCAAGAGATGCACTAGAGACTGGAAAAGGCAAAGGAAACAGCTCTTTCGAGAGCCTGGAGAAGAAACATGGCCTGGTGACACCTGGATTTTGGACATCTGACCTCCAGAAACGTGAGAGAACAAATCCGTGTTGTTTTAAGCTACTAAATTTGTGCAACTTGTTACAGTGGCCACAAGAAGCTAAGACACACCCCCACCCTCTTCTCCTTTGGTTTTTAGTCTTTAGGAAGGGGCCAATGTTTTCTGAAGCACTGTAGGAAGAGGTGAAGAATTCTCTCTCCCTTGAGCCCCAATGGACGCCTTAGCTAGTTGATCCATTGGCAGGGTGTGGCTGAGCCTGTGCTCTGGTCATGAGGGCTGCCAGTCTCAAGCTGTCCACAACCCACGTCCACATGGCACCTGAGCCATCTCTTCCAACACCAGGCAGATGATGTCACCCCTCGCTTGAAACCTGCCAGTGGCCCCACCACAGCAACAGACCCTGTGTCGTGTGCCCTCTCTGCATCATCTCAGACCCCTCCTACTCCTTTCCTTGTAAAACTCCTCCATAGACCTGCGCGTGCCTGCCTCCTTATCATGCAAGGTCAACTCAAGTGTGACTTCCTCAAGGAAACTTTTGAAGTTTGGAATCAACATATACACACCAGGGACTTCCCTGGTGGCCCAGTGGCTAAGACTACATGCTCCCAATGCAGGGGGCTGGGTTCGATCCCTGGTCAAGGTACTACATTCCACAAGCCTTGTGAAAGATCAAAGATTCCGCATGTCGTAACTAAGATCTGGCGCAACCAAGTAAATACATAACACAAAAAAACATACACATTAGAGAAGGAAATGGCAACCCACTCTAATATTCTTGCCTGGAAAATTCCCTGGTCCACGGAGTTGCAAAGAGTCGGACACAACTGAGCACCAAAGGAAAACAAACATACACATACCGGTGATATATATAAAACAGATAAACAACAAGGACCTATGCATAGCAAAGGGAACTATATTGAATATCTTGTAATAAGCTATAATGGAAAAGAATCTGAAAAGAATATATTAATATATATATGTATAACTGAATCACTTTGGTGTATACCTAAAACTAACACATTGTAAATTAGGTACATTTCAATTTTTTTAATTAAAAATAAAGTTAAAAAACAAAAATCCCAAGCACATGGTTCTCTTTGCTGTCCCACAATTACCCTCATGAACTTTTTTCTTACTTTCTTCATGTTTTTGAGCAACTCAGCTTAGGGGGCCTCCCTAAACTGCTATCTAAAATAGCAGCATGCAGCTCCACCCTTCTCTTCACCCTGCCCTTTTCTCTTCTCAACTCAGTTCTTCCTGTCCTATATTTCTGTGCTCATTGTCTGGTCCTGCAATAGAATGTAAGCCCCATGACAGCAAGGATTGTGTATGGCATCTAGCACGGTATACTTGGCATATAGTAGACCACAGTGAGAAGGAAGGAAGGATGACGCAGTGGACGCGGCGGTCTGTCCCACCCTAACACACTGCCAGTTTTGTGAGTTATCACTCTAAAGGTCTGCTCTTCTCCACACAAAGGAAACTGGATCAGAGCAGGGATCTTGTGTCTCCTGTACCCCTCATGTAAACCCCCACCTGAGAACACTGACCAGCACATTTGAGGCACTTGAATGGGTCCATCCATGGATTAATGCATCATAAAATGGTGTATATCCAGACAGTGGAATTACATAGCCATAAAAGGAGCAAAGTTCTGATACACATCAAGCATGGATGTAACTAAAAACATTATGCTAATTAAAAGAGAAGGCAGTCACAAAAGACTGCATAGTGTGTGAAACTTTTTATATGAAATATCCAGAATAGGCCAACCCATAGAGAAAGATGTAGGTTAGTGGTTCTCAGGGGCTGGGAGAAGGAGGAATGGGCAGTGACTGCATGTATATGGATTAGAGGGATCCTTTGGGGTTTATCAGAATGTCCTGAAACAATTTGTAGTAAATCTCGTGTACTTACTAAATGTGATGCACCCAGTTTTATCTACTAAAATTTAGTGAGTATAACTGAATTTATCAATACTTAGAAACCACTGAAGTGCACACAGAGTATAAACAATGTATATGGTATGTAAATAATACTTTAATAAAACTTTTATAATGTATTAGATTAGGTTTTTTTTCTTGTGTGTGGATATTCTATCAATTTAATATATAATTAGGCTCATTTGTTTCTGTTTGTTTTTATTTTTTTTACCCTCCAGCCCTTTAATTTTTATTTCCAACATTTACCTTCCAGCTCATTAGTGACATTCTAGTTCTTTGATTACCTTCTCTTTAGTTTAAATTTCCAACATTTTCTTAAATGAATTGTCTTTGAAGCCAGGACTGGGTTTTACATAGAAGGTTGTTATTTACTTTAAATCTCCATTACAATTCTAGTTTCTGTATAGTTTTTTGCTGTTTTAAAACAGGAGGAGACCATCATCTTCTCTGAGGAGCTTCTCCAGTGATTCTGGTAAGCTGCCAGATTTGGGAACTCATTGCTCTGGGCTGAATGAAGCCTGAGGAGACACTGGTGGAGATCCATAGACATCCTGTGCTGATCCTTCTTCTGACTCTGGCTGTAGGAGAGGAGACCTGAGCCATCCAGTAGCTAGTTCCCTCCCAACTCTCACAGATTTTCAAGGTGGTGAGATCTAAACTTCCTAGCTGTATTGTCCATGGATAAGAGACTGAATTCAAATGCCAGTTTCCTCATCTCAACATAATAAAGGCCATATATGACAAATTCATAGCTGACATCATTCTCAATGGTGGAAAGCTGAAAACATTCCCTCTAAGACCAGGAACAAGGCAAGGATGTCCATTGCCACCACTTTGATTCAACACGGTTTTGGAAGTCCCATCTGTCCATGTCCTCTCCTATGAAGCACCCTCCAGTGACTTCCATTGCCTAAGGAAGTTCTCATTCCTTGGAAGTTGCCCTTCCTTCCTGGCTAATACTGCTGCATCTGGGACCAGAATGCAGGCCTTCCTATTTCTTCCAGCATTCTTCATGTTCCATTTTGCTTTTTCAAATGCTGCTTAATTTCATGGTTAATAATGTGGAGGGTCTAAGGTTATTAATTCAGCCGCAACTGCTGCTAAATTTTCTGGTCTCTGGAGAAGTCAAATTCACAGGAACAGTAGCTGGCAGGCAAGTTGTGAATCCTCCCAGCGTGGGCGGCTTCCAAAAGCTGTCAGCAAGGCCGCCGCTGACCACACAGATTCACCCATAAAATGGCAACGGCTTTTCTAAGGAAAATGGTGCTTTCTAATCACGGAACCTCCCCTAAATCAGAGCTGTGGCACAAGAAAGCCCCACACACGCACCACCCTCCTGTTGCGAGCCCCTTCGGGTTGAGGTCCCAGTGGAGTGCAAAGCCATGCAGAGCCTTGGCCTAGTGTCTCTCCAACCTCCCGCTCTCTGTTTGTTTTTAAATTCAGTGTTTGTCATACCCTAATTGCTAATCTAATTATTTCCTCAGTTTCCCCCACTGGTTGTGTCATACGTGGCTGTGGTACTACATACATCAAAACCAGGAAACTGGGACTTCCCTGGTGTCTCAGTGGTAAACAGTCCGCCTGCCAGTGGGTTCCATCCCTGATCTGGGAGGACCCCATGTGCCACAGCGCAGCTAAGACCACGTGCTACAACTATTGAAGCCTGCGTGCCCTAGAACCCATGCTCTGCAACAGGAAAAGTCACCACAATGAGAAGCCCAAGAACCACAACTAGAGAGTGGCCTCCACTCGCCACATCCAGAGAAAAGCCCATACAGCAACGAAGATCCAGCACAGCCAAAAATAAAAACTAAATTAAAAAAAAAAAAAAATAGGAAACTGACACTGGTCCAGAGTGCAGGCATAGCCCTCTGTCCTTTTATCCCATGTGCAGTTTCGTGAACCCACTGCTACAATTAAGGTGCTGAACTGCTTCATCACCATGAGGACCTCCTTCACCCTACCCCTCTAGTCACACTCACCCCCACTATTCCTTGGCAACCACTAATCTCTTTTCCATCTCTGTACTTTTGTCACTTCAAGAAGGTTTTATGTGTGAGATCCTATCATACAATATAATTCCTTTGGATATTTGTTTCCTTCCTCAGCTTAATGTTGATGAGATGCCTATGAGATTCATCCAAGTTGTTGGCTGTATCAAAAAAGTAAGTCTCTAACATATGAATCTTCAAGTTGCAAAGTTCCAAATATGCAAACGTGTGTTCACATATCCAACCATAGAAGTTAACCCCATGTCTGGCATGTATTGTCACGTGTGTGCATCGTCTACAAGTGTTGTGCTCATGTGTACTTCACCAGACAGCACTGTACAGAGTACAGTAGTGCATTATCTTTATTTCAAGCCCAGGATGTCCAGAAGCAAGCATAAAAGCTGTGGCAATGTAGTCGGTACTGGTAAGAAGCACCAAGCAACAATGATGGAAACAAGAGGTGAAAACAACTGGGAGAGTGGAGCTAGGCGAAATGATGGTAGACTTCACTCATTCTTATAACATTAATCATTTAACCACTGGCACGATTCTAAAGAACAAGGACAAGATCACAGAACAGGTGAAGTCTGCTGTGTCAACGACATCGAAAATAATATCAAAGAAGCATGGAAAAATAATGGAGGAGATGGAGAAACTTCTCGGTGTGCCGGAAATGGCAAGAGGGTTTTCTTTATTTGAGGAGGCACCGTTAGTTGTTGAGACACTGGACTCAAACATAGAACAGTGCATGAAGATTGCAGCCACCGTTCAGAATGCAATCTAGTGCTACTGTGCCATCTATGACAAGAAAAAAAGGACTACTACCCAGACATTACTGGCATCATTTTTTTTTCCCCAGGAAGGCAGATAGAATTGAATGAATCCTGCAAAGAACCAGAACCTGTGCTTCAGCATTAGGTGTCACTGAAATTGCAGCTTGCCCTTCAACTCCACCTCCTCTTCCTCCTCCAGTCAATAGCTCTTCTTGTCTGTTCACTTGATGCCAACCCCTGTCTGTCAGCCGTTGTACTGTACTACTGTACTTTTAAAGGTACTTCATTGTAAAATTTTAAATATTTTCTTATTTTTTGTGTGTTTGCTTTTTTATGTATTATTTATGTAAAGAAATGAAAGTGAAAGAAAGTGAAGTTGCTCAGTCATGTCTGACTCTTTGCAACCCCATGGACTGTAGCCTGCCAGGCTCCTCCACCCAATGGATTTTCCAGGCAAGAGTACTGGAGCGGGTTGCCATTTCCTTCTCTAGAGGATCTTCCTGACCCAGGGATTGAACCCGGGTCTCCTGAATTGCAGGCAGACTCTACCATCTGAGCCACAGGGAAGGATTATTATTTGTGTAATCAATATTATAAACCAATTACAGGACAGTACTATGTGGCTGATTGTGTTAATTAGGTACCTAGCCTAACTTTGTCAAACTCACAAATAAATTGAACTTACAAACAAAACTTGTTGTATATAGGGGACTTACACTATACTGACAATGAACATGTGGAAAGCAAAATTTAAAACAAAATATCATTTATAACCACTCCAAAGAAAATGAAATACTTAAGTACAAACTTTGGGCTTCCCTGGTGGCTCAGATAGTAAAGAATCTGCCTGTAATTTGGGAGACCTGGGTTCGATCCCTGGGTTGGGAAGATCCCCTGGAGGAGGGCATGGCTACCCACTCCAGTATTCTTGCCTGGAGAATCCCCATGGACAGAGGAGCCTGTTGGGCTACAGTCCACGGGGTTGAAAAGAGTTGGACATGACTGAGCGACTAAGCACACAAGGTATAAACTTTAACAAAACATGTTTAGGACATGTATGCTGAAAAGTATAAAATACTGATGGAAGAAATCAAAGATCTAAATAAAAGAAGAGACATACCACATCCATGGGTTGAAAGACTCAACATAGTAAAGATGCCAGTTCTCCACAAATTGATTTATTATAGTTTAAATGCAATTCCTATCAAAATCCCAGGAAGGATTTTTGTAGAGACAGACAATTTTTGTAGAGATAGAGTTTCTTCTAAAATTTATATGAAAGGACATGGGTCCTAGAATAGCTAGAACAGTCACAAAAAAGTAAAGTGTGAGGAATCATCTCCCCCATATTATGGCTGTTGTAAAGCTACCATGGTGGAGACTGTGGTATTGGTGGAGAGAGAGGCATGTCAACCAATGGAACAGGGCAGAGAACCCTGATAGAGCCAACAAGAATCCAAATGACTTTTGACAATGTGCTAAAGCAAGTTAACGGGGGAAGGATAGACTTCTCAATGAACAGTCTGAAACAATTTGATTGTTGTTGTTGTTTGTTGTTCAATCACTAAGTCATGTCTGACTCTTTGCAACACCATGGACTGCAGCACGTCAGACTTTCTTGTTCTTCACTATCTCCTGGAGTTTGCTCAAATTCATGTCCACTGAGTCAGTGATACTATCTAACCGTCTCATCCTCTGTTGCCCTCTTCTCCTTTTGTCTTCAATCTTTTCCAGAATTAGGGTCTTTTCCAATAGGTTGGCTCTTTATAGCAGGTGGCCAAAGCATTGGAGCTTTAGCAACAGCATCAGCCCTTCTAATGAATATTCAGGATTGATCTCCTTTAGGATTTACTGATTTGCTCTCCTTGCAATCCAAGGGACTCTCAAGAGTCTTCCGTAGCAATACAATTTGAAAGCATCAATTCTTTGGTGCTGAGCCTTCTTTATGGTCCAACTCTCACATCCATACATAACTAGTGGAAAAGCCATAGCTTTGACTATTCGGACCTTTGTCAGCAAACTGATGGTTCTGCTTTTTAATACACTGTCTAGGTTTGTCATAGCTTTCCTTCCAAGGAACAGGGGTCTTTTAATTTCATGATTATAGTCACCATCCCCAGTGATTTCAGAGCCCCAAAAAATAAAATCTGTCACTGTTTCCACTTTTTCACCTTCTTTTTGCCATGAAGTGATGTGAGTAGATGCTATGATCCTTGTTTTTTGAATGTTGAGTTTTAAACCAACTTTTTTTACTCTCCTCTTTCATTCTCATCAAAAGGCTCTTTATTTCCTCTTCCCTTTCTGCCATTAGAGTTGTATCATCTGCGTATCAGAGGTTGTTGATATTTCTGTCATCAATCTTGATTCCAGTTTGTAATTCATCCTGCCTGGCATTTCATATGATGTACTCCGCATGTAAGTTAAGTAAACAAGGTGGCAGTACGCGGCCTTGTCATATTCCTTCCCTGGTTTTGAATGGTTCATTGTTCCATGTCCTGTTCTAACTGCTGCTTCTTGACATGCATACAGGCTTCCTAGGAGACAGGTAAGGTTGTCTGGTATTCCCATCTCTTTAAGAATTTTCCACATTTTCTATGATCCACATAGTCAAAGGTTTTCATGCAGTCATTGAAGCAGAAATAGATGTTTTACTAGAATTCCCTTGTTTTCTCTATGATTCAACAAACATTGACAATCTGATCTCTGGTTCCTCTGCCTTTCCTAACCCAGCTTGTACATCTAGAAGCTCTCAGTTCACACACTGCTGAAGCCTAACTTGAAAGACTTTGTTGTTGTTTTAACTTGAAAGATTTTGAGCATAACCTTACCAGCATGAGAAATGAGTGTAATTGTACAATAGTTTGAACATTCTTTGAGATTGGAATGAAAACTGACCTTTTGCAGTCCTGTGCCCACTGCTGAATTTTCCATATTTGCTGACATATTGAGTGCAGCTATTTTATATCCATGGACAAAAAAAGAAAGGAAAGAACCTTTACCTCATGCCCTATGCCAACAATTCTTTCTTTCTTTCTTTCTTCCTTTTTATTTTGACTGCTTTGGGTCTTTGTTAGGCTTCCCTGGTGGCTCAGACAGTTAAGAATCTGTCTGCCATGCAGGAGACTCAGGTTCAATCCCTGGGTCAGGAAGATCCCCTGGCAAACAGAATGGTTACCTACTCGAGTATTCTTGCCTGGAGAATTCCATGGACAGAGGAACCTAGCAGGCTACAGTCCATAGGGTAGCAAAGAGTTGGACAGAACTGAGCGAATGTTTCAGTCAATGAGTCTTCGTTGCAGCAGATGGCCTCTTCTTTGCGGTGCACAGGCTTTCTCTAGCTGCGGCAAGCAGAGCCACTCTCTAGATGTGGCTTTCAGACTTCTCTTGTTGCTGAGGGAGGGCTCAGTAGTTGTTGGGGGCGGGGAGGGAGTTGTTTCACTGCACACGTGAGATCTTAGTCCCTCAACCAGGGATGGGATCTGCTGCCCCCTACATTGGAAGGGAAGAGTCTTAACCACCGGAATTCTGGGAAAGTCCACGAGTCTCTTGCATTTGTACCTGAAAGATAAGGACTAGCGTTGTGGAGGGTTTAGAAGAGGGACAGCGGCCAGCACCACCACCTCCACCCACATTGACCCAAGCCCACCAGGGTGTTACGAGCAATGCCGCCAATAAGGTAGAGGCGGGGCCAGAACGACCATGCCCAAACACTGATAGCTGGGGCGGGGCGGGGCGGGGGCGGGACCGGAGCTTGGCCACGCCACTTCCGCCGGAAGCTTAGCTGCCCGGATTCCTGTTGGAGTTGGTCCGGCAAGTCTGGGAGCTGCGTTTCTGAAAAGGAAAGGCGCCCCAGATTTACTTTCTGAAATCATTTTTGGACCAGTTTTGAGTGGGCTCTATCCAGACCTTGAGGTTGAAGCAGTCCCCACCCGTGGGCGGCTGCGGGCTAGCAGAAAGTCACCTTCTGTCTTGCGGAACGGAGGCACTGCGTACAAGCTGTTTCCGGGGGGGCCAGATTACGTCGTTGCACCGCGCTCCGCCCCTCGAGGGGCCACGTCTCCACCAGAGCTGCCGGGCCGGGCGTTCGCCGCGGCTTACGCACCACAGGGGTGAGGGTCGCGGGGTGGTGCCTGGGTAGGAGCGCTGGTCGCGAAGGGCGCGAGAATCCAGGGAACCGCAGCACAGTCGGGGTATGGGCTGGGAGAAGGGCGGCGGGGCCCGAGCGGACGGGGAGGCCGACCTCAACTCTGTGTCGAGCGGCAACGCCCCGCGCTAGTCTGGCTCCTCACCGTTGTTAGCCTCCGGGCCTGGAAGCTGGCTTGTGCAGCTGTTAGGGAACTGGATTCATAAATAAACATACATTCGAGCCCTTCCGGAGCTCTGTCCACCCGTGCCAGGGAGAGGTATGTTCAGGGGTACCCGCAGCTGCTGTTGGAGCTGCTGAGAAACAGCTCTTGTCCTTTTGCAGAAGTTATGTCAAGATGACATGCGTGATATCCTGTCGGGTGGTTAGTGTGAAGCCTGTTCTAAAGAACGCGTGTGATCTCAGCGTCTCAGTCCACCTCGATTCCATCTCGATCCTGGGTGCTTAGAGGCGTTTCACCGGTGCAGTAATACTTTTCCAGAGGTAGTGAGGCCAGGCGTTGTCACTAGTGTGCAGGTGTTGCGTGAACAGCTCCGCCTTCATTCAACAACTGTTGGTCGTGTGATGGGCAACATTCATTGTAGGTCCTGGAATCCAGAGCTGAAATCGTGTCAGCATCCCTGCTGTCACTGAGCTTACGTCGTAGTGGAAGATAAATGAGACATTGTTTAGAGAGTATTAGGCGGTGCTTGGGGTGGGTCTGTAGGAAAGCCTGTCCGCGAAGGTGACTTTTGAGCTAAGGCTTCTATGACAAGAAATTAGTCATGAAAAACGGTGGGATAAGAGTGTTTCAAGCAGAATGAACAACAAGTGTGAAGACCCCGAGGGAGGAGTAAGTCTGATGTTCTTCGAGAAGTATGGCAAATGTTTAATGAAAAAGGAAGAAAGTGATAAGGGACAAGGATGCAGTGTGGGGAGGGGCCAGATGATATGCAGTTTCCTAGTTCAGGGTAAGAGGCTTAGATTTTATTGTCAGTGTGATTGGAAACCACTGGGACATTGTAAGCTATTTACAGGTGACTCATGGGTTTGTTTTTTTACTTTTTAAATTGTTCCTTAAATATTGCAAACATAACTTTTTATTGGAGTGATGGCCTTCAGTTACAATGGACCTTGAATGGCAAGAAAAGGAAATAAAAATCATCTAACATTACTCAGATTCTAAAGTAGCCTTTTTTTTTTAAAGCCCATTGCCTTAAGCAGCAGTATAGTTTTTTAACTTTTAAGTATAGTTAACTTACAATCTTATGTTAGTTTCAGGTGTATAACATAGTAATTTGATGGGTGTTTTTTTGTTATTGTTGTTTTGTTTTTTTTTTTTAATTTTCTTGTTTTTTTGGGTCACACCCTGAGGCGTGCGTGTGAGATCCCCAACCAGGGATCGAATCCGTGCCTCCTGCAGTGGAAGCATGAGTCATAACCACTGGATGACCAGGGTCCTGATGTTTTTGTAGATTACACTCTACATTCCATACAAGGTTATTATAAAATACTGGCTGTATTCTCTGTGCTGTACATTGCATCCTTGTAACTTATTTATACCTAGTCTCTCTCAATTCCCTTTATCTACTTTGCCCATCCCCCTTCCCTTCTCCTCTCTGGTAACCAGTAGTTTGTATCTCCGAGTCTGTTTCGTTTTTATTTGTTCTGTTTTTTAGATTCCGCAAGTGATAACATACAATGTTTGACTTTTTCTGTCCGACTTCTTTCACTGAGCATAATGCTCTTCACGTTTATCAATGTTGTCACAAGTGGCAAAATTTTGTTCTTTTTTTATGGCTGAGTAATATTACAGAGTGTGTGTCTGTGTGTGTGTACACCGTATCTTCTTTATCCAAACAGTATACTTTCTTGAATGAGAATATCTTCAGTTGGCTTTTACCTGTTGATTTTGGTAAGCAACAATTGAAGGAAAAAGTAACGCTAATAATAACAGCTGTCATTTATTGAAGTCATGGGGCGTGTGCCTTGTTGCACTTAATCCTGGCACAGGTTTTTTGGTCTTTTTCTCGTCTTACTGATGGGATCAGCATCTAAGAGTGGTTAAGAAACCTGCCCAGGATCTCACAGCTGAGTGTGGAGGACTCAGGACCTGAAGCCAAGATGTCTGATGCCTGAGTCTGTTCTTTACATTACACTGCTCTGCAGTGACATGAGACTTTCTGGGTTTTCACTTTGGCCATGCTCTGTTGTTGTTGTTTTTGGTTTGTTTGTTTGTTTGTTTGGGATGTGCTGCATGGCTTGCGGGATCTTAGTTCCCCAGCCAGGGATCAAACCTATGACCTCGGCAATGAAAGAGCAAAGTCCTAACCACTGGACCGCCATGGAATTCCCATGCTCTGATGTTTCTAAATTGCCAGTAGGAACATCTTAAGATGGAGTAGATGGACCTGTTGATGTGCTTATATCAGATCTAAGTAATCTGCTGTCTGGGGGAAGTTGGAGATCACATAGTTTCCTGAGATGGTAGTTTCTCAATCTGAAGTCTCTTAATGTCAGACAGCAGTGAACCTAGAGTTACATACTTTTTGAAGTTCTAAGTGATACCTTTGCTTATCTCTTCCCTCCGGGAAACACAGAATGCAGGTGGTCAGAAATGGTACTGTGATTAGACTGATCTGTGTTTTTTTAAATCACAAAATGGAGTGCATGTTACTAATAACAGCTTCCTTGTGATGTACTCCCAGCTCTCTAACCCTCCTTGTCCTGTTTTTGTCAGCAGTCTGAAATAATGAGGCCTGGATGACTGAGTCATGCTAAGTAAGGATGAGGCTGAGGATACTTGGAGAATGCCAGTGTATTATGGATAGGGGGACGTGTCCCTTCCCCAGAGACTGCTTCTGGTGTTCTGTGAATCCCGTCTCTTGTCTGGCTTCTGGCAGAGCTGCATGTGAACAGGAGCCACCTTCATAAGTTACCAGAACAAGTCACAGTCACAGGGTCTCCAGGGCTGCACCATTCATCTCAAGGGGTGGGGCTGGGGGCGGCAGTTAGGGCTCCTTGGGAATTAGAAGACTTCTTGTTTAGCAAGAAATCCAAATAAAGGCAAGCAAATGCACGGACTATGCATTGGTATTAGGCTTAAACAGCCTGACACATTTCTCTCTGTCTTTGGTGTACCTTCCTCAGTGGACACAAACATCTCGGCCAGTGCTCTCTTTCCTGCGTAGTGTCAGGGTCAGGTGTTGTCACTGCTTGCCTCAGTAACACATTCCCTGTGGCTCCTTAGATGCTTCTCTGACCTGTGGCCATTTAATGCTGCTCTCCCAGTTTGTAGCTCCCAGGTGTTCTTTGCCCTCCCAGAACTGTGACTCCCAACTGCGTTGAGTAGTAGAGTTATTCTATATTTGACAAAGCATTGTGGATATTCAAAGATGCAAATACTGTATCATTTTGTTTTTGAACCACTAGCTTGGTTGCTAAGGACTAGGACTTGGTGGAGGCAAGTGACTTATTGGTGGTGGAGGCAGAGACTTATTTGTCAGTAGCCTACATTGATCACCACTCTGTGTAGGGGATGTTCGAGGGGGTAGGGGCAGACCTGGAATGGTGATTTCTGTGTCTAGGATCTTACAGGGTGATGGAAGAGATAGGCACACCCGCAATTGTGGAGTGATATTCACCGACTCAATGGGCATTAGTTTGGGTAAACTCCGGGAGTTGGTGATGGACAGGGAGGCCTGCCGTGCTGCGGTTCATGGGGTCGCAAAGAGTTGGACACGACTGAGGAACTGAACTGAACTGATGCATGCAGGGGTATCATGATGGCAGGGAGGAGTGCTTTACCTGAGACCAAGGAGACTTGAGAGCAGTGCCTAATGGCAGACATGGAAGGATCCAGGGGGATTTGCCTGCTGGTCAAAGGGAAAAGGGCATTGGCAACAAAGGGACCCACTCTGAAAAGCACTTATCTGTTGTTGTTACCCTCTCAGGCAGGCATCTTAGGGAGCATGTGATGATGTAGGCAGCTTCACCCCACCCCCACAAGACAGAAACAAAGACATTTCAAAGCAAAATGCAAATGTCTTCCTTTGTTAAGGAGCATCTTAGGATGGCCGGCACATACTGTACACCATAGGCAGGGACAGTTGATTCCACAGCCCACTGTGTGTGTCCCAGCCCGACCATCTGTAGTCACCTGTCTGTGAAGTGAAGCCTGCAGTAAGGGGACAGCCTGGGTGTGCCCTTGCCTGGCCTTGCGGGCATCACCTCCTCTGTGGTGTCACTCTGGCCAGCTTACCACCAGCTGTGCCTATGGAGTGAGGGCAGGCTCAGCAGGTGTCACAGTGGTGTCATGTGCAGCTAAGTCCCTGTGAGACGGTGATTTTCAGAGGGACCTGTGGACTGACCTGTTTGTCTACCCACCCTGCAACCTGGAAAGTGTCTCTGTGGATGAAAGAGGTTACCGAATATTGTAGAGACAGAAACTAAGTTGAGACCTCATTGCACATAGGATCATATTTGGTTGACCTTGGTACCTCCCTTCAGACATCATTTCAGTCCTCAAATATTTCCTCACACCAGGCACCATGAGCCAGCAGCACCCGGTACTTATTGATTAACTACATTGGATTGTAGCTATTCATGTTTTCACTCAATTCTATCTCTGGTCCTTTCAAGTACAGTCTTAGTACTAGCTCTGCACTTAATAGTAGACATAGGACATCCCCCAGCAGTCCACTGGTTAGGCCTGCATACTTCCAGTGCTGAGGGCCTGGGTTCAATCCCTGGTTGGGGAACTAAGATCCTGCAAGCCATGATGCCACCAAAAAGTCGGCATAGCCTTTTTATATTCATAACAACACTTATTAATCCATGATGTTGCTGGCCTGTCAGGTGCTAGACAGCAGAGGAAAATGTGTGGATGATTGAAGCTGCAGGCCAAACACTGCTGGGTTCCCATCACTAGGTGTTCACATGTTGTGCCAGCCACTAAGGGCTGCCTGTTCATGGGTGACAGGGAGACAGAGAACTGTGGAGAAACAGTATCGTCCAGTGAGAGTCCAGCTGTTGCTTAGGCTCTTTTCAAAAACATCTATGTGACGTTTGGAAGCCGCGGAGAAAAGTCCTGTAAATTTTTGTCCTGGAACCTGTGAAACACCAAACAGTACATAGGATAATATGAAGTCTTATCTTCAAGGAAGTAAATGCTACCATTTCTGCAGAATAACAGCAGCACCATATCTGTTGAGGAGGAAACGAGGTGATAATATCCTCATTACACTTCAAAAGCAGTAACCAGTTGCCAGGCTTTGGGCTCCCTTCAATTCAGCTTGGCAGAACAAGCTGAAAGATAGCAGATCTTGTGAGAAATGAAGAATGTGTCTGGTCACCTGCGTGAGGTCCTTTCTCTGCCCCCCATACCCCAGTGGCTGTTTTCCCTGTGTCCTTGTCCCCCCATGCTTCCTCCGTTAGTGTCCAGTTTACCATGCTCCATGCTGTTACATCTTCCTTGTTGACCTCTGGTTCTGAGACATGGCCTGGGCTCTGACATGCCGGGTCTCCTGGGAGAGGAGCATGTGGGCCCTGTGAGCATGTGGGCCTCTGTGTCCAATACTAAAGCCACTGGCCACATGCGCTGTTTACATACAAGTCAGTTAAGTTTAAATAAATAAAGACTCGGCTCCTCAGTCATCCAAGCCCCACTCCCAGCTCTGCGGATTACATTGTTGATGGAGGAGCTTCTCACCCTGGTGGGGGATAGTTTTCAGCAGTCATCAGTGCAGATGGCCTTCAGGGATGGGCCAGATGGGTTTGGGTCAGTTTTTTATCCTCAAAAAATAGGATGCTGTAGGTGCTCAAAGATTATTTGTTGTATGAATATATTTATTTTACAGATGCACGTTGGGAACCAAATGTTAGTCTTGGACTTGTTACTTCAAATCTGACAAATGAAGTTTCATAATACCTTCTTTCTCTTTTTATTCCTGTCAGGTATCATGCATGATATCACCCGGTTTGATTTCAGGCCATCTGTGAGACTGTAAATCTCTTCCCCAAAATGGCAAACCTAGTGTGGTCTGTCCCAGGAGCTTTTGGCCGTTGCTGATGGCAGAAACTGAACTCGCTCCCAGTTCACTTGTAGCCTCTGAGTGTCAGCCCAGCCCGTGTCACCCTGACCATGGACAGTGCGGCGGCTATGCAGGAGGGCCTGGTGGAGGACAGATCCGGCAGTGGCACCTCGGGTCAACCTGAGGGCCCCCCAAGGCCCCCTGGCTCACTGGCGCCGCTGGATCAGTGGGACGAAGCCCAGTGTAAGTTGCCAGTTACTCTGTGTTCTGCTCACACCTTACCTTTAAACAGGAGAACAGGTCGTCTTGCCTTTGGAAGAAGACAGTGGCGTCTAAGAGCTTAATGAACTTTATAATTCATTCAGAGTGTGTTCTTATGTATTTTTTTTTTTAGTTGAGGCCAACCTTTATTCAAACACCATGCGTGTTAAATGAAATGGGAACTTTCTGGGGCTTTCTGCTCCAGAGGGACCGAGCTGCATGGTTTACCCATAAAGCTTATGCAGATCTTCACTGACACATCACTGTCCCCTGCCTAACATTCTACCTTTTTGGTTGGTTGGTTGTCAGATTTCTACTAACTGGAAAGTGTGCCACTAGTGATCTGAGGATTACGGGATCACATTTCCATGTTAGCTAGTGGGTTATTCGTGTGTTGGAAGCACAGAATAAATGACTGCTTCCTCATGCCCCTTCCTGGGCAGTGTGTGCTTTAACATTGTAACATGTGTATGCACTGATTTACTAGCAGAAACTGCGTTTCCCTTCTGGGAAAACAGTGCTCAGGCACCTGAAATGGCTTTGCTGCTTCCTGTTCCTTAAGTGCCAGGTGAGGCCGATGCGGCTTGGCCCAGGATCAAGGGTTCTGCAATTGGAACAACTCCTAGGTCTGCCGCTAACAGGAATGAGCCCTTAACCACAATCCTTAATTTATTTCCGCCTTGCTCTCTTACTGGGAAAATGGAAAGATGAATGGTCCCTGCATCTTGTGTGTGTCAGTCACTCAGTCATGTCCGACTCTGTGACCCCATAGACTGTAGCGCTCCAGGCTCCTCTGTCCAAGGGATTCTCCAGGCAAGAGTATTGGAGTAGGTTACCGTTTTCTTCTCCACCCTGCATCTTAGGGTGGTGGTGAAGGCCCATGTGACATGTGAGCACTTGGGAAGCACCCAGGAGGTGGAGCTGGCCAGTTTTTATGTCATCGTTATTTGTTTATTCATAATGAGACTTGTGTTTGGAAACAATCAAGTCTTATTATTTATTAGGCCTTCTTTTAGATTTTTTTTAAAGTGCAGTGTGACACTCAATTACTTTCGTATGTAAGCAGGATGCTTTAGAGACTCTCCCAGATTTGATAAGCCCATCAGGAAATGATATTGACCTGATTAACTTGCATCTGAAATGCACGATTTCCTCCCCACGATTTCCTCCCCACTCCCACCCCACCCCTCACCTCAGCTGTTTGTGTAAGAGAACAGATGGTTGTGTCAGAGCTGTGGTGGGGTCCTCCCACTCTGTTTTATGTCTGCCCCCTTCCCCCTATTTTGTATTCTAGTTTTCCTTTCAGGGAGGCCTGACAGTAAGTGGCTATGTTAGTTGGGACTCACATTTCAAGTGACAGAAACCCATTTTCAGTTTGCTTGGGTACAGAGGGAATTTCCTAGTTGCATACTGGGTACATCATGAGATCCAAGTGGTGCTAATCTTATGGAGACCTGGGGCACTGCAGTGCTTGGGAGCCCCCGGAATGTGCCTGGGAGCCCCTCCAGGTATCTCCTCGACTCGTTGGCTGCCAACTGGCTGCCCATCGGGGGAGAGCACTTTCCTTTTGATACAAAAGTAGGTTTCAGTTAGTGTGTAAGTAACTTGCAGTAATGTTAGTAGAGGAGACTGAGCTTGATACGCAGGTGAATAGTCATCACTGGTTAACTTGGGTTTTTACCCATTAGGTGTTTGTCAGTCAGAAGCATAGACTCTGGGTCTGTCCTCAGCTTTGGGGTAATCGTTCTCATCAGCTGTTCTAACTCTTCACCTTTGATATCTCATTTTAGATGATAAACTTATGCCTTGAAATAACTTTGGAATCAGCCCTTTGTAAATGTGAGGCTGTGACACTGGTTAGTACTGCTGTTAACAATGCTCATGAGAAACATTGTTGGCCACGTTTTAAGGATTTGTGGAAGTTTTTTTTGCTATTTTTTTAAAAACAGAATTTCATAAGATTTCTTACTGGTCTTGTTTAAATGAAAAGGAAACATGACTACTGAAATTCTACAGCTGTAGTGCGGAAGGTGAGGAGGGCGTCCTGCAGGTGAGGGTATTACTCTGCGAGGTTGAGTCACTTGTCCCACATCACCTGCCCTTCGGAAGGACAGGCTTGCTGTCCTCGAAGAGTGAGCAGGTTCCTGGGATGTGGAGAGTGCTCCCATGTCTAGATTCCCTCTTGTCCTATTTTAGGTGTTAAAACACACCCTCTTTTCCAGGTGCCAGTGCCAAGATAAACAGAACTTCAGATGAAGGACACCAGGGGGACACCTGTCTGAATGGGCCGACACCACAGTTCCCAGAGCCTCCCTCGCCAGCGAGTCCTGATGCGTCTCCAGGTGTGGCTGGTTTCCATGACAACCTAAGGAAGTCTCAGGGGACTAGTGCTGAGGGCATTGTTAGAAAAGAAGCTTTGCAGTCCCTCAGACTCAGTCTTCCTATGCAAGAAACGCAACTGTGTAAGCATCTTCCTGCCGGGCTCTCCCCCACCCCCTCATCCCGCATCCCACGCCCGGGGCCCCTGTCACTCACCGTCCTTGAAAGGCACAGGCCCTGAAGGGCTCGCCCCTCCGCCGTTGCTGTTTTATCACCGTGGTGGGTTGTGCGTTTAACAAATAGCTCCATTTCAGGGGGAAGATGCGCTTTGTCACAGCCTGATGGTGACAGCGGCACTTGAGGCCCAAGCTTGAAGGGCCTGTGTGTGCATGTCTTCCGTCACCAGGGGTGGGGAGCAAGCAGCAGTGGGGATTTGATCTTAACAGTTACAGCTTGAAGGCTTTCTTTTATGAGCTACTTTAATCAGCCTTTATTTTGTGCTAATCCCTGGGGATTCAGGGGCTACCAAGTTGCGAACTGTCAGCCTGAGAGCCCTGAAGCCTCCAGGCTTTTCTGACACGCAAGTTTTCACACACAGACTTGTGTAATCTTACCTAATGGGGTCAGTTCACAGCTGCTGTTGTTACACCTCGTCCCCGCTTCGATACTTCCTCCCCTCCCCTCTGGGTCAGCCACATGGTCCCTTACAGGCCTCTGAAAACAGCCAGGTTTGGACGATCATTGTTCTTAAAGTGGGCCCATGTCCTTCACATCGCTGCGTGCTCTTCTCACCCAGCGCTGTCGCCTGGCGATTGCCCCGCGTCAGCTGGTGCAGCTCCATGTCCATTCTTTAAAGGCTGGAGGAGCCCCGAGTGTGGCCGGGTCAGGGCCAGGGGAGCAGTGCTGCAGTGAGCATCTCTCCATGCATGTTGCAGCACTGGTGTTTTCATTTCTATGCCCTCCATCCCAGGGGCAGAACTCTTGGTCAGAAGCAGTGGGTGTGTCTATCTCCATCATGGGTGGTCACATTGCAAGGGTGCTGATGCCCTGGGAGAGGACAAAGATGCTTTTCCTTTTGGTCTTCACCAGTCTGCTGGGTGTGCAGCAATGCCGCCTTGATGCTTTCATTTGCAACTTGTACTCTCATGCTCACTAGAGGGTGTTCACAGGAATAATTTCATTATGCTGTTAGGGTCATAGTATACTTTAAACATTTCTGTAAACAAACTGTTAGCATGTCAGCAGATGCTGTGTGAAATCCTGGGTCCTGACCTGAGGGATTTGTGAGCTCTGGCACCAGGTTCTCCTGCTTTTCCCCTGCCTGCCCCTCCCAGGAATGTGCCCAGCCCTGAGGCCATGCCTCTGGTGGTCTCTGCCATCTGGACCACTTAGTGATGTGAAAAGTATGTAAGCTCTTTCATATGAAACTTATATGAAGAGTATGAGTGCACAGTCAGTAACAACGCTGGTGAATTCCTAGTGAAATTCTTGGCGACTGCTCAGGTTTTAGGGATTATTTAAAACAACAGCAGCTTACCTCCCAGAATTCATAATTGAGGATGGTGCTGCCCAGGAAGGGGCTCAGTTACGGCATTTCTCTGCTCTCAGCAGCCCCTTGGCCCTGAGCTGGGAGACCTGGGTCTTGCCTACTTTTCACTCACTGTTCAGCTTTTTTTATACCCAAAGTGAAAGTTTGGGTTTTAGATATTTTAAATTTTGTCAATTGCCCGAAAGTTGTCTGAGTAGTCCCCCTCTTGTCCTTGAGCATGGCCTCTGGACTGGAGTCGCCTCGGGTAGAAAACTGAGGTAATCTGCTGGGATGTTACTGGGTAAAGAAGGCAAGTTTGGTAGCATGTTCCTGTTCGTCGCTGCTGCCTGTCATTCCATCAGGATTGCTGTTCATGTTCCTCTGTAATGTAAGGAAGCAGAGTTAGAGCTTGGTGGGAGCCTCAGAACACTCACACTGGCACCAACTTCAAGTTCAGTTCTTTAATTACTAAAAGGAGCACGTTGCGCGTGTCCTGTTTTACTGGAGGGATGCCCATAGGTGGCAGTGCGCTGCTGGCGGAGGCACCACCCCTGTGCTGGGCCATTGTGTCTGCCCCCAGGTGGGTCCTGTCTGTGGTCACTGTCCAAGACTTACAGTTCTCTCTCCATCTGCAAACAGTTCTTTCAAACTAGACAGCCATGTGTTATTTAAAGCTAAATCATATCGGTAATAAAACCCAAGACAGCCAAGCTGCTGTTCTGATTTGTCTTCTGTCCGCTGTTGTGTTGTGAGTTTCTAAATGGCCGTTTCCCCACCTCAGGCTCAACAGAGGCTTCGCTGCCCCTGGAGAAGGAGGAGCAGGTCCGACTGCAGGCTCGGAAGCGGCTGGAAGAACAGCTCAAACAGTACAGGGTGAAACGCCAGCAGGAAAGAGTGAGTCTCCCTCTTTCAAACCAGCTAATGGAAAAAACAGCAGACAGTCAGACATAATTCTAGGATCTGCTGTTTATTTCTCTTTGCTGGGATGGGCTTGTGTGTGTCTCTACAAAGATCATCTTTCTCATGTAGTTCCCACCCTTTGAGGAGATTCCACGGGCTCTGGTTCCCACCCTTCTGGTCCTTCTTCCCTCCAGACAGGCATGTTTTTTTTTTTTTTTTTTTTTTTGAAAAGCACTTAACATTTAATGAATTTCGCAGTATGTGGCTTCAAGCCACCAGGACACAAGCCCCACCTACACCCTTGATCTTCTCCTCAGCTCTTCTGCTGAAGAATTTTGCCTTCACGATGACAGGCTGCTTTGGGGGCTTTCCTTTCCCCAGAACTTTGTAGTAACCTGATCGCACCACATCAATGATAGGAGCAGCTCCTGTCTTGTTCTTGGCAGCATTTACTCGTGTCTGCTCACTAACCAAGGTCCACAATTTATCAAGGTTGACAGTCGGGCAGAAACTCTGGTTCCTCTTTAAGTGGTAATGCCTCATACCAACTTTCCCGAAGTATCCTGGATGATATTTGTCGAAGTTGATCCTGTGATGATGCATGCCGCCAGCATTACCTCGGCCTCCCGGGTGCTTCCGGTGTTTGCCGATGCGGCCGTGGCCGTGGCTCACGTGGCCCCTGAGTTTCCGGTAGACAGGCATGTTTTATGTCTAAATCTGCCATTAGAAAAGCAGAGGCAGCGAACATGTGGGTGTAACTGCTCTCTGTACTTGAGCAGCCGGTCTTGGGTTTGACTTGTTTATTGTGTAAGTGATAGAGTTTCTGCTGAGCTTTGCTGTACGGTATTAGACTGTGTGGCATGTCACACACATGATAAGTATGTGCATGTGTGTTAGTCACGCAGTCATGTCCAACTCTTTGTGACCGCATGGACTCCTCTATCCATAGGATTCTCAAAGCAAAAATACTGGAGTGGATTGCCATTTCCTTTTCCAAAGTATGTGCATGCTGTTGCTGCTAAGTCGCTTCAGTTGTGTCTGACTCTGTGCGACCCCATAGACGGCAGCCCACCAGGCTCCTCTGTCCATGGGATTTTCCAGGCAAGAGTACTGGAGTGGGTTGCCATTGCCTTCTCCAAAGTATGTACATAAGCTTTGCTAAAATCGGTTTTATTCAGTTATGAAATCCTCACTAGGATACTAATGAAAACAGTGTTTTTAATCAGTCAAGTGAATCTAGGAAAGGCATGTGTGAAGGTTCACTTCAGTCTTAATCCAAGTTTATCGTGAACTTGAGAAATTTCAAATTAAAGGAATTTGAAACTAAATGAACTAACAAAATACACATTTTAAAAAAACACTTTCAGTGAATGATTTAGTTGTGACAAGTCCTCATCAGGGTTGACCATTTGTTTTCCCAAGAGAGGACCTTGGCTCTTCAAGTGTCACTGCTCCGAAGCCAATGTAAACAGACTGGAAGAGCCAGCACCAGGCTCTGAACTGACTGAGGCTCCCACCCAGTCAGGGGCATTCAGGCATCTGTCCAGACGGCCTGTCAGAAAACCTTACAGTGACAGTCAGTAGTCAGGAGCTATGTGCACCAGGCAATGTTAATTTCCCCACAGATTTTTAGTGAGACTCGGGCAGGTAAGGAACTTGCCAGAGGTTACTTAGCAGTAAAGTAGCAGAACCAAGATACAGACCAGCCAATGTACATATGCCCCGTCCTGTCCACAACCTGCTTCTCAGGTTTGCATCGCAAGTCCAAGCTCTGCCTGGGTCATCCAATATTAGGCAATTAATGTGTCAGGAGTTCAGGGTGAAATTTAACATCATTTCCCATCTTTAAAAATTATATGTACATGGGATTTCCCTGGCGGTCTGGTGGTTTAGAATCCACCTTGCAGTGCGGAGGACGTAGGTTTGATCCCTGTTCAGGCAACTAAGATCCCATGTGCTTTCAGGCAACTAAGCCCCTGAGCTGCAACTATAGAGCCCACGTACCACAACTAGAGAGTCTGTGCACTGCAACAAAAGTCCCGCAGGATGCGACCAAAGATCTCATGTGCCACTAAGACCCAATGCAGCAAATTAAAAACAAAACAAAACAAGCAAGCAAAAACAGTTACACTAAAAATGTGCTTAGTCGATCAGTCATGTCTGACTCTTTACACACCCATGGACTGTAGCCCACCAAGCGTCTCTGTTCATGGGGATTCCCCAGGCAAGAATACTGGTGTGGGTTGCCATGTCCTCCTCCAGGGGATCTTCTCAACCCAGGGATCAAACCCAGGTCTTCCGCATTGCAGGAGGATTCTTTACCATCTGAGCCACCAGGGAAGCCCAAACTAAGAATAGGAGTGTAGTTCATACTTCATGTTTAAAGGGTAGAGAGGATGAGTGAAAGTCCCCCTGTTTTGTAGTGTGGTAGATACTTTGAGAGCATCACTACAAGGGTCCTTCATGTAGAGGCGAAGATTGTATGCAGGGGAAGCACCCTTTCTGTGCTGTTCTTCACGGGACCTTTCTCGCGTATCTGTCCTGCCTCAGCATGGTAGAGACCCTCCTCATCCTTTGTAACCATGCATACATACCAGCGTTGCATTAACCAGCCCGAATTAATCAACATGTCAGGTTGTTTCTAATTTTTTGAAATTGCAAACAATGCTGCAGTGAATGTTTTGTGTCTTGGTATATTTTTGTGGGTAAATCCTTAACTGTTGAATTATTGGGTAAAAGGTTTTATGTATTTGTTAGTTGATAAGGACTGGTTTACATTCCATTTAGCAATCTGTAAGACTGCTAGACTTCTCATCTTTGGGAGCATTAGAAATAATAAAAATTGATTCTTTGTTCTCTGATAGCTGAGAAAAAAAGTACTTCCTAACCATAAGCACCTTTTTACACATTGACTGAGTGTCTTTGTCAGCCTTTGTCTGTTTTTCAGTTTGTCTTTTTGCTATGTTGGTACTATATGTGAGGAAATTATTCCCTTTTAGTATTTTTGCAAATAATTTTTTCTTAATTTTCCATGACTTCTTTTCTGGTATATTTTTTGCTGCACGTCAGCATTTTGTTTTTGTTCATTTTGGCTTGGCTGCTTGGCTGGCAGAATCTTAAGGGATTGAACCTGAGCCCCCTGCAGTGGAAGCTCAGAGTCCTAACCTCTGGACCACCAGGGAAGACCCTGCACATCGGATTTGAATGTTTACAGTCAGAACTTTCAGTCTTTGCTGTTAACTTCTTTTAGGGTTTATGTCATATTTAAGATCTCCCCATTTGAAGGACATAAATTCACCTCTTTTTTTATACTAAAAGTAAGAGATAATCTAAAAAGTTTCTATAAGTTACATTTTTTATTTTATTATGTAGATATAATCCACTTGCTTGGATGGAGGCGAGAGGTAGGAATGAGCCTCTTTGTGGACTGCTGGTCAGTTATCTCAGATTGCTTATTTTGTAGTCTGTCTTTTCCCTTTTTGGCGTTCTCTCTTAATATCTATAGACGCCACCAATACTTGGGCCAGTTCTTGGGCTGTGTTCTGTGTCATCAGTCCGTCTGCTGCTTTTCATGGTCTCTGTGGCTCTAATTATGGCAGTTTTATAGTGCATGTAACTGTCTGGGAGGCCTGGCCAGTCTGTCGCCCCACATCCCTTACTCTTCCTTGCTGCTCTGACCCACTTATCCTTGCTGCTGTGTCCTAGCATCGTTCCGAGATGATCCTCACACACCTTGTCCCTCATCACTTTGGGACTGCACTGACTTTATAGAATAACATGAGCTGAACGTTAATTTGTAGAAGAAAGTCATGTTGATTTAGCATCAAGGAATGTCATCTTCCCACATCCTCAGCTTCATTCAAGGCCAGTTGGGAAGTTCTAGCTAACACAATGATATAAGAAAAAGAAATGAGAGCTATAAGTATTACAAAATAGGAGAGGGCTTCCCTGGTGCTCAGTGGTGAAGAATTCTGCCTGCCAGTGTGGCAGACATGGGTCCGATCCCTGGTCTAGGAAGATCCCACGTGCTGTGGAGCACATAAGCCCATGTGCCACAACTATTGAGCTCATGCTCTAGAGCCCAAGAGCTGCAACTCCTGAGCCCACATGCTGCACCTGCTGAAGCCCACGTGCCCCAGAGCCTGTGTTCAGCAACAAGAGAAGCCATCACAGTGAGAAGCCCCTACTTGCCTCAACTAAAGAAAAGCCTGTGCAGCAACAAAGACCCAGTGCAGCAAAAAATATAAACAAAATTATTTTTTAGAAAAAGAAAAAAATAGAGAAATGACATTGTTTTTTGCAGGTGTTGGTAACACCTTAGCAAAATGCTGGCGAATCAACTGAAAATTGTTATTATAAATTTATAAAAATACTATAAAATAATTGGGGTTCAGAAATTGTCAGTTTAAAATACAGATATGAAAAGTAGTTATCCTAGTATGACCAGTTATAAAATTAGAGCGAAAAAATAATATTTACAGTATCAACAAAATAATTTCTAAGTATCAAAATGGCAACAAAAGTGGTTTAGAATCTAGATAAAACACTGCATAAGTTTCTCTGTTGAGGCTCATGCAAATAGATATGAATAAATGGAGAAAAACTGCTCATTATCCCGTAAGTAATTATAAATTTATGGTAATTCTAATTCAACAGAACTAATATTTTAACTTGAAGAAAAATTTCAAAGTTTACCTAAAAGAATAAATGAGAGAATAGGCAGGGAAATTCTGTGAAGGAAGTGTAATAAGGAAGAACTTGCTCTAATAGGTGTTCTAAGATGTCATCAGGTCACAGTCATGACAGGCCTGTGCTTGGACCTTCCCTGGGATGGACATGGAGGAGTGAAGTTAAGAATGAAAGGCCCGTGACATGGGAGCATGGCGGGAGGGCGCTCTGTTTATGTAAGGTATGGCCTTTCTGGGTGGCGATTTTTGAATGCTGCTTGTCAATTTTAAACATAATTTTTGTACTTTTTTTTCCTCCTCAGTCCAGTCAACCTGTAACTAAAACGAGACTTTTTAGCACACTTGATCCTGAACTCATGTTGAACCCAGAAACCTTACCGCGGGCCAGTGCCGTGGCTATGACAAAAGAATATTCCTTCCTGCGCACCAGTGTCCCTCGGGGGCCGAAGGTGGGCAGCTTAGGGCTCCTGGCACATCCTAAGGAGAAAAAAAGTTCCAAATCAAGCAAAATTCGGTCTCTGGCTGATTACAGAACTGAAGATTCAGACGTTCGGAATTCTGGTGGAAATGTTCCAGTTCCGGACTCTACCAGGGGCTCCCTGAAGCAGAACCGAGGCAGCGGGACATCAGTGGTGTCTGAGGTTAGCCTGAGCCCCGAGGCTGACGACCGCCTGGAGAATGCATCCCTGACTGGAGACAACGTGTCCGAGGCTGATGGAACGGAGAGCGATAGCTCCTCCTACAGCAGCATCTCCACCCGAGGGACACCAGGCATCCCAGCGAACATGGGGGGTGCGCGTGAGGCCCCCTATGTGGTCAGTGGCAGGGAGATCACTGTTGGAGCCCTGGGCCAGTTCCCCTCCATCTCAGATGTCCTGCAGGCTGCAGCAGCCGAGCACCAAGAGCAGAGGCAGGAGGTCAACGGGGAGACGCGGAGCCGGACCAATAGCATTTGCAGCAGGTGGGTGACGCTGGAGCCCACGAGACACCAGCTTCCCCTCAGAGTTCCACACTCAGTACTTAACATTTCATTTATACACTCTCTGTTGCTTTGTTAGAAAAGGAACTGGGTCTGATGAGTGCTCACTTGCAATGTTAAGGTATCTGCTTTCCAGGATTTGTTGCATTGATGTGACATGGACTCACATCTCCATAAAGGTGTTCTGGCCCTGTGCTGGCTGTAAAGGCCCTACTGTGGGCAAGAGTTTGAGCTTTAACTGTCTACCAAAATCTTTTTACTTAGCTGTTTTTAAAAAAAATTAGGGAAAGGGCTTAAACCTAAGGACTTGACCTAATTTTAAAGATTAGAAAAGATGGTTAAGAATTCATGTTCCAAAGCAGGGGATACAGGTTTGATCCCTGGCAGGGAACTAAGGTCACATATGCCTCGGACCAACTAAGCCCAAGTGCTGCAACTAGAGAGAAGCCTGTACCACAAGGAAAAAAAATTTTTTTTAATTAGGGGAGAGTAGCCAGAGGGGTGTGAAATCTGGAGTGTATGGACAGCATAAAGGAAGATAATGATCAATTATATTCCCAACACCTGATCCTTTTGTCTTTATCCTCTAGTGTGTCCATGGAAAGTTCTGTTGCTGAAACTCATGATGAAATGTTGCAGGTTCTTAAAGAAAAAATGAGACTCGAAGGACAGCTGGAAGCTTTATCATTAGAAGCTAGTCAGGTAATTGAAATTTGATGGATGTATTAATGTGTCATGTCTTTGGAAAGAATGTGCAATTTCCTATTCACTACACACCAAGTTTTACACATGTCTTTAAGAAGAAGCTTTATCATCATTAGCAGCCTTGTCCTCTGTAGCCATTTATTTTCCTGTGTTCTATTTGTCAGCCTTGGAAAGAGGTATGCTAGTTTCCCACTCTGACTGTGGGATTTCTCCCTGTGTCTGTCAGGATCTGCCTTGGACATCTCCTAGCTCTGCTATTAGAGACCCAACAGTCCATAACAGTTCAATCTTTGGAGTGGATTTCACCTTTTTCTGGCCCAGTGAAATTGTCATCTTTGTCCCTTTAGTAGTTTTTGCTTTTTCTGATGTGAATTTTGCTTTATCTGGTTAGCATATGCCTGAAAAATCATTTTCCATCCCTTAATTTTCAGCATTCCTATCAACAATCAGAGTAAATCAGTTCAGCTGCCTTTGACCCTCTGCACTTGGCAGGGAGACGGCAAGGGCCTGGGAGGTATCCGGTCAAGGCAGTGGGGTAGGGGGTGGGGGCTGTCTCCTCAGTAACGTGTGCTGTGGGGATGTGGGGAGGGCACCCACACTAGAATGCTTGCTCTGCTGCATAAACTCCAGATTGAAGAGGTGATTACCGAGGTTTCAAGGTTCCTTTTGGTTGTACATGGTTTTCACTTTGTCCTCCTGTGGAACATAAGTGATACCTGGAGTTATAGGCAAGTTTGGCCTTGGAGTACAAAATTAAGCAGGGCAAAGGCTAACAGAGTTTTGCCAAGAGAACACACTTGTCATAGCAAACACCTTCTTTCAACAACACAAGAGAAGACTACACATGGACATCACCAGATGGTCAATACCAAAATCAGATTGATTATGTTCTTTGCAGCCAAGGATGGAGAAACTCTATATAGTCAGCAAAAACAAGACTAGGAGCTGACTGTGGCTCAGATCATGAACTCCTTATTGCAAAATTTAGTCTAAAATTGAAGAAAGTAGGGAAAACCACTAGACCATTCAGGTATGACCTAAATCAAATCCCTCATGATTGTACAGTGGAAGTGACAAATAGATTCAAGTGACAAGTAGACAGAGTGCCTGAAGAACTATGGATGAAGATTTGAGACATTGTACAGGAAGCAGTGATGAAGGCCATCCCCAAGAAAAAGAAATGCAAAAAGGCAAAATGGCTGTCTGAGGAGGCCTTACACATAGCTGAGAAAAGAGAAGCTAAAGGCAAAGGAGAAAAGGAAAGATACACCCATTTGAATGCAGACTTCCAAAGAATAGCAAGGAGAGAGAAGAAAGCCTTCCTAAGTGATCAATGCAAAGAAATAGAGGAAAACAATAGAATGGGAAAGACTGGAGATCTCTTCAAGAAAATTAGAAAGATCTTTATGACCCAGATAACCATAATGGTGTGACACTCACCTAGAGTTAGACATCCTGGAAAGTGATGTCAAGTGGGCCTTAGTAAGCTTCACTATGAACAAAGCTAGTGGAGGTGATGGAATTCCAGCTGAGCTATTTCAAATCCTAAAAGATGATGGTGTGAAAGTGTTGCACTCAATATGCCAGCAAATATGGAAAACTCAGCGGTGGCCACAGGACTGGAAAAGGTCAGTTTTCATTCCAATCCCAAAGAAAAGCAATGCAAAAGAATGTTCAAACGACCACACAATTGTACTCATCTCACATGCTAGCAAAGTAATGCTCAAAATTCTCCAAGCGAGTCTTCACCAGTACATGAATTGAGAACTTCCATATGTTCAAGCTGGATTTAGAAAAGGCAGAGGAGCCGGAGATCAAATTGTCAACATCTGTTGGATCATCGAAAAAGCAAGAGAGTTCCAGAAAAACATCTACTTCTGCTTTATTGACTATGCCAAAGCCTTTGACTGTAGATCACAACAAACTGTGGAAAATTCTTCAAGAGATGGGAATGAATACCAGACCACCTTACCTGCCTCCTGAGAAATCTGTACGCAGGTTAAGAAGCAGCAGTTAGAACCAGACATGGAACAATTGACTGGTTCCAAATTGGGAAAGGAGTAGTTGAAGGCTGTATATTGTCACCCTCTTTATTTGACTTATATGCAGAGTACATCATGCAAAATGCTGGGCTGGATGAAGCACAAGCTGGAATCAAGATTGCCAGGAGAAATATCAGTAACCTCAAATATGCAGATGACACTACCCTTATGGCAGAAAGTGAAGAGGAACTAAAGAGCCTCTTGATGAAAGTGAAAGAAGAGAGTGAAAAAGCTGCCTTAAACCTCAACATTCAAAAAATGAAGATCATGGCATCTGGTCCCATCACGTCATGTCAAATAGATGGGAAAACAATGGTAACAGTGATATACTTTGTTTTCTTGGACTCCCAAATCACTGCAGATGGTGACTGCAGCCTTGAAATTAAAAGACACTTGCTTCTTGGAAGAAGAGCTATGACCAACCTAGACAGTATATTAAAAAGCAGAGGTGTTAATTTACCAACAAAGGTCCATCTAGTCAAAGCTATGGTTTTTCCAGTAGTCATGTATGGATGTGAGAGTTGGACTATAAAGAAAGCTGAGTGCTGAAGAATTGATGCTTTTGAACTGTTGTGTTGAAGACTCTTGAGAGGCCTTTGGACTACAAGGAGATCAAACCAACCCATCCTAAAGGAAATCAGTCCTGAATATTCATTGGAACAACTGATGCAGAAGCTGAAGCTCCAGTATTTTGGCCACCTGATGTGAATAACTGACTCACTGGATAAGACCCTTACGCTAGGAAAGATTGAAGGCAGGAGGAGAAGGGGATGGCAGAGGATGGATGAGATGGTTGGATGGCATCACCGACTCAATGGACATGAGTTTGAGCAATCTCCGGAAGTTGGTGATGGACAGGGAAGCCTCATGTGCCATAGTCCATGGGTCACAAAGAGTTGGACACAACTGAACGACTGAACTGAACTGATCCTCCTGGAATTTGGTTTGCTGTTCGGCTTTGTCCAAGCCAAGATCTTTGTGGATTGTTAGGGGTGCAAAACTTGCTGGCATTTCTGTGAAGACACTAATTATACTTTTACTACAAAATCTTAACTGCATCTGCTCAGTTAGTTTTTCTTTGGGTATTTGTTCTGTTTGTTGTATCTGTTGTTTGTCTTGGCAAAGTTGTTTTTCTCCTATTGTATGTTGAGGTACAGCTGTCTGCTCCTTTTTGCATTTTGAAATTGCTGTACATGCACGTCCTGATAGGCTGACTTTAGGGTGGGTGAGAGATGCTGATGGGCACGGACTGTGCCCTTTGCTCCCTGTCTCTTCTCTGGTGCTCCAGGCGCCTGGACCTTCTGCTGGCCCCACCTTTCCTGTCACTTCCTGCCGTGTCCATCAGACAGGGGTCCCTGTGGTCCTGCCACCTAGCACAGATGGTGCCTCAGGCTGCTGTATGCCCCTGGCTGCAGCCCTCAAGGCCTCATGTAATGGTGCCCTTTCCCGGCTGATATGTTCTGTGGGTTTGGTTTTCCCCAAACTTGGATCTGGCTGCTCTTCATCTATTAGAGATCCCTCAGCTCTCAGGTATTCTGTGTGTGTGTGTGTGTGTGTGTACACACGCTTGTGTGCTTTTTTCTTTTTTGAACAAACATGTTTTCCAACATCCTTGTGGGTGAGAAGGTGATCGCAGAGCCTTCCCCCCATGCTGGCCTGCTCAGGTGCTGCCATGCAGAAAACGAGCACATTCTGTCTTCATCCCACCTACCTGCCTGCTGGGCCTGGTTGGAGAAACCCCTTCTTTGGGGATAGCTGTAATGCTGGAGTTCCTGAATATTTTGTACAGTGTGGTGCTTTCCTGTAAAGGCCACCTGTTGGACACCTTTCTTTGTCTCACTGGCTGAGTTTTGGCAGCTATCTTATTAGGCAGGGCGGAAGTGACTTATTTTTCCGAGAGTCAGTGTGGCTGTTTGTGGGTCTCTCCAGGCACTTAAAGAAAAGGCTGAGCTGCAGGCGCAGCTGGCCGCTCTGCACACGAGGCTGCAGGCACAGCTGGAGCACAGCCACAGCAGCCAGCAGAGGCAAGACTCCCTCAGCTCAGAGGTGGACACCTTGAAGCAGTCCTGCTGGGACCTCGAGCAAGCAATGACTGACCTGCAGAACATGCTGGAAGCCAAAAATGCCAGCCTGGCATCCTCCAACAGTGACCTGCGGGTGGCAGAGGAGCAATATCAGAGGCTAATGGCCAAAGTGGAGGAGATGCAGAGAAGCATCCTCAGTAAGGACAACACAGGTGAGCGGTCCCGCGTTTGCCCCTTAGTTGTATGCAGGTGCCCAGGGGCTATGCCACTGGAGGTTTCGTCTCATCTACTCTGGTGGTTGTTCAGTTGCTCAGTTGTGTCTGACTCTTTGCGACCCCATGGACTGCAGCACGCCAGGCTTCCCTGTCCTTCACCATCTCCCAGAGCTTGCTCACACTCACGTCCATTGAGTTGGTGATGCCATCCAACTATCTCATCCTCTGTCATCCCCTTCTCCCTGTCGGCTTTGGGGACTGACCTACTGTCAATTCAATGTGCTGAGGGGTTATTGTCCCTTCTAATTTGTACATGAAGTGTCCACTTGCCTAATGGAGTGTTATCTTTGGTTGAACTTGTGGACTTCTGCATGTTTTTGCATGTGCATCAAGGCATGGCTTAGGTCTTAGAAATGGACTTTGGACCCTTGATGGTTAGATGTAATTGTTTCCACTCATTCTGCCTCCACAGTTGTTTGTTGCTTGGAGGGCTACATCTGCCTGCTTATTCCAGCACTGCAGATGCTGTTTGGAATATTTAAAAGCAACACTGAGACCAGTGACTAGTAAATATTTCTTTTTCCTCCATAAGTTCAGATTTTGGGTCTAGCTGGGTCCCTAGGGGAGCCCCCTTTGGAATGATAGACAAATGAAACAGTGGAGTCGGGGAGCCTTAGTGTTAAGTGAAGGACTTGTGGGATCCTTCCTTCGTGCTCTCTGCTCATCCTGGGGACGCACACTCCATTCCCAGAGTCCATGAGCCACACACGTCCAGGCACCAAGAACCTGGTCTGTGGGCTCAACATCTCCCTGTGCACTGCTGGCAGGAGAAGCGTGAGGGGTTGGGGATGCAGAGAAGGGCACTCAGAGCCCAGGGGCATGTCAGCCCAGATCCTGGTCCTCCAGAAGCCTGGATAGTTGACACCCTCATCCTTGAGCTCTGGGAGCCTGAGGATGGGGAGTGGTGCAGCAGGGTGGCTGTGAGGGACCAGGTCTGCCCACGTGGAGTCTTGGTCATAAGACTTGTGAGACTAGGTTTCTGATCTAATGACATAAAAGAAAGAGTGACAAACTGCTGTCCCAAGAGCTTTATCCTGATACTGGGGGAGCAGGGGAGAGGTGGGGAGCACCAGCTGAGAAATATAACAGCCAACTGTTTTTAGTTTCTGGACATCTTATGATACCCAATCCCTTAAGAAAATTATTAATACAATGTTCAAAAAGTTCTGTATTGCTCGGGTTGCAAGGTCTGGCCTGACCAGAGCAGGTCAACAGTGGCCTGCACCCAGTGCAGCACCAGCTGGGTGGGGGATTTGGGGTGCAGGGGGAATGCTCCAGTTGCCTTCCTAAAGCCCTGCCATGCTGAACTTTGAGGCACATCCGTTCCCAAGGATTTCAAGAGCAGAGGTTGGATTTCCCAAGGTTAGGGGTCATGAATCCTGTCATTTTTTTTGTTTCATCTTAAATTTTTAGAATTTTAAAATTTAAGTTTTTTCTTAAGTGTTTGGTGAAATTTATTTTTTAAATATTTGACTGGTTTTGTTTGGACTATGATTTGGGTTTGTGCTGTGATTTCCGGTCTGCTCCCCCTGCCATCATCCGTGTTAAGAGTTGACCATATCAGCAAACCAGTGGAGTTTCTTGTGGATACCGTTCCTGAGTTTGCTGATGACTCACAGACTTCATCAGGCCAAAGTCTCAAGCCAGAAAGCTCCCAGACACACAGTCGCTCTCTCTGTTTGCAGATTCCCTAGTTGTGAATTCACTGACTCACTGAATTTAATCTACTCAGAGCTCTTTCCGGTTGTTTACAGACAGGTGCAGAGCAGACAACCATGGGGGTTGCCTGATGTACGAGGCTCAGTTTGCCCAGTTCACTTCTTGTTCCCCAAGTGCCCTTTTGTGGTCGATTTAGTGCCATTTTTTGTTTGTTTGTTTTTGCATTTTTGTGCTTTTGGGGGTGGTTTTGCTATTTACAATAAACCCTAACACTGTCTGGTGTTCCTAAGTGCAGGATGGTTTTGGTGCGCTTTTCAGAGAAAATCCTTATGTTAGACAAGCTTCATCCAGGCAGAGGTTGGGTGCTGTCGGCTGTCAGTTCAGTGTTAATGAATCCACAGAAAGTGAAGTCAGGCGTCTTTCAACAGAAGCCCATGTAAAACAAGGTTTTATGTTACTAGTTGATGAGAACTGACCAGACCCCAACCTGGATGGCCCTGCTCCAGGGTTAAGTGCCCTCGCTTGCACTTAAGACGTCGCTGCTGAAGAGGAGAACCAGCGGGTCCCCGCTCTCTGCGAAGGCCGGGCTTCCCAGGCCATGCGGCGGCCTGAGTGCTGTGCTTGCCTGTTTCAGTGCACGACCTGCGGCAGCAGATGACAGCCTTGCAGAGCCAGCTACAGCAGGTGCAGCTGGAGCGCACCACACTCACCAGCAAGCTGAAGGCGTCCCAGGCTGAGATTGCATCCCTGCAGAGTGTCCGGCAGTGGTACCAGCAGCAGCTCGCCCTGGCCCAGGAGGCCCGGGTCAGGCTGCAGGGCGAGATGGCCCACATCCAGGTACGGCCCCCACCATGGTCAGAGGGCCACACTGCATGACTCACGTGGAACACTTGCTTTTCCTCCATATTGAAAAGATTTCTGAGTTTATATTTCACAGAGAGGTTTTGTTAAAATCTGCTGACCACCCATCTAGCTCACACCCCATGACGTGTAGTCACTGCCTTCTGTGATCTTCTGACACAGCTTCTGCTAGAGCATTTTAAATTGTAAAGTCCCCCTCTTCTGGGATGTCTTGTGTTCCTGGCTCTGACTAGTCCATCCCATCCCCTCTCTGGGGGGGCGCCTGGTGTCTGAACCCAGCTGTCAAATCCATGCCTGCTGGGGTCCTGGACCTCTTATACCCTGGCTCTCTCACCTATCACTACCTCCTGTCTCGTGTTTCTCATGTGCAGAGAGCACGGTACATGCTGCTTCCCAGCAGAGCTGCTCCTCCCTCCAGCTGCGTGATCACCAGATCCTTCCAGAAAGCCTTCATTTCCCGGACCCCAGAGGAAACACTTCCCACTCTGTCTTTCCATGTTGTTAGGGTGCAAGCGTGTTGGCCCCTGATTCTGCGTCAGTGGGAGCAGGTGTGGGTTGAGGTCTGCAAGATGCTCTGGACGCACTCGGGAGTAGTAGCAAATTGCTATAATACACTTTGCCCCAAATCTCAGGGTTTGGACCAATTGTGAAGGTGCTGTTGGTGCCCTGGTCAGCCTGTCTTCTCTTTGAATTTTGCTGTGGGTTTTATAGCCTCCCCTTTTTTGGGGGATCCAGATTAAATACTGTAATTTAACTTGTTAAAATATTTAAAACATTGAAACTTTATTTCTTATGTGGAGGATATGAAGTACTTACTCCTTCAAAAACTCCTTTTTAAAAAAATCTGTAATCTACAAATATAAAATCGGTTTTTTTAAATTTATGTTTTTTTGGCAGTACCCTTTCGGGTCATTTTTATTTTCATAAGTTTTCTAACACAAAAATTAATTTTTAATCAGAAAAAGTTACCAAAATATATTGCTAAATGAGAACAGTTATAAAACAGAAGCACAGAATGTGATTCAACATGTCCTGTTTAAAAGAGGACCATATAGATAAGCATTTGTTTACGTACAGTGTAGGTGAAAATAAATCATTGCAAATCAATGCAATTTTGAAGCTATTGTGGATTTTTTGATGCATAAAAAAATTTAAAGACGCCAGATTTATGTGTCCTGACATAGGTCAGAAATGGCATTTGGAAGACAAAAAAGGAAGATTCCAAGGGAATGGCAGTTAGAGAACCATAGCTGCTTTATTCAAATACCTTTGGCACCCAAGTTCAGTATTCCTTAATTAGGGTGTGTAATAAGTTTTTGCCTTCTTTTCCCAGTAGCATAGATGTGTCCCAGGAATGCTCAGGCGAGAGGAGAATGCAAGATGGTCTTTATTCTTTTGTTACATTGAAATAAAATCCCGGCGAATGATGCTTTCCCTTGCTCTGGGCACCTTCCATTTTAGACCCTGAAGCTCACAATGTCTGGCCACACCTGGCACTTTACAAGTCTTGGAGTGTTCACGTTGGCTCTGGAAGGGTTGTGCTTGAAGGTCTGGGTCAGACACAGCGGATGGCCAGTGCCTCTTCCTGGGAATGGCCAGGGTCAGCCTGATATGTCCAGGATAGTCAGACATTGAGAGGGCAGGGCCCAAGATGTGTCTCCCCATAGGTCAGTTCATTTGATGAGTAGATTCCTAGCTGTCCCTGCTGCCCCGATGAGGCCCCTCACCTGAGGGGCTCGGGGATGCACCTTCAGTGGAAACAGTTGTGCGGGTCTTGCAACAGACTGCACCGTCATGGGGTGATGAGCACTGAGTCTGGGCTGCCAGCTAGCCCCTCTTAGGCACACAGAAGCCGGATGGCCCAAGGGTCACAGTGGCTGCCAGCAGCGAGGCCCTGCATGGAGGGGTCCTGGGGAACCGCCCTCCTGGGTGCCAGCACTGTGCAGAGACCCTGAGGCCACCAGAGTGAGGGGCCGGACTGGGCTGGGCTTGTGTTTGGAGTCTAGCAACCTGAAACTTTGTGTTGTTTTTCTTTGAAGGTTGGACAGATGAGCCAGGCGGGCCTGTTGGAGCACCTGAAGCTTGAGAACGTGTCCCTGTCCCACCAGCTGACGGAAACCCAGCAGAGGTCCATCAAGGAGAAGGAGCGCATTGCTGCCCAGCTCCAGGGCATTGAGGTGGGCCAAGCTGCTTCTGGGTCAGTGTTGTCTTGGGGTTTGGGTATTTTTCCTTTACGTTGATCAAGAAAATAAAACAATATACACACATATATGTAAACATTAGTACTATATATGTATGTATGTCCGTATATCTTTTAAAATGTCCTTTTTGAACCATCTGCAGTGATCTCAGGTTTCGGGATTCTGTCCCTCATGTTCACTCTATGCCCATCCCGTCTCTTGTCTCTTGAGTTGTTAGTGGTAACCTGTGGCCCTTCTCTGAGCCGCCATCCAGGCCAGCCTAGTTCAGCCCTCAGCCTGTATTAACATTTCACCCTCCAGCAGCCACAAGGAGCAGTTAGGACCATGTTCAGACATCTCCATGGATTACTCCCAGGGAAGGAGATGCAGAGGCTTTGAACTGTGCTCTTTGTCAGCTCTGAGGCCCTGGACTTAATATCTTAACATCTCTGGGTTTTGTTCTCTTTATATTAAATATGGATAATAATACCTGCTTAATAGGCTTGTTGGAAAAGTAAAGAAGAGCAAGGCTCTACGGCATCTCGGCAATGTATTTAGGGCAGTTTTATGCCGAGAACATCAGTGGTCTTTTAGGAGCATGTGGAAGGTTGGCATCCTGTGACAAGGGTGGGCCCTGTCTCCCCACGTGCTCCTTTGTCCTCACAGATGATGTGGATATTAAAAGACAGTCATGTATTGTCAAACATATGTTTCAAGGGCTCAATGTCAAAGAACTGAGAAGATTTTAAGTTATAAGCTCATGTTTTTTTCCCTAAGAAAACACCCAGGTGTGCAGTCTTATCTACATAGTCGTGATGAATGCCGTATTTGCCCCATTGGCCCTGATTTCTAGTTTTACCGAGTGGCATCAGGAAATAATCTTTTGGAAGAAAGTGTGCCATGTATCACACCCCAAAGTGGGGACGTGCTGTACAGCCTGTCTTCACACAAGTGGTCGTCATGACGGTTTTATTCATCACTTTATCCTAGTTCTTAAAACCGGGTGGACTGCTTGCTTCTCTCTTCAGCCGGGTCAGGGCAAGTGTCAGCAGGGGAACTGTAGGTAGAGGAGTAAACAGCTAGCCTGTCTCATGGGCAGCGGGAGGGCACCAGCTTTCTGCCCTCTTGTCACCTTTGGGCTCTCTGTCTGTGGGTCATGGACAGGTTGGTGATGGAGACCAGGGCTTCTCTCCAGGATGATTGGTTTGTCTGCTGAATCTGTAGCCATCAGGTTATCTTGCTTTTTAAAAAACACTTCTCTATTTTGACCATGCTGGGTTTTCCTTGGTACAAGTAGGCTTTTTCTAGCTGTGGGAAGTGGGGGCTGCTCTTTGTTGCAGTGCACTAGCTTCTGATTGCCGTGGCTTCTCTTGTGAGGCACGGGCCCTGGGGTGCACTGGCTTCAGTGGTTGCAGTTCCTGGGCTTCAGAGCACAGTAGTTGTGGCACACGGGCTCAGCTGCTCTGAGGCATATGGAATCTTCCAGGCCCCAAAATCAAACCTATGTCCCCTACATTCGCAGGCGGATTCTTTACCTCTGGACCACCAGGGAAGTCCAAGTCCTTCTTTTTAAGAAATGCTCTTTCTTCTGGGCCCAGGCTGACATGTTGGACCAGGAAGCTGCCTTTGTGCAGATTCAAGAGGCGAAGACGATGGTGGAGGAGGACCTGCAGAGGAGGCTGGAGGAGTTTGAAGATGAGAAGGAGCGGCTGCAAAAGATGGTGGCCTCGGCGGCGGTGCTGGAGCAGCAACTGGAGCAGGCAAGCACCCACTGGGGCTCTCGTCACTGCCCCGGTGCCACGGCAGGCCTCACGGTGCTCATTTGTGCTGGTCTATCCGTCTTCTACTCATGTTCTGTGCCACAGCTTTACACAGAAGGCTGCCTCCAGAGCATCCATCCAGATTGTTTAAAACCTGAGCACAGAAAAAGTAAACTCTTGGAGCACACAGTGTTTTTGTGTGCTCAAGAGCAGTCACATTGACTTTAGTTCCTTTTCAGGTGAAGTTGACTTTGCATCAACGAGACCAGCAGCTGGAGGCTTTGCAGCAGGAGCACCTGGACCTGTTGAAGCAGTTCACCTCAACGCAGGAGACTCTGCAGACCAGGGAGCAGTCCCTCGGGGACCTGCAGGTGCACTACGATGAGCTGCAGGCCAGGCTGGACGAGCTGCAGGGGGAAGCTGCCTCCAGAGAAGACGCCATCCAGGCCCTGCAGAATGAGAAGATCGTCTTGGAGGTGGCTCTGCAGGCAGCCCAGAGCAGCAGGGAGGAATTCGATAGAGGGGTGAAGCGCCTGGAAGAGGGAGCCCAGGACACCTCGGACACTTTAGAGCAGTTGAGACAAGAATTAGCCATCAAGTCCAGCCAGGTAATGCAGTTTGTTGTCAGTTTGTTATGAATGGAAATTACGCATACGAGAAGTAATGCTCATTGTCTGGCCATTCGTTTTATTTGTTTGGTCCTGTTTTGGAACACCTTGGTTTGTAAACATGGAGGAACACTTGCAGGGCAGGGCCCAGGGCTCAGTGGGGAAAGGGTCCATAGCCTCTAGTGTGGTGCTTCCAGTCCTGGGTCAGCGGCTGGGTGTGGAGATGGCTGAGAACTAGAAAACTGAGTTGTTTGAGGCTTTGAAAGTAATCTGCCAAGAAATGCTGGTTTCAGTCTACCTACAATGAGGAGTTCAGACTTGGGAAAAGCCACATAGAACTTCAATTTTTTTTTCCTTCCTGGCTGCTTGACTTTAGTGTGACCTCCAGGACACATCGACAGAGTGGGTGAGGGTGGGGAGATGGCCTGATGGTCCCACACCTGGGAGCTGCCGTGCTGTGATGCAAGCAACCAGTAAACGAATGCCAAACAAGAAAGCTGTAGGGTGTGGAGGAAGCAGAATTAGTGTCGGGAACAATGTTGTCTTCAAATCCTGTTTCATGAGCATCAAAGGGAAGTCAGTGACATGTTTTCTCTCCAGGGAGTAGGTGCACTTTTTCTGAAGACACTGATTGACTGTTACCTTCTAGGACAGGATGCTCGGAGGCAAGTTGTTGATGCCTCTGTGCCCATGTGTCCCCCTGAGACACAGGGCCCTCCTGGAGCCATCAGTGTAACATCTGCACTCATGTCCCTCATAGGTGGAGCACCTGCAGCAGGAAGCTGGCGCTCTGAAAAAGCAGACACAGAAAATAAAGGAACAGTTTCTTCAACAAAAGGTAAGAACGCGTGGTTAGTTTTCTTGCCATGAAACAAGTGCGTGAAGAAAATCCTATATATTTAATCTTTTCACTGGAAAGAAATCACTCAAGAGGAATGTAACATCTTGGCTCCAGGTTTTTTAAGGCACCTCACTGATTCTAAAACATGCATCTCACCCCTCCCATTTTTGTATCTCTGAAGTCAGGTGCATTTTCAGGGTGGGCTTGGCATCTGTATCTCACGGATCGTGTACCCTACCATCACGTAGCATGAGCACATGTTGCTTCCAAAGAGCCCCAAGCGTCCTGTTCAACGTGTCTTTGATAACAGTCACACCACAGTCTAGCATTGAAGTAAGGTTTTACACGTTAGTGAAGCCAGTTCTGCTCTGGAGGAGTGAACACAGAGTGTCACCAAGGGTCTGAGGAAGGGCGACTGAGAATGTTATAAGTGGTGGGGGATTTTATCACTGAGATGCAAGCAGGGTGCCTTAAGAAGTCAGGCAGGGCAAGTAGAGGGAGAAGGAATGGCCACATTCCCCCAAGAAGGTGATATGGTCAGGACCCCCAGCGGCTGGCGTAGTTGCTATGTTACTCACCCAGACCTGTTGAGGAGTGTAAAATTGTGACATCTCAGTGGGTGGTATCCTGCACTTGGTGAAATACATTATCTTTAGCTCCGCAAAAGTGTTGTAGATGTAAGTGGTGAGTGTTTTTGTTTACGCCATTCCACCCTTTGGAAGCGCCACCCCCCTGGCTGCAGCTTCTGTCTCGTTGGGCAGGTGATGGTGGAGGCCTACCGCCGCGATGCCACCTCCAAAGACCAGCTCATCAGTGAGCTGAAGGCCACGAAGAAGAGGCTTGACTCGGAGGTGAAGGAGTTGCGGCAGGAGCTGATGAAACTTCAAGGGGAGAAGAAGTCCGTGGAGGTGGAGCACTCACGCCTGCAGAAGGAGATGTCGCAGGTCCGGCAGCAGGTGGTGGATCTCGAAGGGCACCTGCAGTCCGCACAGAGGGAGCGTGATGAGATGGAGACGCAGTTACAGGTTTGGGGCGTCTTTGACGTGTGAGGGTTCAGCTGAACATGGCTGGGGCTGTATGGTGGGTGGGCAGGGACACGTGGACAGGTTTTTAGAAAAGTAGCCTGGAAAAGGTTCTTCTGGAGCTCAAATGCTGGGGGGTTGGGAGGGGTGGTCCAGGCAGAGATACAGCTGTGAGGGAGCTACTGAGACAGGCCTGGAACCAGCGTCTGAGAGCTGGAGAGTCAGCAGAAAGCCAGGGAGCTGCTGGGTGTGGGATGGCAGAGAGTTCTGTGCGGGTGGCAGGGTGCGTGAGGAATACGCTGGTTTGTGCTCTGGGTTTTAAGTGTGGTGCAGCCGGATTTGCTGTGCGTGCCCGAAGGCCCCTGTGGTCGAGGGGAGGCAAGCGTGGAGGCGGGAGCCCGTGAGAGATGGTGGTGGCAGTGTCAGAGAGAGTCTCTGGAACGGGACGGGGAGAGGGAGACCTCAGGCCAGATTCCTGCAGCTGAGGAGCATGTCAAGTGTGAGAAACTGAGGCAGACAGTAGACCTGGGGAGAGCAGTGGGGAGTCAGACCAAGGGCTTGGTCTTACATGTGATGTGTCAGACCCACAAGCAGGCTAGGCAGGGTCTAGGGGGGCAGGTGGGCCGGAGGCCACAGCTGAGAGCTGTGAGGGTGCTGGCAGGACAAGAGAGCTGGGAGCTATGGGAGCGCGGGGCTCACTTGAAGGGCTCGGTCTGTGAGGGCCGAGCTGGGCCTGGGGGCTGGTGCTCACTGCACAGGAGGAGACAGGGCAGTGGGTGAGGCCAGGAGGGGGCACAAGTCCACAAGAGTGCTGGGAGAAACCAGGGAGGGGCCTGGGGGCTCTGTCAGGGAGTCCAGTGCGGCCCCCAGGTGGGATCTGGAGGCCAGAGGTTTTCCCCCTGGCCAGTTCTTCTCACTTGTTTCCACCGCATTCCTTGGCACAGGCAACTCAGGGTGCTCCTAACCTTTGTTAAAGTGGTCACTTACCTCAGGACCCTCTGTCCAAATCTTCCTTAAAACCCGTGTCCTGTAAGGCAGCCCTCAGAGGGCGCCGTTTACCCTCGAGGAAGCCGGTCCCAACATTGGGGCTCCGGGTCGAGGGCCTGACGCTCCTCATTTTGTCTTTTCCTGTCTTTATTTGAAGTCTTTGCAGTTTGATAAAGAGCAGATGGTTGCTCTGACGGAGGCCAACGAGGTACTCAAGAAACAGATAGAAGAGCTGCAGCAAGAAGCCACGAAGTATGCGGGCGGGGTGTGTGCTGGGGGAGGCCGGGCGGGGTTATGAGCCATGCAGGGGACCCCAGCACTCTGTGTCCAGCCCTCACTGGTCTACCCCGGGAGGCCTAGATGTCAGAGTCCAGATTTAAAGCTGCAAAAGTGATTCCGTCCAGACTTGCCAGTTATACATGGATGTGCTAACATATCCTTTCACAAACACTCCTGTCTGTTTTTGTTTTTGTTACTTTTCCGTGTCAAGAACTTGTTGCAGTGCCCTTCCTGCCCCAGCTCCCTGCCCAGGGTGGTCGCTTGTGTTGGTCCCCCTCGGCCCACGCCAGGCCCTTCCACTTCCAAGGCGTGTCCCACAGCGCTCTGCTCTGGTCAGCCGCTGCTTTACTGTGATCCTGAACGTTGAGTTTCTTGCTGCTAATCAGGAGGATCGCTGGAAGCCTTTCTTTTTGGTAGGAGAGGACTCTTTCTGCCTCCACCAAATCATTTAAACAGCTCCAAAAGGGGAGCGGGGCAGTTGAAATGTAGTGCTGCGCTCCTCAGGGGCACCCACCAGCCACGTCCTAGGGAGGCAGATCTGGACAGGCTGGAGCCAAGACAGTCTCCCTCCAGAGCCCTGGAGGAGGAGGAATGGGGCTTGGATGCACATGTGCTTCCCTTGCTTGGTGTGGCATGTGAGTTCAGAGGTGAGCTGAGACCTCCTTCCGTCTGCCCGCCCCAGGGCCATCACCGAGCAGAAGCAGAGGATGAAGCGCCTGGGTTCGGACCTGACCAGCGCACAGAAGGAGATGAAGACCAAGCACAAGGCCTACGAGAGCGCAGTGGGCATCCTCAGCCGCCGCCTGCAGGAGGCGCTCACGGCCAAGGAGGCGGCCGAGGCCGAGCTCAGCCAGCTGAGAGCCCAGGCGGCTGCCGGTGGCAGCGACCTCACCTTGCATGTGAGTAACTCGTTTGCTTCAGCCGCTTGCAGAGACTTGGTGTAGGGGCATGACATTTATAGGCAACTCCCCTCCGAAACCCTCTTAAGAGAGTCTAGAAAAGCAGTGTGGGGCAAGCATGTGGGCAGTGTTTTTCTAAAATAGCTTGTGGTCGTGAAATGACCAGGGACCCTGATGAAGCGAGTGGAGTGCCCCCTGCTCACTCCAGTCCTCCTCTGCCTCATTGTGGGAAAGAGGCTCTGTAAGTAGGTAAAGTTCTGTGAGTGCACGAGTGTGGCATGCGAGGGTTCAGGGTGAGGGTTGGGGAGTCTAGAAAAGCTTTTGGGAAAGGTGACATCTGAACTCGTCTTCAGTGAAAGGGGGCATCTCAGCAGAGGGGTGCTCCTGTGCCAGCTGTGCTGTGCGCTGGGTCTGGGGGGCTGGGTGGGTGTCTGGCTCTAGGGGTAGTTTGGACTGGCTCTTACGTGAGACAGAGCAGGCTGAGACCTGACCACTGCCCTGTCGGAAAGCCCCAGGTGGGGGCGGGGGCGGGCAGGGGTAGTAACGGTACCTGAGGTGCTGGGAGCTGAGTGGAGGCGGCAGGATGGCAACAGGAGGAGCTGATGGGGAGGCCTCACAGAAGCCAGCCCCAGGGGGATGGGGGTGGGGGTGGTGCTGGAGACAAGCCCATGGGACAGATAGCATGTGCAGCATAGTGGATGGAAGTGGCTATGAAACGCTTGGGGTCAGAAGGAGCAGGGAATGTGCACATGGCAAGGGTCGAGGGCTGAGTCCTCTGGAACCTCTCTTCCTACTTCAGCATCTTGAGGGAGAGCCTTTAGGGTGGAGGACAGGGCAGCAGGGCAGGCGTGCTTGTCGTGTGTGTGTAGGGGGTGTGTTCACACATGAAGGCTCTTGGGTTTCCCTTGGGTGCTGCACTGTCAGTCAGTCACAAGTGCCCTGGTTCCCCAGATCCCGGCAATGTGAGCCTACCACCTCCCTTCACACCCGCTCGTAGGTATGAAACTCTGCCTCAGCTAATTTGCATTTCATTTATTACCCACAGATTTGAGTCATTTCACTTAAGCTTAGTAATTGTATTTTTTTTTCTCATATTTTGTTTTTCTCGTCTCTCAATTTGCGAAATCCTGAGTTGGAGGACACTGTAGCATAGTGTGTTATTCTCTTGCCAAAATACATAAATTCAGTTTTCCCTCTCACATGCTTACTTTATACGGTATCAGGAGGAGAACTTACTTGCAGTTTCTTTTTTGTTTTAAAGTATCTGTCTGTTTAATCTTCTCACTTATTTGCCAAAGACAATAATTTATAGCTGTTACTTTTCTGTATTTTCAAAGCATTAACTGAAAAAGTTAGTTTATGAGTCACTACTGTGTGACACCTGGTACTTGATTGCGTCTCTTGAAGGAGAGGGAAGGCTATAGAGAGCCTATTGCCTGTCTCATGTGGTTGGCAGGCTCACGCCGTTGGTGGGAAGCTGGGCTACATGGGGGGCTTTGGTGAAACCTTGACCAAATGCACCTTCCGTCCCGGCTATCAGGAGCGGGTCCAGGCGCTGGAGGCGGAGCTGCAGGCTGTCGGCCACAGCAAGATGATGCTGGAGAGGGAGCTGCAGGAGGTCATCTCGCTGACCGGCCAGGAGCTGGAGGAGCAGCGGGAGAAGGTGCTGGAGCTGGAGGATGAGGTAGGCCAAGCCCTGCTGCTGCACTGCCCAGGGACGAGTGCCGCCCCATGTGCAGGGTCGGGGCGCAGCCCAGCCTGAGTGCTTGGCCTCCACTCTGTGCTTCTGGGGGCTGTCCAACCACTCCCCTGGGTCTGACCACCTGCACTGCTGGACACCCTGCATGCAGTTCAGTGAGGCCTGCTGTGCCTGCCCTCGCTGCAGTGTGGCAAATAAGAAACCCAGCCTGGAAGATCTCCATATAACCCTCAGACTCAGAGACGTTGTGGCTTCAGGTGATACCACACGCTGCAGCATGGTAATGTCCCCTGGGTTCTGCACAGAGTCCCTAGGTGACTGTCGGGAGCTGCAGGCTGCGTGCACAGTTCATGGTCATCTCTGTCACACTCAGCTCCGGGCCCGCCTGGGCTCCAACCTAGATGTGCTTATCCAGAAGTCCACAGGAGAGGACTGGCTGTCGGCTGTGGGTCTAGGAGAGAAGCAGGCATGGCCACGGCAGCCTTGCCAGCTGTGGAGCGAGGGTCCACTGCATCTGGTGCTCAGCTGTGTGTTGTTGCATTGTGGTATTAATCATTCTGTGCCTGGAGTGCAGTGGCTCCACAAACCGGCAACTTTGATTTGTTTCAGCTTCAAGAGTCCAGAGGCTTCAGGAGGAAGATAAAGCGCCTTGAGGAGTCAAATAAGAAGCTAGCTTTGGAACTCGAGCACGAGAGAGGGAAGCTCACGGGCCTTGGGCAGTCCAATGCGGCCTTGAGGGAGCACAACAGCATCTTAGAGACAGCATTAGCCAAGAGGGAGGCAGACCTAGTTCAGCTGAACCTTCAGGTATTGGAACTCATTTGCCAGAAGCAGGAGGAGACCTGCTGCAAGCCAGGCAGACTCTCAGGGCCTTGGCTGCATCGTCTGTGCTTCATCACAGACACCTGCAGAGTAGAGGCGTGGAGACGGAGGCCCAGAGGATCTGCTGGAGCCTCAGCCCCTCTGTCCTGAGGTGGGGGTGGAGCAGGGGAGCTGAGCTGTAAAGGAACTAGACTCAGTCCCTAAGGTTCCCTGGGGGTGGGCGACTCTGGGGGTGCAAAGGAGACCCTTTCCTAGCTCCAACCTGAGGGCCTCCTGTGATTCAGCACTGGGGTTCGAACTGTGGTGGATGTCACCCTACAGACCCCACTGTCAGTTCCTCAGCTCTGCAGCCCCTTTGGGTTTCTTACCAGCCCAGCCCCGCCCCGCCCCTGCCTTGAATAATCCAGACTTTAAAGAGCTTCCAGATTTTCCTGTGTGCTAGTACCCACCATCTGAGTTACCTGCCTCGCCATGAAGACAACTGCATTGATAACCCCTGATTTATATGCATCTTTTGGGCTCCTAACCCTATGTTTGAATATGATCATATGATTGTGCTCATGTGATCTGAGATTTCAGTTTTGAGAACAGTGTTCTCTAGAAGTAGAAATCTCACTCCTTTCCTGGCTTGTACCTTTGTTGATAACGTGTCATGATGTCTTGTTCCCACGTGATGCTTGATTCCCTCACGTGACCCTGATCAGAGTGGCCTGTGCTTTCTCCCAGGGCTCTTCAGGCTTTGGAAATTTGATGTCCTTCCTTCCTTACCCCTCTTGGAATGTGCTGTAGGTACAGGCAGTTTTGCAGCGCAAGGAAGAAGAGGACCGCCAGATGAAGCAGCTTGTCCAGGCCTTGCAGGCCGCACTACAGAAGGAAAAGGTGATGGTGCACAGCCTCGAGGAGCAGGTGTGTGGCTTCCAGCTGGTATCAGACTGCAGCCTCCCAGCGCCTTTTGGAATGTAATTTGTAAATGTCTAAAAACTCAGCATTAGTACCCTTGACCCAGCAGTTCCCTTCCAGGAGCTTCTCTCTGAATACCTTGGCTAATGGGTCCAAGGACTGGGTGTTGTCATAGGGTTGGTGACAGAGACTGAAGGGAGTCTCCATACTCATCAGTGGAAGAAAGGGCTTAGATTAAGGAGCAGGCGTGCGGGTCTAAGATGTGTGCACAGAGCTCCACAGCTGTGTCTTTGCTGGGAAAAATGCCCGGCATGTGGTGTGGAGCTGAAAAGCAAACTGAAAGAACAGTATATGATGACCCCATTTGTGTTGAAGAAGCATCCAAGAACAGTGGTTCTGGAGATGCGTGCCATTCTCGACATCTCGAGCAGTTTTCCTGGCTGCCGCCTTCCACGCTCAGATGTTCACCACTGCATCAGGTGGCTCGACCCACAGATAGGCCTGCCCCAGCCACCCCACAAGCAGAATGGACCTCAGGCTGTAGACTTAAAGTTTTACCATCATGATGCGTCATCTGTGGTTTCTGTGTAGCTCTTTCCTCATGAGAACATCAGCATCCTGGGACAGGGTCTGTGGCTTGTTGGCCGTCGTGTCCTCAGCGCCTTCTCAGAACAGATGGCAGAACACGTTTGTCGTGGGCACACTCCTGCGTGTGTAGGTGCATGTCACCTGGGCTTTGCCACTTTCTTTTACATTTCTCCGTGATAATGTACTGGAGATAGAAGGAAATAGCTTTTTTTATTTTGTGAGTGAGACAGTAAGACATTCTTTTATTTATTTTTTTATTTTATAAAATATTTTTTGGCTGCACTGCACAGCATGTGGGATCTAGTTCCCCAAGTTGGGATCTGAACCCGTGCCGCCTGCATTGGAAGTACAGGGTCTTAACCATTGGATTGCCAAGGAAGTCCCCAGACATTCTTTTAAAGTAGTACTAGTTTTAAGATACATTAAGAATATTGTAATGTGATCAGTTATTAGCTACTTCTTGACCCACATGTGCCTCGTTTGCCATATTTAATCCTTGCTTGCAGTTGCTGCACATTTGGTGGTTCTAAACTGAATCAGCAACACTCCCTGCTTTTCTGTCCCTCACCTTCCTGTCTTTTGATCTGTACTCAGGTATCACTTAATAGTTTTATTCTCACCTTAAAGAAGTTGTAACTAGGCAATTTTTAACGGGAAGTGCTGGGGGGATGATGTATACTTGACTTTGATTTCTTTTTTTAAGGGCAGTAATTGTAAATGATGCCTATTTATTTTTTCCAAGTACATTTGGTCTGATAGTCCTCATTGTAAAAATAGTACATACTAGCAAAAATTTTTTAGTGTGTGTGGAGATTAAAGTATCTTGAATCTCTACCTAGTGACAACCACTTCTAATACCCTCTATTGGAGTTTTTTCCAGGTATATAAGAGTTCTTGCTATATTCATTTGTCATATACTATAAATATTTTTATTAAACTTCTTTTACATGAAGTACTTGCTAGTGTAGTTAGACAAGAAAACTAAAATATTGGAAAGGCAAATAAAAAATGTTGTTATATTCTGAGAATTTGCTTATCTTCTCAGAAACCTTGAGATAAAATGTTGGTAACCATGAAAAAGCTAGTTACATCCTAAAAGGAAAACGAGCAGTAGCATTATTACACTTAGACGGTCTGATGGAAAGGTAGATTCTTCCTCAGTACGTGAATTATGAACAAAAGTAACAAGAAATAAGCAGATACACTTGAGAAAGACTGTAGAAGAACCACTGAGGCCAAGAAAGTTGAACTTAACTGTTTGCTCAGCAGGTGCTGCTGCCATGTTGCATGCTTTCAGGCCAAGTCTGTGTTCAGTACTTTCATCCTTGACAGGCACCTTGAAAAGCTGTGGAAAGAAGGCCTGCAAGAGCGGCTAGGAGGTGGACGGTTGGGGCAACTGCCTCCAAACGTGCTGCGAGGTTCTGCCTCTGTCCTTGACAATGCTAATGTTTTTTGTTTTAGGTTGCTGCAGCCAAGGCAGAAGCGGGCCACAACCGCCGCCACTTTAAGGCTGCCACCTTAGAGCTGAGCGAGGTGAAGAAGGAGCTGCAGGCCAAGGAGCAGGAGGTGCAGAGGCTACAGGCAGAGGCCGACGGGCTCCAGTAAGTGGGAGTGGGTGCCGCCACCATCTCATCTCCAGTTAGCACCTTCGACACACCAGGGTCCCCTCCGTTCAAGCAAATTGCTGGGCAGATCTCTGTAGGTAGATCTAAGGAGGAGAAACACATCCAATTGCTATCTCAGAACACCTGCAGCTTAACACTGAGACTTTAGCCCTGATGCTGTGTGCTCCCACTCTGTGCCTTGCTGGTCCTTCTGTGAGGACAGACAGCCCTGGGGGCTGTGCCCACCACCGATGCTCACTGTGGGCTCCCACTGGGGGACCTCGGCTCAAACATGTGTAAGCGCACATGTGTTGGGCAGTGCACATGCATTGAACTCTGAGACACTTTCCCTCCTGTTGTAATCTATGATTGGGCGCTCATGGAGAAGCCCTCCCAGGGGTTGTGAGCGTTAGTTGAGTGAGTTCATTCACAACTCCTTAAACAGTCCCCATCCAGGGGGTGCGATATGCGAGTTTTGTCCTTATGAGTGTCACCTGGGACATCTAACAGTCAACTGAAAGCGTTTTTGAGTGGGAAGGTCATTGGAAGAACAGTGTAATTTTACTCCTTCTTGTTTTTTGTGCTAGAATCCAGGAGGGGAAGCACTCGCAGGAAATAGCAGAATTCCAGGCGGAGCTGGCAGAGGCCCGGACCCAGCTCCAGCTGCTGCAGAAACAGCTGGATGAGCAGCTGAGCAAAGAGCCCGTAGGAAACCAAGAGGTGACTCACTGGGCAGCTTTCCCTCCCCAGTTAACAGGGCTTACAGAACAAGACTCTGCTTGACACATTGATTTCATTCCCTGTCTTCTTGGAAAGGGAATTTTTTTTTTCTAAGTGTATTAAATGATACGAAGAGATAGAGTTACAGAAATTTTATAATGCAAGAAAGCCATTTTAAAATTCTTTGGGTCATGTGATGATTTTCTGTCTCTAGATGGAAAATCTCAAATGGGAGGTGGATCAGAAAGAGAGAGAAATCCAGTCCTTGAAGCAGCAGCTGGACTTGACCGAACACCAGAGTAAACAGGAGTTGGATGGAATACAGCAGTCGTTGCAGGTAGAGGTCATGTCAGGGCCCCAGCAGCACTCCCCCAGCTCTTCCCAGTACCGTGCCAAGCACCATGCTACATGCACAGCAAGAGTTTTTGATGAATTGAGTCGTCTCACCAGATCGTTCATGTTTCAGAAAGCAGCGCAGATCAGGCAGCTGAGGGACACCGAGCAGAGACCAGAGCCCCTGGGCTGAGCTGTGCAATTGTCCCAGGAACGAGATCTCACTGAGTCCAGTATATGAGAGTGCCATTCACCAGTGTGTGATGAGCTTCTCTGAGAAGAAGCCTATGTACATATACTCTTGACTGCTTAAGGATGGGATCGGGGTAGTGGGGTGGGGCTGACTCTGACTGAGATTCCTACATGTGGATTGACAGCTTGAGTAATCATCAGAACTGCCTTGTCTTCTGTCCCGGGAATAGTTAAGCTTATTCTAGTAGCTGACCTTGGAATTTAAACAAGGATTGGGTTCATTGTCAAATGTGGTTGTGGGAATGTTACTGGTTCCTTGACAGAAGCTCCGAAGTTTGCATGGGAACGTTGAGGACAGAATTGTAACTGGATTCTCTTCAGTATAGATTCCTAGAGAGGAGTGTTGGTGGGAGGGGAGTGTCACATGAAAGCTTTGGTGTACAAAGCCAGGCTAGTAGCCCCAGTCCCTTAGAATTGTGACATACAAACTAAGATTTGTGCAGGGTGCTTAAGATCTTTCAGTTTTTGAAAATCTATGACTCCACTTTCTTTAGAATATTAAATCTGAGCTGGAGATGGTACGGGAAGACCTGTCCATGACCCAGAAAGATAAATTTATGCTTCAAGCTAAAGTGTCAGAACTGAAGAACAACATGAAGACACTGCTCCAGCAAAACCAGCAGCTCAAGCTGGACCTGCGGCGAGGAGCAGCTAAGACGGTATGAGGCCGCCCAGGCCATCAGCAGGCCGTTGTAGATGTGTTGGCTGATGGTCGGCAGGCATCCAGTCATAAAGTTACATTTAACCAGCATTGGGCTACTACCATGTGAGGTGATGATGGCATATTCTTTCTGGATCACCGGCCAAACGTTTTTAATTTAGTGCTTTTTCTAACAGAACGTTGGCCTCTTTCTATGAATTCAGATGCCATTTTATTGTAATATGCTTTACAAACCAAATGAGGGCATGGTTTGCTTGTGTTAACAAGAGTCCCGGGCCTTCTAGGTGAGCCCAGCTGGGACACACAGCTGCCAGAACGGGCTCGGGGGCCCAGGAACCCCTGAAACTGCTGTCATGAGCTCTTTAAAATTATCTGTTTACTCACAATTTGTTTTTCTCCTCAACCTATGTAAATACTTAGCTGGTACAAAGAACTCACTCAGATTCAGAGATTTATTTAGCATGGTTTGGTTATCTGTGGAAAAAGTTGAGAGTCCAAGGAAGGGGGGTCTTACAAGTTGGAAAATTGACTTAATTTCTCAGGGAAACTCAGAGTCAAGGCCTTGGTCTCTCTGGAAAGCCCTACCTGTGAGCTGTCATTAGGGGGCTTCCGGTCAGGTCCATGCCCCTGAAGAGGCAGGACTGTAGTATTTGTTTACATGGTTAGCAAGAAGATTTTCTATTCAGCAGACATTTCCTGAACCCCCCGTGTGATGGCAGGGACCCTTGGGGAAGGGGTGGGGGGGTAAGCCTCCAAGTGGGAAACTAGCTGTGTGCTTTGAAAAACAGAGAAAGGAGCCAAAAGGAGAAGCCAGCTCTTCCAGCCCCGTGACACCGGTGAAGATCCCTGACTGCCCTGTCCCGGCCTCGCTGCTGGAGGAGCTGCTGCGGCCCCCACCCGCCGTGAGCAAGGAACCCCTCAAGAACCTCAACAGCTGCCTCCAGCAGCTCAAGTACGACCCACACTGGGCTCCACGGCTTAGTCTTTACAGATAAACTGCTTAACTTGGAAGAATCTTTCCTGTTACAGCACCCCTTGTCCAGCAGAGGCTGAGCAGCTCTGGGGGTGGGGGGTGGGAGGGGAACATGGGGTCTCTAAGGTGGGAGCTGTCCTGAGCTAAATGACCCTCAGTGGCCAGGCAGCAGGAAGCCTGTGTCTGGAGAGTGTGGGCAGGTATTGTTTTTGACCCCAAAGAAGCCAGGAAGGACAGACTCAGCTCGGTCTTCCCCACATTCTCCCCGAGCAGCGGCCAGTGTGTGCAGAGCTGCCTGGCCTGTGGGCGGAGGAAAATGCCCAGAGTCCCTTTTGTTCTTTGACCCAATCAGTTTGCTGGTCCCAGTAGAGAGGTTCAATGAGTCCTGAGTGTGAGCACCTGCCGTCCACTTGAGGCTCGTTAGGGCTGAGTCCCAGGTGATGGGCTGTCTCTAGGGGAGCAGCAGCGCCCTCCCTGACTCTCCTTTGACTGTGTCCCTTCCTTTCCCTCCCCTGTCTCCCCAGGCAGGAGATGGACAGCCTGCAGCGCCAGATGGAGGCACACGCAGTCACTGTGCATGAGTCGCTGTCCTCATGGACTCAGGGGGACCCTGCCAGCCCCTCACTGCCGGGAGATCACGCCAACCCTAGAGGAGACACAGAGCGGCATGGTCAGGGCAGGGCCCCGCGAGAAGGGCTTGGAACAGTGACCGCGGAGCATCCCCACCCCGAGTGTTTGTAACTACCCCGAGGAGTGTTCTCTCATCAATGTTATTTATTTGACTGTGTGCTCTTATGTTTTTCTAAGAGGTGAAATTTAAGTTTTGCGTTTGCCTTTTCAAGGAGTAAAATAACAAAACAGGAGCCAAGGATTGAGAAATAATCATTTGCAGATCACAACCAGCTTTTCCCATGAAGTGACCAAATCTTAAAAACCTAATTTAGGTCTCAGTGAGACATTTTTGGATGTGTCTGAAGCGTATGTGTAGAAGGAGGTATCTAGGCACGGCCATAGACGCTGCTCTCGGACGGTCGCTGGTAGAGACGTTGCACAGCTGAGTCCGATTTCTCACTTTCCTGCCTGATTCAGTAAGTTTTACTACCCTGCAGGAGTGAGGCTTCATTTGCACCTTTGGTTTTTATTTTATTTTATTTTGATTTCAAAAGCCATCTCTCCATAGGATATGTATATAAATACTGAAAATCATAATCTAAACTTTAAAAAGTATATCCTTATATTATTTAAGAATGATCCGAATTGTCTTTTTATTGATTGCCTTTTGAAAATCTGCTGTTAGGAAATAATGTACATGTAGGATTTAGGAATGTCAGAAAATTATATTTTAAGAAATGTATTTACCTCCCAAAGCCAAATATTCTTAGACAGAAGTTCTTTGTTATTTTAGTTTCACTTTATTTTGAGGGTCTTTCCTTGTTATGAGTGCACAACGCTCACCTGTTCGAGAGCCCTGGTCCTGCATGGCCTCGCTCACCCCAGCCAACCCCTGGGCAGGCCTGATGACCACCAGGATGCCACACAGACACCACGGTCAGCAGGTGCTGACCTAACGCGTGAGGTGTGGGGAGGGGCTTCAGGAGAAGAGGGGAGGGGAGGTGAGGAGAATAAGGTAGGGCTGCCTGCAGGCTCCCAAAATGGGAGCAAGGCTTCCCCAGGCCTCCCACTTTGCCTTTGTGTGGAAGTGTCCATCAGTACCTGTGTGGTCATCAAGAGATTTGCCAGCCTCTGTGTGTGACAGCCTTCAGAAGGGCCTTCCCCTCTCATCTACAGAGCAGCAAGGTTTCTGAAAGGGGCAGGTCAGCACAAGAGGGTCTCTGGAGCCTCCCATGTGGGACGCCTTATTGGAAACCAGACACCCCAAGTGTGTGAGGTCCCACCTAGAATGACTGAGACTCGAGGTTTGAAAATCTGTCACTAGTTTGCTAAGATGATGTCAAATAATGTTATTGTTCCAAGAGAGAGAGAGTGGGTCTGTGTGCCCCCCATGCAGGGCGACTGGTCTGAAGATGAAGCCTGCGGTGTTACTGATCAGGCCAGACACGCTCGTGTGACCTCATCACCTGGGTCTCTTGTGGAGAAAACAGCGTGGTGTTTTTAAGCTGCTTGCATTCTCTCACAATATGCTGTTAGAAGGTTAACCAGTAAGGTTAAAATAGCACTAACCAGAAAGATGTTTAGCATTTTAAAAAGTTCTCCAGCAAGTATTGGAACTTCTAAAATACGTATATCATTTGTACAGGGTTATTCTTGGAAATTATACTTGAAACTTCATTATAAATATATTCTACTTTTCCTTCTAAGTTGGAAATCATTTTTGAAAAAACTGTTTTTGTACCATTGGAAAAGAAAAATGGTAATTTACGTTCTTATTTATTTTGGCTGCGTTATCCTTTAATTTTAGAGCCAAGAAGTCACTTAGCCTCACTTTGTAGCTGCTTTCTCGCTCCTTGCTAAGGTTTTCTAGAAAATCGTGCATCTTCTTCCTTAGGAAACGATGAGCGAATCTTGAGTGTGTCTGTCAAGAGAAAGCCAGTGTCTGTCATTCACCCCTTTTCCTTTGTGGAATCACCCTGTTTCAGCAGCAGCACCCCCTTGGGGCTCCTGCCAACCTCCTGCACCAGCCCCGTCCGTGGTTCTGTGCCAGCCTGGCCTGCCTCTGGCCCCAGCGCTCTGGATGCCCCCGCCCCCTGCCCTGTCCTGTGTGCCCCTTGTGCCGTCGTGTCTGGCCTGCAGTTCCCGAGCTGGGGCCCTTGTGTCCAGGCTTCCTTAACAGATCATCCTGGAGGAGGCAGTTGGACTGAAGTCACCCGCTCTTGGTTTGTTAAGGCTTTTTTTTCCTCTGAGGGACTTTACTGGCACTCCTGCCTCCCAGCATTTGAAATCTTCTTCCGTGGGCAGAAGTGGGAGTTAGGAATTTCCTCATGGAAAGCAACAGTCAACTCTGGAGTACTTGTAGAAACACATTCGTCGTCACGTTGCATTTGTGTATGTTGTTAGTCTTGTACCTCGTGTCCTCACTAGAGGGCGTGTCAGCTTGGACACTTCATGATGTTATGACTTGATTTTCTTATGTTCCAAAAATAACTCATCGCAAGGTGGTTATCATTGATTTTTCCACGGTACCCATCACATAGATGCCACGGATTTACATGCCTTTGTTCTACTATTCGTGAGGTGTAACAGGCATTGTTTTTGGTAGGATGTGAAACTGGCTCATTCTCTGGCCTGGGGTCCAGGTACCAAGATGGGCCTTGAAGAAGACAGCCCGTGAAAGGCTGTGTTAGGAAGATTCTCATTAAACTCTTCCTCAGTTTAAAGACTTTTCTTGGTCTTAAGGATACTGCTAAAGCCATGGGCCTGCAGAGTCATCAGGACATATAATCCTATGAATATTTTTTTAACAAAAATTAAATGTCATGTAAAGACTGCTAGTAATGAAAGGGACCAGCGGATCTGAAAGAGAAACGTCTCGGAGCCTCCCCAGGGGCCCATGACATGCATAGTGCGGGGACGTGTGAGACACTCTGAGCCTTACTCAAACAAGTCACTCACTCCCATGCCAGGCGATTCTCAGCATATGGTGGTCTCAGGTTATGATCAGATCCTTGAGGGTCATGTTTTAGAGGATCTAGAAAACTCGGTGGTGTTAAGTTATTCATGTCTATTAAAAATTTCCTCATTAAAAGGGAGTCCTCAAGTTGGGGCTGTTCAGGGGAAAGGTGTCACCATGCACAACAAATTGTAACTTTAAAAAGCATGTTGATTTTTTTATAAATTTAAGTGTGCTTGGGAATTCCTTGAATTTTGTGCAATAAACTATTTTTTGTTAAAGATTTTTATATTTCATTGGGGGTGGCTTCATTTTCAGCTATACATTTTGTCATATCTGGGAGTAACTTTTACCTCATTTTATTAACCAACTCTGTTCAAACACTTAAAAAAATTTTATTCTGCCAAAGCTTCAGATGGCTGTGAAATCTAGCTTCTTGTGACTGCTTTTGACCAAGCAGAAGAGCAGCACCTGGCCCGTATCTCTTCCTTCTTTTTGTAGCTTCACTCATCTCCATGTGCTGTGATCATAGAGGTGGGAAGCGTTCACAGAGGAACACTCCTTCACAGGGGAGACACTTCTGAATAAACCACTCAAGGCTGCGGACGCGCCGCACACGTGCTTCCTGGCCTGGAGTGTTGTCCAGCCCCGGCCTCCGCTGACCATCCCTTGCCCACCGCAGTCTCAGCCTTGTGGGTCCCCAGTCTCACCCGTCTTTTTCATTCACACTTTGTTTTCAATCAATGAGAGTAAACCGGATGTAGATTCTTCACTTAAATGTTATCATTCTTCAGTTAAATGTTATCATATCAGCATGGTAAAAAAATGTACAGAAAATGAGAAGTTAATCAGTGATCACAGAATTTGATTTTGTGATGGGACAGATAAATGTTTTCTTGTGCCTCTGCCTCATTAGTGTCTATGAGCAATTCAGGGTCAGGCATTCTGTGTACCACCCAGACCTAAATGAAACTGCTCTGACTGCCTCCATTTGTGACCTTAACTTCCTGAAACATTGCGATGCAAATTCTCATCTCTACAATAGTCATGAAGGGGGTGATCATAGGTGTTAACTTTTTCCTTTTCCTGTAAAGCTGATACACATTTGCAGGCCCTGAACAAATGAGTTGATGGATGTATTTTTAAGCTGTATCTCCTTCGTCACATAGAGGTTCTCTGCTGTACCCTCCTAACAGTCGTACAGTGGGTGTTACAGGAGTGGTCCAAGTGAAGATTTATGGGCAGCTGCTTCCTATCTCCAGGGGGGCCTGAGTACCAGCAGAAACACGTGCTGAGTGCAGGATCGAGGATGTGGCGCTGAGTCCTCCAGATCACACAGGCTCCTCTGTCGTCATGCAGACTAGGTTGGGAGTAGAGAGAGGATTACTGGCCATGGTGCCCAGTGTCGTGGATAAGCATGGTAGCTGTTGGAAGAGTCTCCAAGCCTTCCCCTTAGATGAGGCGGAATTCTTAGTCATCAGCAGGGGCCCAAACCAGAAGCAACATTTATTGGAATTCTGCTTGCTTAATGCCTGTTTCACTTAAGGAAGAATGTTGCAGCTTCTGGTAAAAAAAAAAAGTTATCTTTGGCAGTGCCTTTTTCCTGGAAACAAAGGAGGTGTTAAACTGGATTGCTGATCCTTTTGTCTGCCTGTTGCGGGGGGCGGTGGCTGCACGCCTATGCCAGGCCTCTTCTCCCATCCCAGCCCGTCCGTGTGCTGAGTGGGCGCCTCCAGGAACTCAGAGCAGCCTCTGCCCCAAGCAGCATGCTTCTGGGCCGGGTTGGAATTGGAAACGTGTGGATCACTGTGGCATCTGGAGGTGGAAGCACCTAGAAGTTCTCATCAAGTCAGCCTTCCTTCACCTGGTCTGGGAGTTGCTGGAGGAAGTGACCCACGGGGTTTTTACACATAATCTGCAGGTCAGAACATGATACAGGAACATTTCTGGGCTCATGAGTTCTCACAGGACCTTCATTTTGTTTGTGAGCTTTCAGTGTGCATTTCTAAATACCTGATGGACATTTCAAAGTGATTTTCCTATACTTCAGCCTTGGTGTGTTGAAAGCCAAAGGGCTCGCCTTCATCCAGAAAACGGCCCCTTCCCTTGACTGACTGACTGACAGTGATAGTCCCCCTGACCTCCTAACCCTCAGGGTCTCCTCATCGCTGGTCTGGCCCAGCCCACAGCTCCTTCACAGCCCAGGTCTCTGCTTCATGCCCCCTTCCTTCTCTGCATCAGCTTGGAACCTGGCTTAGCTATAGACCCAGCCCTGTGACGGTGTCCAGGCCTTCAGAGGCATCCTCCTCGCTCTGCTGCCCGGAACACATGCTTGCTGGTCCTGCAGGTGGCCTGCTGCCCTGCAGGACTAAGTTCTATACACATGACCCTGATTGGCCTCTCTCACTTCTCGGTGGAGCTTTGTTTGACCAAACTCCAGAGCCCTCACCAGTGCTGTTCTCTGCCTCCCAAGACATGCACACGGCAAGTTGGCAGGCTCAGCTCCCTGAGCTGGAGAGAGGGTGCACAGCATCGGCCGCCTGCTGCAAATCTTTCCCCAAGGTGACAGCCTCATCCTTGGGCAGTACTCCCAGTCAGCCTGAACACCTGAGTGACGGTGCCAGCAGCTGACCCACAATGGGTGGCAGGTGGCAGCAACAGTGAACCTGTTCTCTCAAGCCCCTGGAGACTGGGGGTGACATGACCCAGCCTGTCCTGGCCAGTGCAAGTGCCCACAACAGGCCAGAGTGCCCTGGGCCTTGCTTGGACAACTCGCCCTCTCCCTTTGTAGCCAACTGCTGCCGCCTTGCCTTTTGATCAGTAACCACAGGTCAGGCTTGGCAGTCACCCACTTCCCAGAGCTATTCAAAACCAGCTCTGCAGGAGGAAGAAGCCTGATGCCTAGCATCTGATGAGGTGTAAGAACCCCACTGGGGCAGATGGGACACGACCACTAGGAAGTCACTGGAGTTGGGGAGGGTTGTGGGCGGTCACGGGAGACTGGCACACCAGGCGGTCCCCTCGTGATGGGACAGGTAAGCAGAAAATAGACCCGGGTCAGCTTTTGTAAAACCTTCCCTGGGGGTGTCAGTGGTAAAGAGTCCACTTGCCAATGCAGGAGGCACAGGTTTGATCTCTGGTCCAGGTCCTACGTGCTATGAAACAACTAAGCCCTTGCACCACAACTTTTGAGCCTGTGCTCTTAGAGCCCAGGAACTGCAACCGCTGAGGCCATGCACTGCAACTCCTAAAGCCCAAGTGCCTAGAGCCCATGCTCACAAGAGAAGCCACCGCAATGAGAAGTCCGAGCACCGCAACTAGAGAAAAGTCCACGCAGCAACGAACACCCAGCACAGCCAAAAACAAAAGAAATAAATCTTTTTTAAAAAGAGAAAAATGGAGGTAGGGATCAGGGTAGGAGACAAACTGCAATCATGAATTAGATTAAACCAGCTTCTCTCCCAAAAGACCGTCAAGTCTCTTAAACTTAATTTTCTCTTCATTTGTAGAAATCCACTTCTACCTACAGGGATTTACATCTCAAATTCATTTCTACCTCAAAGGTGAATAGTGGCCAATACAGTGTTGGCTTCTTTTAACAGTGGAATTGTGCATCACCACCCCCACCCCCACACCATCCCAATGTTGTTTAATGGACCGTAGACTGCATTAGATGGCAGTTAGGAGGATCCAGCCATAATAGGATTCCTATTGTTAGCTGGATTCCACAGAAAATCCAGGTATTAAAATACTTGTTAGGCCAGTAAAGCTGCTATGAGACCCTGAAATTTAGTGGCTTAAAGGACAGAAGTTTCTCTTTCATGAAACAGCCCGAGCAGTAAAACAGAACTGATAAGGGCAGCTTCTAGTGCCTTCTAACCTCCAGCCCCACCTGTGGTCTAGGATAGCTGCTCCAGGTCCCACTTCCTGTCTGCATTTCTCAAAAGGAAGACATGTTGCATACCCTCATCCAAGGGTACCGCTCCCTAGCAGTGTACACTGTCTGTTGCCTCCACTTAGTCACTGGGCCATAGGATGTGTGTTTAGCTGGACAACAGTGTGTCCAGCTCCAGCTGGGACTTCTGTTATTAAAAGAATGGATGCTACTGGCAACAGCCTCTATCACCATATACAATCTCTCAGATCAGTCCTCTCTGCTCTGAATCACTGGGATTTATGATTACTATAACAAAATCCCTCACAAAGGAGGCTGATGCTGCTACCGCTTGTGTGCATGCTCAACTGCTCAGTCATGTCCAACTCTTTTTGACCCCATGGACTGGCTCTTCTGTCCATGGGATTTTTCAGGCAAGAATACTGGAGTGGGTTGCCAATTCCTTCTCCAGGGGATCATCCCTACCCAGGGTTCAAACCCTTGGTCTCATGCCTCCTGCGTTGCAAGTAGATTCTTTACCACTTAGTCATTGGGGAAGCCCTTAAAGTCGTATATATAACTTTTATAATTTTTAAAAAGTATAGAAGTGGTAGTAACAGCTAATGTTTATAAAGTCTTGCACTGTAGCAAGAGCCTGGCACATATTAATCCTCATCTCTGAGACAGTGCAATTATCATTCTATTTTATCCCTGAAAAAAAACCACAACACAGGGAAATTAAAGAATTCACCTAAAGTTACCTGGCAGGCAGGGGCGGTCTGACCCAGTGCTTGGAGCTCTCATCACTGAACAATGGCACAGACTCAGAAATGTCAAGTCTGAGGAAAGGCTGGGGATAGAGATCCATCCTCAAGTACTTAGAAATTAAAGAGAATATAAGGTAAGATCTCATCTAACAGAGTGCTCTTTATCCCTTTTCAAATGTGGTTATTTTATTGTCTGCACCCTGTGGCATGTGGAACCCTAGTTCCCTTCAGTTCAGTTCAGTTCAGTTCAGTTGCTCAGTTGTGTCCGACTCTTTGCAACCCCATGAATCGCAGCATGCCAGGCCTCCCTGTCCATCACCAACTCCCGGAGTTTACTCAAACTCATGCCCATTTAGTCGGTGATGCCATCCAGCCATCTCATCCTCTGTTGTCCCTTTCTCCTCCTGCCCCCAATCCCTCCCAGCATCAGGGTCTTTTCCAATGAGTCAACTCTTCGCATGAGGTGGCCAAAGTACTGGATGGAGTTTCAGCTTCAGCATCAGACCTTCCAATGAACACCCAGGACTGATCTCCTTTAGGATGGACTGGCTGGATCTCCTTGCAGTCCAAGGGACTCTCAAGAGTCTTCTCCAACACCATAGTTCAAAAGCATCAATTTTTCGGCGCTCAGCTTTCTTCACAGTCCCAACTCTCACATCCATACATGACCGCTGGAAAAACCATAGCCTTGACCAGACGGACCTTTGTTGGCAAAGTAATGTCTCTGCTTTTTAATATCCTATCTAGGTTAGTCATCACTTTCCTTCCTAGTTCCCTTACTAGGGATCAAACCAGCACTCTGCAGTAGAAGCACAGAGTCTTAACTACTGAACCACCAGGGAAGTCCCTATTCCTTTTTAAATGTAGACAAAACTTATGCTAAAATAGGCACAGATTTTAAGTGTATATTTTGGTGAGTTTTGACAAATGTTAATCGAATGTGTACTGGTATTCCTATCAATGCAAGTAAGATGCAGAGCGCTTCACTCAGTGGAAGTCCCTCATGTCCCTCCCAGTTCACCACCCCACTCAGAGGCAACCCCTGGTCCGACTTCTATCACCAGAAGCTTTGCCTTGAGCTTGAGCCTCTTATAAATGAAATTATGCAGTATTGTTTTTGTGTGGCGTTCTCAGCAAGGTTTTGATTCAGCCACCTTGTAGCTAATAATAAACCTCTGTGCAGGATTATCATATGACGATTCTAAATTTGTTTATCCGTTCTTCTGGGGTTTACCCAAACAACCTGGGTGTTTCTTGCCTGGCTATTCTGAATAAAGCTGCTGTGAACATTCTGAGAACTTTCATTTTTCATACCCAGGCCCGCACTGCTGAACCACAAGGAGGCATACATTTAACTTCACTAGAAACTGCTTCGTGGTTTTCAAAGTGGTTGATTCATTTTACACTCCTACCAGCAGTGTATGAGAATTCTAACACAGCCCCACATCCTCACAAATATTTGATACTGTCAGTCTTCTAATTTTAACCATTCCTGGTAGGTAGAAAGCAATATCATTGTGGGTTTGATTTGGACTTCACGCATTCTCAAATTCACTGACTCTTCAATTGTTGTGCTCAATTGACTGTTCAGTTCAGTTCAGTTCAGTCCCGTTCAGTCCAGTCGCTCAGTCATGTCCGACTTTTTGTGACCCCACGAATCGCAGCATGCCAGGCCTCCCTGTCCATCACCAACTCCCAGAGTTTATTCAAACTCATGTTCATTGAGTCGGTGATGCCATCCAGCCATCTCATCCTCTGTTGTCCCCTTCTCCTCCTGCCCCCAATCCCTCCCAGCATCAGGGTCTTTTCCAATGAGTCAACTCTTCGCATGAGGTGGCCAAAGTACTGGATGGAGTTTCAGCTTCAGCATCAGACCTTCCAATGAACACCCAGGACTGATCTCCTTTAGGATGGACTGGCTGGATCTCCTTGCAGTCCAAGGGACTCTCAAGAGTCTTCTCCAACACCATAGTTCAAAAGCATCAATTTTTTGGCGCTTAGCTTTCTTCACAGTCCAATTCTCACATCCATACATGACCACTGGAAAAACCATAGCCTTGACTAGACAGACCTTTGTTGGCAAAGTAATGTCTCTGCTTTTTAATATGCCATCTAGGTTGGTCATAACTTTCCTTCCAAGGAGTAAGCATCTTTTAATTTCATGGCTGCAATCACCATCTGCAGTGATTTTGGAGCCCACAAAATAAAGCCTGACAGTGTTTCCACTGTTTCCCCATCTACTTCCCATGAAGTGATGGGACCAGATGCCATGATCTTAGTTTTCTGAATGTTGAGCTTTAAGCCAGTTTTTTCACTCTCCTCTTTCACTTTCATCAAGAGGCTTTTTAGTTCCTCTTCAGATGAGCAGAGTCAGATTATCTGCCTGACCTGTGAAGAGGAACTAAAAAGTCACTTGATGAAAGTGAAAGAGGAATTGACTGTTAGTACTGTCCAATTAATTTTTTTAACCAAGGAAGTCAATTTTATTTCTTTAGGGTTTTTTTCTATTTAAAAAGTAAATGTGTAAATTACACAGTAAAATTCGCCTTTGTATTGTACATGCCTGAGAGTTTTGACAAGCGTAGTTGTGTGACCCCATCACTATTAAGACAGATGCTTCCACCGGTCGCTAAAATTGCCTAAGCCACTGTATAGTCAGCCCTTCCCCTGCCTGCAGCAATCACTCCCCTGCCTGTCCATCTGCGTGGAAGTCCAGTGAATGCGGTCATTTGGTCACCTTAGGTACATCTGTCCATTGTGTCTGGGAAGCCATGGGTGTCTCCAGGGATAGGATGGTGAGAAAGTAACCTACACTGGCTAAGAAAGTAAGGCGAGTCAGATAAGCTAGACAAGCCAAATGCAGACATGAGTCTGCTGCCAAGTTAAAAGGAATTGTTGCACAGAAGAACCAATTCTGGCTCCACGCTGGAACTGTTTCTTTGACTTGCTTTTCGTTGCTGTTATTATAATCATACATAAATGGCACGCCTCAAAGGACCCTGCTCCTCTGCCTGACTGCTAAAGTGGGTTTGTTCAGCTCAGAGAGAGATAATCTGACCCTGCCCACCTGCGCATGGCTGCAAGAGAGATTAACACATCCCTTCCAAAGACTGGCCATTTCCAGAGATGTTTTGCAAGACTGATGGCCCTTTTTACTTCCTAATCATCTCTCCCTCTCTATTCTGCCTTTTGACTTTAGTTCCTCGTTAATTCTCTGTCTATAAAAAAAAAAAAAAAATGCCATCCTGAGACTTTAGTCTGCCATCTTCTCAGTCAGACAGCTCTCCAAATAAATTCTTATTCCTTGCCACTACACCTCGACTCCTGGACTCATCGCGCCCGCCTTGCGCAAGCACAGCTAGCTTCAACTCGGTAACAGAGTCATGCTGCAGCTAGAAAGTGCACGGAGAAACGTGTCTTCTAGAATCACAAGCTGTCAGAAACCTTGTTTGAAAGCATGTCCGTAAGTAAAATACCAGGCGCTGGCCTATAGGAGTTTGGTCGCTCTGAGCCGTAAAGCAGCCGCGTTTCCACCTAGCGCAACAGAGAAACCAAAGCGGTTCATTTGTGGTTCCACCGCGACTGGAACCCGGGCCTGGCCTGAACCCCCAGCACAACCTCCCAGACCCCAGGGACTCCCTCGGAGACCCGCCCGCGCCTGGGCAACCTCTTTCTAGGGCTCCAGGCCCGGGCCTCAGGATCTGTGGATCTGTCTTCGGACCCGCCCCTGGGGGCCGTCTGCCTGCCCGAGGACCCCGCGCGCCGGCTGCCCGCGCCATTGCCCGACCACGCCTTCACGCGCCCTGAGCCTGAAGGCGCGCCGGCAGCGGCAGCGCTCCCTTGTCGGGCCGCCGGGCGCCGTCGCGGGATCAAGCACCCTGCCTCGAGCGTGCGGATCCGGCCCCTCCCAGGCTGCCCCCGGGCGCGGCGCCGTCAGGCAGTGGTGCAGGCAGCCTGGCGCGCGGGGTCCTCGGGTGAGTGGGCCTCGGCGGCGGCGGCGGCGGCGGCGGCAACCGGGCGAGTTGTGGCGATGCTGTGGCCGCGGCTGGCGGCGACTGAGTGGGCGGCGTTGGCCTGGGAGCTGCTGGGCGCCTCGGTGCTGCTGATCGCGGTGCGCTGGCTGGTGCGGCGGTTGGACAGGCGGCCGCGGGGCCTGGGTCAGAGCGGTCCACCCGACCCGCCGCCCCGCGCGGCCGCGGGCCCAGCCCCCGATCCAGGTAAGGCCGGTTCGCGGGTGGGCCCGCTCCCTTGCCCGGGCCTGGGTCCTCCTTCCCTTCTTCTCCCACCCGCCTCCCCGGCTCGGGTCCCCCGGTGCTTCTCCTCTCCGGGCTTGGATCCCCTTCCCCGGCCTGAGTCGGTGTTCTGGGAAGAGACCTGAAGTAAAACGCGCGAGTCCTTGCCTTGCAGGCGGGGAGAGCGCCGCAATGCTGGATGCCCCGGGGGCACATTTGTGCCCAGTTTTGTGGGTTTGAGCCCCCTGATTTGACCGAGAAGGCAGTGTGCACCCTGCGTGCATCCCAGATCCTCCTTCGTTCAGTTTTCTTTCACCGCGTTGCCCGCAAGTCTGGTTTCTTCCTAGAGGATAAACAACAGTTTCTCAAATACCCTGATAAGGAGATAGAATTTTATTAGCAGAAAGCTAATTTTATTAGCATCAACACGTTGATGACCCTACCTACACATCTCGGGGCTGCAGCGGTCCTTACAGATGACTTAATTTTTACAGCTGAGGGAGCAGGCCTCAGGAAGGTCCCGCTCGGCGGGGATGACAAGTCCGAGGCAGAAGCCGTGTGGAGATGCAGGCCTGTTGACACGAGGTCCAGCTTGCCCTGCAACCTGTTGGGTTTCTGGTTGTTTACCTTCTCTCATCCCCTTCAGAAAGTTTCAGGTGATATCTTTAGTAAATAGCGTGCTGCTGTGTCCAGGTACACTGTCAGCATTGTGTCAGAAAACCCACTGTGACAGAAAACCCTGTCAGAAAACAGGACGCCCCAGTGAAAGACTGTGCAAACACTAAGACTGAAGACGGTTGGGGCCAGTGGTGTCTGAAAAGTGATGGGAAAGCTGCTGTCAGTCTCTTTGCAACCTGATGGACTGTAGCGCCAGGCTCCTCTGTCCACGGGATTCTCCAAGCAAGAATACTGGAGTGGGTTGCCCTTCCCTTCTCCAGGGGAATCTTCCCGACCCAGGCAAGGAACCCGGGTCTCTTGCACTGCAGGCAGATTCTTTAGGGTCTGAGCCACCAGAGGCTAAGAAATTACAGTTTGGAGTGTCTTATTTATTAAGTTCTTTTTAAATTTTCAACTTGTATTTCTAAGTCACTTCAGACAAAAAATTACAAAAATGGTACAGAAGAAATAAACACATGTGAAAAGATGTTCAGCATCACTAGCCAGTCATGAAATTGCAAATTAAACTTACAATGAGATATCACTACATATCACTACACACCTATGAGAACGTCTAAAATAAAAAATACCAATGACATTTGGTAATGCTAGTGGAAATGCTGAGAAACTGGGTCTCATTTACTGCTGGTAGAAATTTTTTTTTTTTAATTTATTGCTGGTAAAAAAAATTTTTTTTTTAATTGCTGGTAAAAATTTTAAAGGTGCAGTCATTCTGAAGTCAAACTCCCGGTTTCTCAAATAGTTGAACCTGTACTTCACTCTTGGGCATTTATCCTAGAGGGTCGAAAACTTATTTTCACACGAAAACCCTTATGCAAACGTTTATAACTTCATTTGTAATTGCCAAAAACTGGAACAGCCCAGATGTGTCTGAAGGATAAAACTGGCACCTTCATGCTGTGGAATGCTGCTCAGCGGTGAGGCCAAACTCTTGCGGATGTATCTCAAGGGCATAACGCTGAGTGAAAAAAGCCAACCTCAAAAGGTCTGTAGTGATAATTCCATTTATATAACGTGAAGTAAAGGTATTATAACAACGGGGGACACCTCAGTGGTTTTCATGGGTAGAGGGCAGTGGAGGAAGTTGGATATGACAGTCAAGGGTTGGCAGAAAGATCTTTGTGGTGACGGAACAGTTCAGTAATTTAGCATGTCTGTGTGAAGCTATTCGTGTGATAAATGATCATATTGTAAGTGATCATGGAGTTACATACAAAGAAGCAAGAGGAGAGTGACTGCAGAACCTGGTGAGGGTGCGGTTAGGTCAGTGTGCAGTGCCAGGGTCGGCTGCCTGGGTTGGATGCAGTGTTTCAGGTGTCCCACTGAGGGAAGCCATGTGGTGACTCCACAAGACTTCTCTGTACCATTTTTCAACTCCTTGTGTTTATCATTAAAATATAAAATAAAGAGTTAAATCCTATATACATCCACTTAGATTCCCAAATGTTAGGATCTTGTGTAATCATACTGCTAGTAATAAAGTCAGGAAGTATTATACAGTCTGCAGACCTGCCTCAGTTTCTTAATCTGTGTCTTTATATCTCTATCAGATGAATGGACATGTTGCAGATACTTCTAACTCTAGCCCAAGGGTCAGCAAACTATGGCCCACAGGCCAAATCTGGCTCCCACCTGTTTTTGGAAGACAGCCATCTTTCATCTATGGCTCTTGAGTGTTTGCAGGTTCTTTGGCTCATCAGTTCAGTTCAATTCAGACGCTCAGTCGTGTCCGACTCTTTGCGACCCCATGAATCGCAGCACGCCAGGCCTCCCTGTCCATCACCAACTCCCGGAGTTTGCTCAAACTCAGGCCCATGCAGTCAGTGATGTCATCCAGCCATCTCATCCTCTGTCGTCCCCTTCCCCTCCCAGCATCAGGGTCTTTTCCAATGAGTCAACTCTTCACATGAGGTGGCCAAAGTATTGGAGTTTCAGCTTCAGCATCAGTCCTTCCAGTGAACACCCATGACTTATCTCCTTTAGGATGGACTGGGTGGATCTCCTTGCAGTCCAAGGGACACTCAAGAGTCTTCTCTAACACCACACTTCAAAAGCATCAGTTTTTCGGTGCTCAGCTTTCTTTATAGTCCAACTCTCACATCCAGACATGACCACTGGAAAAACCATAGCCTTGACCAGACGGACCTTTGTTGGCAAAGTAATGTCTCTGCTTTTTAATATGCTATCTAGGTTGGTCATAACTTTCCTTCCAAGGAGTAAGCGTCTTTTAAATTCATGGCTGCAGTCACCATCTGCAGTGATTTTGGAGCCCAAAAAAATTAAGTCTGACATTGTTTCCACTGTCTACCCATCTATTTCCCATGAAGTGATGGGACCAGATGCCATGATCTTAGTTTTCTGAATGTTGAGCTTTAAGCCAACTTTTTCACTCTCCTCTTTCACTTTCATCAAGTGGCTTTTTAGTTCCTCTTCACTTTCTGCCATAAGGGTGGTGTCATCTGCATGTCTGAGGTTATTGATATTTCTCCCAGCAATCTTAATTCCAGCTTGTGCTTCTTCCAGCCCACCGTTTCTCATGATGTACTCTGCATATAAGTTAAATAAGCAGGGTGACAATATACAGCCTTGATGGACTCCTTTTCCTATTCGGAACCAGTCTGTTGTTCCATGTCCAATTCTAACTGTTGCTTCCTGACCTGCATATAGGTTTCTCAAGAGGCAGGTCAGGTGATCTGGTATTCCCATCTCCTTCAGAATTTTCCACAGTTTATTGTGATCCACACAGTCGAAGGCTTTGGCATAGTCAATAAAGCAGAAATAGATGTTTTTCTGGAACTCTCTTGCTTTTTCGATGATCCAGCGGATGTTGGCAATTTGATCTCTGGTTCCTCTGCCTTTTCTAAAACCAGTTTGAACATCTGGAAGTTCTCAGTTCACATATTGCTGAAGCCTGGCTTGGAGAATTTTGATCATTACTTTAATAGCGTGTGAGATGAGTGCAATTGTGCGGTAGTTTGAGCATTCTTTGGGATTGCCTTTCTTAGGGATTGGAATGAAAACTGACCGTTTCCAGTCCTGTGGCCACTGCTGAGTTTTCCAAATTTGCTGTCATATTGAGTGCAGCACTTTCACAGCATCATCTTTCAAGATTTGAAATAGCTCCACTGGAATTCCATCACCTCCACTAGCTTTGTTCGTAGTGTTGCTTTCTAAGGCCCACTTGACTTCACATTCCAGGATGTCTGGCTCCAGGTGAGTGATCACACCATTGTGATTATCTGGGTCATGAAGATCTTTTTTATATAGTTCTTCTGTGTATTCTTGCCACCTCCTCTTATTATCTTCTGCTTCTTTTAGGTCCATACCATTTCTGTCCTTTATTGAGCCCATTTTTGCATGAAATGTTCTCTTGGTATCTCTAATTTTCTTGAAGACATCTCTAGTCTTTCCCATTCTGTTGTTTTCCTCTATTTCTTTGCATTGATCGCTGAGGAAGGCTTTCTTATCTCTCCTGGCTATTCTTTGGAACTCTGCATTCAAATGGGAATATCTTTCCTTTTCTCCTTTGCTTTTCACTTCTCTTCGTTTCACAGCTATTTGTAAGGCCTCCTCAGACAACCATTTTGCCTTTTTGCATTTCTTTTCCATGGGGAAGGAAAATTGAGCCTCAATATTTACTCTCGGCCCTTTACAGAAATTTTCTGAGGCCTGTTGTAGCCTCTCCCTTCTCTGTCAGTGAGGAGTCTGGGTCTCAGCAGCCACAATATATCCAATTATTTCCTAATACCTAGAGGACACACAAAAAGCTTCAGAATCGCTAACCTATACCACTGTGAAAACCCACCTTCCAGCTAGAGTGTCTATGTACCTTTCCTGTCTTTAGAGGAGAGGAGCACATGTTATTTTTCAGTGGCTACATTCCTTCTCCCATTCATTATGTTACTAACTTGTAATACTGATGAGCACATTTGTTTTGGTTTATAGTCCACTTGGAGGTCTCTCCTATCTGTTTATTTACATGATTTTTGTGTATGTGAATCACAGACATTACTAAAAGTCAGAACATATAAAATCATTCAGAAGTGTCCTCTCCCCTGCCCTCTGGCCTTGCTGTCTGTTTCCCACCCTCCCCTGAAGCTAACTAGTCTCATTATTTCCTGCTTTATCTTTTCTTTCCCACACATGAGCAAATATTTGTGTATTAAGAATATCAGTAACAGAGGATATATGTTTGTCTTTATTCAAGTTGACTTTCTAGCATACTGTGTATTCTGCAAGGCTAATAAGCTTGTATTACTTAGTAATAACTTCATATCCCTGACATTTATGGATACTTTGTCAATGTCAAACACATGCATTATTTTATCTAATTCTTGTGAAGAAGTGGAGCTATTATTATGTCTGTTTTATAGATGAGGAAACTGAGGCTTAGAGTTTACATAACTTGCTCAGTGTCACACAGTTAGTGATATAATGTAATTGTTCTCTTCGTGGCTTACTTGGTTACAAGGACAAAAGCCCCTTCAGATTAGCCTACATTAAAAAGATAACTTTAACTGTTTATAATAGCCAGAACATGGAGGCAACCTAGATATCCATTGACAGATGAATGGATAAAGAAGTTGTGTGTGTGTGTGTGTGTGTGTGTGTGTGTGTGTATACATACATACATAATGAAATATTGCTTAGCTATAAAAAGGAGCAAGTTTGAGTCAGGTCTAGTGAGGTGGATGAACCTAAAGCCTATTATACAGAGTGAAGTTTAAGTCAGAAAGAGAAAAATATCATATGTTAACACATATATATGGAATCTAGAAAAATTGTACTGATGACCCTATTTGCAGGGCAGCAGTAGTGACACAGATGTAGGTAACAGACTTGTGGACACAGCAGGGAAGCAGGGGTCGGGAGGAATTGAGAGAGTGGCGTTGAAACGTACATTACCATATGTAAAATAGATAGGAATTTGCTCTATGATGTAGGGAGCTCTCCCCAGTACTCTGTGACAACCTAGAGGGATAGGAGGTGAGGGGTGTTCAAGAGGGGAGGGGATATATGTGTACCTATGGCTGATTCATGTTGATGTATGACAGAAATCTTTACATTATAAAGCAATTATCCTCCAGTTAAAAATATTAGCTTGGTGTAAAAGTAATTGCGGTTTTGCATTGTTAAACTTTGCCATTTGATATTGGAATATATTCTTAAATACATGTGGTTATGTTATTTTAATGTGTGTTTCTCGCTTTTTTTTTTTTTTGCTGATGACTTATTGCTGTTAATTTTATATTCATTTTAGACTATAGAAATGATGTTAAACAAAAAGCAGATTTGAGCGATTTTTCTTTTTTATTCGAGTTCAAAATGGGCCGTAAAGCTTTGAGACAACTTGAAACATCAGTGCATTTGGCCCAGGAATTGCTAATGAACATACAGTGCAGTGGTGGTTCTAGAAGTTTTGCAAAGGAGACGAGAGCCTTGAAGATGAGGCGCTTAGTGGCTGGCCATTAGAAGTTGAGAGCAACCAGTTGAGAGCAATCACTGAAGCTTATCCTCTTACAGCTACACGAGAAGTTGCCGAAGAACTCAACATCGACCTGTGTTCATTCTGTGGTCATTTGGCATTTGAAGCAAATTGGAAAGGTGAAAAAGCTTGTTAAGTGGGTACTGCATGAACTGACCGAAAATAAAAAAAATTGTCGTTTTGGAGTGTCGTCAGCTTTTGTTCTACTCAACAACAACGAACCATTTCTTGATCAGATTGTGACATGCAGCAAAAAGTGGATTGTATACAACAGCTGGTGCAGTGGTTGGACCGAGAAGAAGTTCCAAGAAGGATAACTTCCCAAAGCCAAACTTGCAGCAAAAAAAGGTCTTGGTCACTGTTGGCGCTTTGCTGCTGGACTGATACACTACAGCTTTCTGAATCTTGGCAAAACCATTACATCTGAGAAGTATGCTCAGCAAATTGCTGAGATGCACTGAAAACTGCAGCGCCTGCAGCTGGCATTGGTCAACAGAACAGGCCGAGTTCTCCACAATACCTGGCTGCACGTTGCACAATCAACCCTTCAAAAGTTGAATGAATTAGGCTACGAAGTTTTGCCTCATCCGCCATATTCACCTGACCTCTCACCAACTAACTACCACTTCTTCAAGCATCTCAACAACTTTTTGCAGGGAAAGCACTTCCACACCAGTAGGAGGCAGAAAATGCTTTCCGTGAGTTCGTCTTGAAGCATAGATTTTTTTTTTCTCATTGGAAAAACAATGTGTTGATTGTAATGGTTCCTATTTTGATTAATAAAGATGTGTTTGAGCCTAGTTATAGTGATTTAAAATTCACTGTCAGAAACTGCAATTACTTTTTCATCAATCTAATAAATTTTTTTAAAAGGTAGCTTTAGAGTCAGGACACAGGGATGGTATATGCAAAAGACAATATTATCAGGATCAGGTGGCGTTTCTCTCCATTTGTTCATAACATCTGCCCCAGGCCTCCCCACCCCTACTTTGCCTTGCGTGTGGCTTCAGCCTGTCCTGTACTTCTCATACCAGCCCCTTATCACACCTGTTGACCTTATGCCTAATGTTCAGACCCCTTAGGGGCTCTCCCTGAGTGGGCTCCTGTAGTCAGTTGGCCTCCCCCTTGTTTTCTTTGGCAGCTCTAGAGGGGGCTGTGCAATACATTGATTGTTTAAGATAAGATTTTTGAAGTCTTGGAGTGTGTGAGTGGGGGGAAGGGTGGTATAAAAATTTATTAAAAAGAAAAAAAATTTATTAAAAAGAAAAATTATTCAGCTGGTACTGAGTCCAGGCTCACTCTGCTCGCTGCATGACAGGCTAATGAATTGGAGACAAGGTGTTGAGGCAAGGATTAAGCACTCATTTATGTACCCTTGACACCCAGCTCTGTTTTTCTCACTCTGAACGTCTTCTGAATCTCAGACTTGAAAATCAAAATGCCTACTTGATGTGCAGTGGTTGTCTCTATGCTCAATTCCTAAATCCCCATTTGCATCTTTCATATTCTCTGCCTTAGGGGGAATCGCTTTCTAGGCATCTAGACTGGAAATCTAGGTATTACTATAGGCCCACTACAGTCCTTCAAGACCCCACTCCTGGCATCTGATCTGTGGTCAAGACGTCCTGTTTCTCTAGTCTGAGCCCTCACCTCCAGCCCCAGTAACTGCAGCAGTGATCCGTGCTCTGTCCTTTCTTACCTTCTCCCAGTTCTAGCTGACCGTACTTAAACCTGTACGATAGATTTAACTGCTCTTTCTCTAAATGTATTGATGAAACCTCCAGCTCCAGTTCACATCCATTTGATTGGTGACTGTATAACTTGAACAAGTCACTTAGCTTCTCTGATTTAGGATTTCCATCTCTGAAGCAGGGGTGAGCAATGGCAATAAACTTTCTTGGGGAGTTACTGTGAATTTTAAATAACTTAGTGCAGACAGAGTGCTTAGGATAGAACCAGGCACTTGGGAATCCCCCCACATGTTAAACACCAGCTATTTGTCATCAATATTAGCAAAATGACTTCCAGAGCTATCTGTGTGGCTCTTCTGTTTAAATCTTTGCGTAATTTCTCATCATGTATGGAATAAAGTACAGATGTATCTGTAGGATAAATTTCTGGAGTTGGAGTTTTGTTTGTTTGTTTTTTTTTTTTTGGAGTTGGAGTTTTGATGGACATTGTCCAGTTGCTTTCCTGGGGATTTCTTTTTAATTATTCTGCAGCTGGGCTTCCCAGGTGGCCCTAGTGGTAAAGAGCCTGCCTGTCAATGCAGGAGACTGAAGAGACACAGATTTGATCCCTGGGTTGGGAAGATCCCCTGGAGGTGCATGGCAACCCACTCCAGTATTCTTGCCTGGAGAATTCCATGGACATTGGAGCCTGGTGGGCTACAGTCCATGGGGTCACAAAGAATTGGACATGACTGCAGCGACTTAGCACACATGCATGCATACTGCAACGGTGACAAGTGATGTACCTGATTCTCCAGCATGCTGGCCTCGCTAAATGTTGGTGTGATCAGATTGTATCATAGACTCCAGAGAATATGGGGAAATAATGGATTGAGATGAAACTTTGAAGTCAACGATTTTTTTTTTTTTGGTCATAGTGTGTTGCTTTCAGGATCTTAGTTCCCCAGTCAAGGGTCAAGCCCCAATCAAGGGTCAAGCCCTCTGCAGTGGAAGCATGGAGTCCTAACCAGGGAATTCCCTGAAGCCAGCTCTTTTGCCACTTTTTTTTAAAAAATGGAAGTATAGTTGATTTACAATATCATACTAGTTTCAGGTTACAGCATAGTGATTCAGTATTTTTACGTATTGTACTCCGTTAAAAGTTACTACAAGAACATGGTTATAATTCCTCTGATGTAAACCTATCCTTATTCCTTGTCTATTTTATACATAGTAGTTTGCATCTCTTAAATCCCATACCAGCTCTTGCCCTTCCCTTTCCTCCCCACCAGTAGCCACTAGTTCTCTTTATCTGTGAGTCTGTTTCTTTTTTGTTGTATTAACTAGTTTTATTTTTTAGATTCCTCATACACATGACTACACATAGTATTTGTCTTTCTGTCTGACTTCTTTCACTAAGCATAATACCCTCTAAGCCCTTCCATGTTGTTGGAAATGTCAAAATTTCATTTTTTTGTAGCTTGGCTATTGTGAATAATGCTGCTGTGAACTTTGGGGTGCTCATATCTTTTCATATTAGTATTTTTGTTTCCTTTGGGTGTGTGTGTACAGATAGATAGATATATCCCAAAAGTGGAATTGCTGGATCATATGGTAGTTGTGTTTTTAGTTTTTTTTTTTTTTTTAATGTTTATTTAACTGGTCTGGGTCTAAATTGTAGCATGCGGGATCTAGTTCCCTGACCAGGGATCAAACCTGGAGCTCCCTGTGTTGGGAGTGCAGAGTCTTAGCCACTGGACCACCAGGGAAGTCCCTGTTTTTAGTTTTTTGAGGAACCTCCATACTGTTTTTCCATAGTGGCTATACCATTTTGCAGTCTCATCAACAGTGTACAAGAGTTCCCTTTTCTCCACATCTTCTCCAGCCTTTGATATTTGTATACTTTCTGATAACTATTCTGACCAGTGTTAGGTGATATCTCATTGTGGTTTTGTCTTGAATTTCTCTAATAATTAGTGATGTTGAGTACCTTTTATGTCCCTGTTGGCCATCTGTATATCTTTGGAGAAATGTCTGTCTTCACAGGTCTTCAGGTCTTCACCTCTGTAGTTAAGTTTATTTCTAGGCATTTTATTCTTTTTGATGTGATTTTAAACAGGATTTGTTACTTTCTCTTTCTGGTTGTTCATTATTAATGTATAAAAAAGCAGCAGATTTCTGTACATGAATCTTGTATCCTGCAACTTTGCTGAATTTGTTTAAGAGAAGACGTACTTACAGCCATCAAATTGATTTTCGTTCTTTTGGGCCTAGGTGAAATGACAATGGATACCATCTTGGCACGACTGAAGCTCCTAAATCCAGATGAGCTTAGAGAAGAGATTGTCAAAGCTGGATTGAAATGTGGACCCATTACATCAACAACAAGGTTCATTTTTGAGAAAAAATTGGCTCAGGCTTTGTTAGAGCATGGTACACTGCCTTCACACCTGCCCGACCGTGGTGCCGCAGATGCCCCGTCCCTGGGCCAGGACACACAAAGGATTGTGAAGTCTGCAGTAGGGAGCCCAGCTGAGCAGGTCAGCTTTTCTGAAGACAGAGACTTTGGTTATAGTGTGGGCTTGAATCCTCCGGAAGAAGACGCCATGACATCTAAGACCTGTCCAGCGCCTTTCAGTGCCTCAGGCGGCGTCAACAGCCAGAAAGCAGTGCTGAGAGCCTCCGCAGAGGCGCCTCTGTACTATGGGGTGTGCCCAGCCTTCGAGGACACCCCGGCAAGAAATGGTAATGTGACCAGTAGGGTGTCTGTTACACAGGTGGTTCATTTACATCAGGGGAGAGGGATTTTGAAAAATCACAAACTACAGAAGAGAAGAAAGAAGACTTTAATCACCATACTCTCATTCCTCCAAACTAACCATTGTTCACATCCTTATATAGAATGCTCCTGAATTTTTTGTAAATCTATATAGGAATTTTTAGAAATTAAAGAAATTGGATTCTATGGAGATACAGTTCACTTATAAATATTTATGGACTGGCTCCATTTTTTGATTAATCATCTCCCTCACTTTTTTTTAATTCTCTGTAACCTGACCACCTTTTATATTAATGAATGCAAATGGCCAGTGAAGTTATAATTTTCAACATTAAAAAATTGTCATTTTAAATAAGACTAAAATAACATTGGAAAGAAGTAATGAAAGCTTGATCACAACGAAGTTACTTTTTGTAAAACAGTGTACATAATATATACATTTTATATATGTGTGTGTAGTCTATAAAGATGAAATTTATTCCTCCCCAGCCAAATCTTACTGTTTTGTGTATCATTCCTGACCCTGCTTACTATGTTTTATTTGTGTATTTAAATTTTAATTACTTTTATATTTTTAATATATTTTAATTTACATTTAACATATATATGTATGTATGTACATTATTTTTATTTTTATAAAATTGGTAAGAGTGTCAGGTCAAAAGGTTTTTGGTATTTTTTTTCAGTATGCATTTTTAAAACTGAAAGCTACGGTCTTCCAAAAGATATCACTATTTGCTATGGATGAGTGATTTTTAGCCTCTCTATAGTATGAATGTACATTTTTGTCTATCTGAAAAGGGAAAACAAGACTCTTATTTCTGTTCCATCAACCATACTGCATGTTATTAAACTTCCCTTTTGGTCTTTTCAAATAAGGGAAACCTGTCGTATTTTTATATCTAGTACCCTTTTTTTGTGTGTGTATTTTCTATTTATTTATTTATGGTGGTGCTGGGTCTTTGGTGTTACACTTGGGCTTTCTCTAGTTGCAGTACATGGGCTTCTCATTGCTGTGGCTTCTCTTGTTGCAGAGCACAGGCTCTAGGGCAAGGGTTCAGTAGTTGCCTTACCTCGTGGCATGTGGAAATCTTCCCAAAGCAGGGATTGAACCCATGTTTTCTGCATTGGCAGGCAGATTCTTAACCACTGGACCCCCAGGGAAGTCCAATAGTCATAGATTTTTGACTTACTTTTAAAATTATTTAGATCATTGGCCTATAAATTTTATTTTTATGTCCTTAGGTATAAAAACTGCATATGTAGATATAAAATATTTATCATTTATATCTATGCATATTCATATGATCAAACTTACTGTGTTCTTTTTGCTAACTGAAGCCCTTTTTTTGTGAAGATTAAAAATCTGAAATATTAATGAGAGAAAAATCAGGCTACTGGATCACAATTGTTAATTAACAAACCCAGGGCTTCAAGTGTGAATTAGGTGACAAGGGCTCCAGTTAATCGTCTCTGATTTTCCTTTGTCGCTTTTTCCATACAGAAAGGATTCACGTTTATGAAGATAAAAAGGAAGCCTTACAAGCTGTCAAGATGAACAAAGGATCCCGATTTAAAGCTTTTACAAACCGAGAAGATGCTGAGAAATTTGCCAGAGGAATTTGTGATTATTTCCCTTCTCCAAGCAAAACCTCTTTACCACTTTCTCCTGTGAAAACGGCACCACTCTTTAACAATGGTGGGTTAAAAGGTCATTTATATAGCAGTTCATACCTGGCATTACCATCAGATGTACTCCTGGGTGTTTTACACCCTCTTTCTTGGTAACTGGTTTTCTCTGCCTTTGAGAGAAGTTCAGTGTGCTGGGAGTAGAGAACTGAGGCCCAGGCCACAGAGCAGCTGGAGGAGGATGGGTCAGCTGGCCTGGGTTGAGGCAACAGGAGCTGAGTGGGCCAGGCCGCTCTTGGGCCCCAAAGCTGACAGGGCCGTGGGAGGAGCAGCGAAAGGGCCTCCATTGCCCTGTGTTCTGTCCCTCTTATGGCACTTTCTCTCCTGCAGCCTGTTGGGTTCTTGGCCTTTTTAGATGCTGAGACCTATCTACTTCCACCCTGAAGCTATACCTTCTAAGACCCATGGTACTTGCTTGTACCTGTACTTGTGAAAGCACTTTGTTGTGCATGTGCTCAGTCAGTCATGTCTGACTCTTTGTGACCCCATGGACCCCGGAGGACCACCAGGCTCCTCTGTCCATGGAATTTTTCAAGCAGGGATACTGGAGTGGGTTGCCATTTCCTTCTCCAGGGGATCTTCCCAACCGAGGGTCAAACCTGCATTCTCTTACATCTCCTACATTGGTAGGAGGATTCTTTACCTCCGCACCACCAGGGAAGCCCAAGTGGTACTTGCTTGGCCTCAGACAGTTCTCCAATAGTTGAGCTTGCCTGCGGGAGCCGTCCAGCTGGAAACCTGGCCACTGCCACTCCCAGCTCAGGACCAGGGTCTTGTGAGGGGCCTTTGCTGTCAGCATCATACAAAACCCCAGTGGACTAGCCTCATTCTGGCCCCTCCGTGAGCTCACAGCAGCCCTGCTTCCCAGGCTGGCTGGGGTTCCTGAGGAAGCAAGTAGCTCTCCTTGCAGGCAGTTGGCCTTGGATCAAGAGTGCGGTGTGCCTCCTCTTCTGTCACTTCATGGAGGCGTTTCCTCCATGGAAGCCAGGATGATTCCCAACACTTAACAGGTTTCCCTGTTCACGTTTGGTGACAGTTCCTCAAATGGCTTTCACACACCCACAGGTGTTGTGATTCAGCCAGTAGACCTTCCTCTTGACTCACTGCCTTGCTGGGGATGCTCCTTGCTCTTGGAAGGTCCCATGCAGGAGTGGATCGTATCCCTGGCTGTGTGCCCATATCCCCCTGCTGAGCTTCACAGCCTGTCCTTCACTGCCCGAGGCTGGGACACGCGTCTGTCTGCTGCAAGTAGGTCATCAGCGTCTATGGGAAAGATTTTTCTTACCCTCAGTGAAGCACATAGTGGATGATGAGAAAATGTTTGTGAAATTCAGTGTTCTTCAATTGTCTCTTCGTGACAGATGGGTTGTACTTGTCTGAGTCAGAAACAGCAAGCAAAGAGCGAGCAAACAGCTATAAAAATCCACGCACACAAGACCTGACTGCCAAACTTCGGAAAGCCGTGGAGAAGGGAGACGAAGACACCTTTTCCGACCTCATTTGGAGTAATCCCCGGTATCTGATTGGTTCGGGGGACAACCCAACCATTGTACAGGTAAACCTACTTCTAGCGTCATTATCATCAAGACTGCAGGTGATGAAAGCGAAGCTCAGAGTCTGCCGTTTTCTTTCAGGAAGGGTGTCGGTACAATGTCATGCATGTGGCTGCCAAAGAGAACCAGGCTGCTGTGTGCCAGCTCACCCTGGAGACGCTGGAGAACCCCGAGTTCATGCGGCTCATGTACCCGGATGACGAGCCGCACATGCTGGAGAAGCGCATCTGCTACGTGGTGGACCTGTACCTCAACACACCGGACAGAGTGGTATGCCTCATAGCCATCCTCGTGTGGAAACAGTATTTGGGTGTTTATTTACTGCATCCTTGAGCTGCATCAGCTCAGAGGAGAGGCTTGAGCTTAGAAAGATGTGTTTTGAAACAGACCCGCTCACACTTGAGAAGAGCCCCCTGCTGGCCTGCATACCTGGTTCTCAGTTGGGGTGGAGCCGCCCCCAGGGCACTTCCCTCATGGCCTTTGTTCAGAGAGGCTTGAGCTGAAAGGAGGGGGAGTGAATGCCCCAAAGCTAAAGGGAGAAGTAAAAAGATTTTGGTGCCTTACAGTCTAGTGTCCTATGTATGTCTGTTTTTTCCATCTAACATTATATGAAGAATATTTCCTGTAGGGTTAAAATGTTCAGTGGGGTGATTTTTTTTTGTTCTTAAATATTTTATTCAGGTATTTTTGGCTATGTTGGGTCTTCATTGCTGCTCGGGCTTTTTTCTCTAGTTGTGGAGAGCAGGGTCTCCTCTCTAGTTGTAGTGCGCAAGCTTCTCATTGCAGTGGCTTCTCGTTGCAGAGTGCAGGCTCTAGGTGTACGTGCTTCTAGTTGCAGCATGCAGCCTCAGTAGTTGCAGCTCACAGGCACAAGAGCGTGGGTTCAGTTGTTGTGGTGCACAGGCTTAGTTGCTCTGCGGCACGTGGGCTCCTCCCCACCCAGGGATTGAACCTGATTCTCCTGCGTTGGCAGGCAGATTGTTCACTACTGACCCACCAGGGAGCCCCCCAGTGGGGTAATTTTTAATGGTGCATAAGGCTTAAGTAAGGATTCTTGAAACAGAAGAGTTTTACATATTTATATAAGGGAGAACCCAATGATGGCTGAGAGCCAAGGGCTGTAAATTCTGAGCGAAACCTAGGAGTTTGAGAAGTCGTGGTTGGCATGAGAGGAAATAAAGAAAGCCTAGTGGATTATTTTGTAACATATTGAATATGATACATTGAATTGCAGAACTGGAAGCAAGAATAACTTTTCTCACAAGAGAGAAAAGGACAAAGAGAAAAATTTTGGCCATGCTGGCAAAATTAAAGAAGAGCATAAAAGAGAAAACAGTGGTTACATGAAAGCAGTAGTAAGTGTGGAATAGGACAGAGAGAACAAAATCATAGTACATTAGACTAAGAGTGAACAAACTGAATCAGGGTGTGTGACGTGCAGTTGGGAAATGTGACTTCTTGATGCGATACAGGCCCGTGTGCCCTACCGGAAGTATAATGCAGTGTTTTTCATGCCTGTGTAGCGCTCATTGAAAACTTGCCTGTGTGTCCACAGAGACCACTGGATTGATATTAGATGTTACAAATCCCATTCTTTGACCACAAAGCACTGAGAGTAGGAATTGCTTAAAGTGTTGACCTCCAAGCCCAGGGGCTCAGCAGAGGGTATAGTATGAAGGAGAGGCTGGATCAGCCAGGAGTGGCTAGAGGACCCAGAGCGCCCCAGCTGTGCGGGAATGAAGGTAGCTGGCAGGTGTGAGGGGCGTGACTGGGGTCAAGCTGCTAAAGCTCAGAGCGGGTTAGGGAAGGATGTCTTGTGCTTGAGGAAGAGGGGTAGCCAGAAGGAAGGGGAGTGTGGAGGGCACTTTGCACTCTGATATCTTGAACACTGAGTGGACACAGCTGGCCCTGATGTGCAGCGGCCCCGGCCCCCAGGGCCTGGCTGGGAGCTGTGCTGATGCTGCAGCCTTGGCCACAGGGCTGGAGGCGGCTCAGGTAGATGGTGGACCAGGAAGGGCCTGGTTGGGAGAAGGCAGTCAAGCCAGGGCTGGCAAGGGGCAGCCTGTCCCATTCAGTCAGTATAGCTTTGGAGCCCAGCTCAGATCCTTCTGTGTGTCTACAGCTGTGGTGGGTGGGGCGGGTGTGTGTGGCAGAGCCTAGTCTTCGGCCCGGCTGTTTACTGTGTGGGAAAGCCACCAGCGGTGTCAGCAGCTCCTGGAGGTGAGATGACCTTCGAAGGTGCAGAGCGGGGAGGGGGCAGGGGTGGAGCTGCCCTGAGGGTATTTGCTTGCACAGGGGTCTGGGGTCACCTTGGAGAAGGGGGACTGGAACTGGGGGTGTGGGTACGGGTAGCAGGGCCCTTGGGACTCTAGATAGCTGGGAGAGAAGCTCTGAGCACAAAGCATGGCATGTAGAGGGAGGAACCCGAGGGCTGGAACGTGTGGTGGTTGCAGGTGGACCTGAGCAGATTCTGTTTTGGCCGAACTGCCTCCTAGTCTGCGGCCATCCAAATGAACGTGCTGGGGGTGGTAGCTCCACAGTTCAGGGGCCTGCTGGTCTGCAGGGAGACTGGGGAGGGATTGAATTGAAAAACCTGTAAAGTCAGAAGGGAAGAGTTTCATTTACTGCAATACTAGCCATTGGAGAGAGCTCTGAGTATAGACCAAATCATGGGCTTTGCCCTATTCTAGATCTTGTTTTTATCTATTTGTTATACCTTATGAGCATTGATTTTAAGACATTGCACTGGGTCCTGAATTGTTAAAGCTGCTGTTGCTGACGAGGTGTTATACCCTAGCTCTGTTGTAAGCACCCCCCAGCCATACAGGAACGGAGCGTTATGCTGGGCTAACGCCCTGGCATAAAGTGGGTGTATGCTAGTGTGCCAATTACTTTTCAGCTATAAAGACACTGCCTTTTTATAGTCTTTTAAGGGTTTTGTTTGTTTTACTACTTATTTTTAGTAACTTGAAGGAACTTTATGAACCAAAAAAGTGTATAGAAGTGTTCTTCTTTTGCATCTTTCCCAGGGCTATGACACACCATTGCATTTTGCTTGTAAGTTTGGAAACGTAGATGTGGTCAATGTGCTTTCTTCACACCCTTTGATTGTAAAAAACCCAAGGAATAAATATGATAAAACACCTGAAGACGTAAGTACCTATTAAAATCTTATTACATAGTTTTAGAAATGAAAATATATAAAATTACAAGGTCTGCAACCACAGCTACTGTGAAGACACAAGTAACTGTGTGCATGTGTTTACCTTATGGCAACAGAACCTTGATTGTCAAGTAAGATGTACTCTGAAGAAGATGCTTCTATAGCGCCAGGAGGGAGTGAACTGCCCTAGTTTGCAGATTTTATTTTCCTGAAATGGATGGTCAAGCTGTCCTCAGTGGGTCACTGTGTTTTGACAAGTTCCCTCTGCATCCTTCAGCTCACCAGGGTCAGAGAACATAGGAGGTGGTGCTTGTGCTGCTGATGGTGGTGGTCATGGATGATGGAGATGGTGAGGATGGAGTCAGTTATGATGGTGGTGGTGGTAATGTGATACGGTGGTGAGGATGATGGTAACTGGTGAGGGATAATGGAGGTAGTGATGATGGTGGTGATGATGTGATGATGAAGATGATGCTGCTCGTGTGTTCAGCCCAGTGTGCACCAGGAGCTGTCCTTTGCCTCTTCTGTGTTCTCCCTTGGCCTGCACAAGCCTTAGGAACAGGCCTTTCAGGATGTATGTCAGCAGTTGAGCAAAACGTGCTTTAGAGAAGGCAGCAGTGCCTCTGTGCAGTGAGGTAGAGAGGAAGGTGGACCTGAAAGAACTGGAAGATGAGGTAATTTGTAACATGCATGGGAGCTGTTGGCTGGCTTGGACCTGCTAGCCCTGTGGAAATAGAATTTGTAAGATCCTGTTCTGGCAGTGTCACCTCCTTTTCATTTGCTGTGATTATGTAAGTTGCACCCACTTCTATAGCAAGTTTAGAATTCACATAAAAAGAATAAAATTTACCAGCCAATTCTGCAACTCAGAAATTACCATTATTTTGGCTTAAATCTGACTCAACTTTCTGTGTGCATGTGTGTATGTTTTCTCAATATAAGATGGTGACACATTCTTGCTTCACTTTTTATTTTGTTTCATGCTGATAGCCTTGATAGTTTCAGGTGAACTGGCTGAGGGACTCAGCACACATGTATCCATTCTCCAAACTCACCTCCCATCTAGGCTGCCACATAGTATGAGCAGAGTTCCATGTGCTATACAGTAGGTGGTGACAGGTCTTTAAAGCATTGGACATCTCTTACAATCAGTTACAGAGTTTAAAAGGAAATGTTGCACTCCTTGAAGGGTTCACTGTGCAGTGGTAGTTTGTTTTTCTCACAGGCTGGCAGGAGATGGTAATTTTATGGTTCCTTTCTTTTTATTTTAAGGTTATTGGTTTTTTATTGTTTGTAGCTAAAATGTTCACAATTCTCTAATGTCTGAGAACATTGATTGCTGTAGTTGCAAAAATGAAACATTTGTGTCCCTGTTCAATAGAAGTTGTAGTTCAGTCCAGCCAAACCATAGAAGACAGGCTCCTAGGCAGTGAAGTGTATAGCCCTGAGGTGTGGACATGCCTGCTCTGACCTGATGGTTCACCTTAAGGTTTCCTTTCCTTGCAGAAAATTAGGAAATGTAGACATCCTGAAGAAAGAAGGTAAAATTTACCTGTAATCTCAGAGTTTGTTCTCCTTGTCCTGGCCCCTTGGAGCTTTTACAAAACATTGAAGAAGGAAGATTGCACTGTTAAACATTTTTTATTGTGGGCTTTATGAAATACTCAGGTGTTAGGATCTATCTATCCTTGTTCTCTTGACTTTAATATTTGCTTCTGCAATATCATTTTCATGATAAGAAAATAGGATAAATTTGATTCAGAGTGTTCACTTTTTATTATTATTTTTTTAAAAGGTTATTTGTGAAAGAAGCAAAAACAAATCTGTGGAACTGAAGGAGCGGATTCGAGACTACTTAAAGGGTAAAGAGGGGAGTGGGCGCCCAGAGTGAGGAGGCCCTCCATGGTGAAGGCCCTGGCAGCGACTAGGCCGCCTTGTGTGTGGGAGTAAAGCCAGGGGGCTGTTGGGACCCCCTCAGAATTACCCTGAGTTCCACCTCCCTTTTCTGGGAGACCAGGTTGTCTGTCACTTGACTGTTGCTTGCGGCCTCACCCCTTGACCTCTGCAGCCTCTTGGGCAGCAGGTGCCTCCGGCCCCTCTTCTTTGGCCACATCCTGCAGGGCAGCCAGAAGGCAGGAGAGACCTGCCTGGATCCCCTATGTCAGTCTGGTGGCTCCCTGCCCTCCACCGCCCTCTGCCCAGGCTGTCCCCATCTCTGCTTCTGTGACCTCCCAGCCCTGGATCACCACTCTCCAGGCCAAGGGCTTCTCAGACCATGGCCCGTGGGCCAGTCCTTCCTGTTTGGTTTCCGGGGGCCTCCAGCCTCTGGTGCAGAGCTCCCAGGCTGTGTCCCAGCCAGCCTGCAGGCTTCAGGGCATCTGGCGGTGGAAAGCCCCCCTTCCTACCCCCTTTCTCCTCTGTGTTGTTTCCAGGGAGTTTGAGCAGTTGGCAGCAGCTCGCTCAGTGGCATTGCTGCAGATACTGGAAACTCTTGGCCTCCCCTGTGTGCTCGTCTTTATCTGCTTCTCTCTGGTTTCCGTTCCTGCCCAGATCCCTGGTGGTTTCTTTCGAGCAGCGCTCGGTGAGGCCTGGTGGCGTGGAGTCCCACGGGCCCCTGGCGGCCACCACATGGCGCGCCTGCTGTCCTTGCTGCTTTCCTGCCACACTGTCCCTGTGGCTTCAGCCTGTGTCCTTCCCAGGTTCTGTACCAAAGTGTGTCATTCCAGGTCTGCTTGGAGATGTGTGTTCAGTGATAACAAAATTGTAATATATGAAACAGGATAGGAGTTGGGGGAGGACGGAGGTTGAAATGCATCTTCTCTGTAAGGGTTCTCCAGCTCCTCTTCAGCCGCTCTGGTTCACAGGTCCCACCTCTCAGTCCTGCTACGAACCTGGGAACGAGCATGTGTTTGCTGCTCCCCTTTCTTTTTTTCTCCTCCTCCTTATTTCTCTGCAGAGGAAGAGCGTGGGGCTCATTAGGTACAGGAGTCTGGCGCAGACCGACCTCTCTTCAGGTGCTCTGGCTCCAGAGCTTTCTCAGCCTTTTTACTGTTAGCATCTTTGACTGGTATGCAGAGCCTGTGGGGTAATAACCCAGCTGATTCTTAGGCTGATGCCCAGGGCCTAACGGCCACTGTGGTGCAGGCTCCACACACATCACTTAGCCCCGTGTGTTTTCTCCTCCCAGGTCACTACTATGTGCCCCTCCTGAGGGCAGAGGACACGTCTTCTCCTGTGATCGGGGAGCTGTGGTCTTCAGACCAGACCGGCGAGGTCTGTCACATTGGCCACACTGGATGCTTCCCCAAAGACCCTGTTCTAACACTTCGAGCCTTCGCAGGGCCCCTGAGTCCATCCAAGGTGAGCATCTGTAGAAGGTTCTGGAACAACTCCTGGCTGTCCCCACCAGGAGTGCTGGGTTTTTCCAGCCTTTTGCTTTGTGCTTGGTCCTGGAGACCAGAGCTCATGAAACTCCAGTGAGTTGTCAGTGAGGCTTCAGAACTTTCCTGGAGGAACAAGAGTGTCTTGATCCTATTATTGTTAGCCAGGGTAGGTATGTGACAGGCGGTGCTCCCAAGAAATGAGGTTTACCTGGGCTTACTCTCCTCATGCTGGCATTACCTGCACCCCCCATCCGTGCCTATGGACCTTGCACAGCATATGCCCATTTCATTGTCCTTGGATTTGTGCTGTCAGTAGGAAACTTCCACTTGCAGACTCTAAAGTTCACCTTCCAGATGGAGGTACTTGATATACTGACCTGTATGCACTCTTTCCTCTTGGAAAAGAAAGCTGTAGTTAGTTACCTTAAACTATAAAATGTTAGGAATAGATTTAGCTGCTTGAAACATAAAAAGCACACACATTTATTGGGCAGCAGGTCTGTAGGGTCTCCCTCAAAGCCTCCTGGTTCACTTCTGACCCTGAACCCAGCCCAGACCTTGCCAGGGTCCCTCCTGGCCTCTGCTGTGATGCAGCTGAGGTTCCTTAGCTACAGGGCAGGGGAGCACGTTGCCTGCACTGTGTTTGGGGTTGGGGGCGGGGGGCACCACCTGGCGACATGGGTGCACAGCACATCTCAGCACACTTTCTGTTCTAGGCAGAAGATTTTCGCCGACTCTGGAAAACCCCGCCTCGAGAGAAAGCTGGCTTCTTCCACAGTGTCAGGAAATCTGATCCAGAAAGAGGCATTGAGAGAGTGGGAAGGTACTTAGAGGGCACAGAGGGACAAGGGCTGAGTGGTGGGGTCTCGTGTGCTGTGTGCTGGTGTGCTGACTGGGGCTTTCAAATCAGTATTTCCCAGAAGTGTTTACTGCTTGACTTTACAGCCTTTTTACTAAGGTCTAATTTGCAGAGGTATACACTGCAGCCTGTGCAGCAAGGCTCCATGAAAATAGTCCCTCCTGGCAGTCAGGTGGGGTGTCCCAGGGGCGTGAGGGTGTGTGGGGAAAGGAGCCACATGAGGAAGGAGAAGATAAAATACCAGAGGAGGACGTGGCCAGGAACTGCTACGGGAGACGTCCCTGAAAAGTGTTTTCCACAATCAAGAAGCTAATTTACATCGTGTCAAATAATGCTTAACTGGATGGTTTTAGAACTTTTTCTCAAAATATGTGCCCAGCTTTAAGTTCACAACTTGAAAAGGACCTCTAAACATTTATGTCTGGCCCAAACCAGAATTGTCTTCAACTTGGTACCGTTGTTTTATGAAAACCAAAATGTTCTTTGTTAGTGGAGTTTTACAGTTTGCCCTTTTTTGTCTCTTATGAGTGTTGGTGTGAGTGGAACGGTTTGTTTGTAAGTGGTACCTTTCTCACCTGTGACCTTGACTCATTCTGTAGCACAGTCTTACCCTGTGAGGGGAGCGCTGCTTTAGGAAATTAAGCGTACTCTTTCAGCCCCAAATTTAGGATAAAATGAAACCAAGGTTGCAGGTGCAGTTTGTGTACTTCTAGCATAAAGTGGCTCTTTTCTGTGTAGTAGGTTCTGTGAGTTTTTCTTCTGCTCTCAAAGCTGGTTAATTTGCTTTATTCTTACAGGGAGCTGGCTCATGAACTGGGGTATCCCTGGGTCGAATACTGGGACTTTCTGGGCTGTTTTGTTGATCTGTCTTCCCAGGCAGGCCTGCAAAAGCTAGAAGAGTACCTTACTCAGCAGGAAGTAGGCAAAAAACACCTGCAAGACATGGGAGAAAATGCAGCATGTCGCCAGGAGGACGCTTCAGCCCTAGGTAAGGATATGCAGTGCGTCCAGGGCTGGTGAGACTGGCAGCCCGTCCTGTGGCCAGGTCTGTGGGAACCTGTGGCTTCTCATTTTCCTGCCCATGAGGGGGGCCAGCTGGGCCTGGAGCCTGTAATTCTGTCTGCAAGGTCCTGCTTGACTTTTTCCAAGGTTTTCTGTCTTAAACAATGAGGAGGAGGCTTTGAATACGGGAGTGACTTGTCACAGGGTTGGTACTATGTGCAGTGACATCCCGAAGTCCCCTTGTCAACACCTCTGAGAGCTGCTTTCTCTCCCTCACAGGCCGTCACAGGAAGTGCAGCAATTCCATCTCTGTGAGGGCGTTTCTAGATGAAGATGATGACATGAGCTTGGAAGAGATAAAAAACCGGCAAAATACAGCTCGAAACAACACCCCGCCCAGGGCAGCTGCTTTTGGAGACTTGGGGTGTGACATCCTCCCCTTGGAGCAGACAGAACTTATCGAAGCCTCAGCCCCGACCAGTCCCCACAGCAGCAGAAATGGGTTTTGCAGCCCCCTGAGGGATGGCAAGACCCTGGGTGGGAAGAGGCCCAAGGCCCAGAGTGGGGAGGAAGACTTCCTGTCACCAGTCTCCGGCTTGACTGTTGAGTTTGATAAATTGAATTTGCAGAATCTAGAAAGTAGCTTTTCTAAGACACCAAATCAAAGAGTGAAAACTAGAGATAAGAAGATCCTGACATCAAGAGTGAACGCAGGAGGAAGTGACGTGTTAGAACCTCTTACTGCTGATAGACTTGGAAATAACCAGGGAAGGACAGAAAATGAGATGTCTGCTGGAATTGCTAACATGTGCCTGAATCCAGACAGTTCCATGCACGAGCCCCACTATGGCAATGGCTCGGAGCCCTCAGAGGTTCCCGCCTCGAAGGACCCTGTCCAGAGGCTCTTCCTTTCTGGGTATGAGTTGGGAAGCATGCATGTGTGTTGGGGGGTGGTGGACACAGGTGCCAGTATGATTCTCGGACACTTCCCTCCACCCCGGCCAGCCTGACAGGCACTTGTTCCATCTGTCTCACAAGTTGGTGGCTTTCTATCCATCCTCATTGGTCCTCCAAGCCAGTGGCAGACAGCATTTTCCTTCCTGGCTCCTCCTTGCGTCCACTGTATTTCCCACCGTGACTGAGCTGTCCTACGAGTTTTAGGAAGAAAGGCCATCTTGGGGTCAGTCTCAGTTGTCCACCTGATGGTCTGTTCCCCCTTCTGCTCTGTCTTCCTGGAGGTGGTAATACGTAGAGCGCATCTTGCCAGCAGGGCTGGGGCCGGGGTCTCCTCCCTGTGGGCAGCACGTTCCCTCTGCCATCCCCACCTTCACCCTCACCCCTGACCTGGATTGTAGCCTGCAGGTAGTGCCTGTGGTGGTGGTAATGGACAGTGGTAATTTCAGTGGTGCTGAATTTCTGGGTGTAATCATGGAGGTTTCTGCTCCTTCTCATGCCTTCTAGAGAAGAGCCATCAAAACTGGATCGGGATGTTCTGGCAGCCCTGGAGTGCACGGACGTGGACCCTCGCCAGTACCCGGCCATACACAGGTGGAGGAGCGCTGTCCTTTGCTACTCACCTTCGGACAGACAGAGGTACCCACAGACCCAGGGGGCAGAGTCGCTAGATTCGTGGGGAAGTTCACACAGTCAGATCCGTTAGCCAAGCTGGTGGGGAGTCCCCTGATGTATGGCCGGGGGTGACAAAGTAGAAGGATGCTGCTGACAAGTGGGTATGGGATGGAAGTAGCCCAGATTCCTGCTCAGGGTCACATGCCACTCGTGTGGAGAATGGTAATGAGCTTTCAGTCTTCAGGGCCCACGGCTCCCAGGCTTGCAGCATCTCTGCAGGTGTTCTCTCGGGGGCAGGGGCCCAGATCCTGTGTGGCCTCCACTCGCCCCATCCCATCCAGCCGTCCATGCTGACTGCCCGTTCTTGGTTTCCTCAGCTGGTCCAGCCCCTCACTGAAAGGGAAGTTGAAGTCTCAGCTCCTGGACGTCAGTGGCCCTCCTGGCGGCAGCCCTGGGAGAAGCAGCCCTGCAGGCGGCAGCCCTGGGAAGCCTGGCTCCACACCTCACGTCTCCGGCCTGGGCAGCCCTGGGCGCTACAGCCCCGCCAACGGGGGCCACCTCCGCCGGATGGCGCGCCTGGCCCAGCTTGCCACCTTGTAGGGCCCATGCACACTGCTGGGGTTCTTGGTTTGTTCTTCGTTGTTTTGTTTGTTTTTTAAGAAAAGTAATGTGTTTATTGCTGAAATTTCACATGCCAAAATAATATTCTGATTAATTTATCAGTCCTTATTTAGAGAGTAAAAGAATTTTAGAAATTGCAAATATTCTGTATAAAATTTAGCTTTCTGTTATTTGGAGAGAAGGTGAACGCAAACTCATGGAGATTTTTTGAAAACCCTCCATGTGGTTACAGACAGGCTCTGTTAGCCTCCCCAGGTGCACACGTAAGGGAAGAGGGCGCCAGAGAGGCCGGGGTGCCCCACAGGCGGCAGCCCCCCTCCTCCCTCGACAGTGCTGCGCTCCCTTCTGCTCTTTTCCTGAAACACAGGTGAAAGTTTGTGCCTCTGCCTTTTCTGGGGAGGGTCTTTGACTTTCTAGTTCATGACAGAAAATCCTGTCTGCTTTGCCAACCATTGATTAGATGCTGATGAGGTGGGCATCCGGGAGTAAAGGAGCCTTGCGTGTGTTGGACACTTGCAGCGACACTTATAGTTGGGAGTCACTGAAGATATTTAAGTGAGTGACCAGAAGATGAAAGTAGCTTTTTTCTAGAAGAAAAATGGTAGCTGCTGGGAGTCATGTGAATAGTCTCACACAGGACTCACTCACCAGCGGTCCTTGGAGGGTGTGTCCTTTCTCACCAGCACTTGGCCTTTCACAGTGCACCTTATGTAGCTGCAAGTGCAGTGTAATAAAGTAACCTGAATGTTGTTCCCTGGTTTTGAGGTGTACCCCATATTTTAGAATGCATTTCAGTTGGACTTGCTTTATGAAAGAGCATCACGTTTTAGTAGAGACAAAAGGTTTGCTTTGGAGGAAATACCTGATCCCAGTTCTGTCCTTTCAGTGTGGTTGGTCTTCCCTCCCCCAGGCCGTACCTGTTGGAGGGTTTCCGCACACAGAGCTCTGCATCCCGGAGGGCCTGGGACATTGCAGCCGCGCTGAGGGCTGTTTCTCCCGTGTTAGCAGTGGCCACTCACAGCAGGGTTCTGGGGGCATTGCCAGTGTTTGATCAAAAGTGAGAACTGCCAGTGCATCTGCTGTCCAGTGCCTTTTGTAAACCACTTTTGATTCTCCTCTGCTTATTCTTTGAGACTATACAGTGATAGGAGGTAGACATAAGTGAGATTTTTTATTTGTAAAGATTCTGAATTGAAACATGTTAAAAAAAAAAAAAAAAAAAGCTTATTTCTTTCACACAGTAACAAGAGACAGGTCAGGAATATCGGGACCTGAGATTAAGGTTTTAAAATTCAAAAGGGTGTTCTCACTTGTGTAGCAGATGACGTAGACATAAGAGAAAAATACATTCTGTTCTACAAACCAAATGGCGTTTTTAAAAGACATCTCTATTCTCAAATAAGAACACAGATGTAGTCATAGTGATGATCTGTTTTCTCTAAAATTTGACCATGCCGTCCTGTATATTGTTATAAATATTCAGATGGAAATTAAAGTAGGGATGTGCCCTAACTTCACAGACTGCTGTTCCTGTTTTCTCAAGTTTAGACCTTTGATTATTTCTCCATTTGTTTATGTAAGTTGGCCCTGGTTCCACTGAATGCATTATCATGTGTCCCGTGGTGGTTTTACATCTTTTTAAAACTACTTAATGGAATAAATTATTTTTAAAACCATGTGGTAATCATTCTAAGCTTTCAGAAAGACCTCTCTCAACTGTGCCCAGGAAAAGTGCCCTTTTTAGCAAACTCTTAAGCAGTGTTTGGGTTAAACAGAACATCAATCTGAGAGCAGTTTATTTGCTGTCTGGGGCCCTTTCGTTCCTAACACAGTTGTGAAAAGCCTTGGCATCAGTTAAACTAGCAAATATTTCCCAAGTGTCCTATGAAACAGGGAGCCTTCTTCTGTGATGTTGACAATCAGTATGTAACGTCTCCGGTTGAAAAGGTGATGGGAACCCCATCATGGTGGGTGGCGGCTGTGCCGTCAGCTGCAGTCCAGGGGGCTTCAGAGGGTCCCCTGCTCCTGGGGAGAGCAGGCGCCACATGTGGCAACCAGATCTTCTGGGGTAGTTTTTGGATGTTTCCAGAAGCTCAGAGGGGATGGTTACAGGGTGATGGTCTTGTTGGGTAGTTGCCAGTCACTGGGCACATCACTACCCCATCCCCAAGCCAGGTGGGCTCAGGCAGTTGGAGGCATGTGTTTCTCATTGTGTGTGGAGACCCGCAGGCAGCTCTGGGTAACACGTGCCCTCAGGTTCCTTCCTCAACTGTCTCGAGATATTTTGGAACAAACAGCAATGCAGCCAGTGGGAACCACCTTCATTCCCGCTGCAGTCAGTTTGGGATCCGTCCTGACGCACAGGGTCTCAGGGTGAGTTTTTATGTCAGTCACAGTTGGGAGGTCTTTCCTGATGTTTCTTAAGTTCTCGGTCATATGTCCCACCTCAGGGTGGTTTCCTGGGCCCTTGTAAGTGACCCCATCCAAACACCCTTGTCCTGCTCCTGGGCTCACTTCCTGTTTCTGAAACGTTGCCCTGCTCCTCCGCGGTGAAGTACAAAGGGTGGACATGCCACTGAAGACAGGTCTGCAGACAGGACAGTATGTGACCACACAAGCCCAGGGAGACGGGGAGGACCTGCAGGTGCCGAGGGTCCAGGTGCCCAGGGCTCGACTACGGGACCTCACAGCACCCGAGGCCAGACACCTGGTGCTGCCTGACGCTTTTCTGGTCTTAGACGTTGGCACAGCCCCGGGCTAACTTGTCACAACTATTTCTACAGAATGGTGCATGGTTGTTGCTTTTAGAAAACCACTTGAGCTCACTGTCCTGGGTCAGGGCCTCTCACCGAGGCCCCTGTTGGGCAGATGCCCTGCGAAACTTCAGCCCAGGGTACACCAGATCCTGGGGAAAGGGCTTTCTGCTGAGACTTTCTCAGCTAGTTGGGGCTGCTGTTTGTCATGCACAGGCTGCTTGTTTTAAAACATTCACAATTAGTACTTTGAAAAACCAGTAAAATAAAATTTTATTTTGTAGTTATTTCCAAAATTGACAGAAACATCAAATACTCCAATTAGTTGCACTGATTACAGAAAATATTCATAACCACTCAATAAAAATTGTACTTCCTCCTAAAATAACAGAAATTTGGGATGGACACACTAAATATTTTAATCCATAAGCATAAAAGATTAACAGCCAACAAACAAGAGGCAAACAAGGACTGAACTGTCAGTTGGACGTTTTACTGAAACGGGCCGCTCATGGGGCATTCATCACTGCCTCTCTGGTGAGGCCAGCAGCTCAAGTCACCTCCCTCACTGGCCAAGGTGCTCCTCCTGTGTGTCCAGAAAGGCCTCACGACACAAAAGTTCAGATCCCACAGCGTCAGGGAGGTGTGACTTTGGAGTGAGAAACTGGTTTTCAAAGCAAGAACCAGATGAGAAAAATCTTTATGTAAGTGACAAGTTTTAGGAAACGAATGTACAAAGCAGAATAAGTTACAAACAGAAGAAGCGCTGCGCCCTCCTCCTCTTCCTCCTGCCTGACGGGCTCTGCTGGCGGACAGCCTGCTGCAGTGTCTGCCTGGTCCCTACAGTCATGGCATCTGGGGGGCCTCATCCAGTCCCTCAAACAGGCCTGCCTGGACCCCTCAGGCTCGTCCTGGATGAGAGGGAGGCAGACATCCTGCGAAAGAGATGAAGCTGGTCTGATCTGAGCACTTCCCTTTTCCATCCTGGACCGTGAGTTAAGAACTCTGTGTTGTAGATCCTTTTGCTTTCCTGCCACCTAGAGGTGGCCGTCCCCGCTGCGCAGCCTGTGGGGGGGACACGGGGGAAACTGCGGTCTTGGCGGCACGCACACCAGGCCGGCAACGGGCTGAGGAGGACGCAGGGCCTCAAAGCGGCCCTCAGGAACGGGAGATCTTGTCAGGAGGCATGAACCCTGTGTCCCCGAGGGCCCTGAGAGCCACTCGGCCATCGGGCCGGACCACCAGGTGGGTAATGCTGCCGTTGTTGAGGGAAAGGCGGAGCCAGCCTTCTGGAGGGAACTGCAGCGCCCTGAGAAGAGAGAATGTGCTAGAAACAGGCCAGGTGGGCCAGGTCTCAACAAAGCTGAGGGTACCCTCAGGGCCCCTGAGAAGCCCCTGGGAAGACTTCCAGGGGCCGGGTCCAGCATCTCTAAGTCCCTCCTGCTTTCAGATGGGGTTTCTCAGAGGAAGGAGCTGCCGGGCAGATGTCAACCCAACAGTCCAACAAGGGGTTGGGGAGAATCCAGTCCCTCTGGGATGGGGATAAAGCGCACTCGAGGCCTGCAGGTGAGTCACAAGCACACTGGTTAACAAATGCATGCAACTTAATCTGCTTTCCCAGTGTAACCAGAGGGGGGCAGAGAGCAGCCAGATGGTGCAGCAGGTGCAACCACGGCCCCTGGAGCGTTTTCATGCTCTTAAAAGTGCTTTTCAGGCACAGTTAGTATTTGCTGAAGGGCACAGCATGACTACAGCCTCTGTCCATGTCACCAGACACTCTTCCTGCCCTAGAACTGTGGGGTCGACAAGCAGCAGCCCCGTGGCTTGTCTCACCACCTCTGTCAAGAGTTTTGCTGACTTGAAGGAGTAACTACCTACACACTGCTTTTTAAAGTCTCAATGTCACGCTCACTACTTTCAGAAACTGTCCTAAGTTAGGGGGCAGGTCGTCCTCCCATTTCCTGGGGCAGAGGCCCTGGCTCCCAGCAGCCCTGTCTTATCACAGGTACCACTGCTCCAAGCCTGGTCATTTCTGGCCTGTTTTCAGCACTGGGTTTGCCTCCCAGTGATGCTGGGTCAGTGTTGTCCTGGGATATGGAAGGATGTGTGTTTACACAGCCCAAAAGTCAAAGCCCAGGCGGCTGGCTTCTTGGTGTTAAAAGCAACACACAGGCTCAAGCTACAAGCCTGCAGCCCAGCCCTTCCTCCCAGCAGCACTCGACCTGGCCTGGACCACGCTCCCCCGGCATGGCGCTTCTCGCCTGGAGCCGTGTGTGACGTCTGGACAAGTGGGCCCATGTGAGAAGGGGGATCCCCTCAGCTCCTGAAGCACCTGCCAAACAGCTTCTAATGGATCTGGGGGAGGCAGGGTTACAGTTATTTAACATCTGGCTCTATGTGGGATTTGATCAAATACATGAGCACCCTGCTGGCCTTTCCAGGTCCAGGCCCTCTGTGACTCAGGATGTGGCTCAGGGCAGGCATCACTGCGAAGGCCTGGAACTCGGTGGGGCCAGGACACAGGGAAGTGGTTGGCTGTCTCCAGTGACACAGGAGCCCCTGGAGAAGCTCCTGACTTCCTACAATGGATCAGCTGAAGCAGGGAAGTGACTAACATACTCAGGTTATAACCCTGCACAAGTAGGTCCGTGAGTCCATAATTGCAAAAAATTTCCAGTTAATAAGCTAAGAGAAATAAGAAACTATGAGGCAAACACTGAGTAACCACAGTGGCATGATCCAGTGACAGGTGCCAAACCAGTCACTGCATGTCAGGGAAACGGGGTGTTGGCATATAAACTATGACTTCGCAATGTGAGCAGCCGGCGCATAGCACCTGAACCAAGCAACCACAACATCGCCCAGGAAAGATTGCCGACGGAGGACACTTGGTCTGGTCTGTTCCCACCAAAAACACACAGTCATGAGAAAACTGGACTGAAAGCCACTCTACCAGACCACCAGCTGGACCTGGAGGAAACTCTGGAGGCACAGGCGGGCAGGAGGGGGAGCAGGGCCAAGGGCACCCAGCAGGACCCCTCACCGGCACACGATGTAGCGGATGACGTTGGCATGGCAGATGAAGATCTCATAGCTGTCCTCCTGCTGCTTGGCGTCTGCCCGGTGGATGTAGTTCCGGAAGGCGGCCTCGATCCGTGCTCCATCTTCATAATACTGCTAGGGGCAGAAGAAGGAATCGTGCATATGGAGGCAGCATGGGTCACACTGCCACGAGGAGCCCAAGGGCAGAGTGGAGGTTGCTCCCCATAGGAGGCTGCCCCGGGAGGATTTTTTTTACCACAGCCTCCGGCTTCCAGTGAGAAACAGGGGGGTCGGGCTCGATGGGGGCGCCTTCCCTCAGCAGGTCTGTGCTGACCTTGCAGACGCCTGTAGGAAAGCACAGGACTCAGTCCCTTTAGGAGCAGCCACCCCTCCCTCCCTGCTGCTGGGCACCTGGGGTGCCTGGCACTCACCTGGCAGGTGTTTACTGATGATGTCAGTGGTTTCTACCGCACGGGTCATGGAGGAATGGACGATTTTATTAAACTTCAACCCCAAGCTTGCAAGTCGCAGACCAGTTAGTTCAGCCTGCTCACGACCTTGAAGGTGGAATACACTGGAGAATTACAGGTGGTGGGAGACCCTGCTTGTTTCTACTGCACAAATACGTCAGTCCTTACCAAGCACCATTAGGGCTGGGGGACAAGATGGGCAGCCCCTCCTGGGTCTCAGGCCTAAGGAAGAGGTCAGGCTTTCAACAGGTAAAGTCAGTGAGACAGACCAGCCACCTTCAGTCCCATACAGAAAAAGCATCAAAAACAATGGCCATAAGGACTTCCCTGGTGGTACAGTGGATAAGAATCCACCTGCCAATGCAGGGGACATGGGTTTGATCCCTAGTCCAGGAAGCTCCCACATGCTGCAAAGCAACTAAGTCTGTGCACCACAACTACTGAGCCCATGCTCCTCAACAAGAGAAGTCACTGCAGTGAGAAGCCTGTGCACCGTAATGAACAGCCCCCGCTCACCACTAGAGAAAAGCCCACACACAGCAACAAGACCCAGAGCATCCATATAGAAATCAATCTTAAAACAAACACCACCAGCCATGGTTGAAGGTGGCTGAAGTTTGGATGGAGTCCTCTTTACTATTTCTGGGTCCGTTACACTATTCTTACTCAACTTTATCCAAAGATTGGATCTTAATGCTCCAGTGACCAGCCATGCAATCACTACAGATGTCAACATGTAAGGATGGACAACCAGCACTGCTGAGGTCTGGGTGCAAATACAAATGCTTTTCCTCTAATGTATCTTAGAATCCAGTTGAAACGCCCTTGGAGAGTCAGTTTTAGCTGGACATGTGACATCATAGATGCGGCTTTACTTCTATCTGAGCCTGAGGACAGGCCACCAGCCCCTTCACACAAAAGGGTACCATCTCACTCAACAAAAATATTTGTAGAAATGTAAACTCCACCTCCAAACACCCTGTGTTTCCTGTCTGAGGGAATTCTGTGGATACAGGCACACAAAGGCCAAAGTGAGAGGATGTGCCCAGCAGCACCATTCACAGCAGCAAGAAACTGCCATAGATGCCAGCACTGGGCAGGGCCCTGAGACACGCCACTGTTTATAAGGCAGCCTCTGAAGCTCTTCAGCAACTAAGTCAAGCCATGGGGCACCAGGCGGAGCCACTGCAGAGCACCTGCAGGCAGAATCCATGGTAATATTCTTAAAGTTGAGGGGCCTCCCTGGTGGTTCAGTGGCAAAGAGTCTGCCTGCCAATGCAGGAGACACGGGTTCAATCCCTGATCCAGGAAGATCCCACATGCTGTGGAAGAACTAAGCCCATGTGCCACAAGTACTGAGCCTGTGCTCTAGAGCCCGGAGAACCACAACTACTGAGCTCACATGCCAGAACTACTGAAACCCACATGCCCTAGAGCCCATGTTCCACAAGAGAAGCCACTGCAAAGAGAAGGCCGCACACCACATCTACAGAGCAGCCCCCACTCACCACAACTAGAGACAAGCCTTCACAGCAACAAAGACCCAGCACAGCCAAAAATGATTAATTTCTAAAAACTTATTTTAAAAAAAGGTTGAGGACACTGGCAAAGTCTGTCTTGAGTCAGATTAAACTGATTATTACTATTAATGACAAAGCTCACATCTGGGCCAAGAACGCCTGACACAGGTCCAAGGAGGCCTGCCTCGCAGATCAGCAGACAGCCCAGCCACATACCCAGGGGCGTCAGCGTGCGGTCCTTCTCCAGGGAGGCGTCCACGTGGTACTGGGAGTGCCTGATGAGGAAGATGTGCCGTGTGGCCTTGGCCTTGCAGTGGTCCAGCCTGGATGTCAGCTCCTCTTCTCCAGGCTCTAGGCTCCTCTTCCGCAGGTTGACCAAGGACAGTGGTTCTCTCCTGACGTTGAAACACAAGACGGTGCGCTCTGTGCCCCTGCTCACAAGTCACCCCTAGTCTTTCTGACAGAGGGGCTTCCTGTGTTGGGAGGTGTAGGGGAGAAGCCAACGTCCTCTGTTCTCAGTGCTAGGCCTGCGCTGGGCGGCTGGATGGTGGACAGACAGGTAAGCAAAGCCTCTGTGCTGTTCATGTCCTCATGAGGAGACAGTCACAGCAAGGGGACCAGTGATGCAGAGAAGAGGAAGGAGTGGTTGTGGGAGGGCAGGTGGGAAATGCCCACAGGGTGGCCTCGCTGACAGGGATGCTGTGCTGTCCCTTAGTAGCCACTGATCGTATGGCTACTTACAGTCAAAATCATAAAAATTAGGTACAATTAAAACTCCCATTTCCTCAGTCACACAAAGCACATTTTCAAAGCTCAGCAGCAAGTGGGACAGTGGCCATCACACCGGACAGGGAGAAGAATGTCCCCATTATCACGGGAACCTCCCTGGTTGGCCCTGCCGGGTGCTGGGAAAGGGCTGATTGGGGGGGAGGGGCCTGGGAGGGCGCAGCAGTAGCAAAGATGCTGAGAAACGATGTCTGGTGAAGACAGGCTCTGTTAGCTCATGGACCGGAAGTCAGTAGAAGTTAAATGCCTGTGAGACTGGCAGAGCTGGGAAAGAATGTACTCTGCTGAGACAGTGCTGGAAGAATAAGTTTTGAGGGAAGACATGGTGAATTCAAGGGTTCTGCTTGGGCCATGTGAACCTGGGGTACCCATATACAACCAGGCTGAGATGCCACACTGGCAGTCATGGGGGAGCTGGGGCTTAGCCAGAGAAGACCTCTGGTACCGCAGGCACAGATGCAAGCTTGGCTCCTCAGAAAGAGGCTGGTACTTTCATTGAATGAGGCTCTTTCTAGCATGGATACCACTCTCCTTACTCCCTCATAAATCTAGACTTGGCAAGCAAATATAGCATGTCAGCCTCAAAGAAAGCTGAAGTCTGGCTCTCCAAGTAAGTCCTTTAACCTCACAGTGACTGTTTCCTTGGAAAGGCACAAGAAATTAAGAAGATTGTACTGATGTTTAAAAGAGAATAAGGCCCCAGCCTAATCATGAGAAAAACAGACAAATCCCAACTGAAGGACATTCTACAAAATACCTGATCACCACTCTTCAGAACTGTCAAGGTCATCACAAGTTAAGTCTAAGGAACTGTCAAAGCCTGACTGCCATATGGGATCCTGGGAGAGACAATGGACTACAAGTAAAAACTGAGTAAATCTCAATAAAGTATGGACATCAGTTAATAATATTGTACCTACACTGGTTCACTGATTGTAACAAATACCCTATGTTAGAGTAAGGTGTTAACAACAGAAGAAGTTAGGTGTGGATCTAGCAAAACAGAAACTCTATTGTCTTTGCAATTTTTCTGTAAATAGAAGACTATTTTAAAATAAATTTATCTTTAAAAATTAAAGGTTAAAAAGAATGCCTCTGAAGTTTCCTATACAAGGAGGTTAACAATAAATATTAGTTCTGTGCCCCACACTCAAAGTGTTAAGTAGGAAAGAGCTGGGACTGGGTAAACCATCCCACAACCCAGAGCAGTGCCATCCAATAGAAATAGAACACCGGCAACGTATGTTATTTAAAATTTCCAAGTAGCCACATTTACAAAGTAGGAAGAAACGGGGAAATTCCAGTAACTCACTTTATTCACTCCAGCATATCAAAAGTACTATCGTTTCAAAACAATATTGTAAGATCTGCACTGCTTTGGTTTTTAAATTTAAGTTAACATTAAGTAAGACTAAAAACTGCTTCAGCATTTCCAAGCGCTCGGCAGAATACTGAGAGCGCGTGGCCGGGGTGCCTGGGACCCCTGGACCTCATGCTCCTACTCAGTATGTCAGCTGGCCCTGTCCCTGCGCGGCCTCCTCGCAGAGGCCCCTTCCAGAACCCACCTCCACCTGGCCCTCTCGGCAGTATCCCAAATATGGGATTAGCATGCCGTCACCCAATCTGAATATTCATAAGTTGAGAGACAGAAACAGGGACAAGAGCCCTATTAAGGTCCAACTCCTCCGTTCGGACTGAAAACGACCACTCCAGGCATCCCGGTACTCCTTCCTCAAAATGACCCCCTGGGCAGGCAAGGAAACTGGTGCTCAAAAGAGGGGTCGAGGGACGCCTCACGTCCAAAGCCAGCCTCACGGCCAGAACCGAAAGAGAAACCAGCAAGCAAACCTGCCCCGCCCGCCCCTCCGTGGGACCCACCACACCGACCAGACGGGACAGCTAGGACCAGGGAAGGGCTACCGCCGCTGGCCCCGCACCTGTCCCAGTTGGGGTCCCAGACGCCGGGCCCCGGGCGCGCGGCCCCCGCCCACGCCGGGGGCTCGACCACGCGCGGTTCCGCGTCCCCGCCCGCGCGGGGCTTCCCCACTGCCACAGCCGAGAAGAGCACCGCGGCCGAGCCCCCTGCCAGGCCGCAGGCCGCCAGCTGTAGCGCCTGCCGAAACGCCATGCCGGTCAAGTCCCGCGTCGACCCCACGCGGGCTCCGCGCAGGCGCGCTCGGGTGTGGACGGCGGGCGACGAGGGACACGCTTCGTCGGGCGTACGCTTCCGGCCGACGGGCTGCGCGGGAGCCGCCGCCGATCGTCTGGTCCGCCGCGGTGGCTTCCGGGGATAAAGGCGGAGCCGGGTGGTAGGCGGTGGGTCTGAGACCTAGGCGTGCTGTGCGAGTCGTTTCTGCCATTGAGCGAGGGCTCAGACGGCGCCCGACCCGTACCCGAATACTTACACCTGCACCTGCGGAAAGAGCCCAGGGGGAACCCTCAGATAACTTGAGGTTCTGGTTCAGATGAACTAGGAAACTACAGCAGGGTTTGCTGGTTGCTTTGTTTTTACGGGGGCAAAATACACGCACTGCAGAATTTACCACCGTAACCGCTTTTAGGTGTACAGTTCAGGGATATTAAGCACGTTCTCTTTGTTGTGCGAGTATCACCAGCATCCATCTCCAGAACTTCCTCATCGTCCCAACTAAAATTCTGTGCCTGTTAAAACACTAAACTCCTCACCCGCTTCCCTCAGCCCTTAGCATCCGCCATCCTGCTTCCTGTCTCAGTTCAACTGCTCCAGGAATCCCAAAGAAAGAGAGTCAAAAAACAGTATTTGTCCTTTGGAGCTGGATTATGTCACTTAACAATGTTCTCAGGGTTCATCCGAGTCATCTGTCAGAATGTCCTTCCTTTTAAAGGGTGAATAATATTCCATTGTATTGACGGACAACATTTTCTCTCTTCATTCATCAATGGACATGTGGGTTGTTTCCCCATTTTAGCTATTGAGAATAACGCTGCTGTGAACATGGTACACAGACATCTCTTCAAGTCCCTGCTTTCTGTTCTCCTGGGTGTGTACAACTAAGGGGAACTGCGGGGTCATCTTGGCAGCCTTAAATGGGGAAGTGATATGATCTGATTTACATTTTAAAGTCACCCTGGATTTTGAAGAATGAATGTATTCCACAGAAATACCCAGACCTCTGCATAAACATGGTGTCTTAAACCCATATATTTATGTCTGCTTCCAGAAGGTCACTTATTAAAAATGATAGCAAAAAAAAATTTTTTAAGGACAAATTAAAAATAAATAAATAAATAAAAAGGACAAATTCAAAAAGATGTACTTGAAACAGAAGAAACCAAGCAAAGAGATCAGCTGACAAAATGTTGAAAGCTGGAAATCAGGTTGTTATTGATCTGAGAAGATGGAATATCAATTGCCTTCACTGAGGGAAGCCAAGAAGCAAGCTCATCCAGTCCTGTGAGTCTGGAAGAGCCAGATGAGTTACAGGTACTAGCCCCAACAAAACTGGGTTCCTGCTTGGCCAGCCCACTGCCAAGGACGGTGTCACAACTGCAGCCCGTGTACACAAATCTTCTGAAGAATGTCTGAGTGGCTTTGACTCTTTTAACAATGATACACATCCGAGTATCTACAGACATTTCAGGAAATCCTGATAGGGTAAAACAAAGATCAAATCAACCTTGAATATTCACTGGAATGACTGGATAGAGCTGACTCATTGAAAAAGACCCTTATGCTGGGAAAGACTGAAGGCAAAAGGAGAAGTGGGCACAGAGGATGAGATGGTTGGATAGCATCACTGACTCGATGGACATAAATTTGAGCAAACTCTGGAAGATATTAAGGATGGGGGAGCCTGGCATGTTGCAGTTCATGGGGTCGCAGAGTTGGACATGAATTAGTGACTGAACGACAACAACAAAGATCAAATAGAAAAAGAAAAAAAAAGAACCCTGTGAAAACAGAAAACAGCACACAAGACAGAAGAAAATTTTAAAATATATACAATTGAGATCCCAAGGGATATTGTATCCATGAAATGAGGATGGGAGACTATCAGGAAGGAATGTTCTAAGAATGAAAAAGCAGGGAAGGAGGGCCAATGTAAATGAGCAACAGGAGAGTAGACCCAGTGGAAAGGGTGGTATACAGGGCCTTTCAGAAGGTCAGGGAAAGTCTTGGTCTAAGGGGCCCTTGCCCTCTGGGGCCAAGTAGCTAAACAGTTGTATTGTGATATATTTTACCACAAATTTTTAAACATTTAAAAAATTCCAAGGGCAGTCCTCTGGTCACTCATTTCTATCAGAGCAACAGCAATTATTCTGAGAAATTAAAATCACCACTGAAAATGCTACATTATAGTTTATTGTGATCCTAATTCAATCCAAGGTGACAGGTGAAATCATCTCTGCTATATTTATGTTTCTAGGGCAGCACCACCTGAGGACAATGACTGCCTTTTTAAAACACGATTCTGACATTAAAAGATTTCTGTTTCTCCATCCGTCATGTTCGAGTCATCTTGAATCTCATGATCTAGAGTCAGGCTGGCTTATTTCCGTTCTGTCACCCCACCCCAGCCATCAGTGTGTCTGACACCCTCTCCGGGTCATCTTCACTTCCCCAGAGAGGCCAGGTAGGCGTACCAGAACAGGGCCACCAAGTTTGCAAAAAGCACCCGGAACTGCCAGAGAGAACAGATGGTAGGGTAAGAAGTAAGAGGAAGGCCCTGGGCACGCTCATCAAGCACGAGGCCCCCAGGACAGCGCTCACCCACTGGTCAGCCCATCCACCCACTGCTGGATTTACTGAGTCTTTACTTTGCATGAGGCACTGTGCTTGGGCTCCCGCAGAGAGGAGTGAGGAGGACAGTCCCCCTGCCCGATGACATTAACCGGACAGTAGGGAAAACACTCCTTCACCGGTCACTTCAGCTCCTGGTAGGCCTCTCTCACCCCAGGACCAGACATCATGTGGATAGCTTCATTTGGCTCTTCCCTGACAACTCCATGACCAGTTCACTCAGACCCATCCTGTTGCCACTACCTGCTTCAATGATCTGACAGACATACTCCCACCTAAAATCACCTTTAGTCAATTACTGAGTCTCCCCTGCACACGAGCTCCAAGAAAGTAGCAGTTTGGCCTATCTCATTAATCGCTCTAGCCCAGAGTCTACAGCCACAGGGCATACAGCAGGTGCTCAATATATATGTGTTGAATAAAATCCCTGCCCCTTAAGCACTCACCTGCAACCACCTTTTAGGGAGCTCTCTGACCCCACGCTTGCAGTACTGCCCCTAAGCTACTCAGAAGGATTCTATTTTCCAGCCTCTCTACTCTCACCCACAGGCCCCTTCACATCCTCAGCCGTTCTGTTTTCTCATGTCTTTATTTCATTCTCTATATGCCTTAGAACCTATGGTCCATATCCCCGGTTTTCTTCCCTTCCTGTTCCTCAGTTGTACTCTCTTGAAAAACCCCAATCCTCCCTGCTTCTCACCTGCCCCAGGCCCCTGCACAAAAGGGTCTTTAGCCTCTCTTGCCTCCCACATCTCCAATCAGCTTCCTCTCCTATCTTTCACAATGCCAAGCTGACCACAACTTTATTCCCCTCAAAATACCCATCAGCCTCCCCTGCCCTACCCGCCTCTCTCCCAGCGGAAACACAGGTGTGGCTGGGAGTCCCCAGTAAAAGTGACCTCCTCTCTCTTCTCTGCTCAACGGGAAGAAGTATCTCGCTGCTTATGTGCCATTCCCACCCCCACCCCTCTTACTGGGGCAGCCTGGGGTGCCACGTGCATGTCACATGGCCACTCTTCTAGCTGCCAAACCTTCTCCTTCCCTGGACCATTGCTAACTACTGTTTCCCCCCTGTGCATCACAAACTTGTAGTTTTCACAAACTTGTAGTTAAACTTTGTAGTTTATCTTCTACTTCTCCACCCACTCAGTCCTCAACAATCTGGCTTCAGCCCCATGGAGCCACTGAGATTGCTCTTGGAAAGGTCATTTTTAAAGCTAATGGAGACTTACCGATTTTTATTTTGCTTTAACTTCCAACAACATTAGCTACTGCTGTCCATCACTGCCTCTGGTTTTCTGCTATCCTTGGTGTGTGTAGTGTGTGATTACTAAGCCCACCTTCTCCCTCCTCCCACCCTTTCAAGGTAACTCTTTCCCAAGGGGGCTCTTGCCCCGGCTCTCTTTCCTCTATCTAAAGCAGGGTGGAAACCAGCTTTTATGAGCTAATTTCAGGTAGATTACTTAAATAGTGTGCAGAAAAATGGTAACACAGCAAGCTGAGGCCTGGGAATTTCTGGAAAGGCCTGTTTGAGAGGTTGGTGTCTGGGAACTTAGATGTGGGTTCCCACCTTTCTCCAACTGATGAGAATGGCTCCCTGGGCCTAGAGTGCCTACAAAATCAGTGTGGCTGAAGATGAGTGCCTGCTCTCCTCCCCGGGGTCTGGAACTCTGGTGCAGGGAGCAGTGTCCATGTGCCAGCCCCAAGTAAAACCCTGGGCAGAAATATTGCTGTGGCTGACTCTGTGGGTAAATGATCACTTGCTCCCAGTAGCCCTCAGGGCAGGGAGCATGGGGCGCCTGCAACGGCTTCCCAGGACCCAGTCGTACATCCCTTCTGCATGGCCCTAATAAATCTAAGCTGTGAGCCTGTCCACCTGGCAGTGGTCTTGGGACCCAGTCACAGATGAGCTATACTGGGTGTGAAGACAGTGGACAATGGCAGGGCCTTCAACCACCCGGAGGGTCGCCCCTCAGCTGCCTGCCTAGGGCCAGCGGCCAGAGGTCAGTGAACTGGTTCACGCCTAGACGCTCTGCCCCTTACCACTCAGAGCCCGCCCCTGCCTCACTCAGGTTTGGCTCTGATGTCCCTGCGGGTGAGGCTGCCTTGGGTTGCAATCCGTGAAGCCCCGGAGGTGGGGGGTTGGGGTGGGCATCCAACCCTAGAAACCTGAGCACAGCCTGGGATGAAGGGGCACAGTGTGGACCCAGCTTGGGCCCCCTATGTCGCTTTGCCTCCTCAAATCCAGTAATGGTAACAACTCGGGGCAGAGAGAAAAGCTTTGGGAGGAATCCGGAACCTGGGATGACCCCAAGGCTCGGGAGGAAGGCTGGGCTCTAGGGGAGCTTGAAGGCCCCTGTAGCTCCACGCTGGCACCTGGCTGGCCTCACCTGCACAGGGATATAGTTGATGTTAATAAACTGCACGGGTGTCCAGACTCTCCAGTTCATCCGCAGTGCCGGCCAGAACCCACTCTTCATCTTGGCAGCGAAAGCAGCGGTGTCCTGCCCCTGCAAAGGTGGGGAAACGCAGACCATGAGCAATACTGGTCTTCCAGGCGAAGAACCCCAAAGCCTAACTCAATGATTTCTTTGAAACTGCATGTTTTATTCCATTTATTTGGACATAGCACATGCGTGTGCTTGATCAGTGATACAGCCGGATGAACTAACAATCCAGTAGGAAGATCATCGGAACAGTGCTCTCATTGTGTGTGACCTTTGCCCGTGACCCCTGAGAGCTAAGCTGATGATGGTGTGATTCACACTGCTAACCTGGGCACCAGAATTACAGCTGCTGATGGCTCAGCTGTCAGTTCTTTCCAGAATAACCTCCAAAGCTGATGCATTTCATATCAAAACTGGTCAGGAGTTCTTTTAAAAAAATAGACACCAATAAATGATTGTAAATGTCACCTGGAAGGATAGATGCATAAGAATACCCATCTTGAAAAAGAGTAAGAAAGGAAGGCTTGCTTTACTAGAGATTTTTAAAATTCTGTACAGTTAGGGCAATTAAAAAGTCTGGTGGTGGCAGTAGTGGTTTCGTCGTTAAGTTGCGTTGAGACTCCATGGACTGTAGCCCACCAGGCTCCTCTGTCCATGGGATTTCCCAGGCAAGAATACTGGAATGGGTTGCCATTTCCTTTTCCAGAGGATCTTCCCCACCCAGGGACTGAATCCACATCTCCTGCATTGACAGGTGGATTCTTTACTGCTGAGCCACCCAGGAAGTCCATAGACCAAAGTATACCTCACACTATATTAAAAACAAACACGTAATACTACAGGAAAGCATAGGAGAATATTTCTATTATCTCTGGGTCTATCAAAATGTACAAAATAAAATCATAAGAGTAGAAGAAGAAAATATAGGAAAATATTTCCAGTATCTTCCTTTAAAGAAGCCTATGAAGGAAAAGACTGGAAGATTTGAATACATGACTTTTTAAGCTTTTGTATGGAGAACGACACTATAAAATACTTTATATAACTTACACAAACATTTTTATGAAGTTAAACACCTAAAAATGGGGAAAATATCTGTAACTTTTATTTGGCAAAGGATGGATATCCTTAACATGTATGAACATACAAATAAGAAAGAAAAAACGCAAACATTCTAAGAAAAAATGAGCAGAGTTAGTGGAAGAAATACAGATAAGCATATAAAAAGATACCCAACCTCATAAAGGTACAGAAAATATTTTTCACCTGACTTCCCTGGTTGGGCAGTGGTTAAGAATCTGCCTCTCAGTGCAAGGGACACGGGTTTGGTCCCTGGTCGGGGAAGCTCCCACACACTGCACAGCAACTGAGTCTGGCACGACTACTCCTGAGCCCACATTCTAGAGCCAGAGAGCTGCAACTACTGACCCTGTGTGCCTAGAGCTTGAGCTCCACAACAAGAGGTGAGAGGTCTCTGGGGTCACAAAACTTGTGTCTGAATCCTGACTCAATGACTCACAGTTACAGCACCTTAGGCCAGTGTTTACCCCTAAATAACTGAAGGCCTCAGCTTCCTCAGCCGTCAAGTGGACGGATGTTAGGCTCAAAGATCTGAAGCACTGGATGCCGAGCTCAGTGGTCAATAGCTGTGAGCTGATGCTATCACACTAGTAAAGTGATGCTTAAAATTCTCCAAGCCAGGCGTCAGCAATACGTGAACTGTGAACTTCCAGATGTTCAAACTGGTTTTAGAAAAGGCAGAGGAACCAGAGATCAAATTGCCAACATCTGCTGGATCATCGAAAAAGCAAGAGAGTTCCAGAAAAACACCTACTTCTGCTTTATTGACTATGCCAAAGCCTTTGACTGTGTGGATCACAATAAACTGTGGAAAATTCTGAAAGAGATGGGAATACCAGACCACCTGACCTGCCTCTTAAGAAACCTGTATGCAGGTCGGGAAGCAACAGTTAGGACTGGACATGGAACAACAGACTGGTTCCAAATAGGAAAAGGAGTACGTCAAGGCTGTATATTGTCACCCTGCTTATTTAACTTATATAGAGTACATCATGAGAAACACTGGGCTGGATGAAGCACAAGCTGGAATCAAGATTGCCGGGAGAAATATCAATAACCTCAGACATGCAGATGACACCACCCTTATGGCAGAAAGTGAAGAAGAACTAAAGAGCCTCTTGATGAAAGTGAAAGAGGAGAGTGAAAAAGTTGGCTTAAAGCTCAACATTCAGAAAACTAAGATCATGGCATCCAGTCCCATCACTTCATGGCAAATAGATGGGGAAACAGTGGAAACAGTGGCTGACTTTATTTTTCTGGGCTCAAAAATCACTGTAGATGGTGATTGCAGCCATGAAATTAAAAGACACTTACACCTTGGAAGGAAAGTTATAACCAACCTAGACAGCATATTAAAAAGCAGAGACATTACTTTGTCAACAAAGGTCCGTCTGTCTAGTCAAGGTTTTGGTTTTTCCAGTGGTCATGTCTGGATGTGAGAGTTGGACTATAAAGAAAGCTGAGCGCCGAAGAACTGATGCTTTTGAACTGTGTTGTTGGAGAAGACTCTTGAGAGTCTCTTGGACTGCAAGGAGATCCAACCAGTCCATCCTAAAGGAGATCAGTCCTGGGTGTTCACTGGAAGGACTGATGTTGAAGCTGAAACTCCAATCCTTTGGCCACCTGATGCAAAGTGCTGACTCACTTGAAAAGACCCTGATGCTGGGAAAAATTGAGGGCAGAGGGAGAAGGGGACGACAGAGGATGAGATGGTTGGATGGCATCACTGACTCAATGGACATGGGTTTGGGTGGACTCCAGGAGTTGGTGATGGACACAGAGGCCTGGCGTGCTGCAGTTCATGGGGTCGCAAAGAGTCGGACATGACTGAGTGACTGAACTGAACTGATGCTATCATTCTGCACCACTGTAGGGAGGACAGACAAGGACAGCCTTTTTGGATTACAATTCTAGGAACTGACCAAGCAGGAATCCCTATACAACAGGGACAGGCATACGGTTTGTAACACGATGTCTGGATCACAGAATGCCGGATGTGGAAGCAGCTTGTAGTGTGTGTGCCGTATGGAGAGTGTGGTCCCACATGTGTCATTATGTGGTGGGAACTTTATGCGCCTTGGTAACATTTGCCTTATCCATGCAGGGTATTTGTTTTTTAATGAAAATATACTCACTTCCGATTTGGAAGGAAAAAATAGGGAGAAACTGCTGTGGTACCCTCAATCCTAACATAGGCACCCTTTCACTTTCTCCCATCTGATTTCCTAAGGACTTCCCAAATATTTCTTTTTACTATCAGGGACTTATTAGGAATCACAGGGAAGTTTAAACATCTTTCCTACCTCCCACCAGGGTCACTTTAGACAGCAATGGGTGTTCTCCTTACTAACAAGAACTTGAGATGTGGTTTCAAAATAAAACCCAAGTGAGAAGTGTTTACTTGCTGTGACTGGCTGAAATAAATCACTTCCAGGGCAGAACGTGACACATCTCAGCACACAGAGGACGGAAAGGAGATGGTGAGGGTGGTAGGTAGTGGGAATGAGGTTGGGTGAACACACCTCTCAAGTTTTCCATTGCAACGTTAAGTCTATACTGATAAGTTAACCTCTTCAGAGCACTTGTGATGTCCAGACTCTGAGTGAGCACAGGGTTCTGCAAGGTCCATGGACCCCTCTGGTGTCTGGTGAAGCCCATGCACCCACTTCCCAGAATCATGTTTTGAAATGTATAAAATAAAATATGTGGGAGCACAAAGAAGTCAATTATACTCAAGTACGGGAGTTGGTGATAGACAGGGAGGCCTGGCATGTTGCAGCCCATGGGATCACAAGGAGTCGGACACAACTGAGCGACTGAACTGAATTGAACTGAACAGCTATTGAAACATTCAGAAAACATTCTTATAAACCAGTATATGTGCTTCTTCACTAACATATTCAGTGATAAGACCTGCCGAAAGGTGTAAGGAGTGATGAGCATAAACGATACTCCGGGGTAACTATGACAATGGACGTGGACAGCCCACTACCTAGGACGCTTACATCAGGCCAACAGGTGCTGCTAATACGACTGTGCTTTGCTTCTGATATTTCATAGATAACAATGTGAAACTTCAACTTGAGTGAAAAGTTCAGAGACCCTCTGAATTCCACCAAAGCATCTTTATGCCAACGAACAGCTGGCGTGCACGAGTGCTAGAGACCAACCTCCAGGAAGTTCATGACAAGGAAGAACAATGACAGGAAGGCGGGTGCGAAGAGAAGGCGGTCCAGGAGGAGCCTCTTGATGCCTGCCAAGGGGACCTCGGAAGGGATCCAGCGCTCCATCAAGAGGTAGAAGAAGTGACCCAGCGGCCCTGTAAAAAAAAACCTGAGGCCCGAGGTGGGGGTGAGTTGGACACACCCTTCACCCTCAAACCCCAGATCCTAAAACCTGCCTCCCTGGAGTCCCTCAGCACTGACCACAGAGGTCTGTGTGGCCCTTCTAAAAAACATGTTTTCAATGCATCTGCTCCAGGCATTCATTTTTGCCTCTGACAGACCAGGCTTGTTCCTGCTTTGCAGCCCCTTGTCATCACATGGCTGGCTCCTTCTCAACACAGCTGGCTTGGAAAGCTCCTTCCAACTGTCCTAGATAACGAACCTACCACTGTCCCAGCCACTCTCTATTCCAGGTCCTGTCCATTTTCTTCAAAGCATTTATCACTGGATGTCATGGTCTCATTTGTTTATACAGTGCCCTCTCTTCACCCTTAGAAGGTAAATGCCACAAGACAGGATCGTGTCTGTCTGTTCACTGCTCTGTCTGGAACAGGGCCTGGCTCAGAGAAGGTGCTTGGTAAATAAACAGAGGCATCCAGGGTGTCAGAGCTTTTTATCAAACTCTCTCTGATCATTATCAGGGCTGAGATCTGGTGCTGTGCACTGGCTTGTCCGTATTATTTTTCATTCCAAACAGCACAGTGTACTCAGGAAGAAAACTGAACCCTGCCACCACGTCTACTGGGTCAACAGATCTGAGACTCCATGAAATCCAGAATCAAAAGATGAGCAGGGGCCGAGAGGCCTTCCAGCTCCACAGTGCCAAGCCTTTAAACAAGTGGTTTTCCCTCGTCTTTCTCCACCCTTTAACAGAATGTTAACTGGCCCAGAGCAGGGCTTCTCAGGAGGAAGAGAAACAGGAAGACTTGAGGATGGAAAACTGTGACTAGATATGGGGAATGCATCAGAATCACTCCCAGGTGGAGGGATTATCACCCCCTCTTTGGAGGGATTAGGATTTTAAATACATTATGGGAAAAGCTGTGATGACTCAAGTTAGCATGCTTACAATACAAAAATGCTATTTGTGAATTTTGAACTGAAAAAAATCAATCCTATTGCAAAAGATTTCTAAATAATCCATCTATACAAATACTGTTGTTGGCCAGAGAACTTGGGGTGGATTTACTAGATAAAACTTCTGAATCTCTGTGCTTTTGCGATTAAAAAGTAGTTCAGAAATGACAATTTTCAGGATACCTAAGGATTTCTTTTCTGAATGGTTATGCTCTGAATTTAACAACAGAAACTAACTGGTCATATTTGAATCTGTTTTCTTCTTTCAGAGTCTTTGGGTCTTGAAGTCTGATTTCAGGTTTAAGTGCCCTCAGGTCTCTCAGCTCAATTACTATGGCCACCCTCACCCATGCAATTCAAAATAAAAACCAAATAAAACTACAAAATAAGCGAAACTAATGTTATCCATCATTCTGATTTTTCTCCCATGATGATTTCAATGCTTTTTTAAAAATTACTTTTCCGAATTGGGTAATTCCAGGTGTTGATATCCTAGCTTTGTCGCACTTAGCCTGCTACTGAGTAAACCAGTCCCTTTATGGAACTCACCCATAAATGGCATATCTGAGAGGCCCGCTGACATCTAGCTTTTGAGAGCAGTTTTCTTTTTTCTGCTTCTTCTCAATCAACTGGGCCAGGAAGTTCCCAAGTGCTGACAAAATGCCGCTGTGGAGAGAGGGGTATTCAGAAAACAGAAGTGAACTACCGGGGCTGGGGGGTGGGGGGGGGCATCTATTCCTGCACATAATTAGCACAGTGGTTCGAAGAACATGCTGGGGATGGGTGGAGATGAACCCTTATCAAAGCAGTGAAATGTTAAGTTCCCTGCATGAAAAGGTGGAGACGGCAGAACTTAATACACACACAGAAGCATGGTAAGATTTCCAATCGGTGGGTTGTATAAGTGTCATATCTGGATTGTGATGCTATCCTATAACTTTGCAAAAGTTACCCTGTGTAGTTATAAAAGGGCAACGCAAGGGATCCTTATGACAAAAGCTTTCTGTATTTTGACTCCGGTGGTAGACACACAAACCTATACATGTGACAAAACTACATAGAACTTAACGCCTACAGTCACGGAGGAGTACAAGAAAAGCTGGGGAAATCTGATTATGTTTTATGGTCTGTTATCTATGCAGTGTCCTGGTTGTGATACTACAGTTTTACAGAATGTTGCCAATGGGGGAAATTGGGGGAAGTATACAAGGGATCTCCCTGTATTGTTTCTTACAACTACATGTGAATCTGAGCTTCCCAAGTGGCGCTAGTGGTAAGGAACCCACCATGCAGGAGACGCAAGAGACATGGGTTCGATCCCTGGATCGGGAAGATCTCCTGGAGGAGGGACTGGCAACCTACTCCAGTTATTCTTGCCTGGAGAATACCATGGACAGAGGAGCCGGGTGGGCTACAGTCCACAGGGTCGCAAAGAGTCAGACATGACTGAAGCAACCTGGCACACACGCACATGTAAATCTACAATCATCACAATAAAACTTTCAAATGGAAAGGTGCAGACAGGCCCAGCTACTAAATAATTGGTCTATAACTGCACTCTGAGAAGCTTTCTAAGCTATAAAGTCCAAAATTCCTGGACAAGGAGCCTCTTGATCTGATCTTTCACTACTTCTTCCTCATCCTCTTCCTTGGTTGTTGTTCATTTTCTCCAGGAACACAGGCCCATCTTCTACTCCACCACGATTAGATTGCTCCTCCCTCACGACCTTTGCTCCGGCTGTGCCCTCTGCCCTCTGATTCCCTCTGTTGCATGGTCTGTTCCTTCTTCAGGCTTCTATTTAAGTGTCACCTCCTCAAATAAAATTTTCCTGACCACTTTATCTGTGTTATACATTTATCTACTTTTTGACAAGTTCTTTACTAGAATGCAAGATCTGTGAGGGTAGGGACAGTACCTACTTATCTTAATCATCGCTAATGCTCCCCAGACAGGAAGCAGCTGTACACATGTATGAAAGGCTGTATTAATAAAAGGGGACAAACGTGTAAAATGGATTAATTAAAAGGAAGGGGGGATGTCTCATAAAATGTTTAGTACTCCAAATCAAAGGGCCCACCTAACCGCAGCACGGAGGGCACCGTGTCAGCTTTCTCCCAAATGCAAAGCTGCTGAAGCATGTCTTAACACCTCCCACCAGGTCTAGCCTTCCTCTTCCTAAAGGCATTCACCTCAACCCATTTAGTTCATCCTGTGGTGGTTGTGGTTTAGTTGGGAAGTCCTGTGCGACTCTTGCGACCCCAGGGCCTGTAGCCCTAGCCCGCCAGGCTCCTCTGTCCATGATTTCCCAGGCAAGAATACTGGAATAGGTTGCCATTTCCTTCTTCCGGGGCTCTTTCTGACAAAGGAATGGAACCCAGGTCTTTTGCATTGCAGGCAGATGCTTTACGACTGAGCCACCAGGGAATTCCCAGCCTATCCTGGACTCAAAACAAGAGCAGGTACTAGGGAAGCTCCAGTCTAACCTAGCCTCAAAACAAGAGCTGGTACCAACGAGCCGAAGGTAGCAGCAGAACCCGCGCAGAGCCGAGCGGGTGATAGATGTTTCCCCCGTCCCCATTTACCCCGGACGACCACTACCTCCGGGGCAGAGGGGCCAGAAGCCCCGAGGTCTGCAGCAAGTCCTTCAGCTCGTGCACTCCTTTAGTCTGGTCCCTGGGTCCACATTTTAGGGTGTTTACGAGTTACAGCTCAGAACCGAATATACAGAACCGCACGTGCTAAGAGTTCTAGTTAATTTAAGGCAGCTGGAGGGTCATTCTGACACACCGGGATTTTGCCTTCCACATTCAAACCCCCACGTTGGATGCACCTATGGGGTTGGGTCACCGGCCGACCGAGCTCTGGCCCGCGCCCCCACCCCCCCGCCACGCCCCGTCCCGTCCCGTCCCGTCCCGTCCCCTCCTCCGCCGCTCCGCGCAGACCTGGTGGCCGCTTTGGTGAGTACTGGGTAGAGCCGCAAGAGGCGCAGGTACTGGGAAAGTGCCCGCTGCGGGAGCGGCCCTACTGTAGCCTCCGTCCGCAGCCTCGACGCCGCCGGCGCCATCTCCTTCCCCGGGCCACGCCCACCGGGGACACCGACCCCACTCCTGGCCTGCTGGGCGCTGGGCCCAGGGAGCGGGGCGGGGACGGCCGGACATTTCCCGCCCCGCCGCGTCCCGCAGTGCCGCCTGGTACAGACCCCTGGATACGCGACGCGCACCTCCGCGCACTTTTCCCGGACTCCCTAACGGGCCACCTCCCCCTCAGGCGCCGGCGGCGATTGGAGCTTTGTGGGGCGGGGTGCGACGAGCCTCCTGATTGGGCGGTGGGGCGCTTCCGGCCTCTCGCGAGAGTTATTGTGAGCGCGCCAAATTTCTACGGGGAAGTGGTGGCGGTGGCTGCAGCGCTATGGTTCTGAGGAATACCGGGCGACTGCGCGCGGAGCCGGGCGCGGACGGGGAGCCCAACCGGTGAGACAGGTGGCAGGCGGGCGCCGAGGACATTCCTTTCGGCCTGACGGCACAGGAGCACCCCCTGCTTAGCGCGCGCGCGCGCGCGTCATTCGTGAGCAGCGGCGAGAGCGCCTGGGGCGCTCCACTCGGCCGCCCGACGTGGGCTCGCGGTTAAGAGTCCGGCAGCTCTCCAAAGCTGCCCCCTCTCCCCGCCGTCTCCTTGTTGGCGCGGTGTCCGAGGTCCTCCGCCTGCGGCCCGGTGGCAGCGCCACGGGGAAGGGGCGGCTCTAGGACGAGGGTGGGGAGGGGGAACGCGCCACAGCCTGGCTCCTGCTGATGATGCGCTGCCCACGAGTTCTCAGGGTAGTAAGTAGCTGAGGGTATCCGGTTATGCTAGGAGCGCTCGGAGGCCTTGCAGCCTAACCTTCGGTCGGCGCCTCAGGCCCGCGGTCGACGCGTCTTGTACTGGAGTGAGGGCGGGGGGCCGCAAGGCTCCGGCCTCTCGGGTCCAGCCCCACTGCCTCCCGCGGTCGGGGCGGCCCTGACCGCGGTGTCGGCAAGGCTGCGGAGTAAGGAGAGCAGCTTCTGACTTGGTTCTAAGGTCAGAAGCCCTAAAAATTAATATGTGACAGGGGTTTGTTCGTTCTGAAAGCTTTAGGGGAGAATCTCTTTTCTTGCCCTTTGTAGCTTGTAGAGGCTTCTTCCTCTCTTTTCAAAAACAACACTGTCACATTTCCAGCCTCACTCTCCTCTCTGTCTCTAATTTCTGGCTTTTATAAAGAACCTTATGATTACAGTGGGTCCACCCAGATAATCCCCATCTCAAAATACTTAAAGTCATCGCACCTGCAAACTCCCTTTGGTCATGTAAGATAACAGGTTCCTTGGATTAGGACACAGACATCTTTGGTGTGGGGGCTGTCAATTATTCTCTCTACAGCAGGTGGCTATAATTTTTTGTGAAAAATAAGGGTCCTCATCTTGAAATAGGTCATTCTGTTCTTCACGTGTAGGTGACCCAAAGAATATCTTGGGTCAGGCAAAAGACTCAGGCAAAAGAGTTTTTCTTAAGCAAAATTCTCTGACCACTTATGTTTATAAATTAATAACTAATGAACCATGTTACAGTAATTAAAGACATGAATTCTACACAGGCTTGGTTCAGATCTTTTTTTTTCTCTAACTAGTCTCTATTTTGTATATTTAGCTTTCTTAGACTGTTTCCTTTCTTAGATTGCACCATTCTAGACACATACATATTTTTTCTCTGCTTATTGATTTATAATAAAGTAGCTCATTTATTTACGTTAAGACAAAAAGTCATGGCGTATGGATTCTTAGCTGTACATTTTTGAGGAGTGGAGAATATAGTTGGCTTAACTAATAAAGAGGCCTTCAGCCCAAAATATACAGGAGCCAGAATCTCAGAACTGCAGTTTAAAGAAGAAACTATTAATAGCATTTGCTTTTTAAGTTGGAATGCTAATATGGTAATTATTCTGTTTTGAAGACGAATAAGCCATAATTATCATATTCTATCTAGATGGGATCACACCTGTGAAATTAAAAGATTGTGAACAATTTGGGATTATTTTATTTTGGGGGGATTATTTTAATCTCTGGAATCAAAATAGGTTTAGATAGTTCTGTTGATGGAAAGTCTTTGTCAAGTACTTAATTTAAGGTTTATGATAAAATCTATATGAACAGTTATTTAATCCTAAGCTGAGAAAGGCTTGGGAGGGTTGAGGCAGATGTAACTGAGCTGGTAAGTGATTTCCCTTGTCAGTTGAGATAGTTCCTCTCACACTGAACAATGTTATATCCCCATTTTTATCCACATATCTTCCAACATCTAGACTCAGGTGTCCCAGGAGGTATATCATACTTTTAAGGTACAGTTTATTCTACCACGACAGGTATTTCTATAACCCTAGTTTGCTCATGTGTAGTTTGGCAAATAGGAGAATATCAGTAAAATGTGGAGATTGTATTGGTTCATTTGCAGTTTTCCCTAGGCAAGGGGATCAGAATCTAGTAGAATTCAACAATCTTCAGTAGAGAAGAAAAGAGCCCTTGGCTGGAGTGTGGCACAGATGTGTGCCCTGTTGGCTCTGTTTGAAGAAAATTTTATCTGAGTGCCTGTACCAGTGCCTCCCTCCAATCTCAGGTGGCAGGCTACACTTTTCTCCTGTACTCAATAGTCATAAACCAGGACCTTGCCTCTCGTGTTATGCATTTAAACAAACAACTCTGTAGAAACATGGTTATTGACTTTGCTGTATAGAAATTAAAGCTACCTTTCAGTGTTATAAGCCAGCTAAAAGAGAAAATGGCTTAGCATGGAACACTGCTTTCTCTGTGCACTCAGACACTGAACTGCGCAGCCCAGCACACTGCAGCCATCCTTGTTTCACTTTCCTCGCATGAGATACACTTCCCCAGATGTGCTGCAGCCGCCTGGTGGTTGTATGAGTGCTGTGTTCATTTACATGTGCCTTGAAAAGTGTTCAGTATTTTTCAGGCTCGGTGGTTGTGGTGCTCCACGGCATTTGGGGTCTTCCCGGACCATGGATCAAACCCAAGTCCTGAAAATCCTGTGTGGTCGAATATGGTTAATTGCATTTTTTGCAAGAAACAAACTAATAATAAATTTGAGTACCATCATTTTAAAAATAGAGAAAACTTTTTGAGATAATTGTAGGTTCTTAGCAGTTGTAAGAAATTACCCAGAGGGAAGACCCAGAGGGATGGGATGGAGAGGGAGGTGGGAGGGGAACACATGTAAATTCATGGCTGATTCATGGCAATGTATGGCAAAAACCACTACAATATTGTAAAGTAATTAGCCTCCAACTAATAAAAATAAATGGAAAAAAAATTAAAAAAAAAAAAAGAGATTACACAGAGATCCCTTAACCTAGTTTCCCCCAGTGGTAACAGCTGACATGAGTGCAATGTCACAACCAGGAAATTGACATGATACAACAATGCATGAACACTCGTTTAAGTGTGTGTAGATTTAGTTCTGTGCACTTTCTGTGTTCATGACCACCACCACAATTAAGTCACAGAACAGTTCTGACCCAAGGGTCCCTTATGCTACCTTTTTATAGCCACAGCCATCTCCCTTCCTCCATTAATGGCTAATCTGTTCTCCATCTCTAAAGAATGCTATATAAGTGGAATAAAGTACGTAATTTGGGGGAGTTGGTTTTTTCACTCAGCCTAATTCCTTTGAAACCATTCTAGGTTATTGCATGTATCAATAAGTTTGTTACTGATGAATTGTATTCCATGGGAAGGATATAACACAGGCTAACTATTCACCTGTTGAAGGGTATCTGGGTTGTTTCCACTTCTTGTCTATAATGAAAAAGTTGCAGTGAATGTGCACATGCAAGTTTTTTGTGTGAACATGAGTTTTCTTTTGTCTGGGATAATTGCTCAGGATTGCAATACTGGACTTTATGCATTTTTTTTAACTACCCCATGAGGCAGCATGTCCAGCCAAGATTGTTTTTATTAGTGTTCTAGTTACATAGTTAAACAAGTTTTGACGTCAGTATGATGTCAAAAAATATGACGTCCCATTCATATTTTTCCTATGAGTCCTGTTTTCATAATGAGCATTTTTCAGGGATGCTCCTACCATGTCACATCTGAAATGCTTACACTGGGTGGACTGAGGGTTGTGGGTGTAGAGTGTCATGATCAGTGATCAAGGATTTCCCTCCTTTCACTCAGGGATGATGGCCCCTCTTCCTCTGTCTCTGCACTCAAGCGCCTGGAGCGCAGTCAGTGGACAGATAAGATGGATCTGCGGTTTGGTTTTGAGAGACTCAAGGAGCCGGGTGAGAAGACAGGCTGGCTCATCAACATGCACCCTGTAAGCTCCTGTGCTTTTCCTCCATCTTCCTCCTCCCATTCAGGAGGGCAGCACAGCCCTTATCTGAAGAGTAGGTGACACCTGGCGGGAACATGTTGTGGACCATCCAGGTAGAGATGGGATTGTTTGCAGTTCTCCTGCTTTCCTCTTTAACTTGTCCGGGTCTTCTCCGGGTCATTAAGAGGTCACTGAAATAACAAAGGTGAGGGGCATCCCTGTTACCCATAAGAATAAAGCTTTCAAAGATGAGGAGGAGACAGAGAGATTCCCATCTGGATGCTGTTATGACATGATTCTTGTTAATGGATCTGGTAGAGTTTATGCAAAGGTGGAGAAAGATTTTGTTTTTAAAGTACTCAGTTTCCCAGAGAAGGAAGAAAAGGCTCTTTTACTTTGTAGAGGAAAACCTTGTGCTCTTGTTGACCGACTCTCTTGCAGACTGAGATTTTAGATGAAGATAAACGCTTAGTTAGTGCTGTGGATTACTACTTTATTCAAGACGATGGGAGCAGATTTAAGGTAAGGCCCTTGAACCCCAAGAAGCTAAAAACCACTCAGTGATAAGGCATAACTGGGCCCAAAATGATACGTGTCCTTTTAGCTCTGCAGCTGTGAGGAGAGAGGGATTATGGGAGACTTGTAGCAGGCAGCTGCCTGAAGCTCTTTAGGAACATGGGCCCCATGGAGCCATACTAGTCTCCACCTAAGATGTCCTAAGAGAAGCTAGCTCAGGAAGACTGAAAGATGAGCAGTATTGTGTCTCTTAGACTCTTGCCCTTGTGATATGTGCAAGTCTAATTTTCTGTTGTATCATCTCTCTTAAGATATGTCCAGGTCAATGATACATTGAATCTAGGCTTCTCACAGGTATAATAAAAACAGCCTATCTTCATTTTTCTCCTTTTTTTCTTTGTCATCACCCCAAATGGGCTGTGATTCTTGCAGGTGGCCTTGCCCTACAAGCCATATTTCTACATTGCAACCAGAAAGGTAGGTCTGTGGTTTATGGCATTAGGTCAAATGACCTGAGCCTCATCTTGTGGGAGAGTCAAAACTGGAAATAAAGAGGCTTCTAGAGAGACAGGCAAGGAAGGAAATAGATTTTACTAATGGGACGTCTTTTCATTCTGTTCCTGATTTAGGGTTGTGAGCGGGAAGTTTCATCTTTTCTTTCTAAGAAGTTTCAGGGTAAAATTGCCAAAGTAGAGACTGTCCCTAAGGAGGATCTAGACTTGGTGAGTATCACCCAGCCCTTCCTGGGTATATTAGGCTGGGTCTGCTCTGCCCATGGGGTGAGATGGCGGGAGGACATGTTTGGTACCTATGGGGCAGTGTAGATGATGGACTTTCATGACTGTCCCTACCTCCTCCTCAAAAACTCTAGTGGCATTGTTGGTGCCATGTGCAGAGTTGAACAAGTTGCTTTGGAGTTGCCAACTCTTCACCTCATTTATGTACCTTTGACTCATTCTCCCCTTATTTTCTCTCTCCAATGTAGTATTTTTTTCTCTTGAACTCATGAACACCATCTCTTCACTCTGTAGCCAAATCACTTGGTTGGTTTGAAACGAAATTATATTAAGCTGTCCTTCAACACCGTGGAGGACCTCGTCAAAGTGAGGAAGGAGATCTCCCCAGCTGTGAAGAAAAACCGGGATCAGGGTCATGCCAGTGATGCCTACACAACTATGCTCTCCAGGTAAGCTTCGTTCACATAAGCAAAGCAGCCAGGTGGTTCATAGGACTGTTTCCCATTTATCCTAAGTTTACAAGATGAACAGGACATGGGAAAACTCAGCAATAAAGTTACCTTAATGACTGGCTTTGTTCAATGTGAAACACTTATGAGCAATTAGTTAGACTTTCTTATGTGTTCCCTTTGTGTTAAATTAATGGTGGATTCCCAGGTTCTAGTTCAGCTGTCCCTCCTTTCTTACACGGGGATAGATTTGGCTTCAAACTGAGTTTCTGTAACAATAAAGACATTTTAGATTTCTAATCCCACCACCATAACAGAGTCTGTTTTCATGGTTTTTAGAAAGCATTAAGATGTCTGCAAATTTTATTAAATATCTAGATTTATGTAGCACATCCTCTCCAGAGAACCCTGGTTATTATACAGAGAAACTTAAAGGACAACAAACACTGTTCATTAAACATTTAAACATCAACAGCAATAAGAAACAGGGTAATAGATTAAGAAGAAATCTTGACTAATTAAAAGTTATGATGACTTCAGCATACCAGGTGGCCAACAGGCACATGAAGAGATGCATAATATCTCTCAATGTTAGAGAAATGCAAATTGGAACTATAATGCGGTACCACCTCATGCTGGTCGTCGTTAAAAAGTCTGCAAATGACAAACACTAGAGAAGGTGTGAGAAAAGGCAACTCTCTTAAGTTACTGGCAGGAATGTAAATTGATCCAGCCACTTTGGAGAATAGCATAGAGGTTCCTCCAAAAACTAGCAATAGAGTTGCTAGTCCTACCAGCAGTCCTACACCTGGGCATATATCCAGGCAAAACTATAATTCAAAAAGACACATTCACCCCTGTGTTCATAGCAGCACTGCTCATAGTAACCGAGACATGAAAACAATCTAAATGTCCATGAACGGATGAGTGGATAAAGCTGTGGTTCATATATACAGTAGAATACTACTCAGCCATAAAAAAGAATGGAATAATGCCATTTGCAGCAACATGGGTAGACTTGGAGATTATCATACTAAGTGAAGTAAATCAGAAAGAGAAAGACAAATATGTTATAACACTTAATATGTGAAATCTAAAATTTGACAAATGAACTTATCTATGAAACAAAAATAACCTCGCAGACATAGAAAACAGATTTGTGGTTGCCACGGGGTAGGAGTGGACTGGGAGTTTGGGGTAGCAGATGCTAGCTATTATATATAGGATGGATAAACAACAAGGTCCTACTGTGTAACACAGGAAACTATATTCAACATCCTGTGATAAATGATAATGGAAAACAATTTTTAAAAGAATGTGTTTATGTATATAACTGAATCATTTTGCTGTGTAGCAGAAATTAATACAACATTGTAAGTCAACTAAAAAAAGACCTGCAGAAATTTATGATGATTTCGGAAAAGAGCTAATTGTATCCTCTAGCAAAAGTGGATCAGTTTGGGACCCTGGATGTTTCTGCACCCCCTGCCCAGTGGCTCATTAATGACTTTTCAGAATACTGCAAGTTGTATCCAAAGACTTGAGTCCCCAGAGGCCTGAGCCTTCTCTAAAACTCATTGCCTTTTTCTTCCCCTTAATAGTCCATTCAGTATTTGGAAGCTTAGTGGACTAATATTGGAGTGAATATTCTAGTGACAGTGATTCCCACTCAGATATGATGAGAATAATTATGACACAGAAATAGTTACTGTTTACCAGTCACTTCACCATGCTAAGAGCTTGTGAGCATGTTACCTTATGACGCTCATGCTGGGTGGGCCTGTTCCTGTCGTCTTTGTTTTCTTGATGAAGAAATAACCTCAGTGAAGGTGGGTCACATCTGTAGACATGCCTTACGAGTAATAGTCTCCTTTATTCTTTGCTCTTTTAATTGGGGTGGAACTTACATCCAATAAAATGCATGTCCTAAGTGTACTGAACTTCCTTGTGTCTGTGGCCTGCAGCTTGGTCAGATGGGGGTCATCCAAGGTCATTCCTTAAGAAGGCCTGTCCTGATCATCTCAGCCACCTTATAAACCTTTGTGTTTACATTATGTGAACTCCTCTGGCCTTTCCCCACTTCAATCCCTAGCAGAGTATAGTTGAAAAAGTTGGTCTCTTTATTTTGCAGTGTTCTGCAAGGAAGCAGTGTAATTATTGATGAAGAGGAAACCTCTAAGAAGATTGCCGACCAGATGGACAACATTGTGGACATGCGAGAGTACGATGTACCTTACCACATCCGTCTCTCCATCGACCTGAAGATCCACGTGGTAAGTGGTCTGTTGCATGGGGGTAGTTACTGACAGCCAGGAGGTGATATTGAAGGATAGATCCATAGAGTAGACTTCCCTGGACAGGTGTAGAAATCTTTGGTTAATGCACCACATGTCCTTCAGGCTCACTGGTACAATGTCCGGTACCGAGGAAGTGCCTTTCCAGTGGAAATTGCCCGCCGCGATGACCTCGTTGAACGACCAGTAAGTACTGCTTGCATTTCCTCCATCCTAAACTTTTCATTTGTTTCTGGTGAGAAAGGTGAAAGGTGAATTTGATTTTGAGATTGGTTTGCTTCTTTTTCCTCAAATACTTTCTTAAAAGAATTTTGAAATAATTGGTATTTTTTATCAGTTTCTGACCTTGCACATATATATCATCGTGTGCTGTCAGTATTTGAGCTAGGCTGGATCTGAACATTTGAGGTAAAGCTCTGACTTCCATTTTTGATGGTTAAGAGCAAAGTGTTATATTGAAAAATGGATTCAAAACTGGTTCAGGAACAGCTTTGTGATCTTGGGATAGTTTATACTCTGTTTTTTCACATCTAAGATGAGATTGTCAGTTCTGTATCACAGTCTCCTGTCAAAGTTGTCATAAAGGTCAAAATGAGGTGATTCATTTTAAAGTGTCTTGAGACTCAAGTGTTCTGTAATTCTAGACTTTTCCTGTGAACAGTGCCTCCAGCCTTATCTTGTATGTTCCAGTTTTCATATCATCATGGTAGCTCAGTCCACCCCAAGATGCCTGTCCCGTTTTTTCCTGGACCTTTCCCCATAGCAGCTCATCTCTTGCTTTTAGTAACTGGCAGTAGAGGTGGAGGTGTCATGGGTATCAAGAGAACCACCAGGGTCTCCAGAGCTCAGCTTGGTTCTTGGCCAACTTAATGCTACATTTTGTCCCTTCAGGACCCAGTGGTTTTAGCATTTGACATTGAGACAACCAAACTGCCCCTCAAGTTTCCAGATGCTGAGACTGACCAGATTATGATGATTTCCTATATGATTGATGGTCAGGTGAGTGGGTACCTTCTGGAATGTGAGCTCTCTATGAACCAGGACCAAGTCTGGTCTCCAAACCTGAACAATGTCCACCCGTGGTTTGTATTTGTTTGGTGACTAATGAGTGAATGGAGCCCACACAAGTGAACAAGCAAGCTATTCTGGCATCTAGCCACTCTCTGCCTTCAAGGCAAATCTTAGGATTAAGTAGCCTGTCTTTTTTGGGAAAGCCATGGTGTTTCAAGTTGCTGCAAAGTTTTTGTAGCAAGAGTCTCCAGGCTGCATGTGGGAGGTATGTCTTAGTCTTTGTTTCTGTAACTCGCACTGACTGCTAATGAACTTCCCAGGGCTACCTCATCACCAACAGGGAGATTGTCTCAGAAGATATAGAAGATTTCGAGTTCACTCCCAAGCCAGAATATGAAGGACCCTTCTGTGTCTTCAATGAGCCTGATGAGGTAGAGATGCCACTTGGGAAAGTGCCTGATGTTTGGGAATAGGAAGAGGAGGCAGGCATGGTGACCCTCTCAGAACTCAGCATTCGTTTAATCATAATAGCAGCTGGGTTAAGTCCCCAGTGGTTGGTCCTCATTCACATAAGGTTAGGGTGGAAATAAAGGGGTCATGTGAAGTGTTACTCCTCAGCTTTGGAGAGGTGTTAAAATGACTTGAGGAAGAGTAAAGTAACCCCTTGACTGCCAAAATTTGTTAAATTCAGGTTCATCTAATCCAAAGATGGTTTGAACACATCCAGGAGGCCAAACCCACCATCATGGTCACCTATAATGGGGACTTTTTTGACTGGTGAGTCAGAAAAGGGAAGGGAGCGATGGGGAAGCACCACTTGGTAGCATGGGTGAGCTGCTCACCCTGTTTAAGAGGAGGTGGTGGGAGGTGTCCCCTGGGGCAGTCTTCCTGGCCCCTGTGGAAATTAGAGACTCACTGTCCCATGTGCTTGTCTGTCCTCTTGTCCTTAGGCCGTTTGTGGAGGCCAGAGCAGCGGTCCATGGACTGAGCATGTACCAGGAGATAGGGTTCCAGAAAGACAGCCAGGGGGAGTACAAATCACCCCAGTGTATCCACATGGACTGTCTCAGGTAGGCCCTGCAGCTCACGTGGTGGCTCGTCACAGTGTCTCATGAGGGCTTTCTGTAAGTGAGACTCCCTTATACACACTGGTCCTTCCCACACCTTCGTACAGAAGCTGCCGAGAAGTAGCTCCTGTCCCCTGAGAGGACAGTGGCTGCTGGCTGGTGCCCAGGGTATAGAAACCAGACCAGAAAGAAAGACCTGGTAGAGTGAGGTCTGGTGCTGTGGGAGGTCACAGGGGGGCCTTGGCTTCCCTGCATTAGGTTGGGATGTGGCAGCCAGGCTCTCTTGAAGGGCAAGTACAGTGTCCAGATAGGCTAGGGTGTCCAGACTCAGGACAAGTGTGCAAGGTGTCCCAGAGAGCTGAGAAGGAAGGCTGGAGAGAAAGGTCTTGTGGGCTTCCTGTGCCCAGTGAGGAGATTGGTTTTATTTTGGTGGCATGGGGAGCCACTGACACATTTAAAGCTTGATGAATTTTCTCCTTACCCCTGGTGTTATGGTGCGTGAATTGAAGGGGCAGGCAGGTTGCAACATGAACAGGAGTGAAGAGAAGGCTGGTCTTGAGATATCTGAGAGTCGAGGACTTGGGGATCTGTAGATTTGGGGACAGGTGCAAGAGGCATTAGGAAACTCTGGTTCTCAGGGCTTGGGCTGGGCTCCTGGGGAAATAGGGCAGAGCTCAGGTTCAGAATAAAAGCGGACCTGGGAGCCCCATCCACATGGAGGATCTGGAGACTGTGGGGCTCAGTGATAAGACCAAAAAACTTGATAGTTGATGGATTCTCAAGAAGAGAAATAGGGACTTTCCTGGTGGTTCAGTGGCTAAGAATCTGCCTGCCAATGCAAGCCACATGGGTTTGATCCCTGCCCTGGGAAGATTCTACATGCCAAGGGGCAAGTAAGCCCATACTCCACAACTCCTGAGCCCGCAGACTTGGAGACCATGCTCCATAGCAAGAGAAGCCACCGCAATGAAGAGTAACCCTTGCTCGCCACAACTAGAGAGAGTTCACGCGCAGCACCAAAGACCCAATGCAGCCAGAAAAATGAATTTTTTAAAAAAGGTCCCACATACTACAACGAAGATTGAAGATCCCTCATGGCTGCAGCTAAGACTGTGCACAGTCAAATAAATAAATATTTTTTTTCAAAGTAAGAGAAGTAAAAGAGAGGTGGGATTCTTCAGTGGAGGCAGCAATACTGGAGATCCTTCAGCGGGGTGTTTCTGAGGGGGAGGATGACCCACAGAGCAGAGGCCACAGAAGGTGAGATTGGATGCTGCCAGTAGGAAGTTGTGAGTCCTAGAGATATAGTGGTGTCTGTCTTGGGGCTGAGTTGTGAGAAAGGAAGAGGTGGAGATGGGCACGAGGGGGTCTTGAGTGTTTTTACACAGAAGGGATCGTGTTAGAGGAGGACGGGAGTTTGGCAGCAGGGTGTGAGGGGCAGGGAGAGCAGGGTAGAGCCTGGCAGCACCTGTAGCAGATAAGCTGTGGAGGAATCTAGAAGTTCAGACGGCAGGTTCCTGCCTGGTCCCCTTTGTATTTCTCTGTGAGGGTGAGAGGAAGGCCTCGCAAGGACTAGAAGGACCGGCTGTGTCGTCTCCTTGTGTTTGTGGGTTTGTCTGTGAAGTTGACTGGGTTCAGGTGAAAGCTTTTCACAAGGGGCCTACATCATGTGAGGTCTTGGTGATCTTTTGGGGTACCTGTCAGGACCCTGCATCTTCCTGTAGAGTGTCCAGCTTTGCCATGTCTTGTAGGTTCCTAGGGTTTGTCTCAGAATTATCTCTGGCTTTTGCTTTCCTTCTCCTTTCCAGGTGGGTGAAGAGGGACAGTTACCTGCCAGTGGGCAGCCACAACCTCAAGGCAGCGGCCAAAGCCAAGCTGGGCTACGACCCCGTGGAACTGGACCCTGAAGACATGTGCCGGATGGCCACTGAGCAGCCCCAGGCACGTGTGCTGCCTCGCTGAGGCACCTTCTGCAGGGGGGTGGCGGCCACTGGATCCCTCACTGACCTTACTGTCTGATGTCCTCTCTTTAGACTCTGGCCACCTACTCGGTCTCGGATGCAGTGGCCACATACTACCTGTACATGAAGTATGTCCACCCGTTTATATTCGCCCTGTGTACCATCATCCCCATGGAGCCCGATGAGGTCAGTACCTCTCCTGGCCCACTGCCTGACAGGGTGCTCCCAGGCAGCTGGTGTGGGTGCAGCTGTTGGATTTCCATGTTTGGCTCACAGCCTGGTGTTTCCTGATAGGTGCTGCGGAAAGGCTCTGGGACGCTGTGCGAGGCCTTGCTGATGGTGCAGGCCTTCCATGCCAACATCGTCTTCCCCAACAAACAGGAGCAGGAGTTCAACAAGCTGACAGATGACGGCCACATGCTGGATGCTGAGACCTATGTGGGTGGCCACGTGGAAGCCCTGGAGTCGGGCGTGTTCCGCAGCGACATCCCCTGCCGGTTCCGGATGGTGCGCCCCTCCTGAGGCTGGGCCTCGTCCTGCCAGTGCTGTGGGAGGACCCAGGAGGGACCCAGCCACAAGGGCTGAAATAAAGTCCTCGCCCCCTTCTCACCTGTGGACTCCTCACCAGCTGTCCTTTGTCTGGCCTGCCCTTTAGGGTGCCGCTCCTTCTGGAGTGTTCTGTTGATAGAGTCCCACCTGAGGTATAGGTTATGTAGTGTGGGGCCATTTTCCTGTCTTACTCACATCCTCTCTTGATTGTTTGTGTTAGAATCCTGCTGCCTTTGACTTCCTGCTGCAGCGGGTGGAGAAAACCATGCGTCATGCCATCGAGGAAGAGGAGAAGGTGCCCATGGAGCAGGTCATCAACTTCCAAGAGGTGATGCACAGGCTCGGGGAAGTGATGTGGGGAGAACAGTCTGTTTACATTCCCTGCCTTGCAGAGTGGCTTCTTTCAGTGGCCTATTCATTGTGCACCTACTGTGTGATAGTGCTTGGTCGCCGAGACAGGACATGGGGCCTGGTCTCGTGTAGTAAGGACAGGACAGCGTAGTGTTCACAGTGAGGGACTCGACTTTGTGAACAGGAGATTTTCACAGAGGAGGCGATGGCTTTCAGAACAAAGTGGTAGGCCAATGTGGGAGAGGGAGGCAAGTGAAGGGAAGATACAACTGTGTCTTGTAGGCGGCAAGGAGCCATTGGAGGTTTTTACTTTTTTTCTGTCTATAGACTTTAAAAATGATGATCGGAATTCCTACAAATTACAGGGTAAAATATCGTACCTGCAAAGTCCTTTACATAGTAGTTAGAAAGCGCCATTTGCAAAATGTGTCACATGACCAGAGGCACCAGGCACCGCCTGCTTTGCTGGTCCTGTTCCCTTGGATGTGACGCATCTTGGGTCTCTATCAGGCTCTGCTTCGGCATATTCAGCTACTCGAGTGGTTTGCAGTTCTTAACAGTTCTAGGATTGATTTCAAGAAGCGTAACATATTCACCAGGCAAAGTTCAAGCAAGAACGTGTGCACGTGCTCTGCATAGTACAAAGTTCTGTGCAGCTCTTGTCAGCTACAGCTATCATATGCTTTGGGAACTTTCCATGAACCAACTTGGGAAGAAGAGAATGTAGGCTGAATGACAAATAGGAGTTAAAGAGCAACTTGAACAAAACAAAGATACTGCTTTTTTGGCCTTGACGTGAGGCCTGTGGGATCTTAGTTCCCCAACCACAGATCAGACCCAGGCCCCTGGCAGTGAGAGCTCTGAGTTGTAACCACTGGACCACAAAGGAATTCCCCAAAGATACTACTTTCAAGTCTATGAACCAATGAAATGAGTGAGGAATGGGCTGAAGGTGTGCTAATTGGAGGGACCCAAGACACCTTAGTGAATTTGGATGTGGACTTTTTCTAGATGACAGATGGTCATCCAAAGTCCCTGAAATTGTTCTCTGTAGGGTGGCCTAGGGTCTTTAGGGATAGGGTGGCAGGTTCACCTTTGTGTTCCTGAGTGACCATCTCGGCAGTGGTGTGGTGACAGCTGGTGGGAGATGTCAGCTGGGGACACACAGCGGCGTCTGGCCTGTCCAGGTGTCATCCTAGCCTTCCCACTACTGTTGTCTCATCTTCCCTCTCCGAGCAGCATTTCAGAGCATGCCCTAGCACAGAAGGATGGGGGAATTATTCTCTGAGTGGTTCATTTGCTTAAAATTCAGTTAGAAACAGTAAGTATTATGTTTCTGGTATCCTGTTCTACTTGATAGATACTCCTTTCTTCTTCTGGTTGATTTTTGTGTAATTTAGATGTTTTCCAATTTATACTTTGTCCAGAGGTTGGCAAGCTATAATACAGAAGGGCTGTTTTTGTACAGTCAGCAAGCTAAGAATGGTTTTCATATTTTTAAAATATTTTAAAAGAAAAAGTAGACTGTAGCCACAAAACCTGAAATATTTATTATCTGGTCCTTCACAGAAGTTTGCTGACCCCAGATCTAAAGGTGTTTTTTGTTTTTGTTTTTGTTTTAAAAGCCAACTTTTCTCAGAATAACTCCTAAGTACAGTAGTTCTCAAGTTTTAATGTTGCATTTCTTGATGTTGCATAAGTTTTGGACAAAATGAACTTATTTTAAGTACATATCTAATGTTCTGATTTAGGTGTTACATTAGGGAGAGAAAATAAAAGTATATGACTATCAGAAGCTTGTTTAGTCTTTTAGTTTCAGTGACTGTGTTTGTGTTTTAGGACAATATTTTTATTTCTAGAAGCTCTCTGTTGGTTTTTTTTTCAAATGTGCTTTATTTCTTTATAGTGGACTTTCTCTTCCTGTGTTTTATTTTTTTAAATTTTTTATTGAAGTATACTGATTTATAATGTTTCAGGTATACAGCAAAGTGATTCAGGTTTTTAAGACACACACACACACATATTCTTTTTTTTCCCCCCTTTTTTTTGGCTGTGCCACATAGCTTGCAGGATCTTAGTTCCCTAACCCGGGATCGAGTGCATACCCCCTACAGTGAAGCACAGAGTCCTAGCCACTGGGCCACCAGGGAATTCCATGTGTCTGTACCACTGTTGCTGCTGTTTAGTCACTAAGTCATGTCCGACTCTTCATACCCCATGGGCTGGTAGCCTGCCTGGCTTCTCTGTCCATGAGATTTCCCAGGCGAGAATATTGGAGTTGGGTTGCCATTTCCTTCTCCAGGGGATCTTCCTGACCTAGGGATCAGGAAGTATTTCTTGTGTCTCCTGAATTGGCAGGTGAATTCAAGAACCACCAGGGAAGCCGGTGTGTGTGTGTGTGTACACATGTATTCTTTTTCAGATTCTTTCACATTATAGGTTATTACAAGGACTGAATATAATTCTCTGTGCTATACAGTAGGCCCTTGTTGTTTCTCTTCCTGTGTTTTAGATTTTATCTATTCACTTATCTTTAACTAGCCTTATTTTACCATGTTTATTCCAGGAGGTTTATTCTCTGATGTTCTTAGGGTTCTCCTCCCACCGTGTCTGCTCTCAGTCATGGTGGGGTTTTTTTTCCCCATGTTTTTACAATTTTGAGACATTTTTTCCCTTGCTGGATGTGCCACGTGGCCTCTGGAAGCTTAGTTCCCTAATCAGGGATCGAACATGCACCACCCCCTGCATTAGAAGCACAGAGTCTTAACCACTGGACATCTAGGGAAGTCCAGTCACTCTGCAATTTTGGAATCTGAACTCCTCTTCAGAGGAGGGCTGTTAGTAGTTTGACAGTTTCTTCTGGGTTCCCCAAAAGTAACATGGGCCCGATGCCCCTTCTTACCTGGTTCCTTGGCTGGAGAGTCCAGAACCAGTGGAGACCTGTTAGTGCCTGTTATGATAAATGCTCAGGGAAGATGTTTTCTTTGCCCAGAGTCCAAAATAGACATGGTGAGACGACTTGTTGTAGTTTATTCTTTTATGGAGGTGGCTTTTGACAGTCCTGCCTTTATTTGGGGCTGTGCATTTTGTCTCCCTTTTGTTGTGTGTAGCTTGCCCCTCCTTGAGGCAGCATGAGAAATGTGAGGTAAAGAGCTCACGGCACAGGCCTGAGGCTGTGAACCTCAGAAAGGCCTGCTGCATGGCTGCCCTCAGCCAGTGTCTGGGAACTTGGGCTTCAAGAGGTTTCTCACCTTCCTCTAATAAGAATGTCTCACTAACACGTGCTCAGGTTGTTTGTGCAAACAGTGTGGTTTGTGCTAAGCACCTGCTTTCCTTCCGGGAGTCTGGGTTTTGGTCCAGGCAGGCAGAGTTGCCTATGTGATCAGCCCCCTGTAAGAACTCTGGGCACTGGGTCTCCATGAGCTTCCCTGGGGGATAGTACTTTTCACAGCACTTCTCATGTGTTATCACAGCTTGTTGCTAGAAGAGTGGAGCTCATCCCAGCTTGAACCTGGGCTCCTCCCAACTTTCCCCCAAGCGCCTTTGCCCTTTGCCTATTGAGCTCTGTGTCTTCCCCTGTGAGTCACCAAACCTAGGGGTGGTCTTGGGGATCCCAACACAGGGCCTGGCCTCTGCCAGACACCAGAGTCAACTCACTGCTCTGATGCTGAATCTCCTCATCACATTTGTTCTCTAGGGATAACTTAGAAGCTCACATCTGCATTTACAGGGATAGTTTTCATATTTCATTTAGGATTTCTATGTGTTTGGTGTCAGGAGGGTTTTTAGGCTCAGAGCCTTGGCTGGAAACAGAATCTGATTCATTGGTTTATAAAGTAATGCCGGAAACCATCTAGTATCACAGTTGAGAGCATGGTGTTTGGTCTCAGAGGGCTCGTTCTTGAGTCCATACTAACTTGAAACTTCTCATACGTTAGATGAGGAATTACAGGGACATTGATGGTGTGTCACTTGCCTGCACTGTGGGGGCACTCGGGGCACCCAGGAAGTGTGGCTGTTGGTAATCTAGCGGGTCCCCCTACTTGCTAGCAGACGGGCTGTGCCATATGAGGCCACATATTACACATTTCTCTCCCGACTCCAGAGTTCCTTTGGGGTGGAGACTGCTGCTTCCCGTGCTGCAGTGCTCTGTCCTGTACCTCCAGGGTCTGGTGTGTGGTGCCTGTTATCTGTCATCCATTTGGGACGCATGGTGTTTTCCCTGTTACCCTGTACAGTCTCCAGTTTGCATCTTGGTCACCAGCCTTCACTTCTTTCCACTTTCTCTGTAGGTGTGTGATCAGATTAAGACCAAGCTCACCTCCCTGAAAGATGTTCCTAACCGAATTGAGTGTCCCCTCATCTACCACCTGGACGTGGGGGCCATGTACCCCAACATCATCTTGACGAACCGCCTACAGGTGAGACACATTCTCATACCAGAATCAAGCTCTTTCTGCCTAAACCCTAATGACTCTCTTCCTGTCCCCTCACAGCCCTCTGCCATGGTGGACGAGGCCACCTGTGCAGCCTGTGACTTCAACAAGCCTGGAGCGAACTGCCAGAGGAAGATGGCCTGGCAGTGGAGGGGCGAGTTCAGTGAGTGTCGGCCCTGGGGGCTGCTTAGCAGGAAGTGGGTGGGTGGGTCTCTGTCACATCCTCTCTTCCAACACTCTTTATAGTGCCAGCCAGTCGCAGTGAGTATCATCGGATCCAGCACCAACTGGAGTCAGAGAAGTTCCCTCCCTTGACCCCCGAGGGCCCAGCCCGGGCCTTTCATGAGCTGTCCCGTGAGGAGCAGGCTAAATACGAGAAGCGGAGGCTGGCAGGTGAGCAGTTGGGCCATGTTGGTGTGTCACACCTTGAGGTCAGTCGAACCAGTTGTTGAAGTAGATGAGACCACTGTGAACTAGTTCGTCCTATAGGCTTCCTTTTGTCATTTGTCCTTCTGCGAGTTTCCGGCTCCCAAACCCTCCTTCCTGCAGTCTTTGTGTGTTTGGTCTGTTCACACAGGGCTGCCCATTGATGTGATTCATTAGCAGCTTGTCTTTCTGAGTTTTCTGCTCCTTTTGAGTTAACCCAAAAAACCCATGTTTGTTGGCATCCACTCCCTAGCTTTCTTTGGCTGTGTCCAGGAGGCCTGTCCCCCATGTGGAGTCTCATGTGCCCCCCATTCTCAATTGTGCTTCAGATTACTGCCGGAAGGCATACAAGAAAATCCACGTGACCAAAGTGGAAGAGCGTCTCACCACCATCTGCCAGCGGGAGAACTCCTTCTATGTGGACACTGTACGGGCTTTTCGGGACAGGCGCTACGAGTTCAAAGGTCTCCATAAGGTGAGCCTGACCTTTGTGAGGTTGGAGCAGAATCTAGTTTCTGAGGTGAAAATCCTTGCTCAGCACTCTCTGGATGTGTTACTCCCTATCTCTGGGCCCAGTGCATGCACTCAGACAATAAACATGCAGTTGTTTTTAACTTTGAAGAATTAAGGGTCTGGGGCCTCGAAGCTATTCTGAATGACTGCTTTTAAAGTAATTATTTAGAGCAAGGGTCAGCAAGCTACGGCTGGGCTGGCCATGTTTATAAATAAGTTTTCCTGGATCTGAGCTGTGTTTGCCCGCAGCAGGCAGGGAGCAGCAGAGACTGAGGGTGTGCACTGTCCGTGTGTGGTCCGTTACTTCCTATGTACAGGTGTGGCCCTTTACTTTGCCAGCCTTTGACCGGGGTGAGGGGAGTGTGTTTACTGACATGTTTCACCAGTAGGACTAGGGAAATAACATAGCAGTACCTCAGTTGTAATATCAACAGGTAATTGTTTTATATTTAAGCATATCGAGTTTTTTTCTGAGAGACCTTCCTTCACCACTAGACTCATTCTTCACATCATGAACTGCCCTGATAGACTGTCATCATCAGGCTTTGATATTTATTATCATTGTTAACTTTGTATTTTTACTATGGTAAAATATGCACAACATGAAATTTAACATTTTTAAGTGTACAGATCAGTGGCATTAAGTACATTCACATTGCAATTATCATTACCATCCATCTCCAGAACTCTTTATCTTGCAACACTGAAACTGCACTCCCTTAACAGTGATCCTCCATTCTGGTTTCTGTGGACTGTTGAGTCTGGGAACCTCATGTAAGTGGAATCATACAATATTTGTCCTTTTGTGACTAGGTTATTTCTCTTAGCCTAATGCCCTCAAGGTTCATTCGTGGTAGCATGTATCAGAATTTCCTTTTTAAGGCTGAGTAATACTCTATTGTATGGACATTTTATTTATCCATTCACCCATTGATGGATAGTTGGGTTGCTTCCATGTTTTAGGTATTTTGAATAATTCTGCTGTGAGCATGGGTATGCAGACATCTCTTTGAGATCCTACTTTTAGCTCTTTTGGGTATATACACAGAAGTAGAATTGCTGAATCATATGGTAATTGTATTTTTAATCTTTAGAGGAATTGTCATACTGCCTCAGTATCTTAATTAAACTGTTGAGTTACGTGTTCATCTATCTTCCTCATCAGATGAGTGTTGACAGTGTTGTGGCTGTCCCTCTTATGTTTTAGAATCTAGCACAGTGCCTGGCACATAGTAGGCACTCAATAAATATCTTGTGGGGCTTTTTGTTGTTGTTGTTGTTCTTTAAATTCCAAACCTTTAAAAAAATTTTTCTTCTCACATTGGATGGGGAATTTGCTGAAATATATATATGGCCGTCCCTACATTTCTTTATCAGTCACTTTTACTAGGGACCTCCTAAGTAGCTCTTGTTCCCCTAAGTTAATAAGACACAGACGGGCCGGACTCCTCGTCCTGGGACACTTCTGCATGGCCATTCACATCATGGGAGCTGTCAGTGCAGTGTCACAAGCCTGCCCCACAGTTCTGTTAGCTGAGACTCGCTTTGTCATGGTGAAGCAGGAGCTAACCTGCCAAATGCAAGCCTCACAGCGTTCTGGGAGCTGAGCTGTCCACTGGCCTCTTAGAAGCTCAGCATCCTAGGAGGTGCAGCTTGTGTGGATGCGAGAGATGGGTGTCACCATGTTGTGCCTCCCACCCTCACCCCAGCCCTGGTTGGCACTGGGCATTACTGGGGTCCTGTATGCCCCTTCCCCACTCCCCTCAGCAGTAACAGTCTGATGTCTTCCAGTGTGATACAAATTTTGTATCACTCAGCACGTTGGGTGAGCACCTGTTCTGTGCCAGACCCTCTTCTAGGATGGTGGGGGAGTAACACACCCCACATCAGGTGGGGGAGTAACAGTGGAACGCGCTGAGATGAAGGAGAATGTCCAGTGTTTGACCACTGTGACAGCAGCTAGCCTAGCAAACAGAAAGAAACACCACTCAGGCTAGAAGCGAGTTCAGAGACCCCTGAGTCACATCCCTGTCTCTCGCCCTCCCTGGTGGTGACCATGTCTACTTTATTGAGGTAAAATTGATGTGGGCTAAGTCTGACCCTTTCAGGTGGGCAGTTCTGTAGATTTGACAAATGCATACACCTGTGTAACCACCACCACAGTGACCAGAACATTTCCTTCGCAACCATTTACAATAGCACACAGCCCTTGTTAACACAGCTGTGTCCATCTTCCAGCGGTTGGTGTAGTATCTGATAAACAGTTGTTGGTCCGTAAGTATTGGCTAAGGAGTAAATTGTTATTCTCAGATGTTGCCTCTAAGAATATGCACTTTGCTTTCAGCCTGTCAGTGGTTTCTGAGTTCTGTTGTTTGAGAAACCCTATAACTCAGCCCATCGAGTGCATTAATAAGAGAATAAATTAAGTAACAGTACTTGGATTGGGAGCCTCTGGGCCTCTTTGGTGGGGTGAAGCCCCTGCCTCTGTCACTGGTTTTGAGGTATAGATTTCCTCTGCTTCTCCACTTAGCTGCCAGGTTCTGGATTCTGTTCTATGGGGGTTGAAATTGCCCCAGGTCTGAGGTGTCGAAGTGGACTGTTGCTATCACAAAGTATTTTCTCCTAGTCCTTAGTTTCACAAGTAATAAAAATGTAATATTGATATGTTTCTTTGTGTTCATAAGTCCTTTCAGGATATCTGTCTTACGTGGGGCAGTTCTAGATTGAAAGTGTTTCGGGGTAGGTGAGCACTAAGTGTGCAGACACTATGGGGGATAAGCTGATATATCCATGTTAAATTTCTCAGGTGTAGTATAGTGTTCGGGTTATATAGAATGTCCTTGTTCCTGGAAATTTTTTGCTAAAGTATTTAGGGGGGGTCAGGTCATGATAGCTTCAACTTGCCTTTGGTTGTGCCAATAGAGTTTCTCTGTAGAGAAAATAAAGGAAATATGGCAAAAAGTATCAACAGTGACCTCTCTGATATATGGTCTTTGTTGTACTTTTTGTGTGTGTGTGAAGTTTTCTATAGATTTGAAATTTTCAAAATATCAAAACCTTGGGCTTTGTACAGAATGTGAGGTGGAAGAGCCTAGGAGGTGATCAGTCTTTGTGTGGGTTGCAGGTGTGGAAAAAGAAGCTGTCCGCAGCCGTGGAGGTGGGGGACGCGGCGGAGGTGAAGCGCTGCAGGAACATGGAGGTCCTATACGACTCCCTGCAGCTGGCGCACAAGTGCATCCTCAACTCCTTCTATGGCTACGTCATGCGCAAGGGGTAGGCGCCTGCCTGCTGGGGCCTGCGGGCCTGGGCGAGCGGGGCGAGGCAGGGCCTTGTTCAGGGTGCGGGAGAGGGCGGGTGGTGGGGGTTGAGGTCACACTCACTCAGGGTTCTGGGCATCTGGGGCGTCAGCACTCCTGGACGTGTTCTTCAGAGCATCCCGGGCTGCAGAGTGGTTTGGTAGTCTCTGGCATACGACTAGTACACGTGTGCTCAGTCACGTCCAACTCTTTGTGACTCCATGGACTGTAGCCCGCCAGACTCCTCTGTCTACGGGATTATCCTGGCAAGAATACTGGAGTGGCTTGCCACTTCCTACTCCACGGCATATGACTAGTGAGGGGTGTAAAGTCTTCTGAGAAGTCAAGAAAGCCAGGAATGGGGGAGGTCTTAAAGCCAACATGGAGTATGTTCCCAGGGTAGAGTGCCAAAGGAGGATGAGGCAAGATGGGGCCTGAGTGTGTAGTGTGTCCAGTGAACCAGCAGCCAGGTGGGTGGGGGCCTCGGCAGAGCAGGTCATTGAAGGTGAGGCCTAGCTGTTGTGGGTGGAACCCAGGAGGGTCAACATGGGTGGCCCTGAAGGAGCAAGGTGGTGGTGGGGCCAGGGATTGGTTTGAGGGAAGGTGGTTTTGTTTATTTGTTGTTGCTTTTTAATGGCAGAGAGGGAGGGGCTGAGAGCAGGCTAGCACCTGAGCAGAGTTCCCTGGGGCAGGAGGGCCTGGCCTCAGGTCACTTGACACCTGTGAGACCAGATGTGAGTACTGAGCCAGGTGGGCTGGTGTTTTGCCTGAGAAGTCTAGAGGATGAGTGTGGGGTTTGGGAGAACAAGGAAGGCGTGAGGTGGTGCCTGGGAGAGTGGGAGAACTTGAGGGGGCTCTCTTGGCCACTGCCCTGGAGAGTCCTGCTGAGCTGAGGTCATGAGCTATTGCCATGGCAGCATGCTGCATCCTTTCAGAACTTTCCTGAGCTGAGCACTGCTTTGAAGTAGGAACAGAGGAGTATCCTCAGCACAGAACTAAATCCCACCCTAGTTCTCCTTCTCTGCTTCAGATGTCCACTCCTCCCAACCCTAACTCCTCTAACGTCCTTCTCGAGGGTGCCCCTCCGGCCCCTCAGCTGTGACTGTCCCCCCAGGGCGCGCTGGTACTCCATGGAGATGGCTGGCATCGTCTGCTTCACAGGGGCCAACATCATCACCCAGGCGCGGGAGCTGATTGAGCAAATCGGGTGAGTGCTGCATTTGGCCACCAGCTACTGGGATTTGAGGGGTATGGCCTGAGATGAAGAGGCTGGATGCAGGGGCTGAGAAGGAGCAAGCTGGTGACAATAGAGCTGGAGATGCTGGAGATGGGAAGGTGTTTCATTTTGTGGGTTCCCAGCCAGGAGGAACCTCGTCCACTGTCAGGCATTGACACAGGGTTCTTGCTCTATAGACATCCATGCCCACCATTCATGTGGTCTCATTTCCCTGTTTCTCTGAAGGAGGCCCTTAGAGCTGGACACAGATGGAATATGGTGTGTCCTGCCCAACAGCTTCCCCGAAAACTTTGTCATCAAGACCACCAATGTGAAAAAGCCCAAGGTGACCATCTCTTACCCTGGGGCTATGTTAAACATCATGGTCAAGGTGAGCCTGCATCTCTAGCAGGGACCTATTGTCTGGGCTGGGGTTTCTCGTGCCACCTCTCTGATAGGAGTGTGGGAAAGGGGAAAGCATTGGCCCTTACACTGAGGCCCTCCCCTTTCTGAATGGGTACTCCCATTTCTGAATGTCACTAACTTTCAGATTATCTTTCTGTAGCCTGAACATCTTGTCCAGAGATGTTGTGTTCAAAAGTTACCTGTGTCTCTGTTCCTATTTAGCATAATAACCAGACTTACAGCAAAATTAGAAAAATAGAACAAAAATTCCTGTATATCCTTTAGCCTGCTTCTCTTTATTTTTTTATTTGGCTGTGATGGGTCTTAGTTGTGGCATTTGGGATCTCCGTTGTATCATCTGGGGTCTTTTGTTGGGTGTGTGGGCTTTGGAGCTCACAGGCTCAGTAGTTTGTGGCACACGGGCTTAGCCACTCTGTGGCACATGGGCTCTTTCCAAACCAGGGATTTGACCCACGTCCCCTGCATTGCAAGGCAGATTCCTAATCAGTAGACCACCGGGGAAGTCCTGCCTGCTTCTGTTTAACTTTTATAAACCGCAGTGTAATTGTCAGAACTGAGAAGTCACGCCAGCACCACACTGTAACTCAACTATAGCTTTGTTTGCATTTCCCAGCTTTTCCAGGACCACGCCCTGCATTTGGCCAACCTGTCTCCTTAGTCCCCTCCTACCTGGCACTCCTCTTGGTCTCTCCAGTCTGTTATGACCCAGACACTTTGGTGAATACTGGTCAGGTGCTTTGCAGACTGAACCCTCGTTTGAATTTGTCCCTTGTTCTTTGTTACTAGACTGAGGTTATTTGGGTTTTTTGGAGGAAAAAACGAGAGATACATGCTTCGTGTTGGCATTCTTTCAGGGCACTGAGTCAGGATCAGCACTCCTGCTGGCTTCCCAACTATCACGTTAAAGGAACAAGTCCACGAGTCCACACTCCCAGGAGGAGTGGCAGACCCCAGCCACATAGCAAAGCCACCCCAGTCATTAGTAAAGACTGTGGAGGAGATACTGTCCTCTACACTGAGACTCTGCAGATGTGCTGTTTCACTCTGACCCTTTGCCCTCTGGTTTTGGTGCTGGCGGTGTCCTGTCATCGTGGGCATCAGCTGCCCAAGGTGACTCCATATTTCCCTCGTTCTTTGTACATTATTAACTGGAACCTTTTATAAGGAAGAGTTGTCACACTTCTCTCCTACTTTTGTTGTTTAGTCACTCAGTCGTGTCCAGCTCTTTTGTGACCCCACATGCTGTAGCCCTCCAGGCTCCTTTGTCCATGGAATTCTCCAGACAAGAATAATGGAGTGGGTTGCCATTCCTTTCTCCAGGGGATCTTCCCGACCCAAGGGTCGAACCTAAGTGTCATGCTTGGAAGGTGGATTCTTTCCCACTGGACCACTTCCTCTTACCTCCTGGGAAGCCCCTCTTTCCTCTTAGTCCCTCACTTATCACTTGATTGAGTCCTTTGTTAGCTCAGTGTGGAGGTGTGCTGTGTGTGGTAACAGCCCAGTTCCATCCTGGTTTGTTGTGTTGCTCAGCTTATTCTGCTTTGGCCACTAGGGGCTCCTTCCCATTAGCCCCCTGTGTCCTTGAGACACACCCTGTTCTGTGGTTTGGATTTGGGTTTTTGGGAAGTGCTTTACTTCCTGGGATTACAAGACACTCCAGCCTCATCTTGTGTTTCCCCTGTCCCACCTTGGAATCAGCCATTTCTCCAAGGAGGCCAAGTTCCTTTTATTAGGAAGTGGTGGTAGAAACCAAGATGGAATGTCTCAGCTGCTCACAGCAGATTGGCTAGGAAGTTGTGTGTGTGTGTAATAACCCCACATATGTGTGTCTATATTTATTTCTCTGTTTATCTGCATAGTTATTTAAATAGATATAACATGAGCATATTGATATATCCAGCTCTAGTCTATTCTCCTTTCCTTATTAGTGACTCCTTTGTCCTATCTCTGATTTTCCCAGTGTGTGTATTTATTTGTTCAACCCTAGTGTTTGTGTAAAGTAGGTTCAGAGTCTTGTGTCTGGAGCAGTAAGCCCACCAGCTGCAGTACAGTGTTCAGTCTTTAATCTTACACCACCCACACCATATGAGATTTGCCGAAGTTACTTAAACCAGCCCTCTGGCAGGGTTCTGTCAAGCAATGATAGTGCAGTTGAGTTCATTTGTTCCAGTCTGCAGGCTTTCTTGGGGTCACCCTAGATCCTGGTTGAATGTTGTTTAATTTGCTTCCGGTAAAATTCACGCTTTTGTTGTTGTTTTTATTTATTTATTTTTGGGTCTTTGTTGCTGGGCATGGGCTTCTCATTGCAATGGCTTCTTTTGTTGTGGAGCACGAGCTCTAGGGTGTATGGGCTTCAGTAGTTGCAGCACGCGGGCTCAGTAGTTGTGGCACACAGACTTAGTTGCCCCTCAGCGTGTGGAATCTTTCTGGGCCAGGGATCGAACCTGTGTCTTTGCATTGACAGGCAGATTGTTATCCACTGTACCACCAGGGAAGTCCAAAATTCATGCTTTACAGGGAGCACTTCTATGGGTTTTGACCCAGACATAGAGGCATGTATCCGCTGTCACAGAGCAGCACAGAACAGCCTACTGCCCCGGAGGTTCCCGGGTGCTGCCCCTTTGTTGTCAGCCCTTCTCGTTCCCTGGTTCCCCCGTGTGTTCTTTTGTGAGATAGTTTTGCCTTTTCCAGCGTGTCCTGTGGATTGAAACATGCTGTGTAAACTTGGTAGACCACGCAGGAAGCATTTTGGTTCGTCCGCGTTGGACATATGTCAGAACTTGACCTCTTTCCCTTGCCAAGTGGTGTCCGTTGTATGGAAGAGCCCCAGCTTGCTGATCCAACCACCCCTTGGAGGGCACCTGGTCGTCTCCAGGTTTGGGTGATGATGAGTGAGGCCGACCCCCTCTTCACTCTTGCTGGGCAGGAAGGCTTCACCAATGATCAGTACCAGGAGCTGGCTGAGCCTTCTTCACTCACCTATGTCACTCGCTCAGAGAACAGCATCTTTTTCGAGGTTGATGGGCCCTACCTTGCCATGATCCTTCCAGCCTCCAAGGAAGAAGGCAAGAAACTGAAGAAGAGGTAGGAATCCCACAGTCTTTATGCTTGGGAAAGGTCTAACAACTCTAGTAAATGGACCAGGACCCACAATGGGAACAGACCTCGATTCTGGTTTCTTGAGTTTTTGATTCAATTTGGAAAGCTTTTCTTGACACCCACAAATTCTATTCTCCACCTGTTATATTCTGGTTCTACAGATTGCAGGCCCTAAGTCATTTTCATTTTGGAGATCAGAGTAGAGAGATGTTTGCTGCCTGATGGATGCTAGAAGGGAGGATGAGAAAGGGAAGGAAAAAGGCAGAGGGGTGATGAGAAACAGCTAGCATCCCAGACTCTCTCCTCTGCTCTCTTTGCCTATGTTTCTAGGTATGCCGTGTTCAATGAGGATGGTTCCCTGGCTGAGCTTAAGGGCTTTGAGGTCAAACGGCGTGGGGAGCTGCAGCTGATTAAAATCTTCCAGTCCTCAGTGTTTGAGGCCTTTCTTAAGGGCAGCACCCTAGAAGAAGTGTATGGCTCTGTCGCCAAGGTGGCTGATTACTGGCTGGACGTACTATACAGCAAGGTAAGGCTCCTCTCCTGGCCCTGAGGGTCCTGCAGTCAGAGTCCTGATAAGCAAGGTAACAGATGAACTCAAGGCTAATTCTGATGAAATCCCATAACTTCCTTAGTGCCAGGGCTACCCCGAATCCCCCTTAACTTTTGTGTCCAGTGACAGAATTCTGTGAAGGAAACAAATATTAGCATGATAATGAGCCAGTTGTAAGCTATTCGACCTCAGACAGGCCCCTTGGGCTCCTCATCGTTAAAGAAAGTGGCTGGTTCCTTGGTTGGTCCATCTGCTGTCCAACCTGCCCATGTCTCTCTTCTTTTCTCCCTCCTGGTTCCTCCTTTCCCTGTCTTTCTATTCCTTTTAGGACAAAAATCAATTATTTGTCTTTCCTATTATTCTGCAGTCTTGGTACTAAAAGCTCAATAATGTTTCTTGATATTTTCCTGCACAGTTTAATAAAGTTAAGGTTTTGTGTGTGGTGTGTTGCTGTGCAGTCGTATGAGACACTCATCACTGCCTTCAGCTCATCAGGCTAGATAAACGCAATTTCACATGGAGAAAGTCTTGGGTGAGCTCAGGCTGGTGCTCCCTTCCTCTGTATGATGTTTTTACCCATTGCCTCTCTCTCCAGGCAGCTAACATGCCTGATTCCGAACTGTTCGAGCTGATCTCTGAGAACCGTTCCATGTCTCGGAAGCTGGAAGATTATGGGGAGCAGAAGTCGACATCCATCAGCACGGCCAAGCGCCTGGCTGAGTTCCTGGGAGATCAGATGGTGAAGGATGCAGGGCTGAGCTGCCGCTACATTATCTCCCGGAAGCCTGAGGGGTCTCCAGTCACAGAGAGGTAAGGGTTTCCAGCTTGAAGAAAGGAATTCCTTAAGGGTCTTGATTGCTGTCTGAAAACCGGCATCTTCTGTAAAGCCTCTGTCCCTCCATAGAGAGATGAGCTTCCTTAAACAGGGCAGGGCTAGTCAGGACTCAGAAGAGGGAGGAACCAGGCCTTGGACTTCTTGCAGAGCAGATGCCTGGAAGGCTGCTGGGGCCCAGGTGGGAATCCTGAGAGGGTGTAGTGAGCTTGTCCACTTGGAGCCCATAGAATCTGGGTTCTTGGGTGGCCAGACTGAGAGTACCCTCTCAGTCAGGCATAGGGCAGTGGGGATGTCTGGGAGGGTCTGCTTCAATGAGCCATAACACAAGGTCCAATTCCGATTTAGGGCAGAGCTCCGGGTCACTCACACACGAGCAGACTGATGCTGCACTTCTCAAGTTGGGATTATTGAACCACAGCTACATGCTACCACACTGACAGCAAGAAAAGCAGGGTGATACATGAAGGCAGAGTGTACTTCTGTCTCTTTAAGTTTACGCACGGGGAAGTACAATAGGAGTACTATAAAAGCATGTAGGGGACTGATAAACACCAAGATGAACACTGTCTTTACTTCTATATTAGGAGGGTCAACAGAGCTACACAGGGGACTTCGTCGTCATCTTTATTTTTCATCCATGACATGAAAATGGGATGGCTGGTTTGATAGAACTAGGTGGTGGGTGCACAGGTTTCTGTTCTTTCTAAGTTTCTTTATGATATTTCAAAATAACAAGGGGGGTAGTGACAGTTGCCGTGTTACTTTGCTAGTGATGTGAAAACTGGTTTCATTTTCAGGCAAGCATGTGGGCCCTGTCTATATTTTACCCAATGAATAACATTTTTAATGTTTAATTATATACATGCACATGAATATATAATTTATGTAAAGACATCTGTAAATAGCTCTGATAACAGTGGTCAGACATACACTAGATGGCCAATGGTGAGGGGTTGTGCATGAAATCATGACATTTTATTTTTATTTATTTTTTTAAATTTTTTATGACATTTTAATATGAAGTATTAATATTTATTAAGTATGATAAATATCAGATACAGGTATAGTTTATACAAAATAACTACATGAACTAAAAACATAGGTTACAAAGTAGGTCATAAATACTTATTTCCATGTAAACTACAGGAGATTTTCACATTTGTGAGTTTTGTATCTTTTCTTGACCAGGGCCATTCCACTGGCCATTTTCCAGGCAGAGCCCACAGTGAGGAAGCACTTTCTCCGGAAATGGCTGAAGAGTTCTTCCCTTCAGGACTTTGATATTCGGACGGTGAGTGCTGATTTTTTTTCCTACTCTTAGAAATTGAGGAGGAAGACTAGACAGGGCAGAGAATCCCAGACTCGGGTCATGTTTTTGTCCGGGGACTTCACTCTTGATTTCCTCTTTTCTATTATGGAATGAATGAAGAAATAGTTACACTTTAGGAAAAACCTGGAAAAACTAGATGCTGGGGAGGCCTTTTTAACTGTTCTCTGGGATGAACCAAGGCTTGGGGTCTGGCACAGGGTTCTGCTGCTGGCTCCTTTACTTGCTCTGATCCTGGGGGATCATTTATGCTCTCCACTTCCATCTCCTCCTCTGTGAAATGGGGCCTTTCAGCCTAGAATTTCTAAAAGGATTAAATAAGACACGTGAAGCACCCATCCAGCACAGTGCTTGGCTTGGTGCGCCGCTGCTCTGCTGCTCTTCTCTCATGCACCCATCGCTGGTTTCCTGCACGCTCAGATTCTGGACTGGGACTACTACATCGAGCGGCTGGGGAGTGCCATACAGAAGATCATCACGATCCCTGCGGCCCTGCAGCAGGTGAGGCTGAGACCAGCAGAAACGGAGCCCAGTGTGAAACGTGGACCTGACTAAACTAACAGAGTCAGACAAGTGATCAGTATCGCCTTCATGTAGGTAAAGAACCCAGTACCACGTGTCAAACACCCTGACTGGCTGCACAAAAAACTGCTAGAGAAGAATGACGTCTATAAGCAGAAGAAGATCAGTGAGCTCTTCGTCCTTGAAGGCAAGAGACAGGTAATGGGGCGTGGCCCAGAACAGCAGAGGCTGTGATAGTCAGGCTGGGCAGGGTCCTGTGGGCACACAGGCACCAGTCTCCATACTGCTGCCCATCATTTTGTATGCTTCCATTCAAGCATCTGGAATGTTTTTTTCTTTCTAAAAATACATATCTTGATACTTAATCCTTTAGTTCTTCTCTGTGTTCTTCTGTGATAGGAAGCTTTGTAATGCATCACTTGAGGATGAAAGTGATATTCTAAATATATGATGTACTAAATAATTAGACTTAGTAACTTGGAATGCATCACTGCACCTTGAGACTTCAGTTTTCTAAACTATAAAAAAGCTGTTAGAAACACCAAAAAAGACTAAAGACCAGTGTAATGAAAAGCATAGATAAAATCAGAAGAGCAAGAAGAAAATTCTCAGGTGCTGAAAATAGAAACTGAGCTTTAAACCAGAGCAGTATACAAACTTACCTGCTAAAAGCCAGATCCTCAGATTGAATTTTAAAATCTAACTACCTTATTTATGAGTTATACCTAAAACGGCTCCAAAAAATTAGAAGGATGCAAAAACATATATATCAAGTAAATATTAACCCAAACAAAGCTGATGTAGCTATATTAATGCAAGACCAAAAAAAAATTTAAGTTAAAAAGTATTAGTAGGGACTTCCCTAGTGGTCCAGTGGCTAAGACTCCATGCTCCCAATACAGGGATCCTGGGTTCGATTCCAGGATCTCTGGTCAGGGAACTAAAAGATCCCACGTGCCACAAGTAAGAGTTTGCTTACTGCAACTAAATACCCAAGTGCAACAACTAAGACCCAGCACAATCAGATAGATAAATAAATATCAAAAAAAAAAAAGTATTAGTAATGATAATGATGGTATTAAATACTACTAAAAGTCAAATTTCACTAGAAATATTTAGTAATTCTAATAGTTTAGCTTCAAATTAAATAATGTGAAAATTTACTTAACTATTAGAAAAAAATTGACATCTAATCAGTTTAGGATTTTAACACATTTCTCAACTGATAGATCAAGCAGACCAAAAACTAGTAAAAATGTGTAAGGTTAGAATGACAGAATTGCTAACTAGATTTAGCTAACAAATAGAGCTTTGCACTCAGTAATTAAAGAATACACATTCTTTTTAAGAACACCTAAAATAAGACTGAATGCTGCAAAGCAACTTGTAACAGATTCCAAATAATTTATATATGTACAGATCATGTTGTTTGAAAACTATTAAGAAATATATTTATAAATAACTCATGGATCAAGAAGTCACAATGGAAATGAGAAATACTGAATGAAAATACTATTAAAATTTGTAGTTTGCAACTAAAGAAGACTATAAATAGCACATAATCTATTTAAATATATAGAAAAGAAAAACCAACAGAAAATGAAGTAACTTCCAACTGAAAAATTCAGAAACAGTAGAAACCAAGAAAGTAGAAAGAAGTTATAAAGGCAAGAGAGCAAAGAATGAAACAATAAAGCCAAAACCTTTATCTTTGAAAAGACTTATGAGATAGATAAATCTTTGTCAAGATAGATATTTCAGGTTTTGTGTTAATGAAAACAGATTATCAATGCAGCTATTATAAAGTCTAAGAAAAATAAAGACTGAATTATCTTTCCTAAACAATTGGAAAACTTAGATGGAATAGACAGTATCCTAGAATTACTATTCAAATTAGCCTAAGAAACAATAGAAAAACTGGATAGAACTTCAAGCATTAAAAAGAAACAAATACTGGACCCAGATGGTTTCTCAGAGGGATTTTATCAAACTTCAAAAAAAAAAAAAATTTTTGGTAGTGCTGGATCTTCATTGCCATGTTTGGACTTTCTCTAGTTGTGGCAAGTGGTGGAGGGCTACTCTTCATTGTGGTGTGCAGGCTTATTGCAGTGGCTTCTCTAGTTGCAGAGCATGGCCTCTAGGTACATGGGCTCAGTATTTGGGGCTCCTGGGACCTAGAGTTCCACTAGTTGTGGTACAGGAGTCTTAACTGCTTCACAGCATGTGGGATCCTCCCAGACCAGGCATCAAACCTGTGTCCTCTGCATTGACAGGCAGATTCTTCACCACTGAGCCACCAGGGAATCCCCTTACCAAACTTTTTAAAGAAATGATTCCAGAGAATAAAAAAAAGAGGGTCCTTAGCTCATTTGGTAATCTTTATTATAACTTTTGTTACCCTGGTAGCAAGCTAACAAGCCAGGAAAAGGAAGGCCATTTGCAGATAGAACAATAGGTATAAAAATAGTAACAAACTAAATTTTGCACTGTGTAAAGACAGTAACATTGTGTCCAAGTATGATTTATGCAAGGAATGGCAGGTGTTAACTTCAGGAATCTGCTCATTTAGTTCATTTTAGGAAAAATCGATTCATCATGAAGAGAAGACTTGTGTCATTTTCAATAGAGTCAAGAAAGAACATTTGATAAACTTTAATGTCTATTCATGATAAAACTTTGAACAGTCAAAATCAGAAAAGATGATATATTTCTCTGATAAAGTCCATCTGTTGAAACTCAATAGCACACATCATATTTAAAGGGACAACATTCGAATCATTGAAGTGAGGAAGAGGAAATGGATGCCTGTTACCACCACTTCTGTTCAAAATTGTTTGGAAGTCCTGGCTGGCATAATTCAAGAAGAAAAAGAAGCTAAATTTTAAGGATAGAAAGATATAAAATATCATTTGTAGGTAAATATAACTGTTAACACAGAAAATGTAAGGAAACCCCAAAATTATTTTAACTAAGACATTTCAACAAGGTCATTAGATACAAAGCTCGTATATAAAAACCCATGGCTTTCTTTTATATTAGAGACAATTAGGAATTTTTAAAAATTGATTAATTTTTTTTTTATTTTGGCTGCGTGGCATGCAGGATCTTTGTTTCCCAACCAGGTACTGAACCTGCACCCCCTGCAAAGGAAGCACAGAGTTTTAATCACTGGACCACTAGAGAATTCCTTAGAAAGTATTGTTTGAAAGGTACTGTTTATAATGATGGCAAATAATATACCAAGGAATAAATCATAGTAACAAAATGTGTGTAAAACTTTTATGGAAAAAAATTATACAACTTTACTGAAGAGTAGAGAAATTCACTTAAATAAATAAGGAGATATACCATGTTCATGGATGAAAAGATTCAATATTAGAATCCTTGGGGTGATTTGTCCCAAGGTAATTTGTAAAATTCAGTGTAACTTGACAATCCTAAAATTCATGTGAAGAATAAGGATAAGAAAAACAAAAACAATTTTGAAGATTAAAAACGGGAGGTTTATCTTAATGTGTAACAAAACTCACTCTTATTAAGGCAAGACCATGTAACAGTGGAACTAATAATAGGGACCCTAGAAACGATCCCAATGCACCTGGGAGCTTGGTCTCTCACAGAGGTAATGTTATACACTGTTAAGGAGAATAGAGTGCTTATTCAATAAATGATGCTGGGGGAAATGTTTTTTCATATTTTAAGAAGAAAGTAGCTATCTCACACTGTGTATGAAGACAAATTCCAAATAAAGATATAAGTTGAAAAAAGATAATTCTTTGGGGAAAAAAACACAGGAGGCTATCTTTATGATGCTGGGGTAGAAAGGGCTTCTTAAGTCATTCCTGAAAAACACACATCGCAAAAGGAAAGACCAGCAAATTCAATTAATTAAAATGTAAATTTTCTGTAGTCTGAAACAAGAAAGGCAAAATGTTGGTATTTATTGAATTTGTGTTATAAGAACATGGGTGTTCATTACTTTACTTTTGTAATTAAAAATCAAACTTTTTCTAGCACAGAAGTCACGATAAAACAAAGAGAAAAGTCACAATTCAAAGAAGATATTTGAAACGTACAAAGTTAGAAATGGTCCGTAAACATGTATGTTATTTTGCTATTTACTGTGCAGCAAGTGATCCCAGAACCTGGCAGCTTAAATATCATGGGTTTATTATCATCTTGCACTTTTTGAGCCCTATGGGTCTGAAATCTGGGCACAGCTTATCCAGGTCCCCTGGCCCAGGGTCTTCCGCAGACAGCAGTCAGGTGTCAGCCGGGGCTGTGCTGCCACGTGAAGACCTCCCCAGCAGGTGAGGAGGGATGTGCTCCCAAGCTCACTCTGGTCGAGCCATCCTCGTTCCTGGCTCCACGGGCCTCTCCACAGGACAGCTCACAGCCTGACGGCTGACTCCAGAGCAGGCCCTAGGTACCAGCCAGAGAGGGTGCCTGCAGTGCAGAGGTCACTGTATTTTATAATCTAGTCTCAGAATGGCATCCTGTCACTTTTGTTGTAATCTCTTCATTAGAGGCAGGTCAGTCACTGGGTCCAGCCCATACTCAGGAGAGAGTCATACAGGGCATGAACACCTGGAGTTGGGGTCATTTTAGAAGACTATCTGCCCCAGGGTCAACCCCACTGTCGATTAGGTAAACACAAAATCAAATATTTAGATACTACATCACAGCAAAAAAAAAAAAAAGAGTGTGGTGACATCAAGTGTTAACACGTGGGAAGTAGGAGCTTGTCTGTATTTCTGGTGGGCGTGTGAGCACAAGGTCTTCAGGCAGCATGTGAAAGATGGTTGTTGAACCCAGTTTCTGGTTCTGAAAGAGTGGAAATGAACCATTCTTCATTTTAGAATGTCATGGATAGGTCAGCTGGTTTATATGCATAATATTCTACAGTCAGAATGAATGGACAGTGTCCACATGTATCAACAGGGATCAATCTCAAAAATGTATCATTGAGTAAAGAAAGGAAGTCACAGTATGTGTACCATGTGCCTCTATTCATATAAAACTGCAGCTTAAAGGAACAGTTTATGGGTTTATAGCTTTGGAGTAAAAGTACAAAATGTGCGGGGAGTGATAGACACTTGGGGGCTGGGCTTGAGAAAGAGGGGTCCTTTACCTATGTTTTACAATATTTCTTTTATTTATTTATTTTTTTTTACAATATTTCTTATAAAAAGGAGATGGTTCTGGAGCAAACACAGAAAAATATAACATTCACTTCGTAATGGTGGTACCTGAGTAACCTTTTCTTTCTGACCTTTTCACTGTTATAAGTTTAAAAATAGATTAGTTTGGGACTTCCCTGGTACTCCAGTGGCTAAGAATCTGTGCTCCCAATGCAGGGGGCCCGGATTCCATTCCCGGTCAGGAAATTAGATCCCACATGCCACAACTAAAAGTTTGCATGCTGCAACTAAAAAGATCACATATGCCACAACTAAGACCTGGCATAGCCAAATAAATGGATTTTTAAAAATATTAAAAGAATAGGTTAGTCTGTAAATGAATGTGTTCAAGTATTTTACCTTATTCAGGAGTTCACTTTTGGTGGGTTTCTAGAAGGGAGATTTATCAAGAGAGAGCTATTTTAAGGCTCCTTTGGATCTTTGCAGGTGGGCATGGCCCAAGCTTCAGAAGGTACCCAAAGCCTTGGCTCCCCCGACATGGAGGACTTTGGCCTCACGAAGCCACTTCACTCGGCAGTGCCCATTGCTACCAAGAGAAAGCGTATCCACTGTGAGAGGCAAGAGGGGTCGCAGGACCTGGAGCTGACGATGCCCTGGCAGGAGGTTTTGGGTCAGCCTCCGGCACTTGGAACCACCCAGGCAAGAATTCTCAGGGAGTCTGGAGTGGCTGGTGGGAGAGGGGAGCAGGGATGCTGGTCAGGACTGACCTTTGACAAGCCATCTCCCTGTGGGGTCTGCCGAGTAGTGTGGGGGCCTGAGGAAGTTGGTGTGATGTGCCCGGATCTGACAGAGCCTGGGAGCTGCGAGGTTTAGTTGCTGTGGAAGGATGTTTCTGTTTTACTGCGTGCTCAACTCTGTTTGCCTCGTCTCCTCCTCTTGACCTGTCCCAGGAAGAGTGGCTGGTCTGGCTCCAGTTCCACAAGAAGAAGTGGCGGCTGCAGGCTCAACAGCGCCTTGCTCACAAGAAGAGGCGGCATCTGGAGGGGGCAGAGGGTGCACCAAGACCTGGGGCCATCCGAGAGGGGCCCTCCACAGGACTGGGGGGCTTCTTTCGAAGAACGGCTCGCAGCATTCTGGACCTTCCATGGCAGATTGTGCAGGTGCAGACAGTGATCAGAGGGAGGGCAGGACACCCCTGAGGGCAGGAGCATGGCTGATGGGAAGGGGTATTTGACCAGCTCACAATCCTGGGGACCTGGTCTGGAATGGGGCAGAAGGGGCAGGGCTTTACCTGTGTGCCTCTGTAAAGGAGCTGGTGCCGGAGGCCACCTGGGAGATGGCCTGTGCACAGGTATTGAGTGCTTTCTGTGACAGGGTGAGACATGGAGTGCTATACGATCTGTGTTTCCTTTTCAGATCAGTGAGACCAGCCAGGCTGGCTTGTTCAGGGTATGGGCTGTCATCGGCAGTGACCTGTACTGCATCAAGCTGAACATTCCCCGGGTGTTCTACGTGAACCAGCGGGTAGCCAAAGCAGAGGAGGGCCCTTCCTATCGGAAGGTATGGGGGGCAGCTCTTGTTTCTGGTCACTGAGGTCAGCGGTCTGCTCAGCCTCTGAGGTTGCCTCCACTATGGCAGAGGCCACATACCGATTCAGGCTTTGCAGGTACAAAGACCATGTGAGCTTTGTGACCTTGAGCAAGGTGTTCTGGTGCCTCCATCTCTCCTGAGAACCTTCTTGGGATGCTGCATAAATTAGTTGCAATGATGCTGTGAAGTGCTGAATGAATGCTCAGTGAGGAAGCTGCGGGCATCATTGTCCTGGTGGACCGTCTCTTGCATCTGTCGTCCATGTAGCAGGGAATGGACTAGGTGGACATTTGTCAGAAGCTGCAGACTCTGTCTCCGTAGCTGCTTCTGATGTGAACAGCTTTATTGGGGTATAATTCACATGCCATACAGCTCACTCAAAGTATACGACTCACTGGCTTTTAGTGTATTCACAGAGTTATGCAGCCATCTCCCCTGTCAACCTTAAAACGTTTTCGTCACCCCACAAAGAAACCTCAGCCCCTTAGCAGCCTTTCCCCTCTCCCAGCCCTCAGTAAGCACTGGTCCACATTCTGCCTCTAGGTTAGCCTGTCGTGGACATTTCACATATGTGGAATCCTACAGCAGGTGGTCCTTCTTTCAGCTGGGGCGTCCTCAGAGGCTCTTGCCCGATGTCTCCATCCAAGCTCCCAGTTAGCTCTGCCCAGGGATCATTTACTGAGCAAATGAGCACATTTCTTGGCTGGTACTAAAATTCGATGAACAGGGTGACACCTAATTGAGGAGATGAGACTAGAGTATTTGTAACTGGCAGCTGGACAGAGGATGCTTCTGGAAAAGGTGAAATCCAGTTCCAGCCAGAAGATTCAGCAGAATGTGGATCCTGGAAGAGGACGGAAGGAGTGGGCAACAGAACAGATGATCTGGGATTCTGTAGCTTTCTTAGATGTGTGTAATATAAGTGAGTAGGAGAACATCCTTCCTTTTAAGGTGTTTTCCCCTTGGGGCACCCCTCTCCTGCTCCCTCCTCGCCGAGTACTCACACCCTGGCTGGACAGGGATTCCATTCCTAGTCTTCTGTCCCGGAAAACATAGCTTCTCTCCGGATTTTTGCTTCCTGCACCCTTAGGTTACACCCAGGAGAGAACAGAGGAAAATGTAGCAGGAGTACCTGCCCCTCACAGTCTGGGAACTTGTCTACTTTTTAGAAGCCTCAAGCAGCTTCTTGAAGCTAGGCCCAGACCTTTTAATTTTACTGATAGGGAGAAATGGGCTATAGGACTTTACTCTATGGTTGTGTGCAGACATCCTAGGACTGTTTAAACAATGCATGTATGTGTGTAAGAGTGTGGGCATGTGTGTTTGCCTGTGCATTGTAACAAACGTTACCACTTAGCTCACTTGTGGGGTGAGGTCACTGTCACATGGTGTCACCAGGTGAATCGAGTCCTCCCTCGCTCCAACATGGTCTACAACCTCTACGAGTACTCGGTGCCAGAGGACATGTACCAAGAACATATCAACGAGATCAACACTGAGCTGGCGGCGCCAGATATCGAAGGCGTGTATGAGACTCAGGTGATTATTTTCCCAGTTGAACGGTGCCAGGATCCACCTAAATGGAATAGAGGGAAACAAACCCAATCGAGGCATGGACAGGCCGGCAGCAGCAGCTGGACCTCTGCCTTCCCCCTTCGGCCTTCACACAGCCCCGTCTGCCCCTCTTCCAGGTTCCGTTAGTCTTTCGGGCCCTGGTGCAGCTGGGCTGTGTGTGTGTGGTCAATAAACAGCTGGTGAGGCACCTTTCAGGCTGGGAAGCAGAAACCTTCACTCTTGAGCACCTGGAGATGCGCTCCCTGGCCCAGTTCAGCTATCTGGAACCAGGTATGGCATGTGCCGGCTGCCCTTGCTTGGCCCTACCTCCTGCACATCCCAGGGTGACGGGCCATGTCCTCCTGCAGGGAGCATCCGCCACATCTACCTGTACCACCACGCGCAGGGCCACAAGGCTCTCTTCGGCATCTTCGTGCCCTCACAGCGCAAGGCGGCCGTGTTTGTGCTGGATACCGTGAGTCCCGGGCCAGGCCGTGGGACAGCCTCGCTGGGGGAGGCATAGAGCCCGGGCAGGAAGCTCTTCCCTCCCACCACTGCCTTGTTCTTATGAGAGTGAGAAGTGGATGTGCAGAGGTAGCCCTGCCGCCTGTGTCCACTCGCAGGGCTGCCCCTGCTTCCCCGCGGGAAGACAGCTGACCCGGCCCTTGTTTGTCTAGGTGCGAAGCAACCAGATGCCCAGCCTCAACGCCCTGTACTCAGCCGAGCACAGCCTCCTGCTGGAGAAAGTGGGCCCCGAGCTCCTGCCCCCAGAAAAACACGCTTTTGAAGTTCGTGCTGAAACAGACTTAAAGATCGTCTGCAGAGCCATCCAGCGCTTCCTGTTGGCCTACAAAGTGAGTGCCATTTGTGGTCCCATGCTGTGAAAGCCCCCTCCCCAGGGCCTGGTCCCCCTCACTGCTTCCTTCCCTGTACTTAGGAGGAGCGCCGTGGGCCGACTCTCATTGCTGTTCAGTCTAACTGGGAGCTGAAGAGGCTGGCTGGCGAGATCCCTGTCCTGGAGGAATTCCCGCTGGTGCCTGTCCGCGTGGCTGACAAGATCAGCTACGGGGTCCTGGACTGGCAGCGCCATGGAGCCCGTCGCATGATCCGCCACTACCTCAACCTGGACACGTGTCTGTCACAGGCCTTCGAGATGAGCAGGTGGGCCGAGGGGAGGGGTGCTTCTGGCCATCTTGGTTGTCGCTGGCCTCACTGGTCTCTGGGGGCAAGAAGGCATTCCCCAGTCATTTTCAAGTCCTGGGGTTGACCCCGTGCCCCTGCAGGTACTTCCACGTCCCCGTTGGGAATCTGCCTGAGGACATCTCTACCTTTGGCTCCGACCTCTTCTTTGCCCGCCACCTCCAGCGCCACAACCACCTGCTCTGGCTGTCTCCTACGTCGCGCCCTGACCTGGGTGGGAAGGAGGCTGATGACAACAGGCTTGTCATGGAGTTTGATGACCAAGCTCCTGTGGAGATCAACAGTTCCGGCTGTTACTCTACAGGTGGGTGGGCAGGGCGCACCGGGGACTGCTGTTCCTGCTATTTGTTGCCATTCTGGGCTGGTGGGAGCACTCAGGTGTATTGGGCTGGGAGCTGAGCCTGCAGGGGCCTCTGTGGGTGTGGGCTGTGCAGTCAGCTGCCTCAAGCAGCAGTGATTTTTCTGAGATGGTGCTTGCTGGGATCGGGCTCCACACCCAGGAGGGGTCAGTGCACAAGCAGTGATGTCTATGTGTAGTGTGCGTGGAACTGGATATTCAGAACCTGGCCGTCAACACCATCCTGCAGTCTCACCACGTCAATGATATGGAGGGGGCTGACAGCATTGGCATCAGCTTCGATGTGATCCAGCAGGCCTCCCTGGAAGACATGATCACGGGCAATCAGGCCGCCAGCGCCCCTGCCAGCTACGATGAGACGGCCCTCTGCTCCAACACCTTTAGGTACCCAGGAGCTTGCCACCCTGAGAATATCACCTGCCCTTTTGTTCTTGTACCCTTGGCTCTCCAAAGGCAGAGCAACAGTTTGCCTCTAGAAGGAGCAGTAGAGATCCTTTTATCCTCTGTCCTTGTTTTGGAAACTGAGAGCTAAGTCAGTGTCAGTGGGGCTTCCCTCTGCCCGGTCAGAAACCAGCACAGGGCCAGGCTCCTTCCTTCACTCACAGATGGCACTCACAAGTGCCTCCCTCCAGGTACCAGTGACAGTTCCAGGTGCCGCCTTCTGGCCCGCTTCCTATGGCCGGAGGTGTGCCTGCAGGAAGTCGCCAATTTACTTGGGTGTGGGTGTTCACTGAGCACCTGCTGTGGGGTGCACAGCCAGACATGGAACATGGGTAAAGCCACACAGAAAGTGGTGCGAGTTGCAGGGCATGGGTATCGGGAGAGAACTGCAGTGGTGGCACGGGCAGGGAGCATGTGCTCTCATAGCCCCACTAGGCAAGATGGCTGTCGCCCATTGTAGAGATGAGGAAACTGAGGCCCAGGCTTGTGGTCATGGTGCAGCTGAGGGGAAAGGTTGGTGTTCAAGAGCAAGTCTTATGGTTCCAAAACTGTTTTCTACAACTGCCACCCTGTTGCCTTCTCACAGTAAGAGGACAGAACTGGAGGGAGGGGGCTTCAGGCCAGGGGACTTGTGGAAAGAAAGCCTCAGCAGCCAAAATGCACATGGTGTGGTCTGGGCCAAGGGTTGTTTGGGCAGAGAAGCAGCCAGTTCAGTCCCGAAAGGTGGTGTAGTCAGACTGCGGGTGACAGAACCATCACACTGGCTTTGTGATGCTGTTTGCAGAGTCATCTGGGGCGATTTAACCAGGAGCAGTTGTGATGAAGCTGTTCGTTAGGACCTGGACTGGCACAAGGGAGAGGGGGCCCTTGAGGTCTCAGCTGTGAGTCTCTTCCTGGTTCTCGCAGCAGTGAGGTGCCTCCTTGAAGGGCACTCGCATCTTCTTAGCTCTGTCCTGGCTCTGTTGGAAAAGCCAGAAAGGTGGTGTTGAGTCGGGGGGTGCGGATGAGTTACAGAGGGGCGAGGAATGGAGTCTGGACAGTGAGAAGGAGGGTGCAGAGGCGACAGCAGAATGGTGAGGAGCTGGTGCCAGCGACAGTGGGGGGCACACTCTGAACCCCTCCTGCAGGATCCTGAAGAGCATGGTGGTGGGCTGGGTGAAGGAGATCACGCAGTACCGCAACGTCTACGCCGACAACCAGGTGATGCACTTCTACCGCTGGCTCCGGTCACCGTCCTCACTGCTGCACGACCCCGCCCTGCACCGCACGCTGCACAGCATGATGAAGAAGCTCTTCCTGCAGTGAGTGCCGCCAGTGGCTTTCTCCCGGCTTGCTGATCCCTTGGTCCCCAAACCAGAAAGATGGCTAGTCAGCACCTCCGGATCAAGAGCCCACTTCTAGGCTAGTGGTCCATAGCGATCAGATGGGGCCCGGGAAGAGCTTAGCTGCCATCGCAGCTTCCAGAGGCACTCTGTATGGTGCAGAGTCTCTGCTGCTTTTTTGTAAGTCATTGCACACTGTGCCTATCATTCCGCACCTCACTTGCCTTCGTTAGCAATAGGTCTTGGAGAGCTATGTGTGGATGTACCACACTAATGGATGCTTCGGCTGCTTCCATAACTTTTGTTGTCACAGTAACCAACCAAGGAATGGTCTTGTGCATGAGGTCATGCAAACATGTCTAGAATAATCTCCAGGAAGTAACACTGCTGCAAGTCTGATGGATATTTTCAGATAAATCGAGAGCGGTAAATGCTAATTTGAATCAATGTTGTCAGCTCCCTGTAAAGGTTGTACAGTTGGTTGTACTACCAGCACTTGGGAACCAGATTGGGAATGTGTGTCCCCATGCCAAGCCCCACCAACAACCTGATGGGATAAAATGCTCTCTCGTTATACCATTAATTTGCAGTCCTAATTATGAATGAAATTGGACTTCCTTTGACCATTTTTCCGTAGTTTTGTTTTGTCTTTTTCTCATTGATCTGTATGAGTTCTTTCTAGATAAAAAGTAACCATTTTTCTGTGATATAAGTTCCAGATTTTTTCCTATCTTTGTCTATGGTTTTGTCTATGGTAGGGTTTGGCCATGCAGACCGCTTTGTTCTTTGTTGCTTCTGGGTTCTAGGTATATGTTCTGCTTCGGGACCATTAACTGTTTTCTCTGTGGTGTCTTGACCTTTGCTTCTGAACTTGGTCTGCAGGCTCATCGCTGAGTTCAAGCGCCTGGGGTCATCGGTCGTCTATGCCAACTTCAACCGCATCATCCTCTGCACCAAGAAGCGGCGGGTGGAGGACGCCCTGGCCTACGTGGAGTACATCACCAACAGGTGTCAGCGTTCCTGCCCCTTCGTTTGCCCGTGTTCTCATCTGCTCCATTTACCTGCTGCTAACAGGCTTCCTTAACATATCTTGTAGTGTGGCTCTGTTGGTAACAAATTCTTTCTGCCTTTGGGTATCTGAAAATGCCTTTATTTCACCTTTGCTTTTGAAAGATACTTTTGCTGGGCATAGAATTGCAGATGGATATATATATATATATATATATATATATATATGATTTTATTTTTATTTATTTATTTTGGCTGTGCTGGGTCTTCATTGCTGCTCGGACTCTTCTCTAGTTGCAGAGAGGGGCATTACTCTCTGGTTGTGGTGCACCGGCTTCTCATTGCAGTGGCTTCTCTTGTTGTGGAGCAGGCTCTAGGGTGCACCAGCTTCGGTAGTTGTGGCTCATGGGCTCAGTAATTGTGGCTCTCAGGTTCTAAACCACAGGCTCAGTAGTTGTGGTACATGGGCCTAGTTGCTCTGCAGCGTGTGGGATCTTACCGACCAGGGATGGAACCCACGTCTCCTGTGTTGTCTGACAGATTCCTTACCACTGAGCTACCAGGGAAGCCCCTAGATAGATATTTTCTGGAAGTCCTTTTTTCCTCTTTGTGTTTCTTTTTGGATAAGTTTCTGTTGTTATATCTTTAAGTTCACTGATCTTCTAGAGTGTTTTATCTGCCATTAATCCCATCCAGTATATTTTCATTTCAGACACGACAGTTTTCATCTCTAGAAGCTTGATTTGGGTCTCCTACATTTCTAGAGTCTGCTTAACATGTTCAGTCTTCCTTCTAGTTTTTTTTTAACACATGAAATGCAGTTGTAATAACTGTACAATTATAACTGTTTTAATGTCCTTTTCTGCTTATTATAATATCTATGTCAACTCTGATTTGTTTTCAGCTGATAGATTCTTCCCATTTGTTGTGTTTCTCTGCTTCTTCGCACACCTGGTGGTACAGGACTGGATGCCAGACGTTAGGACCTTGGCTTGTCTGTTGACTACTTTTGCATTCCTGTAGATATTCTTGAGCTTCGTGTTACTTGAAAACAGTTTGATCCTTTTGGGCGTTTATTGAGATTTATAGTCAGAGCCAGAGCAATGTTTAGTCTTGGGCTCATTATTACCTCTGTTGAAGCAAGACTTCGGTGAGCACAGCCCCACATGCCCCTGTATATGAGGCTCTGACACTGGTAGGAGCAGGTGCTCGAGGCTGGTGTGATTTTCTCCCGCATGAGTGTGATCTGTGCTCTGCTAAGTGCTGGAGGACGAGCTCAGTACTCCCTGGGGTTCCCTCTGCGGAACTGAGAACTCCCAGGGGTCCTCACCTGTCGTTCTCTCAGTACTGGCCCCTGTTTCCCCCTCCTGGTTAACTCAGATGTCTCCTTAGTACTGTGTTTATCATTTTCCTTAGGAAGCTTGAGGGATAATAAAATGTGAATCCACTTTAAATTCATTTTTAAATAAATAGAGGGTAAACAGATAATAAAAAAAGGAAAGTAGAGTAAAAGGGGAAGACTATTGATTTCATTTAAGCAATTTCTCTGTCTTGTTTCTTTTTAGCATCCACTCTAAAGAGATCTTCCATTCTTTGACAATTTCCTTTTCTCGATGCTGGGAATTTCTTCTCTGGATGGATCCCTCTAATTACGGTGGAATCAAAGGAACTGTTCCATCTAGGATTCACTGTGGACAGGTAAGAGGTAACCAGTCTTGGAGAGCTGAGGGTGGAACCTGAAGCAACTTGAAGGGTCCACGTTGTCCCTTCAGTGCACACTTGATGGTCACAAGCCGAGTTCCAGGCACGGTTCTTGGCCCCAGTCATGCAGCAGTAAACATCATGAAGTTTGTGAGGGAAAGGATCACAAACAAGCAGACAAGTAGATGTATACGGCAGTGTCGACAACAGTAAGGGCTCAGAGTAGACAGAGCTGGTAGGGGCAGAGAGTGAGCCCTAGGGTAGGGACCAATATGGATAGGGGGTCTAGGAGTCCTCCGAGGAGGTGAAGGGACTGAGATGTGAAGCTGCCTTGAGTTATGGCACAGGCAGGGACAGTGGTCACAGATGTGGACAAAGAGCTGGCTGGGACCAGGCCACTTGGGCCCGAGGGCTGTGATGAGACTTGGCTTTTATTGATGGGGAGATTCTGAATGGGCAAGTATCAGGGCCTGACTTCCACTTGGGTCTTGAGTGGACATTACTGCAAGAGGTCAAGGTCTGAGTGGAATAGTGGTCCTGCCTAAGCTTAGTGCTCAGAACTGTGGCCATCCCAGGAAGAGATCCGGAACTCAACAAGAGAGGTGGGCACCTAGGAAGCACCCTTGATTATTCCCTTCCTGAGAAGTGGGAATTGAATAATATTAAAGTGAATCCTGCGAAACAGCAAATGAAAGTAACAGTCAGTGGTGTACTGAGTGTGTCTTCACACCAGGCACATTCTGTACATGACCTTGTTTTTGCAGCCATCCTGCAGGAATCTCTTGGGCTCGGGGGCTAGAACGACTAGATGAACAGGGCATGAGACAGACCCAGGCTCCACTGGGACACTCCCCACCATGTGGTGCCGCTGTGGGCAGACATTACTGGGATTGCCTTTGTGTCAAAGCAGGACTCCCCAGAAGAGGGCAGAGCAGAGCAGGGGGATCCTGAGGAGGAGGAGGATGAGGACGAGGAGGAGAAGGAGGATGAGGGAGGCGCACAGGAGCTGGATGTCGAGGACTTGCTGGAAAACAACTGGAACATCCTGCAGTTCCTGCCCCAGGCAGCCTCCTGCCAGAGCTACTTCCTCATGATCGTTTCAGGTGAGCGGTCCACACTCACCATCACATCTGAGTCGTGCAGTGGGAATAATGTGGCCCTCCTGGGAGCATGCCCAGCGTGCATGCCCTGGCTACACAGCACCGTGAGAGGCAGAAAGAAGACCCTCGGGCTCTGCCCAGGCCCCAGACCTCTCACTGAGCCCCACAGTGAGGAAGGCTGTCCTGGGGCATCACAAAAGCTTCATAGTCCTGCCCCCGAGGTTGTGCATGTTACACTTAGAGTGACTAAAGGAGATCCCATGTAGAGGAGTTCAGATACTTCCTAAACCAGCTGCCCCACTGGCTGGTCTCTTAGGCTCAACTTCTAGTGTGAGAAACCCCTATATTTCATTTGAGGCTAAAGGCATTAGTGGTCATTAGTAACACCACATGGTAAATCAACTATATTCCAATCAAAATTTAAAAAAAGAAATAAAAGTTCAGTGTTTGCAAACCAAGTTATTTAGGTTGATGTGAAAAAGAAATGAGAAGTTAAGCACCCATTGTAATTTAGAACTAATCATTGGAACAGTTGATGAAGAGCATCATAAATTGTCAGCAGACATAGATACAGGTACATCTATGTATATAGCAACAGAGGGAGTTCTGTTTATTATTACTTTATCCCCTGTCAATTTATATTTGAGTTCTTCGCCTTTTCAAGTTCTCTTTTGGAACGAGTGGACCCATGGAGTTTTTGGAGAAGTGTGCTGACCCCAAGAGGCGAGGCGAGCCCTCTTTTGCACCAGTTGGTGTGAAGGTTGGTGCTCGCTGCCTCAGCTGTGCAACAGTCTCTCTAAGCATGAACCTGGGCATCCGCGAGTGCCCTGCTTGTTCCCATTTCTCTAATTGACTGGCTCATCTCAGTGCAGCAAATAGAATCATCACCAATAATGACATTTCAGCTTCGTCTGGCTGGCAGCGGGACCAGCCACAGGGTACCCCCGAATTCTGGGATGTGTGAGGCGTCGCCGACTCTCATGGCCTGTGGCCTGAGCCTGCCCTCTCTCTGCAGCATACATCGTGGCTGTGTACCACAGCATGAAGGAGGAACTGAGGCGCAGCACCCCAGGGAGCACCCCTGTGAGGAGGAGGGGAGCCAGCCAGCTCTCCCAGGAGGCCCAGGGGGAGGCCGGAGCCCTTCCTGGTGAGCACCCTTGCTGTGTGAGGCCGCCAGTGTGTGCTTCTCGGGGTCCCCATCTCCTTCCCTGGGTGTCCTTGTCACCGGGTGAGGTAGGGAGCAGGCGCCATGTTGCTTCTCTTCCCAGGAATGATCACCTTCTCACAAGATTATGTGGCAAACGAACTCACTCAGAACTTCTTCACCATCACACAGAAGATTCAGAAGAAAGTCACAGGCTCTCGGAACTCTACTGAGCTCTCGGGAATGTTTCCTGTCCTCCCCGGTTCTCACCTGCTGCTCAGTAACCCTGCTCTGGAGTTCATCAAATATGTGTGCAAGGTGAGGACACTCACTGATGTGTGTGCAAGTCACTCTATTCCACAAACACCCACTGCACCCAGTCTGTGCAGTTGCTGTGGGAAAGACCCCTGTCCTCACGGAGCTCACACTCCCCTGGAGGGCACAGGTGAACTCAGAGAGCACAGGTGCTGAGAGGTGGGTTCAGGGCAGGGGCAGGTGAGGAAGGACCTCTGATGGGTCGTGGGCTGAGACCACGAGGACCAAGAGGGCCTGGCAGTGGGTGAATCTGACAGAAGAATGAAGTCTGGGCAGAGGGGATACAGAGCCCCTGGGAGGAGGGGTGACAGGGCGGTGCTGGTGAAAGGTGGGCAGGTGAGCAGCGGGATGGCAGAGCCAGCTCATAAAAACCCAGCGGGGGAATTGCTAGGTCATATCGTGTTTGTTTGTAAAGTGGCACTGTTTTGCATTCTCATCGGTGGTGAGTGACTATAGTGCCAACTGCTCCACACCCCACTGGAACTTGGCATTGTTAATTTTCAAAGTTTATCTGTCCAAATAGATGTGTAGTGGTATGTCATCATGTTTTTAACTTGGGTTTCCCTGATACTACTTGGGCTTCCCTGAGGCTGGTGGGCCAGACAAGGAACTGGACAGGGCACCCAGTGTCCAGTCTGTTGTGGAACCTAAGAGGAGAGCTTGCTCAGACGCTGAATGCCTTTCTGGGAAAGGTAGGCTGGTTCAAACGAGGGATAATGTTACCAGATAAGGACCTGGCAGGCGTTGTCCCTTACAGAGCACTTTACTGTCCATTAAGTTACCTCCCAGCACTCTGTTTCACAGTGATCAAGTGACTTCTCATGGTGGTGAAGAAATGGTTTAATATACCACTTTAACTTCTTGGTAGACTTCAGAATTTTTAAGTTCTGTTTTTATTAAAGTATAATTTACATACAGTGAAATTCAGCATTTTTAGAGTGCATTCCATGGGGCAGCCAGTCATGTATTCACAGTCAGGATACAGAGTCGTACATCACCCTCCAGAGTTCCTCACCCATGGTACATGCTGATCTGTCTTGTCTCTGTTTGTTTTTTATTTTAAAAATTTTATGTATTATGGCTGTGTTGGGTCTTCATTGCAGTGCAAAGGCTTCTCTTTACGGTGGCTTCTCTTGTTGCAGAAAACAGGCTCTGGAGCACGCAGCCTTCAGTACTTGTGGCCCGAGGGCTCAGTAGTTGTAGCTCCCGGGCTGTGGAGCACAGGCTCAATAGTTGTGGCTCAGGGGCTTACTGCTCTTCAGCATGTGGGATCACGCCGGATCAGGGATTGAACCGGTGTGTGCTGCATTGGCAGGCAGATTCTTTACCACTGAGCCACCAGGGAAGCCCTCATGTCCCTACAATTATTTAATTTTAAAATTTTTCTCTGTGAAGTACAGTTGTTTGTGTTTTCACATGTGGATATGTGAACTGGCCACCAACAGCAAGGTACAGAACGTTCTCCACCCCTGAGAGTTTCCCCGTGCTTCCCCTTGGGACTCAGCATCTCCTCTCACCCGCATCCCTGGAACCACCAGTCTGTTTTCTGTCCCTGTGCTGAAACCTCTTCCAGAATGTCACATGAGTGGAGTGGTTGGTCATGTAGCCTTTTATGTCTGACTTCCTTCTGGCAACCCACTCCAGTACTCTTGCTGAGAAAATCCCATGGATGGAGGAGCCTGGTGCAGGCTGCTGTCCATGGGGTGGCAAAGAGTCGGACACAACTAAGTGACTTCACTTTGACTTTCACTTTCCTTCACTGAGCAGAATGCACCTGGGGTTCCTCCATGTCGTTGCTTGTTCCCTTCCATTGCTGACTAGTGCTCCATTGTATGGGAGGACCATAGCTCCCAGATTAAAGGACATTCAGATTGTTTGCACTTATGGGTGATTGTCAATAAAGCCACTGTAAACATTCTCGTATAGGTTTTTGTGTGAACATGAGTTTCATTTTTCTTGAGTAAAAACCCAGCGGGGGAATTGCTAGGTCATATCGTGTTTGTTTGTAAAGTGGCACTGTTTTGCATTCTCATTGGTGGTGAGTGACTATAGTGCCAACTGCTCCACACCCCACTGGAACTTGGCATTGTTAATTTTCAAAGTTTATCTGTCCAAATAGATGTGTAGTGGTATATCATCATGTTTTTAACTTGGGTTTCCCTGATACTACTTGGGCTTCCCTGATAGCTCAGTTGGTAAAGCATCTGCCTGCAATGCAGGAGACCCTGGTTTGATCCCTGGGTTGGGAAGATCTGCTGGAGAAGGGCTAGGCTACCCACTCCAGTGTTCTTGGGCTTCCCTTGTGGCTCAGCAGGTAAAGAATCCACCTGCAACGTGGGAGACCTGGGTTTGATCCCTGGGTTGGGAAGATCCCCTGGAGAAGGGAAAGGCTACCCACTCCAGTATTCTGGCCTGGAGAATTCCATGGACTGTATAGTCCATGGGGTCTCAAAGAGTTGGACACGACCGAGTCACTTTCACTTTCCACAATACTAATGATGTGGGGATTTTATTCCTGTGTGTGTTTGCTCTGTGTCTTTGGTGAAATGTTCGGATCTTTTGCCCATTATTTTCCTTTTTTAATAATTTTTATTGGAGCACAGTTGGTTCACAATGTTGTGTTGGCTTCAGGTGTACAACAAAGTGAATCAGTTATTGGGTTATTTTTCTTATTGTTGAGTTTTGAGAGTTCTTCATATTTCTGGATATAAGTCCTTTGTCAAATGTGTGATTTCCAAATATTTCTTCCCAAATTTTGGCTTGCGTTTTCAAAATTTCCTTGACAGTATTTTTCAGGGAACAGTGGATCTTAACTTTGATTTAATCATTTGCTTTTTTTAAGGGTTGAGCTTTTGATGTCATGTCTAAGAAATCTTTGTTTTAACCAAGGTCACAAAGCTTTTCTCTTAGGTTTTCTTCTAGAAGTTCTATCATTTTAGGTTTTGAGTTAATTTTTGTACAATGTGTATGTTATAAATTGAGGCTTCCCTAGTGGCTCAGACAGTAAAGAGTCTGCCTGCAATGCAGGAGACCTGTGTTCAATCCCTGGCTTGGGAAGATCCCCTAGAGAAGGAAATAGCAACCCACTCCAGTATTCTTGCCTGGAGAAATCCCACAGACTAAGGAGCCTGGCAGGCTATAGTCCATGGGGTCACAAAGAGTCGCTCACAACTGAGTAACACTTTCATATTTATGCATAAGCATATCCAATTATTCTAGCACTATATGTTAAAAAATTAGCCTTTCTCCATCTAATTATGTTTGTGCTTTTTTTTCAAAACTTAACTGGCTATGTATGTGTATGGGTCTGTTTCTGGGTTTCCATCAGTCTAAATGTCTGTCTATTCTAAAACACCACACTGTCTTAATTTCTGTAACTTTATCAATAAGTTTTGAAACCAGGTAGTGTGAATGCTTTATCTTTATTCTTCTTTTTTCCAATTATTTTGACTTAATTTGCCTTTCCTTACAAATTTCAAATCAGCATATCAGTTTCCATTAAAAAAAAAAAATCCTCTGTAGATTATTGAGAGGACACCCTGCAGCAGATTAAGGAAGTTCCTTGGTGCCTTGGTAACTGTCATTTCCTGAGAGTGAGTTTGTTTTTCGGCCGCATCTTGCAGCATGTGGTACTTAGTTCCCCAACCAGGGATCCAATCTGTGTCCGCTGCAGTGGAAGCAGTCTTTTTCTTTTTTGTGGATTTTTTAAAATTTTTTGTTTATTTTTTAATTGAAGGATAATTGCTTTACAGAATTTTGTTTTTTTCTGTCAAACCTCAACATGAATCAGCCAGAGGTATACATATGTCCCCTCCATCTTGAACCTCCCTCCCATCTCCCTCCCCACCCCACCCCTCTAGGTTGACAGAGCCCCTGTTGGAGTTCCCTGAGCTATACAGCAAATTCCCATTGGTTATCTATTCTACATATGGTGATGTAAGTTTCCATGTTACTCTCCATACATCTCACCCTCTCCTCCCCTCTCCACGTGTTCATAAGTCTGTTCTCTATGTCTATTTCTCCATTGCTGCCCTGAAGAGAAATTCTTCAGAACCATCTTTTTAGATTCTCTATATATGCATTAGTATACTCTGTTTATCTTCCTCTTTCTGACTTACTTCACTCTGTATAATAGACTCTAGTTTCATCCACCTCATTCGAACTGACTTAAATTTGTTCCTTTTTATGGCTGAGTAATATTCCATTGTGTATATGTACCACAACTTCTTTATCCATTCATCTGTCAATGGACATCTAGGTTGCTTCCATGTTCTAGCTGTTGTAAATAGTGCTGCAATGAACATTGGGGTACATGTGTCTTTTTCAATTTTGGTTTCCTCAGGGTGTATGTCTAGGAGTGGGATTGCTGGGTCATATGGTGGTTTTATTTCTGTTTTTTTTTTTAAGGAATCTCCATACCATCTTCCATAGTGGCTGTATCAATTTACATTCCTACCAGTAGTGCAACAGGGTTCCCTTTTGTCCATACCCTCTCCAGCATTTATTGTTTGTAGACTTTTTGATGATGGCCATTCTAACCAATGTGAGGTGATTGTAGTTTTGATTTGTATCCTCTAATAATGAGTGATGGTGAGCATCTTTTCATGTGTTTGTTAGCCATCTGTATGTCTTTGGAGAAATGTCTCTTTAGGTCTTTTTCCCACTTTTCAATTGGGTTGTTTGTTTTTCTGGTATTGAGTTCTATAAGCTGCTTGTATATTTTGGAAATTAATCCTTTGTCAATTGTTTCATTTGCTATTATTTTCTCCTATTCTGAGAGTTGTCTTTTCACCTTGTTTATACTTTCCTTTGCTGTGTAAAAGCTTTTAAGTTTAATTAGGTCCCACTTGTTTACTTTTGTTTTTATTTCCATTACTTTAGAAGGTGGGTCATAGAGGATCCTGCTTTGATTTATGCCATCAAGTGTTCTGCCTATGTTTTCCTCTAAGAGTTTTATAGTTTCTGATCTTATATGTAGGTCTTTCATCCATTTTGAGTTTACCTTTGTGTATGGTGTTAGGAAGTGTTCTAATTTCATTCTTTTACATGTGTCTGTCCGGTTTTCCCAGTACCACTTATTGAAGAGACTATCTTTGCCCCATTGTATATTCTTGCCTCCTTTGTCAAAAATAAGGTACCTAGAGGTGCATGGGTTTATTTTTGGACTTCCTCTCTTGTTTCATTTGTCTATATTTCTGTTTTTGGAACCACAGAGTCTTAACCACTAGACCCTCAAGGAAGCCCCATCCTGAGAGTTTTAATCATGGATGGCTGTTGAATTGTGTTAAGGACTTTTTCTCCCTCAGTTAAAATGATCATATTGGTTTTTATTCATTAGTCTGTTGATTTGGTGAATTGCACTGATTTTCTAGTGTTGATCCAGCCTTGCATTCCGGGGGTAAATCCCACTTGGTCAAAATATCAGTGGGTTCAATTTGCCCGTCTTTTGTTGAGGATACTTGAGTGTGTACACATAACAGTCGTTAGTTATCTTACATGGTCTTTGTCTGGTGTTGGTACCTGGGTGATGCTGGCCTCACAGGTGAGGTTAGAAGTGTTCTCCCTCTTGTGTTTTTTGGAAAATGCTGTGTATAGAACAGTATTACTTCTTCCTTCATGTTTGGTAAATTCACTTTCACTTTTTTCTGTCTCTTTTAATTAAGTCCAGTGTTCTCCCTATGTAAGGGACGTTGTATAATGTATATATATTTTAAACAATAGTTCCCAATAGGCCACCGATCCTCATTGTAAATATACTTTCAAATTCACCCACTTTGCTTCACATTGACCATAAACACTCCCCTCAGAGACATTTCCTAAGTGGTGTTTGGTTCTGTGCTCTTGGTGTTGTGCTAGGACAGGAGCTTTAGGGCTGGGAGGGACCTGGGGAAGATGTCGGTCCTGTCCTCTCATTTACAGACAGGAAGATTGATGACTCCCTATGGCTCTGCCGGCACCACGGTGGGAGTTGGACCTCCCATGTCCACACCACGGGCTGTAACATACACGTATGCTCCAGGGACTTTTCTGGGCTGGCCTGGAAATCCCTCCACCATGGAAGGTTGAAGTCAGCCCCTTTGCATTTGAGATGGTAAAGCTCTGGTGGACTTGGGGCTGCCTGTCATTGAGGAAGAAGGAGTCCCTAAGGGTGACAGGTAGAGCATGCTTTGGTGTGTCCCAGACACCCCGAGGCCTGGGACAGCGCCTCCATGCCTGTGACCCTAACTTGGGGAATCACTGATGGGCAAGAGGCACTTCTTACCTCTGATGCTTCTAACAGGAAAAGGAAGAGTTGAGATGCTTCTGAGAAACTGTAGCTTAAAGAACTGGCTGTGGGGTTTTCTGGTCCAGACAGCTGCAGCGAGGGCTGGGAGCCGTCCCTGACATGGGCTCTGCTCTCTGCAGGTCCTGTCTCTGGACACCAACATCACAAACCAGGTGAACAAGCTAAACCGAGATCTGCTGCGCCTAGTAGATGTAGGCGAGTTCTCAGAGGAGGCCCAGTTCCGAGACCCCTGCCGTTCCTACGTGCTCCCTGAGGTCATCTGCCACAACTGTAACTTCTGCCGGGATCTGGACCTGTGCAAAGACCCCTCCTTCTCTCAGGTGGGCCGACTGCCTCAGGCCCGCCCCTTGCTGGTACAGTCAGAATATCCAGACCTCAGCGGATCGGGGGTTCCTGCAGGGCCCCCAGTCAACTCTTATGTGAGTTAGAAACAAGCACCCTTTTTCAGGCCACTGAGCTGCCACATGCCAGAACCTTGTCCTGGTAATCACATGGGTGATGACAGTGGAGATGTGAATGTGCCCTGGAGCTGTGAGCGCGGTGGCACACTTCTCATCGAGAATCCCTCCGTCCCTTCTCAGCACTGGGGACCAGGGAAGGTGACCTGTCCCTTTCCCTGTCTGTCCAGGATGGGACCGTGCTGCCTCAGTGGCTCTGCTCCAACTGTCAGGTTGCCTACGACTCATCAGTCATTGAGATGGCCCTGGTGGAAGCCCTACAGAAGAAGCTGATGGCCTTTACTCTGCAGGACCTGGTGAGCGGCGGGCCTAGTGCTGGGTCTGCAACCAGTCTGACCACCCCTCCAGTAGGGGGAGGCCTCATCAGTAAGCAGTTTGCACCCATAGGAAATGAGAGGTGTGTGCAAGTCTCAAGTTGTAACCTGATCCTCCAAGGTGACACCTCTTGGGTCAGCCTCGTCCACGGGCCCAGCTGACTCTTACAGCATCTTTTGGGCACCACAAGGGCCGATTGCTGGCTTCATGGACCTTTATTCTAGTTGAGGGAGACAGACAGTAAACAAGACAAGAAAGTGATGGTCAGAGTAAAGAACTGACAGGCAGTGTGTGTGTGAAAGAGGGAAGCTTTCAGCCTTCGATAGGGGAGTGAAGACCCAAGGGAGGTGTTGGGGTTCAGGCAGGGAACAGCTGGTGCCTGGTGTGGATGGATAGGGGATCGCAGACTCAAAGGGAGGTGTCCACAGGGAGGGTGTTGGGAAGCAGTTGGCATGTTTGGATAAAGCCCATATGACGTCTCAGATTTTATTTGTAATTGAGGTGAAAAGCCTGTCTGGTGCCAAGCGACTGGGCAGGGAGGCTCTGACCCAGGCTGCTTCTCCTTGCAGGTCTGCCTGAAGTGCCGGGGTGTGAAGGAGACCAACATGGCCGTGTACTGCAGCTGTGCAGGGGGCTTCTCCCTCACCATCCACACCAAGGTGGGGGCTCCCATGGACAGCCGACCCTGCCACCCTCGCCTCTCCTCCCTCCCCCACCCGGGCCATTTGTCCTCTCTGAGCCTTGCCCTTGCCTCCCTGTGCCTCCTCTGGGACTAGGTCTCACTATGACTGGTCATTTCTGTAGGTCTTCATGGAACAGATCGGAATCTTCCGGAACATCGCGCAGCACTATGGCATGTCGTACCTCAAGGAGACCCTGGATTGGCTGCAGCTTCAGAACCCCCAAGTGGGCCATTAGCAGTCTGGGCAGTGTCCCCGTTCTCTGCTCCCATGTCCCACACCCAAGATGGGCACCCAGGTGGACTGCCCCTGGGGAGCAGGTCACACAGCCCAAAAGAAGCGTGAACCAGTCAGAGCAAGAAGTGGCTTCACTTCCCATCTCTCTGGGGTTCCCTGCCTTGAGCAGGGCAGCCCTCTTTAGGCCCAGGAAGCATCTCCAGTGAGGGGGTCCCAGGGCTGGTTTCTCACTGGACAAACACACTCTGCTGCTGCTGCTCGGCCCTTCCTGTAGCCCCAGCCCTTCCCGCCCCCTCCTTTGCTGCCCTGAGCTGCCCTCGGAGGTCCTCTGTTTGAGCTGGGATCCTGAAGAGGCCTGGGAGCCAGACCCAGGGTGAAGGGGCGCCTGAGTGGAGTGTGCAGCCCCGGCTTCCAGGAGTAGTGCTGTTCTACACTCCGCGCTGGAAGCCTGTGGGCTGCAAGCCGGGATCCTGACTGAACCCGCGGTCACCTGGGCGTCTCTCATACACTGAGTTCCGGGGCTTGGGCTCCTCTGTCTGTAGAGATTCAGGGTCAGAGTGAGGTCTGCTGGACTGTTTGTATATGGCGCAGTCACCTCGTCAACAGCAGCGAGACTGGGCTGGGGGCAGGAAGGCTGAGTAAGGGCCGGGGCTCAGACTGGGGCTCAGCCACAGAGGGGCCCGGCACCTCTCCCTCTGCACCTGCTGTGAGGGGACCACTGCAGCAGGAGGCCTGGGGCCGCAGGGGGGCTGAGGCACACCGTTATCGCAGACTTTGACATCATATGTCAGCACCTGGATTCTCGAAAAGCATTTCTTCATGCGCAACACTAGGTTCTTTCCTTCAGCTCTGAGCGGTGTGGGGAAGAGGATGGAGAAAAGGGCAACAGAAAGGTTACCAGGACTGAGGCCATTGTGTTGTTCTTCTCAGCCTTGGATCAGTCCAAGACCTCTGACCCCAAGGGCCTGCCCAGCCTCTGACTGCCTGAGGCAAAGAGGGTCGTTGGCCTGTGCCGCCTTTAAAAGGTGATACCGCCAGCTTGTTCAGGGCCCTGTTGTTGCACAGAGATGTGGGCCATGCTGTTTTCCCCTCCAGGATGGAGCTGAGTTGGAGAGTCTGCCTGCCAGCAGCCCAGGGAACCCTCTGCTGAGCCGGAGTTGCTCCCTCTGTTCCTCCAGCAACTCCAGAACATAAGACTGACTGCCTGTACCTCATTTTTAACTAAATGCGACTGAAAACAGAAGAAAACCAGTCAGATTGGCAAGGCAGCAAGCACATTAAATGTAAATCATAAACTCAGAAACCCAAACGGGTGGGCAGTGGAAGTCACACTGTTGGCTCTGGAGCCTGGTTTAGATTTGTCCCTGTTACCTAGTTTACAATTTGACTTCTACATTTCCTATAGTCGTTACTGTGTGTGTGTGTGTGTGTGCGCGCGCGCGCATGCTCGCGCCTGGGTCTCTGGAAGGAAGGAGGAAAGAAGACTTAGTAGCTGACGTCTGTCCGGCTAGGTTTGTTGGCTGGGTATTGCTATTGCCCGTGGCATGTCCAGGTCCAGTGACTGCAGGAAACTTGACTCTGCTTGGAAGGTAAGGGCGCCTGGCAGCCCCCAGATGGAGAGCAAATCAAATTAGGGCTGGGTGGGGGAGGAGGAAGACTCACCAGCCTTCCTGGAAGCGGAGCCAGAGAAGTCCCAGGGGAGCACGGAGGCGTGAGGAGCTGGGGCTGTGTGGCTCACCCCCACCCTGTGCTCCCTGCAGCAGGGCAGGGGCACCGCAGCTCCCAGTGGTCCCCTCAGAGGCCAGTTTTGGGGCTGGGGGGTATTTGGGGGTGGTGGAGGTCCCAGGGTCATTCATGCTGGGGGATGGGAAACCTGAGCCCCTGACCCAAATTCTTGAGCTACAGCCCAGCCCCAACTGGAAAAGCCAGTTTCCCTAAAACTAGAGCTGGAGCTCTGAGCACTTCAGTGGCCCATGGAGCTGACATCACAGGCACAGGAGGATCTGCAAGGGTGAGGGGGGTTTCTTGGGGGGTTGCTGGCTCCAGTGAGTGGTGCTGGTCCAGTCAGCAGGTGGGAAGACCAGCTCTGACCCTGGTTGTGACGGTCACAGGTGAAATGATCTGTGGGAGGCACTGTGCCTCCTCAGACCTGTGCACTGGTCATTGCTGTTGCTGGGGAAACTGAAACCACCATCTGGCCAAGTTGTGTCAGAGCTGCTGAGTGGAGTGACCATTGTAGCATCCAAGTTCATAACCAGATTATCCGTAGGCCTGATGCGGCTAGTGCCGGCTGTTCCAACCTCCCCCTGCCGCTGTGTCCACTCCTGTTCCCCAGCACCCAGTTCCTTCCCTGGCCCCCATCCCCACGTTAAATGGGGTTCTGGGTGGGCGTTTTGGTGTCAGCCTAAGCTGTTGTCTTCCTTGGGTACAGTTCTCATTGCCCGCCTCCTGACTTTCTTCCTCTAGACATACCACCCTTTTCCCCTTATTTTGAGGTTTGGGGTCTGGGATGATGCCTACAGGAAGCTGAAGGACAGATGGGATGCACTCAGCCTGTGTGTCCCCCACCACTGATCCCCCCATGAGACCTGATTGTAACCTGACTGGATTTGGGGGCAGCAGGTGCATCCACACACTGTGCCCAGGCGGACTAGGGGATGAGGAGGACCAGGCACACCCACCACCCGCCGTGTGCAGAGACCTGCCATGGTGTGTTTGTCAAGAGGCTCAAGATGCTTCTCCCCCAAAGATGAGGCTAGAAGGTCTGGTCACAGTTTTATTGGACAGTGGATGTGTGATTTCTTAGCTATGAGGCAAGCAGAGGGTCTGGGTAGGGCTGGGTGGGTGGGCAGGAGCAAAGAGCCTGGGAGGCAGGCAGCTAGGGAGGAGGTGGGGACTTGGCCCTTACAAACCCCTGAGCAGTTGGGGGCTAAGATGGAGCAGGAGATCGTCCCATTCACGTCACCCCATGACCTAGCTGCATGGAGACCCTTTGGCTGCTGGTTTTGCTGAGGTGTGTGGGCGGGGCCCGTGTCCATGGTCCCAGCTGTGCTGCCCTGGAGAGCATGGGGCTGTCCTGGGGCCTCAGACGTCAGGGGTCCCTGACACGCCCAGGGCCTTAAGTGCAGTGTGGCAGAAGGTGGAAGTAGGCTCAGAGCTGGGCCAAACCTCGGGCATCTGTGAGCACGCAGTCCTGTTGGGAAGGCTCGGAAGCGCAAAGCCCTGGTCCTGCACCCCGCTCGGGAGCATCCACCATCTGCTCAGATGGGGCAGAGGTGGAGCAAGGCCATGGGGGTGGGACAGCCCAGGCCTGGCTCTGCCCCTCACCCTGCAGTTGGCCAGCTTGGCCTGGGTCTGTAGAGTAGGGATAGAGTGGGGGAGGGGCCTGGCCCAAGACAAGGGCCAGGGTCACAGGCCAGCTGCCTGAGGAGTGCCTTGGAGTACACACCTTGTCAAATTTCTTATGGCTGTAGACCTTGTTTTTGTTCATGAATGTTAGCAAGATCCAGTCGCACAGGAAGGAGCCCTGAGGCCAGCAAGACAGATGCATGAGGGCCTGGCACCTGCCCCCATCTCGCCCCCACACACCCATCCCCGACCCTAGTGTGCTTTTCTTACCACCCCGATGGAGGTCAGCGCTGTGGCCAGGTTAATGATGGTGGGAATCAGGCTGAACTTCCCCGCCTAGGGGCAAAGGCACTACCTTAGATAGTCAGGATTGGGCCCAAAGGAGGCGTGGGGTGTGGTAGGGGAGACCAAGACTGGGTCAGCCTGGATCCCATGTAAGCAGGGTGGGCTGGCCTACCTGTCCGTGCACAATGACATCAATGCGGATCCCATAGGCTTTGATGAGTGTGCGGGTGGTGCTGCCATTTATTTTGTAGTACTTGGCAAACCTAGGGCAGGATGACCCAGAAGCACATCAGTACCTGAGATGGGATGACCTGGGTGCAAGAGCCCTGGGAAGCATGACAGTGGGGTGCACCCATTTCCCAATGGGGTGGCTCCAAGACCACCAACTACTGGTGTCCCTGGGCTTTGGGGGACCTGCCCTGTTGGTTCTTGAACATCCACAGCCAGGGCAGACCAGGACCTAGCATCCGAAAGCCAAGGTACCTGAAGTTGTAGCCAGATGAGGCTGGGATGTGCTTGGGGTCCAGCCTCCGGAAGGAGTATTTGGGGTTGCACTCTGACGCTGAAAGGTCCAGGTCACAGTCCCAGTTGATAATGACCCCAATGACACCACCCTGCCCAGAAGTGGACACAGACAGGTCAGGACGGGCTCACAGGGGACCTTCAACAGCCCTGGGGTCCTACTGAGGTTGCCCATGGGGTGCATACTTGGGCAACCCAGGCAGCCCAGGGCAGCTCACTGGGGAAGGGGGCTTATTGAGTGCCATGCTTCCAAGGCACGATGGGTGCCAGCAGCCAACTGTGTGACCAGGAGTCAATAATTTAGCAGCAGTCACACACACCCAGATGGGTCAGCTGATCTTGTTTCTCTTTCCTCTGCCCGAGCAGGGCCAGGGCTGGCCAAAACTGAAAAGGGACTGGGCTGTAACGAGACCCTTTGTATGCAGGTGACAGCCAGCACCTGGCCAGAGACAATTGTCCTGCCCACTCTCGGGCACCCTCACCGTGTGTGCCAGCTCTGTGAAGTTTTCCCCTGCCTGCTCCACGATGTAGCCCAGCTTGAAAATGGGGCAGTAGAGGTCAGAGACCTCATGGAATGTGCAATGCTTCAGGTAGCCATCCTTCCGGTTCTCGATGTTGCCCCTAAGAACAAGGCCCAGTGGCATCAGATGCTGAGAAGCCATGCTCCCCCAAACAACACATTCCAAGAGGCAACTCCCACCCCAGCCCATCCCTTGTCACCACACCCTAATGGCTCTTACTTGGAGAACTGGAATTTGGGGTAGTGGATGCTGTTCTTGATGAGGATGGTGAAATTGGGGGCCATCGTACCGAGAAATTGGCTGAGGAGGCAGACTGGGCGTGTTTAGTCTCCCTTTCCTTCCAAAGCCTCTCCCAGCCTCCCAGCTGCTCTGTCCTTCCCTTCCCCCTCCCCCAACACATCCCGACTCCCGGTAGGTGAGGAGAAAGGAGCGAAGAAGTTTGGTCCCAGGTGGGTGGGGTCACCGGGCGCGCACACCTGACTGAGGCCCCGTCTTCCACCGGGCACCAGCCCGACACCTCGCAGGTCTTGGAGGACCCGTGGTAATAAGGTACGCAGCGCCCGGTCCGCACGCCTGCGGGCAGACGCGCGCTCAGGTGGCTAGGGGCGCGGCCCGCCCCCACCCTCAGTTGGTGCACACTGACCGTTTCCCAGCATGTCCAGCTGCCCAGCCACACAGTCTTCGTCCGAGTCGCAGGTGGCGTTGCTGACCCTCATACTCTAGGGAGGAGACCGCTTGCTCAGGAGCCAAACAGGCGCAGCTGACCAGGCAGGGCCCCTCCCTCCCATCCCAGCTCTGCTTTCGACGCAGCCTCACCTCGGCGCATGTTCCGAGGGTCTGGAAGGGGGTGACCTCAATCCTGGTGATGATGCTGAACACGCTGCCCCCCTGGGCTCAGAAAGAAGGGACGGTCGGCCGGCAGGGGGCAGCTAGGCCACCGATCAGTCCCACCCTCGGGGTGCGCGGGGTGCAGGGCGGGGCCCGGGTTGCGCACCTCCGGGGGTTTCACGTACTCCTCCACGTCCCACACTTTGTGCTCGGACAAGGTGATGCCCTTGACCTTGGTGATGACGGAGCTCTCGGGGCCCGTTTCGCTGTCCTGGTAGCTCTTCTGCACGATGAACACGTACCTGTGCGGACGGGCAGGGCCGACTCTCGGGACGATCCTGGGACAGGCCTGGGACCTCTCCCATGCCGAATAAGCTCGACTCCGGCGGGAACGAGGCTGCGTCACCGCCTCTCGAGGGCCGGGTAGGGTCTGCAGGAGCCCGAGGGGCCAGCCCGGCAGTCGCCCGCGTTCTCCACCCACTGCGACCCGTTCTCCCTGCTCACAATCTAGAGCTGCCCCTCCAACCTGGGACGTCCAAGCAGCCCTAGCCGGTAGCACTCCCCACCCTCGTGAACCCGCCAGACATCGCCTCCCGCCGGACGCCCCACGCGCCCCCTCCCCGCGCCCGGCCCCGTGCACACCCACCACACGAAGTAGAGCAGGATGAGCAGCTGCACCGCGCGGTACACGATGCCCAAGCGCCGGTTCTTCACCACGATCACCTTGGGCGTCTCGTAGTCCCAGAACGCGGACCAGCAGCTCCTGGCCAGGCGTCCGGCCGCGGCCGCCCCCGCGGGGGGCTTGGGCTCGGCGGCCGCCATGGCCCTGAGCTCGACAGGGCTGGGAGCGAGGGCTGGGGGGCTCCCGCGCACCGCCTCCTGGGCGTGGCCTCGCGCGCCCCGCCCTATCCCGCCTCTCCCGGCCCCAGATTAGTCCCCTAGCAGCCGGGGCGCGGGGCGGAGACGCCCAGCGCACCTGGCAGGTGTCACCAGATGGGACCCCGAGCCGGCAGAGCTGGGGTCGCGGTAGCCCTCGGCCCAGCCCGCTCAGAGAGGGCGTGAAGACGGACCAAACCCTCGCGTCCCTCGGAGATCAGACACTTAAGACGCCCGAGCACGGCCCGCCTCCTCGGCTTCTCCACTGGTGTCGAATGCGCAGCGCGCAATAAGCCCGAATGGCAATTTCTTTAAAAATAAATATATGTATATTTCCCCCAATGTTATTGAGATACAATCGGCACGTGAAGTAAAGTTTAAGGTGTACAAGGAGATGATTTCCCAAGGGCAAACCTTGATTCGCGCCCGCGGTTCTCCGCAGCTCGGCAAAGACACCCCTGCCTCTAGGGTTCACATAAAAATCTGGATTTCTTTCTTGCCCCAGTCTTCTTGCTTTTATCTACAGACACACCTCAGCGCTGTTCGGTTCTAGCCTCTTCCTCCACCCAAGCGCCCAGCCTCGTTTCTCACATGGATTCCGGCAGTAACTTGACACTCGAGGTTTCTATCGATTTCCGACACTGTTGTGTTTTGTTTTTGTTTTTATTTTTTGTATCTCTACCCTCACTTCATTAGTTTGGAACAAATCTCAGATATCATAGTGTTTCACAAATGATAAATGTCACATTTGAGATGAAATTCACGCAGCATTCAATTAACCGTTTTAATGAACAACTTGTTGAAATTTAGTCCATTCACAATAGTTTGCAACTACCATCATCTACTTCCAAAACATTTTCATCATCACCAAATAAAACCCATGCTTAACAAGAACTTCCTATTCCCCTCTCCTCCCAAATACTGGCAACCACCAATCTACCTTCTCTCTCTAGGATTTACTTATTTTGGATATTTCAAGTAATGGACTTAGAATATTTGCCTTTTTTGTGTCTGACTTCTTTCATTAGCATAATTATTCCAAAGTGCATCTGGGTTGTAGCATGTGCCAGTACTCCATTCCCTTTTATTGCGAAATAATATTGTATTGTATGGATATTCCACAATTTATTCACCCACTGATAGAGGTTTGAGCTTTTGTATTTTATATTCTGTCTAGTGTGACTAGTGCTGCTATGAACATCTGTGTACAAGTATTTGAACACCTACATTCAATTCTTTGGCATATATACCTAGGAGTGGAATTTCTGGATTTCTCATGGTAATTCTGTTTTGTATTTAACCTTTTAAAAGAACTACCAAAATGTCTCCCAAGCAGCTGGGCCATTTTACATTCCAGTTAGCAATATACAAGGATTCCAATTTCTGCACATTCTTGTAAACACTTGTTATTTTCCACTCACTTTGAATTGCCACCCTACTGGGTGAAATTATATAATTTATTTGGATTAATGTCTGTTCAAGTCCCTTGCCCATTTTTCAGTTGGATTGCCTTTTCATTATTCAGTTGTAAGAATTCTTTATGTATTCTGGATAATAGACCCCTATCAGATATATGATTTTTCAAATATTTTCTCCCATTATGAATTGTCTTTTCACTTTATTGATGATGACCTTTGATGCACAAAAGTCTTTAATTTTGATGAAGTCCAATTTATCCTTTTTTTTTCCTTTTGTTTCTTCTGCTTTTGAAGTCATTTCTAAGAATCCATTGCCAAATGCATGGTCGTGAAATTTTGCCCCTCTTTTCTTCTAAGAGTTTTATGATTTTAGACATTATATTTAGGTTATTGATCCATTTTGAGTTAACTTTTGCATATGATGTGAGGTAGGGGCTCCAACTTCATTCTTCTGCATGTGAATATCCAGTTGTTCCTGCACCATTTGTTAAAGAAACTATTCTTTACCCACTGAGAGTCTAGCACCTGTGTCTATGTCTATAGACAATTGATTGAAGACAGGAGGATTGAAGACAACGATTGAAGGCAGGAGGAGAAGGGGATGACAGAGGATGAGATGCTTGGATGGCATCACTGACTCAATGGACAAGAGTCTGAGCAAGTTCCAAGAGTTGGTGATGGACAGGGAAGACTGGTATGCTGCAGTCCATGGGATCACAAAGAGTGTGACATGACTGAGCGACTGAACTGAACTGACAGGCATAGAGTTTATTTCTGGTCTTTCTGTCTTTTCTATTCCATTGTTCTATCTGTATGTCCCTATGCCAGGACCACATTGTTTTAATAACTATAGCTTTATAGGAAAATTAGAAAATGTGAATCCTCCAACTTGTTCTTCTCTCTCAATATTGTTTTGGTTATTCAGTGCCCCTTGCAATCCCATATGGATTTAAGGATCAGTAGTACCATTTCTGCAGAAAAGGCCATTGTAATCTTGATAGCGATTGCATTGAATCTAGTTTGCTCTGACTAGTATAGTCATCTTAGCAATATTAAGTTTTCCAATACATCAACATGGGATGTCATTCCATTTATCTACATCTTCTTTCATTCCTTTAAGCAATATTTTGTCATTTTTATTATACAACTCTTTCACTTCCTTGGTTAAATCTATTCCTGTGTAATTTTTTGGGATGCTACTTTAAGAGAATGATTTTCTTAATTTCTTAATTGTTCCTTGATGGTGTGTAGAACCACGACTGATTTTTGTCGGTTGATTTTCTATCCTGAAAATTTGCTGAACTCATTTATTAGTTTTAGTAGTTTTCTTGTGGATTCTTTGGGATTTTCTGTATATAAGATCCTATCTTAAAATGGATAACCAACAAGGACCAACTGTATAGCACAGGGAACTCTGCTCAATGTTATGTGGCAGCCTGGATAGGGGCGGAGTTTAGGGGAGGATGGATCCTGAGTCCCTTTGCTGGTCACCTGAAACTATCACAACATTGGTAATTGGCTATACCCCAATACACAATAAAAAGTTGAAAAAAAGACCCTATCATCTACAAACAGACTTTTCTTCTTTTCTGACTTGGAGGCCTTTTATTGTCTGATCTTTCTGGCTAGAACTTCCAACACAATGTGGATGGCAGTGGAGATAGCAGGCATCCTGTCTTCTTCCTGATGCAAGGGGAAAAACTTTCACTCTTTCACCATTGAGTGTGATGTTAGGTGTGGCTTCTTCATAAATGCCTTTTATCATGTCGGGAAAGTTCCTGCCTTTTACTACTTCTCTGATTGTTATCATGAAAGAATGTTGGATTTTGTAAGAAAAAATTTTTCTGCATCAATTGAGATAAGCATGCACTCTTTACCCTTGATGCTATTAACGTGGTACATTGTACTGACTAATTTTCATTGTCGAATTACTCTTGCAATTTTAGAAAAATTCCCACTTGGTCATGGTGTATGATCCTTATAATATGCTGTTGGATTTAGTTTTCTGGTATTTTATTGAGGATTTTTGCATCTATATCCATGAGGAGTATTGGTCTGTAGTTTTCTTTAATTGTAGTGTCTTTGGTATCAGTGTAATACTGGCCTCATAGAATGAATTAGAATGTATTCCTTCCCCCTCAATTTCTTTAGAAAAGGTTGAGAAGGATTGGCATTAATTCTTCTTTAAACGTTAACTTTTAAAAGTTAGAAAAGGAAGGAACAGGTCCCAACTCATCCTACAAAGCTAGTATTACTCTGTGGGAAAAAAAGAAAGACATGACAAGAACAGACTAATTCCTTAAAACATAGATACAAAAATTCTCAAAAACTAGTAAATCAATAGTTAATTTAATATCCAAAATTTAATAATGTCTTTATTATGTAAAGGTAGATTCCCTCTATGCCCATTTTATGGAGGTTTTTTTAATCATAAATGGGTGTTGAATTTTATCAAAAGCTTTTTCTGCAGCTACTGAAATGATCATATGATTTTTATTCTTCAATTTGTTGATGTGGTGGATCACATTGATTGATTTGTGTATATTGAGAAATCTTTGCATCCCTGGGGTAAATCCCACTTGATGGTGGTGTAAAATCCTTTTAATGTGTTGTTGGATTCTGTTTGCTAGTATTTTGCTGAGGATTTTTGCATATATGTTAATCAGAGATATTGGCCTATCATTTTCTTTTTTTTGTTTTTTGGTGATATCTTTGTCTGATTTTGATTTCAGGGTGATGGTAGCCTCATAAAATGAACTTAGGAGTGTTCCTCCCTCTGCAATTTTTTGAGTTTGAGAAAAATAGATGTTAGCTCATCTCTGTGAGGCTATCAAGCCCTGGAAGATTTTAATCACGAGTTGTGATTAAATAATTCAGAAGTTTTAATTTTGTTCCTTGTGATATGTCTGTTCATATTTTCTATTTCTTCCTGATTAAGTTTTGAAAAGTTGTACTTTGCTAAGAATTTGTCCATTGCTTCCAGGTTGTCCATTTTATTGGTGTATAATTGCTTGTAGTATTCTTTTATGATCCATTGTATTTCTGCAATGTCAGTTTAACTTCTTTTTCATTTCTAATTTTATTGATTTGAGTCCTCTGTCCTTTTTCTTGATAAGTCTAACTAAAAGTTTATCAATTTTGTTTATCTTCTCAATAAACAAGCTTTTATTTTATTTTATTTTTGCTATCATTTTCTTTATTTCTATTTCATTTATTTTTGCTCTGATCTTTATGATTTATTTCCTTCTACTAGCTTTGGGTTTTGTTTGTTCTTTGTCTTGTTGCTTTAGGTGTAAGAGTAGTTTATTTGAGATTTTTGTTTTTCCTTGAAGCAGGGCTGTATTGCTATAAACATTTTACTTAGAAATGTTCTGCTGCATCCCATAGGTTAGCTGCATTCCATAAATTTAAAGTAGTTGCGGCTGATATAAGCTAGTCTAAACTGAGCTAAACTGATCTAAGCCAGTTCAAACCAGCCTAAAATAAAAATTGGTCTAAATCAGATCAAACCAGCCTAAACCAAATCAGACCAGCCTAATCCAGATCAAACCAGTCTAAACTGGACCAGACTGGTATAAGTCAGTTCAGACTGCTCTAAACCAGTCTAAACAGATCTCCCCCTGGGACTCTGGTTGATATGTGTTTGCTTCAGTCAACAATAGTGTCAATTTGTCCCTTGACAGAGGGGCTGCCCATGCTGCCCTGGTCAGCTTCCCCTCACAGACAGCTTCCTGTCATTTCATCCTTGACTCTGCATGTTCCCTTGCCTCACTGAGATGTCCAACATGTCACAGTCACTGTTGTTCCTCACCCCGAAGTGGACAACTTCTTCCTGGCAGTGAGAATCTCTGGAGGGGTGAGTTGTGTGGACAGCTCCAACCCTAACACCACAGCAATGAGCAGGACTTTGCCAGCACTGCTGTGTAATCAGGGTGGGCAGAGTGGGTGAAGATATTTGAGACCAGGAAAGTTGTGCACAGTACAGCCAGAAGATGAGGGGACCGTGAGGTTCCCTAGGGGTCCAACATCCCGAGAGAAGACTGTAGCATTGGAGGAGGCAGAGACTTTGAAGCAGATGGAGAGAAATGTGAAAAGTGGGTCTTGAGTGTGAATCAAGTGTAGTGAAGGCCATCTAAGAGGAAAGCAAGTTCAGGAAAGAAGAGCAACACACAGAAGTTGGAGAGTACAAACAAAACACCTCGGGGTGCATGTGGACGGGGTCACATCAGAGAGAGGCTAGAGGTGAAGAGGACAGAAGAGGGAACACCATGACAACAGAGCTCTTTCCAGGTTCCCAGCTGAGGAAGCCACAGCTTCATCCAGTCTGCCACCTGGTGGGTAATAAAGGATAAGTTAGTTGCATGTGCATGCTAAGTCGCTTCAATTGTGTCCCACTGTTTGCGACCCTATGGGGTCTGTAGCCTGACAGGCTCCTCTGTCCAGGGGATTATCCAGGCAAGAATACTGGAGTGGGTTGCCACACCCTCCTCCAGGGGATCTTTCCAAGCCAGGGATCAAACCCATATCTATCACATCTCCTGCATTGGCAGGTGGGTTCTTTACCACTAGCACCACCTGGGAAGCCCAAGATGGTTGTATACCAAGGCACTATATAACTTAATAATACTTAATCCTTGACTGAGGCTTCCCTGGTGTCTCAAATGGTAAAGGACCCACCTGCAATGCAGGAGACCTGGGTTCGATCCCTGGGTCACGAAAATCCCCTGGAGAAGGGAATGGCAACTCACCCCAGTATTCTTGCCTAGAGAATTCCATGGACAGAGGGACTTGGAGGGCTATAGTCCATGGGGTTACATAAAGTCAGACACGATTGAGGGACTAACACACACACACACACACACACACACACACACACACACACACACACACTTCGATTAATAAAATTATCAAATAAGTCCATTGCTTTAAAATTCCATACAGTACTTACAGTCAGATGTTTCTTTTTGTCCAAAGACCTGATCATTGATTGACCTTGTGTTCCATCTGGTAATGCAGTGTAGAACTAAAGACAGACAGGGCTTTGCTGATGGCACAGTAGTGAAGAATCCACCTGTCAATGCAGGAGACACGGGTTTGATCCCTGGTCCAAGAAGATTCCACATGCTGTGGAGCAACTAAGCCAGCACACCACAACTACTGAGCTTGTGCTCTAGATCCCTGGAGCCACAGCTATTGAGCCCATGCTCGGTGACAAGAGAAGACACTCCAATGAGAAGCCCTAGCAACACAACTAGATAGTAGCCCCCATTTGCCACAACTAGAGAAAACCCCATGCAGCAAAGAAGACCCAGCACAGCAAAAAATAATTTAAAAAAAAAAAGACAGAGATAGTTTTGAATCTCAGCTCTACCTCATGGTTGATATGACTTACGGCATGTCCCTTACTCCACCTAAGCCTCAATTTCCTTTTTTTTTTTAATGAGGCATGATAATATTGTAAATTGCTTATGAAATTATATAGTGCTAGGGCATGATCAGCTTGCAGTGTTATCATACTCAATATTATTTTGCATTTTCAGTGTGAATTCAGAGATACCTCTCACAAAGGGCATTGCGGGAACTGCACTGGGCACAAAATTGGATTTTCTTTACAACCAGCAGCCTAATCAATCTTAATTCTTCTCCACTTTGGCCTGCATTCTTGGCCTCTCTAGTTCCCCCTCTCCTCCCTATTTCCTGCCTCTGATGTTGTCAGTGTTGGTCTCTCTCCAGTGGTGAGTTTTGTCCCCTGTTGTGGCTACTTTGAAATGTCAGTCGTCTACTAGTGGGAACGCCTGACCAAGATTCACTAAGAAAGATGACTAGCTGCCTCATAAAAAGGGGAGATTCAGAGCTCATTTCAGTGCTACTTTCTATCTGCTGGCTGTAGCTTTCTCATCCTTCCCCAAGAGATCAGTGATCATAATCCCTTTCTACCCACAAACATTGCTAAGCCCTTATTAGTGTAAAGTCTGAATGTCCTTCAACCCTATTGAAGGATTTAACATGTGGCTATTTTACAGATCTTTTCTCATATGGACTAATGTAAACTGATGCACCATACCTTGGTATAGCATTGGAATTTCATCAGAGGTAACTAATCAGGAGATCCAGTCACTAAAATGAAAGAAATTATCCTTCAGATTGTAGGCTTTTAAAATTGGTGGATCATTGACAGCAAATATTAAATCAAACTTCTTATTTCACAATTTTCTTCTGAAAGATCTCGAAATGTTTTTGGTTGACATGTAAGCTATGACATTGATGTCATCTCTGTCTCACACCACAGCCCAGCAGCCCTTGCTCCAGTGTATACACTCTCAGAGATCTGTGGCCTCCAGTCCATTTAACAGAGTGAGTAACATGCTTAGACTAACCCCATACCTGGCACAACAGCCCACTTGGCATAAAATACCAGGTCACGGAAACCGGAGTAAAAAGCTCATCCTCTTATAACTGACAAACCCCTGAGAGTCTCAAACTAAGTAATTCCTGGTCATAGCTTCTGACTGTTTTTGATCTTGAACATCAGGTTTTGCTGGTTCAAAGTATTTTCTTCTATGCTGAAGTGACCCTTAATTGTTCCATCACATGTATTCCATAGAGTGCAGGGTTTCTGCTTTAGCCTTGTCATAATGATTAAGAACAAGAAGATAAAGTAAGCAAATGTATTAAAGATGAAAGCTATACAAAATTTTATTAAATTTTAGTAACATGACTAAAACAAGGCAAAACAAAACATTCCTGGACTTCCCTCATGGTCCAGGGGTTAAGAATCTGCCTTGCAACACAGGGGACACAGGTTTGATCCCCGGTCGGGGAACTAAGATCCTACATTCTGCAAGGCAACGAAGCCCATGTGCCATAGCTAGTGAGTCCTTGAGCCACAACTAGAGTCTCCACACCAGATGGAAAGATCCTGTATGATACAGCTAAGATTGGAGGCAGTCAAATAAAAACTTAAATAAATAAATATTAAAATATTCCTCTGGCATTAAAATATACCTCACTGTTCTGTTTACGTTTATAAATTTAACATAAAATGGGATGAGAGCTTCCTTTTCAGCACAAGCCATAATTTTTTAAGATTTATTTATTTACTTTATATTTTGATTATGGTAGGCCTTCATTGCTCTGAGTGGGCTTTTTCTAGTTGCAGAGAGTGGGGGCTATTCTCTAGTGTGTGGGCTTTTCATTGCAGTGACTTCTCTAGTTGCAGAGCTTGGACTGTAGGCTCTTGGGCTCAGTAGTTGTAGCTTTCAGTCTTAGTTGCTCCATGGCATGTGGGATCTTCTCAGATCAGGGATCAAACCCATGTCACCTGCATTGGCAGGCAGATTCTTAACCACTGAATTACCAGGGAAGCCTACATGTCATAATTCACATGTCTGTTGCTATGGTGATGTGCTTTTAGGGCTCTTTCTACTACAAGTGGCATAATTGGATGCTGGTCTTTTAGAAAATAGAAAGAAATACTTGTGATGATGAAAATGCAGAAGTTTTCTATGGCAGGATAATCTAACCAAGACAGGAAGAAAAAAAATAAATGACATTCCCACTTTGTGGTAGACCATTCTCAAGGGCAGTGTGCATCCACATTATATATTAACCAGACCTCTTCAAAGCCGGAGGAGGAAATCAACCTTTGAGAAAAGTTGGTCTCCTTCTTCAGATGATCGTACTGTGATTCTAAGATTAATACTCCTTTTTCATCTTGTAAATGGATCTTTCATCTTTTTCAAGGAGTCACATTGACCAAAAGCTTTTTCTATACATGCATAAATGACTAAAACAAAACTTTGAAAAAAAAAAAAACTTTGATGAACTGTGCACAGTTCCTTGTCTCAAAATATATCTGTAACTCTTGATCAGTGGAGCAGTTCTCGGAGCTTCGGATGTTTCCTATGTTATGATCTCCGGTTTGGCTTAAATAAAATTCTCTTTTCTTTCTCTTTAGCTTGATTGTTACTTGATTCTCTTTGACACTTGTTATCCTACGCATGAATTCCACCTCTTCTGGCAAAATCTAATCTCCCTTAGTGACTGGTTTCATGTCATTTGCATGGGTTTAGTGTAATATCAGCCTGCCACCAGTAGGCAGATTCATTTCTGTGTACTGTCAAATAAGGTTGTTCTAAGTGTGTGCTTGTGCTTAGTCACTGAGTCATGTCTGACTCTTTGTGACCCCAAGAACAGTAGCCTGCGGGGAGCGGCTTGAAAGAGCTGACTCTGGGAGCTGCCTTGATTGATTATCAAGGGTCTGTTCGCAGACATAGCTCTCTGTCCCGCCACCCCTCTGGAATTTACTATCCGAGTTAACTCCTAACAGACCATTAGTGAGCCTTGAATGCACACAAGGTGCAGATAGATGGCTTTGCACGACTGCCCTTAAGATAAGTAGGATGCCTTTGGCGCCATGAGAGAGCTCTGGTGATTGTTATCTTAAAGATGATGTACATGGGGAAGAATTTTCTTTGGGATGCCTCTCTTCTTGGTTTAGTATATATGTAACCCTGAGAAATAAAGAATCATCGTTGACTGCAGTGATCCTCTCGACCCCATCTGTTCTGTCTCCTTATTTCTTAGCCTAAAGGAATGCGTCGTGTTGCTCGCTGAAATCTTCCGGCTGGCCCGGCAGTAGCCCACCAGGCTCCTCTGTCCATGGGATTCTCCAGGCAAGAATACTAGAGTGGGTTGCCATTTCCTTCTCCATCTAAGTGTGTAAGACTGATCAATCCCATTGTTAATTCCTCAATTAAATGGATGCCAACTTATAGGTCTTCTTGGGTCACAGCCAGCTACACTGGATCCATTGTTGGTGCAGAGTACTTTTCTATGACATGGAAACAAAGCAATTGGAGTGATGACCTTTACAAAGTCAATTCCAAGAAGAACAGAAGGTGGAATGTGTGCACACCCATAGCACTTAGGACATAGGACATTAGAAAATGAGCAAGCACTACATGAGCCAAAAGTCCCCCTAGCTGACAGAATGTGGACAAGCTTTATTTATTATTCATTTTGAATTACCATGTTTATCAGAATTGTTGGCTTAATGCATGATTTGCAATTAAGCAGAAGGTCCCCACTCCAGAAGGAGGACCAAGCAGCATCCTAGAAGGAGCTTTGCCAGAAATAAAATGGTATCTTGCTCACTCTCTGACTCTTACTCCTAGTTCTCAGTTTGGTTGGCCCCTAAATAAAAGAAGGGATAGTGGTTATCCCACACACTGGGACCCTTCTGATGAGCTTGATCCTATTCTTCCTAAGTAAAATGCTATATTTGGAGATTACCTTTGTGTGAGTGCATGCTCAGTCACTCGGTTGTGTCCAACTCTTTGTGACCCCATGGACTATAGCCCTCCCGGCTTCTCCTGTCCATGGGATTCTCCAGGCAAGAATACTAGAAGGCTGCCATTTCCTTCTCCAGGGAGTCTTCCTGACCCAGCTTATCAAAACTGTGTCTCCGGCAGCTCCTGCATTGGCAGGCAGATTCTTTACCACTGAGCCACCTAGGAAGCCCTACCTTTGTGTGGACCCCTTTTATTTTTCATACATAGGGTGGTAGGCAAATATAGTGAAATATCATACAAAACTTTTGTTTTTCTTCTTATTATTTTCTTCATATGATCCTTCCTCTGGTTAGTAAGAGGCATCTGTGTTGTCTTGAAGAGACAGGCTGTTAGTGTTTCAGGTTGTTTTCTGCATCAGTCTTTGGTCTTTTCTCTGACTGTACAGACACTTTATCTTCTGCCTCTCTTTTCCTAAGATTTGTCTGTTATAGTGAATCTTCCTGAATATATATACGCAGCAAAATTCCTAAATGTTTGTGATTGTAGTTTTGTGCCAGTTCATTTATTAACTTAAAAGCTAATCCATTCCGACTGACATCATCTAATCTGGCTTGATTTAAATTTCAAGTCCTGGTGCTCAAAAGAGACAAATGAGCCTGCAGCACAGATGTGTCCCAGCACAGATTCCATGGAGACGGCTGTGATAACCACCATCCTTTCTTTAATTTAGGGGCCAACCTGACTGAAACTAGGAGTAAGAGAGAGTGAGCAAGACACCCATTTTACTTCTGGCGAAGCTAATTTCTAGGCTGCTGCTTGGTCCTCCTTCTGGAGTGGAGACCTTTGAAAGGTTGTTGTTGAATGATAAAACGCCGAGATTCTTGGCCTCAGGAGGGGATGAATTCAATCCGGGCCAGAGACGAGGCTGGATCGCTCAGAGCTTTTGTGTAATAAAGTTTTATTAAAGTATAAAGGAGATAGAGAAAGCTTCTGACATAGGCATCAGAAGGGGGCAAAAGAGTACCCGCCTCCTAGTCTTTAGCTGTAAGTTATATAGTCACTCACAGTCTGTTAATGAAAAGAAAGGAATGTCTTAGAATTTAGAATGGCACCAGATAATTCATCCCTGGCCATAAAACGATTGACTTGAATCTTGTAGAAGGGCAGATTACCAACAAGTAGTTTTGTTTACATAGATTAGGGAACAATATCTGAGTAAGTAGGTTAGGCCGTAGGTTAGGCTGTTTGGCGGAACCAACTTGAAGATAGAGTCTGGGGTACATTAACATAGCTTAAGACAACATTTCCATAAGAAAAAGAAATGTAATCGTTAACTCAAGGTTTGAGAGTAGTTAGCTTCAGGTGAGACCAGGTGTCATGGCAACACAGCATTTTAAGAGAAACCTCCTTTTAAATTTGTATAGAGAAGGAAAAACATATCGCTGGTTTGTTTCCTCCTGCCGCTTAAGAGAGATAAAAATGTCTGGCACTTGCAGCCTATTTCCTCTGTTTGTGTTAGGGGAAGCACACTGATTGAAACCGCCCACCCTGGTCAGGTACCATAGTAACCATTTGCATGAGTTGTTTTATGGCAGGAGATCCTGATAAGGAATACGGAACTAATAAGCCACCACCAGCCGGAAGAGTTCGGGAAAGGTCGAGGGGAGACACTACCTGTCCGTCCACTTCCCAGAATCCCTCTTGCTAGCATCCATCTTGGCTGAGCGATGCGTGCGCCACCAGGAAAGACTCTGAATTAGAATGATTGGCCAAAGACCACCCGGAAACTAATCCCATCACCATAAAACCCAAGACTGCGAGCCACGCGGCAGAGCAGTTCTCCTGGGTTCCCTTACCTACTGCTCTCCACTCGGGTGCCCTTTCCCAATAAAATCTCTTGCTTTGTCAGCACGTGTCTCCTCGGACAATTCTTTTCCGAGTGTTAGACAAGAGCCCAACTGTGGGCCCTGGAAGGGGTCCCCCTTCCTGCAACATTTGGAGACCCCTGGCCTTCCTGCCTGTTACCCTCTCACCTTCTGCTATCTCCCCACTGAAGTGGACGGACTCACCCACTCACCCACTTACCTACAGAGCTAACTAGAAGATCATAGGTTGTGAAGGCTCCAGATAAGTGGACAGCGTGAGGTAGACAAAGAGTGAATAGCAGGCTGGCCAGGTTGAGGGGGAGAGCCCAGGGCGTGGGTCCCTTAAGGATTGTGGCTGACACCAACACCCACCCCTGCCCTGAGGCCAGTGGATGCAAATCTCCCCTCAGCACTGGCTGTTTAGTAGCATATTGTCTAGCATGGACACATGATTGTGTTTTTTGCAGTTTTTTTTTTTTTCTTGTAGTTGATTTCTAGTCTCTCTCTTTATATATAAATATATAGTGGTGGGTGGTTTAATTGCTAAATCGTGTCTGACTCTTGAGACCCTATGAACTGTAGCCGGCTAGGCTCTTCTGTCCATGGAATTTTCCAGGCAAGAAATTGGAGTGGGTTGCCGTTTCCTTCTCCAGGGGATCTTCCCAACCCAGGGATTGAACCTGTGTCTCCTGCAAGGCAGATTCTTTACTGCTGAGCCACCAGAGATTCCCGTAAATAATCACATTGTTGTACACCAGAAAATAACACGACATTGTAAATCAACTATACTTCAATTTTAAAAGATGGTTAAAAAATAATAAGTTAAATAAATTAGTCTAGGAGGATTGAGTCCTATAAAGGTTTTCTTGTTTGTTTGTTTTTTTTTTACTTAAAAAGTCATTTTACAAGTGAAAAAAATCAAGTTACACAATTGAATTCTAAAACCTTTGGTTAAAAGGAAATGCTACTCTCTGATAAGAATAAAAGTAAAGTAAGAATAGAATTTTTAAAATGTATAAAACTATCAAGTTATAAGTAAAAGTTCAAATAAATTTCCTTTCCTAAATAGCTTTATTGAGATAAAAGTCACAGGTTATACAATTCACCATTTAGAGTGTAGAATTCATTGTTTTTAGTATATTACAGAGATCTGTTTTAGACTGTCTTCCTCACCCCTGTAAGAAACCACATCCCGTAGCCAGCGGCCCCTCCTCACCCTCTGCGACCTCCCTGAGGGATAGTGTCTACTCCTGGGTTTCAGCTCTGGGAGGATCACTCCATCTCCTACGCTGACCAGGCATCTCCGGGGGTGGTGCTGGCTCCTGGCCTGGGTCCTCCTGGGACTGTGTTGCGAGGAAGCCGTGTGGGGGAGGCGCCCCAGCCGGTCCAGCTCCAGCTACCTCGGTGGAAGAGGCTTTATTTCAGGTCACTTCACCAGCCTGGCGCAATCTGACTGCCCTTTGCTGTGTGAGTCCCAGTGAGAACCTCCCTGTCGAGCCCCGTCAATCCACAGGACCAGAGAGGCAGTCACAGACTGCCCTTTGGGCCACTGAGCTTTGGGGGGCTTGCTGGCAGTGGTGGGCCCTTGAAATGCTCTGCACAACAGAGCCCCTCACAGCCCCATCCCTAGAACCTGGAGCTGCCCTGGGTCCCTGACGCCCTCACCTCCCACACACGGTCAGCACCCAGCCCCAGTTCTTTCTTTTTTGGCTGTGCCGGTCTCCGCTGTAGCACAGGCTTCTCTTGTTGCGGAGCACGCGCTCAGTAGTTGCCCTGCAGCATGTGGGATCTTATTTCCTCCACCAGGGATCGAACCCACGTCCCCTGCATTGGAAGGCCGGTTGTTAACCACTGGACCTCCAGGGAAGTCCTCCAGTCCTGGTTCTTGCAGCTGCCTACTCCTCAGCGCCCACTGACCCCGAGGTTCGGCAGTGCCATCTCGTCCTGTCCCGCATGGTGCCCGAGCTTTCTGAGACTCTCTCTGTCCCGTGAAGGTTCTCGCGCCGGCTCTCCCGGCCCCACCCTCTCACCCACCCCTCAAACCCAGGCGGAGCCTCTTCGCAGCCCATCCCCCTGCTCTGCCGGGACCTCGGTCCTGCCTCCCACCACCTAGGGAACCCCACCTGGAGAACCCCAGTACTCCCTCCCGGCATCCCCACTGCTCCCCTAAAGTCTCTAGGTAGTCTGTGCATGGGTCTCTTCCCCGCAATAAGCCCAGAACTCCTTTCCGGGTGAGAAGGCAGATGCTGACACATCTTCCCAGAGCTGGGCATGGAGCCAAAGGTAAATGTCACTCAATGTTAATCGAATGAACACTGTGTTTACACCACCCACATGAGAACAAACATGGCCTGGAATCGGCAGCCCCCCAGGCAGGCAGCTAGGGACCCTGAGGGTGAAAGAGGTGGGCTCCAGGGGCCCTGAGGGTGCTGGTGGGGAGGGCAGGGCGGCTTACCTGAAGCGGGGTGTCCCAGGTGACGGGCTAGGGGCTGGTCCTGAGTGGAGGCGGGCAGACCCGGGGAGGCTGCGGTCACTGGCCGTCGGCCACCGTTGCAGAGGCTGCGGCTGGTTTCTGGCGTTCTTGTGTGGGCCCGCGTCCTGCTGACCTGAGCGCCCTGGCCACTGGCCACTGTGCATCTGGTCTCTCCTGAACAAGGAAGAGACTTCTCCTGGAGGGCAGAGACGGGGACACGGTGGGAGCAGAGGAGGGACTGGGGGCCGCTCCAGTGATTCTGAGCACCTCTCTTGGGCGAGGCTCTGCTTCTGGGCTGGGCGTCTTTTCTGTGGCCACAGCCTGGCCAGTGTCGCTTCCGCACAAAGGAGCAAGTGGGCCCCAAGATTTAAAGGTAGGATCGCTGTGAACTTAATCCATTATCAGCTGGCTACCAGAGGGCGGTTTTCCCACAGGGATGCCCAGTCTCATATGGTGATTGGCGAGTCTTGCTCTTCTGTGTGTGAATGTGCCGGGCGACCTGCCCGCGACCCCTCATCTGGGCTGCACCTTCGGGTCACCTTTCTCATGGGCACCAGAGGCTAGGCTGCCTCCCTGTGCAGAGACTGAAACAAGCAGCATGGGTATGGCTCCGGCACAAGGGGTTTATGCTGTAAATACAGTAACTGTAGTTTGATCATATAATTTAAATTATTCAGATTTGTAAGGTTTTGGGCAAGGTTTGGCATCAGGCTTTTATTGGGCAGACTGAGATATCATGGAATCATACCTGATGTTGGTGTTTGGAAGGCAAACCTGTGCAAAGATGCCTGATTTGAGAGATGTATAATTGAATATTCAAGAAAACAGATTCTCTGCAAAGAATATTTCAGAATAACTAGAGGCAGCAAATATGAGATAACTATGCCTCCAGGGCCCTGAGTTTAATCCTGGTAAAATACATACAATATAGAATTTACCATCTTAACCATTTTTAGGTGCACAGTTTAGAGTGATTAAGTTCATTTTCATTGTTGTGCAACCTTCCCCCCATCTCTCTCCAGGACTCTTTCATCTTCCCAAAGGGAAACACTCTCCCCATAAAATAATAACCCCTCTGCTAGACCCCTCTCTGCAGATTTGACTCCTTTCCTAGGGAGGATCATAAAAGTGGATCATACAGAATTTGTCCCTTGGTGTCTGTCTTATTTCACTGAGTGTGATGCCCTCCAGGTTTTTCTATGTTGTAGCTGGCATCAGAGTCTCCATCCTTTTTAAGGAGCGTAATATTCTATTATGTGGACAGATATTTTGTTTGCCCATCATCCACTGATGAACCCTTGGGCAGCTCCCCTGTCTTGGTTGTTGTGAGTGATAGTCTGTGAGCACAGGTGGACTATGACCTTCCATGAACTAGGCTTTCTTGAGGGTGGGGGGGGAGCGGTGCCCAGAGCTTCTGTGTTGTGGGGGCTGTTTGATTGGCCAGGTACAACGTACCCAATTTTGTAAACTGGGCCTGCGTACTTTTCAAGGGCCTAAGAAAAAATATGAGACCAGAAAAAAATTTTCCCCCTGGTTTAAAATACAAAAGGAACACTATAGGGTTTCCCCCATGGTCAGTGGTTAAGTCTTTGCCCTCCAATGCAGGGGGCATGGGTTTGATCCCTGGTTGGGGAACTAAGATCGCACATGCCATGCCAAGTAGTATGACCAAAATTTTTTAAAAATAAAATAAAGTATGTTTCAGTTTAGTTCAGTCGCTCAGTCGTGTCTGACTCTTTGCGACCCCATGGACTGCAGCACACCAGGCCTCCCTGTCCATCACCAACTTCCGGAGTTTACTCAAACTCATGTCCATTGAGTTGGTGATGCCATCTAACCATCTCATCCTCTGTCGTCCCCTTCTCCTCCTGCCCTCAATCTTTCCCAGCATCAGGGTCTTTTCAAATGAGTCAGTTCTTCACATCAGGTGGCCAAAGTATTGGAGTTTCAGCTTCAGCATCAGTCCTTCCAATGCATATTCAGGACTGATTTCCGTTAGAATGGACTGGTTGGATCTCCTTGCAGTCCAAGGGATTCTCAAGAGTCTCCTCCAACACCACAGTTCAAAAGCATCAATTCTTCGGTGCTCAGCTTTCTTTATAGTCCAACTCTCACATCCATACATGACTACTGGAAAAACCATAGCCTTGACTAGACAGACCTTTGTGGACAAAGTAATGTCTCTGCTTTTTAATATGCTATCTAGTTTGGTCATAACTTTTCTTCCAAGGAGCAAGTGTCTTTTGATTTCATGGCTGCAGTCACCATCTGCAGTGATTTTGGAGCCCAAGAAAATAAAGTCTGTCACTGTTTCCATTGTTTCCCCATGTATTTGCCATGAAGTGATAGGACCAGATGCCATGATCTTAGTTTACTGACTGTGGAGTCTTGAGCCAAATTTTCACTCTCCTCTTTCACTTTCATCAAGAAGCTCTTTAGTTCTTTGCTTTCTGCCATAAGGGTAGTGTCATCTGAGGTTATTGATATTTCTCCCAGGAATCTTGATTCCAGCTTGGGCTTCATCTAGCCCAGCATTTCTCATGATGTACTCTGCATATAAGTTAAATAAGCAGGGTGACAAGATACAGCCTTGACGAACTCCTTTCCCGATTTGGAACCAGTCTGTTGTTCCATGCCCAGTTCTACTTTGGAACTTCCCAGGTGTTCCAGTGGCTAAGACTCCTCACTCCCAATGCTGGGGGCCTGGCTTCGATCCCTGGTCAGGGAACCAGGTCCCACATGCCGCAACTGAGAAACTGTGCAGCCAAATAAATCAATAAAATAATAATAAAAGAATTTGTTTAGAAAAATCTTCTCCATAATATAAAAAAAAGAACACTGCAGATTTGAAATGTTAAAATGTTCAAGTTGTGATTGAAATTTAGCTCTTATTCAGTTTGGAAATAATGATTGTATTTGATACATTTGACATGGGAGGGAAACAGAGTGTACAAAGTTCAAACAGTGACTGTGGGGCTGCCATTTATCTTGGAACATGTTTATAGGACTCAACTGTCTGGTGTCATTTTCCTCAAATCATGTGATGTGTGTGCATCATCTGAGACCTTTGACCTGCCGTGAAGGAAACGAAGTTCCTGCACCCTTTCTGCCGATGGCCCTCACAGATCAGCAGGAAGGCAGAAGGGTGGTGGTCAGCTGCAGGGAGGAGGCTGCAGCCAGGGACGAGGGGCAGCTGATCCAGAGCTTTCCCAGCATGCGGGCTGGTCCATCCCTGCACCAGACCTGAAGACAGGCGGTGTGCAGACACTGATGGCTGGAAAGATCGGCTCCAGTGCACGCAAGGGGAGGATGTCGGTGGGGGAGGTGGGGCGACTGACTAGACATGGGGGGTTGTTATGGCCTGAACTGTGTCCTCCCAAATCCTACCCCAGGACCTCAGGATGTGACTCTGTGGAGATGGGACCTTTAAAGAGGTGACTGAGGTAGAATGAGGTCTAAAGGGTGGGCCCTCATCCCATAAGACTGGTGTCCTTATAAGAGGAGACCAGAACACAGGTACACAGTGATGGCCATGTGGGGACATGGGGAGGAGATGCCAAGGAGAGAGGCCTCAGAGGGAACCAGCCCTGCCCACACCTTGATCTGGGCCTGTCAGCCTTCAGGATGCAAGACCATCCTTGTCTGTGGTGTTTGTTACGCAGCCTAGCAGACTGATATGGGCGTCCCGTCCCGTGTGATGGGTTAGGGGGCACATTTGGCTTCTCAGGCTGGTCCTGAGTTGGTAGAGGGGCACAACCACGGTGGACATCTGGGGTCACTGAGAGGTTTGACCGGCTCCCCTGACTGGCTGCTCTAGGCTGTGGGTCTGTCTGTAGGTTCGGTCTCCCAGGACCAGGAACTGTGTCTTGGGTTCCATCATGGAAACACTTGTCTTCTTCCCAAGGGCCACTTTGGAGTAGAGGGTTAGGAGTCTGGGTGGGAAGACTGGGAGGTGCAGGGGCTCCCAGTGAGTCCCCAGAACCCAGAACAGCCTGCTCACACCTGCAGAGCCGCAGTGAGGTGCTAGGAGACCTGCACACACCCCTGGACATCTGTCAACATGTAGGATGCTCATGTGATAAAGGTGTGTCCCAGCTTTACAGGTGCTTTTCTTTTTTTTTTTTTTGAGGGGAAAAGTTTAGAATGCTGTTGTCACATGTTGAAATAGACTTTGAAGGTGCTTTTTTTAAAAAAAAAATCATTTATTTGGTAGATCTTCGTTGTGCTGCACAGAATCTCTAGTTGTGGTGCACAGGATCAGTAGTTGCTGGGCAAGGGCTTAGTTGCCCCTCGGCATGCGGGATCTTAGTTCCCCAACCAGGGATCACACACATCCCCTGCATTGCAAGGTGAATTCTTAGCTCCTGGACCACTGGGGAAGTCCTTGACTTGCTTTTTTAAAGGCAGAATTTAAAAGAGAAATGGTATTGTTGTCACTAAGACCAGCCTCCTCTGGTCTCTTTTTTCTTCATCTTTATCACTTTTCAGTGACAAATAGCTCCAAACAGGGCTCTGAGTTCATGCTATTGTGTCTCTTCTGAAGCAATGAGCAAAACTTCTGAGTGACATGCATATGCTTTTTGTGGCTCATGAGCGATGGCTTACTGCCGATACATTTATATTTAAAATTACCGAAAACCAAAACTCAGGGCAGTGATGCATCCTGTGACTTATTTTTTATATGTTTTTTATTTGTTTATTTATTTTTGGCTGGGCTGGGTCTTTGTTACTGTGTGGCCTTTTCTCTAGTTGCAGTGAGAGGGGGCTACTTTCTATTTGCTGCCAGTGGGGGCTACTCTTTGTGGAAGTGCGTGGTCTTCTTATTGAAGTGACTTCTCCTATTGTGGAGCACGGGCTCTAGGCCCTTGGGCTTCAGTAGTTGCAGCATGTAGCCTCAATAGTTGTGGTGCACGTAGTCTCAATAGTTGGTCTGAGGCATGTAGGATCTTCCCGGGCCGGGGATCAAATTTGAGTCTCCTGCATTGGTAGGCGGATTCTTTACCACTGAGCTACCAGGGAAGCCCTGATTTGATATTTCCATTGACAAAAACATATAAATGAGGCTAAACGCCTTTTGCCTTTCTGAGATGTTTTGTGTTGCTCAGTTCTGTCCTTACAGGAGGCATACGGTTATTTCTCAGTATTTGTACCGGGCCAAAAGAATCTGTGATGACAGTAATGGCTCCGCAGTAAATACCAGCCTCGCTCGTTTGGATCAGGTGCTCCTGTGTGAGGTGAGAGGAGCAGGAAGCAAGCCAGACCCCTGCCCGCCCACCCCCACATCTCCAGTGCTGTCCCACTCCCCACCAACACACTGCCCAAAACTTTCCTGGTCGGCTTGTCTGGGTGGGAGGGAACCACTCCCCTTCACGCACCACCGCCCCGTCTGTGCTCCTCCCCAGTTCTGTTCTCCCAAAGGCTCTGAATTCCTAGCATGGGGCCCAGACGAGGCAGCCAGATGGGGGAGGCCGAGGATGGGGAGGACTCAACCTGGGGAGCTGGGCGTGTTCCTGGGCTTGGAACCTCAACATTTCAGGGAGTATAAAAAGCAGATTTCCACTGTGCTTTGGAAGGCAGATGACATCGTGACTTCACGGAATCATCTGAAAACCATCAGTTGAAAGGAAGCCCACCCCTCACTTCACAGAGAGGGAAACCAGACCCCCCAAAGGCCCAGTGGTCTCCCCAAGGCCCCACAACAAATAGAGTGACCTGGGAGAGTCTGAGGGCGGGGGGGCTGTGGTCCCTGAGGACACTGTTCCTGTCACATCACAGGGTCCTGAGCTGGAGACCACAGGTGCCAGTGACAAGGTGGGGCTGAAAGACAGCCAGGAGAGATTGTGGAACATGGGATGGAGGCAGGGAGGGGAGCAGGAGACTCGGCAGCCTGGGGAACCCCTCCCCGCTCACCCCCGACCTTCCCAGGGCTTCTGGGCTTCTACCCTGTGCTTGGCAGAACTCGGAAGGACTCGGAAGGACTCGGAAAGACTCGGAAGGACGGTGTTCGGATCACTTCCGCTCCCTGCAGGGCTCTGTGCAAGTGGCTCTGCACAGCCCCGGCTGTGGTGGATAACAGAATATTCTAGATCAGTGGCCCCCAACCTTTTTGGCACCAGAGACCAGTTTCATGGAAGACAGTTTTTCCAGGGCTGGGGGGTGGGGATGGTTTCAGGATGATTCTCATAAGGAGCACCCAACCTAGATCCCCCGCATGCGCAGTTCATAGAAGGGTTGGCGCTCCTGTGTGAATCTAATCTCGCCACTGAGCTGACGGGAGACGGAGCTCAGGCTACGGTAATGTGAGGGTGTGAGCGATGGGGAGCGATTGTAGCTACAGATGAAGAGTCCCTGCTTAGTTGCCGGTCTCCTCCTGCTGTGCAGCCTGGTTCCTAACAGCCCCAGGGACTGAGGACTCCTGTTCTAGATGGAGCTGGTGGTTACACTACATTAAAAATGCATGAAATGCCACTGAATTGTCCACTTCCGAATGGCTAATTTTATGCTGTTTGAATATCATCTCCATTGAAAAAAAATTAGGAATAAATTGGAAACCAAATTGCTGGCTCTATGAACAGCCAGCAAACCAACACATAGCCCCAGTGGGTCGGAGCAGCTCAGGCTGGGGTTCTGGAGGGCCTCTGCAGAGGGACTTGGAGGCTCTGGAGGAAGCAGGCTGCAGAGGGTAGACCCCCCCGGGGAACACATTAACCTCAGAGACATTCTCCTCTGAAGCAAAAAAGGGCTTGATCGTTCTCCAGAGAAAAGTGCTGTTGAAAATCTATTTTCCACTCAGTAATAAAGAGAAATTTGCTACCAAGCCCTAAAGAGACACGGAGGGCCCTCAGGTGTGTATCAGGAAGGGGAAAAGTCATCTGAAAGGCCACACAGTGCACAATTCAACCCCGGGATGCTCTGGAAAAGGCACAGCCGTGGGGACAGTAAGGGGGTGGGGTGGGCAGTGCCAGGGTAGGGGGTGAACAGGCAGAGCGCAGAGAGTTCTCCAGGCAGTGAGATGACCCTGTATGATCCTCAATCACAGGTACAGATCATACATTTGTCCAAACCCATGGCAGGTACAACACCAAAACTGAACCCTCATGACAGTGGGCTTAAATTTACAATAATGTGTCAGTATCAGCTGATGAGTCGCAGCAAATGCATCCAATTAAGAAGTTAACAATGGAGGTGGAGGTGGGGCGGGGGCAAGGACGGGAATTCTCTGCACATCCTACACGGTTTTGTAAACAAAGCCCCTCTAAGAAAATCACATCTATTCATTATTTTTTTTTAACATCATGCCGTTTTGCCCCTACTATTGTTTGTTTATATATTTGGCTGCATCAGTTCTCACTATGGCACGTGGAATCTTTTTTTTCTTTGTGGCGCGAGAGCTTCTTTCCAGTTGTGTCTTGTGGACTCCAGAGCTTGTGAGCTTATTTGCTGCACTGGCTGTGGGATCTTGGCATCTCAGTGGTAGAGAGCCTGCCTGCCAATGCAGGAGACATGGGTTCGATCCCTGAGTTGGGAAGATCCCCTAGAGGAGGGCATGGCAACCCAATCCAGTGTTCTTGCCTGGAGAATCCCATGGACAGAGGAGCCTGGTGGGCTGCAGTCCATAGGGTCTCAAAGAGTCAGACACGACTGAAGTGACTGAGCTCACAGCACACAGTTGGATCATAATTTCCTGGCCAGGGATCGAACCCACACCCCCTGCATTGCAAGCTGGATTCTTAACCACTGGACAGCCAGGGAAGTCCCTGTCTATTCATTTTTGAAAATCCATGTTGATGGAGAAGGGTTGGGAAGGCAGGAGGGAGGGGAGGGGGAGCCTTGTGGGCAGGCATCCATGCCCTCTGGCACCAACAGGCCGAGCGATGGCCAGTGCTGGGCGTCTGCTGCTGCCACTGCTCTGCCTGCTACCCATGGCCCCGGTGCTGACAATCAAGAAGTACCAGCAGCTGTCCCATAAGGTAAGCGCCACGTCACTGTCTCTGTAGGGCCCAGGGCTAACTTTCGCCAGACCCACCCCAGGGCACCCGGGCTCCCAGCCCCCTCCCTGCAAGGTGCTCTGCGCTTTTTCTCCTGCCCCACCCCCACTTCAAGAATGCATCTGCCTCCCAAGGCTCTCAGGTCCCCAGGATGACTGACTCCTGGTGGACACCCAGACCCCCGATGCCAAGTCCCAAGTCGAGGGACTCCGCACGGGATTGGGGGGTGTGTGCAGAAGAAGCAGTATGGGAGGAGGCAGGGCAGTGGGTGGTCTGGTGGGGTGATGTGACCAGCTCGTGTGTGTCGTGGAGCAACAGTCAGTCCTAGGGGCCGTGTGTCAACCCCTGATCCCCACGTCCTGCCTGGTCCGAGGTGCCCCTGTGCAGGACGCAGGAGGGAGGGTACCGCGCTGTGTGGCCGCTGCTTCCCAGATGCAGCTCCCGCCTCTGTCCCTCCCGCTCACCCGCTGGGTTTCTGGCCTCCAGTTCCTGAGCCCAGATGGCTTTTATCTCAGCCAAGAAGAGGTAAAATTACTCACACCCAATAGTAAACCCTCAACGACAACTCTTTGCAGTCTCCAGTAATTTTGCATTTGTAAAGGAGTTTCGAGACGTTGAGAACCAAGTCGAGGGCCCCTCCTTGAAGGAGGTGGGCAGGCAGCAGGACTGGGCTTCCGCTCCAACTCCTAGTTGGCTGTGTGACCTGGGCAAGTGGCTTACCCTCTCTGAGCCGTGACATCTCACCTATAAAATGTGAGAGCACGTGGAGGGGGCCAGGTGAGCTGCTTCTGCTCCCCAGCATCCTTCATCCTCTGGGCCTGGCTCCCTTAGCCTTCCAGAACAGTGTTGGGCAGGAGAGCTAAGTTTGCCGGGCTGGACAACAGCCTTGCAGGGACGCTGGGTCTGTGGGGGCGCACGTAAAGGAGCCCCAACTTTGCAGAGCATCGGAGAGCCCTGTGAGATGCACAGTGAGTGCCAGAGCGACTGTTGTGTCACCAACAGCCTGAACCCTCAGAAGTTCTGCACCGCCCAGACCGCGTTCCAGCAGTGCCTGTCCTGGAAGAAGGTCTGTCCTGCCCGGGCGGGTGAGAGGTGGGGGGCAAGGGGCTGGGGAGGGCAGCCCCTGAAAGGAGGGCCGGGGGCCTGGCAGAGCGGACCGCTCTCCTTTTGCTGCAGCCAAACGGGTACATCTGCAAGGACCACTTGGAATGCCAGAGCAAATGTTGTGCCATCAGCGACTACGGGGTGGACATGTACTGCAAAGCCAAGACCATCTTCCTGCAGTGCTTGCCCTGGCGCAAGGTGAGGCCAGGGGCCACGGGGCTGGAGGGAGGCGCCCGCCAGCTCTGACCTCTGACCTCTGTCCCCAGCCCAACTGGGACTACTGTGACTACCACAGAGAGTGTCGCAGCAAGTGCTGCATCCGGCTGAACGAGCTCAGCCCCAGCCGCTGTGTCCCCCAGAGCGGCATCCTGCTCCAGTGCCTGCCCTGGGTGAGTCCTGGAACCCAGTCTGGCCCCACCTGGGGGGCTCAATCCCACGACCGGCCTGAGGGCAGGCGGGCAGTGACCTGGAAGGTGGTGTGTCCGTGTGTGTGGGTGGGCGTCCCCTCCAGGAGAGGCTGCCAGTTGTTTCTGCCAGTTGGCCTCCTGTTGCTGCATGCTGCAGCAGGAGCGCGGCTGAGGCATCGGAAAAGGACACGGGCTGTGGGCAGTGGGTTCTCAGGGCCACCGGGGTGGCAGCAGGGCATAGCGTGGACACCTGGTGAAGGGCCAGCATGGGGGTAGGTGGTGGGCCTGCAAGACCCGGCAGCACCGGGGCCTAACTCCTGTGGGGCTGGACGAAGGGGAGGGCCCCCTCTCAGGAGTTTCCTCCTCTTCCCTCCCTCCCATCTCCACTGGAGACTTTCATTGGCTGAACTGGAAACCCAGAAGGAAATGGTTCAGTGGGGCAGCCCGCAGAGGTCAGCCCCCAGAACACAGAACCTGAAGACACCGTGGAGAACAGTTGGGGGCAGAGAGGGGTGGGGGCACAGTGATGAGGTTGGAGAGGATGCTCTGGTGTCTGAGCTCGGATGCCGGGATCCAGGACTACAGTCTGATTATAAAGGTGTGTCTGAGCCCAGAGGTTGAGAACCAGACCTTTCTGAGCATCCTCACCTGCTGGCCATGGTCCATCGGCACCCAGAACAACAGTGGGTGCAGCAGGTGCCACAACAGTGAGTCCACGGGTGTCCCCAGGGTGTCCCCAGGGTGTGCAGGCGAGCCAGGCAACACCATCAGTGGCTTTGCCCAGAGGTGCAGACTGTCAGTGCTGAGGAGAGTGTCTGGCCATTATCCAACTGGCCCTGGAGGCCAACTCCTTTCTGCCTCGTGGGCTGTGTCTCCCTGTGTGTTTCCTAACTGTGCTGTGTCTTCTAGTAACGTGGGCCCAGTCTGTGCCCTGGAGACCACCCTACATGCTGAGTCCTGTGTGTGTTCATGGGACCATGAAGGCCTGCAGGTATTACATGTCTAACCGTGAACTCCCAAGACCATCCATGTCCGTGCAAGCCAGGGGCAGCTCCTGGAACTTCAGTGTGATGACTTAGCATGAATAAACCTCCTGACTGAGTGAGCATGTTTCTGTGGGTGTGGAGACCCGGGTCTCAGCTCGGCGCTGTCTTGAGGAACCCCCTCAACCAGAGACCAAGTCACCCCAGAGGAAAGGGCAGGTGTAGACGCGCCACTCCCCTGCAGGCACATGACTGTGACTTGTTTTCACAGGTAAAAGGTTGGACAGAGCCCCTGACCTTGTGGATGGTGCAGTGAGGGCGATGGAGCCCGCTGAAGACCCCCTGGGGGGAGAGGCCACCCACTGGTCCCTCCTCCTGCTCCCTTGGCCCCCAGGGTCCCCACTTCCCCCAGGAGCTGAAGTCTTGGCTGATCTAGAAACTCTTCCCTCTGGTGGCTTCTAGAGGCGAACAGCACAACTGGCTCCTCTGCTTCCAGAGTGCCAGAAATTTTACTGTCACCTTCCTCTGCCCTCACCCATCTTGCAGATACCAGGATGCTTTTTAGGGCTCTGTTAAAAAAAAATTCCCCTCCCTCTCCCTCCTTTCCTTCTCCTCTCCCTGTCCTTCCTCCCACGTCCACCTCTACTCCCCCTCCTCCTCCCTCCACCCCCCTCCTCCCCCTGCCTCTCTCCTTCCTCCCCCTCCTCTCTCCCTACCTCCTTCTTCCCGCCTTGTCTTCCTGCCCCTCTCCTGGGTTGGAGCTGACTGTGACAGTCCTTGCAGAGGAAGTCATGAGATGCCATTCAGTTCAGTTCAGTTCAGTTGCTCAGTTGTGTCCGCCTCTTTGCGACCCCATGGACTGCAGCATGCCAGGCCTCCCTGTCCATCACCAACTCCCAGAGTTGACCCAAACTCATGTCCATTGAGTCGGTGATGCCATCCAACCATCTCATCCTGTATTGTCCCTTCCTGCCTTCAATCTTTCCCAGCATCAGGGTCTTTTCAAGTGAGTCAGTTCTTTGCATCAGGTGGCCAAAGTATTGGAGTATCAGCTTCAACATCAGTCCTTCCAATGAATATTCAGGACTGATTTCTTTTAGGATGGACTGGTTCGATCTCCTTGCAGTCCAAGGGACTCTCAAGAGTCTCCCACTCTAATAATGAGAACAAGCCAGTTAAGCCACACACACAAACACACAAAGAATAGACTTAAATGTAAAACATAATACTATAAAGCATAATATATAGAAAAAAAATAGAAGAATATTTTCATGATCTTGGATTAGACAAAGATATCTTAGTCATGACCACATTCCACCGATAACAGAAAAAGTAGATAAACTGGATTTCATTAAAACTAAAAACTTTTGTTCCGTGATAGACACTGTTAATGAAAAGACAAGCCATGGATGAGAAGAAATGACATATCTGACAAAAGACTTGAATCCAGACTAGGGGACTTCCCTGGTGGTCCAGTGACTGGGACGCCATGCTTCCGATGCAGGGGCCCCAGGTTTAATCTCTGGTCAAGGAGCTAGAGTCCACATCTCACAACTAAGAGTTCACATGCGACAACTAGAGATCCTCCTGCGTGCTGCAATGAAGATGGAAGAGCCTGTGTGCCCCAACTCAAGACCTGGTGCAGCCAAATAGAGAAATAAGTATTAAAAAAAAAAAAAAAAAAGACAAAAGATTTGAATAGGCATTCCACCAAGACGATATACAGATGGCCCAGAAGCACAGGAAAGCACGTCCACCATCAAGAGCACTGAGGGAAGCACAGAGCAGGCTGAGGTCTAGCGTGTGATTAGAGGGACCACAGACTGGGATGCTGAGAGCCTCGGGCACCTGCTGTGACCCTAACCCAGGCGGCCTCATGAGCAGCAGGTGGCAGCCAGGCGAACACTCACCCAGGTGCACCGAGAACTTCTGTCCCACAGAAATCTGCTCAGATCTATCCAACATCACTGGACAGATGACCCAATGCATCCCCAGGCAGGAGGTTGAGCCGCCCAAGGAGGAGCAGCCTCAGAGACCACATCCGCTGGGTCCCATCCACGTGATTCTCCAGAAAAGACCCAACTGGGCCAAGACAGCTGAGTGGCTGCGTGGCTGGGGTGGGGATGGACTCACACAGCAGGGCTTCTGGGGGGTGAGGAGATGGGAAGGGTCCTGGTTGTGGTGGGAGCAAATGGATCTGTGGCTTTTCTCACAGCTCATCCATTTTGGGGGGTGATCTTTAATGTCATCATACCTGTGAGATGGACATGAAACAAAGCCTTGGGAGCGCTGATGTTTTTGACTTTTTGTGGTAGGGAGGCAGGACAGACTTGAGGAAAACAGGGAGCCACCACGAGCTCAGGACGCTCAACTCCCACCCCGCACCGAGGCTGGCCTCCTGGCCTGCGGGACTCTCAGGAAGATGGGCTAGGAGTGACCACCCCTGGGCAGCATGGGGTCGCCCGTGGGCCGAGGTTCACTGCAGGGCGCTCTCCTTCCCCGAAAGTACTGTGGAAGCAAGGTGAGTCTGCAGGAGGCCAGAGAGGCCTGCAGGCTCCACCCCAGCTTCGGTCTCGCCCCTTCCCTCTCCTCTTCCCACCCCTTCCTCCTCCTCCCTCATCCCTCCCCCTCCCGGCTCCCTCCTCTCCCCTCCCTCTTCTCTTCCTCGCCACACCCCTCGCTCCCCACTTCCCAGGCCACCACTAGTCCACTTTCTGTCTCTGCAAATTTGCCTGCTCTGGATACTCCGAGTAGACAAACTCGCCCAATCCGTGGCCACAGAGGCTTCCTTCACTGAGCGTGATGCTCTCAAGGCTCATCCACATTGTGGCAGGACTTTGCTCCCTTTTGTTCCACTTGAATTTGTACATGTTGTTTGTCCAGCATCGGTGGGTGGACATCTGAATTGTTTCCATTTTTACTATGAGCAAAGCTACTGTGCACATTCCTATGAATGTTCTCTGTGGACACGGGTTTTTAATCCACTGGGCGTGCATCAGGAGTGGCATGCTGGCTCTGAGGATTACTCCATGTTTCACCTTTTAGGAAACTGCCAGATGACTTTCCCGCACACCTGCGCCTTTTCACACTCCCAGGGCGAGGCCTCCAAACTGTCCACACCCTGGACAATGCCTGCTACCATCTGTCTTCTTGGTCCTGGCCAACCCAGGGGGCAGGAAGTGGATCCCAGAGTGACTGCAGTTCATTCTTTAAGAACAAAGCTGGGGCTTCCCAGGTGGTCCAGTGGTTAGGACTTTACTTTCACTGCAGGAGACACTGGTCCAATCCCTGGTTGGGGAACTAAGATCCTACAAGCCACGGGGGCAAAAATAAAAACAACAAATCCAGAAGGATCCCTCGCCTTAGCTCAGAATGTTCTTGAGACACTAGGAGTAGAGGCCAGAGCTTTGCTGTGGCCAGGGTCCTCCCCACTGCCCAGGGAGCGGGGTGGGGTGGACTGTCCCCAAGTCCTGCCCCACCCACCCCCTCGCTCCGCTCTTCTGGGGCCGGTCTCCCGCCGCAGGGATTTCTCAGGATCCACCCCAGAGCCTCCCGGCGCCCCCTACTCCCCGTACTCAGACGCCCGGTTCTCAGCGGTATCCCGGCCACGCTAGCTCCAGCCCCTTCTTGTCTCCTCGGGCGTCGGGACCTCCCGGGGATCCGGACATTTTGCCTGTTTATCTCTCTGATGCACCCACTGTAGCCCCTGTCTGCGCCTCGCCTTCGGAAGGAAGGTTCGGAGGAACGTTGATGTAACCGCGCCGGCACCACCCGAAGATGCCAGGGGGCGCTGTGGGCCGCCAGTCGGCCAGGCTCCCCGGCAGCCTGCAGGTGCTTGCTCCTCCGGGGATGCGGACAGACCCTGACATTTTCCCTTTTCATCGGGAAAACAGCAGTTTGCCCACTGCCTCGTTCAGGTTAACGCGGGGGGAGCACCTGCGTGCGAGGAGATTCCTGGCGGCCACCCCGGGGTCCCCGGGACCTGAGAGCCTCCCAGTGCGGCCTCGATCTGGCGGCTGTCTCCCAGGAAACGGCTGCGACCCGGTTCCTCGGCCTCCAGGAAAGCCTGGTCCCCTCGAGGCCGGCGCTGCTCGGCGAACGTGGAGAACGTGGTGTCCGGAGCCTGAGCGGCCCGCGCATGGCTGACAGAGCCTGGGATTGGGGTGGGGGGCGTGGACGCTCTCTCCTCCTCAGGTCCCCACGCGGTCATCCCATGTCTGTGTCCTGATCTCCCCTTATAAGGACACCAGAACTGTGGGATCAGCCCCACCCTATGACCTCATTTGAACTCAGTCACCCCTTTAAAGGTTCCCTCTTCACATACTCAAATCCTGAGGCTCTGGGGGTCAGGGCTTCAACATCTGGATTTCAGCTCAGTTCAGTCGATCCGTCGTGTCCGACTCTTTGCGACCCCATGGACTGCAGCATGCCAGGCCTCCCTGTCCATGACCAACTCCCGGAGTTTACTCAAACTCATGTCCATCGAGTCGGTGATGCCATCCAACCATCTCATCCTCGTTTGTCCCCTTCTCCTCCTGCCCTCAATCTTTCCCAGCATCAGGGTCTTTTCAAGTAGGTCAGTTCTTCACATCAGGTGGCCAAAATATTGGAGTTTCAGCTTCAGCATCAGTCCTTCCAATGAATATTCAGGACTGATTTCCTCTAGGATGGACTGGTTGGATTTCCTTGCAGTCCAAGGGACTCTCAAGAGTCTTTTCCAACACCACAGTTCAAAAGCATCAATTCTTCTGGGCTCAGCTTTCTTTATAGTCCAACTCTCACATCCATACATGATCACTGGAAAAACCATAGCTTTGACTAGACGGACCATCTGGATTTGGGGGGACAAAATTCAGCCCACAACACCCTCCAAGACATTCTGGAAACATGTTAGATGGGAGGAAAGAGCTGCCAGGCCCAAGGCCCTGGGGAGAGAAGGAGAGGAAAAGGAGCAACCACGTGGGATTTCTCCTGTCTGTTCCCTTGAAGGTCCCCCACCCCCGCTGGCCTCCTCACCATCCTGGTGGCCAGGTTTGGTGACAGAGAACTCCTGGGAGGAGCGACCCGGGGATGCACCTCTGGTCCAGGGCTGGGCAGAGGAGAGGAGGGGATCTGCAGGGGAGTTGGTGACAGGTGATCCGAGGGCCACCTTCCACAGGGGCTGAAAGGCGTCACTCGCTGGTGGTGGCCCTGCTCACAGCCCTGTCTCTGAGGCCCGACAGCTGGGTGACAAAGGGGACTTTGCTGGGGTGGGTAAGACACAGCCTGGGACACCTCCCTGCAGAAGGAACTCGGGTGATTCTTTGTTCAAAGCAAGTCACCCAAGGGCTCCTACGTCACGGATAGGAGAGGACGACCTCCTCTGAGACGTGAGAACATCACGCCTCCCCCTGAAGCGTCATCGCCCCCCAGAGTTCATATGCAAAATGTGCCCGCCTGCGGTATGGGGGAGTGGGGCTACAGCTTTCCTGGCTTCTTTCCCTCAAAACGTTTTGTGTGTGTGTGTGAGCCCACAGTTCTTTCGTTTGTTTAATTGTATTTATTCTTGGCTGTGCTGAGTCTTGGTTGCTGCCTGCGGGCTTTTCTCTAGTTGCAGCGAGTGGGGGTTAATCTCTAGTTGCGGTGCACGGGCTTCTCTTGTTGTGGAGCACAGGCTCTAGAGCTCGTTCTCAGTAGCTGCGGGCTTCCGGGCTTAGCTGCTCCGTGGCATGTGGAATCTCCCTGGACCAGGGATCAAACCCATATCTCTTGCATTGACAGATGGATTCTTTACCACTGGACCACCAGGGAAATCCTCCCCAAACTTTTTATTCTATAGTCATGGAATGCAACTTTTTAAAAATTGTGGTAAAATACACTTGACATAAAAATTTCTTTCTTAACCATTTTAAGTGCACAGTTCTTAAGGCACTGTACTTAAGGCATAGGGGCCTTAAGTACATTCACACTGAGAGACCATCCCACCACCGTCTCCACTTATCTTCCTAAATGGAAACTGGCCCCTCAAACTCCTGACGTTTTTGCAGGCTTCCAGCATCAAGAAGGGCCAAGCCCGAGGCTCCCCTGCCTCTGAATCACTGGCACCGGCACCATCTCTTTAAAAAAGTGTGAGGGATGAAGGCGCCCCCTCAGTATGGGATCCGGCTGGTGGTCACTGCACAGCACAACCTCTTTCTGCACTAAGCAGCCCTGGTTTAAAGCTGCGCGGGTCCCCAAAACAAACTAATTCTCCAGGATGTGGAGCCACGATGGGGGAGATGGCCGGGGGAGGGGTGCCCTGACTCCTGCTACGTGTAATGGGGACACGTGCAGGGGAGGTTGGTGGCCATCACTGGACAGACTTACTCCATGTGGTCTCCCCACAAACTCTGATAAGAAATAACAAAAGGTGTTAGTTCCCCAGGGTAGGGTTTTTAGATCGCCTCTAGGCAGTTAATCTCTGAGGTTCCGAGGCTTGGGGGCAACCACACCCCGGGAAGTACTTTGTGGCTTCAATGACATGGTGGAGAGAAAGCAGGTGCTTTGTGGTATTTATACCCTGAGTGATGAATGTGGCAATTAGAGCCTGCAGTCAGTGTGGGCCCTGTGGGAGGTTTGCTGGGGAGCAGGTGGGGGAGGGGAATGATACATCCCAGGGGGTGGGGTGAAGGGCATGGGAGGGGGAGAAGACCCAGAGGTTTGGATTTTGCAAAATATAATAAAATAGACAAAACTCTGAGAGTCTGATAGACAAAAGGGGAAACACCAATGAGCCTGAGGAATGTGAAAGGTAACAGAGTCTCAGAGGAAACACAGTTTGAAAGAAGGTAAGAAGTGTGTGGTGTGGACTCCACACTGAGGTGCCCATGTTCCTCAGAGAGCAGATCCATTCCTAGGAAGATAAAATGAAATGTTAGTTGCTCAGTCGTGCCCTACTCTTTGCAACCCCATGGATTAGAGCCCTCCATGGAATTCTCTGTCCATGGAATTCTCCAGGCAAGAATACTGGAGTGGGTTGCCAGTTCCTTCTCCAGAGGATCTTCCCAACCCAGGGATCGAACCCAGGTCTCCTGCATTGCAGGCAGATTCTTTATCTTCTGAGTCACCAAGGAAGCCCTCACAAAGATAAAAATTGCTTAAATTGTCTCTAAAACCACAGATTAATGCTGAAGATCAGAAAGGGTCAGTGTCCTGGCCGGAAGCAGGCTTGCCGGGTCCTCCTGGTGGGACAGATGTGGTCACAGACAAACAGGACATCCTCAGAAAGATGTTGGCAAGGTTGCCAGGCAACATGTTAAATAGCCACAGAAGCACAGGAAACTACGACTCAACTTTCCTCCTTCAGGATTCAGGGAAGTAGAATAAAATTTGGTCACCAAAGAGCCATTGGATTAAAAGTGGTCAAGGGTGCAACTTACAAAATCATTTTAAAACTAAGAGTGCCTGGACTTCCCCGGTGGTGCAGTGGCTAAGAATCCGCCTACCAATGCAGGGGAGACAGGTTCGATCCCTGGTCTAGGAAGATCCCACATGCTGCGGAGTAACTAAGCCCCAGTACCACAACTACTGAACCCGTGTTCTACAGCCCATGTGTCACAAGTACTGATTGAAGCCCAAGAGCCTAGAGCCTGTGTTCTGCAATGAGAGGCCACCACAATGAGAAGCCCGTACAGCAGAACCAAAGAGTAGCTCCCGCTCGCCACAACTAGAGCTGCAAAGGAGACCCACTGCAATTGAAAAAAAAAAATTATCAATATAATAAATTAAAATTGTATATTGAAAAAAAAAAAAAAACTAAGAGTGCCTGACTCAAGGCAGTGATGGTCGTGCAGGAGAGCATGGGTTCGCGTGGTCAGACTTGGCCTTTTCACAAGAACTCAAGCAAGTCAGCACAAAGGTGGTTCAGTGTTAGGACAGCTGCTTGTGTGATGTGTGACATGAGCAGACTCAAGGAGAAAATCCACACGGTCAACTGATAGATAATGAGACCTGTGTTTCATTTAAAAATTAAAAAGTGAGCTAACCAAGATGAAAACCTGGCAACCGAACATCAAAGTCCCCGCTGTATTTGTACGGCATGTATCATGCTGGAACAGTGGGCCTCTTCTGGGAAGTCCCAGCTCAGGGACCACCCAAGGGGATCAGTGAGAAGATGCTGAAGGACAGCCAGACTGTTCCTTCTTGGAGTTGACCTCCCAGTCTACCTGGAGACTAAGAGAATCAACAGAAAGACTACTGGAACCAGTAGGAGGATTCGGTCGGCCCCTTAGCCCGGAGAGGTCAGGTTGTGCTGCTTTGGTGACAGCCGCAGGTCTCAGGGCTCTGGTCTGTGCCCCTCCACCAAGAGCCAGGCCCACAGAGCAGCCCCCTTGGGAGCAGTCCTAGTTCTGAGGCCCTGGGGGTGCCAGACCAGCAATCAGATGCCCCCCTGCTCAGAAGCAGTTTATGGCCCTTCCATGGATGACCACTGACCAGGGTGAGTCCCCCAGCCCCACCCACCACAAAAGGCCTGTGGTACAGTCCTCCCACCTGGTTACCCTTGGTAACCAGCACTGACGCCACAGGAAGGGCTCAGATACACAACAGATAAGCGAACCAGGAGCTCTTCTGCAAAGCTGTCACAGCCAACGAGGACACACAGCTTTACTGAAAGCATAAGTGAAGTGAAGTGAAAGTTGCTCAGTCGTGTCTGACTGTGACCCCATGGACAGTCCATGGAATTCTCCAGGCCAGAATACAGGAGTGGGTAGCCTTTCCCTTCTCCAGGGGAATCTTCCCAACCCAGGGATCGAACCCAGGTATCCTGCATTGCAGGTGGATTCTTAACCAGCTGAGCCACAAGGGAAGCCCAAGAATACTGGAGTGCACAGCCTATCCCTTCTCCAGCAGATCTTCCCGACCCAGGAATCAAACTGGGGTCTCTTGCATTGCAGGTAGATTCTTTACCAACTGAGCTATCAGGGAAGCACAGTGAAAGCATAAGACACCAAGGAATACACATAAGCTGTGAGACAGCTGAAGGGAATTAAAACCTTTACCAAGAGAAAAGAAAACAAATACATTAGTGAGTTTTGTGATGGACCAGGAAGGATCAACTTTGGGAAGGTGTCAGTTCCTCCCAAATTTATCTATAAATCCAATGCTATCCAAACATATTGGCCAGAGGACAAAACTAGCAGAATTTGATAAGCTAACTCTAAAATTCACATGGAGAAAACCTGCAAGACTGGTGGCAACAGCCTCCCTAGAGGCCTCCTTCCTGGGTCCTAAGGGCGTCCTCCTGGGCACCCCATTTCTCTTGGTTTACACCCTTATTTTATGACAGTATGTCCTCCAGCAGCCCCGAAAGAAAAGATGCAGTGAATTAATATATGTCTGAATCCTCGCGTGTCTGAAATGTCTTTTTGGCTGGTATTTGACCGGGATGTTGTAAGATCGCTACTTTAAGATGTTCCACTCCACTTAGCTTCTATTCTTCCCCAAATTCTATTAGTTGGAGGCTGGACATCCTGGGAGGTTGTTCAGCTTTTCTCACATTTTCAGCTGTCTTTTTAACTTTCTAGGCAATTTTACAAATTCTATCTTTTAATGCTTTTATTGAAACATTTGACAATCATTTAACTTCATAGACGTTTCCTGGAGATGGCGCTGCAGTGTGGACTGTGGGTTCCTGGAGGCTGGTGCTGCCTGACAGAGCACGGTCCCTGTGGGCCACTATCGTAGGTTACTGTTGTTCAGAAACATGCCGGTATGGAGGGCGCCCCCCAGCGGGCAGAATTCCACTGGTGATTTTGTTCCATGAAAAATCATGCCCTTTGGGAAGACATTCCGTTAGAGAACGTGATCCCTTGAAAACAAGATCCTAGAGATGGCCTGCCCCAGGGAAGATACCAACCCTACTCTGCAGGTGACGTGCTGCCAAGGGCCCTCCTCTGAAACCAGGTAAGCAGCACAGGCCTCCTCCCCGTGTCCCTGTGGTTCAATGCAGACTGTGTCATTTGGCTTTAACTCAAACTAATCCCTTCATGTGATATCCCTGGACTCCCAAGTGGTCTCGGTCAAGGGCAGACCCTGAATGGCATCCATCCTCCAACTACACCTACGCCTGGGGCCCCAGGGCCCTGGGTGCCGAGCTGGCTGGGCCTCTGCTTCTCAGGGACCCTGCAGCGCTGTGAGGTGTGGCCCGGGTGACGGGGCGGAGCAGCCCAGGGTGAGTGTGGTCACCAGCCTCCCACAGTCCGTCAGCAGAGCACGGTGACAGGTCGCTCCTGACACTCTGCTGTGGAGGCTACCAATGAGACAAAGGAGAACCAAGCCGTGCAGGAGGAAGGCACTATGGCTGGCTGGGGCTGGTCCCTGGGAACCAAACTCCTGTGGAAAAGGCCCTGGAGGGTGCTCTGGCCGCAAGTGACCAGGAGCGTCTCCCTGGGGATGAAGGGCACGCCGCCCCCCCCCCCCCCCCCGCCCCCGCCAGCTCTCCATGGGCACTCCAATGGGCTTAGGCTCCAGGCAGTTCTGAGCCAGGCTCCTCACCCTAGGAAGCCAATCCAATTGGGGTGCAATGCCAGGGCCCCATTTCCAAACCATGCCAGGGTAGGGGTACAGACCCAGTGCTGAGCACAAGCAGCTGAGGTCCCCACTGCAGGGCGGGCACCCCCACGCCTGTGTCCTCCAGCAGGTCAGGGCAGCAGCTCTGCCCCTGCGCCCCTCCTTGCTGAGATCTCCCCTCTCCAACAATGGTCACCTGCTCTGCTAGGGGAGCAGGGGGCGAGGCCACCCCTCCAGAGGACGTGCACCCTGGCCCCCAGTGCACAGAGAAAAACCACCCAGAGGACAAGTTTGGGGCTGGGGTGATGTGGCAGGTGACAGGGTGGGGACTGTGGGACCAAAGCAGCTGAAGGCAAGATGGAGATGCCAGCAAAGGTCAGAGGGAGGAGCCCTGGCAGCGGGAACTGCTTTGGGGAGCGAGCCCAGGGGAGGCAGGGCAGACCTGGAGGGCAGGAGCCAGGGGCTAGGGGAAGTAACTGGGGGCGGGTACATTACCCCCACCTGCCACAAAGCCCCACAAAACACTCAACCACCTTTTCATCCAAAATCAAGGCTGTATTTACCTTCATTGGTTGATGTGAGAACAGATTGTTTAAAATAACCGGGGTCAACCGTGAAAACACGGGGTTGAAAGTACAGAACGGAATAAAGCAAACAGCCAAGGATGGCCAAACCGAGGCTCCAACGCTCAGGACACAGGTGTGGACGTCAGGAAAGAAGGGATACTGACGACAGGGCACGGTGACATTCACGGGGTTATGAAAGTAAGACTGAAACCGAAAGGAAATCATGCCAAAGCCTTGGCAGGTGGGAGAACATGAGACCAATGTCTTCTGACGCCCTCCGTGGAGAAGAAACACAGGTTATTTCTTTTGTGATCAGCCTTGAGCCTCTTTACCTCCCAATCCCCACTTATCTAGGGTGGATCCCCAGGCCACCGCATAGCCAGCCCGAGGTGCACGCACGTCCCAGGGCCGCTCTGCGGTCCCCCAGCGGCCTGGCCGCTCAAGCGCTTGCATAGTTGAAGGATGTTGCTGCCATTAAACGTCTGAGGGCAGTTCCAACTGACAGTGGGTGGGTTGTTGTGACCACCTTAAACAAATAACCAGAGAAATTTCTAGAAACTGTTTTTATAAAGTCTACCTAGGTTAAGAATTTAATAACATCATATATTTATATTAACAGACTATTTACAGTTTCATTTTTCTTTTTAAAAAAACAAACCGAAAAAGAAACCCTTTTACACTTCTGCATAATAAGGCAAAAAAAGCTTTGTACATTATTATCTTAATATATATCTGTAACTTCGGTTCCAAGTACCAAGGGAGGGCCAGGGCCGGGCCTGAGTGGGGGCCTCACAGTGCATTGGACAAAATGACCGTTTTTTTTTTTCTCCATAAATAAGACAAAAAAAACCCCAGGGGTTCTGGAGACGGATCTGAGGCCATTAAATTGCAAAACCAAACTAAAAGTAAAAAAGCAAAAGTGTCTTTCGTTTCTCTTAAGTGTCTAAAGAGCACAAAGTTGAAAAAAATACAAATCTATTAAAAATGCTTCTCACCTGTGGGAAAAAGGTACAAACTTGAATTTTTTCTTTTTTCCAGTAGCCTAATCTCAAGCTCGGAAAACAAAAGATCACCCCCAGAAAAGCTGTGTGTGACACCCCCGACGCTGCGAGTGGAAAAGTGAGCGTCGCCACCCCAGGGCCGATGGAACTGTGCTTAACTTCTAGAAATGGAGGTTTAGAAAAGTGGACAGCAGTGCGTTCCTGGAGGGAGCGGCCCCGCGGCCACTACCGCGCCTCCACCTCCTGGGGGTTGCGGGAAGGGGAGTAGTCGCGGGCCTCGCCCGGCGCGCGGGCCCCCAGCGGCGTAGTCCTGCTCCGCGGCTGCCCGGGGGGCGTGGGGGGCCCGCCTGCGGCCACCAGCGGAGGCGGCGCGCCGAGCGCGGCGGCGGAGGCGGAGGGCGGGGTTCGCGCCAGGAGACTGTTGTGCAGCGCGGCGGCGGCTGGCGCGAGGCGCGGGTAGTGCAGGGCGCCCAGCGCCGGCAGCAGCGCCGCGCCGTCCAGGTGCGCGGCCCGGGCACGCTCCAGCTCGTCGCGGCGCGCCTCCCGCAGGCGCTCCGGGCTGTAGTCGTGCGGTTCGCGGTCCCGGTAGGGGCGCTCGGGTGGCTCGAGGAGGGCGGCAGGGCCCGGGCCTGGCGGGGCGCGGCGGGGCAGCTCCGGGCCACGGTAGGCGTCGCGCGGCGGCTCCCACGCAAAGGCTGGGCGCTCGCGGCCCGCGGGGCCAGGGCCGGGCTGTGGGGGCGCGTCGCCGTCCTCCCCGCGCTCCTCCTTGACCTTCACGTCGCTCTGGGACCGCTCGGCCGACGCCTCATGCGGCTTCCCGGGCTCACGGCCCAGGAGACCGGCCAGGCGCAGGCCTTCCCCCAGGGCCATCTTGCTGGGCTTGGGGCCGTCCTCCCTGGCCGGGGAGCGGCTCTCCTTGATGCGGAGCTCAGCCTCGCGTTCGGTGGGGATCCCGGGCCGGCCCGGATCGCCCTGGCCCCGGAGCAGGAGGCCACTGCCTGGGTGGCCCACAGGCGCCGCCGGAGAGGCCCGGCTCAGCAGGCGTGTCTTTTCCAGGAGGTCCCTGGGAGTGACAATATAGACACCCCCGCTCAGCCTGACGCGACACCCTGCAGTGAGCTCCTCTGCCACCAAGGTCCCACCTCAACGCGGCACCGGCACTGTCCACTGCAGCGACCTCAGGCTCCTTGTGTGTGGGTGTGTCCACTTAGCAGCCTAGGTTCCTGTGCGATTACTGCTAGTGGCACCCATCAACACACACATGGTGATCATAACCCACACACCCCCAAGGGCACCCCCATACCTGCCTCCCCGCCCACAGGCAACTTTGGAGCCCAACTTTGCAGCAGCAGCACAGACTTCTCCACCAGAACCCAGGCCACTGAGCCCCTGAGCCAGGAGAAGCCCTTCAGTGGGGGGAGAGGGGGAAGCCCCATGGCCCCTCAGACCCACTGATCCTCTAGAGGGACGGGGCTCTGAAACCCTCTTCTGGTGGGTGTGTGTGGCCTGGCTGGGGTTCACAGAGTTCCGCCCGCCCCATCCCAGTCTGGTTCTCACCCATGAGGCGCCACTCTACATTTCAGTCCTTTGGCCCTGAGGCTGGGAGCAAGGTGGGCATGGCCTCCACCCTGATGAGGGGCTGGGATGGCAGCTGAGCTTAAGCACATCAGGTGCCCAGGTCCCCTTCCAACCTTCACTGCTGCACCTGGCCACTCTTACTGTACTTGCAGCCCGCCCTCTTGACCCTGATGTCCCCACGGGGGGCTGCAGTTCCCTGGGCTGCTCCCCAGCACCCTTCCTGGGGCCTGTGACAAATGTCCCCGTCGTCTTCTAGGCAATCCCCTCCCTCACTGTGCTCTCAGGCTCTGCCCAACACCCAGCTTGCAGCAATGCCCAGACCTGGCCGGAAGGGCTGGCCAGGGGGCCTTCCCCTGCTCCTGTCTGCATGCTGGCCCATGACTCAAATCCCGGACTCTGACACTCACCTGTTAATGCAGGCTCCCTCCTGCCCTGCCCTGGCCTAGCTCTACTGCCCGTGGGGTGAGGGGTGGGAACACACAACCTCAGCTCCCATCCTCCAGCCCAGGGAGCTCCCCACAGGTGTACCTCCCAGACCTGGCACCCTCTGGTGGTTCAGCAGCCCACCTCCAGACCCCACTGTGGTCCAGAAGCCCACCGTCCCTGTCAGGGCCTTGGAAGAAGTAACCCTCATCCTGGATGGCACCTGCCCAGACCATGCCCCAGCAAGTCTTCTGTGGGAACAAGGTGGAGAGTGTGTGGACTCGGGGGTCCCCTTCCCCTGGTCTTTCTGCAGTCTTTGTGTCCTCCCACAGAAGGAGATTTCAGTTTGCGCCCTTGGGTTCAGCAGAGGTGGCTGGGGGTGGGGGCCAAAGTAGGGGGGGGGGGCAGGGAGCTGGCAGAACGAGCAAGTGGAGGGGCCCCTACTCACCGGTCCCGCTCCTCCTTGCCCTTGTCCAGCTCTCGGTCGTGGTTGGTCAGGGCTGAGACCCGCTCGGCATCTACAGGCTTGGGCCACGGGGGTGGCGTGGGGAAGGAGGGTGGCGCTCGGTGCAGCCGGTTCCAGGCCTCGTGGGGGCTGGGCAGGCCATGCAGCGTGGGGCCCTCCTTGGGGGCAAAGATGCCACCGCCGCCGGGAGCTGGAGTGGGGGTGGTGGCAGAGGGTGAGGCCGGGGTGCCAGGGAGGAGCACACACAGGGAGATGCCCAACCCCAGGCCTGCGTGTGCCCCGAGGGGTGACAGTCCACCTGGTGTCACTGTAGCCCTGATGCACACCCATGCCCGCGTAGGGGAGAGCAGGCGGCAGGGTCACTCACTCAGCGTGTGGCTGCCGAGGCCTCCGAAGGCGTTGCTGCCCAGGCTCCCCAGGCCCCCAAAGGTGCTTGATCTGCTGAAAGGGTCTGTGGGGACAACAAGCACTCAGGGATTTCTGTGTGCACCAGGACCTCCCCCACCCCAGGGCTCCAAAACCTGGCAGGTACCACCTGCACAATCCGAGGGTGCCCTGGTTCTTGGGGGTCAGCACAGGCCAGCCAGACTGCACAGACCTCAGGGGACACCTACCTGTCAAATGACCAGTGGGCAGGAAGCTGCCAGGATGCGCTGAGGGTCCGAACGGGTTGGCGGCGGGATGGGTGGCACCTGGGGAGAGGGGAGGCTGTTGGAGACCCAGGTGCACCCACCTCCCCTTCCAAGCTCAGGACCAGCTGGGAGGTAGGCTCTCATCCCCCTGAGTCTGGAGGACCAGGACGCAGGGGAGCCGGGAGGGAGGTGCTGATGGCAGTGAAGGCCCCAGAGGAAACAGGGCAGAGAAGGGCCTGAGGCTGAGCCATAAGGCGCTGCTCCCCCAGCCAGCTACCCTCGGAGGGCCCAACCAGAGCTAACAAACAATCCTGGTCTTGACAGTGAGTGCAGCTTGGTGCAGATGGACCATGGCCCGAAGACGGCAGCCCCTCCGGTGGTGTCCCCTGGCTGCAGGTCGCAGCCCACAAGCATCGGTGCGGCGTCAGCCCCGCTCTCCCGACGCCCCTCAGAACCCAATCTGGAGGGCCCGGTCCTGAGAAGGGGCTGCTGGGTCAAGGGCCGACTCTGCCACTTAGGGCGTCCCACCTTCTGTCTAGAGGTGAATTTCTGGTGAGACCTGTGAGAGGGGTGCCCTCTCCTGTCTCTCCAGCTCCCTCCACCTGTGGGGACCCCAACAATGCAGTGCTCCTGCCTGCCTGCCGTGGGAGTCAGAGGCGGGCTCTTCCACCCAGACAAATGCAGGATTAGTTCCCAGAGAGCTTCCACCTAGAAACGTGATCTCATTTCTAAGTGACCTTATGAAGAAATCAAACCAGAAGTTAGGAAACAGCTGGTCCAGTGCTGAAGAGGATGCTATCAGAGCATGTGGAGGGCAGTCAGGGAAATGTGCTGCCTTAAAAAGCTACACCCTGAGGAAAGGCCAACGAACCGATACTCCCCGGGGAAGAGGATGGAAGAAACACATGCCAGATTGGGGGGTGGGGGTGACCAGGCGTCAGGCGGGGACAGCAGGGCCCTGGTCTGGGTGGGGCATGTGCTGGGGGAAGTGGGCACACAGCAGGACGAGGCCATGGGTGGAGGGAAGCACACAGGGGCCCAGGCCACAGTCTGTAGGCTATGGCCTAAGAAGTCTGCTGGCCGCCAGGGCTGAGGCCCAGATGGGAGGCGCTCTGCTTTCTGAGGGACCCTGACACCTGGGAGACGTCTCTGCCCTGGCTGGGGACTGGAGGCCATGAGGGTGGTAGAGTGGGGGCTGGGAAGAGCCGCCCAGCTCACAGGCCAGCCAGCATGACCCCATCACACCGGTGCGCTAACAGGCTGTCTGCAGGGACTGACATGACAGGAAGCAAGCATGAGCTTGCGCCAGAGTGTGAACACGGTGGATGTGAGGAGTGGTCAGGGAAGGTTCTCTGAGGAGGTGACATCCTTCAAGGGCCTGAAGGCTGGAGAGTAGGGAGCAGCTGCCCTGTGGCCTCCAGACCATCACCCTGGGCCGCCACCTGGGAACTTGGGTTTCAGGAGGTTTCTCACCTTCCTCTGATATGAATGCCTCACTCACATGTGTTCAGGTTGTGCAGTGTGGTTTGTGCTGAGCACCCGCTTTCCTTTCGGGAGTCTAGGTTTTGGTCCAGGCACACACAGGTGCCTATGTGACTGGCCCTCAGTAAGAAGCCAGGACGCTGGGTCCCCACAAGCTTCCCTGGGAGACAGCCTCTCACCCTGTTGTCAGGGCTCCTTTCTGGGGAATAAAGTGCGTCCTGGGGCTCCTCAGGCAGTGCTCAGGAGACACCCACTTCCACCCTCCCCCCATTCCTTGCTACAGATGTAGGTCCCTTGGCTACAGTGCATATAGCTGGTGGGGTGTGAGACGTGGGCTGAGTCCTGGGGGCGCTGCAAGCCCAGCGATGGTCCTGGGGACCCTGACACAGTGAAGCTGTGGTGTGGCTGCTGGCGGAGGTGAGCACGGAACAGTGGCTCTGGAGCAGTTTCCCACCATTCGGACAACAGCCAAACCCTTCCTGGGAGGGAAGCCCCAGAGAGGAGCGCGTCCTGGGCCAGAGCATGGGCGGGGTCAGGTCAGCAGTGGGGACACCTCTGGGGGTGTGGAGGGAGAAGCCTGAGGCAGGCAGGACTGCCAGACCCCACCTGCTATAGCTGGAGAAACAAAAGCGCTGCCCACACAAGCCAGAGGAGACAGGCGAGAGCGCGGCTGCCAGGCCACCCCCGAGTCTGCACGGTGGCCGGGCCGCCAGCCCCCTGGGCCAGGCCGCCTTACCCGAGCTGGAGAAGAGGGGCCGGGCCAGGTCCTGCGGGCAGTGGAGTCCGGCGAACACGCCCGGGGCGGGGGGTCTGCTGAACAAGTCCAGCTTGGTGCCCACGTCCAGCTTGTGGGGCTCCAGCTGCATCTGCCGGGACAGAGCGTGTATAGGGGCCGGAGGCCGGGCCTCTGTCCTGCTCGCCACCAGGCTGCCGATGAGCTGGACAACAAGGTGTGGTGCCCCCGGCTCCGCTGGCCTCGCTCAGTGGGCGGAGAGACAGGTAAGAGCCATCCTGACCACGTGTCAGCGATGCGGGGAAACCGAAACGTCGTCACGTGTGGTCGATATAGGAGGTTCCCGATTGCGGCGTTTCGCTCCTGTTTATATGGTCTTTGAAAGCTGGTGTTTTACACTTAAAACTCATCTCAATTTGGATGCTACATTTTCATTAGAAATACTCTGTTTAGATTTTGTAAAGTTGAGTTGGAAAAGTACATGCGCATACCCGAGTCTTTCCAGTTTTCCAATGGCTAAATTTACCATGAGTATTAAAATTTAAATGTATTAAAGAAAACTAAGATGCCAGTCCCTGGGTCACTAGGGCCACGGGAGGCACGGGGCGGGCCAAGTCCGTCCCAGTTCTTCCTGCTGTGGTGACCAACAGAGGGGTGCCCCCACCCTGCCTCCTCCACTGCACACCTTCCAGGCACGCTGCCTGAGTGCATGTTAATCCGTCATAAATCCCTTTCTGTGACTTGTCCTTTGTAACCCACTTAAAGCGTGATGATTTAAAAATACCTTGAGTAAGGGTAACGTGTTACCTGAGATGACAGACAGAAGTGTGGAGACCCTTCTGTGATACAGGGTGCAGGATCCCATCCTGGCCTCCCTCAGCACCCCAGCCCACTCTCCCTGGCTGCAAGTCCCCAGGCTTCCCAGGGCTGCCTCTTCCCTGCATCCCTCAGCCAGGGCATCTGGCATCACCCACTGAGGGGAGGATGGCCTCAAGCTGGGTTCCTCTTCACCACCTGTCCCCCCCAGGAGCATGCAGGCTCCGTGAGCACTTATGTTCAACTTTGTCCATGGCCCACAGCAGACACTTAATAAACACTTGGGGGAAAGGGGGGGCCGGGCCAAATGCTCCCTGGGAGAGCTTTGACTGACAGCAGGGAGGCCCAGCAGGATAACCCTGCCTGGGTCATCCCGGGTGACCGGCTGGGATGTGACTTTGAGTTCCCCATACACTTCTGTCCTGCTCCCCAGATAAGACCCCTGCTGGCCCGGCCCAGCACTGGGGCAAGGGGCACATGCGCACACGTGTGGACGCTGGGGAGGGCCTGGCCCAAGAGAGGCGCCCTCTGAACCGCAGGCCTGGCTGGCAGGACGAGCAGTCCAGCTCACCTTTATCTTCTGCTGATGGTGGTAGATCTGCCAGGCGATCTGCACGTGCACAGCGCACCACTTCCCCGGCTTCTGCGACGGGGGGATGGGCTCAGCCTCGCGGCCAGAACCGTCTCCTCACGCCCCACCCCCAGATCCCTGCGGTCACAGGGCACCCCTGGGCCACCCCAGGGAGTCCTCCCTGGCCTCAGACCCTCCCCGAGGTCCCGCCGGGCCCCTTCCTCCCAAGGTGAGACACACAGGCACACACACAGACCTTACACATGCAAGCACGCACACACTCACCCTGATTGCTGTCCGGTACGGGTCGGACACCTGCTGTTGACAGAGGAGAAGTGTTAGACCCAGGCTCTGCAAGCAGTCAAGCCCGAGGAGTTGGGGAGGGGGGACTATGTGAGCCTCGTGGAGCCATGCTGGCTGGACGCCCACCCAGGAAGGAGAGAGGCAAGAACACCGCTGCCACCTACCCCGGGGGCTTTCTGCGGGAGGGTGTGAACCGCACTGGCCCGGCCTGTTAACTCGAGTGGGTTTGAAGTCTGAGGGGAGAGAGGGACACCGCACGAGACCACTTTGCAGGCTCCGTGCCCAGGTGGCACCAAACCCCCCCGGGGCACCGGTGTCCGCCTTGCCCTCCTTGTGGGGCCCTGCACGCTGTCACCCGGGATGGTCTGGCTTCCCACCACACCCTCCGTCCGGAGGTTTCTGAAAAGGCGGCAGGAGAAGGCTCTGATTGCTGTGCCGGGTGAAGGCAGCCCCGCTGCAGGGAAGGTGAGCAGAGCAAGCCCGGTCCCTGGTGCCTAGGCCTCCTGCAGTGTGGATGACCTTGGGCGGCTGCTGTCCACACTCCACCTCTGCTCCTCTGCACTGCTCCTCCCACCCCCCAACCCTGAGTGCTTCCAGCTGAGGAGCCAACAAATGAAGCAAGGCTCTCCTGGCCCCAAAGGTCAGGATATTCTGCACTGAGGTGAAAGCCCTTCAGGTGCCACCCGGGATCATGACTGCCCTGAGAGATGCTGGATGGGGGGGGGGGGGGGGGGGGGGGGCGGTCCTGCAGCCCCTGCCCACCATACCCACCCCCTCCTGGGAGCAGCTGGTACCTTGGGCTGAAAAGCACCCTGCAGGGATCCAAAGGGGCCTGGGTGTGGGAGCAGGGCGGGCAGTCCTGGGACGGCCGGAGGGAAGGGCGGGAAAAACTGCAAGAGAAGGCGGGAGGGGTGTTCCAGGGGCCTTGCCGGGCACTCGGACATCCTGGGTAGGGGTGCGGGGCCTGGCCCTCTGGTCCCCACCCTGCCACGCCTGCACTAGGTGGGAAGCTACTCGGACAAGGTGCAGCCCGACCTCCACACCCCCCACCCTGCCTGGCGATCCCAGGGCACACAGGGACACTCACGTTGGAATGTCGGAAGTAGGGGCTGTCCAGCTTGGGTGTGTACTTGTCAAACTGGAAGGGAAGGAGGCAGAGAGTGAGGCCTCCCAACCTTGCCGATGCCCTCCATTGGCCAAGCTCCCACCCACACCGTCAGGCCAGGCAGCGGCCAGAATGAGGCTGGTGGCCTCCAGCCAGCTGTCCTCCAGGCTCCCCGAGGGTGCTGGCCCATGGCCCTTCCCCGTTCTAGTGACCTCAGCATAGGAGGTACAGACTCGCCCACCTGGGTGTCTGCAGCCATGACTGGGAGGGCAGGGCATGGAGCCCAGGGCTGGTGGTTAAGCTGCAGGGGCACACTGAGGCCACTGCTAACTGGCCAGTGCCAAAGCAAAGCTGGGAGGGGACTCTGCCCACAGCAGCTGGCTTGGGGATGAGATCTTGAGGCTCAGGAACATGGGAAGAGTCCTGATCTGCATGGCCCCTAGTCCTGGTCCTGGTCCTCCTGACCTGCTGCCTTGCTGCCAACTGAGACACTGAGGACCTGACATGGGTACAACTGGCCCCACGGTCATGTGGACGGGGTGTTCACCCGAGCCCAAGAGAATGGCCCAGGGCAGGGAGCTTCATGGGATGACCTGGGAGCGGGGGACGGGGGGAACCAGAGGAGGAGCTGGACGGACAGGCGGACCGAGCGGACGGTGTCAGCCTGCATGCGTGCAGAGAGTGTCTGCGTGTGCCTGCTGCGTGTCCCACGCCCGGGCCACCCCCTCCCGCCTGCCGGCACGCAGCCTACGCACCGGCGGGGGTGCGGCGGGTGGCAGGAGCGGCGTCGGGGGCGGCCCGGCAGGGAAGGGGGCGAATGTGTGTTGGTGCTGGTGTGTGTGCTGGTGTGTGTGTTGGTGCTGGTGGAACTCCGCCCGCAGCAGAGCTCCCGGGCCCAGGGGGGCGCTCTGGACCAGAAAACGCGCGTTCAGCTCTTGCCTGAGCAGCTCGTGATCTACAAGAGAAAAAGAGAGAGACAGAGAGGCACGTCGGCCGCGGGCTCCCGGCGGGGCGAGGCGGATAGTCACCTGGCACTCCCGGTTTCGGCAGGCCAAGCCGTGGTGGCCGCTCGCTACGTGCGGGCCCCAGGGTGGAGGTAAGAGAGGTGCCTGTGACCAAGTACCAATCAGAATCCCCGAATGAGGCTGGCAATACATGATTGGCTGGCTGAATGAGATCAACAGGCTGGCATCTAAAGGCAAGAGAGAACACGGTGAGCCACCCCGGGAGCCCGAGACAGCCCTGTCGGGGAGCCCTGCCCGTCCCCGCCTCCCCAGACCGGTGTCTCGGTCCCAGCCTGGGGCACTGAGGTGCCCCCAACTGAGCTGGGCTCAGACTTTTAGAAAAGAATTGGAGACCCACGAAAAATCCTTAGTGACCTAAGATTCGGCCATGAGGGGGGCACTTGCTGGAATCAAGCAGTGAGGGAGAGGTCAGGCTAGCTGCAGTTCATCTGGGGCCCCGCTACCCCACAATTCAGCCCTATCCACCCCTGCCCCCACAGCAGCCTAGGGACCGAAGGATGGGAAGAGACACACAGCAGGCCCTGGGAGCCCTCATCGCAGTGACGACTGAGCAGCTCCAAGTTATACCAACTCCCGGCTCCCGACTGCCCTACTAGGCTTGGCAAGGGTTCAGAATGGAGCAGGGAGTGTGTGTCCGTGTACACGTGTGTGCACGCATGAATCTGTATGTGTGCACAACTGAGGCCCTGGCAGGAAGTGTCCTCTGCCCTGCACTGATGGTCTGGAGGAGCAGGTGGGAGAGAAGTCTGTCTCTCCGAGGCCAGCCCCCGCTTCCCAGGGGCACATCCCTCCCTGCCCAGGGGTGAGGCGCCCAGAGTGGAGAGGGAACAGGCAGTGACCCTGGCCCCACCGACGGCACCCAGACCTACCGGCGGGGTGTCCTGGGATGACCAGGCTGTTGGCCGGCAGCGCCGGGGGCGGGGGCAGTGTCGGGGGCGCGGCGAACATGGCCGCCGCGTGGTGCTGGTGCTGGGCCTGCGAGCGGAGCGCCAAGTGTGAGGTAGAGAGGTGGGGGCCCGGCCCGTGAGGCGACAGGGACGCGTGCTTGGCGAGCCCCAGGCTGGCACCGCTGCTGGCGCTGCTGCTCCTGCTGCAGGGAGGGGCGCTCAGTGCCCGGCCGCGCGCCCCGCTTCCGCGCCGCCCCGCGCCCGCCTGAGGCCGCGCAGGCTCGGCCCCGCGCCCACCTGAGGCTGTGCCCACCTGAGGCTGTGCAGGCCGTTGTGCGCGGCCGGGCCGGGGCCTGGGAAGGCGCCCGGAGGGAGAGGCACGTGCGTCAGGAGCGGGGCCCGGGGCTGCGAGGGTGCAGGTGGCAGCTGCGGGGCGAGGCGGGGCAGCGCCGGGGCTTCCTTCTTGACCAGCGGGCTGGCTGCGGTGCTGGCGGAGGGCAGGACTGGCGCGGGGCTGCGCACGGGGGCCAGGAAGGGCGGCTCGGTGCTCAGCTCGCGGCTGCGCTCCAGACCCGAGACCTTGGGCGCTGCCCCGGTCTTGGCCTCGGACTTCTCGCCCAGCGTGGGGCCTGCGGAGAGAGCGGCGGAGGTGAGTCTGGGGTTCACGATCATTTCCAAAGGGGATCTAGGTGGCGCAGAGCCCCTGCCCACAACACCTTGGTATAACCCACCTCTTGCTCCCCAGGGAGGCTACCTGTCTGGAGGGCCAACCACCAAGGTGTGTCGTGCACCTCCTGCTCATGGCCATCTCAGTGCAGGGGCTCTTATGGCCCTGTTTTACGGAGGGAGACTCAAATGCGTGAGAAAGCCGGCTCAGTCTGGGCACTGGGCTCCAAGGTCTGCCGCCCTATCTCCCACCACGGTAGCGTCACTTGAGTGAGTGGCTGCTCTTTCTTGACCCACCCGACTGACCCAGGGCCTAAGCTCTTTTTTGGGTCCTCACCCTGGGGGAGACTTTCTGGATGACCAGCCTTGCCTAGTCTGTTGGGAGATAGTGGCTGCCTCAACTCATCACCACCCAGAGCCTCTGCTCCTCTGAGCTCCAGGCCTGCCTTTGGGCCATCAGCAAGCCCGCTTGCTCATTCCAAGCCCTCCTTTTGAAGCTGCTCCGAGTGAGGTCTCAAGTCACGTGCCCAGGGGCCAGGTGGAAAGCACGTGTCCAGGCCAGGGGAGGCACCACCACCCATCTGAAAAGCTCTGCCTTCAGGGGATGACATCCCAGTTTTCCAGGAGGAATGGAAATTCAGGTTACTGAATGTGGTTCCTTCATCTGGCCTGTTGGTTGACTCCACTTCCTCCTCCAGGCCCAGGGGCCCATGCAGATGGCAGCCACGCAGAGTGACACGCTGGCCACAGCCTCCCCTGTGGCTGCAGGGCAGTGTAACCCATGACCCAGGCTGGCAGAGAGATGTCTCCTCTGCTAGGGCGACACCTCCCTGCCTTGGGCCTGTTTGCTTAGGGACAGACCTGAGGAGGAGGCCACTGCCACCACTCCTGCAAGGAGGACAGGAAACTGTCAGCCCACGTGCTCACAGCTGCCTGGGGAGGCTGGCCCTCTCTCCCCTCCTGTCTCTCTCACTTCTCCACACGCAAGGCTCTCGCAAAGTGAGAGCAGCCATCAGAACGGAAAGAGGCAGGCACGGGCCATGCAGACCTGGGTGTGACCCCAGGCCTGCCCCCAATGCTCCAGCCCTGCTGGAGAATCCTGGAATCTCTAGAGCCTCCTGCCACTGACAAAACCGTGAGCACTGCTATTGATCAACTCCCTCCAACTATGCACCTCTCTGGACACCTCAAAGCCTTGCCCAGTTCCCTGAACTCTGCTGAATCATAACCTCCAGAACCTGGCACTGTGACCTTATTTGGAAAAAGGGTCTTGGTAGCCATAATCAAGCTAAGTATCTCCAGATGAGATCAGCTGGGAATCGGGGGTTGAGGGTGCCTAAATCCAGTGACAGTGTCCTTAGAAGAGACAAGAAGAGGAAGGGGCCACATGAAGACAGAGGCAGAGACGGCAAGGATGCTTCCAGAAGCCCGGGGATGCCCACATTTGCAGGCAGTATTAGGAGCGGGAAGAGGCAGCAGGGACTCTTCCCCTGGAGCCTCTAGAGAGAGCACAACCCTGCACACACCTGACTCCAGACTTCTGGTCTCCGGAACTATGAGCCTGTTGTTTCAAGCCACATGGTTTGTGGTCATTTGTTGAAACTAATAACACCCTATGTTAATTCTGTCTGAAATGTCAGCTGAGCATGCCTGGCTCCAAGGAGCCTCTGGTGGGCCTCCTTGTCCAGACTCTTCAGCAGGCATCGACTCTGCTGCAATGCCTGACTTGAGGAAAGAGATTCCTGAGCTGAAGGCACGTACAGGCCATGCCCAGCTACCAGGCCAGCAGGACCTGTGGTGCACTGGGTACCCCAAGGCCTGTCCTGTGTAGTCATGTCCTAAGGGAGCCTCCCAAGCAAAAAGACTGCTTCTCTGTGCTGGGTCCAATGACACCCGTTCTGGGCCACAGCCACGACCAACAGGCTGGGCTACAAAGGGCTATCCTGGCCTTGATGGGATGGTGCCGGCCAGAAGAGCTTTCTGCGAGGATGGGATGCCAGGCACCTGTGCTGTCCCACTCGGGATTCACTGGCTAGGGCCCAGCTGTGGCTGAGGAGTGAGTCTAGTCTGTTTCATGTTAATATAAACAGCCACACATGTGGTGGTGGCCATGGGGGCTAGTCCACGCTGGCAGGGACGCTTCATGACCTGGGAGCTGCTGTCCATCCCTAGAGCATGGGACTCCATGAACCTGGGAAGGGCCTGGGAAAGTACATTCCTAATGGTCCGCAGTGGGTATAGGGGACCCCCCCCCCCACTTTGGGAACCACCACTCCAGATCTGTGTGGCTCTGGCTGAGACACTGGTCCTCCTCCCAGCTCCCCCTGTTTCCTTGTGGCTGTTTCTGGGGGTGTGGTTTGCATCCCTCAGTAAATGGGAACACCTAATTCTGGCCTCAGGCTCTGCACCTAAAATCCAAGACAGAGCTAACTTGGGGCCTCCAGCTCATTTCAGGAGTGTGTCCTGTGCCTTTCTAGGGGTCTGGAGTCCAGGGACACTTACCTTTATCGGCTGCTGGGGCAAAGAGTTTCTCGGAGCCCACAGATGCCTGGAAAAAAGAGAGGAGGGTCAGGTCAAAGCGACCTACAAGGCTGGGGTGAACCTGGCCCTTACCCCCTGCCCCTAGCACCCAGAGAACAGATCTGGGCAGGCTCAGTGCACATGAGGGCTGCCCAGCCTGGCAGAACATGTCTTTCTATGCCCACTGCCCCCACGTAGGAGGGCGACCACACCCAGGTCCAGTGGACTTGTACACAGATCACTTGGCCTGTGATCAGGGACCCAAGGTTCCACCCCTCAGCAGGGATGTGGGGGCTCAGTGGCCCTGCTGGGTGGGGAGCCAGGATTGGGGAATCTGGGTGCCTCCCTGCAGAGCCAGCATCAGGAACCTGAAGGCACCCCTGGGCCTGGCACTGGAGGCAGCGGGGTGGGGGGAACAGAGTGGGGATGCCCCCCGCCCCGAGGCTGCAGGCCACCACCTGCCAGGCCTCAGCCAGCCTGAGTCACAGGTCTGGGGACCACAGCCGCCGTAAGGCACTGAGAGTCCAGGGTGGAGTGGGTCCCTCTGAGTGGGGGCCAGCCTGCTTCAGGGAGGAACGTGGCAGTTTCTGGTGGGCCCCCTGACCCCGCTCAGCCTCTCCCCTCCTGGGGAGAGGCCCGTGTGTGCACAGGACCTTGGTGAGGACAGTCAGGATGAGGACGTGGCCCTCATGCTGGTTCACAGGCAGAGGCCCGTAAGGCTGTTCTTAGCAGATCTTGTCTCCCTAGTTGGTGGTGTTTCAAAACAGTTTTACTGGGATGTGATTCACACACCATACAACGTACCCACTGAAAAGTACAGAGCTGTGAGCAACCCTCACCACAACCTGTTACAGAAGACTTTCTGCACCCCAAAAATAAACCACATGCTCTTCCACTTTCACCCCAATCCTTGCATCTCCCCAAGCCCTGGGCACTGCTACTCTGCTCCCAGTATCTGTGGATGCCCCGTCCTGGACTTCCATGGGGAGAAAGCAGCCAGTGGTTGCTATTAGGGGTGGGGTGACTGAGTACCGAGGCGCATGAGACCCCCCTGTGCCCCATAATGGCCACCATCAGAAAAGACAGAAAACGGCTGGGCTTGGTGAGGGTGTGGAGAAACTGGAAGCCCTGTGCACTGCTGGTGGGAATGGAAAATGGTGCAGCCGCCATGGCAAGCAGTATGGCGGTTCCTCAGAAAACTAACCACAGAACTACCATGTGATACAGCAATCCCACTTGTGGGCATCTGTCCGAAGAATTGAAAGCAAGAACAGACATGACAGGTGAACAAACAGATGCAAGAGTCCAGGCAGAGGGAGGCCCCACGCGGGCTGGAGCCCAGGTCTGCAGGGAAAGGGCGGGAGCTGCTCGAAGCAGCTCTCTGGGCCAGGGTCACACCAGACCTGCTGATGGAAATATGCAGAGCGAACTGTGACACCTTCACATGAACATGGTGCCCCTCACACCTCGTGCTAGGGTGGGGTCACCTTCCTAACCCCGCCCGGAAACCCACATCTGAAAGAAAACAGGTGGCAAACAGCCCGAAACAGGCTCCCTGAGCCTCAGGCTGGATGGGCACTGGACCAGAAGGGAGACTGCCAGCCTGCCAGCCTGCCCCCCCCACCCCCCGGGAGGCCCCAGCGTGGAGGGTGGTGGCCAGGGTGCTCCTCCCCCACCAGGGCTTGGGGGCATCAGGGAGGCTGTGGCTGTGACTTCTTCCCATGGGTTCCCAAGGCACCCTGCATGGTGAGCAGCAGCTGTCAGAATGCCTGGATCACTCAAAGAGACCCCAGGGGGTGAGTGGTCCACCTGAGCAGGGGGTCTGAGGGGCAGGATGGCGAGGTCAGCAGTGCTGCCCACCCACCCCTCAGGGCCTGGGTGGAGACACCTCATGCCCGCTCGCTTGGCACCAGGTGTGGCCCCAGCTCTGCTGGGAGCTATGACTGCGTGTCCAGGCATGAGGTCAGGTGCCCCCGGAGCCCTGTACCCTCCTGTGAAGGCCGAGTCACCTATCCTCCTGCACTCCCAGGGCCCGCCCAAAGACCCCCCCAGGGCCTCAGCCTCAGAGGACTGGACCCTCACCATGACCCCAGGAGGGGGTCCTGATGTCACCCACACTTGAGGCCATACAGCTGCTATAATTATTATTAGTAGCTGGTCTCATTAATAGTCTCACAAATTAGTTCTCCATATAGCAGCCGAGAGTATCTTTCAAAACCAAAGCAGAACAAGTCACCCCAGGACTGAAAACAGTCCAGCGCCTTCCTATGGCCCCAAACGGCAGTGTGCATTCCTCTTCCAGCCCCCCAAAACTGTGACCAGCTGGCCTGCCTGGGCCCTGACCCAGGAACTTCGGTTGAGTCCCCCAGGCATTCCCAGACCCCCTCAGTCTGAGGATGCCTCCCTCACTGGTGCAGGTTTAAATCCTCTCTGCTTACTGCCCTGCACCAGCGGGAGGAGGGCATGAGTGGGCACTCGGCACCCCCCAGATGAGAGGAACAGGAGCAGGGGCCGCCACTGGCCTCTGCTGAGGATACCCTCATGAAGGTCTTTGTTACCTGTGGCCCTGACAGCCCCTCTGAGCCTGGCCCCGTGCAAGCAGCCCACAGGGGTCCCCAACACCTCCTGGGGTGCCTGATCACATGCCCTCAGCAGGTGAAACAAATGAGCTAAGGACTCAGTCTCAAAGCTATCATTACATTCCAGGGGTGTGGTCGCTGGGCCACCAGGATGGGGAAAGGCGGCTACCTCCTGGCAGGTGGTGCCTCAGCTGCACCCTCTGTGCCAGCCCTCCCTGGAACCCCCTCCTCTGATATAGCAGGGCATCTCCATCGCACCAAGGCTAATAGTATGGGAAGGAAACAGCAGAGGCATCACTCTGAGAAAACAAGTTTGTTTCTGTGGGGCACGACTGTCCTAGGTCCCAGAAAGGGTGAGCAGCAAGTTCAGTTAAGGCTGCAGGTGCCCTTGCCCAGCCCAGGAGGAGGCCCAGCCAGGCCAGTTCCGGTTCACTTCAAGGCCCCAGGCTGGAGCACTGGCTTCCAGAGCCAGGAGGTGGCGCCCCAGACCCTGGGAAAGTCAAGGGAGCAGAAGAGTGGGGAGAGGAGGAGGGGGCAGGCAGCAATGGGGGAGGGTCTTCCCTAGCCCTGGAGACCCCTGGGATGCTGCCCAGGCAAAGGCAGGAGGCAGTGGGCCGGCCACTCTCCTCTCCCTATCTGGTCTCCACACCACACTGCTCAAGTTAAAGTTTGCTGAGGGAAGTTGAGGGATCCAAGTCCCCACAGGGGTCACAGGCAGGGACCTGGCAGGCTTCCAGCACATGGCAAGGGCCTGGACACCTGGCTAGGCACAACCGCGCCCATTGGAAAAGGCTCTCAACATACACAGGAATCCTCAGGCTCCAGAATTCCTGGGGCCGCGGCCCAGGCTACAGCCCCCTTGCCAGCACAGGTACAAAGCCAGCCCTTGCTGGGACATGTCCCAGGTCGAGGTCCTTCGGTGATTTTCCTTCCAGGACAAGGGGTCTGGAGCCGGCTAGCTGACCTAAGGCGGGCGAGCAGTCCCAGCGCAACCACTACACCCGTGCTAATAACTTCCCGAGGATTATCTACTGGGACATGACCCAGGCAGCGCGGGTATCCTCCCGCCCTGGCACTGAGCCCGTGTAGGGGTGGAAGGAAAGGGTCACTTCAGCCAGAGTACAGGTCAGAGGTCCCCGTGGAAGGGGCAGGTTCGGTACCAACAGCGTCAGGGCCAGCACTCACTCCCCAGAGATAGGCAATACCAGCTGCGGGCGGAGGTCAAGGCGCGCTTTGTCTGCGAGGACCCGACCTGTGGGGCAGCCTCGCCCCAGACACGCGGCACAACCTCCTCCGGTCGCGCCCCGCCCCAGACAAAGAGCTCCAACTCCGGGCAGGTGAGCGCGACGGGCGCCGGGAACCCGAGCCCGCGCCGGGGCGCAGACAAAGGCGCGCGCCCCGCCACCTGCCCAACGCCCTACCCAGCCTACGACCCGAGCCCCTCGGCGCCCTGGCCGAGGCCCGGGACCCTCTGCGGGTCTGCCACCACGTGCGCCCCAGGGGCGCAGGCGGAGGTACTTGGGGGTCTCCGCGAGCCCGGCTCCTAAGTCGGAATGAGAAGAGCGCCGGGGGCCTCTCTCGGTTCTCTAGAGGGGGCGGCGGCTCCTTCAATCCCGGCCTCCAAAGTCCCGAGTGCCTCCCCGGAGTCACCAGCTCTCACTCACCGCGCGCGCGCCTTGGGTCCCGCGCGCTCTGCTGACGATCGCCGCTAGTCCTCGGACCAGAGCCAGAGACTAAGCTGGGCGGCATGGACGCCGGCGGCCGAGCGCGGGCCCCTGCCAGCCTTAGATCGCCGAGGTGGCCCCTCTCCCGTCGTGCCCTGCCTAGCCCGAACCCAGGCCGGGGGCGCACGGGCCACGCATGACCCCCACGCCGACTTGGCCCGCCCCGGGATGCTGGCAGTGCGCACTGGGGTCCCAGGCGCCGTGAGGCGCGGCACGGGGACCGAAGACGGCGGCGGCGGCGGCGGGCGCACTGCTGGCGGGCGCGCAGGCGGCGGCCAGGGAGCGCGGCGGGGCGGGGCGGGGGCGGGGGCGGGGCACGGGCAGGCCCGACTAATCCAGCCCCGAGGCGTGGATCTGCCCGCGCCGGGCAGCAGGTTTGGGTTCAAGCAATCGCCGTGCCATCCCCGCCACCAGGTCAGGGCGCGGTGCCAGCTATACCGAACTATGTAAGGGCTGACTCCTCCGATGCTCACAGCAACGAATATGGACGGTTCCTACGCCCAGTTTACAGAGGAGAAAACTCACAGAGTCGCCGAGGTCGAGCAGCTGAGACTTGAAGGAAGGACACCAGAGCCCCCACGTCTGTCTGATGTAAGCTCTGCCCTCGGTTTCACCATCGGCGAAGTGGGGATGCAAAGTGGGAGAAGAGGTCCCAGTAGTTATTGTAACTGCAAAATGCACAGCATACGCCAACCCTGACCACTATTCCGGAGCCATCTAGCCACTGCGTGGACCAAAAGAATTGAGATCCAAGGGGAACAACTGCCCCTTTAGAAAGTCGAGTACACATGTGTTAGTCACTCAGTCCTGTCCAAATGTTTGCGACCCCATGGACTATATGTAGCCCGCCAGGCCCCTCTGTCCATGGACTTTTCCAGACAAGAACACTGGAATGGGCTGCCATTCCCTGGTGGCTCAGTGGTAAAGAATCCACCTGCCAAGGCAGGAGACAGGAGATTCACAGGTCCATCCCTAGGTCAGAAAGATCCCCTGGGGAAGGAAATAGCAATCTATGCCAGTATTCTTGCCTTGGAAATCCCATGGATAAAGCAGCCTGGAGGGTGACAGTCCATGGGGTCCCAAGAGTCAGACACGACTTAAGCAACTAAACAACAAAACAATGCACCATATGGATCCAAGTGCATGGGGCAGCATCTTCCACTCCACAGCGCACAGATGCAACACCTGGACGCCAGCAGCACAACTCCCAATCAAGAAACTTGCTGTAAAAAAAAAAAAAAAAAAAAAAAAAAAAACCCATGGAGAGTATGGGATGGAATGGTTGTGGAAGGAGTTTGAGAGCCCCACCTCTAAGCTGCTGTGGGACTGGGGGCACTAGGGTGCCAGTTCTGGTGAGGCATCCAGGGACCCACAGCTCAGAGCCCAGGTTCAGGGCCTGCATATACCTGCCCCAGGCTGAACGATCAGAGGTGGGTCCTTTCAGGAGGGAAGAGCGCAGCCATTCAGTTGAGACTGTGGGAACCAGTTCCAGAGCTGTGAGGGCTGGGCCAGCACCCCCTTTTTCAAAAGGCGGCAAGACATTGACAAACACATGCACTTGCACGGCCTACAAGAAATCTCCAACCTTACAGAACAAATGGCTAATGGTGCCAGCCTCTAGGTGGGGCTTTTAAGTCCTTTTGCTCTACTGAATTACTTACTATTTACATGTATCAATTTACCCCTTACCCTGCCCCCTAAAACACCATCCCTCCAAATTCAGTTTCTTGCCATAAAAATAACATATATGTGGCCCTTACTGTGTGTCAAGCAGCACTGTGCTGAATGGCTTATAACCGTGAAATCACTGGGCCCTCATGCTTATCTTTGAGGACATACTACAGTCATCCCCATTTTGTTGATGAGGAAACAAAGAGAAGTGAGGTGACTTGCTGGAGGTCATAGAGCTGGTATGTAGCAAAATTGGGATCTGAACCCTGGCAGTCTGACCAAAACATGCTCTGCCTCCAGGAAGGCAACAGAGGCTGGACCTAGGACTTGGGATTCTGGTGGGAGAATCCTGACTCTCAGGCTGGAGGCTGGGGGGCTCTGCGGGCCTGTGTGCTCCTGTGCCCACCACACCATGACTCAGCTGGGCTCTAGTACTCGGCCCAGCTCCAAGGACTCTAGTAGCAAAGGGGAAGATATTCATGCAGTGGGGTGGGGGTGTCCCTACGTACCTCTCTGGGGTCAGCAGCAAAAGGGCCTGAAGCCTGGAAATCTGTGAACCTTACACAGCAAAGTGGAATTGAGGCTGGTCATCCATTAACTGTGAGATGGGGAGATGACCCCATGCTGTTTTTGTTCAGCCGCTAAGTCGTGTCTGACTCTTTGTGACCCCATGGCCAGGCTTCCCTGTCCTTCACTATCTCTTGGAGTTTGCTCACATTCATGTCCATTGAGTCAGTGGACATGCAACCATCTCATTCTCTGTCGCCCCCTTCTCCTGCCCTCAATCTTTCCCAACATCAGAGTCTTTCCCAATGAGTCAGCTCTTCACATCAGGTGGCCAAAGAATTGGAGTTTCAGCTTCAGCGTCAGTCTTTCCAATGAATCTTCAGGGTTGATTTCCTTTAGGATTGACTGGTTTGATCTCCTTGCTGTCCAGGGGACTCTCAAGAGTCTTCTCCAGCACCACAGTTCAAAAGCATCAATTCTTCAGCACTCAGCCTTCGTTATGGCCCAAGGTTCACATCCGTAATGATGACCCCATGAGCACAGGTTAATCACAGGGTTGTTACTAGTGGGAGGGGGAGGTGGGAAGACGCTGCCCTGCTGGCTATGAAGATGAAAGGGCCAGGAGTGTGGGCCCCTCTCTAAGCTCCGAAACACCACAGATGGATTCTCCTGGAGCTGCAGAGGGACCAGCCCAGTCCACCTGACTCCCACAGACTGAGAGGTAACAGTGTAGTACTCAGCCACCAAGTTCGTGATAATCTGTCACAGCAGCTATCCTCACATTGAGGACCCCGATGAGGGGGTGGTATGCAGAAGAACAAGCCCTTGGGCCTCCAGAGCTGCCCAGATACACCATCAGCAGGCCTGAGTCAGCCTCAGCCTAGTGGGGGCGATGGACAATACGCCGGGAAACGGGCAATGAGTCAGACAGGGTGGGCAGGCAGTAAAGGGTGACATGAGCTGAATGGCAGCTGGGGGAGACTTCCCATGAGGGGCATTTGAGCTGACACCTGAAAGAGGAGAAGGGCCAAGCTGAGGCAAGGTCTGTGGAAGAGTCCTCTGGGGCGGCCACAGCCAGTGCAAAAGTCCCTGAGGCAGGAACAACCTGGCAGGGCCTTCCATAGAGGTGGGGTGGGGGCACAGGGCCTCGAGGCCATGACGGAGCTCGGGCACCTGTGCTGAGTGACAGGAAGAGGTGTGTGTGGAGTCTGAGGAAGACAGAGCTGATGAGGTCATTAAGAAGGCCCTGCTGTAGGAGCCACCACAGGACTGGGTGGGGTGCAAGGAGCTGGGCTAGGAGCTGCTGTGACAAGCAGGTGTGGGGATGAAAGGGAGTGGGACCCCTCCAGACTTTGGGACAGGGACTGTTCCATGGGAGACGTCAGTCAGCAGCTGGTGACGGAGCTTAGAACTCCGAGGTGGTGACTTTGGTCCACCAGGTCAGGCGCCGTCCCAGTTGAGCAACTGAATCCTCTGGGCCCCCAAAGGTGTTCTGTTGTCATGTGTCCTACAGATGAGCAGTCAGGCTGCACCCAGCCTCTCCAGCTACCTGGAGGTCCCACCCCTGGCTGAAACAGGTTCCAGGAGCCAGGGTGGGGGTGGGGAGAGCAGGTGGGAATGGAGGGCTAGGCTGTTGCTAGGAACCAGCATGAGCAGCTAGGAGACTCGCCAGCCCTAGCCTGGCCTCATCACCCTGGTAGAACAAGCTTCTGAGTCTGACCAAGGTCTCAATGTCCCCCCTTGGCTCCTGTCTTGGGGCCTCTCCTACTGCTGCCTCAGACCCTGGAGGAGATCCCATCTTCCTGTAATGATACGGCTTCATGTCGAACATCATTCTTAAGTCCAACGTGGGCACTGAGTCCTTGGAAAGGCTGCAATCCTGGCCCCACCCTCTGGTTTGGGAGGAAAACCAGACTTTAGGCAGGACCATCTTTAAGTCCTTTTAGAAAGGAGAGTGGTGTGATCTGAGAAGACCTAATGAGGATAGAAATCTAGAAAGAAATAGAGTGGGACTAGATTAGCAGGAAGAATAAAGGCAGCTATTGGAGACCACAGGGACGTCTCTCAGACCTTCAGGCCAGACAGATGTAATCCACTCGCGGCCTGTGGTCAGCAGCATGGCTACCCAGAGTTCCGGGGTCAGCAACCAATGTTCTGTGTCTGTTGTCCTTACGCAGAGCAAGGGGAGGCGTTGTCACGGGGTCCATGCAGGGTGCTCCACCCACAACCAGGAGGCACTAGGAGTACCTACCCCATTGCCACTCAGTCAGTGGCTGGGCTTCCCTCTGCTAGGCTAAGATGGTGACAGCCAGCCGGCTCCCTCGTGGCTAACTCTCAGAGGGGCAAGTGGATGCAAGGGGCTACAGATGAAGGCCCATGGGCCATATGACAGGAACTCCTGCCAAGACAGGGTGCTATGTTATGTGAGGAGGCCAGTGTGGCTCAGGGGTTGGAGGGAGGGGGGACAGGTTTCCTGGGCCTAGCTTCTCCGCCTTGGTTAGTTCTTGCCAAGGGGCTGTGTGGCCTCACACAGAGTGAGCTCATGGGCATGGACTGGAACCCAGGTCCTCTCGGCCAGGCTGGCAGGCTCAGCTGAGGGAAGGATATGGGGGGGGGGGGGGCAGAGTGCTGAGGGTCCGCACTAGCATCCAGTGTTGGGAAAGAGGCAAAAGCCAAAAAATCTACAAATGCTCACTGAGAGGAACCAGAGATCAAATTGTCAACCTTTTCTGGATCACCGAAAAGCAAAGGGAAAAAAAGAAAAAGGAAAAGCAAAGGAGTTTCAGAAAAACATCTACTTCTGCTTCACTGACTATGCTAAGGCCTCTGACTGTGTGGATCATAACAAACTGTGGAAAATTCTTAAGAGATGGGAATACCAGACCACCTTACCTGCCTCCTGAAACCTGTATGCGGTTGAAGACTTAACAGTTAGAACTGGACACGGAACAACTGACTCGCTCAAAACTGGGAAAGGAAGTTGTATACTGTCACCCTGCTTATTTAACTTCCATGCAGAGTACATCATGGGAAATGTGAGTTGGATGAATCACAAGCTGGAGTCAAGATTGCCAGGAGAAATAACAACCTCAGATATGCAGATGATTCCACTCTAATGGCAGAAAATGAAGAGGAACTAAAGAGCCTCTTGACAAAGCTAAAAGAGGAGAGTGAAAAAGCTGGCTTGAAACTCAGCATTCAAAAAACGAAGATCATGGTGTCCAGTCCCATCACTTCACGGCAAACAGAAGGGGAAAAAGTGAAAGCAGTGACAGACTTTATTTTCTTGGGCCTCAAAATCACTGTGGACCGTGACTCTAGCCATGAAATTAAAAGAAGCTTGCTCCATGGAAGGAAAGCTATGACAGACCTATAAAACGTATGAACAAGCAGAGACTTCACTTTGCCGACAAAGGTGCGTATAGTCAAAGCTATGGTTTTTCCAGTAATGTATAGATGTGAGAGTTGGACCATAAAGAAGGCTGAGTGCCGAAAAATTGATGCTTTTAAGCTGTGATGCTGGAAAAGACTCTTGAGAGTCCCTTGGATAACAAGATCAAGCCAGTCAATCCTAAAGGAAATCAACCCTGAATATTCATTGGAAGGACTGATGCCGAAGCTTCAATACTTCCCTGATGATGGGAAAGACTGAAGGCAAAAGGAGAAGGGGGAGGCAGAGGATGAGATGGTTAGATAGCATCACTGACACAATGGACGTGAACTTGAGCAAATTCCAGGAGATTGTGGAGGACAGGGAAGTCTGGTGGGCTACAGTCCATGGGGTCACAAAGAGTTGGACACGACATAGGGACTGAACAACGGAAGATCACTAAGAGGGCTGGCTTGCCCTCCTCACTGACCAGAAAAAGGAAATCTAGTGCAAAACAGCTACAAGGGGCTAAATGTAGATTGTGCCAGAGATGTGACATTTCATGCAATTGAGAAGACCCTTCGGAAAGCCTTGGAGGAGGGAGCTTGGTGATGGGCTTGGGAGTACAGTTGAGGGGATGCAGAATGGAGCTTTTAAGGCAGCGGCCCCTCTGCCATCCTCGGCACTGTGGCCACAACAGTCCTCTGCAGTTTGTGCTGTCCACGAGGTGGCTGTGGGCAGGACAGGGCAGCCTGCCTTGGGCTGAGTGTGGCCCCCAGAGACATGCACAGCCAGGACCTCAGAATGGGGCCATATTTGGAATGAGGGTCTTGGCAGGTGGGATCCAGGATCTCCAGGTGAGCGTCCTAGACTGGGCGCCCAAGTCCTATGACTGCGTTCTTCTGCACAGAGGAGACACAGTCATGGGGGTGCGGGGGGCCGCATGACCACAGGCGCGGAGACGGAAGCCATTCCACCAGCTTGGGAAGCCTGAGGCCACCAGAGGCAGGAAGGCTCCTCCGGAGGGAGCACAGCCCTGCCCACACCTTGATTCTAGGCCCTGGGTCTCCGCACCCCTGAAGAGTGTAACTTGCTGTGGGTTGAGCCGCCCAGTGTGTGGTGCTCGAGTCCAGTGAGCATGAGGTGGACACCCCAACCAGCCCGGCCCTGAGGAGCCATGAGCTCTGGGTATCAGGAGGGAGTGCTAGAGGCGGGAGGCAGGCTTGGCTCTTTTCAGTCAGAACAACTACAAAGCCCTTTCTCTCGGGAATGGGGACTGGGCTCTGGTCTGCAGGTCCCTTAGTGGGGTGGGAGGCATCGAGTGGGGCAATGCCTCTGGTCCTACTAAGGGGTGGAGGTGGGATGGGGGTAGGGGATGGGACTCACAGGGTGGAGCCCTCTTGTGGACGCTAATCCAACTCTCCGTTGTAGCAGGACTGGGGCATGCAGGGAAAAGCCTCAAGTCTGGGGGGATGGGATGGGCTGTCTCTAACCCCTGCCCCATCCACTCTATTTGTTCTCAAGCTCTGACTATGTCCAAAAGCATCCACTTGTTTTGTGAGCTTTGTCTTTGCCTGTGTCCTGATGAATCCCATGGTTCCCACCAGCCTCCCCACCTGCCCCAAGGTTGAGACCACCCACCTTGCACGCCTGCACCAGGCCCTGGGTGCCCCCAGCCCAGTGAGGCCTCCTCCGAGGCTAGCAGGACAGGTACAGCAACCTGAAGGGCCCCGGGTCTCTGGATTTCAGCCTAAGGAGACGCATTTTGGACTTCTGACCTCCTGAACTACAAACCTGAGCTGCTTTAGGTCATCGGTGGTTTGTTATAACAGCTGTAGGACACGAGGACCATCCCTACCCCTGCATCTCTAGCCCAGGCCTCGCCATCGCCAGCTAGGATCCTTGCAGTAGCCTGACTCTCCCTGGGGACTCCAGTCCTGGCAGATCCTTGCTCAGTCCCTCAGGCTCCTGGCTGTGGGTTGGGCTGCAGGACAGATGTCACTTCAGAGCGTTAGCTGGGGCAGAATGACCAACGTGGGCAGGGCCCAGGAGGTAATGAGCTACATCTTAGTCACCAGATCATAGTCCTTGCTGGGATCTATGCATCACCCCCAATGCTTGCCCAAGACCCTCAGAGAGCAAACTGCCAAAGGCTCTTCCTTGGGCAGACCCATGGGAAGACTCTCTGGGCAGAGCAGCCCTAGATCACAGTGCAAGCCCCTCCCAATCCTTGTGAGGACACCCCTGTGAGGTCACCCTGCTCCTCTGAGAAGCAGGTGGGGGTGCTGAGGTGAGGGTGCCTGGGGAGCACCAGCTTTGGGCACTTCTGTCCCCATAGCATCCGGCCTGGGAGGGGCGCAGCGGCTGGGAGAGAGGAGGGTGGGTGAGCCTCCTATGGACTCCAGCAGGTGTCCTCAGGAGTGGGGCCGGACCAGGCACATGGAGGAAAACCTCTGTGAGCAGGGGCGCTCAGAGGGCAAGCAGGGGTGTCCCGTGGGAACTGGGGGCTGAGCATTTCTCAGAGGGTGTTAGCTGGGGACAGCCGTGGTGGTGGTGGCAAGGCCAGAGGGGCAGTGTCCCTTGATGGCAGCGGGGACGCGTGCCAGGCGCTGTCTGTCAGTCTGTGTGCCCTTTGCTTGTCATCACAGGGGACCTAAGGGGTAGACCTGCTAAGCCTCATTTCAGAGATGAAAACATGGGGGTTCAGAGAAGGCTGAGCCTGGACTAGGGTCTGTGCTCACTGTGGACTGAGGGCCTAGAAGCAGCCACGCTGACCTGGGGCTTTGGATGTGCTGGGTTGGGAGAGGGGGTGGGGGTTAAAGTGGGTGTGAGAGCGGGGCTGGGGCTGAGAAGCTGGCCAGATCACCTCAGCAGCCAGCACCAACCCCTGGAATCCCTGCCTCCACCCCAGGCTGCAGGAACCACCATGACTCCCAGTTCACAACATTTAGCAAAGAGCCAAGGCTCAGAGGATGGAGGGCTGGCTGTAGGAGTCTGGCCCTCAGGGGGCCCCATGCCCTCCAGCCAGCTGCCTGACCGCCCCCTCCCAGGCCCTGTTCCTGCAGCCCAGCACAGGGAGCATGTCCTGGTGGAGTTGGGGAGGAGCGGGCTGAGCCTGGCAGACAGGCCAGACAGACAGACAGCCCTCCAGAGAGAGCTGGGTGCTGGCCGGCCAGCCATCTCGCTGGGCCGCTCAGGCAGACGGCAGCTGGCCAGGCCAGCGGGTTGCCTAATGAGCCCCACACAATTTTTCACCCCATATTTTTCTAATAAAAAAGCAGTTAGACTCCAACCACAGCCATCTGGCCGCCGGGCTCCGGAGCCTCCTGGCAGCACGGCCGCCTTCCCCACCAGCAGTCGGGTGCCCAGAGCAGGACTTGGGGGCAGCGTGGGGAAGCATGTGGGGGATTAGGTGTGGGGGAGCCACATGTTTTGGGGTGGTGAGGGGGGCCTGTGGCCCAGGACATGGGCTGCCCCCAGGGCAGGGCCTGATCCCTCAGAAGGAAAGGTGGTGGAGAGGCTTTCCATCCGTCTGTCTGTCTGTCTGGGTCTCTGACTGTCTGTATCTGGGAGGCACAATGTCCTCATTATGTTTGCACCTGGAGCCAGAGGCAGACCCAAGGCTGGCGAGGAGGGGCAGGTGGACTGGCAGGAGCCCAGGGTGGGGGCAAAGTGGGAGGGACAGGTCCATCTGGCCTCAGATATTGGAGCAAACTGGCCAGGAGAGATGGGCCTGGACCTTCCTTCCCGCCCTCTCTGCCTGCCACGGCATTGCCAGCACCCAGCACGTGGGTGACCCAGCATGGACAGACCCCATCGGCTGCAGCCTCTCACTCTCCCGCCCCACCTGCACGCCCAGCTTGCTCCTCCTTCACTGACCTCTCCTCCCAGAGCAGCCCAGGTGGCTTCCAACTGGCTGCTTCAAATCTGCTCTGTGCCAAGGAAAGTAACAGGTTAAGCTTGTTCCAACTTGTCCTGGGAGGCACCCCCATGGGTGCGCAGGGAGCTGCCCCCTGGCCCGTTGGCTGCCAGGCTCCGGGGGAGGCCAGGGCGCTGCTGTAAGTGGACGCTGTTGTCCGTTCCGCCCATGCTCTTGCGGTCTCCTAAAGGCAGGACTTTGGCTATCCTGGACACCCTATGGAGACACTTGGCCTTCCTCCTGTCCAGCTCCTACTGGCTCTGCTCCTGGAGGAAGACAGTTGGAGCACTGCCGGGGGCAGAGGCCTTCTCTCTGCTCTCAGGAGGGGGCCCTGCCACAGGCCAGCCAAACTGGGGTGGGGAAGCGGATGGTCACTTTGGCTGAGGTCCCGGGAGAGTGTCTGCCGGGGCCCTCTGACCTGTGCCTGCTTTTTGATGGGCCCAGAGGAAGTTACTCATCGTCCAGAAACCCAGCTGGGGCAAAGGACAGAAGGCACTCAGGTCTCTCTGGTTATCCAAACTCTCCATACCCACCATCTCGACTCAGAACCAAACAGCCTTGAGTAACCAGATGTCCCTGCCATGGAGGAAACCAAGAAGTCTGAACCATAGTTGATACCCTTGGTGCAAAATTAGTGTCCCCAGGGGGCACTGCCAGGGTAAGGTTGTGCGGCAGGGACCTCCCAGGGTGGTGGTTCCCCACTGGGCTTGAAACAAAAGCTGAACTTCTTGCCATGATTCGTGACCCCTCTGAGCTCCTCCCCTCCCTCCCTCCTTCTGCTTCAGCTCCACTGGACACTTTGCACTAACATCATCCCTGCCTCACCACATAGGTGATCAGTCACTCTGTAAGATCAATGGTGTGAGAAGAGGGAATGCAGATGAGATGGCTGGTGTTAGAACTGCCCCTGGGGATTAAGTGGTCACTATGAGGAAGGGCTTCCTTACTGGCTCAGATGGTAAAGAATCTGCCTGCAATGCAGGAGACCTGGGTTCAACAATCCCTGGGTCGGGAAGATCCTCTGGAGAAAGGAATGGCAACCCACTCCAGTACTATTGCCTAGAGAATTCCATGGACAGAGGAGTCTGGTGGGCTACAGTCCATGGGGTTGCAAAGAGTCAGACATGACTGATTGACTAACACTTTCACGAGGAAGAAGCCATTTGCTAAGAATGGCCAAGCAGAAAGAGGAACCTGATGACCGCAGACGGGCCATGCCAGCCTAGAAGGCTGACATCCAGGCCTTTAGTTGAGAAAAAGAAACTTCTAAGCCACTGTTGAGTCCAGTTTCCATTACAGAAGTAAACGCATTTCCTAACTGATCTGGGGCCCAGTCAGTTCTGACCATGCACATCCCCGTCCCAGTGGCAGAAATACCAAGATTCAGCCATGCTGGTTGGTGAATACCCTGGGGCCCTAGAGTGAGCCCCTGTCCTAGGGGACTACTCTGTGAAGCCCCACGACCTTCCCTCCATCAGGCAGCTCATGTGGCTCCATCCAGGACCCCTCCTGCCTAGGCTGAGTGGCAATGCTGTCAGCTGCATGGAATCTCAGCCCTGGCCTCTGGCCTCCATCCCAAGCTGCCCAGGGACACAATTGAGTGTCACAGGAGACCCACATGCTCACGGAGAAGGCAAACTTGGGTCACCTGGGAGGAAACCTGTACCTTTCCCTGGCTTACCAGTCATGGGGCTTTCTAAAGCATGACTTGGCTCTGTCCACTTCTGCGGACGCGTCTCCTTACAAACAAACAGCAGCAGACAGGATTACTCACTCTGTGCTAACTCGCTCACTGTAGCCCCCATCAGTCATGGAGTAGGTGGGGACACCGGGGCATGGAGAGTGGGCGGCTTCTCTCTCCCTCCTCTGACCTTGGCTGGCCCTGCAACAGAGCCAGGGGCTGTCGCACGTGGGACTGGGTGTGTCCCCACATCACCCGGGCAGCCCACTCAGGGCCCGCCACCGCGGCCCCGGCCCAGTCAGTGTGAGGAAGACTGGACTCAGCCCTTCCTCCTCAGGACCCCCTGAGGCCCCAACACAGCACCCAGCCAGTTCCTTCCAGCAGAGGGCTCTGGGACTTGGACCCTAGACTTCTCAAAGACCCTCTAGAGTGGAGTTCTTCCCTCAGGTTGCACGGGGAATCGCCACAAAGAATCACAGGTTCCAGACCACCCCCAGACTTGGCCAGAGTGAGTTTCTGGGCCAGCTCGAGGGTGTGTGTGTGAGTGTAGAGGAAGCCAAAGCCACAGCCCCCGCGAGCGCCCTCGGTCACAGCCCGCCGGCCCTGATGCTCAGAGCTGACGGCCCCGTGCAGTTCTCGGTGTGTGTGCTCGGGGCGGCCATGTGCGGCTGGGCTCTGGCTCTGCCCTTCCAGCCCCTGGTCTCCACTCCCAGGGTCCTGCCTCCTGCAGGACGGTGGACCCAAGGGTGCAGGGAGAACCCTGCCAGGGCCAGCGCTGACCAGGTGGCTCTGGAAAGAGCATTCAGGAGCCTCAGGGTCTCAGAAACCCCTTCAGAGCAGCCCTCGGCTTCAGAGCACTTTTCCTGCAAGTTGGTTTTAAATGAAAGGAGGCGCTGAGGGCCACGGGCCAGCACGGCCCTCTCCCAGGTGCTATGATCTAATTCACTAAAGGCATCAGGAGCGACAGCGCTTGTGCAAACGCGGCACCCAGCCTGAGGCTCACCTCACCGGCGCCCACCATGCCCTGTCCATTCACAGGACAGCTGAGGGGAGGGCACCCAGGACCAGAGACACTTCCTAGCTGCCATGCCCTCTCACCACCTTCCGAGGATGGTCTAGACCACAGCGACCCCACAGAGTTGGCAAAGTGGGCCAACTCACTTGGGACAGCACAGCCTTGACCTCCCCCATGCCCACACCCACACCTCCTCTATCCACCATGTGACTCCCATCGCTACCTCCACCTTGCCGCCCCTTGGAATAAACACTCACCTGGCCCAGATCAGTACCCCTGCCGTGAGGCTTGTCATCTGGACCCCAGGTGTGCTCTACCGGCCTGCCGTGACCTTGCTCATCTGCCAGGCAGGCTCTGAGTTCTTTCCACGCTTCCTCACCTGCTTACAGGCTGAGCTGTGCTAAAGCGTGAAGCCTGCAGGAGAGGGGCTGGCCATCTGTCCATCCACAGCTCCTGTCCAGGCAGGCCAGGAGGCACCAGGGAGGTGGCAACTGATGACCATACACCGCACAGACCTCCTGATGGAACCACGCTCCAGTTCACAAAACCTTGCCCAAACAATAGCGCTCAGCAGCCCTTCCGCCCACCTCTCACAAAGTGCCCTTATGTGCACTGTCCTCACTGCCTAGACACTCGTCCTCCGGTGCCGAGTGCCAGCCCCCAGGGCCCCACCACGAGGACCAGGGGCTCCATCACAACGGTGTGGCCACCTTCTGCCAGTCTCACCACCTAAGATTCTTCAGGTGGGCTGTTCACTTGTTCACCAAAGATGGTGAAGCCAGACTGCCTGGGTTCCAGCTGTGTGACCTTGGGCAGGTTCCTTACGCTCTCTGTGCCTCAGTCGCCACATCTACATCGGGTAGTGACAGGTCCTGCCCCATGGTGCTTTGGGACAAGCAGATGAGTGAGTGCTAGGTGCGTGCACCCATTGAGTCTCATGCCCGTTGCTGCTTTTCCAAGTTGAGAGCCAGTCCCAAGTGGTGCCCCCAACTGTATCCCTGCCCACAGAGCTCAGCACACAGTAGGTGCTCTGCAAACAGCTGCTGAGCCAAGAGCTCTTCCCCCGCCCCCGCCCCCGGACATACAGGGACTGACAGATAACCAGGAGGAAGGCCTCCCGAATCCCATGGACCAAGGGAGGAGCTGTGGAAAGGAATGCAGAAGGGCACTGGCACTGTGGGAGGACCCCTCACTGTCCCTGTGCTAACTTCCCACTGCATAAACCTCAAGACAGTGGAAACTTCACTGTTCCTGAAAATGGGGGACTGGGGGGATTGCGAGGGACCAGGTGCTGCTGCTATTAGCAGAAGTGTCTGTTTGGGGGTGATGTTTGTAATCCCCAGCCTGGAAACACTGGGGGCTGCACTTGGCCCAACAGACTGTGGCCCCTGCTCTGCCCACGGTGCCCCGATCCCAGGGAACCCTGGACTGATGGCTGCAGACAGGCCAAGAACTGAGATACGGTCCTGCAGTCCCAGGGAGCCTGGGCAGCACCCCAGCATGGACATCCTTGGCATCCTCAGCCAAGCCAGGCTGGCGCCTCCACACCCAGGAAGCCACCCCCACCCCCCGCACACCCCACAGGAGAACCACGACCTTTCTGCCTGGTCTCCCGGGGCCCAGCCTGCCAGGGCCCAGGTCAGCAGCAAGGGCAGGTGAAGTGTGTGGGGGGGGCTTACCTTGTCATCCCCGTCGCTCTCGCTGTCGCACTGCAGAGGGGAGAGAGAGAGAGAGAGAGGGGAGTCAGTGTCCCACGGGCAGGTCGGCTGCTAGTAGGTGAGAAGGTGAGAGTGTGGGCTGGGGGCAGGGAGGGCCAGAGGAGGCGGCTCTGGCAGAACCCCACCCTGACCTGAGGCCTCAGATCTGGGATGGCGCTGTCCAGGAGCTGGGAGGGATCTGGGGGCCCCTGGCAAGCTCTGGGTCAGAGCTCCATTGAGACCCTGCTGCGGGGGCAGGGCATGGGTATAGGCGAGGCAGAGGTGAGACAAAGGAGAACACGTGACCAGGGAGCCACAGACCAGCCACCGCCCCAGGCCCAAGCGGGCCCAGAGCCAAAAGGTAACCCCAGGAAACACATGGAGACCCCACTCCCCTCTGGTCCCCTCCCAGGTGCTGAGCTCCCTAGGTGGTGGGGGGGGTGGTGAGATGCGAGGGGCTCCTGAGTGGCTATGTGGCCCATGGACAAGGGCTCAGGGGAGGGAGACGCAAAAGCCCAGCCTCGGAGCAACATGAAGGCAGGGTCAGGGTGGGGGCGCCCGGGACGCCTGCTCCCACTGCCCGGCCCCTGCAGACGCCCCAGTAGAAACCACTACACACAAGAGCGCAGCTGGTTAAGGGAAGATTGTGACAATCGTGTAAACACATCTTTGTTTTCAATTCCCAGTAAGCATAGAGCTCTAAAAAGAAAGGCTGCTCTAGAAACCACAGCAATTTTTCCCCAAAAGAATATAAAGGAAAAAGCAGCTCTTCCCACAGCTGTAATTGTGACATGTTTGTGTCAAGTGAATTATACCGCTGAAAATAAATCTCCCTGGAACTCACAGGAGGCTGATGGGACCCTGGCAGACATGTGGGGGTGCTCTCCAGACACATGCTACTTCTGGGGGGGGGTCTACCCCAGACCCACTCAGCAATGGGGCACACGCCCTCCATGCCCGGGGCTAAGGGCCAGAGTGGTACAGTTAAGAGTTCACAGAGTTGTGCCAGCCTGCCTTGGGCTTCACTGTGGTGGGAAAGTGACCCTGGGGACAGTGGGGATCCCAACCTGGAACCTGTGGCAGCAGGGATGGGCATCTGGGGGGATCTTCCTGAAGCTGAGAGCAGCTGCATGGACCTTCTGCCCCCTAGCCTTGACGTGCACCCTGCAGGGCCTGATCCGAGACCTCTGGGGTGTGGGGGTCCCTTCACAAAAGGCAGAAGGGGCTGTGGGCCCAGCTTCCTGGCTGGACAACCATGGCAAGAGGCCCCTGCCCCTCTGGGCTGGCCGCTGAAGCGGGGTGGCTGACACCTGGGAGGCAGAGCAGGAAGGTGAGTGGCCTGAATATGCAGTTTCACATACATGCAGAGCCCAGACTGCGTGCAACCATGTGACCGGCACTTCAGGAAAGCAGTGTGGAGGGACTAAGGGGTCGTTGCCTGTGGGGAGCAGGGCCTGGAGAAGGGCTGGCACGAACCATCTCTGATCCTGCAGAAATAGCGGAGCTGCTGGAGACCCCCAATCAGGCCTCTTTATGCTTAATTAGCGGCACGGAGCCCCTGAGGTGGAAACTGCAATCCCATCAAGCTGTCAGGAGGCTGGGTCTAGGGCACAGCACACCTGTCCCTAGGCCCCCCGGGAAGCACCCCCAGGCCCGGGTTCACAGCCTTCCTGCACCTTCGGACGGGGCCACTGGTGACAGCTAAATGATCTGACATTGAGGAGGGGGTGACAGTGCCTTCCAGCGAGCGCACGGAGCCTATAATTAACCAAACAGCTCACCGTTCTCAGCCAGCACAGGCTGCGTCGTAAATGAATTCACGTTATTAAGTCCTACTGAATTAATGTTTAACTGCAATAGAGTCGGAATTGAATGAGGCAATTAATCAGGACAAGGAGGGAGAGAGAGCCGCATCTGTCTTGCGGGAACTGCCTGAGCGAGGCGACCTTCACGGGGCCGGGCTGGGCGGCCCTGGAAACTGCCACCCTGGTGTGGGTGGGGGTCCAGGCAGGGAGCCCACAGAGCAGGGGCCAGACCCTAGGCAAGTGCTGGGTGTGCAGGCAGTGCAAGACACCGGCTCTGGGGCAGATGCCTGCTCTGAGCTGTGCAGCCCTGGGCAAGTGCCACGACCTCTCTCTGCCTCGGGTATGTATCTGTAAAACAGAAAACGGCCCACCTACAGGACTGCTGTATGGCTTACATGAGTGAATACATGCAAAGCTCTAGGGCTGGGCACATACTCATTACCATATACAGTGAGATGGTATTTTCACCACCACCACCACTCAATGTAATTACTGTTGTCTTCCAAGAAGGATGAGAATGAGGGCTTCCCTCCCCTTTGGAATGGCTGAAGGCCCTAACCTAGGGAATTTCAAGGAGGTGTCTCCCAGCCCTGCAAGTGCTGGCTCGTATCCCTCACCATAATGGCTGCTGGCTAGATGGGGAGCCCTGTTTGGCCCAGATGAGAGCCCAACGTCAACCCCAACCTTCCCTGCCTGCCCTTAACTCCAATCCCACTCAGCAGGAACCACACCCCTCTACTGGTCTACCAGTTCCTCCCAGTGTAGTCAAGCCAGCAAACAACGAAGCAGTAGGATCACTCATCCAGGGCCATCCCCTCTGCCCATCTGTCAGTCAGCCCAGGGTTAGTCCCGAGTGCACCTCAGTTCACCTGAGACCTCAGGCTATGCCAGCCTGAACGCCTGGGACCCAGGTGACTCTAAAGAGTGGCTGGGGGGAGCTCATGACCACCCAGCATAGGTCAGACACATATGTGAGCTCAGGGTCCTGCATCACAGAGCCCCCGAGCTCAGCTCCTCCATGCCCCAGGCCACTGTGTTACTGTAACAGATGTGACCTGCGATGTCTGAGGTTGCTGTGTGTCGCCCATGTTCACGGAAGTGATATAACAAGGGACACGTGGTACTTCCCAGGCTTAACTGATGGCCTTCCCTGATCCCCATCCACGGGTGGACAGGCCTTGAGACAAGGCTTAAGAAGCCAAAAGCTAAATGAGGTTTCCATTGTCCTAATGTTTAAAAAAGAATCGCTGCCAACATTTAAAAATCTGGAGACAAAAAAAAAAAAAAATCTGGAGACTCCTCATGAAATCCTGCCTCTTACTGGGAACGGGGAGCCACATGCCCGGATGCCAGCTCTGCCCAGCACTAGCAGGCCTCCCTGGGGGCTCCGCTGTTACCCCACCCTGCCTCTCCTGATGTCGAGGGCCAGAGTGCTGGTCCTTGTCACATGCTGGGAACATGGCCACACAGAGGCTTCTGGAGCCTGATCCTGGGGCTCTGTCCTCACTCCTCCACTTAACGGTGATGTTGGCCACTCACTTCACTTCCTGGAGCCTCAGTCTCCTCATCTGTAGAGACAGGGCTGAGGGGTTCCACAGCGGGGTGGGCTTGGGGTTCAACAAGTCACTGCAGTGGAGTGCTCAGAACAGCAGCTGGCTGGCAGGCTGGGCTCTGTAACTGAGCTGCCGCCACAGCCATCACCTCCTTCGTTGTCACTGAATGAGCTTCACCTTCATCACCTCTGTCAGTGCTGTCACCATCGCCACGGTCACTTTCACCGTCACTGTTGTCTCCATCATCACCCTTGTCACCTTCGCCATCACCACGATCTGCCCCAGCCCCTTCCTGCATGTTATCCGGCCAGCACTTGGGGGCACCTGAGTCCTCCTCCAGGCCAGCTCCCCTAGGGCACCTGCACAGGAGGTCAGCGGGGCTCAGCCCCATCACCGAATCTCTTCCAGAAATCCGGGCAGCTATCTGCATGGGGTGAGCGCCGCTCATCACCCCCCACCAACTGACATGGTCGTTCAGCAGCCACAGAGACCGGCCTTGTTCTCTCAGCGTGAACATTAATTACCATGTCACAGCAGCGCTGAGGAAGGCTGCTGGTCTCCCACTCCTCAAACAAAGGCATGAAAAATTCATGGGCAGGGAGACCTCGCTGCTGAGCCTGTACTCCCAGCAGACGTTCTAGAATCCAGGGCTGGCCCAGAGTCACCTGTGGGGACAAGTAGGGTCCCTCCATGTGCAATGGAGACAGAGGATCTGCCCTGGGGGGAGGGTGTTTAAGACCACCCCTAACCCAGCCTCCATCCAGGGGTCAGAGAGGGCCGAGGGGCAGCGTGGCCTGGCGCTTGGGGAGGAGGGGGAGATGGGTCAGGTCCCTGTCCCAGCAGCAGGACCTATGCTGTGCCAAGGCCCTGGAGGCCCTGCCTGCAGACCTGCCAGGGGGTGGAGAGGGCCGCCCCCCACCCCACGCCAGCCTGGGCTTGGCTCGCCGTGGGCACTGTCACCTGCAAAGGCCTGAGCAGCTGCCAACTGGAAGTCGGCAGGATCCATGCTCTGCGTGTGAGTGGAAGGCGACAGGACCTTCTGTCCAGCCCACCTGGGTATGAGGGGAGGAAGATCTGAGCTGCTGGGCAGTGGTGTTGACCCCTGCCCTGGGCCACAGCCGTAAGGCTGGAGGTGTGCTGTGGGGCACCTGGGGAAGCTCAGGGGACACCGGTCCTTGGTGTGGGTAGTGCTCACTGGGCGTGTTCTTGTGTGTGTGCAGAGACATGGGAGTCCCACTCTGAGGTTTCTCAGACGTGAGCACCTGGCATCCAATCCAATGGGCGCTCTACCTGACAGTGTCTCGCCAGGTGCCCCAGCGAATGCGTGGCACCTGAAGAGTCAGACCTGCCGTGGGGCCACATGGTGCCACGTGTGCATGGGGCCCAGGAGTGGTGTCCATGTGGGCAGTACACATCTGTCCTCAGGGCTCCCGGCCTCCTGTGGCTCCACACATCGGCCCCAGCTTATTAAACATCCTGCTTGTTGGAGCCGCCTTGGAAGAACTGGGAGAGAAGAGCGGAAATCCATCCTTCTCTGCTGATAAAGGCGGAGGTGTCACCTTCATTTTTGTTGCAAACGCTCCATGGGGAGGCAGAACACATTCCAGTTAAGCGATTCAGCAATACGGAGCCAGATGAGGAGCGTGAACCCCAGGCGGGCAGCAGCCTGGGAGGAGGCTGCGCTGTCTGGTTATCACCCCGAGTGGGCTGCAAGTCTGCTGTTCATCCTGTATGCTCACCTCCACCTTGGGAGTGAGCACCGCAGCTGAGGGTTTCAGCCAGGCTCCCCGGCCCTGTCAGAAGGAGACCCCGGGGGCTCTCGGGGGTGGGGGTGGCCAGCAGGGCAGTGCTGGGGCCTTCGTAGTCCCATCTGTGGACCAGGGCAGCTGTGGTCGTCGGGTGGCCAGGTCTGAAGTGTGGGGCGGTAAAGCGGCGGGAGTTGGGCACATGGCTGGAGAAGGCTGCAGCCATCCATGCCTGCTGCGGTATAGGCCCACTTCACGAGATGAGAAGGAAGAAGCTCAAAGGGTAAAGGGATTTACTTCCGGCCACGTGGCCAGTGAGCAGGGGCCTGAGCTGGGTCCAAGCCTCAAAAGGCCCTGTGCCACTATCCACCCTCCCCAGAACCACAGGCGAGCCCTGAGGTTGACAGGAGAAAGGCAGGAGCCTAGAAGACTACAGGGTGTGGGCTGATGCTGTGTTTGCTCACTGGGGTTGCTTCTCCACACTTCTCAAGTCCCCACCACAGATCCACCTGCTTACGGATGGGGAAACTGAGGCAGGGTGACTGGAAGCCCTCCCAGGGCATAGCTGGAGGGTGGGTGAGCAGGCTCCTAAAAGCCATGGTCTTAAGCTGGCCCATGTGATCAGGGCCCCATGCCAGCGACTCCCTCATGGCAGTTGAGACTAGATGGAGGTCCCAGTCCTGCCTCTGGCCACCTCAGCCCAGGAACTCCTGATCAATTAGGCAGGAGACCTGGATGGTGGATCCTGAAAACCCTTTTCTTTTTTTTTGAAAACCCTTTTCTTATTTACTCAGTTAATTCACTTTTTATGACTGTTTAGGTTTCAAAGCAAAACAAAGCTCTAATTACCCAATTAATGAGCAATTAAGTTACTGCATCCTAAAGGCCAGGGAGCAGCTTCCTCTGTGAGCAGAGAAGGTGGGGAGACCACCGAGCAGGGAAACATCGGGGGGAAATGCCATCCATCACAGGTGGGGGCGGCAAGGACAGAGGGGCCTGAATCTGCCCAGGGCAGGTGCTCCTTTCACACTGCCTGCCCACCTGCCTGCCCCATGGCCCCTCTGGGCCAGGAGAGCAAGCCCCACTAACCCATCCGTCCAGCTGTGCCTCAGCTGGTGGGGAGCTCATGGAGGGCAATAGCAGAGTTCTGGGGCCACAGAGGCCGCCAAGCCTGGCTGAGAAGAGATGGCCACCAGGGCAGTGGGTTTCATGGGGCCTGAGGGACAAGAGGCTGGGGACCCTGCTCCCGCCTCCAGGGTCTCTTCTTGCACGTTCAGATATGGCTGACAGCAGCCTCGGAGGGAAGCCCACAGAGACAGTACGAGGCTTGGTGGAAGCCTGGAAGCATCTCAGGCCCCGAGCCTACGATGTTGCTGTGGACAACGTGGCTTTTGAGTGGCCAGTGTGTGGCCTGTCCTCAGAGGGCAGACTCTGAGTGTAGCTGGTGCCTGATGAGAGGGGAGGCCGGCACAGAAGAAGCCAACCCCCTCAACCTGGAAGAGAGCTCTGGGCTTTCTCAGGCCTGGCTGTTGTGACCCGCCGGCTGCCTCACCCCCATCCCTGCCAGGCTGCCTTCCTCAGCCTTCCCTGAGCTGTGTGTGGAACAGCACCCCACACGGTGCTAGTCAGAGCCCGGAACTCACCCTGCAGCCAATCTTCAACTAGTTGCTAATTTATTTAACATCAGCCTCCTTCTATTGAAACCCAAGTTCCCTTAGAACAAAGAGCTCATTCCTGCAGTCCAGAGCAGGTTGGGAGTGAGCGACTGAATGAGCCACTAAGGTGGGTACACACAGACCCCAGATACTGGGGGCAGGGAATGAACGCATCAATGGCTCAGGTGGGTACATACAGACCCTGGACAGCGGAGGCAGGGAATGAATGAAGGAATACACGGATGATTCTTGCTCTGACCACTGACCAGTCCCACTCTCCTCCTCCCCTCATGGGGTCTCCAGGGGATGGAACCCAGAGGGGGCTTTGGGTGTCACACAGAGTGGGGTTGCTGCCTGTGGGAGGGGCCAGCCCCACAACACTGCCTTGGATCTCACACAATTTCAGCATGTTCTATCAGACAAAGTTCCTGAAGCTGAAGACCTGCTTCTTATCACTGGAGCCTTGACCGTAACTGCTATGAAAAACACAAAGTTATGCTTTATTTTCTCTGGGTGCAGTTCCCACAGACACCAAGGAGAACCAGGGCATGGTCCTGCGGGTGACTTTGCCAAGAACATGCGCCTGGAGCCCCCCACGGCCTCTGCTCTGAGGATCCATGCTGGAACCCAGGCCTGGCACTCACAGCGTGAATGAGTCATTTTGCCCCATAAACTTCTCTCCCATGACTGCTCAGTGCTGCGGCCAACATCCGCCTCACTCCTAGGGCAAACATGTATCCAAATCTCCACAGGCCTCAAGGGTCACAACTTGCTCCCGCAACCGGCCGGCCATGTTGTAATTACACCTGCACACAAGCACACGCACTCACAGTGCCATGTACACGCACACGCCGACTCACACTCACTCACATGATGGGCAGGGTCTGGTGCATGCTGTTTCCCTGAGGAACGCCCATTCCCCAGGGAGCCCCTGGTTCGGGCCTCCCCTCAGATGGCACCCCTGGACCCTGAGCCTCAGGGGGCCCCCTCCACATCCTCTCTCCTACTCTGTCATCCCCTTCGTGCACCCACTTCTCCTCTTGCCCATCAGCCCCTCCCTCCACGGCGCCCATGAGAGCGGGCATCTCTTCAATCCTCTGACCTTGGGGCCTGGAGTGGCAGATGGCCCACAGTGAGGGGGCCACAAAGACTTGGGGCCAGCCAATAGTCGCCACCTTAGGATCTACTTTCCAACCACTCCCAGCCCTGCCCGAGCTTCAGGGGGACAGATGGTGCCCCTCAGAAGACCCCGTGGCCCTGGGCCCCACCTCAGGGGCCTTTCCAGGGCCTGGGTCCAGTCCTTCCCGCACACTGCAGACGGTGTGTGACACCAAGCCAGCTCTCCCTTTCTCATCAGCCCTCACTGGGCTGGAATAATGAACGAGCCCCTGTCAGGAATGAATAAAAGATGGCCACCGGCCCTGCCGCCCGCCGCTGACCTTTCTGGAGTCGACTGTATTAATATATTCTCCTGTTGTCAGACTCAAAGCGCTAACTGCCTTATGAATTATTTATCAACACAAAAAGTCTTAACCAGAACGGTGTTAACATGAATCCCTAACCTTCTGGGTCTCAGCAGCCCCGCCTGTTCTGCATAATTGAATTTCAGCTCCCAGCGGCCTGGCCAGGCTCGTCACCCACTTGCTCCCCAGAATGACTGTCCCTCCAGCCATGGTTCCTGACACATGTGGCCGTGGCCTTGAGGGGTCCCACAGGCTTGTCCAGAGTGTCTGTGTCCAGCCTCCTGGGACAGGCCCTGACTGGACTGGAGTTCTTCAGGTTGTGCTATCTGAAGAGGCAAGGGAGGCTGGGGCCTCCAGGGGACCTGAACTGCTCTGTGCTAATCTGAGGGTCTGGGGTCTGCCTGCACCCCAGGCTGGGCCAGGAGCAGCTGCTGGCAGCTGCTCTGGAGGGTGGCAGCAGCAGAGAGAGGTGAGAGGGGTTGAGTCCAGGGGCAGAAGCTGTCTCCTGACTGGAGGGTCGGGAAGGAAGCTGGCGAAGACCCAGCATGGCTAAGGGGGCTGTGTTGGCCCCCACAAGTTCTCCCAGAGTTCACTGTAGAGTAACCATGCTGTCCACAGCTCGGCCTCCTACTCCCTAACAGGCTGCTCTCTAAAGAATTCCAGAGCCACGCGCTCCTGAACACCTGGCCCTCAGAAAGTGTTATGGTGAATGTGGGTGTCCTAAGTAACTAAGTCAGTGCAACTGGCCACTTAGCAACTGATGGTCAACCCAGCCTGAAGCTTCAGGCCCCCAGCTGGAGCAGAGGGCCTCCCAGCTCCAGTCTGCCCGACTAACTGCTCCCCAAAGCCCCCATAGGGTGGCTTGCCCAGAGGAGTGCCAATGTCAGACGGTTTGGGTGGTTGGGACCAGCCTGCCGAAGCTGTGGGTTGGCAGGCCCCTCCCCTCCTCCTCTCGGGGCCCTGGCACGCCTGCACCCCACCACGCATTTGCCCTTGGCCTGACTTCCCTGCTGCCCCTGACCACTGGCACAGTTTTCCCCAGAAATCCCCGCAGTGCCCAGCACTCTCGAGACGCACCCACCGCATCCACCAACTCCCGATCAGGGCAGGGACCCCAGGACTCATTCTGCTGTGCCCCCAGTGGAACAGAGGCCGCAGGCCTCAGTGATGCCCCGGACAGACACGTGAAGCGTGACAGCGTCCTGCCCCACAGTGCAGAGAGTAACAGCGGGAGCCTGGCAGGCTTGCTTATTCTCCCCACAGTCTTGTGGGTTGGGTACCGTGGTTCCTCCCTCCTACAGATGAGACGACTGGGGTACCGGGTGGCACCCAGCCTGGCGGCTTCCCCTCTTCTCCTGACGCGAGCTGAGACTGCTCAGCCCTGCCCAGTGGGCCCCTCAGCCCCTGGGGCTTTGTAGAGCCTTGGACCTGTGGTACAGCTGCCCAGTGGGCAGTGGCTAGCTAGTGCCTCTGGCTCTGCCATCCTTGCTCCTCCCCTGCTCATGTGACACCCGGGGACCACGCATGACCTTCGGAGGCTCTGGCGTGTTCCTGACAGAGCAGAGTCAGGAGTCAGAAGATTCACTAACCCACAAGGCTGAGCGGGCCTGCTGGGACAAGCACCCAGAGCCCAAGGGCCTGGGTGCCCAGGGCTCCCAGGGGCAAGTGGCTGTCCAGGTCTGTGTCAGCCCAACCTATGACCTGCGCGGGCACTTGGACGGCCTCCCCCCAGCCCATGCTGGGGCGCTGTCTCATGAGAGGGCAAGTGGAACACAGCAGCGGGGCAGGGACACCCAGGGAGCACAGGACACCTCCTTCTCCCACCCTAGCATCCAGCAGGACAGAAGGTAGCCACGAGAAGTTTCCTGGCCAGGAGGGTGGGTCCTCAGGACCCCTGGAGGAGCTCAGATGCTAGAGCACTGAGGGGGATGGCGTGCTGCCCTAGCCAGGCTGACCTCTATGTGGGTCACATAGAGCAGAGGAAGTGCCAAGGACCCAGCTGCCTGCAGAGGATGGCCACAGAGGGGCCCAGAGCATGCAGACACGACGGCCCCAGCAGGCAGAGCTGTCGGACAACTGCAGCACCACTTGGAACCACTCACACCAAATCCCGAGTCCTTGAGTTCTTCTCCCTCTTTACCAGCACCTTCACTAAGTCTAGCATCCATCCCTCCACACCAGCACCCCTCTGCCTGCACCACCAACGTCTACAGCACTGTGCAGGTCACCTGCTCACCTTCTGTTCTTCAGTCACTAAGTCATGTCTGACTCCTACACCATGGACTGCAGCACGTTAGGCTTCTCTGTCTTCCACTATCTCCCCACGTTTGCTCAAATTCATGTCCACTGTGTTGGTGATGCTATCTAACCATCTCATCCTCTGTTGCCCCCTTCTCCTGCCCTAAGTCTTTCCCAGCATTAGGGTCTTTTCCAATGAGTTGGCTCATCACATCAGGTGGCCAAAGTATCAGCGCTTCAGCATGAGCATCAGTTCTTCCCAATGAAGATTCCGGGTTGATTTCCTTTGGGACTGACTGTTTTTATCTTGCAGGTCTGTTTATCTTATTCTCCCTTTAGGAAGAACCTGCTATCCAGTTGCTTGGAGAGCCCCCCACTGCCCAGAGCCTGCCCATAGGAAGCTGAACAGAGGCCTCCAAGGCCACGCCCTTCCTGCTGCCACAGGAATAGACAGATGGGTGGGTGGGTGGACGGTGGCTTCTCTGACAAGAGGCAGGTCAGACACGGGCTGGGGATGCACCACAGGTAAGGACACTGCTCACCCCACTCCTGCTGTCCCTGGTGACCCCTGAGCAGCGGCCACTTCCCAGCAGCGGCTGAAGGGCTGTCCTGTGCTCAGAGGCGAGAGGAGCATTCAGCTCCTGATTCCAGGGAGAGCCTGACGGGCTTTTATTGCTTTTGTACAAATTACGGCTGCTCGGAAGTGGCCCAAGGAGCAGGGTAATGGATGTCATAAACCTGCCTCGTAAAGACGGAGCCTGCGCTGCATGGCTGTGTGCGGGGTGGGTTAGGGGAGGCCCTCGCTGGCCAGAGCAAGCAGATGGCTCTGTCAGGGGGGCTGAACTGCTCCTAGGTGGGCATGGGGCAGGCAGGTCTCAAGGTGGCTCAGGGGCTCCCTGGGCACATGTCCACCAGCCTTCTTGCTCTTGGACTCTCACTAGAGTCGAGTTCCCCACCACGTGCCGTACCTCCTCTTCAACCACAATTGTCCTTGGCTCACGGAGCAAAGCTGGCTAGTGACCCACATGTGGCCGACCAGGTACCCCATCCCCAGGAGTCTCTCTGCCTGCCCTCTCGAGCCCCAGGCCCACAGTTCCCAGAAGGCAAGACGGTGCCCCTTCTATCAGTGGATGAGGGTGGCGGGGTGAGAAACCTGAGTGCAGAGCCAAGAGCCACAGCTACCATTTCCAGTGCACGCACACATGTGTCAACACACACAGGCACTCAGAGCCCATGGGACACACGGCCCTGCTGTTGTGGTGAGAGCTTGACTGGCTTCGTCCATCACCACACTGGACAGGGCCTGGCCACCGCAGGTGCTCGGCAGATGTGTGCGGGCTGCTGTTAGCTGCACAGGTGTGCATGCTTGTCTTCCCCAGTAGAAGCTGTTGTGCCCCACTGAGTGTGACAGGCCCTGTCAGGATGGGTAGGGGCTCCGGGTGGTGGCCTGTACTTCCTCAGGCTGCCATGCACCTGTACCCCTCTCACGAGTTGCTGACACATCTCTTACAGAGAGGAGGGGTCCACAGCCTCTCCCCATGAACAGAGGCAGGGAGGCTGTGATAACAGAGCATCAGGAAGCTAGGCCACACCACTGCTACTGCTTCCTCCTGGCTCTCGGGACCCTGGTAACCCGCTGCCATGCTGTAAGGAAGCCCAACCAGCCCATGGAGGTAGGCCCCATGTCGGGGGAACAGAGACCGCCAACCATGAGCTGGCATCAAGCTCCAGACATCAAGAGCCTTTCATGACCCTACCCGCCAGATGTCTAGGTGTTTCCGAAATGAGCCCCCGCCCCCCCAGGCTTCCTCAGCAACTGCTTGTCTGGCACAGCAGCAGTCTGGGCCCTGCCAGCCCTCATGTCAGCTTTGCCTGGGTCACACCAGCAGCTAGCTTCCACTCTGTCCAACTGCCCAGGCTCCCAGGGGAAGGGACTGGCCAGGGGTGTGCTACAGGCTGCATCGGGCCCTCATGGCCCCGAGGAAGATGACACTCAACTGTGCCCAGAGCCCAAAGTGTAGCTGCCTGAGAACGGGGATGGGAGGTGCTGCGGGGGAGGTAATGGGAGATCAGCAGGCTCTCTGAGAAATTAGCTGTCAGCAGCCCAACCAAGGAGCCAAAATTCATTTCCAGAAATCCCCTGAAGGCAATCAAGCCAATCAGCTAATTATGCCTCGTGCGTATGTATGTGTGTGGGCGGGGGCTACCCTGGCGGTTTGGCAGGTGGGGCCCCACTTGACTCTGGTGAGCACCCCCGGCCCTCCACACCTGGTGTGGAGGCTGCCTGGCCGGGGTACAGGCAGGCGCTCCCTTCTCCCGATCCCACCACAGCTCTGCTGGGAACCCAGAATTAGAGCCTCACCTCCCAGCCCGCCCGCCTGCTGTTCCTGACGGTGGTGCCCCCTCCCACCGCAGGGCCTTTGCGCGGCTGCTCCCCAGCCCCGTGTCAGGGAGGGCTTGGGAGGTCTTCTCGCCAGGCTACTCAAGTGTCTCCACAGCGCTCACCACCTCCCCAGGGGCAGGGACACTGGCTGTTTGGTTCCTTCCAGTGGCGGTGATACTCAATAAGTGTCCGTTGAGGGGAGGAGGGACCTGGAGGTGAGAGCTGTACTCCAGCCCAGGGAGGGTGGGAGGACAGAGGCTCGGGCTGAGATCCAGCTAGTGAGGGTGGGAGAGACACCTGGAGGCCAGCAGCCGGCTGGGTTCTGGTGCCGCGGGCTGGGGCGGGCAGGCTTCCTTCAGAGGGTGACAGCGAGGGGCCTGGCCTGGGGACTGGATGGGAGGGGTTGGTGGGGAAAGCCTGGGTGAGCCTGGAGTGGGTAGTGGGTCTGAGCTCGGAGTGTGGCCCTGAGCGGAGGCCCCTCCTGACAGTGGGGGCTGCAAGGGGTTCTCTGCCCCCTCCCTGACCACACCCACCCTGAGGACACCTGCCTGGACACCGGATCACCTGTGTCCTCGGCCCTATCCCCAGGCTATACACTCAGGGTGGGGGCAGGGCAGCCTCCTGCCTGTGAGGCGTCTAGGTCCTCATTTCTCTTTAATAAAGGAAACTCCCAAGTCCCCTGCTTCGGCAGGAGATGGATCCTCGTGTCCTTGGTTGCAAGCAGTCAAATTAAGAAAATTACTTTCTAACTAATTTTATGGCACTAACAAACCTCTGGCGGTGTGCTGGGGAGCTTTCGGGACATACGATGTTGAGAACGGGCAATAATTGGGGATTTGCTGGGGATAAATCTTGGCAAATTAAACTTTTAAGTATGATCTATAATCCAGGTCAGACAACAAATACCCCGTGTCACCTAGCACGGGGACGTTGTGGGGAGAGGCAAGGACAAGTGTGACCCCTCCTGAGCCTGAGGCCCTAAATGCTGACACACAAACGGCAAGGTGTGTGCAAACGTACACACCTATGCACAATGCCACATGGCCACAGGTCACACACACACACTGCACAACCACAGCCATATATATATAGACACATTGGTGCCATGTCCAGACACGGGCTCCCAGATGGACACTTACATGCAGTGTGGCACACACACACCCACCTGCTGCATCCACAGACACACACGGGTGCCTCCAGACAGACAGTTAAGAGGACAAAACATAGACCCACACATAAATGGCCACAGAGAAACATGGAATGCTTCTGGGTGCAGGCGTGGAGCTCCGCCACGGCCACACAGAGACACCGCCTTGTAGGCACATGGGAGAGATAGACACATGTGAACATACAGGGTTACACAACACACACTTCCCTTGCACTGAGAGTCCTACACAAACAGGGCCCTCAGCCTGAGTGTCTCACCCTCGTGCCTGACAGCTCCATGGTGAACTCTGGATCTAGAAGCAGGGTCCTAGCCGGCCTCCAAGCCTCATTTCTCGGCTCCTGGCAGGGTCACCTGCCAGTCCCCAGCCTCGGCCTGCCGGGCAAGGGTCCTCTGGGTCCCCGCCCACTCCTCCAGCCCCAGGGGAGGCTGCCACCATGCCAAATGGACAAGAGGGCCAGCAGGGTTGACCATACAAGCCCTGCAGTGCTGCCCGGCACATGCCGGGGACCTGTGGGCACACCTGCTCACACCAGGGCCTGGCGCACACACACACCAGTGTGTCTGCAGACGTGGTTTGGGAACCGCCAGGGCTGAGCAGCAGGCTGGGCTGCTGCCCCCACCATCTGTCACTCACGTGCAGCCGCAGTGGGGGCTAAGCTGAGAGCAGCTGGAATGTGAATCACAACTTCTTCTCCAGGAAACATTCAAAGCAGCATTTTGCGGAGAAGACCACGAATGACACACAGTGGTTTGGAAGCAGAGGGCTGCCCAGAGGCTCTGGCAGGGAGACCCCAGCTGCCCCAGGCGGCTCCACATGGGGTGTCTCTGGGCCCAGCCTCTCGGGACTCCCAGACCCTCCAGGATAGGTGCAGGCCAGTGGGTGTTCTGAGTCTTGCCCCCAAAATTCCCCATCACTGCCCCAGTTTGCCCTAGTGCCAACCTGGACCACATGGCGCCTCCCAAAGCACAGGTCCTGTCCAGGCCTGGCCCAACCACCCCCGTCAACATAGTCAGGAGCGGTTGGCACATCAGGACCACCCAGCCCCATGGGAGGAAGGAGCAGCCTGGGGCCGCCAACCATGACCGCGACAACAGATGAGAGCACAGGGGCTGCCCGAGGAGGGCGGAGGCCTTCCCAGGAAAGCACTCCTTGGGAGCCACCTGGGGCCACTGCCCAGAAGCGTACAGCGCCCCCGGTCAAAGGCTCAAAGATGCTACAGCCTGGCTCGGGATTTGAGGTAGAAGGCAGAGTTGCCTGGGCTGGCAGACCCTGGGGGTTGAGGAGCTGGGGGAGGAGAGGGCCAGGGACCCACGGCTGTCCCTGCCACCCGGGGAATTAATGGGTTAATTACACACCCTATAAAAAGCCGCTGTGATTTAGAGAGCCTGCCTGTCAGACCCTGGAACTCTGGAACTCGCAGTTAATCAGGAGCTGCGGGATGAGGCAGGCGGAGCCCAGGCCCCTGCCCTCCAATGAGCTGAAACGGCCGTAAATCTGCAGAAACGGCTTTTATGGAGCTCTGGGTTTTATGGTGTCATTAACGGGCCTCCTGATACTTAAGGGGAAATGAAATAAAGTCGTGGGGAAGGGGCTGGGGGACAGGGAGGGTGGCCCCCGCCATGGCCGGAGTATCAAGCGGCAGTAAGCCAGCCCCCCTCCCGCCCCTGATGACAGCTAGGAGTGGGGGCCTCACACCCTGTCCAGCCTCTTTGGCTGGGCCAAGCACAGCTGGGGAGAAGGTGTCAGGGCACGGGGGTAGGGGGCAGGGCAGGGAGGGCAAACGCTGCAATTGCTCCATGTGCAGGAACCCCGACACCAAACGCTGCCCCACAGGACCCAGGGTGTCCAGCCCACTGCCCACTCCTCTGCAGGGCAGGACCCAGAGTCCCGCTCCCTCTGAATCTCTGCCCACTCTGGCCCATCCCCATCCTGTACAAACTCCATTTCCAGCCTAGGGGCAGCGTTCAGTACAGTCGGGGCTCCCGTGGGTCGAGGGTCGGGGTTAGAGTGAGGGGAGCAGACAGCAGAAGGAGGGTGGGAGACTTACGGAGTAACCTCTGCCTGAGACTGCCTGCGCCGAGCTCTGCAGGGAAGGAAGAAGGACAGTCAGGAGCCGGTTGCAGCCCGTGATGGTTACCCTCTCCCTTAGGGACCTGAGCAGGCAGAGCCCATCCTGGGTCTTCGCTGGAACTCTGGGCTGGGGCCACACTGATCAGCCTGCGGCAGGGCCCGAGGACCCACAGAGGAACCTTCCATCCCCAGACCTGGAGGTATGGTCCAGCCCAGAGGAGTCTCCAGGCAGAGAGGTGGCAAAGCCCCCACATTCTCCAGGGGTGGGCTCAGCCCCTCCCAGAGGACGTGCCCCACCTCTCCACGTGGGGTTCTGGGTCAGGGGCTGACCCCACTCTGTGCTCAGGTCGGCTTTTCCCTCACCACCCACCAGCCTCCCAGGGTCACGGGGTCCAACGGGAAAGCCTGGGAAGGTTTCCTGGAGGAGCTAAGCAGGTAATCCTGGGGCCTCAGATGTCAGATGGGGGCAGGGGGGTCAGCTGTGGCCTAGAGGCCAACAGTCACCCCAGAGGTCCTGTGAGGGTGACCCCAACTATGCTTGATGGAGCGCCCTCTGGCTCAAATGGACACTTAAGATCTAACGGGAGAAACCAGTTAGGTTCATTTCACCAGCTCCCCAGGGCAGGCGGTGGTCACCAGGGTTGAGCCCTGAGGCCCAGGCAGACAGGACGTGATGATCCGGCAGTCGGGGGTTGGGGGGTGGCGTTCACACAGCCGGCGAGGGCAAGCTTGTCTGAAGTATGTGGGACTCACAGACCTGGGGCCAGACCACACTGAGGTCCAGATGCCAAGATTCTTCTGGGAGGATGGGTGACCACTGCAGCCTGGACCACTCTGCTCAGCTCAGCTGGGGCCAGGGGACCCCTCCCCTCCCCAGGCAGACTCTGGTCAGGCCCCAGGCCAGTTCCTGGGGGTCTGCCAGGCCAAGCTCACCCCAGTGTGTGTGTGTGGGGCCCCTCACCCCCGGGGTAGCTCAGGCCCTGCTACTGGGCAGGGGGGGGGCGGGGCGGGGGAGGTGCCATAATTGCCCCCAAGCTTGCACACTCACGCTGCCTGTGCTGTGCCTACAATCTGCCTGCTCCCATCCTGGCCGGCAATTAGAGGAGTTCGAACTAGGGCAGCCCCCGCGGCCCCAGACAATTACCAGCCTATTTTCCCATCTTGTGGCAACAAGATCGGAGCCGGGCAATTAGGCCCTCCTCCTGGCCTCCCGCACCAGCCCTCCCCCAGCCCCCATTTAAATGATAATGAGAGACAACTCGTTCCATTTAGCCCTACAGAAAACCCATCTCCGCTAGGCCGCCACTCCTGCAGCTGGGGGTCAAGAAGACAAAGGCCTCTTCCAGGAGCGCTGCCCCCCACGGGGGGCTCTTCCGCCTGAGTCCTCACCGCGCCCCCAACCCAGGGCCCCTCAACCCCCACTCCCTGCCCTTGTAACACCTGCCCCATCCCCCTTCTTCAAGGTCTAGGGAGACCCAGCAGCCCTGGAGGAATACCCTGCACCCCCACTGCTGGCCACGTCCCACTGGGAGCCCTCGTGTGTTGCCTGGGTCATCCCCAAACTGGGTCCTAAGACGCCCTCTCCCCCGCCCCCTGGGACCTGAGCTCAGTGACCTTTTCAACAGGACACACCAAAGGGCGTCCCCAGACCCCGGCCAGCTTGTGCCTCAGAGGGGCACCCTCCCCTCTGTGTGGCCCCCAGTGGCAGAGACCTGGATGCTGGATGCCCCGTGCTGCTGCCAGCCTGAGCTGACAGGCGGATCCGCCTGGGCAGGCAGGAGTGTTTGCAGCTCATCAGTCCAGAAACGCACCCCCTGCCTCCACCCTTCTTTAGACACATCTGTAGGAGCTGTTTGGCATCCACAGCCCTGCCCGCCGCCAGCTGGGCACCGACCCCGAGCCTACCCCCCGCTGGAGAGAGGGACTGCACCCCAGCACGGTCGCCTCTACTTGCCCTGCTGTGCCTAATGGTTGGTCCTCGTTTAAATCCCTCCTAGTGGGGAGACCCCAGTTAGTAGACAGTCATGCTTTAAAGAAGGCAAATGCTAATTGTGAGCACAAAACCCTGGACTCAGACTCTGGGCCCCTAAGCAAATGGCTTGCAGTGTCCGCTGAAGGTTGGAGGCTGGCTGGGCAGTCACCCCAGGGACTTGGAAGTGTTCCCGCGAGCAGCTAGGGTACTCACATCACTGAGTTGGTCCCGAGAACTGCTCCTCCGGGAGCTGGTGGCTTCTCGGAAGCTGTCGCCGTCACTGTTGTGGTCGCCCCCTCTGGACACTGCAACCTTCATCTGGGGACAGGGAGAGATGAGAGACGGGCTCAGCACACACACCCTGCAGGGTGGGGCTGGGGCACAGCCAGGCTCAGGCTCCTCCCTCACCCCACCTGGTCCCTCTGGGCTGAAACCCGGGGAGGGGGGCGGCAGGGCAGAGCCAACCACTGACAACCCAGAAAGTACTGCCCATTCCTACCCAGAATGGGAAAGAAGAGCCCAGAGAGCAAAGGGTGAGCACTCAGTGGCATAAACTACTCTCAGTTCTGTCCTTTCCTCTGGCCGGCGGGCGACTGAAGACTCCTGGATGGGGAGTGGGCTGGTGGGTGGCTCCGGTCTTTTCCAGTCCGCCAGGGGCCCATGATCACGTGTCAAGACAGGCCTGCCTGAGGCAATTCATCTCTGCTCTCTGCAGGTACACCACTCCTGGGCCCCCTTCAGCCCTCACCACAAGCCAGGTCAGGGCTGTGAGGTCTGCAGAGTTGGGTGTGGACCAGCCACTCCCCTCACTGTGTCCTAGGGCCATTACTCAACCTCTCTGTGCCTCCGTTCTGTCATCTGCAGCACGAAGCAAGTAGTACCCACTGGGACAGCTACTGCTGGGTCAAGTATCTGCCAGAATCTCTGTAGACCAGCAGGCCCTCAGCTCCTTGCTCCTCACACAGAAGCCCTAGTTGGCTGCTCTGTGCCCACTTTACAGAGGAGGAAATCAAGGAGGGAGTTGATTAACCACTAGGGAGGTTAAGTGACAGTGTGGAAAGTGGATCCAGAAACCTGCCTGCGTTCTTTTCACTTGGAAATAGTTTCAAACCTCACCAAGCTGCAGGGCAGCGACACACATCACAGCCCCTGACCCTTGACCTCCGGGCCCAGGAAGTCACCACCCCGATCATGCCAGCCTCCATCCAGGTCTTGTCAGCTCCCAGCTGCCCTCCTGGACTCCCTGGTAGGACCCATTGAGCTTGGCTGTCCCACCACCTCCAGGTGGCTCCAGCTTCCTGGTTCTGGAACATTCCCATGGCTTTGTCTGGACATGCACCGACAGCCCAAACCTTCGACTGTCTGTCTGAGGTTTTCTAGCAACAGACCAAGGCCAGGGCTCCCAGCCAGCACACTGCCTAGCACCCAATGACCCCTGCTCCAGGTGCTGCTGATGTGCCTGCGGGGCAGCATGTGGCCTCTTGTCCACCCCCAGACCTCCCCGCCCAGAGCATATGCTCTCAGCTCAGGCGTGCCGAGAACCTGTGCCACGACCAGGGGCAGGGAGGCCCAGTCCTTCGCATCCAGCCATTTTTGTCGTAAGCATCCTTCAGCCCT